>NC_086449.1:790361989-791859317 GCF_028390025.1 Pseudophryne corroboree | reverse complement strand
TTGGGCACCCTCACCCTGAGCTGAAATTATTATATCACGCCCATTTCGCAATTAGCAGAAACAGAACGGGTGTGGAAGGGGTTGAAAAGAATTGAATACCGTCCCTTGTCTGACTCATGTTTCCTTAATTCACCAAGTGGTTAATATAGGGTAGTAAGGAAGGGCAGACTTAAAGTCCTGACTAAAAGTGTTTTGGGGTTTTTTTGTTATTTTTTTTTATATCGTCCTTGCAAAAAAGTGATTTTAATATGATAAGTTTGAAAGCACAAACGGCCACCTAAAACTTATATCTGCATGTGATCTCATTCTAAAAATGTAACTCCCGAAAACCCCTGTTGTAAAGTGCTGGGTTATGTGCAGCCGTCAAAGGGAAAAGCCATAGGTCTCTTCATACGAAATCATATGGGAAAACTCTAGATCTTGAAAGACTATTCTGATCAGATCCCCGTTCTCAGGCATCATCTAAAACCTTAACGCTGAACAATTGAAGTACAATTAAAATGTAATATACCCTATGTAGTGCTTTTTGTTAACAGTTGGCTAGAAACTCAAGTTTAATGGAGGAGTGAATTACAAAATTGCTGAGAACAATGCTGCTCTAATGTATTTTCTCTAAACTCTCAACAGCATGCCGTTAAGGCTTCCCAATGTAAAGGAAGAAATACTTTTGCTTCTCTTTTCAAGACATTAACCATATAAATTCAAAGTGCACACACTCCATTAAGTGCGGATAAGCACTTAACAGATTATAAAATATAAATGGCTTCTGCTTTGTTTTAACATATGAATTCATTTTGTAACCGTAGACAATGCATTTATATTGTGCTTTTTATATCTGAACCTAGGCTGCGAGACCTTCTGGCATTGTTGAGGTTAAAGTATGACATGCTATTCAGGAGGAGATGAACTTAGAGTGCTATGTACTAAGCAGTGAAAAAAGAGGAGAAGCGAGTCAGTGGAGAAGTTGCCCATGGCAACCAATCAGCATTGACGTAACATTTATAATTTGCATACTATAAAAGTATACAGAGCAGCTGATTGTTTGCCATGGGCAACTTCTCCACTGGCTCACTTCTCAACTTTTATCACTGCTTAGTACATTTTCTCGTAAGCCTTGGAGAGATAAAGTACCAGCCAACCAGCTCCTAACTGTCATTTTTCAAACATGGCCTGTAACATGACAGTTAGGAGCTGATTGGTTGGTACTTTATTTATCTTCTCTTTATTACTCTCCAAGGCTTAGTACATGTTGCCCATAGTTTCCTGTTTTTGATGGTATACTGTAAGGGAAGAATGGAAAAGCACATGAGGGTTGAGGGCCCTGCATGTGAGAGTTTACGGTCTCAAGGAGAAAGGCTGACACATGGGGGTGACACAGGGGAGAGAGAATGAGTGAAGAGCATAGAGCGCTTAGGATGGAATAGGGAGATGGTTCCAGAAGTGGTAAATAGCATGGGAAAATCTTGGAGGTGAGAAGTTTATCTGGGATGGTGCATGTGGAGGCAGGAATGGAAGTAATCAGTTGGGTGCAGAGTCTGAAGTGATTGTAAGTGTGGAGCAGATAAGGTTGGCGATGTATGGGGAGAGTATTGGCTGAGAGCTTTATAGTGAGTTTGTATTGGATTCTGAATGGGAAGTGGGCCAGTGTAGGGCCTGTTGGAGGGGGAAGGCAAGTTAATTTGGAGTCCAGTCTAGAGATGACCAATGAGTGGATGAGGACTATGCCTCAGATTCTAGGAGAGATGTATTAAACCTTAGAGAGAGGTAAAGTGGAGAAGATGCCCATAGCAGCCAATAAGCTTCTAACTGTCATTTTATAGACTGTGTGATAGATAAATTATAATTACTATAAGCTAATTGGTTGCTATGGCCAACTTCCCTACTACTTTATTTCTCTCAAAGGTTTGATACACCTACCCTTTTGACTTTTCAAAATGTCAGTTTAGAAAATAATTGTATATGTTGGGTTATATTACAGTACCTTTTATGCGCCAGCTTTCATATATGCTGCCACCCTGTTTAGAGCTGGTTGTTCTCTGAATTGGCCATTGCAAAGACTCTGAACGTTTCATTCTTAACGGTGTCTTGTGTATGATGAGAATAACAGAGGGAGAATTGGCCGTATAGTGCACATGCATTTACAGACCTGGTCATTTACACTAAACACGTGTCAGCTAGTGTTGCTGGTGTATGATGTTTTCTATTACACCCCAGTCACTGCAGCATATTATCTTCTAGTCTCTGTGTAAGAGCAAAACATCTTTTTTTTTTTTAGGACCACTAAAGTTCCACTTAATTTTCTAGATCTGACTGTTTCCTAAAGGGATATAAGATGGAACATTAATCTGAGAATGCAGTAATATTAGCTGCTGTGACATCATTGGCCCTGCTTCTATGTATAAATTTTCCGCTTTATGTATGACGTAACCGATCCAGTGTAAGTCTGCCCCGCTCTCAGAAGCACCTACCTCCTGAAACACAATCCTACTCCCCTGCTCTGTAACTCGCTTCCCTTCCTATCAAGATGACTGCGGATATTAAAACGTGCTCAGAAAACACGCTGCATAAAGACCTCCCAGTCTTCTGCTCTTCCATGTCACTAGCACTGTTCCCTGTCACCTCTTCCCCTTTCACCTCCTCGTGTCCCCCCCCCCCAAACCTTATAGACTGAGAGCAAGGCCCTCCATCCTCTTGGCTCTCACCCTACACTTTCTCATCTCCAGTGCACCCCCAGTCACAGTCCGTGTCGGTCTGCCCAGACACGGGGTCACTGAGTGTCCCTGTTAATCACTGTATCTGATTTTGTTGTATTATCTCATTGTTCTGCTTTTGCCCCTGTAAAGTCCGCTTAATCCACTTTTATATGTTGTATTGTTTGCTTACTCTATTGTAATTCTCCCTGTTTGGCCACTACGGTCACTGGGCCCGTTTCAGATGTCGAAGGATCTGCTGCCCAAGCCACAAAATACTGATGTTCGGTGCTTTGCGCATGTCCAGTGCGCAGTACGGGTCCTGCATCGTCTGAAGCGGAACTGCTGCAGGCGTCAGTAGATTGACAGTCTGCAGCTGTTTGCAGAGGGGGAGGGGTGGCGATGGCCTCTTGTTTCCCAAAACAAAGGTGTGTTGCCTCCCTTTTTGAGGGAGTGTCGGGGCCAGGATATCTGTCTTCTGACAGAGATTTCCTGGGCTCTTTGTAGGAGTGGCGGTGGCCAGCTTGCGAGACCCCATGGGTCACGCAGCCGGTCGTTGGAGTTGCAAGTGATCCGGTGCTGCATTCTGTGGCGCAGCACTGGACCACGCATGCTCGTAGGTGGCATCTACTTATACCAGACGCTTCCTGCGGCATTCCCGTATCTGTGGATCGCTGCTGCTTCCAGTGAAGCAACAGCGAAAGATGCACCCTTCATCCACATCTGAAACAGGCCCACATTACAGCATGATAATAACTATAATGGTGCCTGCCTGCTACAGAAGTGGAAGGAAGCCTTGTGGACTCAGTGAAGTATTAACACGCCAGTAATTCCCTGTTCGTTAGTCTGCTCGGTAACAGCCGTATCATTTTATGTGCCTTAAGGTCATTCAGCCGAGGAGGTCCGTTACAGTGATGTCATATTGTAGTCTTACTTGGACCCCTGTGCTGTCTGCTGCTCTGTAATCTAGGGTACGTATCTTGCCATCGCAAGTCAAGGCAAGTGTCTGTTCAGATTTTTAAAACGCCAGTTTCTTTTTGCTCCGCGCAATCGGATCAGTCACAAGGTTACAAACGTTGGAGACACTGATTTCCTCGACTCTGACTGAAACCCCAAGGCTGGATTTCCATCTCATTGAATGTTCCGGCATGAAGCTCGCCGAAACACGTTCAATTTCAGATGACATCATTCAAAATGTCAAAGTGCCCTCCATCCAGCGACTGACTGCTTTTCCCTGAAGGGGCCTGCCAGCTCTCCCCTGGCCTGAGTGATGACGCTGCTCTCATTTAGCCGACACGCTTCAGGTGGACTTAACACGCTCGCACCTGATAAATCCACAACACTCTGGTTATGAATTAGCAAATGCATACATATATATATATATATATATATATATATATATATATATATATATTTTACCGTCTGAAATGAAATCAGCGTGTGATTCTCCTGAAACTCTATTTAAAATGAGAAATGCTATAATGTGCAGTGTAGATTGGCGACTCCAGCTGCGTCCTGCTGCTTTTATTACATGGAACGCATTACTGTAATGTATAAAACTACATTATGTCACCGTGGTGTCGCTGCCGTGCTCGGTACTCTGCATCTCTTTCCCCCGGAACACTTATTGGCTGTCCTGTGTCTCCTGCACAAAGTCGCATAGCAATGAAGCTAAAAAAGCAGAGCAGACAATGAATGTCCAGCCTAGAACGTGAATTCTACTCGTATCATTGTTTCTAGGCTAATCCCCTTTCATTTTCCGACTGCCTTCAAACACTGATGGCGAGAGCCGGAAAACAATGGGAGGATTTTGTTCTACTTTTCTCTGCAGAGAATTCTGCAGATAATCCAGCCTTGAGACGCCTTTCAGATGAACTGCCTTATTATGACTTTGAAAGCGATGGCATTAGTGAACAATGAAACGGTGATCGCTGTATTTTTTTTTTTTTTTTTAATGCAAGTTCCTATTAACGTTCTAAATTAAGCCCTTTGTCTGGTAACCTGTGTCCTTTCCATCTATGATAATTTGCATCTTTATGGTCTTTCAGGTCAAACTGTTTTTTTTTATGTTCGCTGGTTGAGCCCACACATATCAACTGGCCAGATTTATTTCTGCCCAATCTGATTGGTTTTTATTTTTGGTTTTTCAAGAAGGCGTCCCAATAGCTACAGTGTTAAGCTGGGTACACACTAGACGATAATCTTAACGATGTGGCCGGTTCCGATGTAAGCGTTAAAATCGTCTAGTGTATACCCACTAGTTCGTTAAGGATGCTCGCTCCCGCCGGTCACTGGTGACATCCCCCGTCGACTGTACGTGCAGCTCAGTCTGGGGACGTTGCTAGCGAAACCATGTAACCGAACGCAGCATGGCCCCGCACACGTCACCCATCTCCGCCGCTGCCGACATCAGCGAGTGTGTATGCATTTGTCCATGTCGGCACCTCACCGCTTCCCGTCGCCGCTGATATCGCCGGGTACATAGTGTGTACCCTGCTTTGATCGGAAGCGCCAGATTGTGCCAGATGGACCCGTCTGTGAAATCTATGAGCTGTGATGCATTCATTATCTTGACTGTAACATTGACAATGTTACTGTCGGCAGCACTATGCCGGCACTTCAGTGTTGACCAGGATAAAATGCTTTTTAGAGCATTTTAACAATGTCTGCATTCTATCTTTAAGCATGCTGCTTTAACAGCATGTGTGAAGTTAAACTACCTACACCGTTAAAATGCGGTAGCATTTCGATCTTGACTACATCATGTCGGCATAGTGCTGCCGACAGTGACGTTGTTAACATACAGTATGTTTTCTATTCAAGGTTACTTAGCCATACCCGTTTATGCAGAACATCCTCTTCACTATGCCTTTCCTCATTAATGTCAATCAGGCAGAGGCGGGGGGACGGGGCAACGCTCCATTTCCAGGGAGGAGACGAAGCATTGTGGAGGTGGACAAACGGGGGCAGGGCAGCGCGAATGGGGGAACGTGTCGGGGGGGCATGATCACGGCGGCTACGTGACGTCACAGGTGTCGGCAGGAGCCATCCTTAGTTTCTGCTAAGAAGCAGAAATTGCAATGCGTTCGCAATTTCTGCTTGTTGAACGGGGGGAGGCGACGGTCAGCATTTGATCCAAAGGATTGCAAATTCTGCTAATTAGCAGAATTTGCAATCCTTACTGAATTAGGCCCCAAGTGCAAGGCACACTTGCAGTCCAGATTTTAAGGATATCTATCTTTCAGCACAGATGGTTAAATCAAAATAACTGAGGTAATAATAGTCACCTGTCCTCAAGTGAGGCTAAACTTAAAGCCTGGCCTGTTTAATGTGGAGCCCTGCTGTGGCCCATCTTATTACATCAAAACCCAGTCTATGGTTCCAAGGTTCCTGCGACACCCGCTTGGCAGGACTGTTATGGAATTTCTGTGCCAGTACGCCAAAGTGTTAATATACTGTGAGGGCCTTGTCTGCAGTAATTGTGCCCCCCCCCCCCCCCCCCCCCTTTAGGGTGGGTGGCTTTTTGATCTGTATAAGATTGTGCAGGGCTCATTATATATGAATGCAGAGCTATTTCAGAATACAGGAACTGTAACAATAGTTGCCTGATGCAATCAAATATTTCTGGCTGTGCCTTATTGAGAGCCTTTTGTATGCGCTTGCCTTCATTTGTGGAGCCATGTGTGAGCCTAACCAGGTGTGCTTTAACTCCTGCCTCAGGGATGAATATGGAAGCGCAGTTCTCGATCTCTCTGTGGCATTAGCCTGTAGTTGTTGCTTTGCCCGGAGTCTCGCTAGCGCTTCATATGGGGAACTGTAATTGAAAACACATGTAGTGTAAATCGCCCTTTCTGACTAACCTGTCGGAAAATTGTGTATTGGGAGTGCCCCGGCCCGGTGTGCGTGGCTCATTTACTGCACTCACCTCTCTTCAAATGATATACTTTTTTCTTTTACTTTTGTGCGCTCCCCCACCCATCTTCACACTTCATTATGTTCAGCTGTTCTTGCCCCCCCGTTCGGGTTAAAGCTGGTTTTGAAATCTTGTACAGGTCCTGGCGTTCAGGCCCCAGCTGTAATGAAATGGTTCCTCTTGTCTGGCCGGTATGGGTGATCTACGTAATCTAACCTGACAGGCGTTCTTTGTGAGGTGACGTCTGGAGAAATGTGACGGGTTTAGCAGTTCCTAGAATTGACGCCTCACTCCCTTGGAACAGACACAATTCTGCAGGTATTCTTCAGGATTAACACGGTCTATAATTGTGCATAGCGCATCCTGACAGAACTACGTGTCAGTAGCAAGGAATAGCTGCTCCTCTCTCATTTTGCTATCCATTTTTCCAAATTGTCCAGCTGTGGGTGCTGTAATACTAGTGTCCTGTGTTCTAATACAAGCAATGAGATGATTATAAAAGCAAAAAGACCACTGGAGTTTCATTTGTCAAGATACACCTTTTTATGTTGGCGCACACAGTGGTGTCAGCCATTTTGTAAATTCATGTTCTCCCTTTAATGGAAAATGGTGACATCACTGAGGGGAATTGTGTCAAGCCTTGGAGAGAGAGAAAGAAGAGAAGTTGCCCAGAGCAGCCAATCAGATTCTTTCATTTATCTACCACAGTTTTTCCAATGACTGTTAGAAACTGGTTGCTTTGGGTAACTACTCCACTTTATCTCTCTCCAAGGCTTGATGGATAATCCTCTGAGTGATTCAGAGGTTTGTTGATTAAGTGTTGAAAAGCCCCATTTCCTGTGAAAATGCATGTAATGTGTCACCTGCGTGGCACTTATCCCTCACCTCTTCTGTTGTAGCATTTACAAGCCCTGATCTACCCTCTGATCAGGATGCGGTCATGTGACCGCTGCACGGGACAGCTGCACTAGGCCGACGATGGGATCCCGAGCGATCAAAATGCCGATCCACAGGGACTATTCCACGGTGTCCACGAACCTGTGGCGAGCGCAGCCCACTGCCCGAGACTGAGTTTTGGTGAGTGCAGCAAACCCACAAGGGCTTTGTTGCGCTTGCTCCCCCCTCCCCACTGGCATTCTGCTGCCAGGATCCCAGGGTCGGTATGCTGACTGCCAGGATCCGAGCGCCAGTCTCCCAGCCCCAACCCCTCTGATCCCAAGCCCACCTTTTGAATTATTAGCACCATTTAAGGAGTATTATTATTTTCATCATCATTCTACTCTGATGAAGACAAAATGGCTTCCAGACAGCGACTTCATATCATTTCCAAGTTCTGCATCTATTCTCTTATGTTTATTGTTTCTACTGTTAGTTGCAAGGCAAAATATATAGGGGTCTATTTATTAAGCCTTGGGGCTAAATGTACTAACCTGTGAGCTGCCGGAGGTGTGGGATTTTGTGCTAGTGTGCCCGTATTCTTAAAGTGGCAACATGGTTTTACCTTGTAAATGATTGCCGCTTTAAAAATCCAGGCAGACTCATACAAAATCCTGCACCTCAGGCTATTACATTTAGCCTGTGGAGAGAGATAGGTGGTCCATATACTAAGCTTGGTGAGAGATAAAGTACCAGCCAATCAGGCTCCTTACTGCCATGTTACAGGCTGTGTTTGAAAAATGACAATAGCTGGTTAGTTGGTACTATGGGGGACATTTACTAAGCAGTGATAAGAGCGGAGAAATGAGCCAGTGGAGAAATTTCCCCATCAACCAATCAGCAGCTCTGTATAATTTTATAGTATGCAAATTATAGATGTTACTTCAGTGCTGATTGGTTGCCATGGGCAACTTCTCCACTGGCTCACTTCTCTGCTCTTATCACTGCTTAGTAAATGTACCCCTATATCTCTCTCCACTTTTTCTCTCTTCAAGGCTCAGTAAATAGACCCCATAGTTCCCAATCATGCCTAGACTTTTATACCATCCTGGAATGATTATCAGCTGCTCTGCCACTCGGATGCATCGTGTGATCACCCTATGTCTGCAGCATATACCGTACGGTTCTGGTATGAATGGTCGACCATGCTAATGTCGACAGTCATTAGGTCGACATTGACATGGTCGACACATGAAAATGGCCAACACTGGACAGGTCGACACATGAAAAGGTCGACCTGTATTTTTAACTGTTTTTGTTATTTTTTTTCCGTAATATGTCCAGGAACCCCAATTAGTGTACTGCGTACCCTTGTATGGCGCTGCGGGCGAGGTGCCTCACTCCGCTACCGCTGCGCTCGGCACAAGTTTACTATTCCCAATCGTAGTCCACGGTGATGGTAAAGTATGAAAAATTTTAAAAAAATCTAATTTCAAAAACAAAAAAAGCCATGTCGGCCTGCCATGTGTCGGCGATTTGTTCATGTTGACCAATAGTGGTCGACCTATTGACTGTTGACTTGCCAAACGGATACCATACCATACCTACTTCATCGCTACATGCCTGTCCCCGGAATGATGCGCCCTTCACAGCGTGATAACCGCAGCCATATGTCGGCGCTGTTTGATGAAACTTGTCTGTCTGAGTTCATTAACAGTATACGAGGAGAACAGCGGTGGGCACCTGAGTAATAGGGGTCGCCCAGGTACGAGACGGGTGGAACAGCATGATAAATAACAGGGCCACGATGGAAGTTTTTCTAAATGAAGTTCAGCGGTAGCCGTGAGCAGGCGAAATCTATTATTTGAATCTTCACAGCTTGATTCTTCAGGGATATTGTTGGAACAGCGGTTGGCCAGGTAGCAGGACAGCAGGAAGCGGTTCTGGACGTGAAGGCTTCATCTTATCCTATTATGTGCATCAGCAGCGGTTAAGACAGTAAACCCCCCCCCCCCCCCCCCCTTCCCTCCCTCCACCCTCAAACCTCCACCTCTCGCTTCGTCCTAGGAATTGGTTTAAATCCAGCTGCTTTTATCATCTTTTTGCAGGCTGTTTTCAGAATGTCTTCATTACTAATCCACTAACAATCCAATCCACGGAATAAAATCGCTGGAATAATTTGAGGGATTTCACACGACTTCTAAGCCTGTCTGTTTTGTTTCTCCAATTCAAATGATGACTTAGCTGTGCCGGGGAAAATGTATGTGTGCGCGGGAGATCTTACTTTATTCGCAAAAGGACGGTCTTCTCACGATGGGCCGTTGCCCGCTGTTCTTTTGTGACGGCGTAAAAACTCAATCTTTATCTGTGCTGAAAATAAAATAGGTGATCAGAATGGTCTCACTTTTCTAAGTTTGACGCAGCAAAGCTCTTTAATCAGGAAAGGAATAAAAATAAGTAAAGCCGCAGATTTTCTTTTCTGTAAGCACCATACTGTGCTTCACATTCATTTTCACTGCAAGTAATGGGACAGAGCATCATTATGTTATACCCGTTTAAAAGTATTATGGCTGATACATGGAGCCTAATTCAGACCTGATCCCAGCAGCAAATTTTTTCTCCAGTGGGCAAAAACCATGGGGTCATTCCGAGTTGATCGCTAGCTGCTTTCGTTCTTCGTTCGCTGCGCAGTGATCAGGCAAAAAAGCGGCACTTCTGCGCATGCGGCGCAGTGCGCACACGCGTCGTACTATTACAACGCACGATGTAGTTTCACACAAGGTCTAGCGAAGCTTTTCATTCGCACTGCTGGCCGCAGAGTGATTGACAGGAAGAGGGCGTTTCTGGGTGTCAACTGACCGTTTTCAGGGAGTGTTCGGAAAAATGCAGGCGTGCTAGGAAAAACGCAGGCATGGCTGGGCGAACGCAGGGCGTGTTCGTGACGTCAAAACAGGAACTAAACAGTCTGAAGTGATCGCAAGCGCTGAGTAGGTCTGAAGCTACTCTGAAACTGCACAAAATTATTTTGTAGCCGCTCTGCGATCCTTTCGTTCGCACTTTTGCTAAGCTAAAATACACTCCCACAGGGTGGCGGCATAGCGTTTGCACGGCTGCTTAAAACTGCTAGCGAGCGAACAACTCTGAATGACCACCCATGTGCACTGCAGGTGGGGCAGATATAACATGTGCAGAAAGAGTTGGATTTGGGTGTGGTGTGTTCAAACTGAAATCTGAAGTGTAAAAATAAAGCAGCCAGTATTTACCCTGCACAGAAACAATATAACCCACCCAACTCTAACTCTCTGCACATGTTACATCTGCCCCCCCCCCCCCCCCTGCAGTGCACATGGTTTTGCCCATTAGAGAAAGATTTTGCTGCTGCGATCAGGTCTGAATTAGGCCCATGGTTACTACTGTATTGCTACAGAAACATGCTTCTTTCAGATATGAGGCACATGTTTGCAGTAATATAGCTTTTACTCTGTTTAAACTTTGCGGGATCAAATGAAGTCGTGCGTTCAGGGTTTAACTGGCTACTCAGGGCTGGCTACTTTTTCATTAACGTTATGTGGTCGATTACTGTAAGTAGCCGGAAATCTTGTGTTCAGGAATGATCACGTTACTCTTTGTTATTCAAAGGTATACACAGTGGGAAGAGTCCACCAGGAAATACAGTGGTAGGGGGTCAAGTTTAAGGGGTATGGCCAACCATAACAGAGGGACTAGGCCAACCATTAGAGGACATGCAAAGAACAGGGCACCTTTATAAAGGTGGGGTGTGTCATGATGACCACCCACTTTGATTGGCAGGAGGGCTAATCTTGGTGTATATTTTCCATAGAAACAAACCAAGCACCCAAGTTCATCCATGATACTGACCCACTGGAGGAGGGGGTGTGGCCTTAGCAGTAGGTCCCACAGGGGAGCTCCCCTGCGCACCGGTGGGCCAGTCTGCTGACACAGATTTTTAAACAAAAAGACAGGAAACAGCGCTTCAAAACAATAGTCCTGCAACTGCTGCTGGGGTGGCCACCTCACCCCCAAAGATAGATACAATATAGTAGGGTTTTGCAGCTGTGCGCACCTCTGGGATAATAAGAATCCATTATTTATACTGATTGCAAACCATAGCGTTCATTAATTCAGTCCAAGATCTTCAAATGTTCAAATGTGATTTCCTCTTCTTTATAAAAACTTCTAAAGCAGATAGGTACACGCTCATCCACATAGAAGAGAACGAGAAGGGTATATATAGTGTGATACCGTTCCACAAAATTTAATTTCATCCACAATAACGTTAAAATTCATATATATCCACCAATAAAGTGCCAATGTGCATACCGGATAGTGGGGGTCATTCCGAGTTGTTCGCTCGTTGCCGATTTTCCCAACGGAGCGATTAAGGCAAAAATGCGCATGGTACGCAGTGCGCATGCGCTAAGTATTTGAGCACACAACTTAGTAGATTTACTCACGTCCGAACGAAGAATTTTCATCGTTGAAGTGATCGGAGTGTGATTGACAGGAAGTGGGTGTTTCTGGGCAGAAACTGACCGTTTTCTGGGAGTGTGCGGAAAAACGCAGGCGTGCCAGGATAAAACGCGGGAGTGTCTGGAGAAACGGGGGAGTGGCTGGCCGAACGCAGGGCGTGTTTGTGACGTCAAACCAGGAACGAAAAAGGCTGAGCTGATCGCAGTGTAGGAGTAAGTCTCGAGCTACTCAGAAACTGCTAAGAATTATTTAATCGCAATTCTGCTAATCTTTTGTTCGCTATTCTGCTAAGCTAAGATACACTCCCAGAGGGCGGCGGCCTAGCGTGTGCAGTGCTGCTAAAAGCAGCTAGCGAGCGAACAACTCGGAATGACCCCCAGTGTGGGGTGTTCAAAATGGCCAGATTGTTTTACCAGTGTGAAGGATTAAGACGTCCACCCCTGAACTGCTGCAGTATCCTGAACCTGGGAGGAGCTGTTATACCATCAGGCGTTTTTGGGTGGGCATTTTGAACACCCCAGACTATCCGGTATGCACATTGGCACTTTATTGGTGGATATATATGAATTTTAACGTTATTGTGGATGAAATAAAATTTTGTGGAACGGTATCACACTATATATACCCTTCTCGTTCTCTTCTATGTGGATGAGCGTGTACCTATCTGCTTTAGAAGTTTTTATAAAGAAGAGGAATCACATTTGAACATTTTAAGATCTTGGACTGAATTAATGAACGCTACGGTTTGCAATCAGTATAAATAATGGATTCTTATTATCCCAGAGGTGCGCACAGCTGCAAAACCCTACTATATTGCTGACACAGATTGCCTGTTTATTAGTGGCAGTGTGCTGGAATAGACTCTGACCCACATCTAAGTCAACATTCGCACATTGCTGATGACATGTCAGTGTTCACAAACTATCATATCATGTGTCCTCTTACATCCTTGCTGCAGTCACGCTAAACAGCGCTTGAAGTCGCGCCATGTCGTGGCGGGACTTGGTAGCGTTGAGCGTCTTTGTACGTTTTTTTCACGAAAATGCCTCTTAGATGCAAAGTAATGTAATAAGAAGCACAAGCAGCTTCTGCTGATTAAAATGATATGCGGCATGCCTACATTCTGTGTGTAATTGCGGCTGTATCTGCATCTGAAATGAAACGTTAGTGTTTTTCCATGGAAACACTGTAGCAGAGCATTATGTATGCAAATACAGTCGCAGTCACAGAATATAGGCATGCCTACAAATCACTGTGGAGACGTGGCCGGGGGGCTACTCATCATTAGTCCCCATTGTGCTCATTGCAAGACTTCAGGCGTCCCCCTGGACATTGCAATATAGTAGGCAAGTATGGATTACATATGGACATAGGGGCTTATGTGATAGCCTGCGAGCTGCAGGATGTTCTAGAATTCTATTGAGTCTGCCTGTACCTTTTTAAAGTGGAAATCATTTAATTGATTGCCGCTTTAAAAATAAGGGCATATTGCGAAAGCCTCTGCCTAATTGACAGGCATAGGCGATTGCGAGCTGTTGGGGGCATGGTGATGAAAATGCGGGCAGGTCCAGGGTGTCGCACGCGGCCGCTGCGTTCGCAACGCTTGCAACCATTAGCATGCTTGCCGGCTTTGCCTTGTGCTGGGCGGCCCCAGCATGCAATCGTCAGCAGTTGCAGCTTTGCTAAATTAGCAAAACTGCAACTGAAGCTGGATAGTGTCCTTAATTCACTAAAGACCATTTCTATTTTTGAGGGTCTCTTTTTTTTCTTAAGATTCCATTTTTTTAAGTTTCAGTATTTCCAGAGTGTCCTTGACAAACAAAGTTCTTTTCTATGCGCCAGCTTGCCAGACATTGAAAGGACATTCATTAAAGTTTGCAATTTTCATGTTCTGGAAGAAACATACTTTATAAAAACATATTTTATTTCTTTCCATTTTTCTGTAAATGTCAAACTTCAAGTGAGTGTGTTGGCTGGAAAAGCTCTCCGGAAACCTTAATGCATTCTCCCAGCTGACAGCTGCTCCAAGTTGTTCCTAGTTTCTCATGACAGGTATCTGAAAGGTCACTAGAAGTGATTCAGTAGAGTTTTTGCTCCATGGTCATCCTGCATTATATTCTCCACCAATAATATACTGACGAAACTCAACTTAGAATGCTCGGCAGTCGTTGGGTTCCTCAAAATTTATACAAATGTTCTGCCTGGCCTTGTCTGCAGTACAGTATGTGTGTTAGGGAAAGTCGTTCTCCTGGAGAAAGTGTGTATTGAATTTAAAGTTGTCATATTGGCACCTTGATCCCAAAATAGTATTCATTTATATTCATGTTCTTTTTTTAAGCTTCTTGTATTCCGTCTGATTTTTAAATGATCTACTTTTTAAACTTTAGGATTTTTTTTTAAAACTTTTATGTAAAGTTTCTCTGATACTGTAATGAAGTTATTATGACCAGTTGATTTATAGGAGTTTACGCTATTATAAAATTGCGTAAAGCCGTGAATTGATTGTGGCGATTTTAGAATGCTTTTTCAGAGTTTATTAAGGAGCAAGCAATGCCACATAGGCTCTAAAATGAGTACCAGTAAAGACTAAAAAAGAAGAAACTATCCCCTTTCATATTCGTACCTGGTAAAGCTTCTGCACAGTCACTAGAAAAAATAATTAGTATAGCCCAGTGGTTTCCAAACTTTTTTGAATCACGGAGCCCTAGAATATCAGAATTTTTTTCACGGCACCCCTAGGCCAAAAATCTCTTATTGAGAAATTTAGAAAGAAATATTACAATACGTAGATTGCGTTTATATGTCATCCTTAGGGTCAGTTGTGTGGTGAGGGACAAGATTTGCTTCTGTTTGGCCACATATTTTATGACTGGCAGCCACCAGCACTGGTTTTGACTATTATATTGACCATGAATAATTTGAATTGGTCCTGGACCACCAACCCAGGGCACCCCTGCAAGTGTCCCGAGGCACCCCAGGGAGCCACGGCACACAGTTTGGGAACCTCTGGTATAGCCCACAGACTACAATGTTGAACACCTTTTAAAGACAGCAGGAGCTTGGTGAATTGAGCATAACCTAAATTCGTTCCGATAAATTGCCCTTTAAGTGGCCGATTTGTGGTTGTGCTGTGTGTTTTTACAGATGAACTACAGTTCCAGTCAGGTCCTGGTTGACAAATTCTGTCCATTTGTCGTTCTGTAAGTTCCATCACTCCTTGGGCATTCTGGCACATGTACTCTTGCAAGCCCCAACATAACCCAAACGCCTAATGCCTGAAGGTTCATATTATGCTGTTTGTTCCCCTGATTCAGCTTATATATTTTCTTCCGTGGATAGGATTCTTATAGGGAATTCAGTCCTGTGGCTAGGGAACCCTATCTTGTTATTGGCAGCCATATTTGTCTTCCCTCCAGAGATATTTTGAAAAGGACATGATGATTTGGTAGGAGGACAGCAATGAAATATGACACATGTATACTTAACGTTACTTACCTTGCTATTTTTTAAGAAAAAAGGTCTGTTGTGGAAAGGTACTGTAGATTGCTCTGCTTGAAATTGTGCCTGAGGATCTCTTCGGGGATAACTGTACATACAGTAGTAGGCAGCAAGATCAATGGACTATTCATTAGAAACTAAAGCACCCCTTTAATGAATAAACCTCAAATATCTACAACCGTATATCAATGTCAAAGCACTGTTTTTAGTTACAGTATTTGGCCTGTGATATGCATAGGAGGATCTGTCACCGGTAATGAAAAAAAATCACCTCAGCACACCAACCTCACTCGCCCCAAAGTGACCCCCCATAACATGCTTTTCGGCCAACCCACATGTTCCAAAAATCCTCTATATGACCCCCACTCTCCTCTCACTTACTATTCTACAGCTTAAAAGTAGTGATATCAGCTAGAGCTCTTAGAGCAGGGGTGGGGAGCCAGCAGCCTCCCAGCTGTTGTTGAACTACACTTCCCAGCATGCCCTCAACAGTTTTAGCATGGCCAAATAGTAAACTGTAGCAGGGCAGGCTGGTATGTGTACTTAAACGGCTGGAGGGCCAAAGGTTCCCCACCGCTGTCTTAGAGGAAGGAGGTGCAAAATAGACTGCTTCTCTCTCCCCCCCCCCCCCCCCCCCCCTCCGACTGAATGTTACGCATGTCCTCCCTGTGTAGTGCAGATAAGTTCACGTTATGTGGAAACAGATTCCCTCCAGCTGATTCTTATTCTGTAGTACGCCTTATACACATTATGCCACACAGTTGTACCCCTCATCACTGGCGTATCTATAATGGAGGCAAGGTGCGCAGGGGACCCACTCACCACACACTCTGAACCCATTTAATTATACTCACCTTATATGTATAAGCTGTAGTTTATTTAGAGCAGAGGTTCTCAAACTCGGTCCTCGGGGGCCCACACAGTGCATGTTTTGCAGGTCTCCTCACAGAATCGCAAGTAAAATAATTAGCTCCACCTGTGGACCTTTTAAAATGTGTCAGTGAGTAATTAATACACCTGTGCACCTGCTGGGTTACCTGCAAAACATGCACTGTGTGGGCCCTCGAGGACAGAGTTTGAGAACCTCTGATTTAGAGCGTCTTCACTGTAATGCGACGCAGTGGGATACCTGCGCTAGCAACAGTGAGTGGGTGAGTCTCCGGGAGAGCCAGGTACTAGGTACTGCCTCTGCTATGTGATTCTACCCCCTGTCCGCGGGTGGCACCCCTCCTCCGCCCACGTCCCCTGGCACGTGCCCTCCTGGCCAAGGGGTAGATACGCCTCTGCAAGTCCTCATCGTTGAATGGTCTGAGGAATGTTGGAAAAGGCAGGAAGTTAAGATCAGGTCTGTAATTTATAGGCAAAAGTTCTTTTGTTTTCCGTTAGAAACTGCTACTAACATTCAACATTTTTTTTATTTTTTGCCATTGGCCTCTATAGTATGCAATTTTCCCGGCCCTCCTGTCCCCCCCCATTCAGCCTTGCACATGTTTATTCCCGGCAGGAGCTGTTCGCCAAGTGCCGCTGGTTAGTATCTATGTAATATGCATTAATATTAGAGCGCTCAGCCAGCGAATGCAGGGGCCCTACTGCTATGTGTTTTTACAAACAACATTTTAAATTCTAAGTATAAGCCCCCCACCACCACTTTCCTCTATTCGCTTTTCTCCCCACATATTGGTTTTTATAAGTTTGTCTGAGCAGACAGCAGAAATGTCGCATTAAAAGTCAGGACCACGGTGGGCACACTTAGAATTCAGCAAAGCAATGTTTAATGGTTACACAAAGCCCAGCAGGCAGTGGGATACACTTCAGAACTCTGCCTGTCTATTAGATGTGCAGAGAAAACGAGAACGAGAGAGAGGGCTCAGACGTTCCTGTGTTCTGCTAGCCGCCTGTTTCTGCAAGCCACTTTCTTTTTATGTTGTTGCAGGCGGTGACGGTCATTAACGGAGCACTTTGCAAAACGTTTTCTTTATGGCTAGCACGCCCTTCACTTCGGAGTTTATTTGCAAAGCTTCTGACGGTCCCGATATTTAAATGGGCAATGCTTTTATTAAAAAAACCTACCTGTGCCCTTTTAAATATTGTGCATAAACACAAGCAGAGAATAAGCCCCTTACTCTGCACACACAGGAGACGTCTGCGCAAATTAGAAGGCAGTCTCGGTGTGTGTGGGCAGGCAGTAAAATAAGCATCACCGTCGTCTTCCTCCGATATTGCTTTGTTTATTCTCCTTTATAGCTAATATAACTAGTGCGTCTGGACGTTTGTTTCTTTGCCGAAGCGCAGCATGGGCCTATCCCTCTGATTGGTGCAAACATTAAGAGGTCTATTCATGAAGCAGTGAAAAGAGTTGAGAAGTGAGCCTGTGGAGAAGTTGCCCATGGCAACCAATCAGCTGCTCCGTACAATTGTATGCAAATTATAAATGTTACTTCAATGCTGATTGGTTGCCATGGGCACTGCTTCAGGAATAGGCCCCGAAGTCCCTTTGTGAAGTGTAAATGCCCGTATGCTCTTCTGCCCTTTCAAAATGTTGGGTTTGGATCCACTGTGCCTCGTTTCAGTAATCTCGCGCCGCCAAAAGGCGCTGATATTTTTGCACTATTCCGCAAAACGAGGAGTGCCGTATTCTACAAAGAATATTTTCACTTGGCCCAGTGGATCTGAAGGCCGAAATGCTGCCATCTTCCTCTGTAAGCCCATGCGCCTCCGCGGACGATACTTCCGCAAATCAAGGCGCACAGAGGTTCCACAGCCAGATTTGCTCATATCTTATAAAAAGATGGCTCCTTTATGTGACAAAAATCCTCTGTTAAAAAGGGACCTTTCCATTGAATTTCAGCCTGGCACACACACAAGAAAATGTCAGAAAAAGCCGTGAAGCACGACAGGAAATGCCTGAGCCGCATCTCTCAGGTTGTTTATTGGGGTCACCTCAAACCCTGAATTTATACGCTCTCCTTTATTTTAAGCCATAGCTCATCTTTTATTCCACACATGCCGGCTCTGTAAAGCTGCCGCAGCTCCTCAGTCCAAGGGCAGAGTTAGTGCCTTCTCAGCGAAGCAGCTTTGTCTTTCCAGATAAGGCCTCTAATGTGTGTTTCTGAGTTATTATTCTTATATTTCACGGTGAGCTGACTGAGCCTTTGCAAGGACTGTCTGCAGAAAGCCATCTATTTGTCTGTTTCTTTGTCCTTCGTTTTCACAGAGGTCACTGTCTAATTATGGCTCATATGAGCTCAGCTGCTGCAACTGAAGTTCAAGAATGTCTTGTGCGTCGGCGTGGCCTCCTGATGCAGCGCGCTGCGTTCTGGGCTAATTTCTAAAGTTTATTATTCAGTCTACAGGGGAACAGAGTCTAGTGGGCATCTGAGGTAAACCGGAAAATATTCCATTAAGTTCTGATGCCATCTCAAGACCCATTGGCTGCGGGTTGATCGAGTGAGGGGCCTAAGAGGGGGGTCTACACCTGCACCTCCTTCAGAATGAGCGTATAATGATACTGAATATAATTTTCTTTTCTTTAATAGAGACTTTTAAAAGCAATTAAAATCTGCACAGCATTACATGCTTGAATTATTGATTTTAAATGTTTGTTCTTTTCCCTCTCTGTTTGGTAATGCCAGCCAATAATTGCCATGTAACTCTTATCAGAAGAGAGGGGTAGATTGAGGGCATATTGCCAGCTGCCAGTGTGCTTAGAAGCTGTACACAGTCCACGCCTAATATTTCTGAAGAGAGAAAAAGCAGACTACAGTGTTTGTCTTGGAGCACCTGTACGTTTTACATGGAGATGTTTTCCCAAATGAAACTGGATGCACTGGGGAAAGAATCAAAATCAGGTTTATTGGCCATGTATACTTGCGTATACTAGGAATTTGTCTTCGGTTTGCTTTACAACAGCCAAGTAGGTAACAGATAAGCAGGTGGGGGGGTAAGCAAAGTCACACAGATAGGTATACGGTAGGAACACAAGTGAGTTACATGTACGTCTAGTCAGTCAATGTTCAGGAGTTCAGCAGGCGGACCGCTTGGGGAAAGAAACTTTTGAGGCTTCTGGTGGACCTGGCGGGGACGGCCCTGTAACGCCTGCCTGAAGGAAGCAAGTTAAACATGCTGTGGCCGGGGTGTAGCTGGTCTTTTACTATCTTCATTGCCCGCTTTTTAGCTCTGGACAAGTACAGGTCCTGGACTGAGGGAAGGTCGGCCCCGATGATCTTCTCTGCGGTTCTGACCACCTTTTGGAGCCTGCATCTGTCCCTCGCGCTGGCGGAGCTGTACCATACGAGTATCGAGGAGCACAGTACCGACTCCACAATCGCGGAGTAGAAGAGGAGCAGAAGCTTCTGTGGGATGTTGAACTTCCTTAGTTGCCTGAGAAAGAACAGCCACTGCTGCACTTTCCCAACAGTGGCGTCAGCGTTGGACCCCCATTTAAGGTCCCGGGAGATTGTGGTCCCTAGAAACTTGAAGGAGTCCACTAGCGATACCACACTGTCAGCAATCGTTAGCAGAGGTGCACTAGATGACTTCTTCCTGAAGTCCACTATCATCTCGACAGTTTTGAGGGGGTTGAGCTCGAGGTTGTTGTGGATGCACCACTGGGCCAGCCGGTCTACTTCCCATCTATAGGCCGATTCGTCCCCATCCTTGATGAGGCCGATGACGGTGGTGTCATCGGCGAATTTGATGATCCTTACTGATTGCGCCTCTGAGGTACAGTCATTTGTGTACAGGGAGAAGAGCAGGGGTGAGAGGACACAGCCCTGAGGGGCCCCTGTACTATTGGACCGCGCTTGAGAGGTGAATTCCCCTGCTTTTACCACCTGTGTCCTATCTGTCAGGAAGTCTATTATCCAGGAACAGGTAGCTTCTGGGACCCCTAGGCGAAGTAATTTGGGGTGGAGGATGCTGGGGACGATTGTATTGAAGGCCGAGCTGAAATCGACAACAGGACCCTCGCGTAGGTACCGGGAATGTCTAGGTGCTGTAGAATGTAGTGCAGGCCCAGGTTGACTGCATCCTCGACACACCGATTCGAGCGATAGGCGAACTGCAGGGGGTCCAGTTGGGGGCCAGTCACAGTTTTCAGGTGATTCAAAACCAGACGCTCAAACGTTTTCATGACCGCAGACGTCGGTGCTATCGGCCTGTAGTCGTTCAGGTTCGTGATAGTGAGTTTCTTGGGGACCGGGACTATAGTAGACCTTTTGAGGCAGGAAGGGACTTTCTGTAGCTTCAGCGATTTATTGAAGGCCCCTGAGCTTTCCTGGTTTTGGCCCTTTTGAACAATGCCTCCACCTCTTCTTGGGTGACTTGCAGTGCCTGGGGTTGGCCGTCGGTGTTCGGGGCATCGTAGAGGTGATTGTTTGGGTTGCAGGGGACTTCTTTTGCGAACCTGCAATAAAAGTGGTTCAGTTCATCTGCAAGGTCTTGGTGCATGGCGGTGGACTTTGATGTTTTCCTATAGTTGGTTATGGATTGCATTCCTTTCCATACAGATACGGGGTCATTGGTGGAGAGATCGTTTGTCAGCTTGTCCGAGAACCGCTTTTTTGCTAGCCTGATTCCTTTAGTCAGAGAGTTCCTAGTACGGTTGTATAGTGCTCTGTTACCGCTGCTATAGGCCTCCTCTTTGGCTCGACGAAGTTGCCTGAGCTGGGCATTGAACCAGGGCTTGTTGTTGTTGTAAATGCGGTAAAAGGTGTTTGTATTTTATTTTATTTTTTTCGCAGCCCGTTCTGGCAGTCCCGGAGAGAGAAAACACCTCCCAATGGGGCTGCCTTATAGTGACTGCATCTGGCTTCACTGACACTGAGTTGGGTGGTGGATTTTACCTGGAGGGGCTGCAGTCCTCTTATACTTCTGCTCACACTATAGGAGTCCGACAAATGAGCTGATCCCAAATATGACCAGGCAAATGTTCTTTTTTACCAACTTTCCTGTTCTCGAACATGGCAGATACCTAACACACAGCTCCAGTCCGATTGCGGCAGTGCGCGGGTGACTAATGATGATATAATATCTGATTGGTTGTTTTGCGTTACTGCTCACATTTTTGTTGTACTATTTTTAATTTTAATTAAGCACTATTCAGCTCAGGCTGGCTAACGTGGGGGCAGCTTCCTAGCGGTGTGTTGTTAGTTGGTGGAATAATGCATCTCATGGTGACTGATCATCATTTCACAGTGCTGACCTTTTCAGATCCAGCTCCACATGGGCTCTTACATAGATCATTCTCCTTACATCATAATTTCCTTCTAATCATGCATACAAAGAATGTTTTTCCTGGGCTGTAATTACAGTTCAAAGTGTAGGAATGGGAAGAAGGGGATAGCGCTCTGTACTGAGAGCGCAGAAGATCACCTGTGACAAGGGAGAAATGCAGGTGGGAGACGGAGAGCAAGAGAACTGTGGGGAGGGAATAGCAAACACTCTGGGGGTAGATAATTGTAGGGGGTGATGGGGGGAACTGCAGGGAGTGTATAGATTGAGGGAGGCTGGGGAGTAGAGAACTGCTGGGAGTGTGTAGGTGGATGGAGGCTGCGAGGTCAAAAACTGTAGGGGGAGAAGTGGGGAACTGCAGGGGGTGTTTAGGTGGAGGGAGGCTGGGGAGTAGAGACCTGCAGGAGAAAGGAATGAGAGTTGGCTGCAGGACAGATGAGTAGAAAGAACTTTTGAGGGAGGAGAACATGGTAAACTGTAAGGGGAGTGTGACATAGAACTGCAGGTGGTAGGTGGCAGAAGGAAGAAAAGACTGCAGCGGTAGAATAGGTACAGAGAGATCTGCAGGAGAGGGAGAACTTCAACAGAAGGAGGTAGTGGGGGAGAGAATTGTAGTGGAAGGTGACAGTAGGGGAAAGCACTGCAGAGGAAGGTGTCAGTGGCGGAGAACTGCAGCAAAAGAAGGTGGTGGTAGAGAGAACTACAGAGGAAAGAGGCAGTAGGGCAGAGAGATCTGCCGACAAGTAGGCAGCAAGGGAGAGAGCGAACTGCGGAAGGAGGTGGCAGAAGTGGTGAGAGGCTGCATAGGAAGGAGGTGGCAGTGAGAGAGCTGCAGGGGAAGGAGGCAACTGAGAGTGCTGCAGGGGAAGGAGGCGGCAGTGAGAGAGCTGCAGGGGAAGGAGGCGGCAGTGAGAGAGCTGCAGGGGAAGGAGGCGGCAATGAGAGAGCTGCAGGGGAAGGAGGCAACAGTGAAAGAGCTGCAGGGGAAGGAGGCGGCAGTGAGAGCTGCAGGGGAAGAAGGCGGCAGTGAGAGAGCTGCAGGGGAAGAAGGCGGCAGTGAGAGAGCTGCAGGGGAAGGAGGCGGCAGTGAGAGAGCTGCAGGGGAAGGAGGCGGCAGTGAGAGAGCTGCAGGGGAAGGAGGCAGCAGTGAGAGAGCTGCAGGGGAAGGAGGCAGCAGTAAGAGAGGCTGCATAGGAAGGAGGCGGCAGTGAGAGAGTTGCAGGGGAAGGAGGCAGCAGTGAAAGCTGCAGGGGAAGGAGGCTGCTGTGAGAGATCTGCAGGGGAAGGAGGCGGCAGTGAGAGAGTTGCAGTGGAAGGAGGTGGCAGTGAGAGAGCTACAGAAAAAGGCGGCAGCAGGAGAGCTGCAGGGGAAGGAGGCGGCAGTGAGAGAGCTGCAGGGGAAGGAGGCAACAGTGAGAGAGCTGCAGGGGAAGGAGGCGGCAGTGAGAGAGCTGCAGGGGAAGGAGGCGGCAGTGAGAGCTGCAAGGGAAGGAGGCGGCAGTGAGAGAGCTGCAGGGGAAGGAGGCTGCAGTGAGAGCTGCAGAGAAAGGAGGCAGCAGTGAGAGAGCTGCAGGGGAAGGAGGTGGCAGTAAGAGAGGCTGCATAGGAAGGAGGCGGCATAGGAAGGAGGCGGCAGTGAGAGAGTTTCAGGGGAAGGAGGCGGCAGTGAGAGAGCTGCAGGGGAAGGAGGCGGCAGTGAGAGAGCTGCAGGGGAAGGAGGCGGCAGTGAGAGCTGCAAGGGAAGGAGGCGGCAGTGAGAGAGCTGCAGGGGAAGGAGGCTGCAGTGAGAGCTGCAGAAAAAGGAGGCAGCAGTGAGAGAGCTGCAGGGGAAGGAGGCGGCAGTAAGAGAGGCTGCATAGGAAGGAGGCGGCATAGGAAGGAGGCGGCAGTGAGATAGTTTCAGGGGAAGGAGGCGGCAGTAAGAGAGCTGCAGGGGGAAGGAGGCGGCAGTGAGAGAGCTGCAGGGGAAGGAGGCGGCAGTGAGAGAGCTGCAGGGGAAGGAGGCGGCAGTGAGAGAGCTGCAGGGGAAGGAGGCGGCAGTGAGAGAACTGCAGGGGAAGGAGGCGGCAGTGAGAGAGCTGCAGGGGAAGGAGGCGGCAGTGAGAGAGCTGCAGGGGAAGGAGGCGGCAGTGAGAGAGCTGCAGGGGAAGGAGGCGGCAGTGAGAGAGCTGCAGGGGAAGGAGGCGGCAGTGAGAGCTGCAGGGGAAGGAGGCGGCAGTGAGAGAGCTGCAGGGGAAGGAGGCGGCAGTGAGAGAGCTGCAGGGGAAGGAGGCGGCAGTGAGAGAGCTGCAGGGGAAGGAGACCTATACAGTATATACCTTTTTTGGGCTGCATGTCCTGAATTCAGTTTTCTTGCTTGTATGAGGTTATTCTAAAAGATTTCTTTAATAACTTACTGAAAGAGTGATGATGATGGTGTGATTTTGTTGTCATCCCAGTTTCAAACTTCTTACTGCAACACTGGTCGCGGTTCATGCCACAAAGAAGACCTCTCCTTATCCTTTATATCTTTAGCATTTTTAATAATAAATATTACACAATGCATTATTGTGGATGTGACTGCATAATATGAGAGTGGTTCAATAAGTAAGGTAACAAGACCTCTCACGTCTGTCATTCTAATTCCCCGCCAGGCCATAGCAGGTAGACCACGGCTTCCCCTCACGGCCATCAAACTGCACCTTATATCCGTCATACTGTCCCAGCATCAGGTGTAAGATGGCGGGGCTGGTGGAAACATGGCAACACACATTGAGGTGGGTAGTGTGATCAGATTTCTGTGTCTAAAGGGCACATGAGCAACTGACATTCATCGCCAGCTTGTCCAGGTGAACGGTGATAACATCATGTCATGGAAACAGGTTTCACTAGGATGGGGAGATTATAGGGATGGGGTCAATATCCGCCGTACGGAATCCCGGAGGTCAGAAAACCGATACCGGAATCCTGACCGGCACAATCCTGACATCTGAGGGAAAATAAACTAGTGTGCCGAGCGTTACGAGCACCGTGCTCCCTGCGTGGCGAGCTCTCAAGGGGCTGCGTTGCTCCCTCCCCCCTGTCGAGATTGTGCCGGTTGGGATTCCGGTGTCGGGATTCTGACCGGCGGGATTTCGTACTGATCCCGGATTATACATGGAATTGCTGTGCTGCATGGAGGGGGCGGAGCAGATAGCACTAATTTAGCCCCGCCTATCATCTGCGGACCAGCTAATTAAAACACTTTGACGATGAGGCTTATTGATAGACAGCCCCTTCCAAGCTTTCATTTTACTCTGCAGTTAGGAAACGCCCCTCCCGACTGTAAATCTCTCATTATTCCTCCCCCCCCCCCCCCCTCCCCAGAAGCAGGGAATCTCTTTGTGGCTAGCACGAAGCAGCCTTTTGTGCTTTTTGGCATAGTGTAGTAACAGCCTAGAGTTGTAGATGAAATGCACATAGATGTTTTTGGTTAGTATACATTGGCTACTTGATGTTCTTCTAATCTCCACGAGTATAAAACAGAACAAAGGGTTTTTTCTTTGTTTTTTCCCCCCTACAGTTTCTGAAATAATCTTTCTCGAAATTGTTAATTAAAGTGACACCAGCATGAGGAACATGAAAAGCTGATTTCATTTTTCCACAGTCTTTCCCAGTAAATGTCCCAATTCATGTTGTGACAATGCTTTTCTTAACTCGCAGCAGACCTTATGATCGTGCTTAGAACCCGGTTATATCTCATTTTGTTTGTACGAGGCTGGCAAGGATTGGCCAGAGGGTAGAGCAGTGAAATGCGCACATATCACCATTGCTGCTAATACCTTTGTTCCTGTCCTACTGATCAACAGTTTATACTTGATGAACAGTTTGGAGTTGCATTTAAGGGTGTTTAAAGGACAAGGCAATAGAAAGATCAGCTGAACCCCAGTCCTGGCTAAGTTTTCAAGTCTGACTTTCTGCAGAACCTATTGTATCACCATCTTGGTTGCGTTGTTATGACCTCCTGACATGCCGGGTCTCCATTACCCACACTTTTCCCCCAGGCCCCTCTGGGGAAGGGATAAAAAGCTGCCCCTAGTCAATCCCACACCCCAATCTTTAAAATGTAATAATTCTTTGCAGACACGAGCGCGAATGAGCTTTTTAGTGTCTCCTTTCCAGTACTAGAGGAAAACACGAGGTGTGTGCAGTAAGTTTCCGGTATTATATTTGCAAACAAAGTGAACATTCGCCAGAGGAGTCTATGCAAGGTTCCATGTTCTCAGACCACTTGATGAAGCAGTTGGGACAGTCCGAAGCAGGTATGTCTTCTACATGCTGGATGAAGAGTCCACTGCAGCTTCCGGTTGCTCAAAACGAATCCCACGCATCTTGCACTTCATTTGTGGGAACATGAAATCGCAGGGGGCCAGGTATGGACTGTACGGCGGATGACCAAGATCCTGGATGCGTTCATGGTTCAGAAAATCAACAACTTTTCTGGACTTGTGGGCAGGTGCATTGTCATGATGGAGAAGGGCACCACGAGCGCACGTTCTTGGATGGGGCCGAGAAATGGCTTCCAGCACTTGTGGCGGGCATTGGTTGGTTGGGGTACCAGTCCCCAGTGACAATGCGCTGCTGCACGAGAGATACATTAGCTACATGACCAGTCTTTTCCACAAAAACCAGCCACACCCTGCTTGGCCATGCAGCACTCACATCAGAACATTGTGGCGGCGCATCTTCAACAGGGGTTCACTGGGCTGACTGCTGTTTAGTCTTAGGGTTGACACTGTAGATCCAGGATTCATCACCACTGATGATCTCCCAGACAGAGTTTGAGCGACCGCCATCAAACCTGGCCAGCATGTTGCGGTACAAAGTCACCCGAGCCACCTCCTGCTCTCAAGTCAGCGGACGGGGCTCCCAGCGTGCAGAAAATCTGCTCAGGCCAAGCTTTACATAAAGTATTAGACCTCTATTCGGGATCCATTCGCTTATCTCCTTCTCTTGACTGGGCCACACTCATGCTGGCATCCAACTCAACTATGGCCCGCACGTCAGCTACATTGTCCTCGGTGATGGCGGCCACATCGCTCCTCGTCTTCCAGGGACCATCTCCCACAATGAAATTCTGCAAAGCACTCAAACACAGTGGTACAGGATGGTGCTTCCTCCCAAAAACAGCTCGCAGTCTGTCAAATCCCACGTGCTGTCGCAGACCACTATTGTTGACGTAGAAGAACATGGCTGTCCAGTGGCCTTTGTTGAGCTCCATAACGAGTTTGTGAAAGAAGGGAACATGCTGACTTCTTTGGTGTGCAGTGCTGCTTATGGGCCTGGTTCAGAGAAGTAAGCAAAGCCGATGTTCCACGGAACAGAGCGAATATCGGCAGACTGCGCATGTGCTACGTTGCGCATGCGTCAATGTGCCGCTTTGAACCCGCACGAAATGAGGATTCCACCGCAAAGTGATTGACAGGAAGCGACAATTTGTGGGTGTTAACATGGGGTTAGCGGGGAGTGGTTGTAAAAACGTAGGCATGGTTGGGCGTGGATGTAATGTCAGCTGCTAGCCCTAGCCCATCCCCTACCCCCCTTTCCCATGACCTAACCCTAACCAGTCATGGTATACTTATGTTCGGGTTACCGACAGTCAGGATTCCAGTGCTGGCATTGTGATCGGTGTTGGGATCCCGGTGTCTGTCTTCTGACCAGTGTCGGGATTCTGACTGCCGGCATCACAAATTCCGGTTACGCTGACCGGATCCCATGGGGGCTATTGTGCAACTATGAAAAATGGATATTAATACATTAATGTGTGCAATATCAGAAGTCTACTTTGTCCTTGCAATAAGTTTTGTGTTTTAATATGATTAGGGCATGTCATTTGGCTGGTGATGTTCCATTCATGCCGAATATTACATTACATAAGCATGGCATTAACAAACAGTAACTTGTAAACAAACAAAATGTCCGCCGTGGGAGTACAGCCAATCAAATACATTCTGTCCTTGTCATTTTTCTGTGTAAGGTCATTTCATGCTTGGCTTTTAGAATAACCATGCCCCAACAGGCTATAATGAAGTCAGATATCTTTATCCCAGACAGGAAATTTTTTATTATGAATCCCAGCAGTGGCCGGACACGTGTTACAGCCGTTTCTTTCTTCAGGAACACTACTTATTTCATGGAATAGTTTACCTTCGTGGGGAATCGTCCTCCCCCCTGCTACGGATATAAATTCTTATCTGTAAGCTGTATAAATCCCTTTGTGTCATCCTGTCCATTTTGTCTCCCGGTCTCTCTCTCCTGAACAGATTACAGAGCAGTGCTGCCTTTCTTTCACCTTGTAGATCTGTATCTCAAATTACATTTTTTTTATCTCCTTATTCCTTTTTTTACCTCAGCTCTTAACTTTTATCATTCATTTCAAAAAGCAGCGCTAGATATACGTTCTACACACTGCGCTGTGTGGCGAGGCTTATCTGTAATGCATATCTGCTTGGAAAATGAGAAATTGACCGGCCTAAACTTCATTTAATTTACTGCTGTTTTCAACAGTTACTGTAAGCTTGTTGTGGAGCAAATTGCAATAGACCCAGGCCACATTGATTCATCAGTCCCTTTGCCGAGTGGCCAGATTTAACAGTGTTACTGATGGGTCTATAACACCAGGGGCCGGATGTATTCCCGTCCGAGTTGGCCGGAAATGCGGGTCGCTGGACGAACTCTGACATTCTGTTTTAAAGCAGCATTTATTTACAAGGCAAAACCATGCCTTTTATGAATGATTGCTGATTTTAAAAAACGGCCGAGTTCAGCCGGCAAACCGCACCTCCAGCATTACATCCGGCCCCAGGCCCGTCATCATGACAGCAAGATGATGACCAGTTGCGCAACTGCCCACACAGTCTGCCATAAAGCCTAAGGGGCTTATTTATCAATTTGACCTTATTAGAGATGGTCATCAGACTTATTCCCCGTCTTATGTGTTGCTTACCTGTGTTTAAACCGGTACCTTTCAATCTGTGTCCACTAGGTGGCGCACCCTGAGGATCTTGTCAGCATTGCTCGTCATTTCTTTTCTGAATATTTAAAACCTCATTTTTGACTGAGGTGATTTTTTTTTTTTACCTTGCTGACAATTTTTTTGTGTTTCTTCTTTTTATTTTTTTTTCTAGAACTTTCCAGTAAAATGTGATTTATTTTATTTGCTGTGGACATGTAGAGTGCTGCTGTGCATGAGAGAGATTGGAGATACACGCTGCCTGTCAGGCTATATCTAGATATCCAGGCTCACATATTATACATTTTAATTTTCTGATTTACTGTTCTGGTACACACATTTGTAGAGTGTCTATTGCTGGCACACAGTACAAGTGCGTCCGCACTGTGTAGCGCACATCACCTGATAATAGGTACCTGCGCTGTTGGTGGTGGCAGTATTCCGGACAAAGGGCCTCCCCTTGTGACCATTGGCGCTAATTAAATAACCTTATATGTGGGAGATTTATTCAAACCTTCTAAAGAGGATAAATGGAGGTGTTGCCCATAGCAACTAATCAGATTGTAGCTCTCATTTTATAGAATGTACTAGATAAATGATAGCTAGAATCTGATTGGCTGCTATGTGCAACCACCTCTGCCTGTCCGTGTTAATGGGTTTAATAAAGCATCCTCTGTGTGTGTGATTATCAGTGACATGTAACGGCATCCAAATAAGTTCAAGATCATAACCGCACAGTATGCAGTAGTTGTATATTTGCAGTATATTGTAAGTTTGTTATAATTGTGGGCAGATCTATAATGGGTGCAGGATGTGCGGTATACACGGGCCCCTGGGTTTAGGGGGAGGGGCCCACATCACATACCCTGCACCCATTCACAATACTTAAGCTCTACGTGGGCGCCATAAACATCATCAAGAACATGTAGAGGGCGCCATCTTTCTGTAGATCTGTGCATGCTTACTACAGAAATCACTGGAAATATGGCTCCTGGAGAGCGGTGCAGTGCCCGAGTCGGGCGTTGTGTTTCTGTAGATCTGCGCATGCGTACTACAGAAATCACTTGGAAAATGGCTCCTGGAGAGCGGTGCAGTGCCCGAGTCGGGCGCCGTGTTTCTGTAGATCTGCGCATGCGCACTATAGATATCACTTGGAAAATGGCTCCTGGAGAGCGGTGCAGTGCCCGAGTCGGGCGCCATGTTTCTGTAGATCTGCGCATGCTTACTACAGAAATCACTGGGAATATGGCTCCTGGAGAGCGGTGCAGTGCCAGAGTTGGGAGCTGTGTTTCTGTAGATCTGCGCATGCGCACTATAGAAATCACTGGGAATATGGCTCCCGGAGAGCGGCGCAGTGCCAGAGTCGGGACCATGTTTTTGTAGATCTGCGCATGCGCACTACAGAAATCACTGGGAATATGGCTCCTGGAGAGCGGTGCAGTGCTAGAGTTGGGCGCTGTATTTCTGTAGATCTGTGCATACGCACCACAGAAATCACTGAGAAAATGGCTGCTGGAGTGCAGTGCCAGAGTCGGGTGCCATATTTCTGTAGATCTGCGCATGCGCACTACAGAAATCACTGGCAAAATGGCTCCCGGAGAGCGGTGCAGTGCCAGAGTCGGGTGCCATGTTTCTGTAGATCTGCACATGTGCACTACAGAAATCACTGAGAAAATGGCTCCTGGAGAGCGGTGCAGTGCTAGAGTTGGGCGCTGTATTTCTGTAGATCTGTGCATACGCACCACAGAAATCACTGAGAAAATGGCTGCTAGAGTGCAGTGCCAGAGTCGGGTGCCATGTTTCTGTAGATCTGCGCATGCGCACTACAGAAATCACTGGCAAAATGGCTCCCGGAGAGCGGTGCAGTGCCCGAGTCGGGCGTTGTTTCTGTAGATCTGCACATGCGTACTACAGAAATCACTTGGAAAATGGCTCCTGGAGAGCGGTGCAGTGCCCGAGTCGGGCGCCGTGTTTCTGTAGATCTGCGCATGCGCACTATAGATATCACTTGGAAAATGGCTCCTGGAGAGCGGTGCAGTGCCCGAGTCGGGCGCCATGTTTCTGTAGATCTGCGCATGCTTACTACAGAAATCACTGGGAATATGGCTCCTGGAGAGCGGTGCAGTGCCAGAGTTGGGAGCTGTGTTTCTGTAGATCTGCGCATGCGCACTATAGAAATCACTGGGAATATGGCTCTTGGAGAGCGGCGCAGTGCCAGAGTCGGGACCATGTTTTTGTAGATCTGCGCATGCGCACTACAGAAATCACTGGGAAAATGGTTCCTGGAGAGCAGTGCCAGAGTCGGGCGCCATGTTTCTGTAGATCTGCGCATGCGCACTACAGAAATCACTTGGAAAATGGCTCCTGGAGAGCGGTGCAGTGCCAGAGTCGGGCGCTGTGTTTCTGTAGATCTGCGCATGCGCACTACAGAAAAAACTGGAAAATGGCTCCTGGAGAGCGGTGCAGTGCCAGAGTCGGGCGCCGTGTTTCTGTAGATCTGTGCATATGCACTACAGAAATCACTGGGAAAATGGCTCCTGGAGAGCGGTGCAGTGCCAGAGTCGGGCGCTGTGTTTCTGTAGATCTGCGCATGCGCACTACAGAAATCACTGGGAAAATGGCTGCTGGAGTGCGGTGCAGTGCCAGAGTCGGGTGCCATGTTTCTGTAGATCTGCGCATGCGCACTACAGAAATCACTGGCAAAATGGCTCCGGAGAGCGGTGCAGTGCCAGAGTCTATGGACTTTAACTTTGACACTGACATGTGAGATTGTAATAACTTGATGAACACAGGAAGAAAAACCAGTTCCCCAAGGATTCAATACTTGCTCTGTATCAGAAATGACTAGCTAATTAGCTCTCTGCAGTGGATACAGTTTACTGTTATTTTACCTTTATATTTATTTAAGATGCCATTTACATTTCAGGCCTCTTAAAAAAACAAACCAGAAACAAACTTCAATACAGACAGTTCCTAAAGCGCATCCCATCCTGGAAGGAGACTGCACGTTACAGATGCAAATGTTCTGGCTTGAGAACCTATATAAATAAAAGTATTGTAATTCGTTGGCTCTGATATAAGCGCCTGTATCGCCGATGCCAAGACTTAAATGACCTTTTTTCCCGGAAGGCTCAGCCAAGCTTGTATAAAATCAGATAAAGTTTAAGAGACTGCCCTAAAGAATTGTAATCTGCGATGCAGGTTCTGTTGTTTAACAAGTGTTTTTAAAACAGTTTTATTAGATTGTGGCAGAGTGGCTTAAATTGCAGGCCTTAAACAGCCTGCCACTGAGACATTTCTGCTGAGCGTCCAGACTAACCGCGGGATATTTGTTCTGTTTAGTCGTACCACAGGTCGTGCCTGGCAATCCTATTTGCAGAGTCCGCGACTCCGGATTCCTGCGGGTGCCCTGCAACGCTGGCACGCAGCGCAGACGGTTGCTATAGTGAACTCAGTAGGCTTTAAAGACCGGTTATATCCATTTTTTTTTCTTTTTCAATGTTGCCTTTAAAATGAGCAACACATCAAGGGACTGTATTAAATGACATTTGAAATTATATGACTAACACGCTCTTACTTTTCCTCCTTTGTAGTTTGCGAGAATGGCACCGGTGATTTATGATGCCATTTTTGACACTGGAAGGATCAGAAAGGTTTTGAGTTTAATGAGATTTCTCAGTAATTCCCCTGGGTTCCGCTCCGTGTATAACTGAAAAGGGGAAAAAAGTATATATCTGTCCTCTTCAAAACTACAGTGTACAGGAGATGAAGGAATATGGCAGATGTATGATGTCAGGGGACACGTAGATAGAATCTGGCACTCCTGTACGCCTGCTTTACAATAAGATCCCCAGATCACTATGCCTCGCTCTTCTCATAGTTTCCACGTGTATATTTAACCCCTTCAGCGCACTCACGGTCGGCGTCAGCCCAGGTAATAAACGCCGTAAGCTGCCAGCGCTGCCTTTGTTCAGTCACATTAATTTCATCAGCAAATTTGGAAGTTCACTAAGCGTGATCCCTTCTTAGAAGCTGATTGTTCCTCCCTGATTAAAATGTTTCTCTTGCCCCTGCAGGCTGATAGAATGGCGTGCCGTTAGAGGGGTGAAGCCAGCCGCTGCTTGCTTGGATTGCGATCTGGGCTCGTTACAATCTCTGCTTACAATCAGCTTTAATTAATTGGGCTCTCATTTAGCTGCAGGCCGGGCACTTTTCTCTGATTAGGCGCGGGGAAGGAGAATCAGTTGGGGGAAGAAGGGTGCGGCGAGTAATTATGCCGCTATCCTTTTTTTTTTTTTTTTTTTTTTTGTCTTCTTTCATATGGCATGTTCTTTAAACACGCTGCACGTTGCCTTTTAATTAGATTTCTGTATACAAGGGACTCCATTGTGGATTGTTTTCTACTGAAAGAGTTCTGAATGTTTACTTGCTAATATTTATGTAGCGCACACGTATTCTGTAGCGCTGTACAGAGGATGTTTGGCCATTCACAGCAGCCCCTGTTTCCGTGGAGCTTACAGTCTATGGGGGTCATTCCGAGTTGATCGCTCGCTAGCAGTTGTGCAAACGCTATGCCGCCGCCCACTGGGGAGTGTATTTTAGCTTAGCAGAAGTGCGGACGCATGTGCAGCCGAGCTCTGCAAAAACAGTTTGTGCAGTTTGAGTAGCTCTTACTCAGCCGCTGCAATCACTTCAGCCTATTCGTGTCCGGATTTGACGTCATACACCCGCCCAGCCACGCCTGCGTTTTTTCAGACACGCCTGCGTTTTTGCAAATACTCCCTGAAAACAGTCAGTTGACACCCAGTAACGCCCCCTACCTGTCAATCTTCTTGCGGCCGCCAGAGTGACGGAAAACTTCGCTTGAACCTGAGCACAACGACAAACCGTTTTGTACCCGTATGTCGCGTTGCGCATTGCGGGGCATACGCATGCGCAGAAATGCCATTTTTTTCACCAGATCGCTGCACTGCGAAAATCGTCAGCGAGCGATCAACTCTGAATGACCCCGTATATTCCCTATCACGTCTACACACACGTACATACACTTTTTTCTCTAACGTCCTAGTGGATGCTGGGGACTCCGTCAGGACCATGGGGATTAGCGGCTCCGCAGGAGACAGGGCACAAAAATAAAGCTTTAGGATCAGGTGGTGTGCACTGGCTCCTCCCCCTATGACCCTCCTCAAAGCCTCAGTTAGGTTTTTGTGCCCGTCCGAGCAGGGTGCAATCTAGGTGGCTCTCCTAAAGAGCTGCTTAGAAAAAGTTTTTAGGTTTTTTATTTTCAGTGAGTCCTGCTGGCAACAGGCTCACTGCAACGAGGGACTTAGGGGAGAAGAAGTGAACTCACCTGCGTGCAGGATGGATTGGCTTCTTAGGCTACTGGACACCATTAGCTCCAGAGGGATCGAACACAGGCCCAGCCATGGAGTCCGGTCCCGGAGCCGCGCCGCCGACCCCCTTACAGATGCCGAAAAGCGAAGAGGTCCAGAAACCGGCGGCAGAAGACTTTTCAGTCTTCATGAGGTAGCGCACAGCACTGCAGCTGTGCGCCATTGTTGTCACACACTTCACACCAGCGGTCACGGAGGGTGCAGGGCGCTGCAGGGGGCGCCCTGGGCAGCAATGAGAATACCTTGTTCTGGCTAAAAAATACATCACATATAGCCCTTGGGGCTATATGGATGTATTTAACCCCTGCCAGGTCTCACAAACTCCGGAGAAGAGCCCGCCGAAATAGGGGGCGGGGCCTATCTCCTCAGCACACAGCGCCATTTTCCTGCTCAGCTCCGCTGCGAGGAAGGCTCCCAGGACTCTCCCCTGCACTGCACTACAGAAACAGGGTAAAAAAGAGAGGGGGGGGCACTTTTTTTTGGCGTTTTTGATATATATTAAGCTGCTATAAGGGAGACAACACTTCTATAGGGTTGTTCCTATATATTTATAGCGCTTGGGTGTGTGCTGGCAAACTCTCCCTCTGTCTCCCCAAAGGGCTAGTGGGGTCCTGTCTTCGATAAGAGCATTCCCTGTGTGTCTGCTGTGTGTCGGTACGTGTGTGTCGACATGTATGAGGACGATGTTGGTGTGGAGGCGGCGCAATTGCCGGTAATGGTGATGTCACCCCCTAGGGAGTCGACACCGGAATGGATGGCTTTATTTATGGAATTACGTGATAATGTCAGCACATTACAAAAATCAGTTGACGACATGAGACGGCCGGAAAACCAGTTAGTACCTGTACAGGCGTCTCAGACACCGTCAGGGGCTGTAAAACGCCCTTTACCTCAGTCGGTCGACACAGACCCAGACACGGACACCGAATCTAGTGTCGACGGTGAAGAAACAAACGTATTTTCCAGTAGGGCCACACGTTATATGATCACGGCAATGAAGGAGGCTTTACATATCTCTGATACTGCATGTACCACAAAAAGGGGTATTATGTGGGGTCTGAAAAAACTACCTGTAGTTTTTCCTGAATTAGACGAATTGAATGAAGTGTGTGATGAAGCGTGGGTTAACCCCGATAGAAAACTGCTAATTTCAAAGAAGTTATTGGCATTATATCCTTTCCCACCAGAGGTTAGGGCGCGCTGGGAAACACACCCTAGGGTGGATAAGGCGCTCACACGCTTATCAAAACAAGTGGCGTTACCGTCTCCTGAAACGGCCGCCCTCAAGGATCCAGCAGATAGGAGGCTGGAAACTACCATGAAAAGTATATACACTCATACTGGTGTTATACTGCGACCAGCCATCGCCTCTGCATGGATGTGCAGTGCTGGGGTGGTTTGGTCGGATTCCCTGACTGAAAATATTGATACCCTGGATAGGGACAGTATTTTACTGACTATAGAGCAATTAAAGGATGCATTTCTATATATGCGAGATGACAGAGGGATATTTGCACTCTGGCATCGAGAGTAAGTGCGATGTCCATATCTGCCAGAAGAAGTTTATGGACGCGACAATGGTCAGGTGATGCGGATTCCAAACGGCATATGGAAGTATTGCCGTATAAGGGGGAGGAATTATTTGGGGTCGGTCTATCGGATTTGGTGGCCACGGCAACAGCCGGGAAATCCACCTTTTTACCTCAGGTCCCCTCCCAACAGAAAAAGACACCGTCTTTTCAGCCGCAGTCCTTTCGTTCCTATAGGAACAAGCGGGCGAAAGGACAGTCATATTTGCCCCGAGGCAAAGGAAAGGGTAAGAGAGTGCACCAAGCAGCTTCTTCCCAGGAGCAGAAGCCCCCCCCGGCTTCTGCAAAGCCCTCAGCATGACGTTGGGGCTTTACAAGCAGACTCAGGGGCGGTGGGGGGTCGACTCAAGAATTTCAGCGCACAGTGGGCTCACTCACAGGTGGACCCCTGGATCCTGCAGATAATATCTCAGGGTTACAGGTTGGAATTCGAGAAGTCTCCCCCTCGCCGGTTCCTAAAGTCTGCTCTGCCAACGTCTCCCTCAGACAGGGCGACGGTATTGGAAGCCATTCACAAGCTGTATTCTCAGCAGGTGATAGTCAAGGTACCCCTCCTACAACAGGGAAAGGGGTATTATTCCACACTATTTGTGGTACCGAAGCCGGACGGCTCGGTAAGACCTATTCTAAATCTGAAATCTTTGAACCTGTACATACAAAAATTCAAGTTCAAGATGGAGTCACTCAGAGCAGTGATAGCGAATCTGGAAGAAGGGGACTTTATGGTGTCCCTGGACATCAAGGATGCTTACCTGCATGTCCCAATTTGCCCTTCACATCTAGGGTACCTCAGGTTCGTGGTGCAAAACTGTCATTATCAGTTTCAGACGCTGCCGTTTGGATTGTCCACGGCACCTCGGGTCTTTACCAAGGTAATGGCCGAAATGATGTTTCTTCTACGAAGAAAAGGCGTATTAATTATCCCTTACTTGGACGATCTCCTGATAAGGGCAAGGTCCAGGGAACAGCTGGGGGACGTAGTAGCACTAACCCAAATAGTGCTGCAACAGCACGGGTGGATTCTGAATTTTCCAAAATCTCAATTGACCCCGACGACACGTCTGCTGTTCCTGGGAATGATTCTGGACACGGTTCAGAAAAAGGTGTTTCTTTCGGAGGAGAAAGCCAAGGAGTTATCCGAACTTGTCAGGAACCTCCTAAAACCAGGGAAAGTGTCTGTGCATCAATGCACAAGAGTCCTGGGAAAGATGGTGGCTTCTTACGAAGCGATTCCATTCGGCAGATTCCACGCACGAACTTTTCAATGGGATCTGCTGGACAAATGGTCCGGATCGCATCTGCAGATGCATCAGCGGATAACCTTGTCGCCACGGACAAGGGTGTCTCTTCTGTGGTGGTTGCAGAGTGCTCATCTGTTAGAGGGCCGCAGATTCGGCATACAGGACTGGGTCCTGGTGACCACGGATGCCAGTCTGAGAGGCTGGGGAGCGGTCACACAGGGAAGAAACTTCCAGGGAGTATGGTCAAACCTGGAGATGTCTCTTCACATAAATATACTGGAGCTAAGAGCGATTTACAATGCTCTAAGCCTGGCAAAACCCCTGCTTCAGGGTCAGCCGGTGTTGATCCAGTCGGACAACATCACGGCAGTCGCCCACGTAAACAGACAGGGCGGCACAAGAAGCAGGAGAGCAATGGCAGAAGCTGCAAGGATTCTTCGCTGGGCGGAAGATCATGTGATAGCACTGTCAGCAGTGTTCATTCCGGGAGTGGACAACTGGGAAGCAGACTTCCTCAGCAGACACGATCTACACCCGGGAGAGTGGGGACTTCATCCAGAAGTCTTCCACATGATTGTGAACCGTTGGGAAAAACCAAAGGTGGACATGATGGCGTCTCGCCTCAACAAAAAACTGGACAGGTATTGCGCCAGGTCAAGAGACCCTCAGGCAATAGCTGTGGACGCTCTGGTAACGCCGTGGGTGTTCCAGTCAGTGTATGTGTTTCCTCCTCTGCCTCTCATACCAAAAGTACTGAGAATTATACGGCAAAGGGGAGTAAGAACGATACTCGTGGCTCCGGATTGGCCAAGAAGAACTTGGTACCCGGAACTTCAGGAGATGCTCACGGAAGATCCGTGGCCTCTACCTCTAAGATGGGACCTGCTTCAGCAGGGACCGTGTCTATTCCAAGACTTACCGCGGCTGCGTTTGACGGCATGGCGGTTGAACGCCGAATTCTAAGGGAAAAAGGCATTCCGGAAGAGGTCATTTCTACACTGGTAAAAGCCAGGAAGGAGGTGACTGCACAACATTATCACCGCATTTGGAGAAAATATGTTGCGTGGTGTGAGGCCAGGAAGGCCCCCACGGAGGAATTGCAATTGGGTCGATTCCTACATTTCCTGCAAACAGGATTGTCTATGGGCCTCAAGTTGGGGTCCATTAAGGTTCAAATTTCGGCCCTGTCGATTTTCTTCCAGAAAGAATTGGCTTCAGTTCCTGAAGTCCAGACTTTTGTAAAAGGAGTACTACATATACAGCCCCCGGTTGTGCCCCCAGTGGCTCCGTGGGACCTTAATGTAGTTTTGGATTTTCTTAAATCCCATTGGTTTGAGCCACTCAAATCGGCGGATTTGAAATATCTTACATGGAAAGTAACCATGCTACTGGCCCTGGCTTCAGCCAGGAGAGTGTCAGAATTGGCGGCTTTATCGTATAAAAGCCCATATCTGATTTTCCATTCGGACAGGGCAGAACTGCGGACGCGTCCTCATTTTCTGCCTAAGGTGGTGTCAGCGTTTCACCTGAACCAGCCTATTGTGGTGCCTGCGGCTACTAGCGATTTGGAGGATTCCAAGTTGCTGGACGTTGTCAGGGCATTGAAAATATATATTTCAAGGACGGCTGGAGTCAGAAAATCTGACTCGCTGTTTATACTGTATGCACCCAACAAGCTGGGTGCTCCTGCTTCTAAGCAGACAATTGCTCGTTGGATTTGTAGCACAATTCAACTTGCACATTCTGTGGCAGGCCTGCCACAGCCTAAATCTGTCAAGGCCCATTCCACAAGGAAGGTGGGCTCATCCTGGGCGGCTGCCCGAGGGGTCTCGGCATTACAACTCTGCCGAGCAGCTACGTGGTCGGGGGAGAACACGTTTGTAAAATTCTACAAATTTGATACCCTGGCTAAAGAGGACCTGGAGTTCTCTCATTCGGTGCTGCAGAGTCATCCGCACTCTCCCGCCCGTTTGGGAGCTTTGGTATAATCCCCATGGTCCTGACGGAGTCCCCAGCATCCACTAGGACGTTAGAGAAAATAAGATTTTACTTACCGATAAATCTATTTCTCGTAGTCCGTAGTGGATGCTGGGCGCCCATCCCAAGTGCGGATTGTCTGCAATACTGGTACATAGTTATTGTTACAAAGAAATCGGGTTGTTATTGTTGTGAGCCGTCTGTTCAGAGGCTCCTACGTTGTCATACTGTTAACTGGGTTCAGATCACAAGTTGTACGGTGTAATTGGTGTGGCTGGTATGAGTCTTACCCGGGATTCAAAATCCTTCCTTATTGTGTACGCTCGTCCGGGCACAGTATCCTAACTGAGCCTTGGAGGAGGGTCATAGGGGGAGGAGCCAGTGCACACCACCTGATCCTAAAGCTTTTACTTTTGTGCCCTGTCTCCTGCGGAGCCGCTAATCCCCATGGTCCTGACGGAGTCCCCAGCATCCACTACGGACTACGAGAAATAGATTTATCGGTAAGTAAAATCTTATTTTTATTTTTGTTAGAAGCCAATTAGCCCATCAGTGTCTCATTGAGTGCATAGTCGGCTCTGAGTACACGGAGGAAGCCATGCAAACACAGAAAGCACATACAAACTCCACACCGGTGAGTCTTTTGGTAGCGATCAAATCCAGGACCTCAGTGCGGAAAGGCAGTATGCTTATCATCGCACCACCATGCTGCCGCAACCACACACTGAAAGATATCCTACATAATAAAAAATTAACACTGCTCCTAACCTCTATGGGGGGAATACAAGTGTTTTGCGCACTGACGGACACTAAATGGCGCTTGACGGAGCAATTCAAGTGTTGCTCCGTTCGTCTGCGCACAGCCGCCGGCGCTGACGTTATTTTTATGTTGTTCCGTCATTTTGATGGGCTGATAACTAGTTATAGTACTGTATATTTCTCTGTAATGAATCAGTGTGTGCACCTGTCACACACAAGGGGCGCTATTCAAATGCTACTGTATATCACGCCCAATCTCCTTTCTAAAATGATCCCTGTTATCGTGCATATCACACCCATAGTAATCAGTTTTAGCTGTGTGAAGGGTTGGGCGCCCTCACTACCGCGGGGGTAGCGAGCTGAAATTATTATACCACTCCAGTCAGCAACGGAACGGGTGTGGAATGGGGTGAAATGAATTGAATGCCGCCCAAGGTGTTGGTATTAGTCCTTATTAGACAGACTTTGGGACAACAAGCGTTGGACTGGGGTGTGTAGGGTGCTGTACTAAAGCAGATTATAAGGCCATACTGTTCATTATAAAAGAATACAGTTACTGTAGCATAGAAAATGTATACCATATATTACTTTAAGGTTTTAGTGTTGACAGAAAGCATTCATGATATCTTCCCCTGATTTCCTGGTGCCTAGACTTATGATTCAATGGGCAAGTGGAATAATATTGTTAGAGTAGTGGTTAGCATTGCAGACTCTCAGCACTGAGGTCACGAGTTCAATTCCCAGTCATGGCTGATCTGGAGTTTATGTGCTCCCATTTTTTGTGTGGGTATACCATCCGGTTGCTCCGGTTTCCTCCCGCTCTCCAAAACATACTGAATTGGCTTCTGTGCAAAAACCAAAACAGCCCACTTAGCCAGGGGCTGGTGTGAATGATGGATATATTCTCTGTAAAGCGGTGTGTTATATAAGTAGCTGTTAATAAATAAAATAATAAGATAAGACCGTAATAGACACCATTCTCAGTTGGAGTCTGTTATTCTGCTGTTACACACGGTTGCTATTACTGTCCTGCGGTTCTGAGCTGTGCCTCTGCTCTCTTGCTTGCGGTCTTTACGTTTAATTGTGTGAATGTGGTGAAGGTGCATTCTCAGCACACAAAGGGGCTCGTACCGAGTTGATCGCTCGCTAGCAGCTTTTTGCAGCGCTGCGATCAGGTTAAATCGCGGCAAAACTGCGCATGTGTATGCACCGCAATGCGCAGGCGCGTCGTTCGGGTACAAAGAGGATCGGTGATTGACGATAGATTTAATGAAGAATCCATTCGCACAGCCGATCGCAAGGTGATTGACAGAAAGAAGGGCGTTTGTGGGTGTCAACTGACCGTTTTCTGGGAGTGTTTGGAAAAACGCAGGCGTGTCCAAGCGTTTGCAGGGCGGGTGTCTGACGTCAATTCCGGGACCAAAAAGACTGAAGTGATCGCAGCGGCTGAGTAAGTCCAGAGCTACTCAGAAACTGCAAAAAACTTTTTTGTCCCGTCGGCTGCAACAGCGTTCACACACTTGCAAAGCGAAAATATACTCCCCCGTAGGCGACGACTATCTGATCGCAGCGCTGCAAAAAGTTGCTAGCGAGCGATCAGCTTGGAATGACCCCCAATAAGCCCATGTGATATGTTGACTTCTGAGGACGTCATGCTGTAGGGAATTAGGCATTTTGAAAATGTCATTCCAACGTGTGTGTAGGTCCCATACGGCCAGGGCCGGTGCAAGGTCTCTCTGCACCCTAGGCAAAGCTTCAGCCTGGCGCCCTCTAACCAGCAAAAAAAACAAAAACACCACCACCTCTTGGAGGGTAGATGCAGGTTGCCACTAGGTGGTCTGGGGTGAATAGCATCATTATACATATACAGAGGAAAGGGACAACACTCAAGGACTTTTAAGGTGAAAAAGTATATTGTAAGCACAGTCGCAACATTTTGTGACTTTGTTCGCAGTATACTTTCACGTTCAAATCCTTGCGTGTCAACCATTCTTTCTGCCTATGTATACATGCTAGCCGGCATGTTAAGGATTGTATAGTACACTGAGGCCAATTTCACATTTTCGCAAAGTGTCGAGATATGCATCCGCATATGGGGTCTGGTGGGGATATTTAATTATTTGTGTATACATACATATATAGACACACACAAAGATAGTTGTTTGCTCCTTATTGTGTTCCATTCCCCCATCTGTAAGTTTATTACTGACCCCCCTACCGCCACATGTACTGCATTGTGCCCCCAGTGCCCGTGTTTTCCATATTATGCTGTTTACAAGTGCAAACCACCCATCGGGCTGTAAGATGTGTACTGTCTGTGGTCCCGCAGAACCCCCATGGGTTACTTACCTGAGCGTTGTTTCCTTGTTTCCCCTGGTAATTGGTTCCTCTTACAGGCGGCAGCAGCATTACAGTAACGATGCTGGGAGCCGACGTGTAGTCAGATGCTGCTTGCTGATGGAGAGCCGGGATCTAGGGGCCTGCAGGAGGTGCATCAGGGCTATGAGAAGCGGACGTAGGGGTGCCCCCCCCCCCCCGGGATCCACAGTTACATCCTCCCCTATGTGCCTTCACATGACTTTATATTACACGTGTCAGCACAGACGAAACGCTGAGACATTATGTGGTACAGCCTGATAGTGGCGGCTGTACCTGATTAGACCCACAGCAGTGGCCAGCGCAGTGTAAAAGGAGGAGGTCACATTCATATCATTCAGTATTTTGTTAGATGAATTCAGTGGCGCCCTCCAGAGGACGGCGCCCCTAGGCAGCTGCCTAAAGGTAGAGCCGGCCCTGCATACGGCCTCCTAGCTCTTGGGAAGAAGAGGTGACAGTAAGTTTAATACAGCCCTAAAGTAAACACTGGAATTTTCAAATAAGGTTACATTTGCGGGATGTCAAAGCGGTGTGAGGGTTCCAGAGATTATAGGTGCAAACCATAGGAGTCTGTTAGTGCATATAAAAATGTAGTTGCCCTCTTAGAGACGTCAGCCATCCACAGGGGTCAGAACTACTGTAAGTAAAGGAGCGGCCTGTTTGGACATCACCTGTTTAAGGATATCAGACCTGACCTCGGGGTCTCGCTTAATCTTGGTTTAGCGTGCCTTAGGAATACGCAGTCACATCTAAGTAATATAGTGGTACACGGGCATGAAGATAAAATAAGCCCCCAAGTAATTTTAAAGGATAACATTTCTATTCTTAGAAATGTGCAGTTTAGTATGGGCATAGCTTATTCAGTATCTGAAATGTCTCGTTGTCTTTGTTCAGATGAGTGGGAGCAGCCGTTTTGCTCTTGTGGCTGAGGTGTAGTATAATATCAGCCATGGACCTCAGTAGAATCATATGTGTGACCTTCAGATATGGTGACTCAATACTTACTCGCCTTTACCTGTTACTCACCCGCATTGGAATCCGTCTTTCTGCGGTGTAAGAGTGCAGCCTGTCAATGCAATAGGAAATATTGACGCAGCGTAGTGATGTCACCTGTATCATGGTTGTCTGCGCTCCCAGAATTTCTCCAGTGACGTATGGTGCTGATGCGATTCTCTGTGCATTATCATGGGCCCACACACCGTGTCATCATGGCGGGCAGGGTATATATAATTAAATGCCATGCCTCCTTCCCCCGCCCGATCAAACCCCTGGATCTCAAGGAGGCCATCTTGAAATATGAGCAAAGCCGGCCATACACTGAATGATGATCGTTCACATTGGTCAATAAAACGAAAACCCTAAACGATTGTCACTCAGTGTATGGACGGGAAGGATAACCGTTTAGAGCCTAAAAATAGCTGAAATCCAGTTTGGATCCTTACAATTGATTATCAATCCTGTCTCATTCTCCCGGACGTCTGGCACGCCGATTACCGCCCTTTCGCTCCTTCTCTTGTATGTCTGCCAGGTTCGTCTACAGGCGGTGGAACTATACACCAGCTACTGGTGAATGAATAGGCTAAATGTTGGGTGTCTCACCTGTATCAAGGTGTCAGGGACACTTAGGGGTATATTCAATTGAAGTCGAAAGCTGCCGTCTGTCGAAAAGACGTCAGTTTTCAACTTTTTTAGGTCGGAAGGGGTTCCGACCTATTTAATCTAACCCCAAATTATTCGACAAGTCGAGGAATTCGACTTGTTGAAAAGCACGTGGATTGGCGAAATAGCTGCCGATACGCGTGTTTGTGTCGAAAACGGGGCCCCCTTTTTGACCATCTCAATTCGACTTTAATAAAAGTCAAAGTGAAATGCCGGAGCAGAGACCGGGAGAGCCGCGGGCAGATGGAAAGCAGCATCGAAGGATATCACAGCCGCCGCTCCCAGCAGCGTCCACCCGGCTCCAGCAAGCGAGACTTCACTTGCTGGAGCCGGGTGGACGCTGCCGTGAGTGGCGGCTGTGATGCAGGGATGGGGGATTTGACGGGGGAGAGACGCGCTACAACAGCCGTCTGCCCGCGGCTATCCCCTGTCTCAGCTCCCGCATCTCAATTCGACTTTTTTAAAAGTCGAATTGAGATGACATTGAGTAGCCCAGGTCGGATCCATTCCGACAAATGAATGTCGGAATGGATCCGACTTCAATTGAATATACCCCTTAAAGTATACTTTCTCTAACGTCCTAGTGGATGCTGGGTACTCCGTAAGGACCATGGGGAATAGACGGGCTCCGCAGGAGACAGGGCACTTTAAGAAAGAAATTGGATACTGGTGTGCTCTGGCTCCTCCCTCTATGTCCCTCCTCCAGACCTCAGTTTGAATCTGTGCCCGGACGAGCTGGGTGCTACTTAGTGAGCTCTCCTGAGCTTGCTATAAGAAAGTATTTTGTTAGGTTTTTTATTTTCAGAGAGATATGCTAGCAACAGACTCCCTGCAGCGTGGGACTGAGGGGAGAGAAGCAGCCCTACTCTCTGAAGATAGGTCCTGCTTCTTAGGCTACTGGACACCATTAGCTCCAGAAGGATCGTACACAGGATCTCACCCTTTGTCGTCCGATCCCGAAGCCGCGCCGCCGTCCCCCTCGCAGAGCCGGAAGACAGAAGCCGGGTGTAAGAAGCAAGAAGACTTCAAAATCGGCGGCAGAAGACTCCAGTCTTCAAACTGAGGTAGCGCACAGCACTGCAGCTGTGCGCCATTGCTCCCACACTAAACCCACATACTCCGGTCACTGTAGGGTGCAGGGCGCAGGGGAGGGCGCCCTGGGCAGCAATTAGGACCTCTTGGCAAACGTTGGGCATATATACAGTTGGGCACTGTATATATGCATGAGCCCCCGCCATAATTTTACACAGAAACGCGGGACAGAAGCCCGCCGCTGCGGGGGCGGGGCTTCTTCCTCAGCACTCACCAGCGCCATTTTCTCTCCACAGCTCCGCTGAGAGGAAGCTCCCCAGGCTCTCCCCTGCAGATTCACGGTAGAAGAGGGTAAAAAGAGAGGGGGGGCACATAAATTAGGCGCAAAAACATTATATACAGCAGCTACTGGGTTAACACTAAGTTACTGTGTGATTCCTGGGACATATAGCGCTGGGGTGTGTGCTGGCATACTCTCTCTCTCTGTCTCTCCAAAGGGCCTTGTGGGGGAACGGTCTTCAAAAAGAGCATCCCCTGTGTGTGTGGTGTGTCGGTACGCTTGTGTCGACATGTTTGCGAGGAAGGCTATGTAGAAGCAGAGCGGGAGCAAATGAATGAGGTGTCTCCGCCGACGGCGCCGACACCTGATTGGATGGATATGTGGAAGGTTTTAAATGATAATGTTAATTCCTTGCATAAAAGGTTGGATAAAGCTGAAACCTTAGGACAGTCGGGGTCTCAGCCCATGCCTGATCCTATGTCGCAGAGGCCGTCAGGGTCTCAGAAGCGCCCACTATCCCAAATTGTTGACACAGATACCGACACGGATTCTGACTCCAGTGTCGACTATGATGATGCAAAGTTACAGCCTAAATTGGCTAAAGCTATATGTTATATGATTATAGCAATGAAGGAGGTGTTGCACATCACAGAGGAAACCCCAGTCCCTGACAAGAGGGTTCATATGTATGGGGAAAAAAGGCAGGTAGTGACCTTTCCCCCTTCACATGAGCTAAATGAGTTATGTGAAAAAGCTTGGGAATCTCCAGATAAAAAACTGCAGATTTCCAAACGGATGCTTATGGCGTATCCTTTCCCGCCAACGGACAGGCTGCGCTGGGAATCCTCCCCTAGGGTGGACTAAGCTCTAACACGCTTATCCAAGAAGGTGGCCCTACCGTCACAGGATACGGCCACTCTAAAAGATGCTGCGGATAGAAAGCAAGAGGGTACCCTGAAGTCCATTTATACACATTCAGGTACCTTACTAAGGCCGGCAATTGCGTCGGCCTGGGTGTGTAGTGCTGTAGCAGCATGGACGGATACCTTATCTGAGGATCTGGATACCTTAGACAAGGATACTATATTAATGACCCTGGGGCATATAAAAGACGCTGTCCTGTATATGAGAGATACTCAAAGAGACATTAGCCTACTGGGCTCTAGAATAAATGCAATGTCGATTTCTGCCAGAAGGGTCCTGTGGACTCGGCAATGGACAGGCGATGCCGACTCAAAAAGGCACATGGAGGTTTTACCTTACAAGGGTGAGGAATTGTTTGGGGAGGGTCTCTCGGACCTGGTCTCCACAGCTACGGCTGGAAAGTCAAATTTTTTGCCATATGTTCCCTCACAACCTAAGAAAGCACCGTATTACCAAATGCAGTCCTTTCGTTCACAAAAAGGCAAGAAAGTCCGAGGTGCGTCCTTTCTTGCCAGAGGCAGGGGCAGAGGAATTGTGTCTCAGGGATACAAGCTGGAATTCGAGGAGATGCCCCTTCAACGATACCTCAAATCGGCCCTGCCAGCTTCCCCCTTAGAGAGGGAAATAGTGTTAGCTGCAATTCACAAATTGTATCTTCAGCAGGTGGTGGTCAAGGTTCCCCTCCTTCAACAAGGAAAGGGTTATTATTCGACCATGTTTGTGGTACCGAAACCGGATGGTTCGGTCAGACCCATATTGAATATAAAATCCCTGAACATATACCTGAAAAGGTTCAAGTTCAAGATGGAATCGCTCAGAGCGGTCATCGCAAGCCTGGAAGGGGGGGATTTTATGGTGTCTCTGGACATAAAGGATGCATACCTTCATGTCCCCATTTATCCACCTCATCAGGCGTACCTCAGATTTGTGGTACAGGATTGTCATTACCAATTCCAGACGTTGCCGTTTGGTCTCTCCACGCACCAAGAATATTTACCAAGGTAATGGCGGAAATGATGGTGCTCCTGCGAAAGCAGGGGGTCACAATTATCCCATACTTGGACGATCTCCTCATAAAGGCGAGGTCCAGAGAGCAGTTGCTGATCAGCGTAGCACGCTCTCGGGATGTGTTACAACAGCACGGCTGGATTCTAAATATTCCGAAGTCGCAGTTGATTCCTACGACTCGTCTGCCCTTTTTGGGCATGATTCTGGACACAGACCAGAAGAGGGTTTATCTCCCGATGGAGAAGGCGCAGGAGCTCATGACACTGGTCAGAGACCTATTAAAACCAAAACAGGTGTCGGTGCATCACTGCACGCGAGTCCTGGGAAAGATGGTGGCATCATACGAGGCCATTCCCTTCGGCAGGTTCCATGCGAGGACCTTTCAATGGGATCTGTTGGACAAGTGGTCCGGATCACATCTTCAGATGCACCGGCTGATCACCCTATCCCCCAGGGCCAGGGTGTCTCTCCTGTGGTGGCTGCAGAGTGCTCACCTTCTCGAGGGCCGCAGATTTGGCATTCAGGACTTCGTCCTGGTGACCACAGATGCAAGCCTCCAAGGGTGGGTTGCAGTCACACAGGGAAGAAATTTCCAAGGTCTGTGGTCAAGTCAGGAGACTTGCCTTCACATCAATATCCTGGAACTAAGGGCCATATACAACGCCCTACGTCAAGCGGAGACCCTGCTTCGCGACCAATCAGTTCTGATTCAGTCAGACAACATCACCGCAGTGGCTCATGTAAACCGCCAAGGCGGCACAAGGAGCAGGGTGGCGATGGTAGAAGCCACCAGAATTCTTCGCTGGGCGGAGAATCACGTAAGCGCACTGTCAGCAGTGTTCATTCCGGGAGTGGACAACTGGGAAGCAGACTTCCTCAGCAGGCACGACCTCCACCCGGGAGAGTGGGGACTTCATCAAAAAGTCTTCACACAGATTGCAAGTCGGTGGGAACTGCCACAGGTGGACATGATGGCATCCCGCCTCAACAAAATGAGAATCATGAGAAAAAGAGGAGTGAGAACAATACTCATTGTTCCAGATTGGCCAAGAAGGACTTGGTATCCAGATCTGCAAGAAATGCTCACAGAGGACCCATGGCCTCTACCTCTAAGACAGGACTTGTTGCAACAGGGGCCCTGTCTGTTCCAAGACTAACCGCGGCTGCGTTTGACGGCATGGCGGTTGAACGCCGGATCCTAGCAGAAAAAGGCATTCCGGATGAAGTTATTCCTACGCTGATAAAGGCTAGGAAGGACGTGACGGCTAAACATTATCACCGTATATGGCGAAAATATGTTGTTTGGTGTGAGGCCAGGAATGCCCCCACAGAGGAATTCCAGCTGGGCCGTTTCCTTCACTTCCTACAGGCGGGAGTGACCTTGGGCCTAAAATTGGGTTCCATTAAGGTCCAGATTTCGGCCCTGTCTATTTTCTTTCAAAAAGAACTGGCTTCTCTGCCTGAAGTGCAGACGTTTGTAAAGGGAGTGCTGCATATTCAGCCCCCTTTTGTGCCTCCAGTGGCACCTTGGGATCTGAACGTGGTGTTGAGTTTCCTGAAGTCACACTGGTTTGAACCACTTAAAACCGTGGAGTTAAAATATCTCACGTGGAAGGTGGTCATGCTATTAGCCTTAGCTTCGGCTAGGCGGGTATCAGAATTAGCGGCTTTATCACATAAAAGCCCCTATCTGGTTTTCCATATTGACAGAGCAGAATTGAGGACCCGTCCATAATTTCTGCCTAAGGTGGTGTCGTCTTTTCATATGAACCAACCTATTGTGGTGCCTGTGGCTATTCGTGATTTGGAGGATTCCGAGTTACTAGATGTGGTCAGGGCTTTGAAGGTTTATGTAGCCAGAACGGCTAGAGTCAGGAAAACTGAGTCGCTGTTTATCCTATATGCATCCAACAAGCTGGGTGCTCCTGCTTCAAAGCAAACTATTGCTCGCTGGATCTGTAACACGATCCAGCAGGCTCATTCTGCGGCTGGATTGCCGTTTCCAAAATCAGTAAAAGCCCACTCCACAAGGAAGGTGGGCTCTTCTTGGGCGGCTGCACGAGGGGTCTCAGCATTACAGCTTTGCCGAGCAGCTACTTGGTCAGGTTCAAACACTTTTGCAAAGTTCTACAAGTTTGATACCCTGGCTGAGGAGGACCTTGTGTTTGCTCATTCGGTGCTGCAGAGTCATCCGCACTCTCCCGCCCGTTTGGGAGCTTTGGTATAATCCCCATGGTCCTTACGGAGTCCCTAGCATCCACTAGGGCGTTAGAGAAAATAAGATTTTACTTACCGGTAAATCTATTTCTCGTAGTCCGTAGTGGATGCTGGGCGCCCGTCCCAAGTGCGGACTTCTTCTGCAATACTTGTATATAGTTATTGCTTGCATAAGGGTTATGTTATGGTGCATCAGGGTTGATCTGATGCTCTATTGTTGTTCATACTGTTAACTGGGTAAGTTTATTACAAGTTATACGGTGTGATTGGTGTGGCTGGTATGAGTCTTGCCCTGGATTCCAAAATCCTTTCCTGGTACTGTCAGCTCTTCCGGGCACAGTTTCTCTAACTGAGGTCTGGAGGAGGGACATAGAGGGAGGAGCCAGAGCACACCAGTACCCAATTTCTTTCTTAAAGTGCCCTGTCTCCTGTGGAGCCCGTCTATTCCCCATGGTCCTTACGGAGTCCCCAACATCCACTACGGACTACGAGAAATAGATTTACCGGTAAGTAAAATCTTATTTTATTAGTATAATCATCATAGCAACGCAATGTGACGGAATCAGAGTATTGTCACTTGGCGATGCTTTGGTCACAGTGTTAAGCAGTACGCGACCAGATATCCATTAAAAACACCATGCAGAGGTTTAAGTGCGGTGATGACTGCAGGAATGTTTGGCGCTGTGGTATTACAGTTTGAGAGAGTGTAATTTACTTTAGTAACTACTTTAGAAAAATTATTATGTGTCCCTAGTGCTTTGTGCGTCATGGAAAGAGTTCAGAGGATTTCTCCTAACATAGGCGATGTTGGTGAGTGCCCCCACCGCTACTTTACTTCAGTTAGGGAAATACATGTTATCGCCTACACAACACACATTTTATTTTGTAAATACACAATAAGGTACAATATTGAGTGTTAGAAAAAGATCTACATTTGCCTATACGGTGTAAGCTTGCGAGCAGGGCCCTCTTACCTCTTAGCCCAGGCATGTCCAAACTGCGGCCCTCCAGCTGTTGTGAAACTACACATCCCAGCATGCCCTGACACAGCTTTAGCATTCTCTGACAGCAAAACTGTCAGGGCATGCTGGGATATGTAGTTTCACAACAGCTGGAGGGCCGCAGTTTGGACATGCCTGTGACTTAGCCTGTCTGTTATTACCCAGTTTTATTTCTGTTTTGTTCCTAATTGTAAGGCGCAACTGAGTATGCTGTCACTATATAAGTAACTGTTAATATATACATGTCCAGGGCAGAGGTTCCCAAACGCGGTCCTCAGGGCACCCCAACGATCCAGGTTTTAAATGTATCCATGCTTGGCCACAGGTGACTTAATTAGCACCTCAGTCAATATGATTTAACCATCTGTGCTGAGCTATGGCTATAGCTAAATCCTGGACTGTTGGGGTGCCTTGTAGACCGCGTTTGGGAACCTCTCGGGGGGGGGGGCCATTCCGACCCGTTCGCACACAGCGGTTCTTCGCTGCAGTGCTTACTGTTCAGAAAAATGCGCATGCGCAGCGGACAAATGCGATCGCAGGAAGATGGACAGGTGGGTGGCATTCCGGGGCAGATACTCCCCGTTTCCAGCCGTTTTCGGGGAGTGGTAAGAAAAACGCAGGCATGTCCAGCCGAACAGAGGGCGGATGTCTGATGTCAAAGCCGGAACCTGCATCGCTGGATCCGTCGCACAGGGTAAGTAGGTCTAGGGCTAGTCTTGTTATGAGTTACACTTTTTTAGCACTGCAGGGCTGCACAAGCGTTCACAGCCCTGCTATGCTAAAATACACACCCCATAGGCGGAGATTAGTTGATCGCACCAGCAGCAAAAAGTTGCTTGGTGCGATCAACTCGGAAGAAAATATAGATATATTACATTATGGGTCTTTGAATTCAATACATGTTTTTACCACAAGGTGGCAGAGTTGCTCAGTTTTATTTGTTCACAGCTAACTTCAAGCTCTTCAAATCATTTTTAATTTTAAGTGCACGTGCAGTATGTATAAAAAGCTAGTTACAGAGCCAGAAAGAAGACACAATATATAATTTTTTTCTGAATAATTAACTTTGGTCAGTGAGTAAAGGATTTATTAAAGAAAGCTTAAAATGAATTATATATACATATTTCTATGGTATTTTGTTTCTGGCCGCATTTTTGTGTTTTGGCCACCAGATGGTGCAATGACACTGCATTATACTTTTAGTTATGTGTATATGGTATGTTACAGAGTTATTGATTACTGTATATAAAACAAGTACAACTTTGAGCAAAGGAGTCATTTTTGCATAGACATAATTAGAAATCCATTTCAACAAGAGTCCGCGTATAGAGTATTATCTGTATTTCACAACAGAGTGCCGCAGGCTCTGAATTGTGTGGACAGGGTAATAGGGTATTAATGGTATATGGGATGGCTATAAATAATGTTAGATAATACGTATGAAAAAATGCTGACTTTACGGTTATGTTGTTCCATCTTTTTGACGGGCTGGTAGCTCATTACTAAATCAACAGACTAAATAATCCAAAAGGTCTTTATATGATATCTGCAGCGAGATGCAGTTAAGATACCAGCTGTCAGGATCCCATCAACCAGAATGCCGACGCTGGAAACCCGACAGGGTCAGGAGACCGATGCTAAAATCCTGACAGCCGACATCTCGACTGTAAGAATAGCAGGCAGGTTGGGAGGGGGTTACATTTAGGCGCCACCCGAGGGGCTTAGGGTTAGGCTGTGGGGAGGGTGGATTAGGGTCCGGTACTATTATTATTAGCAGTTTCTTATATAGCGCAGCATATTCCGTTGCGCTTTACAATTAGAACAACAGTAATAGAACAAAACTGGGTAAAAACAGACAGACCTAGAGGTAGGAAGGCCCTGCTCGCAAGCTTACAATCTATAGGGAAATGGGCATTGATACACAAGGATAGGTGCTACCTATTGCATAATAGTCCACCAGATTGCTAGGTTCTTAATGGGTTGTATGATATGATCACCCAGCAATGTTGGAAGACAACATTGCTGGGTGATTATGTGGTCTGTGCAGAGAGGATGTAACTGGATAGGGGAGCATTGAAGGGGGTAGGTTAGAGTGAAGGGGGGTATTCACGGAGCGATATTCTAAGCAATCTGACTAGATTGCTTAGAATATCAGCATGATCGCTCCGTGTGTAGCCCCCTCAGCGATAGCGATGCGCGGCCCCGCACATCGCTATCGCTGCTGCTAGATTGGCCTGCATGCAGAACAATCTAGCGGGTCGCTCACTTCACCCGCTGGGTGAAGTGAGCGGCCCCCCGTCTCCCCCCGCACGCTCAGCACAGATCGCGCTATGCTGAGCGGCGGGAGAGATGTGTGCTGAGCGGTTCGCTCAGCACACATCTCTCCTGCATCGGCCCGTCTATATGGGCCTTTAGGCTGCAGAAAGGGAGGGTTAGAGAAGAGGGGGCAACAGTTTTACATCTCCCCCTGTTGGGATTTTAACTATCGGAATGCCGACGTCGGTATTCTGACTTCTGGCATCCCGTCCGCCGGCAAATCACACTGCAGCCTGTGTTTACAGACAATGGTGGTCATTCCGAGTTGATCGCAGCCAGCAACTTTTAGCTGCTGCTGCTGCGATCAACTAGTCCTCACCTATGGGGGAGTGTATTTTAGCTTAGCAGGGCTGCGATCGCTTGTGCAACCCTGCTAAGCTAAAAAAATTTCAAGTAGAACAAGACTAGCCCTGGACATACTTACCCTGTGCGACGATCTCTGCGATGATGGGGCCGGCTTTGACGTCAGACATCTGCCCTCCGTTCTACTGGACACCCCTGCGTTTTCTTCTCCACTCCCCGAAAACGGCTCCAAACGATCCAGAGACACCCAGAAACGCCTTCTTTCTGTCAATCTTCTTGCGGTCAGCTCTGCGACTGCTTTCTTCGTTGAGCGCAACGTAACCCGGCGACCCCTGTCGCCGGGCAACAACGCGCGCACGCAGTGCAGCCGCCGCGCATGTGCATTCCAGAACCGTTCGCACCTCAGCGACAAACCGCTGCGTGCGAACGGGTCGGAATTACCCCCAATGTACAGTAGCTGCTCCCAATTGGGATACAGTCAGGTAGAAATCACCTGAATCTAAAAGTAATGTGAAATGAAAGTAATTTCCTCCTGACTGTACTCTCTCCCAGCTGGGAGCGCATGTTCTACGTTGTCTGTATGCATTTCTGTTTTTAGCAATTGGGATATTCATTTAGAATTGCACGGCACCTGATTTGGAGTGCAGGAAATGACAGATTATTTATAATATGTTTTGCTGATGAGTGAAATGCAAGATAATTAGTGCATTTTTATGTATGGGTGTATTTGTTACAAAATCGGTCTTTTAGGAAGACGGTCCTTTATTACAAGCTTACTCTGTGTTACTTGATTACTGATGTATATATGGTTTGCCTGGAAAGTTTTATATAGATGTATATGAAGTGCAATTTTGCGTTTAGCCACCAGATGGTGCAGTGATACCACAAATAGCTTGTTGTTTGTGTGCACTTCGCAAAAAGGATTTAAACACTGCTGTACATTGCAGAAACTGTATTTGTCGGCATTACCTCTTATAAATGCACTTTTTAATGATGACTTTAATGACGTCTCTGCTTTCAAACATCTGCTTTTCTTCCTTGGCAAAAAAAGTTTTTTTTTTGTTTTTTTTAAATTAACTCATTACTGCTTGCCAGACCCCCATTGTGGTGCAATGTTCCTATGCTGCTAAGTAACAACTTGCAAGTGATTATCTGATATTAATCAAACTCCTGCAGTTTACCAAAGCCTAAAAAGCATGCAATGAAAGCATCAATAACTCCCCTGCCGTCTGATTAGAAAGTGACATTGTGCAGAGCGCAGGAAGGGGGCTGCAGTCCGACACTGATCTACGCGGCCCAGCGTGGTTCCAAGCATAGCTCGCAGGCCAGCTGTGAGACAGTAATTGAGGGATAATGAAACCAGGCCCTCCTGTGCACATACATCTATGAAGCTGAACGCCGAGCGGGATATATCAAAGGCTTGCCCTTGTTACTTCTGTTATTTTACACCGCAAAGAAAAGGGGCTACAAGGTTACTTTCACACAAGTTACTTGTTTCTCTTCTGCAAAACACGCTGTGTCCTAACCGCTGTACAGCCTGATCTAGCTGCACTAGTAGATCAATAATTACCTGGCCTGGCTCTAAAACAGGTATAAATCTCCCATTGTGCCACCTGTAGTGAGACCGCGCCACTGGGTAACATCAAGTAGGAGAATAATGTCTTGGAGTAAACGCATTGCCCCGGATGCCCCGCCACCCTGCAGATCTGTAATGGCGCCTACCCTAACTTCACCCGTATTACTTACACACATGTTGCTGAACCACGCTTACTTATCTTGTCTCTGCTCTGTCTTTTTCTACTAGATTGCAAGCTCTTTGACGAGCATGGCCCACCCATCCCTTTCTTGTCAGGTACTTAATACCCCTTTTCCACTAGCTTTTTTTACCCGTGTTTTTGCACTGGGGCGCGCATCGACACAGGTTTTTAGTAGGTGGAAACGGCTCAACACGGGTTGAGTGACCCGGGAATCCTACCCGGATAGTTACCTGGGTAGAACACGGTAATGACACGGGTAATGGTGCAGTGGAAACGGTCATTACACGTGTTTTCAGACACGAGTAACGCTCTGTGACGCTAATTGGTGCTTCTGGGGCACAGGAAGATGTCATCCCTGGGAGACACGCTGGGCACATGCAGGCACCGCAGCAGCTGTACACAGGTATTGCAGCAGTTTGCAAAGCCTACGCTGGGCACATGCAGGCATTGAGGCAGTAAAAGAAGTCACGCTGGGGCACACACTGTACATATATTTTGGTCCCTTTTGATGACATCATCTTGATGAGACAGTAAAACCATTTGTAATGACATCAATAGGCTTTTATAGAGCTTACCCGGGTTAGGTGGAAACAGATCCGACACGGGAATAACCCGTGTCGAAGTGCAGTGGAAATGGGGGGGCCGACACGGGTTGTAGCCGGGTTAAACATCCCGGATCGGACACGGTACTCAGGTGGAAAAGGGGTATTAGTTGTTTGTCTACCTTTCATATTCCTGGTTATGAGGTAGATGTATCAGATTTTGGAGAGAGATAAAGTGCCAGCAAATCAGCCCCTAACTGCCATGTTACAGGCTGTTTTTGAAAAATGACTGTTAGGAGCTGATTAATTGGTACTTTATCTCTCTCCACTTTATCTCTCTCCAAGGTTTGATATATCGCCCCCTATTGGGGGCTCTTATTTTCCACACGGCCCAGGACTGCAGTGGGCTGAGGTGCTTTACAGTCCGTGTTTAAAATACCGTAAAGGGTTCAAGCTCAGGGTATGATACACGCGGCCACATGTGGTTTCATACACTGTCATCAAAGTTTGTTTTCAGTACATGTTTGGTTCCAGCGCTGGCGCCAGTGTTGCATTCCATAAAAGCTTAATCCCGTTTTGGATGCTGGTGAGACAGGAGACAGGCTGGTATTGTTGTCTGGTGGTTGTGTGCTCACATGGATACCGAAATGTGTTCCGTTCATACTTCGGTCCTGCATTGTAGTAAACGTTGTGTTGATGTATTGGGGGTTGTGAGACGCGAGGAGTAGCAGTGGGAAGGTGTAGTGTTCGTAGTGCTGTACTGAGGCGCAGTTGCACTTACAGTGTGAATTGTGCTGTGCCGTGTACAGTGGCGCCAAGAGAGGGGGGGGGAGGGTACAAATTACCTGGGCCCAGGTCTGATGGAGGGGCCCAGTGATTAGGCCACACCCCCTGTGATTAGGCCTTACCCCCTGAAAAGTTCCTGGGCCCAGCCAGGCTCTTTACTGCCCTGGCTGGGAGGTATGTCATGCTCCAGTGAGTGGGTGCTTCTCATGTGCTAGACACGCCCCCAAAGAGGTGTGGCCATGACCTGCACGCTGTGGACACACCCCCTCCAGGGGGTGCAGGGAGCCCCAGGAAGTTGTACCGGGACCCAGGATTTCTCTTGACAGCCCTGGTCGTGTAATGTGACAGAAGTACTGTAGCATTGGGAACCTTATTGGGGGCCACATGTTTCATGGAGGCTGGCATGAATGTTTTTGTATTTTTCTCTAGGCAATCCTACCACTACATAATACATACAGGCAGGTCATACTATGCGTCTTCATGCAGCGGGGTCCCCCGGGCGTCCCTGTACTGTAGGCAAGTATGGGGTACAGTAAGTTAATTGCCTGCTGACAAAATTGAGCCTAGTCTGGTAGGAAATATAAATTGTAAGCTCTGCTGGTGCAGGGCCTGACCTAATATGTATGCGCTATTATTATTATTATTAAAACCTTTTTGTGTAGCGTCTACGTATTACACAGCGCTTTACAGAGAGTTTAACTTACAGGAAAAAGCAGTACCTTATTACACAGGAGTTCGGGCCGCTAAGTATATGCGATAAACCTCTATGGATATGTATGCACGTTGCGTAAGCACGCCAACACGCTGTGAGCACAATGCAGCGACACGTTTGGCTGAATACACCTTAAACCCTTAACAGATGGAATGCGACACCAGTTGTGTATGTTATGTTGTGGTCCAACGCAGCAACAAATATTTACTTAAAGGGGTATACAAAGAAATACAACAATATCACAGAGAAGAGGCTACAACCAATGGATACATACGTTTGTCCGCCTGCGCCTCCCGGATCCGGTCCTCAGTCAATCTAGCAAGATGACCTTCAGAGAATTAGACTGAGACCAGACAGGAGGCCTGGCTTTTATACAATAGTCCAAAACACAATACAAAGGAAACTGTAAGCTCTTCTTTCATAGGTCAAAGGGCTGGTCATTTACATGACATGAGGGGTCATAGGTTGGTTTGAATAGGTGGGCGATGCTTGGTCCAGGTGTACTTGCAGGTGTCCACCACTGTGTTCCCGCCGAATATTAGGACTACAGTAATTACAGTATGATATGAATATTGTATTCCTGCGCATATCTATGCACAGGAGCATGCTATAATCTGCAAACTGCGATCGGAATGTAACCCTTGAAATACTGTACATCTGGATACCAAACACTATGTTCTAACCTCATTCTGTCCCCTCACATCCTGTAAAGCTGAATATCTCTATTGTTCTATTTCTGAAGTAAATGTAACTTGCTGGTGTGGTGTGTGTAGACTATGTGTAAATTATTCACTATGTCAGTGAATCCCAAACTTTCTGGAATCACGGCGCCCTAGAGTATCAGCATTTTTTTTTCAAGGCTCCCCAATTAAGTAAATTGTGACTACCTGTCCTCATTAGGGTCAGTTATGTGATGGTGCACAGTGGTGCTTCTGACTGTTCACATGTTTTATGATTGGCAGCCACTAGCACTGATTTTTTGACTGTCACTTTTACCATAAAGAATTTGATATGGTCCTGGACCACAAACCCTGAGGCACCCCTGCAAGAGCCTCACGGCACCCCAGGATGCCTAGGCACACAGTTTGGGAACCACTGCACTATGTGGATAAAATATCAGATATGTCTTTGTGGCTTTTCCATGCGAATGCGTATGCTACTGTATTTACTCATACCACGCGCTAATACGCAGGGCTTCGTGAGCCAATGTACGCAACATGCGGGTATGCGCGCGTACGTCAGAACAAGCACACGCAAGGAGGCCACTCTGTGTGGTGTTTGCACGTGTTGGATGTGGGTATAATATTTTCGACTTCGACAATTCACATCAGATCCTGCACAATATATATTACGTACTATGATTACCATACTATCCCTTTTAACAGGGACACTCATGAATTACACAGGTTCTGTGGCTGGCTGACTTTAAGCCGGCATTTCACCTGGTGTTTGTCAGCCACAGAACCTGAGTTAATCTAAGGTGTCCCTGATTACAGGTATATTATGACAAGCCTGTATTACCTATTGGAGGTAATTCTGAGTTGATCGCAGCAGGAAATTTTTTAGCAGTTGGGCAAAACCATGTGCACTGCAGGGGAGGCAGATATAACGTGTAGAGAGAGAGAGATTTGGGTGTGGTGAGTTCAATCTGCAATCTAAATTGCAGTGTAAAAATAAAGCAGCCAGTATATACCCTGCACAGAAACAAAATAACCCACCCACATCTAACTCTCTCTGCACATGTTATATCTACCCCCCCCTGCAGTGCACATGGTTTTGCCCAACTGCTAAAAAATTTCCTGCTGCGATCAACTCAGAATTACCCCCATTATATACGGACAGACGCACGCGCTAGTGTCAGCGTAGTGAGAATCCAGTGAATTGGTGAGTATGTATGTGCAGCGCAGGAAGGTACTGGAGTACCAAGAGGAAACCCGTGCAAACACTGGAGGGGCGTATACGGATTTCACACAGACAGGGCCCTGCTGGACAGAACGGAACTCATGACACCAGCACTGTGAGTTAGCAGTGCCAACCACTGTGTTACCATGCTGTGGAGACGGATAAGTGTTAATAATTATTGCAGCCGTGGAAATGAAAATACAGCAAAGTATGAATGCAGAAGTGACCTTGTCCCGCAACGTTTCATGTAATACCCATACTCGGATACACTTCACCATGCTGCGAGGCAGGCGCGCCTAATGCAGCCATGTGCCGCGCCGTACAGTCACTGTAGGTCTGTGGTCTTTGGTTATTGTATAACTAACACTGATCTTAGTACAGCTTATTATAAAGAAGTGAATAAAACGTTGACTTTTCCAGTTACAAATCTTAGCACTGACACTTAATACAAGAGAACGAGGCCTCCCATAGTCATTTTAAGCAGGAGATACGTAGTTGTTGACATCTGAAAACTTGTAAATTAGCACACACAAGTCACACACACACACTCACACAGTCTCACACAAAGACACACATACACACCAGCTGTGAAATAGAAATATGACTAGTGATGGAGTTTTAAAAGTTGAGTAAATGTTATTGAAGTCGAGTATATAAGGCTGTCCTAAATCTAAATACAAAGCAAACCTTTGATAAAGCCATTGTTATAAAAAGAACAGTATGAGGGTAAAACATTGTTATTATTAATAATAATAATAATAATAATAATAATAATAATAATAAACAGCCTGGATAAATTTGTTTTAACATTGCCTGATGTTCCCTCTTTTCACCACCAGATGGCGCAAGGATCTATTTGAGTCTGGTGCCCCACCCTGTGTGACTCAGGATGATGAAATCCACCTCGTGCTTGGTTTTTTTTTTTCCTGACAGAGCGAACTTTATTGCTAACTGTTAGGAAAAACAAAACAGACATGAAACTAGAAAAAAGATGGTTTCTTTTCTACCTTTATTCTTTATTCTAATTATTGTGAATGACATCGCATGACTTTATTTATTCAAAGCAGCTAGAAAGTAATTTTATCAAAGCTTTGAACTTGAAACAAACGTGTTGCATTGCAACAAGCAAATCGTTCCTGTGCAGTGATAGTCTTTTATTACGTGTTCCTTCCAGTGGCGCGCTAACTCTGCGTGTGGCGTCCTTTTATATCATGTGATGCTTTATTTCACTACAAATGTTTAAAGTAGTGCCACTGCTAGGGTTTATATTAAACCATGCAGTCATCTGCAGCCGGCCGGCCTGTGACCCGAGGGTGGTGCTTCTGTATTTACAGCTGTGTCCTCATACACCTAGCCTAGATACACCATGCAGTGTGAGAAAGCTACACTGCGCAATGTGGCGTCTCTGCTGCATTCTAATCACAGTGCAGTGTGACAAAACTGCTTCCCAAGACTGCACTCATTCATTTGATATGCAACGCTTGTATATCTGTGTGCGGCTGAGACGAAGCACAACGGAACGTAGTGTGAGAAAACGCTGCGCCCGCTGCATATACCACTTCATATACAGATTCAGACTCATTCGCACACAGTGACGTACTGAGTGTGCTTACCCTCACATTACTGCTGTTATTAGTACACAGGTACCGGTGATGTACTGGGTGTGCTCACCCTCACATTACTGCTGCTATTAGTACACAGGTACCGGTGATGTACTGGGTGTGCTCACCCTCACATTACTGCTGCTATTAGTACACAGGTACCGGTGATGTACTGGGTGTGCTCACCCTCACATTACTGCTGCTATTAGTACACAGGTACCGGTGATGTACTGGGTGTGCTCACCCTCACATTACTGCTGCTATTAGTACACAGGTACCGGTGATGTACTGGGTGTGCTCACCCTCACATTACTGCTGCTATTAGTACACAGGTACCGGTGATGTACTGGGTGTGCTCACCCTCACATTACTGCTGCTATTAGTACACAGGTACCGGTGATGTACTGGGTGTGCTCACCCTCACATTACTGCTGCTATTAGTACACAGGTACCGGTGATGTACTGGGTGTGCTCACCCTCACATTACTGCTGCTATTAGTACACAGGTACCGGTGATGTACTGGGTGTGCTCACCCTCACATTACTGCTGCTATTAGTACACAGGTACCAGTGATGTACTGGGTGTGCTCACCCTCACATTACTGCTGCTATTAGTACACAGGTACCGGTGATGTACTGGGTGTGCTCACCCTCACATTACTGCTGCTATTAGTACACACTACACAGGTACCGGTGATGTACTGGGTGTGCTCACCCTCACATTACTGCTGCTATTAGTACACAGGTACCGGTGACGTACTGGGTGTGCTCACCTTCACATTACTGCTGCTATTAGTACACTGGTACCGGTGATGTACTGGGTGTGCTCACCCTCACATTACTGCTGCTATTAGTACACAGGTACCGGTGATGTACTGGGTGTGCTCACCCTCACATTACTGCTGCTATTAGTACACAGGTACCGGTGATGTACTGGGTGTGCTCACCCTCACATTACTGCTGCTATTAGTACGCAGGTACCGGTGATGTACTGGGTGTACTCACCTTCACATTACTGCTGCTATTAGTACACAGGTACCGGTGATGTACTGGGTATGCTCACCCTCACATTACTGCTGCTATTATTACACAGGTACCAGTAATGTACTGGGTGTGCTCACCCTCACATTACTGCTGCTATTAGTACACAGGTACCAGTGATGTACTGGGTGTGCTCACCCTCACATTACTGCTGCTATTAGTACACAGGTACCAGTGATGTACTGGGTGTGCTCACCCTCACATTACTGCTGCTATTAGTACACAGGTACCAGTGATGTACTGGGTGTGCTCACCCTCACATTACTGCTGCTATTCGTACACACGTACCGGTGATGTACTGGGTGTACTCACCTTATTACTGCTGCTATTAGTACACAGGTACCGGTGATGTACTGGGTGTGCTCACCCTCACATTACTGCTGCTATTAGTACACAGGTACCGGTGATGTACTGGGTGTGCTCACCTTCACATTACTGCTGCTATTAGTACGCAGGTACCAGTGATGTACTGGGTGTGCTCACCCTCACATTACTGCAGCTATTAGTACACAGGTACCGGTGATGTACTGGGTGTGCTCACCCTCACATTACTGCTGCTATTAGTACACAGGTACCGGTGATGTACTGGGTGTGCTCACCTTCTTATTACTGCTGCTATTAGTACACAGGTACCAGTGATGTACTGGGTGTGCTCACCCTCACATTACAGCTGCTATTAGTACACAGGTACCGGTGATGTACTGGGTGTGCTCACCCTCATATTACTGCTGCTATTAGTACACAGGTATCGGTGATGTACTGGGTGTGCTCACCCTCACATTACTGCTGCTATTAGTACACAGGTATCGGTGATGTACTGGGTGTGCTCACCATCACATTACTGCTGCTATTAGTACACAGGTACCAGTGATGTACTGGGTGTGCTCACCATCACATTACTGCTGCTCTTAGTACACAGGTACCAGTGATGTACTGGGTGTGCTCACCCTCACATTACTGCTGCTATTAGTACACAGGTACCGGTGATATACTGGGTGTGCTCACCCTCACATTACTGCTGCTATTAGTACACAGGTACCGGTGATATACTGGGTGTGCTCACCATCACATTACTGCTGCTATTAGTACACAGGTATTGGTGATTTACTTGGTGTAAATATCCTATTGTGCAATTACACTTGCAGTTGATAGGATGCAATTGCTAAATGGGATAGGATGGATGGGGAAGCACAGTGGTAAGCATTGCTTTCTTACAGTGCTCTTGCATCCATGCCTATGCCACATTGCATAGGTTGTTCATTTGTACAGCACATCATTAGGGATCCATAGATCCCTAGCATGCAGTATCTTACTGGTTCTTTACATATTGTCTCTCTTCTCAAGAAGTTGGATGCATGGACCTTCATTTCTCACCACAATTCCTGCATGGGTTTGGCAGGATAGTGACATCACACCCGGTGCTAGTGAGCGGCCCTGCTCCCGCCATGGTCTTACTTTCACTTCCCACATGCCGCTCCAGCCTCACTTACATAATGCCATCAGATTGCTGCCCCCCAAAATATCAACTCAATCATCTCCTGTAATACTCTGTGCTGCTGAAAACAGGACAATGAGCTGATAATCCTGAACGACATACAGATTGGATACTCTAAGGTGCTGCAACAGCTTAGTTAAAAGCAACTTAAACGATGCTGCAGGTACTGTATGCTTAATGCTTCTTGATCGCCCTGGGGCACCACTGCAGCGATAGTTTGCTGCAGACAACCGGTTCATGTATTTCACCCCTAATTTGGAGCATATTAAGGCTGTGACTGTTTGGAATACTCCTCATCATTTTATTATGTAGTGCTTTCTACCCAATAGAATGCAACGCAGTTTAATTTGCAGAATAAATACAAAAATAAACTTATAAACGATAAACAGAATATAGAAAAGAGAGTTTAGCATTTGGTATCATGTAAGTAAAATGGCTTTAGGAGTCTTTTTTTTGGGAAGATTAGTAATGGAGGCCTCTTGGACAGTGCGAGGCAGCGAGTTCCAAATCGTAGGAGACGCCAAAATCTCCTGCCCCTAATGAAGAAGATAGGTTGTTTTCTAGATTCACACTCATACAATATATGAAGATCACTCTAGTGGGCTGAAGGCTACTCAGAATGGCAGTGAATCTGCTTAGGAAGACGCATACATGGCCTTCGCACCTACCAGAACCAGGGCCAACACATGCCCCCATTTTTGGAAACGCTGGCCATTGCCACCCATTCCCTAATGCCCAACACTTGCTGCCTGTCCATCATGATTCGGCGCAGGGGCACCGTGACCGTAGTTGCAGAAAGAGTCCTGCGGATGAGTAGATCTCCAACCATCAGAAATGTACATAAACCACTGGATTTGCAGACATTTGTGAATGAGGCCCTCAGAGGTGTCTTTACGTGATCTGAGGGGTCAGAGGTGTCTTTACGTGATCTGAGGGGTCAGAGGCGTCTTCACATGATTTGAGGGGTAACACTTGTTTTTAAATATATGAAAAAGAGAAATTAGCGGCGACTGTATAACGAACTGCTCTTAAGAAGTGCGCCAGACAGTACTAATACTTACACTTGTCATAACCTAAATGGGTAAATATATAAAGTGCATCACTATTGTTTGATAGAAGTGTGCAACAGTATTAGTAAAGTATTGTTACTCGTCAGCATTCCGGCACTGTCGACCCACATTGGGAGCTGTACGGTTATTATAATCACATGACCTATTCTGCGTAGCCTAATGATCACAGTTTTTTTGTGTGCACAGATTTACATTTCTGTCTAGACGCTTAATGTAATAATTACAGTTATTCTTATTTTTCCATAACAAATACTTCACAACAGTTGTTATCGTAGGTTATAAGACATGATGTGGCTTCTACTTATTTTTTAGAAGTGTTCATAAAATTCTAGAATATCACCTGTACCTTTGCATTAAAAAGTCTTATAGTAGATGTCCAGAATTCCTCCCCCAATAATTATTATTTGAATTAGATTGTTCCCATCCAGTTGAGTCACTATTTCTCTTTGCACAATAGTCATTTTTACTAAAATGCTTAACTTTTTGATAGCCAGTGATTGAAAATAATTTATCCTACTAAAGCGTGCCTTTTGGAAGCTAATTGTTCCATAATGTAAATCACTTTTAGGTCTTTTTATTGAACTAAAACTATATTTTATCTCTGGGCTGCATTTCCAGTTTTCAGCCACAAGGGGTGTGCAGTTGAGCTACTTTTGGCTCGGATTACTGCAGTGGCGTCAGCACGCTTTGATTGGTGGACTCCCTGTTACCAAGGAGACCGCCCGGCCCACTTTCCACCGTGTAGCAGGCCCCCCCCCTCCCTGTCTCCCCACCCTTGCTCCACCATCCTCCACGCTGATAAAAAAAAAAAAAAACAGGAAGGCGCCATATTCATTACATCAGCAGCACATTGCTGAGTCTCAGCTTCCCATCTGCCAGGCCTCTTACACTGTTATGTGCGACATTGCACAATGGCCTTTTATTGTGAATGAATCACTTCAGATGGTGTTAAAGGAAGGCTTTGCAGATGCAAAACATACAGTGTTTAGTGGATGCAGAGATCATTGTGCAATGTGGATGCAGAACATATTGTGCAATCTGTGTAGACGACACACAAGTATACGTTTTAACACTGCGTACAAAACTGAGCAAAAAATAACTGTTTTGGCGGGAAACTTTTTTTGCTTTTTCAATAAGTTTTATGGTGACTGAAAGAAGAGGGGACTTTTCTGCAGCTGGTTTCAGTTTTGCTCTAACAATAAAACTATTTTGCACAGCATAATAAAGGGGCTATTAAGAGTAATAAAGCATGACCTCTCGGCGTGGAAGGGCGCCAGTAATCTGATTGAAAGCATGGGATTCCCTTCAGGGATTGCTTCGCCTAATTGTCACACACATCTTTGCTTAAAAGCGACATTGTTCATATTTTACTTGCCAAAGAATAGCCCTATACTGTTATAGTCAGCCAGGCCCCCGGGGCTGCCAAGAAGACACAAAGCTAATGCTTATTCATGTTACAAATCAATTAACCAGATTTTTGGTAATGATCTGTAAATAGAAAGCAAAAAAAAAAAAAGAAGTTTAAAAGAAAGAAACTGCTTTGGAGCTAGACAAAAAAAAAATCATCTGCCTGCAATTTCTTAATTTGGCCAGCAGGGGTGTGCCCTTGAGCTACTCTGCAGAGTTTTTCTATAGTTTTCCTGTAATGGGCCATTTTAAATACTCTCTCCATTTTGTGTTGAATGACGCAGACAATAAAAGGGATTTCTCAGTAATGCTGCCCGGAGAGTGTGTGTCAGCATGTCCTGTAATCTCTGCAGAGGACAGGCCATGGCTAATCCTGTACCACAGGATCATGGCAGAACGATTGTTAGACTAAAACTCTGTATTACAAGACCATTTAGTATTCACCTCTCACACAGTAACCGTAAAGTTTTCCTATTACTGAAGTGGCTGTGTATACTGAAGCTTCTCAGCTGCACGTAAAACCAGAGAGATACTTATTTTTCTCTCCATATCATGCATTAATAAGCATTTATCCTGTACGACATTATATGTAGTCTCTTTATTAATGGACGTTAAAGCAGCAAAGCCACATGGTCTTTTTTTTTTTTTGTTCTTTTTTTATAGCAAGTTAAGTACCTTTTTAAGCATGTATCTGACCTACAAATATCTCATTTTCAAAACCTCTCTGGAGGGCAGAAAAATATGACTAACACACATACGAACAGCTCCCGGCATGTTCTGTTATGGCAGGTGGGGGAGAAGGAGGAATTTAAAGTGCTCAAATCCGGTTGACCTCAGAGAAGCTATCCAAAGACTCTGTTCTCACCATACTATGTGCCAGGTGACTGTGGTTGCCATGGTAAACGCATGACATTGTAGAAACTCTCCAGAATTATAAATCTTTAAAAGCAGCCTGAAGAAACAAACCAATTTGAGGCACAGCATCCTCAAACCTTAAAGTGCTTCACTCAGATTTGTTACTACAGTTATTGTGGGGTGGTCTTCAGGTTGCCGGCGGCCGGGAGCGCCAGAATCCCGACCGCCGGCATACCAACAACTTTTCTCCCTATTGGGGGTCCACGACCTCCCTAGAAGGAGAATAGATAGCGCGCCACCATACCTGCAGTGTGGCGAGCGCCGCGAGCCCGCAAGGGGCTCATTTGCGCTCGCCCAGCTGTCGGTATGCCTACTACACCCGTTATTGTGAACGTTGTGTTTTTCTATCAAGAAAACACTGTCGGCGACATTACTCTTTGGCTGGACTATAGCAGTTGAAGATTGTTTTATCCAGACTCGGAAAATGAAAATCCCTTCAGTGCTTCCTCGTTCAGTTACAGCGCACCAGCAATTCCACACCGTGCTATGTACGTAGTGCTTGCTCACATTTCCACTAGAAGTATATCGTAACTCTCTTGGCACGTACTGATTGTGATTAGGTTTCCTCCCTTCTCTGTGAAGAGTACATTAATGCTGTGACACGTCCTGTTCTATAGAACAATCATATAGTCTCTATTCCTTACATCTTGTACACTACATGTAGTTTAGGTGTGTAAGCCAAGGTGTGTATACTGTATAGGGACAAACACAAATCTTCCTGTTTTCCTGTGCTGCAGTCTCATCCTGTGAGGTGTCTGTTACTTATAACTCTCTGTGGATGTTTACTACAGGCCTGCTAGATTACACCAAGGTTTCCCTGTATTAGGAAGTGACCCATCCTGTTTCCTGTGCGACCTTTGGATATTTCTGAATGGCAGCTGTTCAGCATTGTTTCAGGAATACCCTGGTTTCCTGACAGGATGAGGAACATGTGACCGTATACATTTCATGTCTGGACGGAAAAACAGAACACACAGTATAAACTCCGTTATTCTCCTTGTTGTAGATTTATTGTCTTATACGGTAGTTTAGCTTTTTATCAAACGTAATCTTCCTGTGTGCTCTATAAAGCATCCACTACCTATAGCCAGGCGGCTGGAGAAAATAACCTCCTCATATGTCTCTGGTCACCGCATTATCTGTTTCATTTATCAAGCCTTGGAGAGTGATAAACTACACTGTGATAAAGTACCAACCAATCAGCTCCTAACTGCCATGTTACAAGCTGTGTTTGAACAATGACAACTATGAGCTGATTGGTTGGTACTTTATCACCGTGCTAGTTATCACTCTCCAAGGCTTGATAAATCTGGGCCTATATGTAATAACCAGCGTCATGCTTCATGTCGCATGGCTTCATGCGTAGCGGTTTTAGTTTTGCTATTAATATCGGTTATTTATGATAAAGAGAAGAAGTGGAGGTGTTGCCTATAGCAACCCATCAGATTCTAGCTAGCATTTATCTGGTACATTCCATAAAATGATAGCCAGAATCTCATTGGTTGCTATTGGCAACTTCTCCACTTATCTTTAAAAGGTTTGATACTTTCCCCTATTAGAGTGCTTAGGAATATACAGTATATATAGGAAATTGTTATGCCGTAATTGGTCCCCCCGTCAAGTGTTTAAACTCTGAGAGTTAATACAATCTATTCTTGACGTTTCAGTAGATTCCAGATACAACTAGACTAATTAGGTAATGTCATGTGAAAGATTAAATTGATCCCATATGTGATCTGTACCAAATCTCACCCTTATTACACGTCAGGCCGTTCTCTTATACTCCTGGCTCCCTCTCTTTGTGCACTGTTATTATGAATAATAGAGAATATGTTTATTTCCAGGTCATTTTATGTGTTTAATTAATATGTACCTTGTCTCTGTGCCACCCTGTTCTGTGTCTCTAAACTGGTAGCGTAAGTTCATGTAGAACTTCATAATGCAAGTAAGAACAGGCTTCTATTCTTTCCCAATAATCACCGTGTGCCGATGTGACAGAACCCGTTCTCCGCACATCGGCCAGTACAGGTGTGCTACCACAGGGGCGTATGCAGGTTAGGCGGCTATTACGGTGCATCAAACAGATTAGAGATGTTTACTGTAGACGGACCGTAATCATATCAGGGAAATGTGTTTGCTTATGACTTTCACTGTTGTTATTCCAATGCTAATGTTTCTCTTTGATCTCCAGACAAGAAAGAGCAGGACGGCGATGAGAAGAAAGCCGTACAGAAGAAGAAGGCCAAAGAGCTCAAAGTGTTGGATACAAAGACTGCCCAAAACCTTTGTGAGTCTGTTTTTTTCTTCCATAGAATTGATGTACAGTATGAAACAGTGAAAAGAGTGGAGAGCTGGGCCAGTAGAGAAGGTTGCCCATAGCAACCAATCCGTTTATAGCTATCATTTATCAAGTACATACTGAAAAATGATAGGTAGAATTGAATTGGTTACTATGGGCAACTTCTCCACTGGTTCATTCCACCTTTTCTCTTTTCACTGCTTGTTACATCAGCCCCCTTAGTCTGTGTTATCCTTAATAGGATCTGTAAAAATTATACCAAAAAGGAGCCAAGTCTTCCACAAATAAAATGGCCGCGCATTGTGAACGCTACATCACTCAACTTGCAAAATCACTGTGAAAATCACTTTAATTCCACGTGATGTGCGCAGCCGCAGGTTTGTAGTGATTTTCACAGTTGAATAAGTTTGGATTTAAGTTCCAGTCATACGTAAGTATCCACAGGATCCAGTTTTGATTCTTTAGTTCCAACACCACTACTAGCCACACCTACTTAAATCAAGTATACATACACACATGGATACTTATCTCACAGCATTCTCATCCCCTGTTGCGGGGCTTCTCCTGCGAAAAGGGGTGTGTCCTCATGCCTGCTAGGCCATGCCCCCTGGTGTATGCCGCTTTCGGGCATTTCTGCATGTCACCCCCCCGTTGTCGTCACGCTGGGGGTGATTACAGCACTCCTGCAGCTGCTATGCTGCCGCTAGTCTCTGTTGGCATTAAAGTGACGCTGTGCTCAGCATCCATTCACTGCTGTTTTGCTATGAAGTGTCGTGGTGACAGTGTCGTCGCCCTTCCCAAACCACATTACAACATTGGTGGAACATGACAAAGGGAGACAGATAAGGAGCTAGAAGGCATGGCAGTATGGGACAGCAGGTGCCACAAAAAGCTATTGATAAGTAAAAGCTGAGCGGGGAGAGGTTAGGTGCATCAGGTGGGGAGAGGGGGGCTGTATAAAAGTAGCCTCATCTGCTATAGGAAGTGCTAGACAGGGCCATAAGGAACCTGGTGAGTGGGCAAAGAGAAACCCAGCAAGATCCCAACAACATTGGGAAAGATCATATTCAGCAGATGGAATGTAGGTAGGTATGTATGTATGCTGAGGTGGTTTAAGGCTTTGGGAGGCCTTGGGCATTTAAGACGGGGGGGGGGGGGCATAAAGTCTAAAGTTAGGCTCATAGTGTGGCAAATATTAAAGATTCTTAGTCTAAGGGCCCCATACATCTTCGAGAATTGTCACGATTTCCCGATTCCCGGATGCCTGGGTCAGGTAATCTTCAACAAGTTTAAAAATCTCGATTCCATCGATCCCGACTGAAAATAGTTGAGATCGGCAAATTGTGGATTTTTTACATAAGGAATTTCCCCGATTCCCTGGTGGATCACCAGATATTGATGACAACTGATCGGCATATCAGATTGCGATTCTGGCTGTGTCAGGGAACCAGTGGTAGCTGTATGGCGGCCTAAATATTAAGAGCTAATGCAGAAAGAGAACGGCACGCGATACATATCCTTTCCCTAAACACAACGGTTTATTAGCAGTATTCAGTAACATTGTGAACCATGTGTGCAAGACAAAAGCACAATTGAAGGACAAGGGGTTTCTATCATTGTGGCAGGAGGAGAGACAGGGGTTAAGTGGTCTGGAGAACATGAGGGTGATGAGCTCAGGACCAAGGTGGGAAAAACCTCATTGTCACTAGGCAGTGTGTATTTAAAGGGACAGGCATCAACAAGGGTGGGGGGTGATGAGTCCTACATGACGTGTTGGAGAGAAGAGGCTTAATGCAGAACGGCACAGAAGCTGGTACCCAGGTGATAAGTTACTGGCTCAAGCTCAAATCAGTAAGGCAGCATTGTAAGGAGGATCCAGTAGCAACAGTTGGGACCCGGAGGCGGCACTACACCGCTGACTAATCCTCCATGGGACTGCCCCTCCTTCCCTACAGCCTGCGTGCCGGCCAACACAGTGAGAGCTGTAACTCTGGTTGGACAGCTGCCAGCACTGCTCTGCGGCGCTGTCAGAGAGCGAGGGTCAGTGCCAGCAGCTACGGGTGCAGACTGTAGCGCTGTAGATCGTATCAGCAATAAAGACCCAATCTGTGGTAGATGGTGGGTGGCCCTCTCAGACAGGAGGGCCTGGGGGTACGTACCCCCCAGGCCCCCCCCCCCTTAAACCATCTCTGAATGTATGTGATAGGATTTACAGCTAGAATACAGCCAGACTGATGGTATGGGGCCAGGCGTTAATAACCTTGTTGAGAGATAATTATGGAGCATACGGTTTTGATGACAGTGGATGGAAGGGTGCAGTAAAACTTTAGAGACTGTCCCTACTTGGAGATAGGAACCATCATTTAGATGATGTGGATTATACTTGTGGGTTACTGCTGAATGTATCTGGCCTTCTAGGTGACTGAAGACACTCCAGTACTGCCTCATCCAGTGCACGCTCACGGGGGCTCAAAGTAGGATTTCCTGAATAACTGCAAATATATGCATTAGTACATTTCTCTGACGTCCTAGTGGATGCTGGGACTCCGTAAGGACCATGGGGAATAGCGGCTCCGCAGGAGACGGGGCACAAAATAAAAGCTTAAGGATCAGGTGGTGTGCACTGGCTCCTCCCCCTATGACCCTCCTCCAAGCCTCAGTTAGATTTTTGTGCCCGGCCGAGAAGGGTGCAATCTAGGTGGCTCTCCTGAGCTGCTTAGAATAAAAGTTTAGTTTAGGTTTTTTTATTTTCAGTGAGTCCTGCTGGCAACAGGCTCACTGCATCGTGGGACTAAGGGGAGAAGAAACGGACTCACCTGAGTGCAGAGTGGATCGGGTTTCTTAGGCTACTGGACATTAGCTCCAGAGGGACGATCACAGGTTCAGCCTGGATGGGTCACCGGAGCCGCGCCGCCGTCCCCCTTACAGAGCCAGAAGAGACGAAGAGGTCCGGTGAAATCGGCGGCAGAAGACATCCTGTCTTCAGTCTAAGGTAGCGCACAGCACCGCAGCTGTGCGCCATTGCTCTCAGCACACTTCACACTCCGGTCACTGAGGGTGCAGGGCGCTGGGGGGGAGCGCCCTGAGACGCAATATAACAGTATATACCTTAGGTGGCAAAAAGAATACATCACATATAGCTCCTGGGCTATATGGATGTATTTTAACCCCTGCCATTTTTACACAAAAAAGCGGGAGATAAGGACGTCGTGAAGGGGCGGAGCCTATCTCCTCAGCACACAAGCGCCATTTTCCCTCACAGCTCCGCTGGAAGGACGGCTCCCTGACTCTCCCCTGCAGTCCTGCTTCAGAATCAGGGTAAAAAAGAGAAGGGGGGGCATTTTTGGCAGCAAATAACGATAATAACAGCAGCTATAAGGGAATAACACTTATATAAGGTTATCCCTGTATATATATATATAGCGCTGGGTGTGTGCTGGCAGACTCTCCCTCTGTCTCTCCAAAGGGCTAAGTGGGGTCCTGTCCTCTATCAGAGCATTCCCGGTGTGTGTGCTGTGTGTCGGTACGCGTGTGTCGACATGTATGAGGAGGAAAATGATGTGGAGGCGGAGCAGTTGCCTGTGTTGGTGATGTCACCCCCTAGGGAGTCGACACCTGACTGGATGATTGTATTTAAACAATTAAGTGATAATGTCAGCAATTTGCAAAAAACTGTTGACGACATGAGACAGCCGGCAAATCAATTAGTGCCTGTCCAGGCGTCTCAGACACCGTCAGGGGCGCTAAAACGCCCGTTACCTCAGTGGGTCGACACAGACCCTGACACAGATACTGAGTCTAGTGTCGACGGTGACGAGACAAACGTAATGTCCAGTAGGGCCACACGTTACATGATCACGGCAATGAAAGAGGCATTGAACCTTTCTGACACTACAAGTACCACAAAGAAGGGTATTATGTGGGGTGTGAAAAAACTACCAATAGTTTTTCCTGAGTCAAAGGAAATAAATGAGGTGTGTGATAAAGCGTGGGTTTCCCCCGATAAAAAACAGCTAATTTCTAAAAAATTATTAGCATTATATCCCTTCCCGCCAGAGGTTAGGGCGCGTTGGGAAACACCCCCTAGGGTAGATAAGGCGCTCACACGTTTATCTAAACAAGTAGCGTTACCGTCTCCTGATACGGCCACCCTCAAAGAACCAGCTGATAGAAGGCTGGAAAATATCCTAAAAAGTATATACACACATACTGGTGTTATACTGCGACCAGCAATCGCCTCAGCCTGGATGTGCAGTGCTGGAGTCGCATGGTCGGATTCCCTGACTGAGAATATTGATACCCTGGATAGGGACAATATTTTGTTAACTATAGAACATTTAAAGGATGCATTACTATATATGCGTGATGCACAGAGGGATATTTGCACCCTGGCATCAAGAGTAAGTGCTATGTCCATCTCTGCCAGAAGAGCGTTATGGACGCGACAGTGGTCAGGGGATGCGGATTCCAAACGGCACATGGAAGTATTGCCGTATAAAGGGGAGGAGTTATTTGGGGCTGGTCTATCGGACCTGGTGGCCACGGCAACGGCTGGAAAATCCACCTTTTTACCCCAGGTCACTTCACATCAGCAGAAAAAGACACCGTCTTTTCAAACTCAGTTCTTTCGTTCCCATAAGTACAAGCGAGCAAAAGGCCACTCTTTTCTGCCCCGGGGCAGAGGAAGAGGAAAAAGACTGCACCATGCAGCCGCTTCCCAGGAGCAGAAGCCCTCCCCTGCTTCTGCCAAGTCTTCAGCATGACGCTGGGGCTTTACAAGCAGACTCAGATATGGTGGGGGCCCGTCTCAAGAATTTCAACGCGCAGTGGGCTCACTCGCAAGTGGATCCCTGGATTCTACAGGTAGTATCGCAGGGGTACAAACTGGAATTCGAGGCGTTTCCCCCTCGTCGGTTCCTGAAGTCTGCTTTACCAAAGTCTCCCTCCGACAGGGAGGCAGTTTTGGAAGCCATTCACAAGCTGTATTCCCAGCAGGTGATAATCAAGGTACCCCTCCTGCAACAAGGAAAAGGGGTATTATTCCACGCTGTTTGTGGTACCGAAGCCGGACGGCTCGGTGAGACCAATTTTAAATCTGAAATCCTTGAACACTTACATAAAAAGGTTCAAATTCAAGATGGAGTCACTCAGAGCAGTGATAGCGAACCTGGAAGAAGGGGACTATATGGTGTCTCTGGACATCAAAGATGCTTATCTCCACGTCCCAATATACCCTTCTCACCAAGGGTACCTCAGGTTTGTAGTACAAAACTGTCATTATCAGTTTCAGACGCTGCCGTTTGGATTGTCCACGGCACCTCGGGTCTTTACCAAGGTAATGGCCGAAATGATGATTCTTCTACGAAGAAAAGGCATTTTAATTATCCCTTACTTGGACGATCTCCTGATAAGGGCAAGATCCAGGGAACAGTTAGAAGTCGGAGTAGCACTATCTCAGGTAGTGTTACGTCAGCACGGGTGGATTCTAAATATTCCAAAATCGCAGCTGATTCCAACGACACGTCTACTGTTCCTAGGAATGATTCTGGACACAGTCCAGAAGAAGGTGTTTCTCCCGGAGGAGAAGGCCAGGGAGTTATCCGAGCTAGTCAGGAACCTCCTAAAACCAGGCCAGGTCTCAGTGCATCAGTGCACGAGGGTCCTGGGAAAAATGGTGGCTTCTTACGAAGCGATTCCATTCGGAAGATTCCATGCAAGAACGTTTCAGTGGGATCTACTGGACAAATGGTCCGGATCGCATCTGCAGATGCATCAGCGGATAACCCTGTCGCCAAGGACAAGGGTGTCTCTCCTGTGGTGGCTGCAGAGTGCTCATCTACTAGAGGGCCGCAGATTTGGCATTCAGGATTGGATCCTGGTAACCACGGATGCCAGCCTGAGAGGCTGGGGAGCAGTCACACAGGGAAGGAATTTCCAGGGCTTGTGGTCAGGCATGGAAACATCTCTTCATATAAACATTCTGGAACTAAGGGCCATTTACAATGCCCTAAGTCAAGCAAAACCTCTGCTTCAGGGTCAGGCGGTGTTGATCCAATCGGACAACATCACGTCAGTCGCCCACGTAAACAGACAGGGCGGCACGAGAAGCAGGAGGGCAATGGCAGAAGCTGCAAGGATTCTTCGCTGGGCGGAAAATCATGTGATAGCACTGTCAGCAGTGTTCATTCCGGGAGTGGACAACTGGGAAGCAGACTTCCTCAGCAGACACGACCTTCACCCGGGAGAGTGGGGACTTCACCCAGAAGTCTTCCACCTGATTGTAAACCGTTGGGAAAAACCAAAGGTGGACATGATGGCGTCACGTCTAAACAAAGAACTGGACAGATATTGCGCCAGGTCAAGGGACCCTCAGGCAATAGCAGTGGACGCTCTGGTAACGCCGTGGGTGTACCAGTCAGTGTATGTGTTCCCTCCTCTGCCTCTCATACCAAAAGTACTGAGAATCATAAGAAGGAGAGGAGTAAGAACTATACTCGTGGTTCCGGATTGGCCAAGAAGGACTTGGTACCCGGAACTTCAAGAGATGCTCACGGACGAACCGTGGCCTCTACCTCTAAGAAAGGACCTGCTACTGCAGGGGCCTTGTCTGTTCCAAGACTTACCGCGGCTGCGTTTGACGGCATGGCGGTTGAACGCCGGATCCTGAGGGAAAAAGGCATTCCAGAAGAAGTCATTCCTACTCTGGTCAAAGCCAGGAAGGACGTAACCGCAAAACATTATCACCGCATTTGGCGTAAATATGTTGCGTGGTGTGAGGCCAAGAGAGCCCCTACAGAGGAATTTCAACTGGGTCGTTTCCTTCATTTCCTGCAAACAGGACTGTCTATGGGCCTAAAATTAGGGTCCATTAAGGTTCAAATTTCGGCCCTGTCGATTTTCTTCCAGAAAGAACTGGCTTCAGTACCTGAAGTTCAGACATTTGTAAAAGGGGTGCTGCACATACAGCCTCCTTTTGTGCCTCCAGTGGCACCTTGGGATCTCAATGTGGTGTTGAGTTTTCTAAAGTCACATTGGTTTGAACCACTTTCCACTGTGGACTTAAAATATCTCACATGGAAGGTGTCGATGCTGTTAGCCTTGGCTTCAGCCAGGCGTGTGTCAGAATTGGCGGCTTTTTCATATAAAAGCCCTTACTTAATTTTTCATTCTGACAGGGCGGAATTGAGGACTCGTCCTCAATTTCTACCTAAGGTGGTTTCTGCATTTCACATGAACCAACCTATTGTGGTACCTGCGGCTACCAGGGACTTAGAGGACTCTAAGTTGCTTGACGTTGTCAGGGCCTTGAAAATATATGTTTCCAGGACGGCTGGAGTCAGAAAATCTGACTCGCTGTTTATCCTGTATGCACCCAACAAGCTGGGTGCTCCTGCTTCTAAGCAGACGATTGCTCGTTGGATTTGTAGTACAATTCAGCTTGCACATTCTGTGGCAGGATTGCCACAGCCAAAATCAGTAAAAGCCCATTCCACAAGGAAAGTGGGCTCATCTTGGGCGGCTGCCCGAGGGGTCTCGGCTTTACAACTTTGCCGAGCAGCTACTTGGTCAGGGGCAAACACGTTTGCTAAATTCTACAAATTTGATACCCTGGCTGAGGAGGACCTAGAGTTCTCTCATTCGGTGCTGCAGAGTCATCCGCACTCTCCCGCCCGTTTGGGAGCTTTGGTATAATCCCCATGGTCCTTACGGAGTCCCAGCATCCACTAGGATGTCAGAGAAAATAAGATTTTACTTACCGATAAATCTATTTCTCGTAGTCCGTAGTGGATGCTGGGCGCCCATCCCTAGTGCGGATTGTCTGCTATACTTGTATATAGTTATTGTTACAAAAATTCGGGTTATTATTGTTGGGAGCCATCTTTTCAGAGGCTCCTTTGCGTTTATCATACTGTTAACTGGGTTCAGATCACAAGTTGTACGGTGTGATTGGTGTGGCTGGTATGAGTCTTACCCGGGATTCAATATCCTTCCTTATTATGTACGCTCGTCCGGGCACAGTATCCTAACTGAGGCTTGGAGGAGGGTCATAGGGGGAGGAGCCAGTGCACACCACCTGATCCTTAAGCTTTTATTTTGTGCCCTGTCTCCTGCGGAGCCGCTATTCCCCATGGTCCTTACGGAGTCCCAGCATCCACTACGGACTACGAGAAATAGATTTATCGGTAAGTAAAATCTTATTTTTCATGTGCTACACTGTGTATCTATGAACTTGTAATCCTCCGTTGTAACTGTGCTCTCACAGAAGTAAGGGCCTAATTCAGATCTGAGCAAATTTGTTAGCAGTTGGGCAAAACCATGTGCACTGCAGGGGGGCAGATATAACATGTGCAGAGAGAGTTAGATTTGGGTGGGTTATTTTGTTTCTGTGCAGGGTAAATACTGGCTGCTTTATTTTTACACTGCAATCTAGATTGCAGATTGAACACACCCCACCCAAATCTAACTCTCTCTGCACATGTTACATCTGCCCCACCTGCAGTGCACATGGTTTTGCCCAACTGCTAACAAAAATCCTGCTGCGATCAACTTGGAATTACCCCCCATGTGCAGTGCAGGGGGGACAGATGTAACATGTGCAGAGAGAGTTAGATTTGGGTGTGGTGTGTTCAAACTGAAATCTAAATTGCAGTGTAAAAATAAAGCAGCCAGTATTTACCCTGCACAGAAACAATATAACCCACCCAAATCTAACTCTCTCTGCACGTTACATCTGCCCCACCTGCACTGCACATGGTTTTGCCCATTTGCTAACAAATAAATTTGCTGCTGTGATCAGATCTGAATTAGGCCCTAAGTCACAAAGTTAAGACTAATACCCCTGAATACCGGGGCAGGCGCAGTGTGAATGGGAGCCGCGTCGATGCAACACGGTTCCCATTCACAGCATAGGGAGAGGCGGCGCAGGAGATGAGCTCATCTCCCAGCGCGCCTCCACCCCCGCCCCTGCTGCTGCTGTGTGCCCCCCCCCCCCCCCTGCTGCTATGGCAACCGACCTGGTTTATTGCCGGGTCGGAAAGCCACCAAAGTAGAGCAAATGCCGGATCCCACCCGGTAAGGACACGTTTCTCTTAACGGGTGGGATCCGGCATTTGCAATCTGAAAGCGGTATAAGTGTCTGCTAATAGTTGTGTGGGTGCCTGTACAAGCCATTACTGTACATGTAATGTTACCTAAAGGTGGACATTCTATTTCCTGAGCCAAGATACCCTAACAGTCCAGGTGTTAAGGATATCCATGCATGGACACAGATGGTATAATCATACTGACTGAGGTGCTAATTAAGTCAAATGTTCTTAAGCAATGGGTATCCTTAAAGCCGGACCTGTTAGGGAGCCTTGAGGGCAGAGTTTTGAAACCACTGGCCTAAATTCATATCATTGATGTTGCTGGCAGACATATATCTTTATGTATGCACTGAAGTCACTGCAGCCAATTAGAGATTTACTTGCGTGGCATTAACTTAAGTCAGCACAGACAACAGTAAATTGCTTTGGGTACATTTACGCCTGTGTGGCTCAGTAACTACCAGCGTTTCCACCCTGATTTTCACGTGCTGGTAAATGGTAAGATAAGGTACATTCCCACTGTACGAAATAGGGTGCACAACCATAATTCAGCATTCACAGTTACTCTGTCATAATTTATTTTTCCTCTCCTACAGCAATTTTCTTGGGTTCATTCCGAATGCCCTATGAGGAGATTAAGAGCGTCATCCTGGAAGTGAACGAAGAAGTACTAACGGAATCTATGGTTTCGGTGAGGGCGCTTTTCAATATTTGAACAAATAAAATTTGTGTCTCCATCTAATCCTAGTTCATGACAGGAATTAGCCGTGATGTGACCTCAGAGAGATGCTCACGGTAAAACAGGGCAATTGGTTATAACGGTTGATTATTTCATATTATATATATTTATTTTGTTTGTATTTTAGAACCTGATCAAGCAATTGCCCGAGCCAGGCCTGCTGCAGACGTTGGCAGAGTTTAAGGATGAGTACAACGACCTAGCGGAGTCCGAGCAGTTCGGCGTTGTGGTAAGCGGGTTTTAGTTTGTGCTTCGGGTTTTTGTTCCACCTCCTGTATCTTACAAAGCAGGAAATGAAGGTAAAAAATTAACTTTGGGGGAAATTATGGACACATAAAACAGGTCATAGGAGGTCGACACACATACATGCAGAAAAGAGGAGGGAGGGCCCTGCTCATGGAAGAACTTACAATCTAATATTTAGAGTCTGTATGTCATAGTCTCACATCTATATAAATAAAACAGAATTCATCAAGTGTAGGCGTTCATTCCCATGAATGTAATACAATGTGACTTGATTTTGGCTGTTAGGATGCCTTGTATCGGGTCGGCATGGTGACCGCTGGGATCCCGAGCGGCAGTCACATGACCGCATCCCCTTGTATCCCCTCTTACCCAGCACCAAATGAAGACCTGCGTTCTGTCTGTACTGTCAGAGCATACTGTTGGTAAAGGCGGTATATTCACCACACGGGGTGAGGGCAATTTACACAAACAACTCTCCGGATGTAACCAAGCTGGAGCTTACTGACTCAGTTTCAGTGCATCAGTGAGGTGTTAACACTAAGGGAGGTGGCGTTCACACGAAGGCAGGGCCTGGCTGGATTGTGGTGATGAGGCTTCCTCAGTCTCCAGGCGCTGCTTCCTGGGAAATGGACGCTTCTGTTGGCTCCATCTTGGTAATGGCTGAGGTGACGGTAGAGGAATCTGCTCCATTCTGCCAGTGAGGAGTCCTTCCCGATTATGTGGTGGAAAAAAAACAGGGTAACAAGCAGCCTAGTATTTATTACTCATTCTGCTATGGAACCTAAACCAACGTTTAGGCCTGTACTGTCATCTAAGCTCCACTGTGTACAAGGACCAGGTTATTATATATTGTGTGTGCCTTTGTCCTGTTACAGAGCAGAATGTTCCGTGTGCAATGATCATTTTACTGATGAAGCCCTGAATGTGATTACCTCACAGCGTTCTTTATTCCGCCCTATTTTTAGATGTGCGCTGTGCCCCGTCTGCAGCCGCGACTCAACGCCATCCTGTTTAAACTCAACTTTAACGAGCAAGTAGAAAACATCAAGCCTGACATTGTGTCGGTAACAGCTGCCTGCGAGGAGGTGCAGAAGAGTAAAAACTTTGCCATGCTCTTAGAGATCACGCTGCTTGTCGGGAATTTCATGAATGCCGGCTCCAGGAATGCCGGTGCTTTCGGCTTTGATATTAGTTTCCTCTGTAAGGTACGAAACCTGTACAGTAAACCGTTTACACTTTCATTTTCCAGTGTATTTTTTATTTTATTTTTTTAATTGGGTGTATTTTGGGGGGTTTTCCTTTTAGTAATTGGATGAGTAGTGGCATACTGTGAAAGTTAATGACACAGATATCCAAATGATTTGCAACAAAAACTCTTTGAGGTGTCTATTCATAAAGCAGTGAAAAGAGTGGAGAATTGGACACGTTGCCCATGGCAACCAATCAGCTGCTCTGTACAATTGTATGCAAATTAAAAATGTTACTTCAATGCTGATTGGTTGCCACGGGCAACTTCTCCACTGAAAGAAACTTACAGGGAAATTAAATCCCTGTATCAAACCAAGAGCGCTGCCACTGCCTATCAATACCACGGTGACTAATCCTAAAGCTTCATACACTCAGATTTATAATAAATCTTTTTAATATAGCTTTTATTCCCAAAAAGAATTTCAGTAAAAAATATATAATGCTGCAGCATATATAAAATACAATTCACATACATTAAAGACACATTTAGATTCCCTAGAGGCTTGCCAGTATTCCTTGAGATATCTTAAGGGGGGTACTGACGGGAGAAATGTGTGCTGAGCGATCTTAACACAGACCGCTCAGCACACATCTCTCACCCCGCTCATCACAGCGCGATGTGTGCTGAGCGAGGGGGAACGATGATGGGGGGCCGCTCACTTCACACAGTGCTGAAGTGAGCGACCCGCTAGATTGAGCCTGCATGCAGGCTCAATCTAGCACCGGCGATAGCGGCTATCGCTGGAGGGCATACACACGGCAGATCTGTGCTTAAAATCTAAGCAATCTAGTCAGATTGCTTAGATTTTAAACACGGATCTCTCCGTGTGTACCCCCCTTTGTAGTGCCAATTCCAATATCTCATGAAGTTGGGACTTCTTTGGAATTGAATTAATCTATCTAATAGCTGCCAATTGGGATCATAGAACTCATGAGATATTGGAACTGGCACTACATGTGGGAGTCAAACAAATAATCCCCTATACGGACCATTGGGACTTATTTCTTGTTTGTGGACACTCTTCAATTGAATGAGGTAGTAGACCTATTTGTGATCTTAACGTATGATTAAAGGGGGGTACACACGGAGAGATCCGTGTTTAAAATCTAAGCAATCTGACAAGATTGCTTAGATTTTAAGCACGGATCTGCCGTGTGTATGCCCCCCAGCGATAGCGATGCGTGGCCCGGCGCATCGCTATCGCCGGTGCTAGAGTGAGCTGCATGCAGGCTCAATCTAGCGGGTCGCTCACTTCAGCACTGTGTGAAGTGAGCGGCCCCCTATCATCGTTCCCCCTCGCTCAGCACACATCGCGCTGTGCTGAGCGGGGTGAGAGATGTGTGCTGAGCGGTCTGTGTTAAGATCGCTCAGCACACATCGCTCCCGTCAGTACCCCCCTTAAGATATCTCGAGGAATACTGGCAAGCCTCTAGGGAATCTAAATGTGTCTTTAATGTATGTGAATTGTATTTTATATATGCTGCAGCATTATATATTTTTTACTGAAATTCTTTTTGGGAATAAAAGCTATATTAAAAAGATTTATTATAAATCTGAGTGTATGAAGTTTTATGATTAGTCACTGTGGTATTGATAGGCAGTGGCAGCGCTCTTGGTTTGATACAAGGATTTATTTCCCTGTAAGTTTCTTTTGTTGTCTTTTGTAAGGAATGCAATTATCCTTATAAACCGGGAGCAGCAGCATCTGCCCGCTTATATATCTCCTCTTTTCAGTAAGTACCGGCGCCCTTGTTTGCATGCACAATGGCCTTCATAGGTGAAAGTGAGGGGGTCTGTGTATGCAATTATATGTGATTAGGAACTTCTCCACTGCCTCACTTCTCCACTGCCTCACTTCTCCACTGCCTCCCTTCTCCACTGCCTCCCTTCTCCACTGCCTCACACTTCTCCACTGCCTCACACTTCTCCACTGACTCACTTCTCCACTGACTCACTTTTCCACTGCCTCACTTCTCCACTGACTCACTTCTCCACTGACTCACTTCTCCACTGACTCACTTCTCCACTGCCTCACTTCTCCACTGCCTCACTTCTCCACTGACTCACTTCTCCACTGACTCACTTTTCCACTGTCTTCACTACTTCATGAATAGACCCCTGAGTAGACAGAGCATAAGTAATCACTGTAGCCACGCCCATCATTTTCTCCATGGCCGCCAGAATCCTCGGCAGCCCCAGTGGTAAAGAGAATCTGTTAATCACAATGCTGGATATCACTGACGAAGAAAATCTCCGTAATACCTTACATGGCTGATACAGTACTAGATTATAGGGACTGATGTACTTTGACTAATTGTACCTAGCACAGGGGATTCTGTATGCTAGACATAGTTCATGTTATCCTTCCCTGCTGGTTATGAGCAACATAAGGGGTCTTGTGTCTCTTAACTCGCATTGGGGCAGATATATTAAGCCTGGAGAAGGCATAAGGAAGTGATAAACCAGTGATAAGTGCAAGGTGATAATGCACCAGCCAATCGGCTCTTAACTGTCAATTTACATATTGGAGTTGATTGGCTGGTGCGTTATCACCTTGTATTTATCACCACTTTATCACTTCTTTATGCCATCTCCAGGCTTAATACATCTGCCCCATTGTTTTTATATTTCTTTATCATCCACTAGGGGTCACTGGAGTACTCTTGGGATATGGACGGGCGTAGCCGAACAAAGGCACTGAATATTCAAATTTAGGACCCTCCCCCCCCCCTCCATATCCCCAAGTACCTCAGTGTACTTTGCCAGTGTTTTTTCGGTGCTCACAGATGAACATCGGCTTGTGGCAAGGCCACATTTCAGAAAGAGCACCCTCACAGCCACAGGCAGCCACTGTCTCCTGCAAACTGAACGGAGCTTACAGAAAGAAGCTCCGTCACAGCCAGGATGAGACAAAGAGCTGGAAGAATCTACATCTGCAAGGAGCTTACAGCAGAAGCCCCATCACAGATGAGAAGCTGGAGGCTGAAACAGCCAGCATGAAAAAGCATGAACACGGCACAAGGTATGGAATGTCAGGGCGGTCAGCTCACGCTGCCGCCCTGCTGTGTGTAATACTGTAGCCCTGCTGTGTGCTGTAGCCGCCGCTGAGTGAAGAGGTCCCGCTTAACGAGGATTCATGATACGCGCAGGGCGGCCGCACGTCACTCAGACGCCGGCCGCTTTCACTGCGCTGATGGCCCGGCACCACTACAGCTCTCCTGCTCTCCCTGCAAGGCGCCGCCGAGACTGTCCTGTGTGCTAAAGAGCGGCCGCACGTCACTCACGGACGCCGGCCGCTCTTTCAATGAGACACTGCACGCTGCTGATGCCGCACACAGGGAGACTGTGTTCTACGCCGCCCGCTCTTCCGGACGGCTCCCCGGCGCTATATACAGCGCTCTCCTGCTATCGCTCTCCTACTCTCCCTGCACCCGAACCCAGTACGCTGCAGGTAACATGGGGAGGCAGGGGGGGGGGGGGGAGGGGGAGTAATGCCCATAGCAGCAGCAGAAGGCTGCATGGGTTAAAGATAGGCTGCGCAAACTATCACAAGCAGTGCAGCAATTTTAAAGTCATGGGACTATAATATCAGGAATTATATGTTTCAGCACAATTTATATATATATAATATATAATGAAGCTGTTTGCTAGCACAACTGTGTATAATATCAGTATCAACTGTGATTATATGGTTAAGTACATTTTATATATATAATATATATATGAGGCTTGGCCTAGCAATGGCCTATCAGTGGCATAGCCTATTGCAGGTTTAACCATGTTTTCTGTTCTTTTCTGTTAAGACTGCAAGAAAATAACACTGCAGGCAGTGTTCATATTAATAGAGGCTAACTAAATGCAGGTATTTTACATACACCTGTATTATCACTGTATAATCTGTATAATAGGCTATTAAGCCTATATTAAAACTGCAGCAGGTAACCTGTACTGTGATTTTCTGTAAAAGCATGGCATGACGCCCATTTCAATCATTGTTGTTTTTCCAGTTATACATTCCGGCCATACACCTGTGCTCCACAAGGAGGCGCAGGGGTGTTAGTGGAAATTTTTAGGTCAGGATAATTCTAGAACATTCCTGCCCTACATCTTTAAGCCACCGGAAGGCGCAGGGGTGTTAATAGGAATTTGGTTCGGGTTTCATATGCCCATGTGAACTGCTTTTCACATAAAGATCACTTTAGCTTCCTAAAGATTTCCGTACAGAGAAACAACCATGAGTTTCATATAAATATGCTGTTCAGCAATAACATATATATATATATATATATATATATATATATATATGTGCCATATAATCGTGCAAGTGTCTGTCTGTTGCCAATTATGTTGTCTGTCTACATAGCGAATAAGGCTCTAGTGCAGACTAAAAATACTTTTAAAAATATTACAGTGGCAATTCAAATTAAAAGAGCGGTAATCGGAGTCTCGGAGTTACTCCGCCAGCTCTAACAAAAGACAGTTTTTCCAAAGGGCCAATTTCCCTTTGGGTACCAGAGGGTTTATTTCACTGGTCTTATAATTTAATGCACGATTATAGGTCAAATCTCACACCAATAACTACGAGTAAGAACGGTACATTACTCCAGCACTCAGATAGTGCGGGGTTTTGGACAATTATACATAATCGTTTCCAAAAGAATGCGATCCGCCATTGGTATATGCGTTTCTGTCAAACATTATAAAAACCCAAGATACATTTGGGTCACTAGAAGCTATGTATGAAACCATGCCGATCACTGTTAAAAGAAGCTGCAGAGTATATCTGTAAAGCTTCTGCTAACGCCGGTTATTTTCATTGTCGCTAGTAAAGCGCGACAAGGCCAGAGCTTGTTTGCTCCTAAATTTGATACCCTTCATGATATTCAGCCATTAGCGCATACAGTATACTTGTAACGGCGTTTTATCCCTTTATGATAGTCAGCCATTAGACTTGTAACGACAGGACGTTACAGTCAGCAAACCAGTGGTTTGATGACCTCTTTTACAATTGTGGAAGCGGGTCTTTACATGTTACATTTGCGAGGTTTCATGACTTCAACTCATATATGTCTCAGCTATTTACAGCTTAAAGTACAAAACTGCTTCTGTCGAAGGGTTTGGCAGGTGATCATTTAGTCTTTGCTGGCTTATAAACCAGGCAATAGTACGCCAACAGTGTCAGAGTTACTTATTCCCCTCTGTTTGAGCAAAACCAAACAGCTCCGTTGCTATATCAATAAGCAAGTCATTTACTACAGTTAGAAAATGGCTTTTCTGCAGTTAGTATTTGCTTATTGGAGCCACAAAATTGCATAATTGCATTTGATCTTCATGTCTACCGTTGCTTATCGCTTCCGGTATTTACCAATGTGATGTTGGGATGATAGCTCATCTCACATAAGAACTATGTATTAACAAAGTTCCTCTAACTTGCGCTACTAAGGTATACTGCGATAGCAGATCAAGTTCGCAAACAATCGCATCTAATTTTGTCTAAAGGATGTCAATTCCTAGGTAAGATTATAAATACGGTAAATCAAAGACTTTTACCTACTACACCAGCAAGAAAGTACATCTAGTAATTAGTGCAAAACACGCACACTAGCGGTACATTGGTGTATTCACCTATTAAGAATAAAGATGTGTTTTCAATTTAGGTCCCCACCCTTCACTCGCGTTTCCCACAGAGGGACAAGGGTGCATATACTCTGGACGACAGTCGCAGAGAGTCAGGATTTGTAGTTACAATCAGCGCAAAGGTTCTAAAACACGACAGATTGCTGTCAATACATGTCCTAGAACTCTCTGCATTTTACAATGCCATAAAGGATTCGCTTTCAGTCTGACCACGGATAGACTCTGGTTTCTCTTCAGAACGAATAAATCTTTCGCTTTTTGCTAAAGATTTCTGTGGAGAGGAACAACCGTGAGTTTCATGTAATTTTGTTTGTCATGCCTGGCTCACGCTGCCCTTAAGCAGTCAAACAAAGCAACGGCAGTTGCATACTCAACAACCAGTGAGAACCAAGAAGCCGCATGGCAATGCGGCAGGTAACTCAAATCTTCAATGGCTCAGAACGCCATTATGTGAAAATGTCAAGAGATCCATCCGTGAGTGGACATCTGTTAGACAGACGATCTCACCCGTCAGGGTTTGGATCTTGGAACTGGACATTAAATCCAGAAGTGTTTCATATGTGAGTCCACAGAAGGGAGTTACCCTCAAGTATACATGATGGCATCTCGCCACAATTACAAAAGCTCAGTATGTGTACATCACATTCATGGGGTCATTCAGCATCGTGTATCGGGCTCCACCATTTTCCGCTTCTCTCTTCGTTGCCAAAACGGATCAGAAGACAGTTCGTCACAGTCATACTCGTGGTATCTCATGGGTTTCGGAGAAGTTTGCTTCTCGATTTTTCAAGGAATACTTGCACACGATCTTGGCCCGCTCATAATACGTCCAACCTGTTACATCAGGGAACGTTCTTTTACCCATAGTTACCTATGTACCTATTATCTATGTACCGCAGCTGCGGTTGACGGGGTGAGGGTTCAGTGCTCGCTTCGGCAGCACATATACTAAAATTGGAACGATACAGAGAAGATTAGCATGGCCCCTGCGCAAGGATGACACGCAAATTCGTGAAGCGTTCCATAAGACCGCCCTCTTAAAAAAAATAGAGCATTACAGTATCGGTTATACCAACCATGTAACGAAATAGTAAGCCGCTTAAGGCAGCTCATTATTAAAAAATTTCGTGTGCTTACATAGGTTGTAAACCTCGGAAGTTTCCAACATCATACTTCAAGTACCCGTATTCTGTTAAACGGGATGGGATGGAAAACTGCGTTCATCTGCACTAACAGTGCAGGTATCTGTGTGGTAAACGTATTTTCAAAGACGTTTGTCTCTATTTGCGTCTGTAAACATCTTTCTACAAGGTGTCACCAAAGTTCAGACTCTATTTATCCCACCTACAGCGCCAGGCGATTTGAGGTTGGGTTCAGATTTATTACAGTTTTCATATTTTGGAACCCTTTCAACAAAGGGGAATTAAGTTTCATATTTTTTGAACCTTTACAACAAATGAGAATTAAGTTTCTCACTTTGGAAAACATTTTTCTTCTAGCCTTGCCTTCGGCAAGGGTGCTTCGGCAAGGGTTTTGTTTTCATATTTGGGTGCCTTGTATTCCAAGCCACCGTATTTCAGTTTCTCATGACAAAGCAGATCTTCGGACGAAATCCGCTTTCGTATTCTTCACATCAATATACCAATAGTGGTTCCTGTGGGGACAGCACATTCTAGAATTCGGAATGTGGTACACGCATTACGCGTTTATATATGTACCAAACGTCTACAGTACGTGATATGAATACGTTGTTTGGTCTCTATGATGCTGCCAACTGGGGTTAGCCAGTTTCTCAGCAGACATTATCCAGTTGGATAATAATAATGACTACAAGTCAGGCTTACTTTAAGGCTAAGTTACAATCGCCTACGTCAGTAATAGCTCATCCCACAGGTTCTGTGGGAATGTCAGACCCAGCGGGTCGTGGAGCGTCTACGACGCGGCTACATAGCCTTCAGTGCACCACGTTTGTGCACGTTTATACGTTATTAATGGTGGCGCCATCAGCATTTAGCTTTGGCCTGCCTACTGTTACAAGTATCAAACAGCTCTCCCGCCCACGAGGGAAGCTTTGGTACGTCCCAAGAGTACTCCAGTGACCCCTAGTGGATGATAAAGAAAATAGGATTTTGGTACTTACCAGGTAAATCCTTTTCTTTGAATCCATAGGGGGCACTGGACGCCCACCCAGAGCAGTTTTACCTGGGTTGTTTTAAGCTCAAGGGAGCTTAGTGAACAAATTTTATTTGGGTGGTATTAAGCTCAAAGGAGCTTATGGTAACACATTTTCACCGATTGGCTCAAATTATAAAGTTCTATCGGTTAAGGTGTCAACTGTTTAGTTGACAATAAGGTTACGGATCAACTTTGTGGTTGTCCGTTATGTTATAGGGATTCTCCATTGTCAACCTCTCTATATCCTGTTCGCTCAGTAAAAAACACTGGCAAAGTACACTGAGGTACTTGGGGATATGGAGGGGGGGGAGGGTCCTAAATTTGAATATTCAGTGCCTTTGTTCGGCTACGCCCGTCCATATCCCAAGAGTACTCCAGTGCCCCCTATGGATTCAAAGAAAAGGATTTACCTGGTAAGTACCAAAATCCTCTTTTTGGGACCTCTCTGTATCTAGCCATGGGTATGTAATTGGGTCGACCACACTTAGGTCGACAGTCATTAGGTTGACCACTATTGGTTGACATGCAGTAGGTCGACAGGGTTTCTAGGGCGACATGGTCTAGGTCGACATAACAAAAGGTCGACATGACATTTATTTATTTTTTGTTTTGTTTTCTTCATAGAGTGACCGGGAACCCCAATTAGTGCACCGTGTCCCCTCGCATGGCTCGCTATGCTTTGGGCAAGGTGTCTCACTGCGCTCTGCGCAGGTTACCGTTCCCAATTGTAGTCCACGTGGATCGCTGAATATGAAAAGAATGAATAAATGAAAAAAATTGTGAAAAACTCATGTCGACCATTTGTCATGTTGATCTAGAAACCCTGTCGACCTAATGCATGTCGACCAATAGTGGTAGACCTAATGACCGTATCACCTAGCCATGGTGTCATACCACGGACACATTGAAGTCCTACTGATCCCTGGTTACGTCTGCAATCCGCTGTCTTGTGAGAGAATAATCACACTTAATATTAACTATATGTCACAGATTTTTGGGAGGAGATGTTGGGATTCAGGGGAAGAGTAAGAAAAACGATTACATTGTTCTGGGTGCTAAATGCAGTCCCTTCCAGCTAGAACAGGGGTGTCCAACCTTTCACCTTCCCTGGGCCACATTAGAAGATGAAAATTTGGTTTGGGCCGCACATAAAATAAAATAACAGTAACGATACCTGAATGAGAGACAGATTACTTACCTACATCCCACGCCGGTCACGTCCACTTGTCCAGTAGAATCCACAAGGGTCGGTACCTATAAAAATGAAAATTATACTTACAAACGAATGAATGAATATTATGCCCTCACTGACGCGGGAAGACGTTCGCCCCTTGTAGTTGTGCCCCTGTAGCTGCGCCCCTTGTAGTTGTGCCCCTGTAGCTGTGCCCCTTGTACTGTGCCCCTTGTACTGTGCCCCTTGTAGTTGTGCCCCTGTAGCTGCGCCCCTTGTAGTTGTGCCCCTTGTAGTTGTAGCCCTGTAGCTGCCCCCCTGTACTGTGCCCCTTGTAGTTGTGGCCCTGTAGCTGCCCCCTTGTACTGTGCCCCTTGTAGCTGCCCCCTTGTACTGTGCCCCTTGTAGTTGTGGCCCTGTAGCTGCCCCCTTGTACTGTGCCCCTTGTAGTTGTGGCCCTGTAGCTGCACCCTTGTACTGTGCCCCTTGTAGCTGCCCCCTTGTACTGTGCCCCTTGTAATTGTGGCCCTGTAGCTGCCCCCTTGTACTGTGCCCCTTGTAGTTGTGGCCCTGTAGCTGCCCCCTTGTACTGTGCCCCTGTAGCTGCCCCCTTGTACTGTGCCCCTTGTAGCTGCCCCCTTGTACTGTGCCCCTTGTAGTTGTGGCCCTGTAGCTGCCCCCTTGTACTGTGCCCCTGTAGCTGCCCCCTTGTACTGTGCCCCTTGTAGTTGTGGCCCTGTAGCTGCCCCCTTGTACTGTGCCCCTTGTAGCTGCCCCCTTGTACTGTGCCCCTTGTATTTGTGGCCCTGTAGCTGCCCCCTTGTACTGTGCCCCTTGTAGCTGCACCCTTGTACTGTGCCCCTTGTAGCTGCCCCCTTGTACTGTGCCCCTTGTATTTGTGGCCCTGTAGCTGCCCCCTTGTACTGTGCCCCTTGTAGCTGCGCCCTTGTACTGTGCCCCTTGTAGCTGCGCCCTTGTACTGTGCCCCTTGTAGCTGCCCCCTTGTACTGTGCCCCTTGTAGTTGTGGCCCTGTAGCTGCCCCCTTGTACTGTGCCCCTTGTACCTGCGCCCTTGTACTGTGCCCCTTGTAGCTGTAAAAAAAACACACACAGACACATACTTACCGCTCCTGCAGCGCTGCCTTCGTCTGCGTCCGCCGCTCCTCTCTGCTGTACTACGGGAGGGACGTCTGTACAGGACACTGTACAGCGGCGCAGGCCGCGGCCACGGACTTCAGATCTTGATTCCCCCCCCCCCCCCCCCTTCCCCGGACACTGTACAGCGGCGCAGGACTTCAGATCTTGATTTCCCCTTCCCCGACACTGTACAGCGGCGCAGGACTTCAGATCTTGATTCCCCCCCCCCTTCCCCGGACACTGTACAGCGGCGCAGGACTTCAGATCTTGATTCCTCCCCCCCCGGGACACTGTACAGCGGCGCGGCCACGGACAGACACCCACCCCCGGCTCACTTACGTGTTCTTGTACAACCAACTTCTCCGCTGGGCTCCTCTACTCTCGCGCTGCTCAGTCACGTGTGCCGCTATGCAGCGGAGGAAGGCTACACTGTGACTGACAGCGGAGAGGGCGTGAGCTGGTGCTGGTCCCAGCAGCAGCAATCCAATCAGGATGTGCTGACAGCCTGCTGGGGCCGGCTCAGCCTCACATGTGGTGTCCGTACTCGGAAAAAAAAAAAAAAAAACCTCTGCTGCAGCGCTGCTCCTGGGCCGCATTACTAGCCGACTTGAGCCGCATGCGGCCCGCGGGCCGCAGGTTGGACAAGCCTGAGCTAGAAACAAATAACTAGTGCCAGTTGCTCCCCACTTGCACCCTCTCTTATCCTGCACAAGTCCCGGGGGCTTTGCACTGACACCTGGCATGCGGAATCCAGTGCAGATAACTACAAGTAGAGCCCTATCATAGTTGAACCTGGTGCTAGCCATGCTGACCTCCACACAGCCGCTGCTGCATGAGGTCACCACGGGCCAGTGAGAAGACCCGCCTGACTTGCAGCGTCACGGGGACTAGAGATGAGCGGGTTCGGATGTAACGCCAGAATTAACGCCAGTTCGGTTTTATCCGGATTATTTTGATTGGCTATCCAAAACAAGTGACATCCGTGAGCCAATAAGATGCCGTTTTGAGAAGCGAGTAAAACCGAACCCGCTCATCTCTAGTGGGGACAGGAGTGGCTGATTACAAAACTCTTGTGCTTTGGTGACAAACCCGTGTACACCGGTGCAATGATGTGTGAACTGAGCATTTCTTACTATGTGTTTTTCCAGTTAAAAGATACCAAGTCAGCTGACCAGAAGACCACACTCTTACACTTCCTGGTCGAAACCTGCGAACAAGATTTCCCCGACGTATTAAAGTTCCCGGATGAGATGGTCCATGTAGAAAAAGCCAGCAGAGGTATTTGTGTCATCTCGATCCACCTGCACTTATTTTCCTTTGTATATTACGTTAAAAGTGCCCAGTTGAAAATACAGATGTCTGGAACATAGAATTATCCTTTAAATGGGGGTGATTCTGCAGTTATCCCATAGCCCCTGCGGTGCTAGTCCTCCCTGTGTAATGTTCAGGTTCTACACCTTACTATGGATAAGTCTTACATACATTGCTGTGGATAACCACAATAATTGCTTGTGAGACATTGTAGATGTATGAGGTTTATGCTGAATGACAGACAGTAAGTAAAACCATTATTTTAATTGAATGAATTGGCTGCATCTGTGGTCTGAGAAGTGACTGTCAGTCACTCCATGAAAGCGTATGTGGCCGAATAGCAGAGAACAGCAAATGATCGACCGTTACCTCCACTCAGGAGCAGATGCCGCGCTGTGTAATGAAAACAAGAACAAAAATAGAAAAATGGCGCCATTAAATCCTTATACAGTTTAGTAGGGTTTCTGCTGTAAAACAAGGTGACCATAAGTGTGGTCACCTACCCCCAGGTTCTTCAGTGCAGGACTGGTGCACAATCTCCGTGCTGAGACCAGTTAATGAGGTGGGAAAGGGGTTGCTGCCTAGAACTGTGATAGCCCTACCCCTTAGTACAGCCTTGCTCAGCTAAAATGTGTTCTGTACTGCTTTATGGAAAGGCGGCCAGCTCTGTTGCTCTTCCTTACGTCAGTTGGATCACCTTTCCTCCACCCGACTCCTACCCTTTTACCTTTGCAATCCCTACTCCCCCACAAATAAAAATATTTTACTCAGCAGCAAGTATACACAGTGGGCCCAGGTCTGTACGTGTGCTGCTGAATAGCTGGCTTGTCCTTTATAAAAGATCTGCACTGTCGCTATAGGGCTTTAAGCACTTTACAAGGGCAGTGGGTATTGTGTATATTTACGCCATTGCAAAAGAAATAACCGTGTAAGAGATTTTCACCAGATAGCACTAAGGGATCTATTCATGAAGCAGTGAAAAGTGTGGAGAAGTGAGCCAGTGGAGAAGTTGCCTAATTTGCATACTGTTATACAGAGCAGCTGATTGGTTGCCATGGGCAATTGCTCCACTAACTCACTTTTCACTGCTTCATGAATAGACCGCTTAGTGCTATCTGGTGAAAGTTTTGGTAATGTCTAGGAGGGATGTACTACTGTATATACCACCCTCAGTGGTTCCACTATGGTTTAACTTGACCATAGCAATAACTTTACAATACATTTCTCTGACGTCCTAGTGGATGCTGGGGACTCCGTAAGGACCATGGGGAATAGACGGCTCCGCAGGAGACTGGGCACATCTAAAGAAAGCTTTAGGACTATCTGGTGTGCACTGGCTCCTCCCCCTATGGCCCTCCTCCAAGCCTCAGTTAGATTTCTGTGCCCGGCTGAGCTGGATGCACACTAGGGGCTCTCCTGAGCTCCTAGGAAGAAAGTATATGTTAGGTTTTTTATTTTCAGTGAGACCTGCTGGCAACAGACTCACTGCTACGAGGGACTAAGGGGAGAAGAAGCGATCCTACCTAAGTGGTGGTAGCTTGGGCTTCTTAGGCTACTGGACACCATTAGCTCCAGAGGGATCGAACACAGGACCCGACCTCGTCGTCCGTTCCCGGAGCCGCGCCGCCGTCCCCCTTACAGAGCCAGAAGCAAGAAGGTGGTCCGGAAAATCGGCGGCTGAAGACTTCTGTCTTCTCTAAGGTAGCGCACAGCACTGCAGCTGTGCGCCATTGCTCCTCATGCACACCACACACTGCGGTCACTGATGGGTGCAGGGTGCTGGGGGGGGGGGCGCCCTGAGCAGCAATATTAACACCTTGGCTGGTGAACTGACACCATATATAGCCCCAGGGGCTATATAGGTGTTTATTAACCCCTGCCAGAACTTTTACAATAGCGGGAGAAAGCCCGCCGAAAAAGGGGCGCAGCCATCTCCCTCAGCACACTGGCGCCATTTTCCCTCACAGCTCTGCTGGAGGGATCGCTCCCTGGCTCTCCCCTGCAGTCCTGCACTACAGAAAAGGGTTAAAAAGAGAGAGGGGGCACAAATTAGGCGCAGTATATATATATATATTATGCAGCTATAAGGGAAAACACTCTCTATAGGTGATATCCCTGTGATATATAGCGCTCTGGTGTGTGCTGGCATACTCTCCCTCTGTCTCCCCAAAGGGCTTTGTGGGGTCCTGTCCTCTGTCAGAGCATTCCCTGTGTGTGTGCTGTGTGTCGGTACTGCTGTGTCGACATGTATGATGAGGATAATGATGTGGAGGCGGAGCAAATGCCTGTGAATGGGATGTCACCCCCTGCGGGGTCGACACCGGTGTGGATGGACTTATGGAAGGAATTACGTTGACAGTGTCAACTCCTTACATAAAAGGTTTGACGACATAGGACAGCCGGCTGCTCAGCTTGTGCCTGTCCAAGCGTCTCACATGTCATCAGGGGCTCTAAAACGCCCGCTACCTCAGATGGCAGACACAGATGTTGACACGGATACCGACTCCAGTGTCGAAGACGATGAGACTAGTGTACCTTCCAATAGGGCCACCCGTTACATGATTGAGGCAATGAAAAATGTATTACACATTTCTGATAATACCCCAGATACCACAAAAAAGGGTATTATGTTTGGTGACAGAAAACTACCAGTAGTTTTCCTGCATCTGAGGAATTGATATGAGGTGTGCGAGGAAGCGTGGACTTCCCCCGATAAGAAATTGATAATTTCTAAGCAGCGTACCCTTTTCCGCCAGAGGATAGGTCACGTTGGGAAATAACCCCTAGGGTAGATAAAGCGGTTACACTCTTATTAAAAAAGGTGGCACTACCGTCACGGATACGGCCGCCCTGAAGGACCTGCTGATAGAAAGCAGAAAACTACCCTTAAAGCTATATACACACACACGGGCATTATATTGAGACCTGCTATTGCCTCGGCATGGATGTGCAGTGCGGCAGCTGCGTGGTCAGATTCCCTGTCGGATAATATTTATACTATAGATAGGGACAATATTTTGCTGAAAATAGAGCATATAAAAGACGCTGTCTTATACATGCGTGATGCACAGAGGGATATTTGCCGACTGGCATCACTAATAAGCGCTATGTAAAACCATTGCCGCCAGACGGGGGTTATGGACTCGGCAATGGTCGGGCGATGCCGATTCAAAACGGCACATGGAAGTTTGCCCTAGAAGGGGGTGGAACTGTTTGGGGATGGTCTTTCAGACCTCGTTTCCACAGCTACAGCTGGGAAATCAAAACTTTTGCCACAAGCTACCCCACAGCAAAAGTAAGCACTGTATTATCAGGTACAGTCCCTTCGGCCCCAGAAAAGTAGAGGGCTAGAGGCTCATCTTTTCTGCCAAGAGGAAAAGGTAGAGGGAAAAAGCTGCAGCACACAGCTAGTTCCCGGGAGCAGAAGTCCTCCCCTGCGTCCGGTAAGTCCACAGCATGACGCTGGGGCTGCTCAGGCGGACCCGGGTACGGTGGGGGCCCGTCTCAGAAATTTTCAGCGCACAGTGGGCTCTCTCACAGGTGGATCCCTGGGTTCTTCAAACAGTATCTCAGAGGTACAGGCTGGAATTAGAGACGTTTCCCCCCTGCCGTTTCCTAAAATCTGCCTTACCGGCAACTACCTCTGCCAGGGAGGCAGTGTTATTGGCTATCCAAAAAACTGTATTCACAGCAAGTGATTATCAAGGTACCCCTCCTTCAACAGGAAAAGGGTTACTTTTCCACAATGTTTGTGGTACCGAAACCGGACGGTTCGGTGAGACCCATCTTAAATTTAAAATCCTTTAACACATATAACAAAAGATTCAAGTTCAAGATGGAATCGCTCAGGGCGATTATTGCGATCCTGGACGAGGGGGATTACAGGGTCTCTCTGGACATCAAGGATACTTACCTGCATGTCCCCATTTACCCTCCTCACCAGGAGTACCTCAAGATTGTGGTACCGGACTGTCACTATCAGTTCCAGACGCTGCCGTTTGGATTATCCACGGCACCGAGGGTCTTTACCATGGGTAATGACCGAAATGATGATACTCCTTCGCAAGAAGGGAGTTTTAATTATCCCGTACTTGGACGATCTCCTGATAAAGGCGAGGTCCAAGGAACAGTTGGTAAGGGGGTAGCACTTTCTCGGGAAGTGCTGCAACAGCAGGACTGGATTCTCAATTCCAAAGTCACAGCTGGTCCCGACGACACGTCTTCTGTTCCTGGGAATGATTCTGGAAACAGACCAGAAAAAAGTGTTTCTTCCAATGGAAAAAGCCGAGGAGTTGTCATCTCTAGTCAGAAACCTCCTAAGACCGGGACAGGTGTCGGTACATCAATGCACACGAGTCCTGGGAAAAATGGTAGCTTCGTACGAAGAAATTCCATTCGGAAAGTTCCACGCAAGGATTTTCCAGTGGGACCTGTTGGACAAATGGTCCGGGTCCCATCTCCAGATACAGCAGCGGATAACCCGGTCGGCAAGAACCAGGGTGTCGCTGCGGTGGTGGCTGCAGAGGGCTCATCTACTAGAGGGCCGCAGATTCGGAATACAGGACTGGGTCCTGGTAAACACGGATGCCAGCCTTCGGGGCTGGGGTGCAGTCACACAGGGAGTAAAATTCCAAGGACTGTGGTCCAAACAGGAGATTTCACTTCACATAAATTTTCTGGAGCTAAGAGCCCTTTACAAGGCCGTAAGCCAAACAAGGCCCCTGCTTCAAAACCAGCCGTACTGATCCAATCAGACAACATCACGGCGCTCGCCCATGTAAACAGGCAGGGCGGCACAAGAAGCAGGAGGGCAATGGCAGAAGCCACAAGGATTCCCCGTTGGGCGGAAAATCACGTGGTAGCACTGGCAGCAGTGTTCATTCCAGGAGTGGACAACTGGGAAGCAGACTTCCGCAGTAGACTCCACCCGGGAGAATAGGGACTTCATCCAGAAGTCTTCCAAATGCTGTTAAACCGTTGGGAAAGACCACAGGTGGACATGCTGGCGTCCCGCCTCAATAAAAAAGATATTGCGCCAGGTCAAGAGAACCTCAGGCGATCGCTGTGGACGCTCTAGTGACACCGCGGGTGTACCAGTCGGTTTATGTGTTCCCTCCTCTCCCTCTCATACCCAAGGTACTGAGGATAATAAGGAAAAGAGGAGTAAGAACTATACTCATTGTTCCGGATTGGCCAAGAAGGGCTTGGTACCTGGAACTTCAGGAGTTGATCTCAGAGGACCCATGGCCTCTGCCACTCAGACAGGATCTGCTGCAGCAGGGGCCCTGTCTGTTCAAAGACTTACCGCGGCTGCATTGACGGCATGGCGGTTGAACACCGGATCCTGAGTGAAAAAGGCATTCCGGAGGAAGTCATTCTTATCCTGATCAAAGCCAGGAAGGATGTCAGCCTGAAGTTCAGACGTTGTAAGGGAGTGCTGCATGTTCAGCCCCTTTTTTTTTTTGTGACCCAGTGGCACCTTGGGATCTCAATGTGGTTTTGAAGTTCCTGGAATCACATTGGTTTGAGCCACTTAAGACCGTGGATTTGAAATATCTCACATGAAAAGTGGTCATGTGTTGGCTCTGGCTTCGGCCAGGCATGTGTCAGAATTGGCGGCTTTGTCATAAAAAAGCCCTTACCTGACTTTCCATATGGATAGGGCAGAGTTGAGGACTCGTCCTCACTTTCTCCCGAAGGTGGTATCAGGTTTTCACTTGTACCAACCTATTGTGGTGCCTGCGGCTACTAGGGACCTGGAGGATTCCAAGTTACTGGACGTAGTCAGGGCCCTGAAAAATTATATTTCCAGGACGGCTGGAGTCAGGAAAACTGACTCGCTGTTTATCCTAGATGCACCCAACATGCTGGGTGCTCCTGCTTCTAAGCAGACTATAGCGCGCTGGATTTGTAGCACTATTCAGCTTGCGCATTCTGCGGTGGGACTACCGCAGCCTAAATCTGTAAAAGCCCATTCCACATGGAAGGGGGCTCATCTTGGGCGGCTGCCCGTGGGGTCTCGGCTTTACAACTTGGCCGAGCTGCTACTTGGTCAGGGGCAAACACGTTGCAAAATTCTACAAATTTGATACCCTGGCTGAGAAGGACCTTGAGTTCTCTCATTCGGTGCTGCAGAGTCATCCGCTCTCTCCCACCCGTTTGGGAGCTTTGGTATAATCCCCATGGTCCTTAAGGAGTCCCCAGCATCCACTAGGACGTCAGAGAAAATAAGATTTTACTCACCGGTAAATCTATTTCTCGTAGTCCGTAGTGGATGCTGGGCGCCCATCCCAAGTGCGGATTGTCTGCAATACTTGTAAATAGTTATTGTTACACAAATCGGGTTGTTATTGCGAACCATCTATTCAGAGGTTCCATTGTTATCATACTGTTAACCGGGGTTCCTATCACGAGTTATACGGTGTGATTGGTGTGGCTGGTATGAGTCTTACCCGGGATTCAAAATCCTTCCTTATTGTGTCAGCTCTTCCGGGCACAGTGTCCTAACTGAGGCTTGGAGGAGGGTCATAGGGGGAGGAGCCAGTGCACACCAGATAGTCCTAAAGCTTTCTTTGGATGTGCCCAGTCTCCTGCGGAGCCGTCTATTCCCCATGGTCCTTACGGAGTCCCCAGCATCCACTATGGACTACGAGAAATAGATTTACCGGTGAGTAAAATCTTATTTTCAGTTGGATCGATGTCCAACTGCAATGAATCACAAGCTCCAATGTGGGAATCGGCTGTCATAGACCGGCTGCGACGTGGGAAAGGCCTCCGCACTCGCAGAAGAAAGATTATTTTTATCTAATAGAGTGGTGAACGCAGGTTTTGGGAAGTTGTGTAATTCAGTTTATTTTAGTTTATAGTAGAAAATCAAACACACTGTCTAGCAGTGACTGGGGATGTACGGAGGGGGTATGATGCCAGTTTTTAATGATTTATTTGTGTTACTTGCTTATGATCTGGACCAAGGTACAGATGTGACCTCATACACTTAGTGTCTATACGTCATACAGCGTGAGACACACGGCGCAACTGTGCTGCTCTGTAAGGTGTAGCGTACAGTCTTTTAATTTCTTTAAAATTCTGCATATAATTCACATCGCAGGCGAAACACTACTCACCGTACACTACAGACGCTGGGCTGAGACTTCAGCCAATCAGCTCCTAACTGTCATGTTTACAGGCTGTGTTTGAAATATGACATTTAGGAGCTGATTGGATAGTACGTTATCTCTCTCCATTTTATCTTTCTCAAAGGGGTCTATTCATGAAGCAGTGAAAAGAGTGTAGTAGTGAGCCTGTGGAGAAGTTGCCCATGGCAACCAATCAGCTGCTCCGTACAACTGTATAGTATGCAAATTATAAAATGTTACATCAATGCCGATTGGTTGTCATGGGCAACTTCTCCCCTGGCTCACTTCTCCACTCTTATCACTGCTTCATGAATAGACCCCAAAGTCTTAGTACATAAACCCCTATGTTCTAAACACATACAAAGTCACAGATGAAGCGCAACGGAACTTTGAGCGAGAAAAAGCTGTAACCGCTGCATCGCAGCACTTCTTGCACAGTTGCAGACACAGGTGCACATATGTCGCACACCAAATTGATCAGTGCAAAGTGAACAGAGAAGTTTTGTCCCTTCCAGAGAGACCGGGACCGTTTGTTGCGACTGCAGCCACCATTTATGGTGACACATCTGTGACTGCGAGTCGCATGCAGTCCTCCACTATACAGCCACGCTTGTTTGTTTTTCTTAAAGTGACTGGCAAGTACCTTTTATAACCTTTATAGCTATGTTATACATAATGGGGGTCATTCCGACCCGTTCGCACGCAGCGGTATTTCGCTGCGGTGCGAACGGGTGCGGAATGTGCGGGTGCAGTGTGCGTCCATCGCCGGGTTACGCCGCGGCTACCGACAGAAGCGGTTGCAGCGTCGACCGCTAAGAAGATTGAGAGGAAGGAGGCGTGGATGGGCGGATCCGGACCGTTTGGAGCCGTTTTCGGGGAGTGGTGAGTAAAACGCAGGCGTGTCCAGGACAACGGAGGGCGGAGGTGTGACGTCAAAGCTGGCCCCATCATCGCTGGATCCATCGCACAGGGTAAGTATGTCCAGGGCTAGTCTAGTTTTGTTTGAATTTTTTTAGCTTAGCAGGACTGCACAAGTGATCGCAGCCCTGCTAAGCTAAAATACACTCCCCCATAGGTGTGGACTATTGATCGCAGCAGCAGCAAAAAGTTGCTGGCTGCGATCAACTCGGAATGACCACCAATGTCACCATTGTGACAGGTTGTCTTATGAGTAACGTTGGCTTAATACAATACCTTGATCCATCCCGGGAATCGTGAAAAGCACACTGTATGCACGCTGTCACTCCCGTGCCAGCCTTCCCCTCCACTCCTGCACTGGTCCTGGGGGCTGCAGCGGGCGTAATTAGCATACAGGGACCCTTAGCATGCTAGCTGGGTTGATTAGCTTGCTAAACACCGAAGGGTCTACTATGCTAATTGGGGTAAGAGTCTTTTAGTGTGCCGGGGACGGGCATTGAGTAGATTAGTACAAGAGGATTGGTCGCAGAGTTACATGTCAGTGTTCTACCTAGAATGTGTGTTCCATTCCTTCCCGTTTCCTGCCGTTATAGTGTCTGCAGAAACTTTGCAGAAGAATTTGGACCAAATGAAGAAGCAAGTTGCAGATCTCCAGCGGGACATCGAGAACTTCCCACCAGCTAAAGACGAGAAGGACAAGTTTGTGGAAAAGATGACCATATCCTTTATTATATGTTAGTGTGTACTACATTGTGTGCTCTGCAGTCTGTGTGTTCAGCCAGGATCAGAGGCAACGTGTAAAATGACGACAGTTTGGGGAAGAACACCTGCGTCATTCTGGAGGCATTGGTCACCATCAGTGAGCCACTGGTCACAATGTACCAGCCCAAACAGCACATATGGCAGCCATTGTGTATAGAAGTATAACTGGTTCTTTCCTATAGACACCAGAGTTCCTCTGGACATTTTCCAAAGCTGTAGCCCAAAGGTAGAGACCAGCTCCACTCGCCAGATAGTCCCGCTCACTAAGTAGAATAAGAGCACACTTGCCTACTTCTGAGAAAGCTGCACCTACAGGAGCTGTTCCGGATGAGGACATTTACCTACATCCAGCTGTAAATGGCCCCAAGGCAGCTCCATAGCTCAGCACATATAAATGAATACATACATATCTATGCTGATGTTTATTTTTTATTTCCTAGTTGTAGAACAGTTAGGTAATTGCAGGTAAGGTACAGGTGTGATGGGCTGTGATTTGAACCAAGTATTTTTGTTTTGCAAACCATGTGCAGATTTCACAGTAGAAAAAAAATCTGCTCACATAAAGAGCCTGCAGAGAACTGGCAGGAAGTCTGCTGTGTAGTCCATGAACCTGCTAACACCAGATGGTTTATCGGGATCCTGTCTGAAGATCGACAGTATCTAGGTCGACAATGTTTAGGTCGACCACTATAGGTCGACAGTCACTAGGTCGACATGGATGGAAGGTCGACAGGGTTTCTAGGTCGACATGTGCTAGGTCAACAGGTCTAAAGGTCGACATGAGGTAGCGGAGCGAAGGCACCATGCCCGAAGCATGGCGAGCGAAGCGGTGCACTAATTTGGGATCCCGGTCACTCTACGAAAAAAACGACACCAAAAAAAAAAATCCTCATGTCGACCTTTAGACCTATCGACCTAGCACATGTCGACCTAGAAACCCTGTCGACCTTCCATCCATGTCGACCTAGTGACTGTCGACCTATAGTGGTCGACCTAAACATTGTCGACCTAGATACTGTCGATTTGATGAACCACACCCGGTTTATCATAGGTATGACGTACATTAAAAATGTACTGGACTGTGCTATATTCTAGCATTGTAAGTGACCCCCTCTAGCTCTTTCCTTTCCACCAGGATTATGCAATTTGTCACACATCCCCTGTAATCCTTGCGCACAGATCCCGTGTAATTCAGCACACATCTCCAGCAAATCGGCACACTTTCCTAGGCTCATATACCCTGTAATGAAGCATACATGATCTGTAATGCTGCACAGATCCCATGTAATGCAGTACACATCCTAGGTACAGATCCTATGTAATGCAGCACACATGCTCTGTAATGCTGCACACATCCTAGGGTTTAGATCCTATGTAACACACACTCTCTGTAATGCTGCACACATTCTAGGGTATAGATCCTATGTAACACACATGCTCTGTAATGCTGCACACATTCTAGGGTATAGATCCTATGTAACACACACTCTCTGTAATGCTGCACACATTCTAGGGTATAGATCCTATGTAACACACATGCTCTGTAATGCTGCACACATTCTAGGGTATAGATCCTATGTAACACACACTCTCTGTAATGCACACATTCTAGGGTATAGTTCCTATGTAACACACATGCTCTGTAATGCTGCACACATTCTAGGGTATAGATCCTATGTAACACACATGCTCTGTAATGCTGCACACATTCTAGGGTATAGATCCTATGTAACACACACTCTCTGTAATGCTGCACACATCCTAGGGTATAGATCCTATGTAACACACACTCTCTGTAATGCTGCACACATTCTAGGGTATAGTTCCTATGTAACACACATGCTCTGTAATGCTGCACACATTCTAGGGTATAGATCCTATGTAACACACATGCTCTGTAATGCTGCACACATTCTAGGGTATAGATCCTATGTAACACACATGCTCTGTAATGCTGCACACATTCTAGGGTATAGTTCCTATGTAACACACATGCTCTGTAATGCTGCACACATTCTAGGGTACAGATCCTATGTAACACACATGCTCTGTAATGCTGCACACATTCTAGGGTATAGATCCTATGTAACACACACTCTCTGTAATGCTGCACACATTCTAGGGTATAGATCCTATGTAACACACACTCTCTGTAATGCTGCACACATTCTAGGGTATAGTTCCTATGTAACACACATGCTCTGTAATGCTGCACACATTCTAGGGTATAGATCCTATGTAACACACATGCTCTGTAATGCTGCACACATTCTAGGGTATAGATCCTATGTAACACACATGCTCTGTAATGCTGCACACATTCTAGGGTACAGATCCTATGTAATGCAGCACACATGCTCTGTAATGCTGCACACATTCTAGGGTATAGATCCTATGTAACACACACTCTCTAATGCTGCACACATTCTAGGGTATAGATCCTATGTAACACACACACTCTGTAATGCTGCACACATTCTAGGGTACAGATCCTATGTAACACACACTCTCTGTAATGCTGCACACATTCTAGGGTATAGATCCTATGTAACACACACTCTCTGTAATGCTGCACACATTCTAGGGTATAGATCCTATGTAACACACACTCTCTAATGCTGCACACATTCTAGGGTATAGATCCTATGTAACACACACTCTCTAATGCTGCACACATTCTAGGGTATAGATCCTATGTAACACACACTCTCTGTAATGCTGCACACATTCTAGGGTATAGTTCCTATGTAACACACATGCTCTGTAATGCTGCACACATTCTAGGGTATAGATCCTATGTAACACACATGCTCTGTAATGCTGCACACATCCTAGGGTATAGATCCTATGTAACACACACGCTGTGTAATGCTGCACACATTCTAGGGTATAGATCCTATGTAACACACACTCTCTGTAATGCTGCACACATCCTAGGGTATAGATCCTATGTAACACACATGCTCTGTAATGCTGCACACATTCTAGGGTACAGATCCTATGTAATGCAGCACACATGATCTGTAATGCTGCACACATTCTAGGGTATAGATCCTATGTAACACACACTCTCTGTAATGCTGCACACATTCTAGGGTATAGATCCTATGTAACACATGCTCTGTAATGCTGCACACATTCTAGGGTATAGATCCTATGTAACACACATGCTCTGTAATGCTGCACACATTCTAGGGTATAGATCCTATGTAACACACATGCTCTGTAATGCTGCACACATCCTAGGGTATAGATCCTATATAATGCAGCACGCATTGCTCTGTAATGCAGCACAGACGCCCTATAATGGAGCACACGTGAGGCATGGATCGTAGATGTGCGAAAAAACGCACATCTACGATCCATTACTCTGTAATGGGGGGGGGGGGGGGGGGGGCACACAGCTCAGGCCAGTCTAGGCCCTCTCCCCTCAAACATGCAAAAGCATCGTGCAGCGGCGATGCTTTCGCATGTTTAGGGTAGCCCTCTGCCTACGCAGCAGATGGTAACTCACCATGTTTCGGGTCGGAACGGCTGCATGTGACGTTGCGTTCCGCCCCGCAAACAGTCCGGACATGCCTGCGTTGTCCGGACTACGCCCCGAAAATGCTCCCGCGATGTCCCCTCCCCGACAACGCCTCTGCCTGTCAATCAGGTAGAGGCGTTCGCAGATGTGAGATGCCGTCGCATCTCACAGTGTGCGCATGCGCATTGCGGCTTCTGCGCGTGCGCACATTTCACAGGGCTTCAGCATGCGAGCAGCGTTCCATGCTGAATTAGGCCCATGCTCCGTAATGGAGCACACATGCTCCGTAATGCACGGAACATCCTCCATCTTGGGTGCCCCATCATTGTTACTGCCCTGTATGTATTGTTCCATGTCACAACTGCTGGTATTACCTTTACATAAACAGCGTCACCTAGACCTGGCCAATGCCATTAAACACCATTATTTTGCAGTTCTTTTCCTTGACTGTTGATCCTACATATTTGTAAAAGAAGCGCAAGAGCAGTACACCAAGCTGTGCATGATGCACGACAATATGGTGTCCTTATTTGAAGAATTGGGAGTTTACTTTGTATTTGACCCTAAGAAGCTTGCCATCGAGGAGTTCTTCATGGAACTGAACAACTTCCGCACCATGTTTGTGGTAAGCCTGCGCGCTATAACCAGACTGCGGCCATGTATGGTTTCTGTACAAAATGTCTCTGCATTATAATTTTCCTGTATACTGTGGTGTAGATATGTGACCGTAGTGTACAGGGGGTATCCTAATAGCCCCGATGCTTTATCGTCCCCAAAAAATGGGCTGATATGAGCGCAATATATGTGACCGATGGTCATTATCAGGTTATCCAATTACTACCCATCTTTTTTCGTGCGACAAGGGTCCCATATTTGGGTGATAACAAATGGGATATGGGATAAGTTCCCGGGCCCACGTGTTATCGCGGGTTATGCTTGAGGCTCCCGAAGCATAATCCCCTTTAAGTGCCGACATCAGAGGATAAGGATGTCAGCATTGGGGCTGATAGGAAAGACCCCGACGAACCTAATAGCAGCAATAAATTTCTGCTGCTAATAGGATATCCCCCTAAGAGTTCATCTAATCAGATTGTCACACATTGAAGTAAAAGGGGGTGTGCATGTGCTGCTTATAGTATAAAGGGCATCTGGAGCTCTGATTGGCTGCTGCCAAGTCGTCATGTGACCGAGATCAGCGGGTTTTAAAATAACTGGCATTTTCGGCTGGTCATGGTAGTGACTTAAAAGATCTTACTGTCAGGCAGATGACACCCTGTTATGGGTCATGGAGGGCTGTGTCCAATCACCCTCTCACTGACCGTCTCTATGTACAGGTCACATAAGATACATTGTAGAACTAGAATGTATCTAACCAAGGGTAACCAATATTCATGTACCTGCTGTCTGAGCCTGTTTTGCCTACTTTAGTTAAGTGCAAATGTTATTTTACTGTACAAGCTGATTATTACTCTGTCAGTCTGTCTCTATACATCACAACCAGATTGCTCGCGTCTGAATGACAAAATACTCTTAAGCCGGATACACACTGGGCGACCTCAGCTAGTTAGCAATCAGCACTATATCGCTGATTGCTAATTAGGGGAGATCGCCAGTGCATACACACATTGAACAATATCGATGTACGATATCGTTCAGTGACGTCATCTCCCCGAACATGCAGCTCAAAGATATTATTAACATTGACTGAGAATGACCCGCGGTTGCACACATCGTTCATCTATACACACTGGACGATATGAACGATAAATCGATCATATCATATCGTTATCGTTCAGATCGTTAATTCATATCTACCAGTGTGTATGCGGCTTTAGATTTTATTCTATGATTAAGTGTTCCTGTAAGCGAGATAGTGGATCAGTTCATATTTACTAATGTGCTTTTTATTTTAATTCTTTATTTGATTTCTTAGCAAGCGCTGAAAGATAATCAGAAGAGGCGCGAGGCAGAAGAGAAGGCGAAACGAGCCAAACTGGCCAAGGAGAAGCAAGAGAAGGAGAAACAGGAGAGAGAGAAACGAAAGGGCAACCCAGTAATAGACATAAATGCCGGTAAGGTTTTCCCATTGTACATTGCAAAGCGATACATAGGTAATAGCTATAGGGAACACTGCATTTCTCTAAATTACCATACAGCATATTTCATTCACGTTTCAGAACATAATAAATACCAGAGGAAGACTTAATTACTATTTAAAGAATACAGTCAAACATTCAGTTACCGCTAAGGGGTATAGTCAATAAGAATCGGATCCATTCCAACATGCAGTTGTCGGAATAGAACCGACAACCCCTTTTCGATGCACGGACAAATCCGACTGTCGGATTTGGCCGTACACAAGGACCCGTCCTGCCGCAGCGGCCAGGTACACAGATGGCAGGCGAGAGCAGGACGGCGGCGAGGGTAAGCTGGCCGACGGAGGGGAGCAGAGATCGGCGGCGGCAGGAGGTGCTGGCAGCAGGGACAGAGGTGCCTGCGGGCGGCGGGGAGAGCACAGATCGGCAGCCGGCGGGAGGAGCAGGCTGCGGGGGGGAAGGCGTTGCAGGGAGAGAGGTGCCTGGCCGGGGGACGGGCAGGCACCTCTCTCCCTGCAGCGCCTCCCCCCCGCCACCGCAGACATGTCCCCCCACAGCCAGCTCCTCCCGCCGGCTGCTGATCTGTGCTCTCCCCGCTGCCCGCAGCACCCACTTGTCTTCTCACCTCAATCCGACTTGTTTTCAAGTCGGATTGAGTTTGTCGGAAAAGGGGCCAAAACCTGTCGGATTTGGCCCCGTTTCTGACAGAAGCACGTGGATCGGCGCCTATTCCGCCGATCCACGTGTTTTCCCGACTTGTTGGAAAAAATCAGCCCCTATTGAATAGGTCGGAACCCCTTCTGACCTATTTCTGTCGGAAGCTGCTGTCTTTCCGACAAGACGGCAGCTTCCGACAGTTATTGAATACAGCCCTAAGTCACTTAAATCCAAAACCACAAATTCCCTTCTTGAACGTTTTCAAGATAACTTTTCCATTAACTGTGCTCTTAAGTGCACGCGCTTTGCTTTCTGGCAACGTGTAAATCTATTCGGGCAGGCGGAGAAAAGCGTTGTAAAGGTTTCAGATGAACATTATTTCTGTAACTCAGCTGCTCCATCTCTGAAAGAAACCGCAAATGTATAATTATTATTAAACTTTATTTATATGGAGCCATATGTGGCCCACCCACAGCCCTGGAGAGTGGACAAACAATGAGACAGTACAATACAGTAAACAGTACATTATATTACCCATTAACAAATAACACAACAACTGCTTCAGTACAGATGCGAGATTCAGCGCAACCTGAAATCTGCACCTGTAGGCTTGGGTGCAACTAACAGGTTTTAGAACCACTGAAAGAGGTGTGACACGAAGACAAAAGGTGTGGAGTCCGTGGCAGAGAGCCCAAGGAGGTGGTGAAGAGTGTAGCTGATGAGCAAGAGAAGAAGGTGATGAGTCAGGAGGGAGGAGGGCCCCGCTCTTATGAGCTTATATGGGAAAGGGGAGACAGACGGGTGACATGGTGAGTCAGTGTAAGGGAGCTGAGGGCAGGAAATGTGAGTGGGAGAGGTAAACTGTGGTGACATGGTTAAAGGCATTCAAATGCGTACCTCCAGCTGCTGTGGAACTACACCTATCAGCATGCCCGCTACAGTTTTATCGTGCTTTAATAGCATAACTGTGGTAGGGCATTCTGCGATCTGTAGTTCCACAGCAGCTGGTGGGGGTCACATGTTGAATAACCCTGGTGTACAGCTTCCTTTATTGTGCCTCTTGTGCTGCTGGCAACACGTTTCTTTTCAAGACTGCAGAAAAGCGTGGAGCAGCCGAGACTTTAATGCCTGACTCCGTCCAGCAGCCACAGGTCACAGTGCAGGGGCGGGAGACAAGTCCAATGGTTACCAGCTGTTCCTCACGGGCATTGGGCAGTGATTATCCTGCACACCATTGTGTAGTAAATGCTATAGCTTTGTCTGTGTTCCCTCTGCTGGGACAGCAGCCAGATGTGTCATTATAGCCATATATTGTGCAATTCAATCCCCGTATATAAGTTCCCTAAAAATGTTTGTAGTATAAAAAAAAAAAAAGGATTATTGCATTTAGTTTAGTGGTTAGTGTGAAGAATACGTTACGCTCGTATAGAAATCAAAGTAAAACCAAAATAGATTACAGGTGGTGTTTACAGTAAAAGCTGCGCTGCCACCCGGCCTTCCAGCACTATTTTGCCTTTTGCACAATCCCCAGGAAGGAACATTCTGTCCAGAAAGCTGTACTGTGTGCTGGGCATTCTTCCTCCAGCATTTACAGGAGGCCGGGCCAGCTGTGCTGCTGTGTTTGTCAGAGGGAGTCTGTCCCGGCAGTGGGGCTCACAGGGGAATGGCGTATTTTGCTGACTGCATACAGTGCACAAGGTACTGGCAGGTAAAAGCCCCTTGGGCAGCTTTATAGCAACTTGCAAAAAGGATTACAACAGAGGAAGCTTGTCACCTACTTGCAGATACACAGGAGACACGAATTTGAGCAGCCAGCCAATGGCGTACCTATAATGGATGCAGGGTGTGCAGTACACACGGGCCCCTGGTGGGGTGGGGAAGGGCCACACCACACAACCTCTGAATAACTTCCTGTGACGACATCACACTGCAGGAGGTTTCTGTGATCAGCACATGCTCTGAACGATCACATGAGATTGTTACCCTGCGGGACTGCCCACACATACAGCTAATTTAGGCCTAGATTTATCAAGCCTTGGAGATTGATAAATTGCATGGTGATAAAGTACCAACCAACCAGCTCCTAACTGCCGTGTTATGGGCTGGGTTTGAAAAATGACAGTTGGGAGCTGTTTGGTTGGCACTTTATCACAGCGCAATTTATCACTCTCCAAGGCTTGATAAATCTGGGCCTTAACTTTCTATTCATGAAAGATCATAGACTCACAGCGCTTCACCTGTATCTGCAATAGTGATCACAGGAGGCAGTTTCCAACAAACACGGCATTTAAAAGTGAGATCCTGATGATCATTTTAATAGACAGATGACACGTAACAATAGCGTATGGTGTCAAAAACTAACCGGAATATATATTTTGTATAAATTGCCATAAAGTGATCTAAAAAAAAAAGAAGAAGAAAAAAGAAGTCTAAAATACCTAAGGGGAGGGGGGGGGGGGGCAATTTTTTTTCTCTTTTTTAAAATCCTGTTTTTGTCCACATGAAATCTCTGTGATTCATTTCCGTCAGCCCCGGTTCTGTTTGGTGTCTCAGCAAGCTCCTACTGCCAGGAGGTTGGATTTCTCAAGAATGTGTTTTCTTTAGAAGAGGGAGGAGGGGGGGGGGGGGGGGGGGGGGGGGGGGGGGGTGGGGGGGGGTGGGGGGGGGGGGGGGGGTTAGAGAAAACTTTTCCAAGTGTAAATGGTCAGTGACTTGGTTCCTCCAGAGACTGTCAGCCCTGGATTCTTCATTACATACCCGCTGATTGATTGCTAATAAGCATCCTGCAACATTTTAGGTTTAGTTATTACTTTTAGAATATCTAACCTATTGGGTAAGCGTTAACGGCTGGCATATCTTCCAGAAGCAGGAACAGCTGCCGTATATTGTCAGACGCACTCTCCTTGCTGGAATGTTAATACTGGCACAATCCTGCACACCACAAAGGCTGGAACATTGGGCTGACCTGTAGAAAGAGCTCTGTAAACGATTCTTTCAGAAATCTTATATTACAGGGACTTACTGAGAGGCTTAGGCGTGAATAGATTTTGCACAAAAAAAAAGATTTTTTGTTTGCATATCAGATATTTTCACTTCTCAGAAGAATGTAGCTTGTTATTCATGAGCCGGAGGTTTCCTGTGCGGCCAGCTAGTGATGAAGGCCAGATGCTCTTTCCTGCCTTTGTGCTGAAATTCCGAGACTTATTTACACTCCGAGAACAATCTGTTTGGCTGATCACCATCTAAGATGATCTATATGTACCTTGCTGTAATATACACATCCCTGGTTCAGTACACTGTGTGTGTGTGTGTGTAGGTGACGGGCGTGCTTCGTGTGTCATTCTTTGGGAATTTCCAAGTGCGGGAGGAAAGGGGTGTGGTATGGTATGCCGGCGGCTGGGCTCCCGGCGACCAGCATACCGGCGCCGGAAGCCCGACCGCCGGCATACCGACAGCGTGGCGAGCGCAAATGAGCCCCTTGCAGGCTCGCTGCGCTTGCCACGCTGCGGGCACGGTGGCTATTTATTCTCCCTCCAGGGGGGTCGTGGACCCCCACGAGGGAGAAAAAACGGTCGGTATGCCGGCTGTCGGGATTCCGGTGCCGGTATACTGTGCGCCGGATCCCGACAGTCGGCAACCTGAAGACCACCCGGAGGAAAGCAGGAATGACTGCATCAGGTATACGGCCCTATAAATATCCGAATGCCCCCTATCTCACTAAAAACTTATCACAATACATATTTTAATGGGTGTGGTATTGAAGGTCGACCACTATTGGTCGACAGTAACTAGGTCGTCAGGGATTCTAGGTCGACATTACTTTTTCAATCTTTTTTGTGTCGTTTTCGCCGTACAGTGACTGGGAACCCCAATTAGTGCACCGCGTTCGCTCGCCATGCTTCGGGCAAGTTGCCTCGCTCCGCTACCGTTGCGCTGGGCACAGCTTACCGTTCCCAATCGTAGTCCACGTGGATCAGAAAGTATGAAAAACTTTTTTTTTAAAAAGAAAAATGTGAAAACCTCATGTCGACCTGTTGACCTAGAACATGTCAACCTAGAAACCCAGTCGACCAATAATGGTCGACCTAGACACTGTCGACCTTTCATACCTATTTTAATATATACGTGCACAGGATGAAATGCTCGATCTTTACAGTTGATATCATAATATAGGAAACAAGCCATAAAACATTGCAGCATATGTAGTCATAATACCCACAGAAGCAGCTGAAACCCAGGGCCCCTGTTGGCATTGAGGGAGGAGATAACAGTATAAGTGAGGGATGGAAAGCTCATGAGGGAAGAGGGCCCTGCTCGTGAGAGCTACTTGTCCAATGTTCTATACATCTAGCATGGTTGTGCTTACAAATCAGCATAGAATGTTTATCAGCAAGGAAGCATAGAGCCACACAGTTCATTTTTCTTGCCTTGCAGCCTTGTAATCTAGGTCAGTGCATACACCCAATTCAGCCACCAGATGGCGCCATTGTCAGGTCTTTTGCAGCCAGCACACCAGTGACAGATGTTCTAATAAGCTTTTATAGATTCAGGTTTCACATGTTTCTATGGCGACAGGGAGGCAAGGACACTGATTAATTCAGGGTTAACTATTGGATTCCTGGAGTACGGGCTTGCCAAGGCCAGATCTCTCACTTAGGAATCTCCCTTCTCCACCCACCTCTCTGTCTGTTGGTGACGATGGAGGAGTAGCCTGATCTTGCCTTTTCGGGTTTAGTATTTGAATAAATGACTAAGCAAGCCTTTATATCTCTGGCTCACGCTGGTAATGCAAATGTACGAAAAGCACCGGGAGTCCAGAGGACTGTGTGCTTGTGATTGCATTGCATGTAAGAAGATAGTTACTACTGAAATCAGGAACATGCACTGTAGGCAGGATAAGAAGCTCTGCACCTATTCAGCTGTTGCAGTGATCCAGCAGACATGGCATGTGCTGCAACTGCTGCCCAGACTCTCTGATCCCCTCTCATGTGGCAAGCAGCTGTACCCTATACAATCCCATGTACATTCCAGCCTTGCACAGAGTTCTAGCCTCTCAGCATGTTTTACTGCCCATCCCTGTGAATTTATATACTGCTTGTATTAGTCTGCACTTATGTATCCTGCTGTCAATTGCATCCCCTTATACATAATACTATCATTGCCTTGTAAATAAAAGATAAGCAGTGGAGAGGTTTCTAAAGTGCATTCCTGTTGCAGAAAGGAAGATGCAATTTTTAGCTTTGTCCAGCAGAGGGAGCCTGGATCTAGCTTATTGCATTAGATCCAGCACGCCCTTTAACCTCCCTCCCTCTCCCCTTCCCTGCCTGGGCTTGTGCAATGCAGACAGAGAGGGGAGGACAGGTCGTCTGCACTGCGGTGAAGGCATAGGGACATAATACCATGAGTTATGGGAACTCCCTCATCCCCCCTCCTCCCAAGTGTGGGAGTCTTCCTCTGGGCAGCTGATTCACAAAACACAATGTGGATTCCGCACGTGCTGGCAGCCTTTATTCACTGACCAGCAGAGGGAGAAGGAATGAAACGCAGCTTCATTCTAGTGACCAATGAGAAATAGTCACAGCACCTAACCATTAGCAGTCCGTCTGTATCCAATGGATAAAATACGCTGCTGCTTTATATTTACTGCATCCGGTGCAAGGATTGCTTATTAGCAGATCCATTCCTATTTGCTAGTAACACAGCGTATAATTGCATCTCTCACCGACCCTAGAGCGTGTCGGCGCACTCAGCCTTCTGCTCTGCTGACGAGATCTGATGAGTACAGTCTGCACGTGTAATCATGCAAGGTCTGATTTCCCTCAAGGCTAACGGAACATCCTGGCACCCTGCCCCCATCCCCGTCTCGTTTTCCTCTTAAAGCAGTCAGTAAATAAAATCGAAATGAACTTGCTTTAATAGGCTTTCGGTTGGATAGTTCGCTCGCTCGCCCCTAGTTGCAGCCCTGCTCTCAGAAGTAAGTTAACACATTATAAATGGAAGAGACGCCAATCTGTGTAATAAAATATCAGCTAGCCTTTTAAATAAGCATTACAATGAGCTAGAACAAACATGGGGGCTTCAGGCGAGGGGCTGCCTGTTCCCCCATCGCAGATGTAACCGTAAAGTACAACATTATAATAGAGTGTTAACAGTTGAAATGATGAGAATGTGTCCTATAGAGCAGTGGTTCTCAAACTCGGTCCTCAGGACCCCACAAGGTTCATGTTTTCCATGTCACCCAGCAGCTGCACTGTGTATCACCAACTGTACCTGCAAAACATGGACCGTGTGGGGTCCTGAGGACCGAGTTTGAGAACCTGTGTTATAGAGGATGTTATAGAGAAAGTGATTTCTATAGATCCGTGATCAAAGCCAAATAGAAATGTTATTAGGTACATATTATTTAAAAGTGTGGAAGTCTATGAGGCCTGATTGCGTTCCTGTGCGTGGTGGTGTGAAGCCTAGCGCCCAATCAGAACATTCTGTTATACCAAAGTCATGTCATTCTAGAGCAGTTACTCCCCCCGGGGACAGGGTGTAGATTGAGAGTTATGTGGGCAAAAGCGAACAGTAACATCTACACCAATATGGATGAACGAGCCCATATTGTAGCAGCCACGTCAGGAAGTTACAGGAGCCGCGGCCATCGTTCTCCTCCATGACATTTGCAGTAATACTCTGCCCTACTTTCTCACACAACTAAAACGATCAAACACGGTCTAAGAATCCACCAACTGCTTATGCCAGAAAACTTTACGTATCAATACATTGTGAACCAGCCGCTCGGGCCGAATGCCAGGTGGCTGGATCTGCCCGGTCTGGCACATCGGAATCTATAGCATGGAACACTGATCCCGGCACTCCTGCTCAGTGGCAGAATGAGCCCTGGTATGTCTCACAGTAGAGTGCCGACACATTAATGACGACGTGCCATTGCATTTTTGGATTATTTGGTACTTTAGGTTTAAATCACAGATGAAAAATTCCATTTACTACTTTACTGATTGCTGCCCATTGTCCCTGCTGTGTCAGGATCGTGTCGCTGTTTGGTAGATGGTCTTCACTTTCTTAAACTGCAGATTAGTCAACCAGAGAACTGATGTCACCTGTGTTCTGTGCGTGGATGAGTGGTTTCCTGTCCTTAATTTGCTGTTTGTTTTACCATTTTCTTTGCAGAGGGTGATGAAACCGGTGTGATGGACAGTCTACTAGAGGCCCTGCAGTCGGGCGCTGCGTTTAGAAGGAAAAGAGGTCCACGCCAAGGTAATTCCGTTTCACAGTGTACCATTTATTGCCGATGGGGTCCACTATACACAAATACGTGAAATGCCGGATTTTTTAATATTTCCCTTATGCTAGAGTCCTCCACTCCCAGTTCTAGCATCCCTGGCCATCGCGCTGAGGGGGCGGTGTGGGCTGTCCCAGCCAATCACTGAGCAGAATGGATGGTGGGTTGCTGGCGACCTTCCTCGTGGCTGAACTAGGGATAAGGATAGGAAGAGTTAGTATGGTCATTGCTGGCTTAGTGTATTGGACATTCCTGTATTGGGTCAATAAAATATCAGGGTTGGGACTGTATCTGCAGCATAAAGGGTGTGGAATTGTGGTAAATGGTGGTGTTCCTATGTGTTATGTCATTTTTGCATTGTATTGGAGCAATTCCATCAATTAGCAGCAGTGTAATCATGGCCATGTATAGCTACACCTCAGAACACCATCCTAACGCTCAGGTCCATTTTCAGACCTGGAATGCCTGTTCAATAAAATGGTACATGTGGCCTAAATGGGCTGTAACCCATAGTAACCTCTTTTGCTTTCATTAGTGTAACTTGCAACAGTGAAGCTTTTGGGTATTGCTATGGTTTACTGCTGCTCCCGAATGGAAGCATGGATATCTTACTATTGGTTACAGCACGTATTGCCAAAACAGTGGTGCAGCCATTTTGTGAGCTACACCAGTATCACAAGAATACATTCTAGATTCAAAATGGCTGTCTTCATTATTCAAGACAACAGATGCACTTTACATGATCCAGTTTGTATTAACACATGAATACTGTGTACTTAATTATATTTTAAACAAATATACTTCTCGCCCAGCTAAAGAACTGTACGAGTACCGTGTCGGGAGCCCTGCAATGCCGGTACTCCCAGACCTGCAGAATGTGCTGCAGTGATTGTCTGCAGAGGTGATTGTTCCGGAGCTGTCAGACTGCCTGGGAAATCCCCAGTTCTGTCAGTTTGGGGGATGGGAGACCGTTGTTTAATGTAATAATATTAGAGTGGAATTATTCTCCAAACAGTTATTGTATAAGAGACTTTGGAAAACTGAGCCTTGTACATTGAATCATGTTTTTGCATGGCCGTTTTACTATTGCAAAGTAATGCAGCTTTTATTTAGGTGGTTGCAGATGAATGAGTCACAGCCGGGTGCGGTCGTCGCACATCTAACCATTCTTTCTGGATTTATAGCTGCTTATGTTTATTATGAAAACAGAAGTATGTTCCTTCTGCAGAATGAAGAATAGATTCTTATTGTTTGCCATTAATTTATCACCTCTCCCCGCAAGCGGAATGTATTAGATAAAACAGTGGTGCAATCCGTGTAGTCAGTACTGGCTTTCACATATATGTTACTTTATTTAAAAAAAAAAAAACCCCAATAGAATATATCTGCACTAAATACACATTTGGTAAAAGGGTACACATATAAAATAAAACATATACAAAAGTACATATACATACGTGTACATTTGGAAACTTGGCTTTAGCTCCGCTCCCTGAAGTTTGCTTGAGTAAGATTTATTCCAAGGTTCAGGTTCTAACAGTCAAATCACCATCATGTTTTGTATTCAACATTTAAGAAGAAGCATGGAACCCCAACTTCTTACGGGCTTGGAAAGGCTTAATCGTCAGATGTATGAAGGGTGACTAGGTTGCCCATAGAAACCAAATAGCTTCTAGCTAGCATTTATCAAGTGCATTCTATAAAACGAGAAGAAGCTGATTGGGCGTCTTCTTCACTCTTTTAGAAGGCTTGATAAAACTCAGCGGGATCCACCTTCAGCACTCACAAGTGCTGTATGTCAACCATAGGCTGCAGAATAAATGTGTAACTATAATTTTTATTTATTTTTGTTATTTTACTTTATTTTTTACTTTATTTTTTAAATAGCATCATGTTATAGGATTTTAGGTTTCTGTAGACCTAGAAGTGTCTTACAAGAACAGGGAACATTAAAGCATTGTGCTTCTCTGCAATTAAACGTTTGGCCCATGAATGGAATCGCTAGTGATACTGTAATGGCCGTGTGTCATTATCACTAGTGATTCCATTGATGGACCAGCTAGCTAGTTCTCTAGAGAGAACTAGCTAGTTGGCCACTATCTTGTTATCTCGTAGGTTCTCAAACTCTGTCCTTACGACCTCAAGCAGTTCATGTTTTCCAGTTCTCCTCCCCGAATCACAAGTGACGTTTTTAGCTCCACCTGTGCATCTTTTCAAATGTATCCGTGAGTAATGACTGCACCTGTGCTCCTCCTTAAAACCTGACCTGTTTGGGGTCCAGAGGACTGAGTTTTAGAACCACTGTGTTAGCGCTTTCTGGTCTCAGGCTAATTTCAGCCCGAACGAGCCATTCATTCCTGATTTTTAGTAGTTTGAGAATAAAGCACCGAGAATAAGTTATACAATTGTCAGTGTCAGATTGTGGTCTCCCAGGCTGTGAATAGAAACCTCTTTGGCAGTGACGGACTTTGTTGTGTGCGTCCCGTTATCCCAGTATCCTGCAGCCTGTGGTTCTCAGCAGAGACCAGTTTAAACCAGAGATTTGTCGCTGGCGGATGCAGTTTGATGAATCAACACAATTTGTTCCCCAGCCACAGTGTGAAGTCAACATCTTTTTCCTCAGGTCATGGTCAGACTTACAATGCTATCGCTTGATCGTAGCTGCTAGTTGTCAGCTAACTGCATAACAAAATATTAATGAGTCACTATATTATGTAGTCCTGATAAAATACAAGTCACGGGAGTATTACGTTTTCGTTGGATGTGTTCGTTTTTAGCGCAGCCCCCCCAGTGGGATAAAGGGATCAAGACCACGTGAAATCCACTTTGAAAATGTTTTGTTATTAGACATCCGTCAGCCAGTTCATAACTCCAGCATTAATATAAACACGTTTAGTTGCACTGTTTGGATTCGTGCACTGTATCCGACGGCCGTGCATTTATGTGGAAAATTTTGTATAATCCTATACGACGTCAGTTGTTTGACAGATTGTATCTATTATTACCTAATAATCATCTTAAATCACATCAGCATCCCTTCATACTGTGTAACACCATCCATTGCAGTACTACAAATCCCACAATCCTCAGAAAGTCAGCCCTAACCTAAAGTTGGGAACTTTACAAAGTTGGACCGTGAGACCATTGTCTGCTATTAGAATAGCTACCAGTAACAATAATGCATATGATAAGGGGCACTAACATACTGTACAGTTTGTGCTGCTGGTTTTATATTCATAAAGCAAGAGAAAAAATGGAAGCACACATTAGTCCAACTTTGTGCAGCATTTTAGATCTTCCGAAGAATTCTAATTTTAAAACGTAATCGTCTTAAAAAAAAAAAAAAAAAAAAAAGATGATGTAGTGTTTACTAAAAAATCAATATGATACTGGCGACTTAGAGGCCTATTTAGTAAAGGCGTTAACCCGCTTTTCTCCAGCATGTTCACTGGAGATTTTTTATTTCTCCATATTTAGGAAACACAATTTGTTCGGAGAGATGACCGTTTTTTCCGCCTTATCATTTCACTATGCAGAATCCTGCAATCCCCATAGGTTCGAATGGGTACTGTGGAGGGGATGCAGTCAGTTTACCTCCAATCAAAATCCCGACAGTCGAAATCCGGACAGCAATTGACCGACGGTCAAAATCCCGATATGGACAAAATACCGACATTTAAAATACCGACAAGGTCAAATACCGACAGGTCAAAATGCCAACATGAGTTTTTCATTGAAACCGACTTGTTCATACTTTACCATCCTAGGTAAAGTATGAACAAGGGGACGCGGTACACTTATATGGTGTCCATGTCGACATACACAAAAAAACAATGAAAACCGCATGTCGGTATTTTGACCTGTCTGCATTTTACATGTCGGTATTTTGACCTTGTCTGTATTTAAAATGTCGGTATTTTGTCCATGTCGGGATTTTGACCGTCTGTCAATTGCCGTCGGGATTTTGATTGGAGGCATTTCATACCAAATCCCTTGTGGAGGAATGGTGTTTATATAAAGGAGAGAAGCAAAGTTGGCGTTACATCTGCTCCCACTGGGGAAAGTAGGGAAGATACCATTCTCTTTTTGTTATCTCCCAGGGGGCAGCAGGTGGCTCCTCCCCCCTACAGCCTGACACCCATTTGCACATACGCGGCCGGGCGCGTGCACAGATGCGCGGCCGGGCGCGTGCACAGTGGGATAATACTGTATATGCTGACATTTGCTAAATATTTTCCCAGTACTAGTTAACTGCTGGCTGGGCCAGTCCTTTAATGCATGGCCTGTGCCGGTATGGCATTTTATATGATGTTAACAAGTATGTATGTAAAAAAAACAGCAAAACCACCAATACCTAGTTTCCTGGGAAAAGTACAACTAATACCTAGTTTCCTGGGAAAAGTACAGCATCTTCAATAGCTGCTTGAAAATACCCAATAATAGGGGTACGCCTATTACTCCTCAGAGTACCACTATGGATTGACCTCTTAGAGCGCTAGTAAAATACCTCCAGATCAAAAAGTGGCGCTATCCTTAATGCTTGGTTACCAGGATCCCAGTTTTCGTACAATTTTGAAAAGGTAATTGCTATATTATAGGTTTGTGTCATTCGTGAACATTTTGAAATATAATGACATGTAAATGCCGCTTGCTGTATTCTATTCCGCTCTTCTGCATTTATATACAGTATAAAATAAGAGCATGCCTGATCTAAATGCAGTGCTTGTTCATTTGGCTGCAATTCAGTTGTTTCTGAAACAAAATGACATATCGGGAACTGGAGGTGGAATTTATAGGTTAGGTTGCAAATCCACCCACTCAACAATTTGCTGTTTTTAGCTGAACACATTTAGAAATGGTCTAAATAAATGTAACCACTGAAACACAAAATGCTATTCTATCTGTGTGTGGGCTCTGTGTATATGAACGTGTAATATTCTTAAAGCTACAATCCCATCTAAGGGGCCAATCCAATTAGGTGCAAGTTTTGCAATCCAATTACGCTCACACTGAACCAGGCAGAGTAAACTCACATTTTTCTGTTCACACCTCACTAAGGGGTCTATTCATGAAGCAGTCAAAAGTGTGGAGAAGTGAGCCAGTGGAGAAGTTGCTCATGGCAACCAATCAGCATTGAAGTAACGTTAATAATTTGCATACTATACAATTGTAAGGAGCAGCTGATTGGTTGCCATGGGCAACTTCTCCACAGGCTCACTTCTCCAATCTTTTCACTGCTTCATGAATAGACCCCAAAGGGTGAGAGATGGTAGGGAAAATCCTTATTTTAAGGTTATAATGTCCAGACAATTTCATGAAACAACTCGCACCTATTTGGATTGACCCAATGTGTCTATATTTAATCTAAATCATTGTGGTTACCTGTTAGAAGACACATGGAGAAATTAATTATCCTCAGGTTTTTGCAACATGCTGCTAGAAATCATTTATAATTTGTAAAGTGTCATGCAGTTACTATGACAACCACAGTCACATTGCTTTAGACATTCAAAGCATAAAACCCTGCCCCCTTTTACCTCTTTGATCATGTGACCAATGAAGAGCTTGGTTACTGACTGTAAACCTGGTCTCTCAGTCCAGGCCAATCTGGTGGGGACATGTAGGATTGTGTGATTTTTTTAATTTTTTTATGCTAGTAGTCTACATGGGATTGCACCTTTTTAGAATTAAAATAAAGTGTTCCTACAGTGTTTGCTATATTATCGTTTCCTGTGTATTACTTGCTTCTTCCACTATTAATAAGTTAGCAAATTATAGTAGTTCTGACCCAGGGTGGGGTTTGGTTTTCAAATTTATAAAATTGTGCGTTGAAAAGTTCTTCTAAAGTTCTCAGGCAGTGTAGTCCCTTATGGCAAGAGACCATATTTATTGTAAATCCCAGACAAATGTGATAGAGGATACAGACCGTTTTATGTTCTGCAGCTTTCCGCCTGGGTGAAGGTAAGTGCAGTAACTGCTGCTTACACCAAGCTTCTTGTAATGCTCTATTTCTTCTCAATAGACTCTCTCCTGTCCCTCAGTGAGGAGGAGGCGGCACCAGACCCGGTAACGCTGGGTGCATCTGTGTGATGTGTTTGTGCTATTAACCATTTGTCTTTTTTTGCTAAACATACCCAACAATCCTCCCTTTTTTGTTCTCCGAATATGCTTTTCCTCCTGATTTTATTATGCAACAGCATTACAGCTAACGTAGTTGGCAAAGCATGGAAACGTGCAGAGCCAAGACAGACTAAATACTGGATTGAGAGATGTCTCTTGGTTCTCAGAAATACAAGAACAGATCGTTCACATGCATTGATTTTCCTCTTTGAAAGAACATACATGGGGTGTACAGTGCACTTCCTGTTATAATCCAGAATAGATACCGTATGGCTGGCACCTAAAGCTGTTTTGACTGCATTTGGCACAAAGAGGGAGAAGCATCCAGCTGTGTAAAGTATGGAGCAGTAAAGAACCAGTAAATAAGTTGCCTATAACAACTAATCAGATTCTGTGTTATAGACTGTATCTGATAAATGCTACCTCAAAGTTGATAGGTTGCTATGGGCAACTTCACTGGTCCACTTCTCTTCTTTTTACACTGATTGGTACAGTGCATCTCCTTCCAAAGTAAAGACTGTTGAAAATAAGATTCCCCTTGAATCATCACCGTCTTAGTGCAATTAGTTGGTAACTAACATGAAGCATTAGTTTGGCTTCTACCACAGTGGACTTTTCTTCTCCAGACCTTCTAGTCTTAATGAGTCAATATTACATAGAAACATAGAATTTGATGGTAGATAAGAACCACTTGGCCCATCTAGTCTGCCCCGTTTTTATCCTTTAGATACCATAATCTCAACCCTTTTTGAACCTTAGTTCTTTGTAAGGATATTCATATGCCTATCCCAAGAATCAGAATCGCTTTATTGTCCAGGTATACCTGCTTATACTAGGAATTTGTCTTTGGTTTTCTATACAACAGCCAAGTAGGTAACAGATAAGTGTGGGGGTTTTACTGTAGGGACACAAGTGATTTACATGTACGTCTAGTCAGTCAATGTTCAGGAGTTCAGCAGGCGGACCGCTTGGGGAAATAAACTTTTGAGGCTTCTGGTGGAGCTGGCAGGGACGCCCTGTAACGCCTGCCTGAAGGAAGCAAGTTAAATATGCTGTGGCCGGGGTGTAGCTGGTCCTTTACTATCTTCGCTGCTATACTATCTTTTAGCTCTGGACAGGTACAGGTCCTGGACTGAGGGAAGGTCGGCCCCTGATGATGATGATCTCTGCGGTTCTGACCACCTTTTGGAGCCTGCATCTGTCCCTCGCGCTGGCGGAGCTGTACCATACCAGTATCAAGGAGCGTACTACCGACTCCACAATCGCAGAGTAGAAGAGGAGCAGAAGCTTCTGTGGGATGTTGAACTTCCTTAGTTGCCTAAGGAAGATAAACCTCTGCTGCGCTTTCCCGACAGTGGCGTCAGCGTTGGACCCCCATTTAAGCTCCCGGGAGATTGTGGTCCATAGGAACTTGAAGGAGTCCACTAGCGATCCCACACTGTCAGCAATCATTAGTGGAGGTGCACTAGCTGACTTCTTCTTGAAGTCCACTATCATCTCGACAGTTTTGAGCTCAAGGTTGTTGTGGGTGCACCACTGGGCCAACCGGTCTACTTCCCGTCTACAGGCCGATTCGTCCCCGTCCTTGAGGCCGATGATGGTGGTGTCGTTGGCGAATTTTATTATCTTTTCTGATTGCACCTCTGAGATGCAGTCATTTGTGTACAAGAGAAGAGCAGGGGTGAGAGGACACAGCCCTGAGGGGCCCCTGTACTAATGGGCCGCGCTTGAGGGATGAATTCCCCCGCTTTCACCACCTGTGCCCTATCTATCCAGGAGCAGTTAGCTTCTGGGACCCCTAGGCGAAGTAATTTGGGGTGGAGGTTGCTGGAGATGATTGTGTTGAAGGCTGAGCTGAAATCGACAAACAGGACCCTCATGTAGAATGGTGCTGGTGTCTAGGTGCTGTAGAATGTAGTGTAGGTCCAGGTTGACTGTATCCTCGACACACCGATTCGATCGATAAGCGAACTGTAGGGGGTCCATTTGGGGGCCAGTCACAGTTTTCATGTAATTCAAAACCAGACGCTCAAACGTTTTCATGACCACAGACGTCGGTGCCATCGGCCTGTAGTCGTTCAGGTTAGTGATAGAGGGTTTCATGTGGACCGGGACGATAGTGGTCCTTTTGAGGCAGGAAGGGACTTTCTGTAGCTCCAGCGATTTGTTGAAGATTTTGGTGAATATGGGGGCAAGCTGACCCGCACATGCTCTTAGGGCAGATGGTGACACTCCGTCAGGACCCGGAGTTTTCCTCGGTTTGGCCCTTTTGAACATTGCCTCCACCTCTTCTTGGGTGACTTGCAGTGCCTGGAGCTGGCCGTCGGTGTTCAGGGCATCGTAGAGGTGATTGTTTGGGTCGCAGGGAACTTCTTTTGCGAACCTGCAATAAAAGTGGCTCAGCTTGTCTGCTAGGTCTTAGTGCATGGTGGTGGACTTCGATGTTTTCTTGTAGTTGGTTATGGATTGCATTCCTTTCCGTACAGATACGGGGTCATTGGTGGAGAGATCGTTTGTCAGCTTGTCTGAGAACCGCTTTTTTGGTAGCCTGATTTCTTTAGTCAGAGAGTTCCTAGTTCGGTTGTATAGTGCTCTGTCACTGCTGCTATAGGCCTTCTCTTTGGCCCGACGAAGTTGCCTGAGCTGAGCGTTGAACCAGGGCTTGTTGTTGTTGTAAATGCAGTAAGTCTTGGTAGGTACACACATGTCCTCACAGTAACTGATGTAGGATGTGACCGTGTCTGTCAGGTTGGTTGCCGAGGCTTCGAAGACGACCCCCCCCCCCCCCCCCCCCTCCCATTCCGTGCAGTCAAAGCAGACCTGGAGCTTCATCTTAGCCTCATTGGTCCATTTCAAAACAGTGTTGACAACAGGCTTAATCACTGTCAGCTTCTGTGTATAGGTAGGCAGTAGGTGGACGAGGCAGTGTTCAGATAGGCCGAGTGCAGCACGCAGGATAAACCGGAAGGCAGACTTGAGGGTAGTGTAGCAGTTGAAATTGTTTTACTCTCTTATCCTCTACCACCTCTGATTGGAGGCTATTCCACTTATCCACTACCCTTTCTGTGAAGTAATTTTTCCTTACATTTCCCCTGAACATGTCTCCCTCCAGTTTTAGTGTATGTCCGTAGTTCTAATATTTCTCTTCCTTAGAAGAATGTTTCCCTCCTGTACTTTAAGACCCGAAGTATATTTGAAAGTTTCTATCATGTCCTACCTTTCCCTTCTCTGTTCCAAACTATACATGTTTTAGTATTTCCGGGTTAGTATTGTGATGTAGGCCATGCACCATTTTGGTTGCACTTCTTTGTACAGTCTTTTATGTATTTATATCCTTCTGGAGATATGGTCTTCAGAACTGGACACAAGAACTGGACACAGTATTCCAGATGAGGCCGTACCAATGACCTATACAGTGGCATTATTATTTCTTTTTTCCTGCTACTGATTCCTCTCCCAATGCAACCAAGCATCAGACTATCCTTTCTCATTGCTTTATTGCATCACTTTCCTGCCTTTAAGTCACTTGAAATAGTGACTCCTAAATTCCTTTCCTCCTCAGTAGTTTGCATTATAGTACCCTTGATACTATATTTAGGCTTTGGGGTTTTTGTGACTCAAGTGCATGATTTTGCTTTAAACTGTAGTTGCCACTTTCTTGACCATTTCTCAAGTCTAAGTAGGCTTGAAAAATGGTCAAGAACGTAGCAACTACATATGCCTCGTTGCACAGGGAGAGGAATCGGTAGCAGAAAAAATAAGTAATAATTCCACTGTATAGTTCGTTGGTACGGCCTCCTATGGAATACTGTGTTCAGTTTTGGAGACCATATCTCCAGAAGGATATAAATACATTAGAGAGTGCACAAACAAGGGCAACTAAAATTGTACATGGCCTACATCACAAAACTTACCCGGAAAGACTTAAGATCTTAACATGTATAGTTTGGAACAGAGAAGGTAAAGGGGGGACATGATAGAAACTTTCATATATACCAAGGGATAAATTTACTAAGATGGGAGGTTTTTTTTAGAACTGGTGGTGTTGCCCACAGCAACAAATCAAATTCTACTTAACAATTTCAATCTGGACTTTTGGAGGTGGGGGTGACCACCTCAAGCCTTGATTGCTGCACTATTGATTTGGAGTGCTATTTTTTAAGGTTTTTTTTTTTTGTTTGTTTTTTTCGTTTGTAGATTGTTCTACTTAACAATTACCTAGCTGTTTTTAGAAGATAATAGAATCTGATTGGTTGCTATGGGCAACATCTCCACTTCTAAGAAAAAAACTTGCACCTTAGTAAATATATCCCCAAGGGTCTTAACAAAGTACAGGAGTTAAACATTCTTCAAAGGGGTTCACTACGGCTGGCCGGCGGTCGGGCTCCCGGCGACCAGCATCCCGGCGCCGGGAGCCCGACCGCCGGCTTTCCAACAGCTTGGCGAGCGCAAATGAGCCCCTTGCGGGCTCGCTGCGCTCGCCACGCTACGGGCACGGTGGCGCGCTACGCGCGCCACACTATTTTATTCTCCCTCTATGGGGGTCGTGTACCCCCACGAGGGAAAATAAGTGTCGGTATGCCGGCTGTCGGGCTCCCGGCGCCGGTATACTGAGCGCCGGGAGCCCGACCGCCGGCAAACAGAAGACCACCCCTTCAAAGGAAGAGAAGTATTAGAACTCAAGGACATATACTGAAACTGGAGGGAGAGAGGGGAAATTTAAGGAAAAATTACTTCACACACAGGCCCTCATTCCGAGTTGATCGCACGTAGCAACTTTTTGCTGCTCGTGCGATCAACTTGATGCCGCCTATGGGGGAGTGTATTTTAGCATAGCAAGGCTGCGATCGCTTGTGCAGCCCTGCTATGCTAAAAAGGTTTCCTGCAAAACAAGACCAGGGTCAGACCTACTTACCCTGTGCGACGGATTCAGCGACGAAGGTCCCCGGGATTGACGTCAGCCATCCGCCCTCCAGACGCCTGGATCCGCCTGCGTTCGCCTCACCACGCCTTGAAAGTGGTCAGACAATTCCCCCGGGACGCCTCCCGTCTGTCAGTCTTCATGCGATCGCCGCTGCTGTCACTTTCTGCCCTAGCGGCGTCGCTGTCTTCGCCGGCCAACGATGCGCGTGTGCATTGTGAGCTCTGCGCAGCCGCAGTCCCGACCCGTTCACACCACAGCGAAGTACCGCTGCGTGCGAACGGGTCGGAATGACCCCCACAGTGTGTTGGATAAGGGGAAAAGCCTCCCATCAGAGGTGGTAGAGGCTATCACAGGAGAGCAATTAAAACATGCTTGGGATAGGCATATGAATGTCCTTACAAAGAACTAAGGTTCAAAAAGGGTTGAGATTTACCTAAAGGAAATAAAAGGTGCAGACTAGATGGGCCAAGTGGTTATCTGCCATCAAATTCTATGTTTCTATGTAATATTGACTCATTAGGACTAGAAAGTTCATAATTCTGGAGGAGAAAACTCCACTGTGAAAGAAGGAAAACGAATGCTTCTTGTTAGTTACCAACGTAAAAAACAAACAAACAAAAGAAAAAACAGTTTACCTCTTTATTCGCACTAAGGGGTATATTCAATAACTGTCGGAAGCCTATCGTCTTGTCGGAAAGACGGCAGCTTCCAACAATTTTAGGTCGGAAGGGGTTCCGACCTATTCATTAGGGCCCTGTTTATTCCGACAAGTCGGGAAACTCGACTTGTAGGAATGTCCATTGTCGGAAGCGGGACCAAACCTGACAGGTTTTAGCCCCGTTTCCGACAATCTCAATCCGACTTTAAAAAAAAGTTGGATTGAGATGAGATAAGAAGTTCTCCAATCTTCCTCAAACTCGCAGAAATATTAACACAATTAATCTTCAAGAACTTTCCACTTCACTCCAACAACTGCTTTCACCTATTTCTGCATTCACCTCTCCTGAGATGGCTGTATCACACCTTAATAAGACTCTAGAACTAGCCCTTGATGAAGTGGCTCCAGCTACCCATCACACTCCACGTAGGCCTAGATGTCAACCATGGCACTCCAAATCAACAAGACAACTACAAAAACTCACACGAAAACTTGAACGTCAGTGGCGTAAATCTCGTATTTCAAGTGACTTCCTCACATATAAGACAGTCTACCATTCTTATAAAAATGCCCTGGACACTGCCAAACAAACATATTTCCAAACTCTCATCTCTGCTCAAGCCTCTAACCCCAAACGACTCTTTAATACATTTAAATCACTTCTGAATCCTCCCGCACCTACCCCACCAGCCACTATCAAGGCACAGGATCTTGCTTCCTACTTCAAGGAGAAGATTAATAAGATCCGAGATGAAATGGTATGCTCTTCGGCAGCCAGTGACCTGCTCCGTTCTGTACCTGAACCCTCTGGCACTCTTTCTTCATTTGATCCCACAAATGAAGATGAAGTATCATCACTCTTCTCATCCTGCTTCTCTACTACCTCTCCTCTTGATCCTTTACCCTCACAAATAAGTAAAGCTCTGTCTCTGGTGCTCATCCCTACCTTAACTAACATCTGTAATCTCTCTCTCTCTACTGGTATTTTTCCTTCACTTTTCAAGCATGCAGTGATTACTCCCATTTTAAAAAAACAAAATTCTGACCCTAATTCTCTCTCAAACTACCGCCCTATCTCTCAGCTCCCTTGTCTCTCTAAGCTACTTGAGAGACTTGCCTACACTCGACTCACACACTTTCTTAACTCATACACTTTGTTGGACCCACTTCAGTCAGGCTTCCGTTCCCAACATTCCACAGAGACGGCACTGACTAAAGTGGTTAATGATTTGGTCACTACGAAGTCTAAAGGCCACTACTCACTACTTATTCTTCTAGATCTATCTGCTGCATTTGACACTGTAGACCACTCTCTTCTCATACAGACACTACAATCCCTAGGTCTTAAAGACACAGCCCTTTCTATCGTACCTATCTAATCGCTCCTTCAGTGTTCGCTTCTCTGAATCTACCTCCTCTTCGCTACCTCTTTCAGTTGGAGTACCGCAAGGCTCAGTCTTGGGTCCTCTGCTTTTCTCTATCTATACCTCATCTCTTGGTAAACTAATCAGCTCTTTTGGTTTTCAGTATCATCTGTACGCAGATGATACTCAAATCTACCTATCCTCCCCTGACTTGTCCCTATCTGTACTGGACCGTGTCACTGAATGCCTTTCTGCCATCTCATCCTGGATGACATCTCGCCACCTCAAACTTAATATTTCAAAGACAGAGTTAATTATATTTCCACCGGCCAATAGTAGGTACCAACCTGATATCTCTATCACTGTTGAAAACTCGACTATCTACCCTACCCCACAAGCTCGCTGCCTAGGTGTCATCCTTGACTCTGATCTGTCCTTTGTTCCCCACATTCAATCTGTCTCAAGATCATGTTACATGCATCTAAAAAACATATCCAAAATACGACCATACCTTACACAAGACACTGCTAAAACTCTAATCCACGCTCTCATTATCTCCCGCATTGATTATTGCAATAGTCTCCTAACTGGTCTTCCCAAAACAAGACTCTCACCACTACAATCCATTCTGAATGCAGCGGCGAGGCTTATCTTCCTCGCTAGACGTTCATTGTCTGCAGATCCACTCTGTCAGTCCCTCCATTGGTTACCTGTACTCTACCGCATTCAATATAAAATACTTTTACTCACACACAAGGCCATTAACCAAACTACACCAACGTACATCACTTCGCTTATCACAAAATATCTCCCAACCCGACCTCTTCGCTCTTCACAAGATCTGCGTCTCTCATCCACACTCATTACTCGCTCCCACTCACGACTGCAGGACTTTCATCGGGCTGCACCCACCCTGTGGAATGCCCTACCACGCACAATAAGACTCTCCTCTAGTCTCCAAACCTTCAAGCGTTCCCTCAAAACTCACCTCTTTGGGCAAGCGTATCAAATTCCTGAACCGCCCACATAACTTTCATAAACCTTCCTATCAAATTACATCCACTCTTTACAGTCCACACATATCCTCACATGTCTTCTCATTCTATGCAATAGATAGCACCTTTCCTTGTGTACATATGCCTATTTCCCTATAGATTGTAAGCTTACGAGCAGGGCCTTCCTACCTCTATGACTGTTATCACCCAGTTTGTTATTGTTATTTCAAATTGTAAAGCGCAACGGAATTTGCTGCGCTATATAAGAAACTGTTAATAAATAAATAATAAACTGAGAGCAGGAGGCGGAAGGGGGGGAGGGGCAGCGGGGAGAGCAGGAACCCAGCGGCAGCGTCCACCCAGCTCCAGCAAGCGAGGTCCTGTTTGCTGGAGCAGGGTGGACGCCGCCGTGAGTCTCCGCTGCTGCAGCCGCTGCTCCCCCCTTCTCTCCGTCTCATCCTCCTCCGCTGCTCTCCCGCTGCTGCCCCCACCACCGCATACATCCCTCCCACGGCAGCCGCTGACAGCTCCCCTTCCCCGACGCCGCTGTCAGCGCACCCGGCAGCAGCTGACAGCAGCGACAAGGCACCGGGAGCGGCCAAATCCGACAGTCTGATTTGGCTGCTCTTTTGAATAGGGGTTGTCGGGTCCATTCCGACAACTGCATGTCGGAATGGACCCGACTCTTATTGAATATACCCCTATGACGGTAATGATTCAAGGGGAATCTTTTATTTCCAACAGTTCTTACTTGGGAAGGAGATGCACTGTACCAGTCAGTGTAAAGAGAAGTGAAGTGGACCAGTGAAGTTGCCCATAGCAACCAATCAACTTTGAAGTAGCATTTATCAAATACAGTCTATAACATGATAGGTAGAATCGGTTTAGTTGTTATGGGCAACTTATTTACCGGTTCTTCACTTCTACATACTTTACACTGCTGGATGCTTTTCCCCTTTTGTGCCAAATACAGTCAATATTAGTCCATGTAACCTCTTTTCTGTTGGGTTTTTTTTAAGCAGGTTTGTAAAAAAAATCATTGGCCACACCATATTGTATTTCTGTCTCACAGAGGGTCCAGATTCATCTCTCAAACCACTTGTTCCAGATCTTGCCATTAATCTTACAGATACATTGACAAATATTAATATAGCATTTGTTGGAATATTTGACTAACTTATTTAATATGATATTGCAGTTTAAAAAATCTGTCCGCCCTCCCCGTGTCCCCACCAAAAAAAGACATTTGTAATACTCCAGAAAAATATATGTTAGAGTCTTGCCTGCCATTATTTTGGGACTAGTCTTTGCACCTAAATAGATTAAAAATTTTTTTATTGATGTCTGCGGTCTTCGAGATGTTTTTGGTACTAGGGACAGAGGTAGATGACGAATGAGCTGGTGATTATGGATGCCTTTCCTTTAATCTCACATATCTGTTTGCGGTGTTCCTTCACTGCATTGCTACCTTCCTCTAGTTCCAGTTGGTCGACCTACATAAGATTTTTTCAATTAGATGTTTTAAGTCTACAACATTAAATTGTCTATTTTGATTTATTGTCCTTAGCAAAAAAAAAAGCCACACTACAACATTGTACCTGATCGCTTTATACTTTCTTAAGGGGATGGCCGGGATCCCGACGTCTGTATTGTGACCGATGGTCACACATACCCAACCCTTCTTATGTCGTGGACATCGGTAAAATTATTTTTATTTAAAGAAAGAAAAAAACAGTTTGTGGTCTGTTTTTAAAGCCTGTCCATTCTCCTCAGTGTTTAATTCTTTCTACACACAGTCCATCCTTTCCACTCTGCCCAGACAACGGGATCAGTTTCCAGATTGGTCAAATTGTTGGGCAACTTAGATCCACATTTTTGATGCAGTCTTCTGATGACCAGATTTGTGAACAAATTGCTGGAAAATTATTAAACCTAGGATCAGTTTTGACTGGGTGATTATTGGCCGTTTTTGGAGCACACATTCTGCAATCGGTGCAATTTGCTGATGTCACCACCCGTATTGGCGCAAATATGGGCGACTACACTTAGAGTGACTGGGAGAAGAAGACGACTGTAATTAGAGTTATAAATCAGGGACACTTGCGCAAATACTTTATGCATCATATATTCTTTCAAGATTAGAGTTGTGCTGCTTCTTTGTGGCTGGTTTGCTATTCCTTTGTGTGCCATTGCATGAGGGTTTTTTTTTTATATGTGCATGAATTGTGCATGGTAACTTTCTTTCTCTCTTATGAACTGTTGGCTTTCTGCACAGGACAACACATTATGGGGCAAATGTATTAAGCTTGGAGAAGGGATAAAGAAGTGATAAGTGCAAGGTGATAACTCACCAGCCAATCAGCTCCTAACTGTCATTTTTCAAATCCGTAATGATTGGCTGGTGCGTTATTACCTTGCGCTTATCACTGCTTTATCACTTCTCCAGGTTAATACATATGCCCCTATGTAACAAGTGCTTTATGTTAAATGACTTTTTGCATCGTAGAAAGTGTAGGGATTTGAACTGAAGACCCAAGCAATCCCATATAGGTTCATGTGATTTTGTTGTGTAGTATAGCTATTAACATGCGTTATTAAACCATTAGCGATTTTATCGGTGCCTTATAACTTATATTACCACTCACAAGTTGGTTATTTTGTATTGAACTTATTAGGTACGTTCTGTAAATAAGATTAACCCATGTTGCATTTAGAAAATTAAAAATTCTATTTAGGATACATTTCAAAACAGAATATCTTCATTTATTAATCATGAATATATTTTTTAAAGGAAACCGGTTGGTCTTGCCTTTTTTAATTATTGCTACTTTAAATCTATGGCTTTAATTGCTGGTATCGCGCCAGTTCCTGCAACTCTCAGGCTATAACTTATGGCCCTTTGTTTTTTATGCGCTACAAGCTTATTGCTCATGCATTAAAGGACAAGTACACTGAAAAAAACAAGTGGCTTACAGAAAAGTATTTGGGGTTCTAGTCATAAACACCTAAGATAGATAGTCTAGCAATATCCAACATAAGTGGCCTTTGTGCTTTATTCAGAATTGTATGTAAACCTGAGCTTTTTTACAGCGGTTAATTGAATTCCCCCTTAGTGGCGGATACCACCATTTCCATAGACCTCTATGTGAATGGCTAAATGACCAACATTTCCAAGCCTCTAAAAGCTTAGCATTTTCTGTTTGCCCCATGTAGCTAACACCATTTCCAGGTGGTTGGAGCTGCCTCTTCAGGCACATCCGCAGTAGTGTGCATTAGGAAGTGATTTCTGTCGCTGCTGTAGTAAGCTACCGGTGAAGGATCTTTAGTGGTACCATGCTTTGCCGGGACATCCTCTTTTCATGAGCGATTGTCCCAGTAAGCAAGCAACGTTGCGTTAAATGCTAACCACGTGTAATATCCCCTTATCCACTATATGTAAAAGTGGAGTTTTAGAGTTACATAATATTCCTCCATTATCAAATTGTTGTAATATCTCCAGTTCTGTTAAGCTCACGAAAAATGTTTACATAAGTATTTTTGAATGTTGTTGTTAGTAATTTTACATAAGGCAAAGTGTTTTTTAAGTGGTCCCTTAAATCTGTTATTTTCTTATGACAAGTGGATTTTTTTAATATTGTTTGTTTGACATCTTTATGGATATAAACGATAGTGTGATGCTATTTATTGTATTTTTGTATAGTTTCATACTGCCTTCTAATAACTATCTTATTTTCTAATTGTGAACACGGGTGAATATTTGCACTATGTTAAAACGTGAAAACTTTCTGTACATCTGCCCGCCTTACAATTTAGCGTAGGGACAAATTTGAATCACACCCCTTTAAAATTTGGAAGTGTTGGCGGGTACGTATATAGGTTTTGAAATGCCGTGGAATAGATTAATTTTAAATGTACTATAATTAACTAATGCATCAGTTTTTAATCTGAATTTATCGTTTTTAATGTGCTTGTAAAACATAATTTTAACTTCTAGTGAAAATGAACTAATATAACATTCTTAAAGGGAACAAGACTTTCCAGCTATTTATTTGTAGAACAATACTACAATCTCGTATGCATAAAACTTAATTTAGAAACATGATTTTAATGGTGATTATCAGAATGAGACTTGTAAAAAAAATTATACTTTTGATCTAAATCTAAGTTCCCTTTAAGTTGATGATGATGATGATCATATGTGTTTTAACTAATGTTTGGGTCCACAATTCATAAGGCACATACACATCACAATTATAGAGCCCGTGTGCCTTACATCCTTTACTGTTGTCTCATGTTTCCTTTTTCCCTTTTTTTTTTTTTTTTTTAGCAAATAGAAAAGTTGGCACCGCCGTTACCTCGCTGCTAGCATCCGAATTGACAAAGGATGATGCGTTAACATCTGTGGGCACTAAGAAGCCCAAATATGCTGAGCAAGAAATGGACATCGGTCACGAAGATGGTCAAGATATGCTCACGCGCTCAAATTAACTGCGCAGCGTGCAATGGACTTTCCCAAGACGTAAATAGGAGACCTTAAAAAAACTTTGGAGAAGACTTTCACCAGCTAGCCCTCTTTTTAAAATGATCGTTTCAAAGAGGAGATGAGATATTTTATATTCAATTTGCAGTTTGGGTCATTCATAGGAAGAAAGGTGCCAATCAGTGATCTTCGTTTTCTTGGTCTTTTTTTATTTTTAAGTCTCAATTGATTAACGTCTGCTACTTGGTACAGTGTTGGACATCATTGCGGCCAAATGTGCAAGGAAAATAAACCCTATGCATGCAGACAAATATGGAATGGGATTTAGTTAATCTAACCAAAGTGTTATCTAGTGTAAATACAGTATTGCCTTAATCCATTCGTTTGCGTACCTCTTGAGGACCGAGATCATTGACATCACTGTAATTTAATGACTATTTTATTTATCTTGGTGTTATTGTGATAGCCGTTAGCACAAGTTGGCTCTGATTTTTCTTTTTCTTTTTTTAATGGTACACGGGGACTGCTGTTCACTTTCCCTAGATGACCATTGCTTAATAATAGTGTATGATCTTAAAAACTTGAATGCTACAAATCTTTTTGATGGTACCTTCTTTCAACGTTGGTTTTGTATCAGACAACGCTTCTACCTTATGTATAATATAGGGTTCATCGTTTTAGAAGACCTCGAAGACCTACTGCCAGCTCTGGGCCTCTAATACCTCTTACATCTAGTGGTAAACTAGTGTTTATAAATATGTTTACCCAGGACTTGGGGCTTTTTTTTTTTTTAAGTATCGCTGTATCAGTAATGGTGTTCGATAATAAATGCATTCTTTTGCCCCCTCCCCCCTTCCCCCCCTTATCTGGTGAATTGTAAAGGAGAACCAGACACTTTGTATTTGCTGTTATGTCTTGTGATGGCTGTATTATGCCTAATTTCTTCTGCAGACCTGTGCGTGTGATTGTATAGTTTTTGATCTTTTGTGGTCTGTCAACATCACAGCAAATGTGCTTCACGGTGCATGATTCCTACATTTCCTTTGCACATCTTTTATATGTAAGATTGGGGGAGGGATCCGCTCCACCACATTTGGTTGCTTATGGATCTTTTTGGAAATGAAAGTATTTTTGTATTTTTTTAAGCTGTTTCCTTGAATGTAACATGAGACCTTTTCACGCACGAAGATGACCACCCTTTCATTGATGACCACAGACATTAAGCCATCTTAGCTACTCACCTCAACTGGTCAACCGATCATAGTTTTAGACTAATTTAAATTCATGCTCCAAGTGTAAAGGTAAATTGCAAACAAATATTTAGTCATACACTGCAAATTAAGTTCCTGCGTGATTTTGAAATGCTGTACTATGTCATTTAAACTTGCATTTTATTTTATACATGATATATTTTGGATTTATAGGACATTGTATTTAGGAGACTCTAGATAGGAACTTGTAAAAGTAATATTATTTGGAAAGAGGCTTTATTGCATTTTATTATGCCTCCTTGTTAACGGGTTGACCCACCAGTACTGTATCAGTACCAGGTGGTCTCCATTAGAATGTACGGGGTAGGGTCACTGTCTTAGTTAATATAGAAAATTGTTAATTCATATGAGATGATAGCATGCCTAAAAATTAGGTCCTTTTGATTTTTTATTTTTTTTTTGCAATCAAAACTTTATTTGAACATCTACATCTGGGTTACGGTTATATTTGTCCAATACTGGTTCACAAAATGTTTTTAAAAAGCTAAATACTCCTTTTTATTGGGAAGAAACCAGACGGTAAGTTAGTGAATGTGTAAGTGTTGTCATGGCGCAGTTCACTTTATGATCCTATTCTGTGCTATAATTTTGATAGAAATATTGAATCACCAAGTCAGACACAAAAAAGCAGTACTTGAAACCAGCACCTATTAAAGGAAAGCTACACAAATATATATTTTTTAAATTGCACCTAATTAAATGTGACTTGAATGTTGCAAGCAGTGGTGGAACTAGCGAGTGGTGGGCCCAGGTTTAAAAATATTCTTTGGGTTTGTCAGCAATGATTCTGATGGGAGGGGAAAGACCTAGGACTAGCACCAACCCTGCTTCTGTGCCCCAGTTTAAATTGCACTACATCTTAAAGCAGCATTTTTGGTACACTGGACCCTAAGAAATACTGTGTTGTGTACTGGGACATAGGGGTGAGTCAAAGCCCTGCAGTACGGATAATCCATAAAAAAAAAAAAAAATAGCAACCAATCAGATTCTAGCTATTTTCTAGAATCAGCTAGATGAATGTGAAGTAGAATTTGATTGGTTGTTATGGGCAGCATCACAAGTTCTAAGCAACTCCCACTGACTCTAATGCTACGGACGGGAGTAACATCCTGCTAAATACAGCCCGTGGCTGGGGTTCCACCAGTTGTATCCTCACCAAACTACTAACATGGGGAATGGATTTAGTCAATATTTAAAATAAAATATATAAAAAAAACTTATTTAAATAGTGATGCTGGTATATTTTTAATCGTAGATAGGAACTTTAATTAAAGCACCTTCCTAGTTACTGAATGTGTCCACTGCAGTACTTACACCATAGCTGCTAATGTTCAGTTTTATTAAATACTTTTCATATCTCCATTCATCTCTATCAAATTGCCAAAATTCTTTCTGCGTGAGAACAGTATACAGTATCTCCGGTGTATATTTTCCAGGAATCCTTTGTACAGAGCAAGTACACAAATATCCACATTAGTGTGTCATAGAATTATATGTATATTTATGTTTTAGCTAGGCTTCTGAATTGGGAATTAATTTCCGGACGGTTGTAGAAGGGTCGCTATGCATCAAAGTTTATGCTTTTCTTTTACAGATTTTAGGTTATTTTTGGTATTTTAGTTCATTTTTGAAACATATATATATTTTTTTCTACTCTTCCGAATGTTGGGCGCTGGGCTCCCCTTCATTTTCCTAAATACTCAACGTACATAATTGTAAAGTAAGTTAGCAAAATAAAACTCTTCATACTCCATAAGCACAATGCATCTAGCGGTGTTGGTTTATTGGTTAATACAAGGTATTAAGAATTAATGAACCATCATGTGTGTCTACAAACCTTTTGTGGTTCTTGACTTTTGTAAATGATTCATCTAAACATAGTTCTTGTTTTTGTGGGGAGATCGATCTTTAATTAGATGCAAACTAGAATACCAGCAAAGCGGAACACAGCCACCAACTCCAGTATGACATGTCGTAGATCAGTGGTTCTCAAACTCTGTCCTCAGGACCCCAAACAGTTCACGTTTTCCAGGTCACCCAGCATGTGCACTGTGTATCATCAACTGTCACATTTTAAAAATCTACAGGTGACCTGCAAAACATGAACCGTGTGGGGTCCTGAGGACCGAGTTTGAGAACTTGTGTCGTAGATTATTGCCCATTCCCTCTGTTTTGGCCTATCGCCAACCCAGAGATCTACGTACAGTATCTGGCAGGAGGGATGGTTATATTTCATTGCCTGACCATGAAAATGCAGCTAGATTCCGGTGTCGGTGGCAATTGGGGAAAACAGTTACTGCCATCAGATTATTTACATTTTTAAAATAGTGTCCTTTTATATATATATATATATATATATTGATGTTGTATTCTTGCATTGCTGTTTTGCATTGAACAGATTGAGGCTTATGATGCTTAACATCAAGTGTGCTTATTTAATAACATTGTGCCAACAGCAAAAGATTTCTAGCCCGTCACAGCCAACCAGATATCTTTTAACAGTTTAGTGTAGACCGACTGATGATCTCTAATATCTGGTGGGTTGCTATTTGTCCTGATTGCACCATTTTATTAAATAAGCCTTGGAAAATATGCCGCTCTCGTGTCTCTGCCGTTTCACGGTATAGCCGTTTTCTATGTTAATATCTAAGCCATTTGACTTTGCACGTCTTAGTTCTGAAATCTTAAAGGCCAAATGTGGCAAGCCAGACATCTCATCATTTTGGGGTTTATATGGTTTTTTGGGTTTGTTTTTTTATATTGCATTGTAGACAAGTTTATACCACTGAAGAAAAAAACATATCATGCTTATTTTTTGGTCTTTATTTTTCCGGGAGTTATAATCATATCATGTTGTTGTTCAAACTGTTAATAAAACAATTCATCTGTTTAATTTGCCTTTTTGTGTCTTTATGCACAGTGTATATTATTTAACATCTTGTGTAGTATGAGAAATGTAGCCATGTGGGTAATGGGGTTTGGTATGAAATCCCGGTCATTGGGATGCCGGCGGTCACATGACCAACACCGGCTTCCCGACATCGGAAGGGGTAAGTATTTTTACTACCCTAACCCTCCGGGGGTAGCGGCTACGGCTAACACCCCCCCACACACACACACACACACGCACACACACACACACCCCTCTAGTGCCTAACCCGCCCCAGGCCCTAACCGTTACCCTGATACTTACCTGGCGCCGGTCTCACGAGTGGTGTCGGTATTCCAGCGCCTCTCACATGAATGTTGGCATTCATTGGGATGCTAAACATATCCCGGCCAATGTGATGTTTCCCTTTAAAGGTCCACCATAAGTAGCTGGCGACGCATTTTAAATGTTTTATTTTAAACCTTGCTTTCCCCTAACTAGCAGAGTTATATGGTCTAATGGGATCCGGTCAGGATCCTGACGGTCGGGATCCCAGCAGTCAAAATACTGGTGTCGGGATCCCGATAGTTGTCTGAATGCCAACCACCAGTATCCCAAACAACCATCTCCCGGCATGTTTGACAGGTAAGCCATGGGTAGGGGGGGTGAAGGTTAGGTTTAGGCTGCAGGGGGAGGGATAGGTTTAGCCCCCCCCTTCCCGGGAGGGTGGGTAGGGTAAGGTTTAGGGGAGGGGGTGTTAGGTTTAGGCACCACCAGGGAGGGTTAGGGTTAGGCTACTACGGGAAGGGGGGGGAGGCGGTGTTAGGTTTAGGCACCACCGGTTAGGGTTAGGCTACTACGGGGGGGGAGGTAGGTTTAGGCTGCTAGAAGGGGGAGTTAGGGGGCTACTGGGGGAAGGTAAGTAAGGATGTTTGTTCATACACCCGACCCTTTTTTTTTTCTCCCCCTATATGGTGCAAGGCACCTGGCATGATTCCTGGATTGCTTACTTTTTTCCTCAATTTTGATACATTTACCGTAATTTGCAAATTTACTATGTATTTAGGATTAATTTTTTGTTGTAAAGAAATTAGTACAAAATTTGAAGAAAAAGCATAAGACCTATATTGTGTATTTTTCCTCCGTCTTGCTTCTTATGGAGGGTACACACTATGCGATACGCTCCCTGAGGGATATCGCATAGTTTTTCCCCTCCCGGCCCGCCAACATAGTGCATACACACTATGCGATATTGTATCGTGACATCATGCCGCGGCCGGCCGAACATGCAGTTCCTGACGATATAGTCAGATTGAGCCGCATGTACTGCGGACACACTGGGCGGAAGGAGGGTAAAAATGAGCAATATTGTTTACAAAATCACCCTGTGTGTATACACCATACGTTTGCTTATAGGTCTTTCTTCAGATTTGTAAGTAAAGTAAAAAGGCAAATAACATTGTGTCTGGAACAAACCATGTGCTAAATCTGTCTGCACATGTTACATCTGGCCCATAGTGCACTAGCTACTGAGGATTAGTATTTTGTCGTAGATAAGCAATGTCACTAGCATGCAAAACTAGGCTATTTGGCACGATATAAGGATAGGTATACATGGACACATCTGTATATGAGAGATTCTGAAGCATCATCATGAACATCAAAGAACATTCAAAGCAAAACTGAGAAGAATATAGTATAAGAAAATGTCCAATTCATTTACTATGTACAAAGCTACAGTATGTCAAAAGCAGTCTCCATATAATAAGAGAATTTGGAAGGGGTCCACCAAGAGATTTTTTGATAACTGAGACATAGTTGAAATCTTTACATTGCTCAGATGGGAATAATTGCATGAGACATATAGCTTGGCCACTTAAAATAAATACATGTAAGGGTGGCAGCATGAATTACAGTTGAAGGAAACTTGCGTGAAAACTCACCTATACTACGGTTTGGTAGGACAAAGACGGAATGTTTTGGTCACAGCGCTAGATGATGTAAGAACGCTGCTCCTACCATATGTCATGGTTGCAGGAGACTAATGTTACAGTGATGCTCATCTGCTTCATAGACTGGAAAAGTTGACAAAGAGGGTGAGATGAATGCACTAAGGTGTTGACGAAGCGTTGGGTATGCTTGGTTGACAGTTAAGTCGACATGAGAATGTCAACATGCAGTATGTTGACTGTGACCGTGCTGACATTCATCTTGTCTACATGGATGATATATCGCCATGATGAACTGTCAACAAACGATCCCAGATTGTCTTTCGGCAGCGATGGCTCCAGCATTGTCTTGCCAGTCCTTGCAGTTACATGAGGATCAGTTCTGACTGTGTCTCAGTAGCTGCGTTCTGGTGAGTGCTTTCCCACTATCACTAAAGCTGACCCTTCCCCTAGTGCCCAACCTACCCCCCCCCCTCCCCGCAGCCTATCCCAAACTTCCCCCGCAGCCTTACTCTCTCCCTAGTGCCCAACCACTGCTCCCCCCCTCCCCACAGTGTTCAACCCCAGCCTCCCCCTGCAGCCTAACCCTCCCTCTAGTGCTCAAACTCCCCCTTCAGCCTAACACTCCCCCTAGTGCCCAACCACAACCCTTCCCCCGCAGCCTACCCTACCTCTAGTGCCCAACCTCCCTGGCGCCACCTGTCAGCATCTTCAGATGACTGTACAGATAGAAAACATACAATAGCCCAAAACACGAGATGCCAGCTGTCAAAATACCAACATTCCAGAGGTGAAAATCCAGACAGTCCCCCAAATCCTAAACTAATCCTAATCCCTAACCAACCTTTCACACAGCTGGACCCTAACCCTCCCCAGTGGTGCCTAACCCCCCCTCCCCGCAGCCTAACCCTAACTTCCTTTCCCCCCCCCCTGCATCCTAAACCTAACCCTACTTCCCCCGCAGCCTACCCCTAACCCTCCCAATCCGCAGTCTATCCCTAACCCTCCCCCTGCAGCTTAAACCTAAGTCCCCCTATCCGTGGCTTACCAGTAGTGAAGTCCGGCGGTGGCCCGATCAGGATTACGTACAGATGTTGACATTGTAAACATGTAGACTTCCTGAGGATGTCGACAGTTTGAACCATGACAACATTCTAATTTCAACAAGGGTACTGTTGACCCACTTACCGGACACCTTTGGATATTCCATTTTACTGTGCCGCATGCAGGAGCCTCACAGATGGCCACAATGAGTCGCTTAACTTCCCAGATGTTGTTACCACTAGACCGGGAAAACAAAGTCATTGTCCACAGAAAATGTGCATAAAATCAAAACGTTAAAAAGTACAAATCATTACAGTACTGTAGCAGTACTAAACCCGTGTTATGCATGTTTTCCCGCTGTTCTTTTTTTATCATTATTATTATTTCATTATATATATATATATATATATATATATATATATATATATGTATATACATTATATTAAATGCCATCTGTTATTTACAATTATTTTACGCCTACTGCAGAATCTGACCATGAGTAAATTAACATAGTAACATAGTAATTGAGGTTGAATAGAGGCTAAATGCCCATCGTGATCAACCTGTATTAAGTTGATTTGGTTATAATGTACCTGCTGAAGTAATGTTTTATGACTAGATAACAATTATAATCATGCTACACCCAGATTAACAACGTCAATATTTTAAATGTTATAACCTTGGATATCATTTTCAATAAAAAATGGTTCCAATCCTTTTTTAAATGCATTTACAGAGTCCGCCATTACCACCTTCCCTGGCAGGGATTTCGAAATCTTTATTGCTCTAACTGTGAAGAACCCTTTCCTCCGTTGTGTACGGAATTTTCTCTCCTCCAGCCTCAGCGAGTGCCCACGTGTCCTAAGCAGTGTTCTTTTAATAAATAATTCCTCTGATAACTCTTTGTAATGCCCCTTTACATATTTGAAGATATTAATAATGTCTCCTCTTAGACGCCTCTATTCCAGTGTATACATATTCAGCCTAGTAAGCCTTTCCTCGTAATCCAGTCCCTCTAGCCCTTTAATCAATTTAGCAGTTCGCCTTTGAACCCTTTCGAGTTCACCGATATCTTTTTTTATACCGTGGTGTCAAAAACTGAACACAATATTCCAGGTGCGGACGTACCAATGATTTGTAAATTCTATTCCTATTGCTGTAACCAATGTAATCCTGCCACAGGATGAACATTGATTTCTGCCAAACACAAATGTTCTCCCCATTCTGCAGAGAACTATTTTTACATATGGATATAGAAGTTCTCCAATTGTGATAGTTTTGTGTCACTTGGCATCCCTATACAGCTTCCTGTATGTCCTGTTGTTGATGTGTTACACGTGTGGGTGGATGGGGGCGTACGGTGATGTCATCGCTGTAAATATCACAATACAGAATGCTGAGTTCTGCAATGTATCCAGCTTGGTTTCCTGAGAATATTCCAGTCTTGAATATTTCCATTGGGAAATTCAGCATAAATAAAATATTACAGAGCTTTTAACAGTTTCCTAATGCAGACAGCGTCGCCCGTAAGTCACAGAGCCCAAGTGTTTGTGATTGATTTTTTTTTTTTTATGGAATTATATCTATATGGCATTCCTATATTATGTGAAGGCATACTTTCACAGACCTCTCCTCACCATATTTTACGTTAAGTGAAATTGGATATATAGGGTGGGCTTAAACTCTAAATATGTACTACACTTACTGGTTCTGTTGTGCATTCCGGGAAAAGTATTTTAAAAGTGATGTCATATAACTGGAATTTTATTTTTTTTAATACGGTAATCATATAACAATACAGCACCTGTAACACTGTCCGGTACTTTACTTTCCTTAAAGTAATTTAAGGTGGATTTATAACTTTAATCAACTGATTCAGAGTCATTTGTGCGCAAGGAAGGTAAATGATTGTGCTTTTAAAAAAACAGAACCATGGCAGTATGTAATGGAGTCCGAGTAATGGGAGTGGAATAGCAGTTAATTTACACGGTGTAGACATGTAGTTTCAAAATTGTGAGATGTGGGTCATCCGCCCTGGTGTAAAGCGGCCTACATAATGGGCGATATCTAGAAAGATATGAACGATATCGTTCATATCTTTCAGTGTGGATGCATCAACGATGCGTGTTCCCGCAATCGTTCATCAGTGATCGATCATTGTTACATGCCAGTCAATTTAATCGATATAGATGTATATACTCTCATATCGTCCAAATTGACCATCGATATCATCCAGTGTGTAGGTGAAATCGACCGCTGATAATATCGTTGGTCGATAATATCGATGGTCAAAAACATTGCCCAGTGTGTAGGCCCCTTTAGTGTAACATTGATAATGATGATTGCGAGTGATTGGTCGCTCACGGTACAACACGCCCATTTATGCAAAACCCCTAAAACTGTGGCAACACTGTTTTTACTGTGATTCTACACTCCAGCGCACACTAGTGTCACCCAGATACAGAATGCTGCTTACTCCATGGGGAGAAGGGGGAGCCTGCACATTACAAGTGTTGTAATTACAGTAAGTAAAATAGTTTCATATTTGCATCTCCTGCTCTCCTTATTTTACAGGCTCCAAACCACTTGGATACTTATTATCTGATCGAACTAACCATTACTTATATTGTATATCAATTGTTTACTGCAGTTTTTAGCAACTCCCATTGAAACCAGGGGCCAGTTGGATTTCACCCATAACAGACCCAGGTACTACAAGGAGTGGAAGCCACAGCTCCTGACTTGCGTATGGAACTGATTACAGAATAGGTCGTTTCTTAACATATTTTCTCATACGTCCTAGAGGATGCTGGGGTCCACTTCAGTACCATGGTGTATAGACGGTTCCGCAGGAGCCATGGGCACGTTAAGACTTTTCAAGGGTGTGAATTGGCTCCTCCCTCTATGCCCCTCCTCCAGACCTCAGTTTAGAATATGTGCGCAGGCAGACTGGATGCACTCCAGGGGAGCTCTACTGAGTTACTCTGAAAGACTTTGTTAGGTCTTTTATTTTCAGGGAGGACTGCTGGCAACAGTCTCCCTGCTTCGTAGGACTGAGGATGCAGAAGTAGGAACCAACTTCCTGAAGAGTTTCATGGCTCTGCTTCTGGCTGACAGAACACCATTAGCTCCTGAAGGGTACTGAACGCTAGCTGCGGCTATGTGCACACTCCCACAGCACGCCGTCACCCCCCTAACAGAGCCAGAGGTCAGAAGACAGGTGAGTGTACAAGAAGATGGATCTTCATCGTGACGGCTAAAAGGTACCGCGCAGCGGGCGGGAACGTTGCGCGCCATGCTACCCGGTAACGCAGGGCGCGGGGGGGCGCCCTGGGCAGCATGTAACCTACTCAAAACTGGCAGATAAGGGGACATAAGATGCTGAGGCACAGTCCTACCCCCGCCAGTATAAAAATTTGTATTAAAAAATCTGAGAGGAAACACGCAATTACGGGGGCAGGGCTTTCTCAGGCAGCCAGCACAGTGCTCAGCGCCATTTTCTCTCCTAGCAAGCTGCAGAGAAGAACGCTGGTCCTCCTCCACTTCTGAACCAAGTATCAGGGTGCAAAACGGGGGGGGGGGGGCACAGTGTAATTTGGTGCTATATTGTGTATTTATCAATTTAAAAGCGCTATAGGTCTGTGGGCATTTTGTGTTTCACAGGATTTTTATAACTGGCGCTGGGTTGTGAACTGGCAAATCCTATCTGTGTCCTTCTGACAGATTTTACTGTGGGTCTGTCCCCTATAAGTCACGGAGTGTCTTTGGTGTGGTTGTGCACATGTGAGACATGTCTGAGGCAGGGAGTTCTTCCCCTGAGGGAGCCATTTTAGGGGCACAGAGTTGTAATGTGGTGGCGCTACCGGCACACCACGAGCCAGAATGGGTGAAAGAATTACGTGATAGTGTGAATCATATCAGTAAGAGACTGGATAAGTCTGAGTCTCATGCAGAAAGTTGGAGAAAATCAGTGGAAGATGTGATTTTTCATAGTTCTTCCTTTTCATCCACAGGAGACAACTCTGGGTCACATAAGAGACCATTTGCACAAATAGTACAAACACCGACACGGACTCTGATTCCTGTGTCGACACTAGTGATTCCAGGGGAATAGATCCTAAATTGGCAAAAAGCATTCAATACATGATTGTTGCTATAAAGGAGATCTTGAAAGTTACAGAAGCCCCTCCTGTACCTCAGGAGAAGGCTTATTTTTATAAAGAAAAGAAATTAAATGTAACTTTCCCTCCTCACGAACTAAATACTCTCTTTGAGGGAGTTGGGGCAAACCCTGAAAAGAAGTTTCAGATTCCCAAAAGAATTCAGGATGCTTATCCTTTCCCAGCAGAGGACAGGAAAAGATGGGAATCACCCCCCGTTTTAGACGGTGCTTTGTCACGATTAACTAAAAAGGTGATTCTTCCTGCACCTGGGACGGCTTCACTAAAGGAGCCGGCAGACCGCAAGTTAGAGACTACGTTAAAATCTATTTATGTGGCCACTGATACGCTACTCAGGCCCACCATTGCTTGTGCGTGGGTGAGTAGTGCTATCGAGAAATGCTCGGACAATTTGTCATCTGAATTTGACACAATAGATAGAGACGAGATACTCCTAACGATAGGTCATATCAAAGACGCTGCTGCATACATGTTAGAAGCCATGAAAGATATTGGGCTCTTGGGTTCAAAAGCCGCTACCATGGCAGTCTCAGCTCGAAAGGCGTTGTGGATTCGCCAATGGAATGCTGACGCAGATTCCAAAAGAAATATGGAGGCTCTCCCGTATAAAGGTGAGGCCTTGTTTGGAGATGGGCTGAATGCTTTGGTTTCTGCGGCTACCGTAGGTAAGTCGATATTCTTGCCTTCTGCTCCTGTGCCGGCAAAAAAGTCACATCAATCTCAGATGCAGTCCTTTCGGCCCAACAGATACAAAAAGGGTAAAGGTTCCCCTTTCTTTGCAGGTAGAGGGACGGGAAGAGGAAGGAAGTCTGCAGCGTCTCCAGGATCGCAGGAGCAGAAATCAACGCCTGCTTCTGCCAAATCTGCAGCATGACGCTGGGGCTCCCTTGCGGGAGTCTGCTCGGGTGGGAGCACATCTGAAACTTTTCAGTCAGCTCTGGGTTCAATCGGGCCTAGACCCATGGGTCTTGCAAATAGTGTCCCATGGATACAAACTGGAGTTTCAAGACGTCCCCCATGCCGATTTTTCAAACCGACCTTACCAGCTTCTCTTCAGGACAGAGAAGTAGTATCAGCTGCAATTCAAAACTTATGTCCGGATCAAGTCATTGTACAGGTATCCTTGTCACAACAGGGAGATGGGTTTTATTCAAGCCTCTTCGTGGTTCCGAAGCCGGATGGCTCGGTCAGACCGATTTTATACCTGAAATCTCTGAATCTTTACCTAAAAAGGTACAAGTTCAAGATGGAATCTCTGAGAGCAGTGATTTCCAGTCTGGAGGAAGGGGACTTTATGGTATCAGTAGACATAAAAGATGCTTACTTACATGTTCCCATTTATCCTCCTCATCAAGCGTATCTGAGATTCGCAGTACACAATTGCCATTACCAGTTCCAGACGTTGCCGTTCAGGCTCTCCACGGCACCGAGGGTACTCACCAAGGTGATGGCAGAGATGATGGTCCTCCTTCGACAACAAGGAGTCAATATAATTCCTTACCTGGACGATCTCCTGATAAAAGCGAGATCCAGGGAACGGTTGGTGCAGAACATTGCACTCTCCCTATCAGTACTCCAACAACACGGTTGGATCATGAATTATCCAAAGTCACAGTTGGAACCACCAACAAAATTGTTCTTTCTGGGGATGATACTGGACACGGAAGTACAGAGGGTATTTCTTCCAGTGGAAAAGGCTCTGGAAATCCAGAGAATGGTCAAGAAAATTTTTAAACCAACAAGAGTGTCGATCCATCAATGCATTCGGATGTTGGAAAAGATGGTAGCGGCCTACGAGGCCATACAGTTTGGCCAATATCATGCCAGAGTTTTCCAGTGGGACCTGTTGGACAAGTGGTCCGGATCCCACCTACACATGCACCAGAAGATAATCCTGTCCTCCAAAACCAGGATTTCGCTCCTGTGGTGGCCTGTTAGAGGGACGCAGGTTCGAGATTCAGGACTTGGTCCTAGTAACCACGGATGCAAGTCTCCGAGGCTGGGGAGCAGTCACACAGGGAGAAAGCTTCCAAGGAAAATGGTCAGGTCAGGAAACCTGTCTTCACATAAATGTTCTGGAATTGAGAGCCATTTACAACGGCCTTCTAAGAGCGGTGCATCTTCTTCAAGATCAACCCGTGCAGATCCAGTCGGACAATGTAACAGCAGTCGCGTACATAAACCGTCAAGGCGGAACGAAAAGCAGAGTGGCAATGGCAGAGGTGACAAAGATCCTCCTCTGGGCAGAAAGACATGTAAGAGCTCTGTCAGCAATTTTAATTCCGGGAGTGGACAACTGGGAAGCAGACTTCCTCAGCAGACACGATCTACATCCAGGAGAGTGGGGCCTCCACCAAGAAGTCTTCGCAGAGGTGACAAGTCTTTGGGGAGTTCCTCAAGTAGACATGATGGCATCTGGTCTCAACAAGAAGCTTCAGAGATATTGTTCCAGGTCGAGAGACTCTCAAGCAATAGCAGTGGATGCACTGGTGACCCAGTGGGTGTTTCGGTCGGTATATGTGTTCCCTCCACTTCCACTAATACCAAAAGGTCTCAAAATAATAAGAACAAGGGTTCAAGCAATCCTCATTGCACCAGACTGGCCAAGGAGGGCTTGGTATCCAGATCTTCAGGAGTTACTCATAGAAGATCCTTAGCCTATTCCTCCTCGCGAGGACCTGCTGCAGCAGGGGCCATGAGTGTATCAAGACGGCATGGCTGTTGAGCGCCGGATCCTAGCCCGAAAGGGTATTCCCACGGAAGTCATTCCCACTCTTATTCAGGCCAGGAAAGGAGTAACGTATAAACATTACCACCGTATTTGGAGAAAATATGCGTCTTGGTGTGAATCCAAGAAGGCTCCTACGGAAGAGTTTCAGTTAGGACGTTTTCTCCATTTTTGCAGACTGGTGTGGATGCGGGTGTAAGATTGGGTTCAATCAAGGTCCAGATTTCGGCCTTGTCAGTTTTCTTTCAAAAACAATTGGCCTCCCTTCCAGAAGTTCAGACGTTCGTGAAAGGGGTGCTGCACATCCAACCTCTATTTGTGCCTCCAGTGGCACCTTGGGACCTTAATGTGGTGTTGCAGTTCCTTCAATCAGATTGGTTTGAACCTCTGCAGGAGATAGAATTGAAATTTCTCACTTGGAAAGTGGTGATGCTCTTGGCCTTGGCATCCGCAAGGCGGGTGTCTGAATTGGGGGCCTTGTCTCACAAGAGCCCTTACCTGATCTTCCATGAAGATAGGGCAGAGTTGAGAACTTGCCAACAATTTCTTCCAAAGGTGGTTTCGTCTTTCCATATAAACCAACCTATTGTGGTGCCAGTGGCTACTGACACCTTCCCTGCGTCAAAGTTTCCTGATGTGGTTAGAGCTTTGTAAATTTATGTCGCAAGAACAGCTCGGATACGGAAAACAGAGGCTCTGTTTGTCCTGTATGCTCCCAACAAGATTGGGTGTCCTGCTTCTAAGCAGACCATTGCGCGCTGGATCAGAGGGACGTTTCAGCACGCTCATTCCACGGCAGGATTGCCGATACCGAAGTTGGTAAATGCCCATTCTACTAGAAAGGTGGGCTCGTCCTGGGCGGCTGCCCGGGGGGTCTCGGCATTACAACTTTGCCGAGCAGCTACTTGGTCAGGGGCAAACACGTTTGCAAAGTTTTACAAGTTTGACACCTTGGCCGATGAGGACCTCAAGTTTGGCCAATCGGTGCTGCAGGGTCATCCGCGCTCTCCCGCCCGTACTGGAGCTTTGGTATAACCCCATGGTACTGAAGTGGACCCCAGCATCCTCTAGGACGTATGAGAAAACAGGATTTTAATACCTACCGGTAAATCCTTTTCTCCTAGTCCGTAGAGGATGCTGGGCGCCCGATCCAGTGCGTACTTTACCTGCAGTTAGTTTGTAGTTACACAAGTGTTGTGTTACGGTTATTTTTCAGCATGTTGCTGCAAATTGTGTTGATTGCCATGTTGTGCGGCATGGTTGAGGTGTGAGCTGGTATGAATCTCACCGTTAAATTAAAAGTAAATCCTTTCCTCGAAATGTCCGTCTCCCTGGGCACAGTTCCTATACTGAGTTCTGGAGGAGGGGCGTAGAGGGAGGAGCCAGTTCACATACTTGAAAAGTCTCTATACCCCATGGTCCTGAAGTGGACCCCAGCATCCTTTATGGACTAGGAGAAAAGGATTTACCGGTAGGTATTAAAATCCTGTTTTGCGGCACCGTATGCGTCTGACAGTAACGCCCTGAATGTAATACTGCAGGTACATACTTTCTGGCAGATCTTCTATAAGGCGCACTTGCCTAGGCAAATATATGTCCCATGCTAGTACCTAAACAAAAAGCGATCACCGCTTGTGGAAAATAAACCTATAAAAGTCTGATTAACAAAATACTGATACAGAAAAAGATGATGGCACATACCCTTAGAGTGAAGGATACAGTAAATTCTAAAAAGGTAATGTGCAAACTTGATTAAGCGTGAAATCCTACTGTAGCCTTATACAGTACTCACACTGTGTACTTCTGTGCGTATATTTTACGGTACATAATATTGAAGAGTAGTGTGGCACTCTTCCTGTAATAATTGGAGGCTTCATGACCTATGCCAAGATGGCTACTGGGCTCACTGCTGAGCGTGTGCTAGGGCCATCTTATCCAGAGCCGTACCTAGACTTTTTGGTGCCCTGTGCCAGAATGGGACTTGGTGCCCCATCTTCTCCATTTTTCCAATAGGGACCTAAGGTGCATGCCTTGCAGAGAAGGGGTATTTATGCACTCAATCTGAGAACTTGCCACCATTCAGCCACAATATACCTTATTAAATAACACATTTCAATAAACTACCATACCCAGGACTTAATCCCATAACCTACTGCATCCCAGCCGAAAATCCCACCCATGGAGCCACTTGATCCTGCATAAAAACTATGAGATTTATAACTATATGAAGCTACCTGTACCCCGTAAAAAAAATTACCAAAACACTTCACAAAGTAAATGGAAAATTCAATTAGTTAAAACTCTCCAGCTTGGAATTCTGTAGCTTTCTCTGCAAGGGCAAATAGCTCAATGTATAGAGTGTCCGACTGCAATGTCATAGGCCACAGGTTCGAATCCCAGGCACATTAGCATCCTGAAATGTAATAAAGGACAGTGCAACTGAACAACAAAGAGTTTTCATGTAAAATCCATGAATGCTGTATAGCAACAAAAGGGGTGGGGGTAGGAGACAGGGGCGGTCAGTAGATGCTGGGCTTCAGAAAGGGCGGAAGCTGCAAGTGAAAGTAATTAGACAATTCTTAATTGACAAGTACTGCCAACAGCGCCGCCCCTACCCTGCAACGCTAGGTGTGGAGCACACTCCGCACACACCTAGTTACGCCCCTGATCTTGTCTTTACTGTGAAGAGTGACACGGTGGGAGACAGTGGTCTACTTAGCTCCAGAAAGACCTGCAGTTACCTGCGTTTTCCAGTGTTCCTGCACCGCTGTCCATTTGCAGCATACAATCACTGGCTGCTAAGCTGTATAAATCCCCACTCCACTCAATCACCAGTGCACATATAACAGTGAGTATGGCTGTACTTACTATGTATCAATAAACCAACACCACTGGTTAAGTACCTAGGTTGTTCATAGTTTTAGTCATCCGCTGGTGTGTGCCTATGTAACTTTGCAATATCAACACCTGCAAACGGGATGCAGTCAGTTTACCTACAATCAAAATCCCGACAGACAAAATCCTGACATGGTCAAAATACTGACATTTTAAATGTCGACAGGTCAAAAATTCGACATGAGTTTTTCATGATTATTTTTAATTGAAACCGACTTGTTCATACTTTACCAACCCAATGGACCTGGAGTGGGGTAATATAATTGTGTGCCGAGCGCAGCGAGGCATCGTGCCCGAAGCATGGCGAGCGAATCGGTACGCTTATACGGTGTCCATGTTGACCTATGTCGACATACACATAAAAAAACCAATGAAAAACTCGTGTGCCTTTTTGACCTGTCAACATTTTAAACGTCGGTATTTTGAAATTGTCGATATTTTAAATGTCAGTATTTTGACCTTGTCGGGATTTTGACTGTCGGTCAATTGTTGTCAGGATTTTGATTGTAGGTATTTCACCCCTTGCAAACACATAATTTCCAAAACATAAACCATTGCTTATCCTTTAAAAAGAGAGACTTTCAGGCATGAAGGCACAATATATAATAATATTTTTACCCGTTTGGCCTTGTTGCTATAGTGCACCTGAAAGACAAATCAGGGCGGTGGTTTCTGAAAAATTGTGGCGTTCCTTTGATGCCATGAACTTCAATAGTTTGTTTATGGCAGGGATGGAGAACCTTCGACCCTCCAGCTGTTGTTTAACTGCACATCCCAGCATGCCCTGCAACAGTTTTAGCATCGCCAAATAGCAACACTGTAGCAAGTCATGCTGGTATGTGTAGTTCAACAACAGCTGGAGGTTCCGAAGGTTCCCCATCCCTAGTTTATGGACTCTGGTTCTAGGATAGCCCACGGCTTTTTTAATGGATCAAGCTGCAGATAGAGCAGTGTTTATCTTCTATCATTGAAGGCTTAGAGCTATAAAAAAAATGCACATCTACGATCTATTACACTGACATGTGGGGGGACGCCCAGCACAGGGCAAGTCTGTCTCGCATGGCGCCCCTCCCTCAGCCCCCGCACACATACGAACGCATCGCACAGCGGCAGTGCTTTTGCATGTTTAGGGTAGCCCTCTGCCTATGCAGCCTAGCCATGTTTTGGGTCGCAGCGGCTGCGTGTGACATCACGGAGCCACCGCGGGCCACCTTGCAAACGGTTCAGTCATGCCTGGGTTGTCCGGACCGCGCCCACCCCCAACGCCGCCACCAGGAGCGGATCTTGGTGCGGGCAAGCAGTGCCTTTGCCCGGGGCGTTGCGGCCTGGGGGCGCAGCCGCAGTCACCCCGCAGGCACCGCCGCCTCCCCGCTCCAAGGCTGCAGCAGTCGCCGTGGGCTGTGTGGGCGTCCGCTGCAGCCGGCTCCAGGCACAGACACTAGAGGTCGTTATTGACCTCTAGTGTCTGTGCGGCGCTATGGGAGAGACGTCATGACGTCTCTCCCATAGAGATGTGCGGCCAGACTGACGGAGCAGCAGCAGCAGCAGAAGAAGAAGCAGTCGGGAAGCAGGAGCGGGGCAGTGGTAAGTATTGTTTTTATTATTTTGTGTGTGTGTGTGTGTGTAAGCGGTGATAGGGGGCACAGCAACGGGGCAAATAAAGAGGGGGCACAACTACTGGGGGCAAATAAAGAGGGGGCACAACTACTGGGGGCAAATAAAGAGGGGGCACAACTACTGGGGGCAAATAAAGAGGGGGCACAACTACTGGGGGCAAATAAAGAGGGGGCATATCTACAGGGGCAAATCAACTGGGGGGCACAGCTACTGGGAGCATAACTGGCCACGCCCCTCCCCTATGAAGCCACTAACTGTGTTGCCACCGGGGGGGGGGGGGGGGGCGCCAGTGGAAACTCTCGCACTGGGCGCCACAAGGGGTAGAACCGGCCCTGGCCGCCACGGTGCCTAATCAGGCATTCGCAGATGTGAGATGGCGACGCACACGTCACAGGGCATCAGCTATTGCAGAAATACCAGACTATAAAAATCTTCAAAGTTAAATTGAGGCGTGAAACAAATGCCAAAACATTATTTAAAGAATACTAGATTACCGTTTTAATGATTAATACAAGGAACTCCATCAGTGCACGCAATGATGGAAATGGAACCATGACCTATATTAATACATGATCTTAATTTCGTTCATTGGATGTTTGATAGAAATTTCATCTAATATTTATACTGTATATATAACATTGTAATAGTACATAGTTACATTTCTTAGCTAAGGAAAAGATTGTTACAATGTATGTGCGTTGCTTATTGATAGTAACTGTGAGCGCTTGAATAATTCATATGCTGACGTAAGGAAATGCTTTTGTATTACACATAATTCTTCCTAGCTATATTTTGCCATTACACTAAATATATTCTTTACAAAACAGATTATTTACAAAATACATTTAAGCTCATAATACAGTTTGACCAATAATTTTGTACTACTAAATCTACTGATTATCCACAAGTAGTGTCCACTGTCGCTTGTGCTGCTGGGGTGACCCCTGCCTCTCTGCAGTGGTGGGATGGGTCGTGTTGCTGGTACTCTGAGCAGGGCCATAAATGCAGTAAAACGGAGTAGTATTCTAGTAGAAAAGCAAATCTGGCCGTGAAGTGGAATCGGTTTGATTTGCGAAATTAAATTTTTTCGGGTTCCAACTTTCAGATTTTTTTGGAATATCTGCAAACGCGCAAATAGGCGCATTCTGATTTTTACATGGGTGCTTGCAAAGACTGGAAAATGAACCTTTACATATGCTTAGCAGGCAAATATTTGCACGATTAAAAAATGCAGCAAAGGTATTTTTTTAGATTTGTTAATGAGCCTTATCGTAATTGTTAATGTTATTAAGATTTATACAATTATACTGAATCCTTTAGCTTTATGACTATTATACTGGACATTTAGCTATGTATTATGCTGGACAGCTGGGCTTAGTATGCATGACATGTGGCTCACGTGATTAATTGTTACTTTCTCACTATATGGCTTCATGAAATACCGAGTGCTATAGGTGTAATTATTAGCTCGGTGCATGGATCACACCGATGTCCGGTCTGTGGCCCTCATTCCGAGTTGATCGCTCGCTAGCTACTTTTTGCAGCCACCACCCACGGGGGAGTGTATTTTCGCTTTGCAAGTGTGCGAACGCTTGTGCAGCCGAGCGACAGAAACACGTTTTGTGCAAAACAAGACCAGCCCTGTAGTTACTGATCCTGTGCGATGATTCTAGCGATGGAGGACCCGGAATTGACGGCAGATACCCACCCTGCAAACGCCTGGACACGCCTACGTTTCCCAACCACTCCCAGAAAACTGTCAGTTGACACCCATAAACGCCCTCTTCCTGTCAATCTCCTTACCTTCGGCTGTGTGAATGGATTCGTCGCTAGATCCAATGCACAGCAATGATGCTCTTTGTACCCGTACGACGCGCATGCACATTGCGGCACATACGCGTGCGCAGTTTTGCCATTTTTTTTACCTGATTGCTGCGCTGCGAAAACCGGCAGCGAGCGATCAACTCGGAATGACCCCCTGTGTGTAGAATCTCCACTCCCATACACACTATGTCACAAAGTCTTTGACTTACATCCTTGTCTTTCTCTGGCAGGATAAAAGCCAGCTTTGTAATGTCATAAGTGCGGCTGCAGCTGGCGTCCTCTTACGCAAGACAGGCTCCATATAATGCAATAAAATCATCAACATGAGTTATCGGTCAATGACCCAAGCGTCTCGGTGGAATGAATCAGCTCAGTTATCCGGAGCAGACCATTGAATGAAATGTTAGTTTTAATGTGTAAGCTACAGTATACAGTGCAACAGCAATCACTGCCAGTTATAACTGCACAATGCGAATGCAGTTCCGCAGTGATGCAGGCGTGGATGTATTGCAGAATGGAGCTACTGTATTTGTCTTATACACCAAGCATATATGATGGATATGATATATATCACAGGCATTTTTTGGCAAGGCTTAGAACAGTATGTAGCTTAGCATTTAAGTTCTTCAAGAACATTTCCGTTCAAGTATAAAAATGAAACTAGAATATTTATTTACAGTGGTAATAATGGTAATAATTCAAGATTTGTTTTTTTCCCTTGTGATAATATGGGGAATACTCAGGAGAGTCACTCGGCAATAACACTTGTATAACAGAGGGGCATTACCACCATCCACTCCAGTCCCGCCTGGGTATATCAAATGAGCAGACCAGGAGAAGGCGTTCTAGGCTGAGAAGGTTTCTTACTGTTCTAAAAGACCAGTCGCATGAACTACATATAAACAAAAGTCACCGCTTTTGGGGTTTGAGCTCAAAATTTAAAGCTGCACTGATAATAAAAGCCCAACGTACTTCCTCTAAATGTGTGTGTTTGTTTGTGTGTGTGTGTGTGTGTGTGTGTGTGTGTGTGTGTGTGTGTGTGTGTGTGTGTGTGTGTGTGTGTGTGTGTGTGTGTGTGTGTGTGTGTGTGTATATACATATATATATACAGGTTGAGTATCCCATATCCAAATATCCGAAATACGGAATATTCCGAAATACGGACTTTTTTGAGTGAGAATGAGATAGTGAAACTTTTGTTTTTTGATGGCTCAATGTACACAAACTTTGTTTAATACACAAAGTTATTAAAAATATTGTATTAAATGTCCTTCAGGCTGTGTGTATAAGGTGTATAAGAAACATAAATGAATTGTGTGAATGTATACACACTTTGTTTAATGCACAAAGTTATAAAAAATATTGGCTAAAATGACATTCAGGCTGTGAGTATAAGGTGTATATGTAACATAAATGCATTTTGTGCTTAGATTTAGGTCCCATCACCATGATATCTCATTATGGTATGCAATTATTCCAAAATACAGAAAAATCCCATATCCAAAATACCTCTGGTCCCAAGCATTTTGGATAAGGGATACTCAACCTGTATATATATATATAGAGAGAGAGAGAGAAAGAGAGATGCTAGAGAAGAGGGGGCCCAGACAGAGAATGCACATGGGCCCCCTTCTCTCTTAACCACTTAACTGACGGGTTTTCCCCCCAAAAAAACGCTCTGAAATTGTCTGGGGGGTTTGTTATTAGTGAATTAGGTGAAGAACATGAATTTAACCTTATCCACACTTAATTTAGTTAAAAAAAAGAAAAAGAGAAAAAAAGTTTCTTTGATTTTTTTTCTCAGCCATCGAAACATTGTGACGTTACTTTTTACCCCCTAGACAGCTCCCAGGTACACAGGAGAAAGGGGGGGGGGGGGGGTGGAGGTGGCTGGAGGTGGCTTGGGGGGTTGTTTTACGCTTCCCCAGTGGCTGCTATTGTCTGTAACCGCTGGGTGGGGGGTCTTGCCGTGCTGACCGATCAGCAATGATCGGCAGCAGGGCAACACTGAGGGGAGAGTGCAGGGAGGCAGAGGGACTTTCCGGTCTAATAACACTGTTTATCTGACTGGTCACATCCTGTGCCACCAGATCAGATAAAACACTTGCTGGTGCGGTGGCATCTGATGCAACCATGCCAAGCACAGGCGTGCGCAGAGACTGACTGGCGGGTGCCGCTCCGGACTCCCCCCCCCCTCCACGGCATTATAGTGTTCTCTCACATCCCCTGTCCTGGATATAGACTGCTCACCTGGGCGGCCCAGGTGAGCAGTCTATATCCAGGACAGGGGAGGTGAGAGAACACTATAATGCCGTGGAGGGGGGGACGTCCGGAGCGGCACCCGCCAGTCAGTCTCTGCGCACGCCTATGATGCCAAGCCAGTGGTTAATACACCTCTGGGATATGCACTGCCCGCTCTAGATCCCAGACCAACCCTACTACCCCAGCCCTTGGAACACAGTAGTACCCCTTATACATGTAATGCCGCACAGCAGTACCCCTTATACACATAACACCACACAAGAGTTCCTCTGATACACAATAAGCCACAAAGTAGTACCCCTTATACATGTTATGCCACATAGCAGTACCCCTTATACACATTATGCCAGGCAGCAGTACCCCTTATACACATTGTGCCACAGAGTAGTACCCCTTATATACCTTGTGCCAGATAGTAGTACACACTGTGGGCATAATGTGTAAGGGGCACTACTACTGTGTGGCATAATGTGTAACGAGCAGTACTGTGTGGCTGGAGGTACTATTGTGTGTGGCCACGCCCCCTTCCCCATGAGGCCACACCCTTTTTACAACTTTGGCGCATAATGTCTCTATTTCAAATATAGTACGGTTGTGACACTAATGCACTTTCTGGCACAGTGCGCCAAAATCTCTAGTTACTGCTCTGCCCAAGTATTTGATGTCCAAACCTATTATATCATGTGCAGATATTTTCTGTGGTTCAACGCAAAAAAAAGTTCTCTTTTAGCATTAGTCTTGTCCGATGACATCAAGGCCCCCACAGGGCTTCGCATGCTCCTTTATATACTAGAGCCCCCTCATGCCCCTTTATATGCATCACCTCTCATTCACATGCTTCCTTATATGCCAGAGCTCCCCCATGCCACTTACAGGCATCGCTAGTGGTGCAGAGAGGGCGGGGAACGGGTACTGTTTACCCGGGCCCGGGCTTGTTGGAGAGGCATGACTAGGGCCTTGGCTAGTTGTTGAGGGTAAGGGGACAAATGTCCTCCTTTGCAGCATGCACGTAGTATTTTTTTTTATTTTGAGGGGGCATGGTCACACCTCCCCAATTTAGTCATACCCCCTCAGTACTCAGGAACGTCCCCTTACAGCCATTTGGGTTTGGTGCGTTGCCTTTGATAGCAGCAGGACACATGTTCAAGATGAGCACCGAACTAGCCGGCCAAAGATGTCCACCACAGGCAAAGCACCAAACCCAAACCTGTTTCCATGACATGACGTTATCACCGTACACATTGACAAGATAGCGATCAATTTCAGCTGCTCATGGGCCCGTTATATACAGAAATCTGATCACACTACTCACCTGAATGTGTGACCATGTTTCCGCCTGCCCACTCCATCTTACAGTTGATGCTGGGACAGTATGAGGCGCAGTCTAATGGCCGTGATGGGAAGCAGCTGTCTACCTGCTCTGGCCTGGCGGGAAATTAGAATGACCGAGAACATCACACACGTGAGAGGTCCTGTTACCTTACTTATACCTCTTTTAGACCTCCTGAGGCGGGTCGCACTCGGGAGCCTAACATAGATGCTTCCCAGGTGCGACCAGGGCTCGGCCCCCTCGCCGCCGCTGTTCCTAACCCGGCATATTGCCGGGCTGGTGACATCAGCGATGACGGCACTTAGAGATCACATGATCTCCAAGCGCCACCCGTCGATGCGACCCAGCTTCCCGTTCACACAGCATAGTGAGTTGGGTTGAACACGTGTTCAACCCTGCAAGCTGCCCAAGTTGGAATACCGGGTTGATGGACCCAGATTATTCCAAATGGGCCCTTCCAGACTGCACAGCAACACGGGTTATGCACGCTCATGTGCAATAACCCGTGTTCATAACTGGCGGTCTCAAAGGGGTATTATGGAGTCATCCTTGTATAGGAGTAGACCATGCTTTATGCCACTTCTTTTAATAGTGCCACCCTAACTCTATGCAACAAGAGAGGCAACATGGTGTTTCTAAGTTGCAAAATAACTTTCTAGGAGGTACAGTGCATCGTATGTAAATTGCTGATCTGTGGGATATGAATCAGATCTGATTTAATATTGGAAGTCTGAGATATTTTGGTTTTCTTATGCCATGTTCTGTAGAATGCGTAGCAATAGGACACAAAGGAGGTTACCACTGTTAGCATGTAGACCATTACAAATAAGTTTAGGCTATCACTGTACAGTACAGTATATTTTCACAAAATGTCCTTTTATTTATTATGGATCAAAATGTTCTCTTGCTTTTTTAATGTTTACTACAGTATCTCTTTTGGAAATTGTCCTTGAAGAAAGGTTTGATTACGCACCTTGTACAATGAGATTAATACATGTTGCTGCTATTGAAGAGTTGTTTTTCTGTTTTTTTTGTAACTGACCTAGGTGTTATTTTGCCTGTGTGAATCTTATTGCTGCCCATGAACTGCTCTGCAGAATGCCTTAATAGACATTTTCAAAAACAGGTTGCACTGGAAACACACCCGCTCTGTACTGGAAACACACCCGCTCTGTACTGGAAACACACCCACTCTTCCCCTTTGAAGTGGTTTACTTTGATGTCGTTTGTACAAAATTCATCTGATATGTACATATTGGCCTAGCTTTACACAGCTGTACCTTTGGAGGTATGCACACTGTTGACAGTCATAATGTCAACACCACAACATCGAAAGTGATTGGGGGAGATTCAAATGTTTGAAAAGTCAGTTGGGAGTCTAATAGACAGGAAAAACCAGACACCCAACCGACTTTTCAAACATTTGAATTCCACCCATTATGTCAATTTTGTTGATATGTCGACAGGAAACTTGTTATCTGCAAAATGCCAACATGTGAAATGTCAACATTTAGCAGGATCCCGACATAAGGATTAGGCTGTGGGAGGGGAGGGGAGGGTTAGAGTTAGTCTATGGGAATGTTAGGGTTAGACTCTAGGAGGTTAGGGTTAGGCTGTGGGAGGGGAGGGGATAGGTAGGCATCGGGTGAGGAGGATTAGGTTTAGGCTGTGGGAAAGGAGGGTTAGACTGCAGGAGTGGAGGGTTAGGGTTAGGCTACATGAGAGAGGTTAGGGTTAGGCTACATGAGGGAGGTTAGGGTTAGGCTGCAGGAGGCGAGGGTCAGGGTTAGGCTGCTGGAGGGCTTGGGTTAGGCTACATGAGTAAGGTTAGGCTGTGGAATGGGAGGGTCAGGGTTAGGCTGTGGGACAGGAGGGTTAGGGTTTGGCTGTGGTGGGGAGAGTTAGGGATAGGCTACATGAGGGTGGTTAGGGTTAGGCTGTGGGAGGGGAGGGTCGGGGTTAGGCTACAGGATGGAGGTTAGGGTTAGGCTACATGAATGAGGTTAGGGTTAGGCTGTGGGAGTGGAGGGTCAGGGTTAGGCTGCCGGCGGGGAGGGTTAGGATGTGGCTGTGGAGGGGAGGGTTAGGGATAGGCTACATGAGGGTGGTTAGGGTTAGGCTGTGGGAGGAGAGGGTCAGGGTTAGGCTACATGAATGAGGTTTGGGTTAGGCTGTGGGAGGGGAGGGTCAGGGTTAGGGTGTGGCTGCGGAAGGGGAGGTTAGGGTTTAGCTGCATGGTTAGGGTTTAGCTGTTGGAGGGGAGGGTCAGGGTTTGGCTGTGGGAGGGAAAGGTTAGAGTTAGGCTGTGGGAGGGGAGGGCTAGGCTGCAGGAGTGAAGGGATAGGGTTCGGCTACATGAGGGAGGCTAGGGTTAGTCTGTGGGAGGGGAAGGTTAGAGTTAGGCTGTGGGAGGGGAGGGTCAGGGATAGACTGTGTGAGGGTTAGGCTTAGGCTGTAGGCAAGGAGAATTAAGATTAGGTACTAGGGGGAAGGGAGTGATAGAGCTAGGCACTATGGGGAGGTTTAGGAGCATTACCATTGTGTGGCAGACGGAAGTTATCCTCACCTGACCGCCAGACCCAGAAGACACCCCCATAGCCTCCGGAGTCCAATTAACAGGTGATCGCTGCACCACCGATACTGTTTTGTTGTCATTCTAATCATGTCGACATTTAATCAGTGTCAACATGGTCAATGTCAACATGATGACCATGTTGACATTATGAATGTTAACATGAATGCCAACAAAATATACCAAATCCCCGTTTGGATATTGTTTTTGTTTCCAATTAGGATAGTCACCGCTAGCATGATTAAGCATATCATGGTCAGCGGGGGTCTTATGGTATTTTGGGGGTGACAACTCTTTCCCACTTCTTTTGCTGATGTAGAAAACCAACTCTGCCTGCAATAATGGTGAATGTGAGACTTCTATACATTAAGTGCTGCAAAGAAAGAAAATAACCCTCCTATATAACAATAATATAAACTGTGACACCTTAGCTCCTCCCTAGAGCATGTATGCTTTTCTTCAGAATGGCCAATGAATCAGTGAAAACCTGGGACTCATTTGGTCCCCATTGCAGTTCCAAAGCTCTGCACACAATATAATTTATAATGACATGGATTTTTTACTAATGAGAGTTTGCTTGTGGGGAATACACATCTTTATTGAAGAAACAATGTACAGTATTAAGTGCCCAATTTACAGTATGTGAAATACAAGTGAATATAGGTGTAATATCAGTTGTAGCTCAAACAAATAAAGGCTGCCAACCTATCTTGGTAACATATGGTGAATAAATAATAACTCTCCTTTCAACCGGGCAAAGATTTGCTGGGCGGAACATTTACGCCTTAGAAGTCGAATTGCAAAAAATCCCTGCTTAACGGGTGGCTGCAAATAACAGTCACAGTTTCCAGACCACCCAGCGGGTCACATGTTCCAGGTCACCCAGCAGGAGCACAGGAAAAGTTCAACTGTCACATTTTCCAGAGCGCAATAGTGATGCATTGCAAAGGGTGGGCAGACATTTTGCCACGTAACTCAGAAACGAAGCAACAAATTACAACTACAATATTTTTTCTGCAAGTCAACGGACCAAGACCTTTAATTTGCTTTGTGATGTACCCTGCCCAGACAACGGCATAGTAGACATATGTCACTCATAAACGTTATTCTTCTGCTATTAATATATATCATCGATATTCCACAACAGTAATACAATATAATGAATACAGATATTTTATGTGGCAGATATTATGACTAAAGGAGGAAATTGCAATTGGCAGCTTATTTAGATGATTCAAATCCTTACAACATGACTCATGTAACGCATGATCCTGCTTCATTGTTTTTTCTCCACTTGTCCTATTGCAGTATCCTGAATTAAATACAGGCTATTATTCCTGATTATTGCAATTGAAAGATGAATAGAAACCAGCTTCCAAGTCTTGGGTTAAATTATGGTTTAGACTTGAGAGTACACTAGATCTGTCAGCATTTCAAATCCATAATGTTGGCTGACTGGCTGGAATGGCTCCACCCCATACAAGCTGTTAGTTAAGACAAAGGAACAATACCAGAACTTGACACTAGATGGCAGCATAGTTCCATATCTTAAAATAAAGTATATTTATTCTTGTAAGGGGCTTTGTACCATTTATCTTCTACTGCACCTACCTCATATATTTAAAATTTTTAGTGGTTGAAGCACTAATGTTTGTTATTTGAACTAGGATCATTGTTATTTTTTGTACTATTATTTTAAATGTAGCGCTATTCATTTCTGAGCCAACGGCTTATAATGGAGTGTAGCTAGAGCCAAGCCTCCTGGGGCGAGATGTATTATTAATGGCATTTATAATGCCATCATTAACGGACATGGGGGGTAATTCCAAGTTGATCGCAGCAGGAAATTTTTTAGCAGTTGGGCAAAACCATGTGCACTGCAGGGGTGGCAGATATAACATGTGCAGAGAGAGATAGATTTGGGTGTGGTGAGTTCAATCTGCAATCTAATTTGCAGTGTAAAAATAAAGCAGCCAGTATTTACCCTGCACAGAAACAAAATAACCCACCCAAATCTTACTCTCTCTGCACATGTTATATCTGCCTCCCCTGCAGTGCACATGGTTTTGCCCAACTGCTACAAAATATCCTGCTGCGATCAACTTGGAATTACCCCCATTGGTAGTAATTCAGACCTGATCGATTCTCTGAATTTGCAGAGGTTTGCCATCAGATAGTCGCCGCCCAGACAGAATGAATACCCGCCCCGTGCAAGTCTGCGTACGCCGTACGAAAATGTCTGTGAACGCCGGTCAGCTGCAAATCCGTTCACAACTCACTCACCATCGAATGATTTTTCCAGTCTGTGCAGTGTGTGCGTATCCCAGGACCTGCTCCTACAGTGCGATACAAACAGGCTGATCGGGGCCGGAGCTGACGTCACACACCCGCCCTGAAAACGCTTGGGAACGCCTGCGTTTTTCCTGACACTCCCAGAGAACGGCCAGTTACCACCCCCAAATGTTCGCTTCCTGTCAAACAACTTGCGTACGGCTAGTAATAAAAAAAATGGCTGGATTTTTTTGCGGTTTGGCCTCGCACATGCGCACTACGATCTGTGCGCTTGCGCAGTAGATCGATAATCATCCACCTTGTGAATTCGCACAACAGCGATCAGGTCTGAATCGGGCCCATCTCCTATATATTAGCCCAGATCTGTGACTCTGTGACTGTGTGGCTAATGCTGGGAGGAGTTACGATGGTGGGCGGAGGCAGAGTCATCGAGCCACAGTTCTGGCCACATCTGTAGCAGAGGCGTCGGAACAGGGGGGGGGGGCAAAGGGGCAGCTCCCCCCCCCCCCCAAATATGAGAGGTGCCAACATGCAGGAGGAGCGATGTGCGGTCATTTTAAAGACCACACATCACAACCTCCGTGCAATGCAGGGAGTGAGCAGCGGCAGCAATATGTGGCTGCACAGCCCCTCCGTCCTGCTCCAAAGCCCAGGTCATATTTAGAGAATGGGGCTATAAACTACCCTTGCCAGGGACGGCTTCCATGAATCACGGCCGTTTAGGGGACGCGGCCTAATGCCGGGAAGCCTCATAAGACTTGCATCAAGTTATTACTGCACCCGGCCAGCACGGGTCTGGGACTCAGGGTCGACAACAAAAAGGTTGACACACCTTAAGTCGATACCAATTGGTCGACACACCTTAGGTCGACATGGACAAAAGGTCGGCATGGACAAAAGGTCGGCAGGAACAAGGTCGACATGGAAAAAGGTCGACATGAGTTTTTTATATATTTTTGGTGTCGTTTTCTTCGGAGAGTGACCGGGAACCCCAATTAGTGCACCGCGTCCCCTCGCATGGCTCGCTTCACTCGCCATGCTTCGGGCATGGTGCCTTTGCTCCGCTTCGCTCGGCACAGATTACCGTTCCAATAGTAGTCCACGTGGATCGTTAAGTATGAAAAGGTTCCAAAAAAGAAAAAAAAACATAAAAAACTCATGTCGACCTTTTTCCATGTCGACCTTTTGTCCATGTCGACCTAAGGTGTGTCGACCAATTGGTGTCGACCTAAGGTGTGTCGACCTTTTTGTTGTCGACCTGGAGTCCGGATACCGCCAGCACAGCCAGGAGCCCTCAGCCCGGAGTGTGACCAGCCCCTGATCCCCCACCCTGCTGGCAGTATAATGAGGAGCACAAGGTAAGGCTGGTGCCAGGTCCGTGGGTGCTGCCACTGTCCTTTGTTGGGCATGGTGTAGTTAGTGGGTTACTGAGCACCCTAACCCCAGGGAGTGTAATCAGAAGAGCGGGGCTGTGTGCAGTCTCTGGGCGGGATGTATAAACATACATCACCGACTATCTCGGCGATGTTGATCGCATATGTACTAACATATGACTTCAATATGGCAATGCGGTGACGGAGGCCCCCCGCGATACCTGTGAGGTGGTGTGCGGGGGTCTCCGTCTCCCTAGACTCTTCACCTGCTCCCCTGCCGGGAAGCAGGCAGCAGGCTGTCCCCGGCGCCTCCTCCTCCCCCTGCAGCTGGAAGGACCTCCGGCTGCGCTGCTAGGGGGAGGAGGAAATTACCTTCCGGGTCCAGGCTTCCTGGAGGAAGGTATGCCGGGGGGAAGCGTCTGTGGCGGGTTGCGGCGGCCGGCGAATAGAAGCCCATAGGCTTCTATAGGGTGTTGCCATCCAGAGATGGCGATACCCTCATGGGCGAAAACGTGGCGGTCGGGTGATAGTACATACGAAAATGCGATAAAACTCCAGAAAACAAGGGTTTTATTGCATTTTCCCTTTAGTACATCCTGCCCTCTGTGCGGACCTTCACACTATGCCAGTGTCCTGCGTTTGCCCGTATTTCCTGTCAGGGAGGTGACTAGAACTTTTGTGGCTACCAGAACAAAATCTTGAGACCCACAAGAAAACGCCCATAGCCAGCACTGCAGGCTCAGCCCCTCAGCACAGCAGCTCGGGTCATGTCATATCCTGCTGGCTGACTGCTGCTCATGCTCTCAGTACCGTCCTGTAGCTGTGCTGTTCAGGTAATGTCTGTCTCCCTGGCACTGTGTTTTTCCCTCTTTCTCCCACACCCTCTCTCTCTCTCTCTCTCTCTCTCTCTCTCTCTCTTTCACTCTATCTATCTATGTATCTCCGCCTTTCTTTCCCTGACACTCTCTCTTGCTCCCCTCTCTGTCTTTCTCTCTCCCTCCCTCTGACAGGGTTGGAATACATTTGCCGGCGGCCGGGATCTCGGCGGTTAAAATGCGGCATCGGTATGACTGCCAGGTTCCCAAATGACACCCTTTCTCTCACCCTGACACTCTTTCTCTCTCGCTCCTCTCTCCTTCCCTGATACCCTCTCATTCTCCCCTCCCTCCCTCCCTGATACCCTCTTTGTTTCTCTTTCCTGCTAAGGGGCATTGTAGTGACAGTGGCAGGGGGTGATGTGTGGGTGCAGTGGTTGAGGTGGTGTGTGTGGGGGTTTGCACAGAGAAATATCCTCCCCACCATGGTGCTGCCTCCTTTTTATCGCGGTAGTACTGCCTCCTCCTCCCCGGTGGCTCCGCCCCCAGGGGCACCAAAATGAGGATCTTTCTTGCCCCCCCAACCTATAAATGTTCTGACGCCCCTGATCTGTAGTGTAACACTATGAGGAAGCACAAAGCAGGTAATTATGAGTCAGATTCGATGGGGCGGGGCAAATATTACATGTTTTTATGATAATTACATAATTTGGCCCCAACTGTTTTTCTTTTTCATCCACTAGGGGTCACTGGAGTACTCTTGGGATATTGACGGCCTCCGCAGGAACAAGGCACTGAATAAATTAATTTTGGAACTACTCCTCTCCTCCATATCCCAGAGTACCCCAGTGTTTTTTCTGTGCTCGACGTAGCAACAAGGCTCGTGTGGACCTTCCATACTTATTTTTAATATATTTTTATTTTTATTTTATTTTTGATTTTTCTTTTTTCACCTTATCCACATCCCTTCCCCCCTTCCAGAAAGGCGAGGGTCCGGGATAGTGGAAGCTGCTACAAGCAGCTGGCGTGTCTGTCCTCTCTAAAAGAGCACCCTCACAGCCAAGTGCCAACAACCTGAGGGAAGGCTGGACGGAGTTTGCAGAGAAGCCCCGTCATAGCCCAGGAGCACAGGTATTTATGGTACTTGGAGCAGGGACGGTCAGCACACGCTGCCGCCCCGCTGTAGAGGAGGATAGAAGCTTAACAGGGCAGCTTCCGCTGCCGTCCGCTATGTGGGGTTTGTATTTTTATTAGAGTTCCCTGCTGCCTCCCTAGTGCTGACTGCAAAGCCGCTTCACAGCGCCCAGTGCCGCTCCACGGCCCAGTCGCTGCCGCTCTCCAACGCCGCTTCACTGCCCAACCGCTGCCGCTCTCCAACGCCGATCTCCGCTGCCGCCCTCCAGCGCCGATCTCCGCTGCCGCCCTCCAGCGCCGATCCACAGTCCAGCCGCTGTCGTCCTCCAGCGCCCCTCCCCGGCCTAGCCGCTCCCCACCGGCCTCCCGCGGTTATTACACAGCATTCAGGCTGACCGCGGACAGCTCTCCCTGCTGCCGTGGTCCGCCAACAGGAAGGGGGAGATCGCTAGAGGGGAAAGGAGGAAGGATTTTGCCCGCAGCAGCACAGCGGGAGGGCCCTCATAACTAAACTGCATTTTACTGCAGTAAGTACATCAGGACAAAGGCCTGTGTTTCAGGGTAGAGGGGTCTCATTTACACTCAGTAGTAATGTAAACCCTGGTATCAGACTGTTAAGCCTGTGTTACATCAGTTATTTATGATGGCTGTCTATGTGTATAGATGTGTGTAATATATATGTATAAGACAAAGATAATTTATACATATCTGACTATATATATCTCAGCTAATACTGTGTTGATCTCAGTGGTTGCTTCATTATATATAGGTTTAGAGCACATGGCAGGTCGCCATTTTTTTTACTCTTCTTCCTGGTTCTTCTTCAGGAAGTTGCTGTCCTACAACATTCTGCACCGGAAGGGGCAGGAGCGTTAGTAGGAATTTGAACAGATCAGGTTTCATATACTGTGGCCACGTGCTCTGCACTTCGGCCGTATGCACACTTTAGTAACATTTTAAGTAAACTTGTCTCTCTTGTATATTTGTTTCCGTGTGCAGAAGGAGTACGCCTGGATCTAAGGCTTGGGTGAGACCGCCAAATACCGAAGTGGTCTCAGGAGATGTCTAGGACCTTGCAGAAGTCCAGGTCTTGTTCAGGTCACAAAGATAGTTATCATTTGTTTTATAATTTACAGTTTCTGCTATGTTGCATTCTAATGCCAGACCTCACATCGCAAAATAACATGAGGAAGGTGAATTACAGCAGCCGTCAGGTATTGAGGATGCTGACAGGCCGCCCATTGATACTTTCGTCAGGGCGGTACCTTTTTCACTTTATTAAGAGTCTCTTAATACGCCGTTAGTAGAGGCATGGAAGAATCCGGATAAACGGGTTATTTGCACCTCGCCGGTTCCTGTCTAGTTACCCATTTCGAGAGGGAGAATCCTCCAATGGTGGATTAGTCTGTGTCAAAACTTTCAAAACTGTTAACATTCCAGTAAAACTGCTACTACGCTTAGACTTGTCAGAATGTAAACTAGAAACTATGTTAAAGTCAATGTATACAGCAACAAGGGTGCTGCTTAGACCTGGTTCGGTTGGAAGTGGGGTAAATACGGCTAACACAGCTCAGGTCGGCCCTACTAGGCGACCACCTTATTCTTCTCGCTGATCACATCTGTGAAGCTGCTGAGTATCTATGTATAGCTTCTATGTATGTCGGCCAGGTTAGTTCTCACCTTTTCAGCTTCACTCGTTGCGACCCGACGAGCACTCTGGCTGCGTTCTTGGCTGGCAGTAGCAGAGTCCAAAATAGCAGCGTTGCCTTACGCTGGAGAGATGTTATTTGGTCCTCATTGGTCCATATGGATTTCTCAGGCCACTGGGGGGAAAGTCTGGTTTTCTACCATTACCTACACAGGTTCCTAAACGCAATGTTCAAGTCCACCTTTCAAAGCCTTTAGCCCTCAGTCCTTTTGAGGCCGTGCTAGAGGCACAGTAGGCGTGATAAAGGACAGAACAACAGAAAAAATTGCTGCGCCTGTGTCTAACAATTATTCATTGGGCCGATCTTAATGACACTAACCTGGAATTAATGATGTAAAAAACCACGTTCGCTTCTATAAGGAGTTGTGTGGTGCTCCTATCTACATAAACCAAAGAAAGAAATTAATAGAGGCGCTCATATCATTTAAACACCATAATTACCAGGGTTCTGTTACAACCAAAGAAACGAGTAGATTTATGAAATAAATATTTAATGATCACAATGATTTAATAAAATGCCACTTGATTAAAACAAATTCATAGGTAATTAATATATAATACCTATCTCACTGATTTGCCACAAATATGCACATAAATCATATGAGTAGTATAAACTGTTGCAGTAAAAGCTATATCAAACAACTCACTGAAATAGCTGATAAGAAGTTCAAATGTATCAATCTGTTATACTCCTTAGGGAACACTGTTGCCAAAACGGCTGTGAATAGAGTTCATAAATATGACACAGTTACTGAACGTGTAGCCACAGTAGGCTCTGTGATGTTAGAACCGTTGAAAGGTTGATTTCAGAATTGGTAGCCGGCATATATATAGCAAGTGAGCAAAAGACTACCTCTCCCTTTGGACTGATGCACCCGAGCGTCCCCGGGTAAGTCCAGAGCTGGCCCAATATTGTATGTAGCTGGAGGGTTCGTCGCGTTGGTGTGTGTATGTTCAAAACCACACTGTTGTGAGCTCAATACCTCTAGGGGTGCTTCACCCAATTAGTGTTTGTGGAGAGAACAAGTATGCGGCTGATTGAATGAAAGCCGCCACACGAATCCAGCTATATATGCACCTCTTCCGAGACTCCCTGGACGTGCACCGTCCGCCGGTGGTCAGCGTAGGAGAGGATGATGTATCGGGCTACAATTGCCGCATGAAGCTCACACGCCGGCTGCGTTCTGTATGAAGTGCTGGTTGCTTACTGCTACGGCCAGTAACCTTTAGGCAGAGATGGTGGTGTCTCTGATCGTGCAAGTGCTCAGTGAGAAAGGGGAGGAGTCCTGACGCGTTTCGTCACGTGACCCGTGACTTTTTCAAAGATGACTCCTGTTTCCAAGTGTATATTATTTAAAGGGCTTCCAATGAAGCCTACACATGTGTGATTAGTCAAATTAATAATACACCAATTTTTAAACAAACACTTATCCATAACGTCTTTGGTTGTTTCATAATAGTAATTAGACTAAATAGTAATAAAAAGGATTCTCTGTCCACACATAAACGCTTCAGAGATCCTTTTATAAAATATCCTATAGGAGCAATGGCGGAGCTAACTAATAAATAAAAAGACCATCATAAGGTTGGGAACACATCATTTAGAGAAGATCTACCCCATTTCTTCTCCAAATTTAATAGTGCCTCTGGGAAGATTAAAAAGGTTCTGATTAATAATTTTCCTATTTTATTAACGGATAAGATCCTTAAACCAGTTATTGGTCATTCTCCTTCCATTATTTTAAAAAAATCAGAGAATCTGACACAACATCTAGCCCCCAGTCTATTTGTTGACAAGAGAACGGTGGATAATGATATTCAGAATCCATCGGTCTCTTGGCTCACAACTAAACCTAATGGCTGCTATAGATGTGGTTTAGGGAACTGCATCACATGCTCCTATATCCAGAATAATTAAAAAATACTTTTGAATCTGCTCTGATTGAGGAATTTGTTATCAAATCATTTATCAACTGTAACAGTGAATACATTATTTATATGTTAGTTTGCCCTTGTGGGCTTCAATATATAGGGAGAACCACACGTAAGCTTAAAGTTCGTCTTTTAGAACACAGACGTAATATCATAAAGGGCTTTTTGAATCATGGAGTCTCAAAACATTTTTCCCAGTTCCACAACAGAGATCCCAAGGGTCTAAAACTAATAGGTATTGAGACAATCAGTCCCACCCTGAGAGGTGGAGACAGATTTGGCAGGCTTTGTTGTAGGGAGAATTTCTGGATACACCGGTTGAGGACCCTTACTCCTGGTGGCCTCAACGAGTGTATCGAGATTGACCTGTGACGGGGTCTCACGAACACTATAAGTTTCTTCCATTCCTTCTTCTCTCTTTAAAAAAAAATAGAATCTATAGTAATTAAGCTGTAGTAGCGTTTCCCTTCACCTCCGTTAGAACATTGGGAGCCTCCAACCTCTTATTAGGATATACCTCAGAGCAGCCCCCAATATCACAGTTTACTAATTAACTGTGTAGTAATTTTAGTATAATTCATACCCAGTTTCACTTATAGAATGAAGGTAGGGTGCTCTCAAAACTATCATCATTGTCTCCGTTGGTTACACCTTTGATATGCGAATACGTTTTTAAAAAAAATTAGAATAATCTTAAAAATCTTAGTGTAGGCCCCTTTTAAGCAGTGCCCAATTTAGTGGGACTGTCATTATTATATTTACGTTCCTAATGTTCATTTATTTAGCTTATTAAATCATTGAACTGTACCTTATAATAGTTTGTATAAATATATTTAATTAGTTATGAATTATTATTATTTTTTAAGGTATATATATTTTTCTGATCTATTTTATATAGCTAATCTCTATAGATATATCCCCTATATATTGTCTCCTATATACATATACATCTTTTATTATTATTTTTTTTTTTTTATTATTCCTATATCTTTTTATTTCGGATTTTGTTTTTTATAAAAGTTTACAGTATTCACACCGTAGATTGATGATCGAAGCTGGGAATAATATTGGAATTTGTATAAATCATCCCCACTCACTTTATCATCAATCTTCTGTCTATGATGGTCTTTTTATTTACTAGTTAGCTCCGCCATTGCTCCTATAGGATGTTTTATAAAAGGATCTCTGAAGCGTTTATGTGTGGACAGAGAATACTTTTTCTTACTGTTTAGTCTAATTACTATTATGAAACAACCAAAGACGTTATGGATAAGTGTTTGTTTAACAATTGGTGTATTATTAATTTGATTAATCACACATGTGTAGGCTTCATTGGAAGCCCTTTAAATAATATACACTTGGAAACAGGAGTCATCTTTGAAAAAGTCACGGGTAACGTGACGAAACGCGTCAGGACTCCTCCCCTTTCTCACTGAGCATTTGCACGATCAGAGACACCACCATCTCTGCCTAAAGGTTACTGGCCGTAGCAGTAAGCAACCAGCACTTCATACAGAACGCAGCCGGCGTGTGAGCTTCATGCGGCAATTGTAGCCCGATACATCATCCTCTCCTACGCTGACCACCGGCGGACGGTGCACGTCCAGGGAGTCTCGGAAGAGGTGCATATATAGCTGGATTCGTGTGGCGGCTTTCATTCAATCAGCCGCATACTTGTTCTCTCCACAAACACTAATTGGGTGAAGCACCCCTAGAGGTATTGAGCTCACAACAGTGTGGTTTTGAACATACACACACCAACGCGACGAACCCTCCAGCTACATACAATATTGGGCCAGCTCTGGACTTACCCGGGGACGCTCGGGTGCATCAGCCCAAAGGGAGAGGTAATCTTTTGCTCACTTGCTATATATATGCCGGCTACCAATTCTGAAATCAACCTTTTAACGGTTCTAACATCACAGAGCCTACTGTGGCTACACGTTCAGTAACTGCTATATTTATGAACTCTATTCACAGCAGTTTTGGCAATAGTGTTCCCTAAGGAGTATAACAGATTGATACATTTGAACTTTTTATCAGCTATTTCAGTGAGTTGTTTGATATAGCTTTTACTGCAACAGTTTATACTACTCATATGATTTATGTGCATATTTGTGGCAAATCAGTGAGATAGGTATTATATATTAATTACCTATGAATTTGTTTTAATCAAGTGGCATTTTATTAAATCATTGTGATCATTAAATATTTATTTCATAAATCTACTCATTTCTTTGGTTGTAACAGAACCCAGGTAATTATGGTGTTTAAATGCTATGAGCACCTCTATTAATTTCTTTCTGTGATAAGGACGTAGTTTTCAACAAACCACTAACCGTCGTCAGAAGAACGCCGACAAGCCAGTGGCATGACGGGCTTCCAGCCCTTCTCGGATTGGCGTGGTTTCAGACGGTTGTATCACACCAAAAGCGCCTTTTTCAAGACAGGTATACCTGTGTCAGAAGACAAGAAGGCAGCTAGGCAGATCGCGATTCAGTCTCTGCTACTTTCAGCAGTTTGGATCCCGGTCCCTGACAACAAGGTCAGGGTTATTATTCCAGTTGTTTTTTTTGTAGTACAAAAAAAGCCGGATGGCTCTGTCAGACTAATATTGATCCTAAAAGGTCTCATTCAGTACACTTACTACAGATTCAAGATGGAATCCCTGCGGTCAGTACCTGCACGTTTATAGCCACAGGAATTCATGCTTGCGCTGGATCTTAAGGATACGTACTTACACCACCTCATCAGAGGTTCTTGCGTGTTACGATACGGCAGAACCTTTACCAGTTAGGCTCTACCGTTTGGCCTCTCGTCAGCGCCTCGGGTATTCACCAAAGTGATGTCTGTGATGATAGCTCATCTCAGTTCCCTGGGAGTGATAATAGTTCCGTACTTGGACGATCTGCTCATCAAAGCTCCGTCTCAACAGATGCTCCTCCAACATGCGTTGCTAACGTACAATGTACTAGTTCAGCACGGTTGGATTGTCAACTCCAAGAAATCACATCTAATTCCGTCTCAACGACTTCAATTCCTAGGTATGATTCTCGATACGGTAAATCAAAGAATTTACCTACCAGAACAGAAAGTACAGGTCATTCGTCATCTGGTACAATTAGTGCTCAAGCCACGCACAGTCTCGGTACATTTGTGCATTCGTCTCTTAGGCACAATGGTGGCGGCTTTCGAAGCGCTTCAGTTTGGAAGATTTCACTCACGTCCTTTTCAACTGGATGTGCTCGTACAGTGGTCGGGCTCGCATCTGCAGATTCACCACAGGGTGAGGTTGTCGCCACGGGCCAGACCAGAATGTCTCTACTCTGGTGGCTCAAAGTACACAATCTAACCGCAGGGAAACGGTTCGGCGCCTGGAATTGGATAATTCTAACGACGGACATGAGTCTCAGAGGTTGGGGAGCTGTAGTTCAAAATTGTCAGCTCCAGAGTCTCTGTGCGGATCACGAAAGATTGCTGTCTATAAATGTCCTGGAACTCCGGGCAATTTACAATGCGCTACGTCAAGCAGTGCACATGCTTTGGTCTCAGACGGTTTAGATGCAGTCAGACAATGCGACGGCAGTTGCATACATCAACAAACAAGGAGGAACGAGAAGCCGCATGGCAATGCGGGAGGTAGCTCGAATCCTCAGTTGGCCGAGTATCACCAAATGATATTGTCGGCAGTGTTCATTCCGGGAGTGGACAACTGGGAGGCGGATTATCTCAGCCGTCGGGATTTTCATCCAGGAGAATGGGCATTAAATCCAGAAGTGTTTCACATGTTGGTCCAGAGGTGGGGTTACCCTCAAGTGGACCTGATGGCATCTCGCCACAATCATCAAACGCCCAGTATGTGTCCAGAACGAGAGATCCAAAGGCAGTGGCGGTGGATGCTCTCACAATCGCGTGGCCGTACAGCCTCGTGTATCTGTTTCCACCGTTTCCGCTGCTCCCTCTGTTGCTAAAACGGATCAAAAGAGAGTCCGTCACAGTCATACTAGTGGCGCCTCATTGGCCTCGGAGAGCTTGGTTCTCGGATCTCAGCGGACTACTCGCAGACGATCCTTGGCCGCTCCCATTACGTCCGGACTTGTTACAACAGGGTCCGTTCCTTTACCCCGATTTAGCACGGCTGCGTTTGACGGGGTGGCTGTTGAGACTGCCCTCTTAAGAAGAGAGGGCATTCCAGAATCGGTTATACCAACCATGTTACGAGCTAGGAAGCCGGTTACGGCAGCTCATTATTACAGAATTTGGCGTGCCTATATAGGTTGGTGTAAAGCTCGGAAGTTTCCAACATCATCTTTCAAATTATCCTGTCTTTTGTTATTTCTACAGACGGGGTTAGATGGAGGACTGCGTTTATCTACACTTAAGGTGCAGGTATCTGCTTTGTCAATTTACTTTCAAAGACGATTGGCTCTATTGCCGTCGGTACACACTTTTCTGCAAGGTGTCCTCAGAGTACAGCCACCATTCATTCCACCTACAGCGCCATGGGACTTGAATCTAGTTTTAGATTTCTTACAGTCTTTATATTTTGAACCCTTACAACAGGTGGATATTAAGTTTCTCACTTGGAAAACGATTTTCTCCTAGCCTTAGCTTCAGCAAGGCGTGTTTCAGATTTGGGTGCCTTGTCATGCAAGCCACCGTATTTGGTGTTTCATGATGACAGAGCGGAACTTCGGACGAATCCCGCTTTCTTACCAAAAGTAGTGTAATTTTTTCACATCATTCAACCAATAGTAGTTCCTGTGTTAACAGGAGATTCTGGAACTTTGGATGTGGTACGCGCACTACGCGTTTATGTATCCCGAACGTCTACAGTTCGTAAGACGGATACATTGTTTGTTCTTTATGATGCTGCCAAGATGGGTGGCCAGCTTCTAAGCAGACCTTATCCAGATGGATAAAACTGACCATACGTCAGGCTTACCTTCATGCTAGGTTACAGCCGCCTACATCAGTAACAGCTCATTCCACACGTTCTGTGGGAACGTCATGGGCAGCGGGTCGTGGAGCTTCTACGACCCAGCTTTGCCGTGTGGCTACATGGTCTTCAGTGCACACGTTTGTGCGCTTTTACAAGTTTGATACGTTTGCGGCATCAGCATCTAGCTTTGGACGCCTAGTGTTACAGGTGCCAAACAGCTCTCCCGCCCACGGGGGAAGCTTTGGTACGTCCCAAGAGTACTCCAGTGAACCCTAGTGGATGAAAAAGAAAATAGGATTTTGGTACTTACCAGGTAAATCCTTTTCTTTGAATCCATAGGGGGCACTGGACGCCCACCCAGAGCAGTTTTACCTGGCTTGTGGTAAGTTCAGGGGATCTTATGGTAACACACTTTCACCGACTGGTTCAAATTATCAAGTTCTAATCGGTTATGGTATCAACTGTTTAGTTGTTAGTGACGTTATGTGTCAACTTTATTGTTGTCCGTTATGTTGTATATAATTCTCCATTGTCAACCTCTCTATAGCTCCTGTTCGGCTCAGTAAAAAACACTGAGGTACTCTGGGATATGGAGGGGAGGAGTAGTTCCAAAATTAATTTATTCAGTGCCTTGTTCCTGCGGAGGCAGTCCATATCCCAAGAGTACTCCAGTGCCCCCTATGGATTCAAAGAAAAGGATTTACCTGGTAAGTACCAAAATCCTATTTTCATAGAAGTGTGATATGCAACATTTTACCCATGAGAAGGCGAGGCCTAATGACGCAAATCATTTTTTATGCAAGCAGGGTAAATATTGGCTGTTTTTGCATGTAGGCCAGAAATGCTGGACAGCTTTATTCTTACAGTGCAATGTAGATCTGAGTTAGGACACGCCCAGGGCCGGCTCTACCATTAGGCAGCTGCCTAGGGGCGCCGGCCACTGGAGGGCACTACTGAATTCATCTAGCAAAAAACTGAAGGATGTCTCTGTATGCGGGTTAGTAATGAACTTACAGATGGGAAGATGGAACACAATAAGGAGAATACAAATATATGACGCCGGAATACTATATGACGCCGGAATACTGACAGCTGGCATCCTGAATTTTAGCATGCCAGGGACGGTTAGGGTTAGGCTGCGGAGAGGGAGGGTAAGGGTAAAGGGTAAGGTTAATTAATTTAATTCAAGATGTTGGTATTATATTATAGTGATAGGGATGCCACTGTCGGTATTCTGACCGGCGGCATCCCGTACCCAACCCCAATTAAATACCCCCACTAGACCCCCTATACAGTATTAAACAGTATATAAAGAATAGATGGCACTCCAAGCACTTTGAAAGTAAATTGTAAACAAAGTCACAATTTTTTTTTAACTCTCATTACAATATACTGTATCATTTTAAAAGTGTGTTCCCTTTTCTCTGTATATGTATAATGATGCAGTCCACCCCAGCCCACCTGCATCTCCCCTCCCGGAGGTGGTGGTAGTGGTGGTGGGGTTTGCAGGTAAGGGGCACTAGGCTGAAGCTTTGCCTAGGGTGCACAGAGACCTTGCACCGGCCCTGGACACGCCCCTCCCAAATCTAACTCTCAGCACATTTTATGTCCTCCCCATCTGCAGTGCAGCATGGTTTTACCAAGGTGCACAGTCAGGGGCGTTTAACGAGAGAAGATGGCCCACATGTAGCCTCTGTTGTGGATCTCGTCCTCTCTGGCAGCGAGTAAACTCTGGCATTATGCGCAGGTCTCCTGTAATATAGCGCCTGCGGCGACCATCAAGTGATTGATTTGTGTCTGCAGTGCACGGCCGCCGCTGCGTGACTCCGGAGGAGTCAGTATAATATATAGGTGCAGTGTGGGCACCTCTGTACCCAGGGGTTTGTGGGGGTCATTCCGAGTTGATTGCTCGCTCGCAAATTTTTGCAGCGCTGTGATAAGGTAGTCGCCGCCTATGGGGGAGTGTATTTTCGCTTTGCAAGTGTGCGAACGCTTTTGCAGCCGACGGCACAAAAAAGTTTTTTGCAGTTTCTGAGTAGCTCTGGACTTACTCAGCCGCTGCGATCACTTCAGTCTTTTTGGTCCCGGAATTGACGTCAGACACCCGCCCTGCAAACGCTTGGACATGCCTGCGTTTTTCCAAACACTCCCAGAAAACGGTCAGTTGACACCCATAAACGCCCTCTTTCTGTTAATCTACTTGCGATCGGCTATGCAAATGGATTCTTCGTTAAATCCATCGCCCAGCACCGATCCTCTTTGTACCCGTATGATGCGCCTGTGTATTGGGGTGCATACGCGTGCGCAGTTTTGCCAAAATTTAACCTGATCGCAGCGCTGCATAAAGTTACTAGCATGTGATCAACTCGGAATGACCCCCTGTGTGCACTGCACACTTTGCACCCATTACAGAAACGCAAGTGTGCACAGTTACTTGCTCTTGTCAGAACGTGTGCACAATAAAATGTTGGGCCGTACAAAGCAAACATTAAATGGAGCTAAGACGAATTCATCTTCATAGATGACCATTGAACGTTGTGCTTTTTATTACAATGCAAATGGGTATTTTAAATGTTAAAAAGTTTTCCTTCCCAACATTCTGGTAAACACTTGAACTCTCCAGAACAATGGGGGTCATTCCGAGTTGATCGCTAGCCAAAAATGTTCGCTGCGCAGCGATGATGCAAAAAAAGGTACTTCTGCGCATGTGTATGCGGCGCAATGAGCACGCGCGACGTACTTTCACAATGGCCGATGTAGTTTCACACAAGGTCTAGCGAAGCTTTTCAGTTGCACTGCTGGCCGCAAAGTGATTGACATGAAGTGGGCGTTTCTGGGTGTCAACTGACCGTTTCCAGGGAGTGTTCGAAAAAACGCAGGTGTGCCAGGAAAAATGCAGGCGTGGCTGGGCGAACGCAGGGTGTGTTCGTGACGTCAAAACAGGAACTAAACAGTCAGAAGTGATCGCAAGCGCTGAGTAGGTCTGAAGCTACTCTGAAACTGCACTAAATTATTTTGTAGCCGCTCTGCGATCCTTTCGTTCTGCTGAGCTAAAATATACTCCCAGTGGGAGGCGGCATAGCGTTTGCACGGCTGCTAAAAACAGCTAGCGAGCGATCAACTCGGAATGACCCCCAATGTGACATAATGCTAGACTCTACGAAGTGCATGACGATTAGTGGGTCAGGTCTGTTCCTTTTCATCATCATTCATTGCTCTTTGCCTCGTTCCACTAACGCTGAGGAGTGTGAGGCTGTTTTAAATACAACTGTTTTGTTTAGGTTTTTGGTTTTTTTAGTAATTCCAAAGTCAGAATGTTTTTGCCTTTGGCTTTCCTATAATTGGTTCACAGGTTTTCCCTCAAAGGCTTCTGGGAATTTTTAGCACGTTAAGCTGACATGAATCCAGATGACCCTGCAAAGTTTAAATATGCCGAATCTCCCAGCGAGCCCCAGGTCACAACCGCCGCATGTGTAAAATGTTTTTGGCAGTTGTTAGGAGTTTTTAATGTGAGCCATATGTTGGAAAGTGCTGCTTGTTATAAGTTGCGTAATATTGATGTCAGCAGTCTAGGTAACAATGTTAAGATGTGTTTAAAAAAAAAGAATTAGAGGGGATTTAAAGTAAACGTTACATTATTATAAGTAAAATACTATTTGCTTATATAAATGTGCAACAAACCACGATGGAACATTCAAAACCATGTGATCTTCTATAACTTGGCATCGATGTGTAAAATTGTTAATTGAAGGTGTTGCCCACTTATGGAGAACCCTACTCCTAATTATTTAGTAACGGGGTTGGGTTATTTCCATTTGTCGCACCCATGATCCTGTTGCAACTTCTTTATGCAGAACTGACAGATTATATTGGTTTTTGGAAACTGGAATGTCCATAGACACACATATTCATTGTGTAAAATGAGTACTGGAAATAAGAACTCTTAGCCAGGTTTTCCGGTAAAACACAGTGTCTTTACTGGCATCAGACACTGGACATAGCATACACAGGCTTGGGCCTGGTCACACAAGTACATAACTTAAAATTAACAAATGGAAGTAAATGTTTTAACATTCCCAGTGCTCAACAGTCATTATGCTGCAACGATCTACAGCCACCATCCGCCATGCTCTCCTGGCACAGTCAATGTCCACAGTCACTGGGACTATAAAACTGCAGCCTACTCGCTGGCCCCTAACAGGCATCAGTGCACTGTGTAGTGGGTGAATGGGAGTTTTAAACTCCTCTCCTGCTTCTGACTTCCTGTTCGCTCTGGGTGAGCTGGAAAACACAGGCTTCTTTTTTCCCTCTTGGAGCTGTGCAAACCAGAAAGCCTGGAGTTTCAAATGTTCAGGTCTTGTTTTCTTCTTCCTTGGAGGGAGCTGATCCCACCAGAATGTGAACAAATCAGGTGAGAGAGCACCCCTCTCACCACACTTGGCAAAAGAGAATGTTACTGACAACCCCATAGTTCCTTCGCATTGTGTAGAAGTAGTTCTAAAGGCCACAGAGACACACTAATTGTGCAGCTCAGTGTAGCACAGCATCACACAGAATCAGGGCCGGTTCCGGGGCTTCTGGCGCCCCGGGCGACATTAGGGGGCTTGGCTTCGTACAGGGGGCATGGTCATTTACGCCCCCTGTACAGACTGAAATGATGTGCGGTGCGCGATGACGTCATCGCGCACCGCACACCAAAGGTCCTCTTCACGAAAGGAAACTAGACGCGTAGCGTCTAGTTCCCTTCGTGGAGAGGACCTTTGCTGTGCGGTGCGCGATGACGTCATCGCGCACCGCACAGTAAAGGACCTCTCCACGAAGGGAAACTAGACACGTACGCGTCTAGTTTCCCTTCCCAGCGGCCAGCGGCAGCGGGGGGCACACAGCAGCAATCTTAGGGTTTGGTACATGGGGGGGGCAGGCTGATTCACAGAAGGGTCAAACATAAGTGTAGTTTATAGATAGAGTCCAAGGTTCATGTATGTGTGATAGTGACAGACTAGAGGCAAGAACTGGACCCACCATCCTGTGCATGTGTGTGTGTGTGCACATGGGAAAGGGGGCATGTTGTAAGTCATAGGGTATTGCCTCGAGGCATTACCCTGTCTCAGCATAGGGGTTGAGCAGAGCACCAAGAGGCAGAGCTGCTCGGCCAGGTCTTCAGGTGGCTGGACTAGCCCATTAAACCATTGGCTCTTCTGGCCAGGCCGCACCTGTCATGTAGCTTGTAGGGTATCTGGAACAGCATCCTGCAGCCAGTAGAGCTATTGCAGTACAGAGCCGCCTTGGACCCTGTTTCAAGTCTTCCAAAGAGGAGAACTGGAAAAGTTGCCTTTTCCAACCAATCAGCTTCTAGCTATCATTAATCAAGTACATTCTATACGATGAAAGCTTGAAGCTGATTGGATCCTATTTCTATGAAGATGTGATGCATCTCCCCCTAGCTACAGCTCAGGTATATTATTACAGATTTGGTTATTCTTATTGTGTAAACGTTTCTGCACAATAAACATGTTTCCAGGTGACTCCTAGAGAAGGAAATGCCGGTTATGGTAAAGATATGTCCTGCATGTAATGGGCTGATGAGAATCTGTAGTGTTATTGCCGAGATGTATAATTTGCTATGGAAATCAATGATTACATAACGGCGCTGCGTTATTTCTTACTCATAATGACTCATAGATATTAATACATGTTATTATCACTTTCTCCCTACAGTCATATTCCTGTACATTTTAAAATCTCTCTGTCTTAAAGGAATGCTTGTTTTCCATTGCAGGGAGACATCACACAGTCCAACTCTACCCTTCCATGTAAAGCAATAGCTTATATATTGCTGGGATATGGATTTATAAGAATGTATGAATAAACATAACCTTTTATAGTCTTTTTATCATTTATAGAGCCTTTTTATTTATTTTTTTGCAATAAAGGTTTTTTTTATTAAGATCCCCGAGGTCAGTGACAAAGGTAACAAAACACCCACATAAGGCATTACAACATAGTCATAACAATAGTAAATAACTAGCATTATGAGACCTGGCATAACTGGTACATCATAAATACATCATAAATACCAATTCAGAAAGTAAACTGTGATCAAAGTACAAAGGAAAGTAAAACAATAAAGAGAGGCAGAGGAAGAAGAAGAAAGGGGACGGGAGTGAGAAAGAAGAAGGAAGAAGAACAGAGTGAGTTAATAAATCCCACTAGTGTGGCTAGAATAGGAGGGTGAGTCTTTAAATGGGAGTCAAGGTGCCCAGATACCACTGAACTCTCTACATTTAGTAGATCCAGAAATCATAAGATCATCTGTGGCCATATTGAACTCTAGTCTGGTGACCTATTTGGCTGTGGTTGGGGAGTCGGCGATATCCCGTGGACTGGAATTACAGCCTTAGCCGCACTGTTAAGATGCTTAAAAAGTTACCTTTTTGTAGGATGATAGAGGACATTAAGGAGCCACTAAACAGGTTCCAAGCTAATGTCCTGGCCCATAATCTCTTTAGGTAAAATATATTGATGGAGTCTTTGTATAACGGGCTATTAGACTGTTCAGTTATCACGAACACCAAGTGTATGGTAATTACAATGCCGGTTTAATGAGCGTTATTTGGATTCATCTTAGAATATTGCCTCATTTTTTCAGTTTAGAACCACCTCAGTCCTGAAAGTTGTCTAGGCCTCACTTCTGTAGGCGTGGGAACATAGGGTCCATTGTATGGCCAGACTCACGCCAATGTTGGACACCGTGTCCACACATCTCCACACAGCAATGTTACCAGTGCCCCTGACATTCTGATGAGGTGACAGTGTCAGTGAGTGAGTGGCTCAATGCTGTAGTGCCCTCCCTGTCACTGTGCGACCTACTTATCCCTGCCTCCAGAGGACCTGGGGACGGAGCAGTGCAGGGAGCAGCACATGTACTACATAGAAGGACCTGGGGACAGAGCAGTGCAGGGAGCAGCACATGTGCTACATAGAAGGACCTGGGGACGGAGCAGTGAAGGGAGCGGCACATGTGCTACATAGAAGGACCTGGGAACAGAGCAGTGCAGGGAGCGGCACATGTGCTACATAGAAGGACCTGGGGATGGAGCAGTGCAGGGAGCGGCACATGTGCTACATAGAAGGACCTGGGGACGGAGCAGCGCAGGGAATGGCACATGTGCTACATAGAAGGACCTGGGAACAGAGCAGTGCAGGGAGCGGCACATGTGCTACATAGAAGGACCTGGGGACGGAGCAGTGCAGGGAGCGGCACATGTACTACATAGAAGGACCTGGGGACGGAGCAGTGCAGGGAGCGGCACATGTGCTACATGGAAGGACCTGGGGACGGAGCAGTGCAGGGAACGGCACATGTGCTACATAGAAGGACCTGGGGACGGAGCAGTGCAGGGAGCGGCACATGTGCTACATAGAAGGACCTGGGGACGGAGCAGTGCAGGGAGCGGCACATGTGCTACATAGAAGGACCTGGGGACGGAGCAGTGCAGGGAGCGGCACATGTGCTACATAGAAGGACCTGGGGACGGAGCAGTGAAGGGAGCGGCACATGTGCTACATAGAAGGACCTGGGGACAGAGCAGTGCAGGGAACGGCACATGTGCTACATAGAAGGACCTGGGGACGGAGCAGTGCAGGGAGCGGCACATGTGCTACATAGAAGGACCTGGGGACGGAGCAGTGCAGGGAGCGGCACATGTACTACATAGAAGGACCAGGGGACGGAGCAGTGAAGGGAGCGGCACATGTGCTACATAGAAGGACCTGGGGACGGAGCAGTGCAGGGAGCGGCACATGTGCTACATGGAAGGACCTGGGGACGGAGCAGTGCAGGGAGCGGCACATGTACTACATAGAAGGACCTGGGGACGGAGCAGTGCAGGGAGCGGCACATGTGCTACATGGAAGGACCTGGGGACGGAGCAGTGCAGGGAGCGGCACATGTGCTACATGGAAGGACCTGGGGACGGAGCAGTGCAGGGAGCGGCACATGTGCTACATAGAAGGACCTGGGGATGGAGCAGTGCAGGGAGCGGCACATGTGCTACATGGAAGGACCTGGGGACGGAGCAGTGCAGGGAACGGCACATGTGCTACATAGAAGGACCTGGGGACGGAGCAGTGCAGGGAGCGGCACATGTGCTACATAGAAGGACCTGGGGACGGAGCAGTGAAGGGAACGGCACATGTGCTACATAGAAGGACCTGGGGATGGAGCAGTGCAGGGAGCGGCACATGTGCTACATGGAAGGACCTGGGGACGGAGCAGTGCAGGGAACGGCACATGTGCTACATAGAAGGACCTGGGGACGGAGCAGTGCAGGGAGCGGCACATGTGCTACATAGAAGGACCTGGGGACGGAGCAGTGAAGGGAGCGGCAGAAATACAACGTACAGTTCTGTTTGCATAATAAAATGTGTGGGCTCTACAGTGTGGCATTATATGGGCATGGGCAAATAGGGGTCATATAATGATATGAATTTAGATTGGGGGACATGACAGTCTTTGGAATTCATGATATGAAATAGGGACGGTACAAGAGAGGAGGGGGCCCAAGCATAGTTTCTCTTGCGGCACAGTGGACTGCGCCACCCTAGGCAGACCTCACTCTTGGGCCCCATGGCTGGATATTCCTGGTCTAGCTGTGGTTGGGGAACGCCGTGGTCGTCTCCTCCAACATAGGGCAGGGAAAGGTCGATCCATAGGACCATACCTGCACTGGTGAGGACTTCCATTATGATAATGTTACCGCTGAGAGGGGAATGGGGGGGATGACTGAGACAGAAAGGAAGGTGTGTGTGATGGGGGAGTCATTGGGAGACAGAGGGGAATGTAGGTGGAGGATTGCTGAGAGGGAGGCAAATGTGGGAGTGTCACTGAGAGACAGAGAGGAATGTGGTAGGGGGTCACTAAGAGGGGAATTTGGGAAGGGGTCACTGGGAGACAAAGGGGGATGGGAGGTGTCACGGAGACCGATAACAATATGAGGGGGGGGGGGCACTGAGAGACAGAGGGAAATGTGAGTGTGTGTGTGTGTGGGGGGGGGCACAGGGACCGATAACAACATGGGGGGGGGGTGGCACTGAGAGACAGAGGGAAACACGGCTATGGGGGCAGCATATGTGTTTTTTTGTGAGAAGAAGGGGTATATTTACTAAAGCTTCTAAAACAGAGAGTTGCTGATGTTGCCCATAGCAACCAATCAGATGCAGTTTATCATTTTGTAAAAGGCAATAGAGAAATGATAGACAGCATGTGATTGGTTGCTATGGGCAACATCACCAATTCTCTGTTTTAGAAGCTTTAGCAAATTTACCCCAAAGTGTGGGAGCGGGGTCTATATTGTCTGTCCTGGGCCCCACAATTTCTGATGGTAATCCTGAATGTGAGTAATGTCTGCAGGCATATTTTACATTTATTTTATGCACTCCCTATATTTCTATGTCTAAGTTATTATTTGTGCTCACTGGTTATTGGAACAAACCCTAAATACAGGATCCTTTTTAACATACCGGTGGTCGGGATGCCAGTAGGCGGAATACCGATGACGAAATCCCGACACAGGCTCACAATGCCGGCTCCGGAATCCCAACTGTCCGCATTGGGATGCCGCCGTCGGTGATCTGACCTGCGGTATTCCAAGCGCCGGGATCCCGATACCATACCCTAAATACTCCTATCTCTCGCACAGTAGTAAACAGGAGCCTGCATATTACGGTGATAGTAAATGCACAATTCAGGTCATACACTAGACAGCTGTGACCTATCGCCAGTAATAAAATGAAACATTTACTGGAACATTCTGGAGTAACGCTGGGGAATATGTGCTGATGTAACATATGGCTCCCATGTCTCATGTCCTATATATCAGGTTACTCTGTCCCTGCATACATTATGGCGCTGGATTCATATCTCACTCCTCTCACCGTGTTCATTCCGGGCTGATGTGTGGCCAGAAGTACAAATGGCGACACAACCAGACAAGATAAGTGTGTGTTTGTCTCACAGCATTCCTATCTGACTGACACGCAGATAACACTCTGACCTCCCTATTCAGCGTGACATTTTAGGCAACCAATAAGTAAAACGTTGATTCTATAGAATTTTACAGAAACTATTGCTCCTTATTATCGTCACTACCCTAAGGAAGTTGTGTGTCAGCAGCAGCGCAATAAAAGGGTAACTGGCAAACCCGACTTAGCGTCATATTTATCACAATCCGCATCTTGTATGCAGATGGAATGTGATAAAATTGCCCCAATCTGCACTGAGATAATAGAACACATTGCAGGTATGTATCAATTATGGCATGCAAGGACTTGTGAGAAAGCGCTCTCCCTGCGAATCCACGTCACACACATCTCACATAGTGATATGTGTCTGTGCAGGCGCCCTCCCCACCCCTCTCCTGCTGCCCCTGCCTATAACCCCGGCTGCCTTCTCTCCTCCCATTGCCCAGCTCTCCTATCCCCACTGCCGCTGTCCCCTCCCTCCACCCCCCACTTCTGCCCTAGCCCCTCTGCCCCTGTATGTTGATAAATAAATAAAGGGTATCTTGCATGCACCGGAGGAGGGGGCTTATCAGGGATCTCCTCTCTCTCTATCAGCTGTCTGCTGTAAGCCGGGATGCAGTGAAAGTGCCAGCCGGCACATTACTACCACATACATCAGCTGATTGGCCAGATGAGGAGAGAAAGGATCACTGATAAGCCCCCTCCTCCGTTGCATGTAAGATACCTATAAGCCATCATCATGACAGCATAATGTATCATACTTGCCTACCCTCCCGGAATGGCCCGGAGGTTCCCGAAAATCGGGTGACGCTCCCGGCCCCCCGGAAACGTAGGCAAGTGTCCCACATCCTCCTCCAGCTCCCGCTACCCCCCTTGGTCGCCCACAATGGAGCACCAGTGGGCGGTCCGAGGGGGACTCGATGACTCACCCCCGGGCTTTACCCCCCACTCTCCAGCGCCTGTATCCTCAGCACTGGATAGCAGGGGTTGGAGCACAATGACGTGTTTCATGCTGTCACACTCTGGACACGCCCCCTCACTACTGGACACGCCCCCCTGTCCGCTGATCAGGCTGCCCCCTCCCGGAAGAGGGGGCAGCAATATCGGCAAGTATGTAATGTATCAGTCCTTTGAAAGAGATAAAGTGGAAAAGCTTCCTGTAGCAATCTAATACAGCTATCATTTATCTAGTGCCGTCTACAACAATATAGAACTAATTGGTTGCTATAGGCAACATCTCCACTTTATCTTGAATGTTTGATGCCTCCCCCCTATTGAAACCAACAGCTGATCTGTTCCCTGGGACACCATCGGTGAGATGTAATGCCACCCAAGTCTGGCGGCCGTGCGGGATGCCGGTCGAACTCTAATGTTTTTTTTAAAGGGGCAATCTATGCCCTGTAAGTTTGGCCAGACTTGGGCGGCATTACATCCCACCGCATCTGTTTTCAAGGGAGAAACTCAGATGAGCTAAAAATCGGAGTGAAAGCAGGAGAGGATCTATAGCTGGAGCAGCATACCCATAAGAATATGTATCTAACTCACTTTTGGTTGCCATCCAGCACTTCTCCAATTAAATCCCAGCTGTTCCCTGTTTAATATCCCAGTATGGTACTGGTAAGGGTGAGAATGGTGTGGTGTGGGTACAGATCAGAGTTACCTTGGTGGGAAAGTCATCTTTCAGCAGCAGCTCTGCACTATAACACACCCCAGCAGAGAGGCAAGGATTCCCCTGATAGGCACAGAGAGAAGCAATGAAGTTCAGATGCTATTTAACAACAATATTGATCCCACAATCTGGTGTATTAATAAAACCTGTTGCAGTTGAGTATTCAAGATAAAGTAAAATGTTTTGCAGTAGAATCTCACAAAAAATGCATTCACGGTTTCAACAAAGCACTGGATCAGCAGTCGTTCTAAAAAAAATCTAAATATAATAGTATTTCAAAGATATTTTGAAGCACACAGCGCACCCAAATGCGAAAGATTCTATACAAAATTGAAGTATGATCACTTATCAAATAGTAGGCTAATTGCATGCACCATCCCTAAACCAGGACTTAGTTTACTAACCGTAAAGTCCAATATGTCATTAGCAAGAGGAAAGAATTATTCAAGTGAACAGGCTCTTTATAAATAGATTTCTGAATGTACTCGTTGAGGCCGGTTGGTGCACACAGTGGTTCTTTAAATGTTGGTTAACATGAGAATAAAGTTCCAACACAGTAGTAAGACCGTGTTGCAGCGCTGATAAATGCACAGGTATAATTTGTGCATAGTCATTAACGTTAAAGGACACACTGGAAATTAATGTATACCTCCCAACTTTAAAAAAATAAACAAAAATGGGACCAAACAGGAGATGTGGCCTCATAGAAGGGGCAAGTCCTCATGATGTTATACCTGCAAGCCACGCCCCCCCCCCCCTCCCACTTTCATCATGCTGTGGGCATGCTCAGTGCTGTGGGAGCTGCTGTACATGCCCCTAGCCCCTCTCTACACTGAATAGATGCTGCGTGCATGTGCACGACATGTATTCACCATTTGCTCTGCTAAACAGAGCAGAGGATGAGAGGGTGCATGCAAACTTCCCCGCTCCCACTGGTGACTGTCTTCCTTAGTCAGTAGGCATGTGATTTAAACAATTTACAAAGTAAAGCACTGTACTTTTCTTTTACTGAAAAGGGTTTACTTATGTCTGTCCCTGTTAGAAGTGAAGTGCGCTACTGTCAAAATGTCTCTTCTGGGGAAACTTTATCCCCTAACCAAGATGGCCGCTGCTAGTGTATCTGTGTATACACAGCACCATCTTGCACTGTGTATGAGTGACATGGTTGAGGATGGACGTCTTCCTCTTAGCTCCTGAGACCCCGCGGCATTACCCTGCTTCATCCGCTGTTCCAGCAACCTGCACTGCTACCCTGAGAGTAGACAGTTACTAGCTGGTGAGCTGTCTGCACCCCTGCTCCACTACAGGACCAGCTCAATTGCTGAACCATTCTCTGTAACAGTGAATACGACTGTGCATTCATTTCCACAAATAAACCACAGAGCCTGGTTAAGCTACCTGACTGGTCATTGCTGACACAATTAGCCACTGGTGTGTATATTACTCTTCTCACCCACTAGACTGCACATACATTCCCAATTTCCCTCTATACACAGGTGCAGCAGTATATACATATGGGCATTATACACAGGTGCAGCAGTATATACTGCTGGAAATTTGGTGAGTTTTGATCAGAGATGTGCGGATGAGGTAGGCAGGTGGGGCACTGCCTCACCTGTTATAGATGAGTATACTCCGGAGTTTTGACTATAAAAAGATTAGAATATTAATCATATCTTTTTTTGTATTTTTTTCATATCATTATTTATAGTCAGGCTCAGCCTCAGCTGTCTCTGTGCCCGTTTTCCTAGATCAGTGGTAGCCAACCCTGGTCCTCGTGAGCTACCAACAGTTCATGTTTTCCAGCTCACCTGGCAGGTGCACAGGTGCAGTCATTACTCACTGACACATTTGAAAAGATCCACAGGTGGAGCTAATGACTTAATTTGTGATTCTGGAAAACGTTAACTGTTGGTCGCTCTCGAGGACCAGGGTTGGCTACCCCTGTCCTAGATGAACCTGGTAAATTACGGGGACGGTAGTTAATTACAGCTGCAGCAGCCTGAGCTAGCCAATGAAGTGAGACCTCGTGGCTGTGGAATGCCACACACCTGTAAGAGGGAGAGCTCAGGTACTGCAGAACCCCTCTCAGGCAGCTCAAGATACATCTACTGTAACCGATTGAGTTGTGTTTCGGCTCTGAGGGTCAGTAACAGGAGATTATTGCACAGTGCTTTCCCCATCCCACAGCAGAGATATTGTAAGGTTGGAGTCACAATGGTGGTAGGTAGAGTGCTGTAGAGTGGCTCACTTAATGACACTGAGCAGTCAATGGTCACCTGTTATGAAACATAAATTACATACCTGCCAATGAGCAGGATTTTCAAGGGAATGTCCCAATTTCCATCAGTCATAAATTATGTGATCTATCGGTAAAGAATCTTAGCCATGAAGACGTTCAATACATCCACAAGTAACTTTCAAAATAAACTCATCATTGTAACAGAGTCGCTTAGAACCTTGACAAATACAGTGGAATTATGAGCAGGAGATTCCCTAATAATAATATGTGGCCAATTCCATCCTATATCTCTCCAGTTGTCCCCATATCTCCAAACCCGGGTTTATCCGATGTATGCCGTGTTCTATTCAGCTGTTGGGGCTGGAATTCTATCCTCCTCTGCCCCTCTCCTTTTTCATTCCATATGTTATGAAGATGTCATTAAGACTCCTCAGTACATATGTGTGTGACAGGAATGCAGCCGGGCTGTTCTTCATGCCAAGTTCACACTTTCATGTATTGTACTTTCCCCAAGTTGTATGAATGGTCAAGGCTGAAGTTACGCACCCAGCATTCTTCTTAGTTATTCCGTTTTAATGCTTCTTACGTTACAATGGGAAAATAATAGACAACACTAGAATTATTGGAATGCCCAGGGCTATGTACTTTTATAACGCTGGTAATTTGTAAATGTCACAATGTGTTGTTGCAGAATACACTGATGTCTTATCATTTCTAGATGCTAATGTACAAATAATAATGTATGATTTTAGAACAGTGGAAATTCTTTCTGCTGCTGCAGGCGTGTCCTTTCTTACCGTGCTTTATCGCGCCATATAGCCCCTGTCGGAGCGCCAGATCCGTGCGACTTGGCCAAGCGGAGCCTCTTTCTGCTCAAAATGAGCTTCTTATTCCCATAGTTAAAACACACAGAAGTGACAGAACGACATAGCTAGCAATTAGTGATGAGCACCGGAAATTTTTCGGGTTTTGTGTTTTGGTTTTGGGTTCGGTTCCGCGGCCGTGTTTTGGGTTCGAACGCGTTTTGGCAAAACCTCACCAATTTTTTTTGTCGGATTCGGTTGTGTTTTGGATTCGGTTTTTTCTCTCAAAAAACCCTAAAAAACAGCTTAAATCATAGAATTTGGGGTCATTTGATCCCAAAGAATTATTAACCTCAATAACCATTATTTCCACTCATTTTCAGTCTATTCTGAACACCTCACACCTCACAATATTATTTTTAGTCCTAAAATTTGCACCGAGGTCGCTGGATGACTAAGCTCAGCGACCCAAGTGGCCGACACAAACACCTGGCCCATCTAGGAGTGGCACTGCAGTGTCACGCAGGATGGCCCTTCCAAAAAACACTCCCCAAACAGCACATGACGCAAAGAAGAAAAAAAAGAGGCGCAATGAGGTACTGTGTGACTAAGATAAGTGACCCAAGTGGCCGACACAACACCTGGCCCATCTAGGAGTGGCACTGCAGGTCACGCAGGATGGCCCTTCCAAAAAACACTACCCAAACAGCACATGACGCAAAGAAAAAAAGAGGCGCAATTAGGTAGCTGTGTGAGTAAGATAAGCGACCCAAGTGGCCAACACAAACACCTGGCCCATCTAGGAGTGGCACTGCAGTGTCACGCAGGATGGCCCTTCCAAAAAACACTCCCCAAACAGCACATGACGCAAAGAAGAAAAAAAAGAGGCGCAATGAGGTAGCTGTGTGACTAAGATAGCGACCAAGTGGCCGACACAAACACCTGGCCCATCTAGGAGTGGCACTGCAGTGTCACGCAGGATGGCCCTTCCAAAAACACTCCCCAAACAGCACATGACGCAAAGAAAAAAAGAGGCGCAATGAGGTAGCTGTGTGAGTAAGATAAGCGACCCAGTGGCCGACACAACACCTGGCCTATCTAGGAGTGGCACTGCAGTGTCACGCAGGATGGCCCTTCCAAAAAACACTCCCAAACAGCACATGACACAAAGAAAAAAAGAGGCGCAATTAGGTAGCTGTGTGAGTAAGATAAGCGACCCAAGTGGCCGACACAAACACCTGGCCCATCTAGGAGTGGCACTGCAGTGTCACGCAGGATGGCCCTTCCAAAAAACACTCCCCAAACAGCACATGACGCAAAGAAAAAAGAGGCGCAATTAGGTAGCTGTGTGAGTAAGATAAGCGACCCAAGTGGCCGACACAAAAACCTGCCCATCTAGGAGTGGCACTGCAGTGTCACGCAGGATGGCCCTTCCAAAAAACACTCCCAAACAGCACATGACGCAAAGAAAAAAAGAGGTGCAATTAGGTACCTGTGTGACTAAGATAAGCGACCAAGTGACCGACACAAACACCTGGCCCATCTAGGAGTGGCACTGCAGTGTCACGCAGGATGGCCCTTCCAAAAAACACTCCCCAAACAGCACATGACGCAAAGAAAAAAAGAGGCGCAATAGGTAGCTGTGTGAGTAAGATAAGCGACCCAAGTGGCCGACACAAACACCTGGCCCATCTAGGAGTGCGACTGCAGTGTCACGCAGGAGGCCCTTCCAAAAACACTCCCAAACAGCACATGACGCAAAGAAAAAAAGAGGTGCAATTAGGTACCTGTGTGACTAAGATAAGCGACCCAAGTGGCCGACACAAACACCTGGCCCATCTAGGAGTGGCACTGCAGTGTCACGCAGGATGGCCCTTCCAAAAAACACTCCCAAACAGCACATGACGCAAAGAAGAAAAAAAAGAGGCGCAATGAGGTAGCTGTGTGACTAAGATAAGCGACCCAAGTGGCCAACACAAACACTGGCCCTTCTAGGAGTGGCACTGCAGTGTCACGCAGGATGGCCCTTCAAAAAACTAGTCCCAAACAGCACATGACGCAAAGAAGAAAAAAAAGAGGCGCAATGAGGTAGCTGTGTGACTCAGCTAAGCGACCCTAGTGGCCGACACAAACACCTGGCCCATCTAGGAGTGGCACTGCAGTGTCACGCAGGATTTGCCCTTCCAAAAAACACCCCCCAAACAGCACATGACTGCAAAGAAAAATGAAAGAAAAAAGAGGTGCAAAATGGAATTGTCCTTGGGCCCTCCCACCCACCCTTATGTTGTATAAACAGGACATGCACACTTTAACAAACCCATACATTTCAGTGACAGGGTCTGCCACACGACTGTGACTGAAATGACGGGTTGGTTTGGACCCCCACCAAAAAAGAAGCAATTAATCTCTCCTTGCACAAACTGGCTCTACAGAGGCAAGATGTCCACCTCATCATCATCCTCCGATATATCACCGTGTACATCCCCCTCCTCACAGATTATCAATTCGTCCCACTGGAATCCACCATCTCAGCTCCCTGTGTACTTTGTGGAGGCAATTGCTGCTGGTGAATGTCTCCACGGAGGAATGATTATAATTCATTTTAATGAACATCATCTTCTCCACATTTTCTGGATGTAACCTCGTACGCCGATTGCTGACAAGGTGAGCGGCGGCACTAAACACTCTTTCGGAGTACACACTTGTGGGAGGGCAACTTAGGTAGAATAAAGCCAGTTTGTGCAAGGGCCTCCAAATTGCCTCTTTTTCCTGCCAGTATAAGTACGGACTGTCTGACGTGCCTACTTGGATGCGGTCACTCATATAATCCTCCACCATTCTTTCAATGGGGAGAGAATCATATGCAGTGACAGTAGACGACATGTCCGTAATCGTTGTCAGGTCCTTCAGTCCGGACCAGATGTCAGCATCAGCAGTCGCTCCAGACTGCCCTGCATCACCGCCAGCGGGTGGGCTCGGAATTCTGAGCCTTTTCCTCGCACCCCAGTTGCGGAGAATGTGAAGGAGGAGATGTTGACAGGTCGCGTTCCGCTTGACTTGACAATTTTGTCACCAGCAGTTCTTTGAACCCCAGCAGGACTTGTGTCTGCCGGAAAGAGAGATCCAAGGTAGGTTTTAAATCTAGGATCGAGCACGGTGGCCAAAATGTAGTGCTCTGATTTCAACAGATTGACCACCCGTGAATCCTTGTTAAGCGAATTAAGGGCTCCATCCACAAGTCCCACATGCCTAGCGGAATCGCTCTGTGTTAGCTCCTCCTTCAATGTCTCCAGCTTCTTCTGCAAAAGCCTGATGAGGGGAATGACCTGACTCAGGCTGGCAGTGTCTGAACTGACTTCACGTGTGGCAAGTTCAAAAGGTTGCAGAACCTTGCACAACGTTGAAATCATTCTCCACTGCGCTTGAGACAGGTGCATTCCACCTCCTATATCGTGCTCAGTTGTATAGGCTTGAATGGCCTTTTGCTGCTCCTCCAACCTCTGAAGCATATAGAGGGTTGAATTCCACCTCGTTACCACTTCTTGCTTCAGATGATGGCAGGGCAGGTTCAGGCGTTTTTGGTGGTGCTCCAGTCTTCTGTACGTGGTGCCTGTATGCCGAAAGTGTCCGCAATTCTTCTGGCCACCGACTGCATCTCTGCACGCCCTCTCGTTTTTTAAATAATTCTGCACCACCAAATTCAAGGTATGTGCAAAACATGGGACGTGCTGGAATTTGCCCAGATTTAATGCACACACAATATTGCTGGCGTTGTCCGATGCCACAAATCCACAGGAGAGTCCAATTGGGGTAAGCCATCTGCGATGATCTTCCTCAGTTGCCGTAAGAGGTTTTTAGCTGTGTGCGTATTCTGGAAAGCGGTGATACAAAGCGTAGCCTGCCTAGGAAAGAGTTGGCGTTTGCGAGATGCTGCTACTGGTCCGCCGCTGCCTGTTTTGCGGCGGGAGTCATACATCTACCCAGTGGCTGTCACAGTCTATAGTCCTGAGCCTGCCCTGCTCCACTTGTCCACATGTCCGTGGTTAAGTGGACATTGGGTACAACTGCATTTTTTAGGACACTGGTGAGTCTTTTTCTGAGGTCTGTGTACATTTTCGGTATCGCCTGCCTAGAGAAATGGAACCTAGATGGTATTTGGTACCGGGGACACAGTACCTCCAACAAGTCTCTAGTTGGCTCTGCAGTAATGATGGATATCGGAACACGTTTCTCACCGCCCAGGATGCCAAGGCCTCAGTTATCCGCTTTGCAGCAGGATGACTGCTGTGATATTTCATCTTCCTCGCAAAGGACTGTTGGACAGTCAATTGCTTGTGGAAGTAGTAAAAGTGGTCTTACGAGTACGACTTCCCCTCTGGGGATGACCATCGACTCCCAGCAGCAACAACAGCAGCGCCAGCAGCAGTAGGCGTTACACGCAAGGATGCATCGGAGGAATCCCAGGCAGGAGAGGACTCGTCAGAATTGCCAGTGACATGGCCTGCAGGACTATTGGCATTCCTGGGGAAGGAGGAAATTGACACTGAGGAGTTGGTGGGGTGGTTGCGTGAGCTTGGTACAAGAGGAAGGGATTTACTGGTCAGTGGACTGCTTCCGCTGTCGCCCAAAGTTTTTGAACTTGTCACTGACTTATGATGAATGCGCTGCAGGTGACGTATAAGGGAGGATGTTCCGAGGTGGTTAACGTCCTTACCCCTACTTATTACAGCTTGACAAAGGCAACACACGGCTTGACACCTGTTGTCCGCATTTCTGTTGAAATACTTCCACACTGAAGAGCTGATTTTTTTGTATTTTCACCAGCATGTCAATGGCCCTATTCCTCCCACGGACAACAGGTGTCTCCCGGGTGCCTGACTTAAACAAACCACCTCACCATCAGAATCCTCCTGGTCAATTTCCTCCCCAGCGCCAGCAACACCCATATCTCCTCATCCTGGTGTACTTCAACACTGACATCTTCAATCTGACTATCAGAACTGGACTGCGGGTGCTCCTTCCAGCACTTGCAAGGGGGCGTGCAAATGGTGGAAGGCGCATGCTCTTCACGTCAGTGTTGGAAGGTCAGGCATCGCAAACGACACAATTGGACTCTCCTTGTGGATTTGTGATTTCGAAGAACGCACAGTTCTTTGCTGTGCTTTTGCCAGCTTGAGTCTTTTCATTTTTCTAGCGAGAGCTGAGTGCTTCCATCCTCATGTGAAGCTGAACCACTAGCCATGAACATAGGCCAGGGGCCTCAGCCGTTCCTTGCCACTCCGTGTGGTAAATGGCATATTGGCAAGTTTACGCTTCTCCTCTGACAATTTTATTTTAGATTTTTGAGTCCTTTTTTTACTGATATTTGGTGTTTTGGATTTTACATGCTCTGTACTATGACACTGATATTTGGTGTTTTGGATTTTACATGCTCTGTACTATGACATTGGGCATCGGCCTTGGCAGACGACGTTGCTGGCATTTCATCGTCTCGGCCATGACTAGTGGCAGCAGCTTCAGCACGAGGTGGAAGTCGATCTTGATCTTTCCCTATTTTTGGAACCTCAACATTTTTGTTCTCCATATTTTAATAGGCACAACTAAAAGGCACCTCAGGTAAACAATGGAGATGGATGGATACTAGTATACTTATGGATGGACGATCGACTGCCGACACAGAGGTAGCTACAGCCGTGGACTACCGTACTGCGTCTGCTGCTAATATAGACTGGATGATAATGATATAAAAAATATATATATATATCACTACTGCAGCCGGACAGGTATATATTATATAATGACGGACCTGCTGGACACTGTCAGCACTGCAGACTCCTAAAGTAAGCTACTAGTATCAAGAAGATAGAAAAAAAAAACCACCACAGGTAGGTGGTATACAATTATGGATGGACGAGCGACTGCCGACACAGAGGTAGCTACAGCCGTGGACTACCGTACTGCGTCTGCTGCTAATATAGACTGGATGATAATGATATAAAAAATATATATATATCACTACTGCAGCCGGACAGGTATATATTATATAATGACGGACCTGCTGGACACTGTCAGCACTGCAGACTCCTAAAGTAAGCTACTAGTATCAAGAAGATAGAAAAAAAAAACCACCACAGGTAGGTGGTATACAATTATGGATGGACGAGCGACTGCTGACACAGAGGTAGCTACAGCCGTGGACTACCGTACTGCGTCTGCTGCTAATATAGACTGGATGATAATGATATAAAAAATATATATATATCACTACTGCAGCCGGACAGGTATATATTATATAATGACGGACCTGCTGGACACTGTCAGCACTGCAGACTCCTAAAGTAAGCTACTAGTATCAAGAAGATAGAAAAAAAAAACACAACAGGTAGGTGGTATACAATTATGGATGGACGAGCGACTGCCGACACAGAGGTAGCTACAGCCGTGGACTACCGTACTGTGTCTGCTGCTAATATAGACTGGATGATAATGATATAAAAAATATATATATATCACTACTGCAGCCGGACAGGTATATATTATATAATGACGGACCTGCTGGACACTGTCAGCACTGCAGACTCCTAAAGTAAGCTACTAGTATCAAGAAGATAGAAAAAAAAACACCACAGGTAGGTGGTATACAATTATGGATGGACGAGCGACTGCCGACACAGAGGTAGCTACAGCCGTGGACTACCGTACTGCGTCTGCTGCTAATATAGACTGGATGATAATGATATAAAAAATATATATATATCACTACTGCAGCCGGACAGGTATATATTATATAATGACGGACCTGCTGGACACTGTCAGCACTGCAGACTCCTAAAGTAAGCTACTAGTATCAAGAAGATAGAAAAAAAAAAAACCACCACAGGTAGGTGGTGTACAATTATGGATGGACGAGCGACTGCCGACACAGAGGTAGCTACAGCCGTGGACTACCGTACTGCGTCTGCTGCTAATATAGACTGGATGATAATGATATAAAAAATATATATATATCACTACTGCAGCCGGACAGGTATATATTATATAATGACGGACCTGCTGGACACTGTCAGCACTGCAGACTCCTAAAGTAAGCTACTAGTATCAAGAAGATAGAAAAAAAAAAACACCACAGGTAGGTGGTATACAATTATGGATGGACGAGCGACTGCCGACACAGAGGTAGCTACAGCCGTGGACTACCGTACTGCGCCTGCTGCTAATATAGACTGGATGATAATGATATAAAAAATATATATATATCACTACTGCAGCCGGACAGGTATATATTATATAATGACGGACCTGCTGGACACTGTCAGCACTGCAGACTCCTAAAGTAAGCTACTAGTATCAAGAAGATAGAAAAAAAAAAACACAACAGGTAGGTGGTATACAATTATGGATGGACGAGCGACTGCCGACACAGAGGTAGCTACAGCCGTGGACTACCGTACTGCGTCTGCTGCTAATATAGACTGGATGATAATGATATAAAAAATATATATATATATCACTACTGCAGCCGGACAGGTATATATTATATAATGACGGACCTGCTGGACACTGTCAGCAGCACTGCAGACTCCTAAAGTAAGCTACTAGTAGTATCAAGAAGATAGAAAGAAAAAAAAACACCACAGGTAGGTGGTATACAATTATGGATGGACGAGCGACTGCCGACACAGAGGTAGCTACAGCCGTGGACTACCGTACTGCGTCTGCTGCTAATATAGACTGGATGATAATGATATAAAAAATATATATATATCACTACTGCAGCCTGACAGGTATATATTATATAATGACGGACCTGCTGGACACTGTCAGCAGCACTGCAGACTCCTAAAGTAAGCTACTAGTAGTATCAAGAAGATAGAAAGAAAAAAAAACACCACAGGTAGGTGGTATACAATTATGGATGGACGAGCGACTGCCGACACAGAGGTAGCTACAGCCGTGGACTACCGTACTGCGCCTGCTGCTAATATAGACTGGATGATAATGATATAAAAAATATATATATATCACTACTGCAGCCGGACAGGTATATATTATATAATGACGGACCTGCTGGACACTGTCAGCACTGCAGACTCCTAAAGTAAGCTACTAGTATCAAGAAGATAGAAAAAAAAAAACACAACAGGTAGGTGGTATACAATTATGGATGGACGAGCGACTGCCGACACAGAGGTAGCTACAGCCGTGGACTACCGTACTGCGTCTGCTGCTAATATAGACTGGATGATAATGATATAAAAAATATATATATATATCACTACTGCAGCCGGACAGGTATATATTATATAATGACGGACCTGCTGGACACTGTCAGCAGCACTGCAGACTCCTAAAGTAAGCTACTAGTAGTATCAAGAAGATAGAAAGAAAAAAAAACACCACAGGTAGGTGGTATACAATTATGGATGGACGAGCGACTGCCGACACAGAGGTAGCTACAGCCGTGGACTACCGTACTGCGTCTGCTGCTAATATAGACTGGATGATAATGATATAAAAAATATATATATATCACTACTGCAGCCTGACAGGTATATATTATATAATGACGGACCTGCTGGACACTGTCAGCAGCACTGCAGACTCCTAAAGTAAGCTACTAGTAGTATCAAGAAGATAGAAAGAAAAAAAAACACCACAGGTAGGTGGTATACAATTATGGATGGACGAGCGACTGCCGACACAGAGGTAGCTACAGCCGTGGACTACCGTACTGCGTCTGCTGCTAATATAGACTGGATGATAATGATATAAAAAATATATATATATCACTACTGCAGCCGGACAGGTATATATTATATAATGACGGACCTGCTGGACACTGTCAGCACTGCAGACTCCTAAAGTAAGCTACTAGTATCAAGAAGATAGAAAAAAAAAAAACCACCACAGGTAGGTGGTGTACAATTATGGATGGACGAGCGACTGCCGACACAGAGGTAGCTACAGCCGTGGACTACCGTACTGCGTCTGCTGCTAATATAGACTGGATGATAATGATATAAAAAATATATATATATCACTACTGCAGCCGGACAGGTATATATTATATAATGACGGACCTGCTGGACACTGTCAGCACTGCAGACTCCTAAAGTAAGCTACTAGTATCAAGAAGATAGAAAAAAAAAAAAACACCACAGGTAGGTGGTATACAATTATGGATGGACGAGCAACTGCCGACACAGAGGTAGCTACAGCCGTGGACTACCGTACTGCGTCTGCTGCTAATATAGACTGGATGATAATGATATAAAAAATATATATATATATCACTACTGCAGCCGGACAGGTATATATTATATAATTAATGACGGACCTGCTGGACACTGTCAGCAGAATGCGTTTATAGAATAAAAACACCACACGACGAGTGTTTAACTTTTTCAGGCAGACAATCACAATATACTGGTGGTCAGACAGTGGTCACTGGTCAGTCACACTGGCAGTGGCACTCTGGCAGCAAAAGTGTGCACTGTTAAATAATATGTACTCCTGCTACTGCTCCCCAGTCTCCCCCACAATTAAGCTGTGTGAGCACTGAGCACTCAGCACAGTCAGATATACATAGATGATGCAGCACACTGAGGCTGAGCACAGATATGGTATACTGTTACTGTGTCACTGTGTATCGTTTTTTTTCAGGCAGAGAACGGATTATATTAAATAATAATATAATAAAACTGCACTGGTGGTCACTGGTCAGTCACTAGTAAACTCTGCACTCTCTGAGTACTCCTAAGCTCCAATAAATCAAGTGTCTCACTCTCACTCTCTCTCTTCTAATCTAAATGGAGAGGACGCCAGCCACGTCCTCTCCCTATGAATCTCAATGCACGTGTGAAAATGGCGGCGACGCGCGGCTCCTTATATAGAATCCGAGTCTCGCGATAGAATCCGAGCCTCGCGAGAATCCGACAGCGGGATGATGACGTTCGGGCGCGCTCGGGTTAGCCGAGCAAGGCGGGAAGATCCGAGTCTGCCTCGGATCCGTGTAAAAAGGCTGAAGTTCGGGGGGGTTCGGATTCCGAGGAACCGAACCCGCTCATCACTAGCTAGCATACACTGGGCCTGATTTGGAAGCAAAGCAAAAATAGCAAGCAACTGGGCAAAACTATGTTGCAGTGCAGGTGGTGACAATGTAACATGTGCAGAGAGAGTTAGATTTGGGTGGGGTGTGTTCAAACTGAAATCTAAATTGCAGTGTAAAAATGAAGCTAACATTTGTGGGCTAAATGCAAAAGCAGACAGTATTTACCCTGCACAGAAACAATACAAATGTATTTCCTCCGCTTGCATGACAACATGGTACTTTTTGGGGGCTTTTTTTGCATTGCCAATGTGAATCAGGCTCACTGGGACTAATTCAGAGTGCCGGGAGGCGGAGCTGCTCGGCCAGCCCCTGTTTCTCTGTGTACCGTACAGCCAGGCAGAGCTACTCGGCCGTACCGGTCTATCAGACTATTGGCGCTTCTGGCATTTGCTAGAAGTGCCAGGTGGCCATCCGGCCCTGGATGAAGGTCAGTCTATACAATGTATAGCAGGCATTCCCAACCACGGTCCTCAAGGCACACCAACAGTGCAGGTTTTAGTGATATCCAGGCTGCAGCACAGATGGTTAAATCAAAATAACTGAGGTACTAATTAAATCACCTGTGCTGAAGCCTGGATATCACTAAAACATGCACTGTTGGTGTGCCTTGAGGACCGTGGTTGGGAATGCCTGATGTATAGCCTATTCAGGTATTGGGTTATTAACCAGGTAGAGCGCAGGGTGTAAGACAACACAGGGTTAATGCTGCACCATGCAGGAACACACAGGTGGCATGCGGTGTCTGTATCACGCACCCGCAGATACATGCAGTGGTGGCATTGGAAAATATATCACATATGGCGGTGGTGACACATCGGCGTATAGTACAGAGAGGCAGTGCAACCTGCGCCAGTCCTGCCCCCTAAACCTGTCATGTCATGATGTCATGCCTAGGGGGTGGTTAGTAGAGCTCTACCCGGAACATTCCTTGGACGCTCTGGCCCGCTCTGCCATAGCGCTACTGGCTGCAGGGTGCAAGTTCTAGGCACCCTGGATGGCACATACAGTTGCTGTGGGTCAGTGACAGTGCCACCCCTAGGCCCCTTTGCCCTACACAATGGCACCGCTTGCACACCCCTAGTTATGTCCCTGGGACAGTGTTATACCTCTGGCACAGTCTCACTCAGGAGAGACTCATGGAAATATGCATCGCAGCTTCAGCACTTGGACACACTGGTATTACTCAATGCACAATCTCAGACAATATTGAAGATGCTTTGACCCCGACAAGACATAATGTAGGTGAATGCACCTGTACCCAGACCTTCACGTCACTTTGATTTGTGTTAATATTGATGTTGCCTGCTTTGTTCAGAAAAGTTTAGTGTGTTATTTAGTATGTATTTGTCAGGACATGTCTGACTTGTTGGTAGAACAATTTCCTGCATGACTACCTTCAAGTGATGACTGATGAGAGCTGAGACAGCAAATGGTGAATATTATCCTGCCATTATGAATTCCGGTGGCAAAGGAGTATCCGGATCTCTGACTAATCTGCTCCTGGCTATAGTGACTGCTGTGAAAATGGCCGGATGTTGTTTGAAGGGTCACATCGGAATACAATGATATGTCTAGAAAGGCAGGCGTGCACTTAGAGGGGTTTCCAGTTACATGGAAACCCCCCTTTGGACTGTATCCATGCCAGTGTGTATGCTCGGGACTGGCCTTATCCATGGACCAGTCAACCTGTACGTGTTGGTGGACCATCCTGACCTGTTCTCATCTTCTCCTCTTCCCCTCAGCGTGTGCCCATCCCCGAGTCTTGCACAGTTCAGAACGCCAGGGCTGTCAGCTGAGCATTAAGCCTACTTGAGCCTGTTCCGCAGCCGCCTGTGTCTAATCACTCCACTTTAAGCCTAGAACACCTTCGCTCACCACAAAATGCCATGTAAGTAGTAATGACAAGATGAATAAGGGAGAATAAAATAGCGTGGTGCGTGTAGCGCGCCATTGTGCCCGCAAGGGGCTCATTTGTGCTCGCCACGCTGTCGGTATGCCGGCGGTCGGGCTCCCGGCGCCGGTATGCTGGTCGCCAGGAGCCCGGCCGCCGGCATACCATACTACACCTGAATAAGGAAACTACCTAGGGAGGATACCAGCCTGGTAGGTGCCTCTCCTTTACTTCCTCTGCCCGGGATCCGGTCTGAAGGTCGACACTGTCTAGGTCGACAATGTTTAGGTCGACCACTATAGGTCAACAGTCACTAGGGTGACAGGGGTGGAAGGTCGACAGGGTTTCTAGGTTGACATGTGCTAGGTCGACATGCGTTTTTCAATTTTTTTTATTTTTTTGACTTTTTCATACTTAATGATCCACGTGGACTACGATTGGAACGGTAATCTGTGCCAAGCCAAGCGAGGCACATTGCCCGAAGCATGGCGAGCCATGCGAGGGGACACGGTGCACTAATTGGGCTTACTGGTCACTCTACGAAGAAAACAACACCCCCCCCCCCCAAAAAAAAACCTCATGTCGACCTTTTGACCTGTCGACCTAGAAACCCTGTCGACCTTCCATCCCTGTTGAGCTAGTGACTGTCGACCTATAGTGGTCGACCTAAACATTGTCGACCTAGATATTGTCGATTTGATGATCCACACCCCTCTGCCCAGCCTGCACAATCATATGCAGCATCGGGAATATATTCCCACACATTGCAGCCATATATTCAGTACGCTCCGTATATACTGTACCATGCATACATCTGCTCCAGAGTATTTTTTTCAAACATATACTGCGCACCAGTATAAGTTGCACTGCACATGGTACATCTATGGTCTTACAATGGAGGTTGTGCAAAGTGAGAGACAGCAAGGGAACATTTGTGGGAGGTAACGGGATTGGTGACACAAACGCAGAAGTGTTGCGGGTGTTTTGGGGGGTGTCACAGCTCGTGACTGCAATCCCAAACACAGTTATAATGGCTCCAGTGCCAGCAGCCATTCTGTGTGACTATAGGGTGGTTACTCAAAAGGTTGCGGTTTGTCCGATGTGCATCCGATGGTTGCGTATCTGCACCTGATTCAGAGATGAACACTAATGCTGTCGCCAGTGCTGTTTTTCAGCAGGAACTGAGTTCTGGAACCTCTCATTAAATAGGACATCATCAGGAACTTGGTTCCTGAACCTGTCCTGAGCCAAAATGTATTTTCCATTTTGAGTGCCTTCTTTTCTAAAAACTATCCATCATTTGTCTATCTATAACTTTTTTAATAGCTCCGCCCCCAGACCTGTAGTTCCTAAACCTACGTTAAAAAAAAAAAATAGTACTGGTGTAACTGGCATTGCTGAGGGCATTGTGTCTCTGGCACTACTGGAGGCATTGCGTAACTGGCACTGCTGGGGGCACTGTGTATCTGCCACCACTAGGGGCACTGTGTATCTGCCACTACTGGAGGCATTGCGTAACTGGCACTGCTGGGGGCACTGTGTGTCTGCCACTACTGGGGGCATTGCGTAACTGGCACTGCTGGGGGCACTGTGTGTCTGCCACTACTGGGGGCATTGCGTAACTGGCACTGCTGGGGGCACTGTGTATCTGCCACTACTGGGGGCACTGTGTATCTGCCACTACTGGAGGCATTGCGTAACTGGCACTCCTGGGGGCACTGTGTATCTGCCACTACTGGGGGCATTGCGTAACTGGCACTGCTGGGGGCACTGTGTATCTGCCACTACTGGGGGCATTGCGTAACTGGCACTGCTGGGGGCACTGTGTATCTGCCACTACTGGGGGCATTGCGTAACTGGCACTGCTGGGGGCACTGTGTATCTGCCACTACTGGGGGCATTGCGTAACTGGCACTGCTGGGGGCACTGTGTATCTGCCACCACTCGGGGCACTGTGTATCTGCCACTACTGGAGGCATTGCGTAACTGGCACTGCTGGGGGCACTGTGTATCTGCCACTACTGGAGGCATTGCGTAACTGGCACTGCTGGGGGCACTGTGTATCTGCCACCACTAGGGGCACTCTGTTCTGCCACTACTGGTGGCATTGCGTAACTGGCACTGCTGGGGGCACTGTGTATCTGCCACTACTGGGGGCACTGTGTATCTGCCACTACTGGAGGCATTGCGTAACTGGCACTGCTGGGGACACTGTGTATCTGCCACTACTGGGGGCATTGCGTAACTGGCACTGCTGGGGGCACTGTGTATCTGCCACTACTGGGGGCATTGCGTAACTGGCACTGCTGGGGGCACTGTGTATCTGCCACCACTAGGGGCACTGTGTATCTGCCACTACTGGAGGCATTGCATAACTGGCACTGCTGGGGGCACTGTGTATCTGCCACTACTGGAGGCATTGCGTAACTGGCACTGCTGGGGGCACTGTGTATCTGCCACTACTGGGGGCATTGCGTAACTGGCACTGCTGAGGGCACTGTGTATCTGCCACTACTGGGGGCATTGCGTTACTGGCACTGCTGGGGGCACTGTGTATCTGCCACCACTAGGGGCACTGTGTATCTGCCACTACTGGAGGCATTGCGTAACTGGCACTGCTGGGGGCACTGTGTATCTGCCACTACTGGAGGCATTGCGTAACTGGCACTGCTGGGGGCACTGTGTATCTGCCACCACTAGGGGCACTGTGTGTCTGCCACTACTGGGGGCATTGCGTAACTGGCACTGCTGGGGGCACTGTGTATCTGCCACTACTGGGGGCACTGTGTATCTGCCACTACTGGAGGCATTGCGTAACTGGCACTGCTGGGGGCACTGTGTATCTGCCACTACTGGGGGCATTGCGTAACTGGCACTGCTGGGGGCACTGTGTATCTGCCACTACTGGGGGCATTGCGTAACTGGCACTGCTGGGGGCACTGTGTATCTGCCACTACTGGGGGCATTGCGTAACTGGCACTGCTGGGGGCACTGTGTATCTGCCACTACTGGGGGCATTGCGTAACTGGCACTGCTGGGGGCACTGTGTATCTGCCACCACTAGGGGCACTGTGTATCTGCCACTACTGGAGGCATTGCGTAACTGGCACTGCTGGGGGCACTGTGTATCTGTCACTACTGGAGGCATTGCGTAACTGGCACTGCTGGGGGCACTGTGTATCTGCCACCACTAGGGGCACTGTGTTCTGCCACTACTGGAGGCATTGCGTAACTGGCACTGCTGGGGGCACTGTGTATCTGCCACTACTGGGGGCATTGCGTAACTGGCACTGCTGGGGGCACTGTGTATCTGCCACTGCTGGAGGCATTGCGTAACTGGCACTGCTGGGGGCATTGTGTATCTGCACTACTGGGGGCATTGCGTAACTGGCACTGCTGGGGGCTTCGTGTAACTGGCACTGATGGGGGCATTATGTGTATATTTGGCAGTACTTGGGGCCTTATGTGTTTAAAAAAAAAAGTTTATGTAGCAATTGATACCCCGCCTCTTTGGTAGCTCCACCCACCTCACTGCTCACCTCTGCCCCGCCCACAGCTCCTGAACCTATTTTCCTACAAAAATAGCACTGGCCGTCGCAGTGCGAATGTGTACGCAGCGACCGCGAAATTATGCAAATGCCGCAGCCGCCTGGATTTGTATTGAGACTTAGACGCATGCACAGTCGGCCGATAATCACTTAACTGTGCGTCCATCTCTGATCAGGCCCTCAGTACGTAAGAATTCACTCAGAGGCGTTGCCAGTGGATGTCTCAATACAAATCCCAGCGGCAGCGACATTGGCATATTTCGCACATCCGCTGCATACACATTGGCAGCTCTGAAGCAGGCCATGTGTATTCTGCTTTAATTTTCTTTGTCACTTCCCCTCAGCACACACATTCATTTAGGAAGGGGACAGATGGACTATAAACATAGGCCCTCATTCCGAGTTGTTCGCTCGCTAGCTGCTTTTAGCAGCATTGCACACGCTAAGCCGCCGCCTACTGGGAGTGTATCTTAGCTTAGCAGAATTGCGAACGAAAGATTTGCATAATTGCGAATAGAAATTTCTTAGCAGTTTCTGAGTAGCTCCACACTTACTCCTACACTGCGATCAGTTCAGTTTTGTTCCTGGTTTGACGTCACAAACACACCCAGCGTTCGGCCAGACACTCCCCCGTTTCTCCAGCCACTCCCGCGTTTTCCCCAGAAACGGCAGCATTTTTTCACACACACCCATAAAACGGCCAGTTTCCGCCCAGAAACACCCACTTCCTGTCAATCACATTACGATCACCAGAACGATGAAAAATCCTCGTAATGCCGTGAGTAAAATACCAAACTTTTTAGCAAATTTACTTGGCGCAGACGCACTGCGAACATTGTGCATGCGCAGTAAGCGACTAATCGCAATATAGAGAAAATCGGCAACGAGCGAACAACTCGGAATGAGGGCCATAGTCTGGTTCCATCCACAGTAATGTCCTCTGCCTGGGATGTGAGTATTCTATAGTATTATGATATTTTCTTTCTAAGGCTTGCAATCTATTTGAATACACTTGGTGTATAGGGCGTGTTGTGTGTTTTAATGAAAATGACATTTGATTGTGTGATCAAGCAAAAAGAAATACATGTTGTGGAGCCAATGACGGCCCAGGACTGATAACAGCTGCCTAGATACAGTCTCCAAATGCATCGCAGAATCCTTTTCCTGGCCCTAATCCTCTACCTGACTTTCCAATTCAGGATTGGTCTAAATATAGGTCAGAGATAACAAGCCCAGCTCTCCTCCATTCAGATCCCACGTCTCACTATGTAGCGTGAAATACAAAAATTGTTAACCCTTTACAGGCAGAATCAACACTTCCATTCTATACCCTGTATACCAGTACTTTATGCAGTCATGGCATCTAGCTGCCCCTCCTCCCACCTTATTACAATGAAACCATATCATACCCCGGAGCGCAAACCTCTAACCTATATACCGTGTTTCCCATTTGATCTTTCACATATGTATGTCTGAATGATAGATCAGAATGCCAACAGCAAAGTCCCCCATCTGTATGTGTCTGAATACACAGTGGAGAATCCTTTGAGTCATAATGCAGAACTTAATTAGTCCGTATTAATCTCCATATTGTTCTTTTTAATAAATGAAACACTAATCTTGATTAGAATCTGTTGTGACCTTGATAGGCAGAGCCTGCAGGAGTACTGCACATCCATCCACTCTACATGGAGACCTGTACAAATCCTAATTCCGGCAACTGCTAGCGGAATGCTGCCACCTTCCCAGCTAAGGGAAAACTACACAACACACCCTGTAGCAGCGATCCGAAAACACCCACAAACATACACAGTTGTGACTTGCAATCACCTAACACAATGCATCAGAACATAATAGTGATGCATATGAAATCTAGTGAGCACCAGCTGACAATGGACAAGGGGGGAGTTATTCCGACCCATTCGCACGTTGCGGTTCATCGAAGTGGTGCGAACGGGTCTTAACTGCGCATGCGCGGCGGCCGCGTTGCGCAGGCACGTCACTGCGAAGAAAGCGGTCGCAGCGGCAACCGCAAGAAGATTGACAGGAGGAAGGCATTCCAGTGGTGCGTCAACTCACCGTTTTCCGGGCATGGAGATCCGAATGCAAGCGTGACCAGGTGTTTGGAGGGCGGATGTCTGACGTCAATTCCGGGACCTTCATCGCTGGATCCATGGTACAGGGTAATTAGCTGCAGGGCTAGTCTTGTTTTACACAAAAAAATTTTGAGCATAGCAGGGCTGCACAATTGATCGCAGCCTTGCTATGCTAAAATACACTCCCCCATAGGCGGCTCTAGTTAATCGCATGAGCAGCAAAAAGTTGCTACGTGCTGCAGTCAACTCGGAATGGGTGGTCTTCTGTATGCCGATTGTCGGGATCCCGGCGCACAGTATACCGGCGCCGGAATCCCGACACCCGGCATACCGACAACTATTCTCCCCCGTGGGGGTCCACGACCCCCTGGAGGGAGAATAAAATAGCATGGCTCCTTTGCGCTCGCCACGCTGTCGGTATGCCGGCGGTCGGGCTACCGGCGCCGGTATGCTGGTCGCCGGGAGCCCGACCGCCGGCATACCGTACTACACCCCTCGGAATGACCCCCCGTAATCATTTAACATAAAAAAACTGAACCTTTCTCCTCAACCCAGAAATTACTTTACTGTCCGAGTCTGCCTTGGTGTCATACTTGGCTTTGTCCTCTGCCTCATTCCTCACATCCAGTGTATCCACCAGTCCTAGCAGCTAATTCAGATGTGGCTGGAGGAGCTATCACTTCCTTGTAAGCAGCAGTGACAGCGCTGTATGGTAATGCAGCAGGAGGCGTCTATTATGAGCAGACACCTCCCACTGCCCCAGTGATCTGCGTCCTAGGTCGCAGCATCGGATCACTGGATACACTATCGGCCGGCTTGTGGCAAGCCGCCCATCACAGAGGCCAGGAAATCTCCATCGAATGACGGAGACCCTGCCCCCTCTCCGCCCACCAAACGTCAGCAGATTGTCAATATGCCTACTCATTCTCTCACCTCCTACCTCAACTGATGCACCATCCTCCAATCAGGCATTCGCCTCACTCATATATCCCTGATTTAATTGGTGCTAAATGTTGCGGCAATAAATAAGAATTTACTTACCGATAATTCTATTTCTCATAGTCCGTAGTGGATGCTGGGGACTCCGTAAGGACCATGGGGAATAGCGGCTCCGCAGGAGACTGGGCACATCTAAAGAAAGCTTTAGGACTATCTGGTGTGCACTGGCTCCTCCCCCTATGACCCTCCTCCAAGCCTCAGTTAGGATACTGTGCCCGGATGAGCGTACACAATAAGGAAGGATTTTGAATCCCGGGTAAGACTCATACCAGCCACACCAATCACACCGTATAACCTGTGATCTGAACCCAGTTAACAGCATGATAACAGAGGAGCCTCTGAAAGATGGCTCACAACAATAATAACCCGATTTTTGTAACAATAACTATGTACAAGTATTGCAGACAATCCGCACTTGGGATGGGCGCCCAGCATCCACTACGGACTATGAGAAATAGAATTATCGGTAAGTAAATTCTTATTTTCTCTAACGTCCTAAGTGGATGCTGGGGACTCCGTAAGGACCATGGGGAGTATACCAAAGCTCCCAAACGGGCGGGAGAGTGCGGATGACTCTGCAGCACCAAATGAGAGAACTCCAGGTCCTCCTCAGCCAGGATATCAATTTTGTAGAATTTTACAAACGTATTTGCTAGTGATGAGCGGATTCGGTTTTACTCGGTTTTACTCGGTTTTACTCGGTTCTCAAAACGGCATCTTATTGGCTCACGGATGTCACGTGTTTTGGATAGCCAATAAGATGCCGTTTTGAGAACCGAGTAAAACCGAGTAAAACCGAACCTCGCTCATCACTAGTATTTGCTCCTGACCAAGTAGCTGCTCGGCAAAGTTGTAAAGCCGAGACCCCTCGGGCAGCCGCCCAAGATGAGCCCACCTTCCTTGTGGAGTGGGCATTTACAGATTTTTGGCTGTGGCAGGCCTGCCACAGAATGTGCAAGCTGAATTGTACTACAAATCCAACGAGCAATAGTCTGCTTAGAAGCAGGAGCACCCAGCTTGTTGGGTGCATACAGGATAAACAGCGAGTCAGATTTCCTGACTCCAGCCGTCCTGGAAACATATATTTTCAGGGCACTGACAACGTCTAGCAACTTGGAGGCCTCCAAGTCCCTAGTAGCCGCAGGCAGCACCAATAGGTTGGTTCAGGTGAAACGCTGAAACCACCTTGGGGAGAAACTGAGGACGAGTCCTCAATTCCGCCCTGTCCGAATGGAAAATCAGATAAGGGCTTTTTCAGGATAAAGCCGCCAATTCTGACACGCGCCTGGCCCAGGCCAGGGCCAACAGCATGACCACTTTTCATGTGAGATATTTTAACTCCACAGATTTAAGTGGTTCAAACCAATGTGACTTTTGGAACCCAAAACTACATTGAGATCCCAAAGTGCCACTGGAGGCACAAAAGGAGGCTGTATATGCAGTACCCCTTTTACAAACGTCTGAACTTCAGGGACTGAAGCTAGTTCTTTTTTGGAAGAAAATTGACAGGGCCGAAATTTGAACCTTAATGGACCCCAATTTCAGGCCCATAGACACTCCTGTTTGCAGGAAATGTAGGAATCGACCCAGTTGAATTTCCTCCGTCGGGCCTTACTGGCCTCGCACCACGCAACATATTTTCGCCAATTGCGGTGATAATGTTTTTGCTGTTACATCCTTCCTGGCTTTGATCAGGATAGGGATGACTTCATCTGGAATGCCTTTTTTCCTTCAGGATCCGGCGTTCAACCGCCATGCCGTCAAACGCAGCCGCGGTAAGTCTTGGAACAGACAGGGTCCTTGCTGGAGCAGGTCCCTTCTTAGAGGTAGAGGCCACGGATCTTCCGTGAGCATCTCTTGAAGTTCCGGTTACCAAGTTCTTCTTGGCCAATCCGGAACCACGAATATAGAGCTTACTCCTCTCCATCTTATCAATCTCAGTACCTTGGGTATGAGAGGCAGAGGAGGGAACACATACCCTGACTGGTACACCCACGGTGTTACCAGAGCGTCTACAGCTTATTGCCTGAGGGTCCCTGGACCTGGCGCAATACCTGTCGAGTTTTTAATCATGTGGAAGACTTCTGGGTGAAGTCCCCACTCTCCCGGGTGGAGGTCGTGCTGAGGAAGTCTGCTTCCCAGTTGTCCACTCCCGGAATGAATACTGCTGACAGTGCTATCACATGATTTTCCGCCCAGCGAAGAATCCTTGCAGCTTCTGCCATTGCCCTCCTGCTTCTTGTGCCACCCTGTCTGTTTACGTGGGTGACTGCCGTGATGTTGTCCGACTGGATCAACACCGGCTGACCTTGAAGCAGAGGTCTTGCTAAGCTTAGAGCATTGTAAATGTCCCTTAGCTTCAGGATATTTATGTGAAGTGATGTCTCCAGGCTTGACCATAAGCCCTGGATATTCCTTCCCTGTGTGACTGCTCCCCAGCCTCGCAGGCTGGCATCCGTGGTCACCAGGACCCAGTCCTGAATGCCTAATCTGCGTCCCTCTAGAAGATGAGCACTCTGCAACCACCACAGGAGGGACACCCTTGTCCTTGGTGACAGGGTTATCCGCTGATGCATCTGAAGATGCGACCCGGACCATTTGTCCAGCAGGTCCCACTGGTGCGTGGAATCTGTCGAATGGGATTGCTTCGTAGGAAGCCACCATTTTACCCAGAACCCTTGTGCATTGATGCACTGAGACTTGGCTCGGTTTTAGGAGGTTCCTGACTAGCTCGGATAACTCCCTGGCTTTCTCCTCCGGGAGAAACACCTTTTTCTGGACTGTGTCCAGGATCATCCCTAGGAACAGAAGACACGTCGTCGGAACCAGGTGCGATTTTGGAATATTGAGAATCCAATCGTGCTGCCGCAACACTACCTGAGATAGTGCTACACCGACCTCCAACTGTTCCCTTGATCTTACCCTTATCAGGGAATTGTCCAAGTAAGGGATAACTAAAATTCACTTCCTTCGAAGGAATATCATCATTTCGGCCATTACCTTGGTAAAGACCCGGGGTGCCGTGGACCATCCATACGGCAGCGTCTGAACTGATAGTGACAGTTCTGTACCATAAACCTGAGGTACCCTTGGTGAGAAGGGTAAATTTTGACATGAAGGTAAGCATCCTTGATGTCCCGAGACATCATGTAGTCCCCTTCTTCCAGGTTCGCAATCACTGCTCTGAGTGACTCAATCTTGAATTTGAACCTCTGTATGTAAGTGTTCAAAGATTTTAGATTTAGAATCGGTCTCACCGAGCCGTCCGGCTTCGGTACCACAACAGTGTGGAATAATACCCCGTTCCCTGTTGCAGGAGGGGTATCTTGATTATCACCTGCTGGGAATACAGCTTGTGAATGGCTTCCAAAACTGTCTCCCTGTCAGAAGGAGACATCGGTAAAGCCGACTTTAGGAAACGGCGAGGGGGAGACGTCTCGAATTCCAATTTGTACCCCTGAGATATCACCTGAAGGATCCAGGGGTCTACTTGCGAGTGAGCCCACTGCGCGCTGAAATTCATTGAGACGGGCCCCCCAGCGTGCCTGATTCTGCTTGTAAAGCCCCAGCGTCATACTGAGGGCTTGGCAGAGGCGGGAGAGGGTTTCTGTTCCTGGGAACTGGCTGATTTCTGCAGCCTTTTTCCTCTCCCTCTGTCACGGGGCAGAAATGAGGAACCTTTTGCCCGCTTGTCCACGAAAAGACTGCGCCTGATAATACGGCGTCTTCTCATGTTGAGAGGCGACCTGGGGTACAAACGTGGAATTCCCAGCTGTTGCCGTGGCCACCAGGTCTGAAAGACTGACCCCAAATAACTCCTCCCTTAATAAAGCAATACTTCCAAATGCCGTTTGGAATACGCATCACCTGACCACTGACGTGTCCATAACCCTCTACTGGTAGAAATGGACAACGCGCTTAGACTTGATGCCAGTCGGCAAATATTCCGCTGTGCATCACGCATATATAAAAATGCATCTTTTAAATGCTCTATAGGCAAAATATACTGTCCCTATCTAGGGTATCAATATTTTCAGTCAGGGAATCCGACCACGCCAACCCAGCACTGCACATCCAGGCTAAGGCGATTGCTGGTCGCAGTATAACACCAGTATGTGTGTAAATACCTTTTAGGATACCCTCCTGCTTTCTATCAGCAGGATCCTTAAGGGCGGCCATCTCAGGCGAAGGTAGAGCCCTTACAAGCGTGTGAGCGCTTTATCCCCCCTAGGGGGTGTTTCCCAACGCACCCTAACCTCTGGCGGGAAAGGATATAATGCCAATAACATTTTAGAAATTATCCGTTGTTATCGGGGGAAACCCACGCATCATCACACACCTCATTTAATTTCTCAGATTCAGGAAAACTACAGGTAGTTTTTCCTCACCGAACATAATACCCCTTTTTTTGGTGGTACTCGTATTATCAGAAATGTGTAAAACATTTTTCATTGCCTCAATCATGTAACGTGTGGCCCTACTGGAAGTCACATTCGTCTCTTCACCGTCGACACTGGAGTCAGTATCCGTGTCTATATCTGCCATCTGAGGTAACGGGCGCTTTAGAGCCCCTGACGGCCTATGAGACGTCTGGACAGGCACAAGCTGAGTAGCCGGCTGTCTCATGTCAACCACTGTCTTTTATACAGAGCTGACACTGTCACGTAATTCCTTCCAACAGTTCATCCACTCAGGTGTCGACCTCCTAGGGGGTGACATCACTATTACAGGCAATCTGCTCCGTCTCCACATCATTTTTCTCCTCATACATGTCGACACAAAAGCACCGACATACAGCACACACACAGGGAATGCTCTGATAGAGGACAGGACCCCACTAGCCCTTTGGGGAGACAGAGGGAGAGTTTGCCAGCACACACCAGAGCGCTATATATATACAGGGATAACCTTATATAAGTGTTTTTCCCCTTATAGCTGCTGTATAGTTAATACTGCGCCTAATTAGTGCCCCCCTCTCTTTTTTTAACCCTTTCTGTAGTGTAGTGACTGCAGGGGAGAGACAGGGAGCTTCCCTCCAACGGAGCTGTGAGGGAAAATGGCGCCAGTGTGCTGAGGAGATAGGCTCCGCCCCTTTTTCGCGGACTTTTCTCCTGCTTTTTTATGGATTCTGGCAGGGGTTAAATGCATCCATATAGCCCAGGAGCTATATGTGATGCATTTTTTTTGCCATCCAAGGTGTTTTTATTGCGTCTCAGGGCGCCCCCCCCCAGCGCCCTGCACCCTCAGTGACCGAAGTGTGAAGTGTGCTGAGAGCAATGGCGCACAGCTGCAGTGCTGTGCGCTACCTTGTTGAAGACAGGACGTCTTCTGCCGCCGATTTTCCGGACCTCTTCTGCCTTCTGGCTCTGTAAGGGGGCCGGCGGCGCGGCTCTGGGACCCATCCAAGCTGGGCCTGTGATCGTCCCTCTGGAGCTAATGTCCAGTAGCCTAAGAAGCCCAATCCACTCTGCACGCAGGTGAGTTCGCTTCTTCTCCCCTTAGTCCCTCGATGCAGTGAGCCTGTTGCCAGCAGGTCTCACTGAAAATAAAAAACCTAATCTAAAACTTTCACTAAGAAGCTCAGGAGAGCCCCTAGTGTGCACCCTTCTCGTTCGGGCACAGAGATCTAACTGAGGCTTGGAGGAGGGTCATAGGGGGAGGAGCCAGTGCACACCAGATAGTCCTAAAGCTTTCTTTAGATGTGCCCAGTCTCCTGCGGAGCCGCTATTCCCCATGGTCCTTACGGAGTCCCCAGCATCCACTTAGGACGTTAGAGAAATAATGTTCATCTTTTACTCCTGTCATCCCCTGCACCCCTCTGCACATTGATGCAATGGCTCCATGTATCCTCCAGGATCCAGTTCACGTTACTCATCCTCGCTTTCAAAGCTGTCATCATCATCATCTCAACATTCATCTTTGTTCTTTCCTAGATCTATCGCTAGCCAAATCTTGTGTCAGATAGCCGCCTTCACTCCTGCCTACATTACCTTTATCGTGGCTCTGCCCATTTTATGTCATCTACTTATGTCATCTACTTTAGCTGTCCCCTTTAAATATCCTCTGACAGCCCCTAGCTTTCATTCTCTGACTTATACTACGCATGCTGGAACTCCCTCATTGCTTTCCCAATCTCTACTCGTCTCTGAGCCACACAAGTCTCAATTGTGCCCATTTCCCATTAGATTGTAAGCTTCATCTCTTTTCATGTCTGCTCTTATATTACCTAGTTTGAATACACGTAGCTTGTACACTGCTTTAGTATAGTTTACAAACTACATTGTGCAATAAATATACATTGATCATGAAAGTGCTCAGCTCTCGCTACTAAGTGGTCATAAGTGGTCACTAGGAGGGAGAGGACTGCAGTGGGGGACACCCTCTGGTGGGGGGGATGACATCAAATTACAGTGCCCTGCTCCAGGGCTGCCATGAGAATTCATGGGGCCCGAGAGAGAAAAATAGGCACCCCCGCCCATACACACACATGCTGACACACACACACACACACACACACACACACACACACACACACACACACACACACACACACACACACACACACACACACACACACACACCCCCCCCCCCCCCAATCTGGGTGCAGTGAGGGGGCCTGGGTGGCAGGACTGTTAATTTATAGAGACAACTGGCAGTTTGAGGGCAGACCCAGCAGCAGATGGAAGGGCAGATACGACTGTGGTATTTTGAATTTAATGCCAGCTGTGAGACAATTGGAGCTTGTGGACATTCAGACAATCAGGAGATGCTACCTGGCAGCTCCCGATTGGCTGCCGGTCCGCAAACTCCGATTGGCTTATGGCCGGCAATGAATGAAAAATACCGCTGCAACGCCACCAGGTGTAGCCTTCCGTCTGCTGCTGGCTCTGTCCCTCCATCTGCCAATGGGCCCGATAAATTAGCATTCCTGCCGCTTGGGCACCCTAATGTACCAGCTGTCCCGCTTGGCTGTACTGTAGTTGTCAGAAACTGTGGAAGCCAGATTTGCTACCTTATACTAAAGCGAGAATCCGTTCAACTAACATGCGTGTCCGTGCTCCTGCAAGAGGAAACCTGTGCTACCCATTGATTTTACACCAGCCGCCGCAACCGTCTTCATCTGCACACGTCTCTATGCTGGGTGCAAGAGATCCGTCAGAAACAGACATACCTTCCCTGTACACACAATTAAGAATCGCACAGAACTTTTCATACATGACCATGACACTCCCATGAAACCCCCACAAGCAGGGGTGTATCTACCCATTAGCCAGGATGGCACTCGCCAGGGGCGCCAGGCAAGGAGGGGGTGCCGCCTGGTAGTGCCACCTGTGGCCAAAGGGTGGAAAAGTAGTACCTGGTCAGAGTCTGTTGCTGCCGCCGCGGCCCCGGTGTCCGTCAGCACCGCACTGCACTAGTGATCAGACTAGTATCCAGCAGCACCGCACTTTGTAATCAGACTCAAAGTAAACTACAGCTCCCAGCAGCCCTTGTTGCTGGAAGCTCCCGGCAGCAAGGGCTGCTGGGAACTGTTGTTTCTTTTGAGTCTGATCACTAGTGCAGTGCGGTGCTACAGGACACTAGTCTGATCACTAGTGCAGTGCGGTGCTGACGGACACCGGGGCCGCGCCGGCAGTAACAGACTCTCACCAGGTACACAGCAGTTGTTATATAGCACAGTGCTATAGATCTATTTGTTGTTGAAGATAATAAAATAGTGGCAGTGTTTGGGAGAAGGGACTGTAGTACCTGGAAAACTACACAATTCTCATGCATGTTAGATGTAAGTAAGTAGTAAGTAAGCGAAAACTTTAACTTGTTGAGTGTAATACAGAAAATACATATCTTACCTATTTCAAGGCCAGGTTCAAGGAAATGTATATCAGTTAATTGTATAATTGATCATTTTATCTTGGAAGTGATGGCACCCTGATGTTTCTTCTAACAGGAAGCACTTCTACCATCCAACTAATGGTGTTTGGTTAATGGCTGGGTCCATTTGAGGCTCATCTCACTGCAGCTCATTAGCATTTCATTCAGGATGCAGTCAAGATGCCGGCGTTTAGCATCCCGGCGGTCGGAAAGCTGACACCAGCATCCCGAAACTGCTCGGAAAGGTGATGCCGGCATCCCAACATAGATAGCAATGCAGAATGCCAAAATCCGGATCGAGTTGGTGCCAAAGTCTTCACTGACAAGCCACTGGGGAGGGTTAGGGTTAGGCTGCAGGGAGGGATATTAGGAAGGGTGGGTTAGGGTTAGGCACCACTGAAGAGGCTGGGGGGGGGGGGGGGCGGTTAGGGTCAGGCTGTGGCACAGGTGGGTTAGTGGGGAGGGATGGTGTAACATGAATACAAGACACTACTGTGCGGTGTATGGTGAATAAGGGACACTACTGTGTGGCATTTGAGTTGGAACTACTATTGTGACCACACCCTTCCCCCACAAGACCATGCCCCATTTCTAATACTCACACCTTATTTCAAATGTGTGTAGGGGGTGTGGGGGGGGGGGGGGGAAGAGGGCAGCCCCTTACTTTGACAGGGGTGCTCGGACCCCTAGATACAGAGCCGGCCCTAGGCATAGGCAAACTAGGCAACTGCATAGGGCATTTGGTATGCCATGGGGCACAAGCAGCTTCTGCTGATTAAAATGATATGCAGCATGACTTTTGTATGCAGATACAGCCACAGTCGCACACAGTATATAGGCATGCTGCATATCATTTTATTCAGCAGAAGCTGCTTGTGCATCATAGTCACATAGCAATGCAAATAAGATGCCTTTTCACCAAAAATAGGCACCTGTACTAGCAGAGTTGCCAGCTGACTCACGCCAGGCATCTCCTGCTGCATGGCGCACTGAGGCAAGATGTATGAGGACACATCTGTATCCAAGCAGAGGCGGAAGTCACAGTGTTAGCGGCCGTGTGAGTGCTGTGTTAGTGTGAGTGGGTTGGTTGTGCAATAGTGTTTGGCATATGTGTAAGGGGTATTAAGTGTGTCATGTGTATAAATGCATTAATAATATGCGGTAAATGTATAAGGGGCATTGTGTGTGTCATTATGTGTATAAGGGCACTAATAATGTGCGGCATATGTGAAATGGAAATTATGTGTGTCATTATGTGTATAAGGGCACTAATAATGGTGGTCATTCTGAGTTGTTCGCTCGCTAGCTGCTTTTAACAGCATTGCAAACGCTAGGCCGCCGCCCTCTGGGAGTGTATCTTAGCTTAGCAGAAGTGCGAACAAAAGATTAGCAGAATTGCTACTAAAAATTTTCATGCAGTTTCTGAGTAGCTCCAGACCTACTCCTAGATTGCGATCACATCAGTCCGTTTAGTTCCTGGTTTGACGTCACAAACACACCCTGCATTCGGCCAGCCACTCCCCCGTTTCTCCAGCCACTCCTGCGTTTTTCCCTGGCATGCCTGCGTTTTGTAGCACACTCCCGGAAAACGCTCAGTTACCTCCCAGAAACGCCCCTTTCCTGTCAATCACTCACCGATCAGCAGTGCGACTGAAAAGCGCCGCAATAACTTAGCGCATGTGCACTGCGTACCATGCGCATGCACATTTTCCACCTATTCGCTGCGCTGCGAAAAACGGCAAAGAGCGAACGACTCAGAATGACCACCAATGTGCGGTATATGTGTAAGGGACATTATGTGTATAAGAGCATTACTAAAGGTTGGCATAATGTGCAAGGCACATTATGTTTATAAGGACATTAATAATGTGTGTCATATATGTAAGGGGCATTACTGTGTGGCATTAGGTGTATAAATGCATTACTAATGTGTGGCATTATGTGTATAAGGTGCTCTACTGTGTGGCGTAACATATAGAAATGACACTACTGTGTCGTCTAATGTGAATAAAGAGCAATATGGTGTGATGTAATGTGCATAAGGAGCAATTCAGTGTGATGTTACGTGAATAAGGGACACTACTGTGAGGAGTAACGTTTATAAGGTAAAGTGGTGCTACTGTGTGATGTAACATGAATTAGGGACACTATCACATGACAAATTGTGAATAAAGTTGCACTACTGTGTGGCATAATTTGAATTGGGGGCACTATTGTGTGGCCATGCCCCTTGCCAGTAAAAACACACCCCTTTTTGGGCTGTGTGCCAAATGTGCGCACTGTTCCTGTGTAAAATATAGGGGGTGGGAACACCAAAATAAGGACTGCTATGGGTGAGGGGTGATGGTGCTAGGAAAGGGGTGCAGGGTCAGAGGTGGAACTAGTGATGGTGCTAGGGGGCACCAGCCAAAATCTTGCCTAGGGCATCATGTTAGTTAGGGTCGGCTCTGCCTATGTACACCCCTGCCCACAAGTCAGGGCAATTATGTGTGATCACATTGTCACAGCCCAGTTACCACACAGAAATGCTCTTTTTCACAGTAAGACAGATACATCCAGATTCCGTCCAACTAAGAGATCCGCACATCACAGAATCAGACCAATGTGCTTTAAAATGAGATCTATGCAATCTTTATTTACTAAGGGCCTAATTCAGACCTGATCGCAACAGCATGCTGCACTGCAGGTGGGGTAGATGTAACATGTGCAGAAAGAGTTAGATTTGGGTGGGGTGTGTTCAAACGGAAATCTAAATTGCAGTGTAAAAATAAAGCAGCCAGTATTTACCCTGCACAGAAACAAAATAACCCACCCAAATCTAACTCTCTGCACATGTTACATCTACCCCACCTGTAGTGCACATGGTTTTGCCCAGTAGAGAAAAAGTTTTCTTTTGTGATCAGGTCTGAATTAGGCCCTATATATAAAGTTACTTGTGGGGTATCCAGGGCCGGTGCTTCCACTAGGCAGCTTTAGGCAGCTACCTATGGGCGGAGGGACTTGAAGGGCGGTACGCTGAGGCTTCCGGGGAGAAAAATTAAGGATGTCTCTGAAAGAGAGACATACTTCTTCTAGATCAGCGGTCAGCGGGCAGAGTGTGGATCAGTCAGCGGCAGGAGGAGAGTACACACTCGCTGAGCTGACAGGCAGGCGCCAGGGAGAGAGGAGGACAGCGTGTCACCTAGACTTACTGGTTCCCTGCTGGCATAATGATCCATGTGCAGAAACTGTACCCGGCCCATGCTGTCAGCTCATTAATTTTTGCCGGCGTCAACTGCCAGATTTAGATGCTCGCCAAACAGCGCCTGACCAGAGCCGCCCCCACACCACAGCATAGTCGCCGGGCAGAGGAGGAGAAACTGAGGTGAGGAGAGAATCTCCCCTCAGCATATACAACACTGAACTGCTGGCGCAGTGCGGGATCCTGTTTCCCCCCCACCCCTGTTCCCTTTCTCTGATGTCCCCAGGTCTGTGTCACCCACCTCCATGCCCAGAGGCCCTGCGTCCCTCCTCCCCCTCTTGTGCCCATGTCCCGTGTCACCCCTCCCATATCCTGTGTCCCACCTCCCCCCTGATGTCCCTAAGTCCTGTGCCCCTCCTCCCCCTTCTTGTTCCCATGTCCCGTGTCACCCCTCCCATATCCTGTGTAACACCCGCCCCATGTCCCCAGGTCCTGTGTCCCTCCTATCCCTATGTTTATCCTCATGTCCTCCCATATCCTGTGTCCCACCTCCCCCCCCTGATGTCCCTAGGTCCTGTGTCCCTGCTTCCCCTGTCTTGTGCCCATGTCCTGTGTCACCCCTCCCATATCCTGTGTCACACCTGCCCCATGTCCCCAGGTCCTGTGTCCATCCTATCCCCATGTCTATCCTTCATGTCCTCCCATATCCTGTGTCCCACCTCCCCCCTGATGTCCCTAAGTCCTGTGCCCCTCCTCCCCCTTCTTGTGCCCATGTCCCGTGTCACCCCTCCCATATCCTGTGTCACACCCGCCCCATGTCCCCAGGTCCTGTGTCCATCCTATCCCTATGTCTATCCTCATGTCCTCCCATATCCTGTGTCCCACCTCCCCCCTGATGTCACTAAGTCCTGTGCCCCTCCTCCCCCTTCTTGTTCCCATGTCCCGTGTCACCCCTCCCATATCCTGTGTCACACCCGCCCCATGTCCCCAGGTCCTGTGTCCATCCTATCCCTATGTCTATCCTCATGTCCTCCCATATCATGTGTCCCACCTCCCCCCTGATGTCACTAAGTCCTGTGCCCCTCCTCCCCCTTCTTGTTCCCATGTCCCGTGTCACCCCTCCCATATCCTGTGTCACACCCGCCCCATGTCCCCAGGTCCTGTGTCCATCCTATCCCTATGTCTATCCTCATGTCCTCCCATATCCTGTGTCCCACCTCCCCCCTGATGTCACTAATTCCTGTGCCCCTCCTCCCCTTCTTGTTCCCATGTCCCGTGTCACCCCTCCCATATCCTGTGTAACACCCGCCCCATGTCCCCAGGTCCTGTCCCCCTCCTGTCCCTATGTCTATCCTCATGTCCTCCCATATCCTGTGTCCCACCTCCCCCCCTGATATCCCTAGGTCCTGTGTCCCTCCTTCCCCTGTCTTGTGCCCATGTCCTGTGTCACCCCTCCCATATCCTCTGTCCCACCTCCCCCCTGATGTCCCTAAGTCCTGTGCCCCTCCTCCCCCTTCTTGTGCCCATGTCCCTGTGTCACCCCTCCCATATCCTGTGTCACACCCGCCCCATGTCCCCAGGTCCTGTGTCCATCCTATCCCTATGTCTATCCTCATGTCCTCCCATATCCTGTGTCCCACCTCCCCCCTGATGTCACTAAGTCCTGTGCCCCTCCTCCCCTTCTTGTTCCCATGTCCCGTGTCACCCCTCCCATATCCTGTGTAATACCCGCCCCATGTCCCCAGGTCCTGTGTCCATCCTATCCCTATGTCTATCCTCATGTCATCCCATATCCTGTGTCCCACCTCCCCCCCTGATGTCCCTAGGTCCTGTGTCCCTCCTTCCCCTGTCTTGTGCCCATGTCCTGTGTCACACCCTCCCACTCTTGTTCCCCGGGTATTGTGTCACCTCTTCCCCCTTATGTGTCCAGAGCTTGAGTCACCCCCCACATATCCTGTGTCAACCCCCCTCCCATGTCCCCAGGTACTGTGTCCCTCCTATCCCTCTCTCCACTCTCATGTTCTCAGGTCCTGTGTCACCTCCTTCTCCTTACATGTGCATGTCCTGTGTTACCTTCCCCCCTGTCCCCAGGTACTGTGTCACCTTCTCCCAATCATGTATACATGTTCGGTGTCACCTCCCCCCATTTCCCCAGGTCCAGTGTCCCACCTCCCTCTGTCTTGTGCCCATGTCCTGTCACCCCCTCCCACTCATGTTCCCAGGTACTGTGTCACCCCTTCCCCCTCATGTGTCCGGAACTTGTGTCACCCCTCCATATACTGTGTCAAGCCCCCCACCCATTGCCCCATGTACTGTCCCTCCTCTCCCTCTCTCTACCCTCGTGTCCCCAGGTCCGGTGTCCCTCCTCTTCCACTCTCCACCCTCATGTCCCCAGGTTCTGTGTCCCTCCTCTTCCACTCTCCACCCTCATGTCCCCAGGTCCTGTGTCCCTCCTCTTCCACTCTCCACCCTCATGTCCCCAGGTCCTGTGTCACCTCCTTCTCCTCACGTGTGTATGTCCTGTGTTACCTTCCCCCCTGTCCCCAGGTCCTGTGTCCCTCCTCTTCCACTCTCCACCCTCATGTCCCCAGGTCCTGTGTCACCTCCTTCTCCTCACGTGTGTATGTCCTGTGTTACCTTCCCCCCTGTCCCCAGGTCCTGTGTACCACCTCCCCTACTCCGATGTCCCTAGGTCCTCCTCCCCCTCATGTGCCCAGGTCCTGTGTCACACCCCATGTTTAGTGTCACGCCCCCATGTACTGTGTCACCCCCCTCATGTCCCCAGGTCATGTGTCCCTCCATCCCCCGTCATGTTCCCATGTCGCCCCACATGTACCCATTTCCTGTGTCACAGCTTCACTGGGCTCTTCCATCCCTGCAGGGGGTGGCAGAAGGCTGAAGCTTTGCCTAGGGTGCTGAGAAACCTTGCATCGGCCCTGGGGGGTATCGCATCATATATTATCACTTATGTCATCATTTATGGGCTGTATATTAACTATACCATAAGAATAAATATTCGGTTAAACAAAAATGTATTTCACACGGCGCAGATTTTTGCTCTGCACCAGATGTACTAAGGCTCGCCGCTGTTCTCTGACAGGTCATCGCTCTTTTGACTGTTTTGCTATTTAAAGCTTTTGAACACTTCTTTGTTTCTTCAGGGAAAGTGCTTCCGCTATGTATAGAACCTCTCAAAATAGTTGCTTGCAAGTAACACTCCATCAGGGTGAACAGAATAAATGTATTATGCAGCACAATGTATTACATTGTCTCCAGAATTGGCAGCTAGTAGGATGGTAAGTGAGTCACCCTGATAATGACCTATTCATAATAACTAGTTTATACATGTTACAGTTATGTTGTCTGCAGCTGGGGAGTGCGTTTCCTTCCCCGTCCTCCTCTCTTATAGAACAAAGCAGCCTGATAGCTGGAAGGTGTGCTGCATGTGTGTACCCAGTTAGCAACTATTAAGGGAAAAATGTAGGTGGTTTCCATGGCAACCATGATGTTATAATGAACCGCAAATGATCGTTCCATGCCATCCTGGTGCCAGTGATGGTATGTATAGTACAGTGACTCATTACTTATTTCTAGAGTGCAGCCATATGATTCCCAAACTGGGACAGAGATGCTCAATATTAACACTAATACAGAAGTCCTGATACTGAGGGTGAGAATTTGCCTTCGTGACTGCAAAGGCCAATCAGCAACATGGAGGCAACATCATTTAGTGACCCCACCCACCTACCGGAAAATTTAAAAAAGCCTAAATGCATTGGGAAGGCCATAGGTTTTGCAGCGTCTTTGTTATTTGATAGAGGGTGTTGTGCAGATCCCGTGTGTTCCGAGTCATTTAGGACTTAATTCAGACCTGATGGCAGCAGCAAATTTGTTAGCGGATGGGCAAAACCAGGGGCCTAATTCAGACCTGATTGCTAGGCTGCGTTTTCGTACAGTGTGGGCGATCAGGTCTAAACTGTGAATGCGTATGCGCCGCAATGCGCAGGTGCATCGCACGGGTACAAAGCAGCTCGACGCTCAGCAATGGGTTTGTGCGAAGAATCTATTTACACGGGACTTCGCAAGGAGATTGACAGGATGAAGGCATTTGTGGGTGTCAACTGACTGTTTTCAGCGAGTGTCTCAAAAAACGAAGGCGTGTCCAAGCGTTTACAGGGAGGGTTCCTGGCGTCAGTTCCGGTCCCGGATAGGCTGATGTTAGCGCAGCGGCTGAGTAAGTCCTGGGCTGCGCAGAGACTGCACAAAATCTGTTTGTACAGCTCGGCTGCACAGGCATTCACACACTTGCAAAGCGAAAATACATTCCCCTATGGGCGGCGACTATGCGAATGCAGGACTGCAAGAAACCCCTAGCGAGCGATCAGGTCTGAATTAGGGCCCTCATTCTGAGTTGATCGCACCAAGCAACTTTTTGCTGCTGGTGCAATCAACTAATCTCCGCCTATGGGGGAGTGTATTTTAGCTAGAGATGAGCGGGTTCGGTTCCTCGGAATCCGAACCCGCCCGAACTTCAGTTTTTTTTACACGGGGCCGAGCGACTCGGATATTCCCGCCTTGCTCGGTTAACCCGAGCGCGCCCGAACGTCATCATCCTGCTGTCGGATTCTCGCGAGGCTCGGATTCTATCGCGAGACTCGGATTCTATATAAGGAGCCGCGCGTCGCCGCCATTTTCACACGTGCATTGAGATTGATAGGGAGAGGACGTGGCTGGCGTCCTCTCCGTTTAGAGTGACTAGAGAACTAGAGAGAGACACAAATTTTGGGGAGCATATAGGAGGAGTACTACTTGCTGCTGATAGTGTGACCAGTGACCAGTGCCACCAGTTTAATTAATCCGTTCTCTGCCTGAAAAAAAACGATACACAGTGTGACACAGTCACACACACATACCATATCTGTGCTCAGCCCAGTGTGCTGCATCATATACTGTATATCATTATCTGACTGCACTTAAGTACAGTGCACACTTTTGCTGCCAGAGTGCCACTGCCAGTGTGACTGACCAGTGACCACTGACCACCAGTATTGTGATTGTCTGCTGACCACCAGTATATTGTGATTGTCTGCCTGAAAAAGTTAAACACTCGTCGTGTGGTGTTTTTATAAACGCATTCTGCAGACAGTGTCCAGCAGGTCCGTCATTACATAATATATACCTGTCCGGCTGCAGTACTAGTGTGATATATATATATATTTTAATTTTATCTCATTATCATCCAGTCTATATTAGCAGCAGACACAGTACGGTAGTCCACGGCTGTAGCTACCTCTGTGTCGGCAGTCGCTCGTCCATCCATAATTGTATACCACCTACCCGTGTTTTTTTTTTTTTCTATCTTCTTGATACTAGTAGCTTACTTTAGGAGTCTGCAGTGCTGAGTCTGACAGACAGTGTCCAGCAGGTCCGTCATTACATAATATATATACCTGTCCGGCTGCAGTACTAGTGTGATATATATATATATTTTAATTTTATCTCATTATCATCCAGTCTATATTAGCAGCAGACACAGTACGGTAGTCCACGGCTGTAGCTACCTCTGTGTCGGCAGTCGCCCGTCCATCCATAATTGTATACCACCTACCCGTGGTTTTTTTTTTCTATCTTCTTGATACTAGTAGCTTACTTTAAGAGTCTGCAGTGCTGAGTCTGACAGACAGTGTCCAGCAGGTCCTTCATTACATAATATATATACCTGTCCGGCTGCAGTACTAGTGTGATATATATATATATTTTAATTTTATCTCATTATCATCCAGTCTATATTAGCAGCAGACACAGTACGGTAGTCCACGGCTGTAGCTACCTCTGTGTCGGCAGTCGCTCGTCCATCCATAATTGTATACCACCTACCCGTGGTTTTTTTTTTCTATCTTCTTGATACTAGTAGCTTACTTTAGGAGTCTGCAGTGCTGAGTCTGACAGACAGTGTCCAGCAGGTCCGTCATTACATAATATATATACCTGTCCGGCTGCAGTACTAGTGTGATATATATATATATTTTAATTTTATCTCATTATCATCCAGTCTATATTAGCAGCAGACACAGTACGGTAGTCCACGGCTGTAGCTACCTCTGTGTCGGCAGTCGCTCGTCCATCCATAATTGTATACCACCTACCCGTGGTTTTTTTTTTCTATCTTCTTGATACTAGTAGCTTACTTTAGGAGTCTGCAGTGCTGAGTCTGACAGACAGTGTCCAGCAGGTCCGTCATTACATAATATATATACCTGTCCGGCTGCAGTACTAGTGTGATATATATATATATTTTAATTTTATCTCATTATCATCCAGTCTATATTAGCAGCAGACACAGTACGGTAGTCCACGGCTGTAGCTACCTCTGTGTCGGCAGTCGCCCGTCCATCCATAATTGTATACCACCTACCCGTGTTTTTTTTTTTCTATCTTCTTGATACTAGTAGCTTACTTTAGGAGTCTGCAGTGCTGAGTCTGACAGACAGTGTCCAGCAGGTCCGTCATTACATAATATATATACCTGTCCGGCTGCAGTACTAGTGTGATATATATATATATATTTTAGTTTTATCTCATTATCATCCAGTCTATATTAGCAGCAGACACAGTACGGTAGTCCACGGCTGTAGCTACCTCTGTGTCGGCAGTCGCTCGTCCATCCATAATTGTATACCACCTACCCGTGGTTTTTTTTTTTTCTATCTTCTTGATACTAGTAGCTTACTTTAGGAGTCTGCAGTGCTGAGTCTGACAGACAGTGTCCAGCAGGTCCGTCATTACATAATATATATACCTGTCCGGCTGCAGTACTAGTGTGATATATATATATATTTTAATTTTATCTCATTATCATCCAGTCTATATTAGCAGCAGACACAGTACGGTAGTCCACGGCTGTAGCTACCTCTGTGTCGGCAGTCGCTCGTCCATCCATAATTGTATACCACCTACCCGTGGTTTTTTTTTTCTATCTTCTTGATACTAGTAGCTTACTTTAGGAGTCTGCAGTGCTGAGTCTGACAGACAGTGTCCAGCAGGTCCGTCATTACATAATATATATACCTGTCCGGCTGCAGTACTAGTGTGATATATATATATATATTTTAATTTTATCTCATTATCATCCAGTCTATATTAGCAGCAGACACAGTACGGTAGTCCACGGCTGTAGCTACCTCTGTGTCGGCAGTCGCCCGTCCATCCATAATTGTATACCACCTACCCGTGTTTTTTTTTTTTTTTCCTATCTTCTTGATACTAGTAGCTTACTTTAGGAGTCTGCAGTGCTGAGTCTGACAGACAGTGTCCAGCAGGTCCGTCATTACATAATGTATATACCTGTCCGGCTGCAGTACTAGTGTGATATATATATATATTTTAATTTTATCTCATTATCATCCAGTCTATATTAGCAGCAGACACAGTACGGTAGTCCACGGCTGTAGCTACCTCTGTGTCGGCAGTCGCTCGTCCATCCATAATTGTATACCACCTACCCGTGGTTTTTTTTTTCTATCTTCTTGATACTAGTAGCTTACTTTAGGAGTCTGCAGTGCTGAGTCTGACAGACAGTGTCCAGCAGGTCCGTCATTACATAATATATATACCTGTCCGGCTGCAGTACTAGTGTGATATATATATATATATATTTTAATTTTATCTCATTATCATCCAGTCTATATTAGCAGCAGACACAGTACGGTAGTCCACGGCTGTAGCTACCTCTGTGTCGGCAGTCGCTCGTCCATCCATAATTGTATACCACCTACCCGTGGGTTTTTTTTCTATCTTCTTGATACTAGCAGCTTACTTTAGGAGTCTGCAGTGCTGAGTCTGACAGACAGTGTCCATCAGGTCCGTCATTACATAATATATATACCTGTCCGGCTGCAGTACTAGTGTGATATATATATATATATTTTATTTTTATCTCATTATCATCCAGTCTATATTAGCAGCAGACACAGTACGGTAGTCCACGGCTGTAGCTACCTCTGTGTCGGCAGTCGCTCGTCCATCCATAATTGTATACCACCTACCCGTGTTTTTTTTTTTTCTATCTTCTTGATACTAGTAGCTTACTTTAGGAGTCTGCAGTGCTGAGTCTGACAGACAGTGTCCAGCAGGTCCGTCATTACATAATATATATACCTGTCCGGCTGCAGTACTAGTGTGATATATATATATATTTTAATTTTATCTCATTATCATCCAGTCTATATTAGCAGCAGACACAGTACGGTAGTCCACGGCTGTAGCTACCTCTGTGTCGGCAGTCGCTCGTCCATCCATAATTGTATACCACCTACCCGTGGTTTTTTTTTTTTCCTATCTTCTTGATACTAGTAGCTTACTTTAGGAGTCTGCAGTGCTGAGTCTGACAGACAGTGTCCAGCAGGTCCGTCATTACATAATATATATACCTGTCCGGCTGCAGTACTAGTGTGATATATATATATATATTTTAATTTTATCTCATTATCATCCAGTCTATATTAGCAGCAGACACAGTACGGTAGTCCACGGCTGTAGCTACCTCTGTGTCGGCAGTCGCTCGTCCATCCATAATTGTATACCACCTACCCGTGGTTTTTTTTTTCTATCTTCTTGATACTAGTAGCTTACTTTAGGAGTCTGCAGTGCTGAGTCTGACAGACAGTGTCCAGCAGGTCCGTCATTACATAATATATATACCTGTCCGGCTGCAGTACTAGTGTGATATATATATATATTTTAATTTTATCTCATTATCATCCAGTCTATATTAGCAGCAGACACAGTACGGTAGTCCACGGCTGTAGCTACCTCTGTGTCGGCAGTCGCTCGTCCATCCACAATTGTATACCACCTACCCGTGGTTTTTTTTTTTCTATCTTCTTGATACTAGTAGCTTACTTTAGGAGTCTGCAGTGCTGAGTCTGACAGACAGTGTCCAGCAGGTCCGTCATTACATAATATATATACCTGTCCGGCTGCAGTACTAGTGTGATATATATATATATATTTTAATTTTATCTCATTATCATCCAGTCTATATTAGCAGCAGACACAGTACGGTAGTCCACGGCTGTAGCTACCTCTGTGTCGGCAGTCGCTCGTCCATCCATAATTGTATACCACCTACCCGTGGTTTATTTTTTCTATCTTCTTGATACTAGTAGCTTACTTTAGGAGTCTGCAGTGCTGAGTCTGACAGACAGTGTCCAGCAGGTCCGTCATTACATAATATATATACCTGTCCGGCTGCAGTACTAGTGTGATATATATATATATTTTAATTTTATCTCATTATCATCCAGTCTATATTAGCAGCAGACACAGTACGGTAGTCCACGGCTGTAGCTACCTCTGTGTCGGCAGTCGCTCGTCCATCCATAATTGTATACCACCTACCCGTGGTTTTTTTTTTTTCTATCTTCTTGATACTAGTAGCTTACTTTAGGAGTCTGCAGTGGTGAGTCTGACAGACAGTGTCCAGCAGGTCCGTCATTACATAATATATATACCTGTCCGGCTGCAGTACTAGTGTGATATATATATATATATTTTAATTTTATCTCATTATCATCCAGTCTATATTAGCAGCAGACACAGTACGGTAGTCCACGGCTGTAACTACCTCTGTGTCGGCAGTCGCTCGTCCATCCATAATTGTATACCACCTACCCGTGTTTTTTTTTTTTCTATCTTCTTGATACTAGTAGCTTACTTTAGGAGTCTGCAGTGCTGAGTCTGACAGACAGTGTCCAGCAGGTCCGTCATTACATAATATATATACCTGTCCGGCTGCAGTACTAGTGTGATATATATATATATTTTAATTTTATCTCATTATCATCCAGTCTATATTAGCAGCAGACACAGTACGGTAGTCCACGGCTGTAGCTACCTCTGTGTCGGCAGTCGCTCGTCCATCCATAATTGTATACCACCTACCCGTGGTTTTTTTTTCCCTATCTTCTTGATACTAGTAGCTTACTTTAGGAGTCTGCAGTGCTGAGTCTGACAGACAGTGTCCAGCAGGTCCGTCATTACATAATATATATACCTGTCCGGCTGCAGTACTAGTGTGATATATATATATATTTTAATTTTATCTCATTATCATCCAGTCTATATTAGCAGCAGACACAGTACGGTAGTCCACGGCTGTAGCTACCTCTGTGTCGGCAGTCGCTCGTCCATCCATAATTGTATACCACCTACCCGTGGTTTTTTTTTTCTATCTTCTTGATACTAGTAGCTTACTTTAGGAGTCTGCAGTGCTGAGTCTGACAGACAGTGTCCAGCAGGTCCGTCATTACATAATATATATACCTGTCTGGCTGCAGTACTAGTGTGATATATATATATATATTTTAATTTTATCTCATTATCATCCAGTCTATATTAGCAGCAGACACAGTACGGTAGTCCACGGCTGTAGCTACCTCTGTGTCGGCAGTCGCTCGTCCATCCATAATTGTATACCACCTACCCGTGGTTTTTTTTCTTCTAGCTTCTTGATACTAGTAGCTTACTTTAGGAGTCTGCAGTGCTGAGTCTGACAGACAGTGTCCAGCAGGTCCGTCATTACATAATATATATACCTGTCCGGCTGCAGTACTAGTGTGATATATATATATATATTTTAATTTTATCTCATTATCATCCAGTCTATATTAGCAGCAGACACAGTACGGTAGTCCACGGCTGTAGCTACCTCTGTGTCGGCAGTCGCTCGTCCATCCATAATTGTATACCACCTACCCGTGTTTTTTTTTTTTCTATCTTCTTGATACTAGTAGCTTACTTTTGGAGTCTGCAGTGCTGAGTCTGACAGACAGTGTCCAGCATGTCCGTCATTACATAATATATATACCTGTCCGGCTGCAGTACTAGTGTGATATATATATATATATATATATTTTAATTTTATCTCATTATCATCCAGTCTATATTAGCAGCAGACACAGTACGGTAGTCCACGGCTGTAGCTACCTCTGTGTCGGCAGTCGCTTGTCCATCCATAATTGTATACCACCTACCCGTGGTTTTTTTTTTCTATCTTCTTGATACTAGTAGCTTACTTTAGGAGTCTGCAGTGCTGAGTCTGACAGACAGTGTCCAGCAGGTCCGTCATTACATAATATATATACCTGTCCGGCTGCAGTACTAGTGTGATATATATATATATATATATTTTAATTTTATCTCATTATCATCCAGTCTATATTAGCAGCAGACACAGTACGGTAGTCCACGGCTGTAGCTACCTCTGTGTCGGCAGTCGCTGGTCCATCCATAAGTATACTAGTATCCATCCATCTCCATTGTTTACCTGAGGTGCCTTTTAGTTGTGCCTATTAAAATATGGAGAACAAAAATGTTGAGGTTCCAAAATTAGGGAAAGATCGAGATCCACTTCCACCTCGTGCTGAAGCTGCTGCCACTAGTCATGGCCGAGACGATGAAATGCCAGCAACGTCGTCTGCCAAGGCCGATGCCCAATGTCATAGTACAGAGCATGTAAAATCCAAAACACCAAATATCAGTAAAAAAAGGACTCCAAAATCTAAAATAAAATTGTCGGAGGAGAAGCGTAAACTTGCCAATATGCCATTTACCACACGGAGTGGCAAGGAACGGCTGAGGCCCTGGCCTATGTTCATGGCTAGTGGTTCAGCTTCACATGAGGATGGAAGCACTCAGCCTCTCGCTAGAAAAATGAAAAGACTCAAGCTGGCAAAAGCACCGCAAAGAACTGTGCGTTCTTCCAAATCCCAAATCCACAAGGAGAGTCCAATTGTGTCGGTTGCGATGCCTGACCTTCCCAACACTGGACGTGAAGAGCATGCGCCTTCCACCATTTGCACGCCCCCTGCAAGTGCTGGAAGGAGCACCCGCAGTCCAGTTCCTGATAGTCAGATTGAAGATGTCAGTGTTGAAGTACACCAGGATGAGGAGGATATGGGTGTTGCTGGCGCTGGGGAGGAAATTGACAAGGAGGATTCTGATGGTGAGGTGGTTTGTTTAAGTCAGGCACCCGGGGAGACACCTGTTGTCCGTGGGAGGAATAGGGCCGTTGACATGCCTGGTGAAAATACCAAAAAAATCAGCTCTTCGGTGTGGAAGTATTTCAACAGAAATGCGGACAACATTTGTCAAGCCGTGTGTTGCCTTTGTCAAGCTGTAATAAGTAGGGGTAAGGACGTTAACCACCTCGGAACATCCTCCCTTATACGTCACCTGCAGCGCATTCATAATAAGTCAGTGACAAGTTCAAAAACTTTGGGCGACAGCGGAAGCAGTCCACTGACCAGTAAATCCCTTCCTCTTGTAACCAAGCTCACGCAAACCACCCCACCAACTCCCTCAGTGTCAATTTCCTCCTTCCCCAGGAATGCCAATAGTCCTGCAGGCCATGTCACTGGCAATTCTGACGAGTCCTCTCCTGCCTGGGATTCCTCCGATGCATCCTTGCGTGTAACGCCTACTGCTGCTGGCGCTGCTGTTGTTGCTGCTGGGAGTCGATGGTCATCCCAGAGGGGAAGTCGTAAGCCCACTTTTACTACTTCCACCAAGCAATTGACTGTCCAACAGTCCTTTGCGAGGAAGATGAAATATCACAGCAGTCATCCTGTTGCAAAGCGGATAACTGAGGCCTTGACAACTATGTTGGTGTTAGACGTGCGTCCGGTATCCGCCGTTAGTTCACAGGGAACTAGACAATTTCTTGAGGTAGTGTGCCCCCGTTACCAAATACCATCTAGGTTCCACTTCTCTAGGCAGGCGATACCGAGAATGTACACGGACGTCAGAAAAAGACTCACCAGTGTCCTAAAAAATGCAGTTGTACCCAATGTCCACTTAACCACGGACATGTGGACAAGTGGAGCAGGGCAGGGTCAGGACTATATGACTGTGACAGCCCACTGGGTAGATGTATGGACTCCCGCCGCAAGAACAGCAGCGGCGGCACCAGTAGCAGCATCTCGCAAACGCCAACTCTTTCCTAGGCAGGCTACGCTTTGTATCACCGGTTTCCAGAATACGCACAAAGCTGAAAACCTCTTACGGCAACTGAGGAAGATCATCGCGGAATGGCTTACCCCAATTGGACTCTCCTGTGGATTTGTGGCATCGGACAATGCCAGCAATATTGTGTGTGCATTAAATATGGGCAAATTCCAGCACGTCCCATGTTTTGCACATACCTTGAATTTGGTGGTGCAGAATTTTTAAAAAAACGACAGGGGCGTGCAAGAGATGCTGTCGGTGGCCAGAAGAATTGCGGGACACTTTCGGCGTACAGGCACCACGTACAGAAGACTGGAGCAACACCAAAAACGCCTGAACCTGCCCTGCCATCATCTGAAGCAAGAAGTGGTAACGAGGTGGAATTCAACCCTATATATGCTTCAGAGGTTGGAGGAGCAGCAAAAGGCCATTCAAGCCTATACAATTGAGCACGATATAGGAGGTGGAATGCACCTGTCTCAAGCGCAGTGGAGAATGATTTCAACGTTGTGCAAGATTCTGCTGCCCTTTGAACTTGCCACACGTGAAGTCAGTTCAGACACTGCCAGCCTGAGTCAGGTCATTCCCCTCATCAGGCTTTTGCAGAAGAAGCTGGAGACATTGAAGGAGGAGCTAACACGGAGCGATTCCGCTAGGCATGTGGGACTTGTGGATGGAGCCCTTAATTCGCTTAACAAGGATTCACGGGTGGTCAATCTGTTGAAATCAGAGCACTACATTTTGGCCACCGTGCTCGATCCTAGATTTAAAACCTACCTTGGATCTCTCTTTCCGGCAGACACAAGTCTGCTGGGGTTCAAAGACCTGCTGGTGAGAAAATTGTCAAGTCAAGCGGAACGCGACCTGTCAACATCTCCTCCTTCACATTCTCCCGCAACTGGGGGTGCGAGGAAAAGGCTCAGAATTCCGAGCCCACCCGCTGGCGGTGATGCAGGGCAGTCTGGAGCGACTGCTGATGCTGACATCTGGTCCGGACTGAAGGACCTGACAACGATTACGGACATGTCGTTTACTGTCACTGCATATGATTCTCTCCCCATTGAAAGAATGGTGGAGGATTATATGAGTGACCGCATCCAAGTAGGCACGTCAGACAGTCCGTACTTATACTGGCAGGAAAAAGAGGCAATTTGGAGGCCCTTGCACAAACTGGCTTTATTCTACCTAAGTTGCCCTCCCACAAGTGTGTACTCCGAAAGAGTGTTTAGTGCCGCTGCTCACCTTGTCAGCAATCGGCGTACGAGGTTACTTCCAGAAAATGTGGAGAAGATGATGTTCATTAAAATGAATTATAATCAATTCCTCCGTGGAGACATTGACCAGCAGCAATTGCCTCCACAAAGTACACAGGGAGCTGAGATGGTGGATTCCAGTGGGGACGAATTGATAATCTGTGAGGAGGGGGATGTACACGGTGATATATCGGAGGATGATGATGAGGTGGACATCTTGCCTCTGTAGAGCCAGTTTGTGCAAGGAGAGATTAATTGCTTCTTTTTTGGTGGGGGTCCAAACCAACCCGTCATTTCAGTCACAGTCGTGTGGCAGACCCTGTCACTGAAATGATGGGTTGGTTAAAGTGTGCATGTCCTGTTTATACAACATAAGGGTGGGTGGGAGGGCCCAAGGACAATTCCATCTTGCACCTCTTTTTTCTTTCATTTTTCTTTGCGTCATGTGCTGTTTGGGGAGTATTTTTTTGAAGGGCCATCCTGCGTGACACTGCAGTGCCACTCCTAGATGGGCCAGGTGTTTGTGTCGGCCACTAGGGTCGCTTAGCTTACTCACACAGCTACCTCATTGCGCCTCTTTTTTTCTTTGCGTCATGTGCTGTTTGGGGAGTGTTTTTTGGAAGGGCCATCCTGCGTGACACTGCAGTGCCACTCCTAGATGGGCCAGGTGTTTGTGTCGGCCACTAGGGTCGCTTAGCTTACTCACACAGCTACCTCATTGCGCCTCTTTTTTTCTTTGCGTCATGTGCTGTTTGGGGAGTGTTTTTTGGAAGGGCCATCCTGCGTGACACTGCAGTGACACTCCTAGATGGGCCAGGTGTTTGTGTCGGCCACTAGGGTCGCTTAGCTTAGTCACACAGCTACCTCATTGCGCCTCTTTTTTTCTTTGCGTCATGTGCTGTTTGGGGAGTGTTTTTTGGAAGGGCCATCCTGCGTGACACTGCAGTGCCACTCCTAGATGGGCCAGGTGTTTGTGTCGGCCACTAGGGTCGCTTAGCTTAGTCACACAGCTACCTCATTGCGCCTCTTTTTTTCTTTGCGTCATGTGCTGTTTGGGGAGTGTTTTTTGGAAGGGCCATCCTGCGTGACACTGCAGTGCCACTCCTAGATGGGCCAGGTGTTTGTGTCGGCCACTAGGGTCGCTTAGCTTAGTCATCCAGCGACCTTGGTGCAAATTTTAGCACTAAAAATAATATTGTGAGGTGTGAGGTGTTCAGAATAGACTGAAAATGAGTGGAAATTATGGTTTTTGAGGTTAATAATACTTTGGGATCAAAATGACCCCCAAATTCTATGATTTAAGCTGTTTTTTAGTGTTTTTTGAAAAAAACACCCGAATCCAAAACACACCCGAATCCGACAAAAAAAATTCGGTGAGGTTTTGCCAAAACGCGGTCGAACCCAAAACACGGCCGCGGAACCGAACCCAAAACCAAAACACAAAACCCGAAAAATTTCAAGTGCACATCTCTAATTTTAGCATAGCAGTGCTGCGATCGCTTGTGCAGTCCTGCTATGCTAAAAAAGTTTCACTCAAAACAAGACCTGCCCTGGACATACTTACCCTGTGCGATGGATCCAGCGATGATGGGCCTGGCTTTGACGTCACACCTCCGCCCTCCGTTTGCCTGGACACGCCTGCGTTTTGCTTACCACTACCCGAAAACGGCAGCAAACAGTAGGTTTCCACCCCGGAACGCCCTCTTGCTGTCCATCTTCTTTGCAGTCGCCGCTGCCACCGCTTTCTTCTCTGTAAGCGCGTGCGAACGGGTCGGAATGACCCCCTAGGTTCATGGTTTTGCCCATCTGCTAACAAATTTGCTGCTACGATCAGGTCTGAATTAGGCCCCAGGCCCTTAGTTCCCGATGTCTCCTTATTGGATCTGGCAACAGAAGTTTTCAAAGGGTTTCAGAGCCTGAAAAGAAAAATATTCATGAGGACATTATTCAACTTCAGAGCTTCGATCTCAATGGCACCTCTTTTGTCTAGCCTGCTTTTGTGCTTCCTGCGCAGAGTACTGACATGGGAGCATTATGCTGCTGTACTATTGTTACCACTGAACTATTCACCGCTGCTCTGCTAAGCAGGCCAGTGAGAGACAGAGCCTCCCAACTGCCGCCCCCCACCGCGGGACACTGCGGCCCGCGGGTGGGACAGCGGGACAGTCCCCAAAAAATGGGACTGTCCTGCGAAAATCGGGAGAGTTGGGAGGTATGCATATATCTATCTATCTATCTATCTATCTATCTATCTATCTATCTATCTATCTATCTACACACACATATATATACTGTATATATACACACACACACACACATATATATATATATATATTTATATATACATACAATACATATATACATATACACATAGCATATTAAACATGCATACATATATATATATATATATATATATATACATACAGTACACGTATATACGCATGTATATATATCATATGTGTGTGTGTGTGTTTATATGTATGTATGTATATACATGTGTGTATATATGTATGCACATGGATATATATGTACTATAATTAAAATAAACTTTTATTAAGCACTTACAAGTCCCACCAGGAAGACAGCAGGCTGCAGAGGACACTAGACAGCCATTAATAATACACATGCAGCTATAAAAAAAAAAATTATTATTATTTTGCTGGAGGGGGGTTTCTGGGTGCCCGGAAACCCCCCTGGGTGCGCCACTGGTAGCCTAACCCTCACCTGCCCCCCACAGTCTAGCCCTATCCCTCCTATCCCTTCCATCTATAGCTAGCCATAAACCTCCCACAGCCTAACCCTATCCCTCCCATATTTAGCCTAACCCTAACCTGCCCCCCCCCGACAGTCTAACCATTTCCCTCCCATCTATACCCAGCCATAAACCTCCCACAGTCTAATCCTATCACCCCCATATGTAGCCTTACCCTAACCGCCCCCCCCCACAGCCTAAGCCTATCCCTCCTATATGTAGCCTAACCCTAACCTGCCTCCCCACAGCCTAACCCTATCCCTCCCATCCGTAGCCTAACCGAAACCTGCCCCCCCCACAGCCTAACCTTATCCCTCCCATATGTAGCCTAACCCTAACCTGCCTCCCCACAGCCTAACCCTATCCCTCCCATCCGTAGCCTAACCCTAACCTGCCCCCCACAGTCTAACCCTACCCTCCCATCAATAACCTGCCACAGCCTAACCCAATCCCTCCCATATGTAGCCTAACCCTAACCTGACCCCCCACAGTCTAACCCTATACCTCCCATCTGTAGCCTAACCCTAACCTGCCCCCCACAGCCTAACCCTATCCCTCCCATCTGTAGCCTAACCCTAACCTGCCCCCCCACAGTCTAACCCTACCCTCCCATCCATAGCCAGCCATAACCTCCCCACAGCCTAACCCAATCCCTCCCATATGTAGCCTAACCGAAACCAGCCCCCCCCACAGCCTAACATTATCCCTCCCATATGTAGCCTAACCCTAACCTGCCTCCCCACAGCCTAACCCTATCCCTCCCATCCGTAGCCTAACCCTAACCTGCCCCCCACAGTCTAACCCTACCCTCCCATCAATAACCCCCCACAGCCTAACCCAATCCCTCCCATATGTAGCCTAACCCTAACCTGACCCCCCACAGCCTAACCCTATACCTCCCATCTGTAGCCTAACCCTAACCTGCCCCCCCCCACAGCCTAACCTTATCCCTCCCATCTGTAGCCTAACCCTAACCTGCCCCCCCCCCACAGTCTAACCCTATTCCTCCCATCCATAGCCAACCATAACCTCCCCACAGCCTAACCCTATCCCTCGCATATGTAGCCTAACCCTAACCTGCCCCCCCACAGCCTAAACCTATCCCTCCTTTATGTAGCCTAAACTAGCCCTGCCCCCCACAGTCTAACCCTATCCCTCCCATATGTAGCCTAACCCTAGCCCTGCCCCCCACAGTCTAACCCTATCCCTCCCATATGTAGTCTAACCCTAGCCTACCCTCCACAGCCTAACCCTGTCCCTTCCATCTGTAGCCTAATCCTAACCGCCCCCCCACAATCTAACCCAATCTCTTCTATCCGTAGCCTAACCCTAACCCCCCCACAGCCTAACCCTATCCCTCCCATTCGTAGCCTAACCCTAACCTCCCCACAGCCTAACCCTATCCTTCCCATCCGTAGTCTAACCCTAACCACTCCACAGCCTAACCCTATCCCTCCCATCTGTAGCCTAACCCTAACCTGCCCCCCCCACAGCCTAACCCTATCCCTCCCATTCATAGCCTATCCCCCCCCCACAGCCTAACCCTATCCCTCCCATCCGTAGCCTAACCCTGCAGTTTATGATGACACTTAAACTGTCACTATTATGAGAATGTCGACATGTTACCTGTCAACATTTGAATGATGTCGACATCACAACTGTTGACATTGTAGTGTCGACATTATGAATTACAGTAACTGAATCCCATATATATACGGTACGCTGCTAATGCTGTGATTGGAGTGCCGGATACTGCTCTTGAGATATAGATATATATATATCTCCTATATAATAGCCCAGATCTGTGACTTTGTGTCTGTGTGTATAACGCATCTCTCATTGGGTTAGTGGCAGGTCTATCACACCCAGTCCACAGCTGATTGGGAGAGAAACGCCCTCCGACACAGGTTACATCCAATGGGAGGCTCTGCCCTTTGCCTGCTGTGTTTTCACAGAGCAGGATTAGCAATGGGACTGATGGAGCTGCAGCTCCAGCCCCACACCCCAAAATAGGCCCACTGCATCTGCAGCAACATACCCTCCAACAATTTACACATACTGTAAAAATTTATACAAATTTGAAAAGGGGGCATGGCCACGGGTACAGCCGCGTGGCCACGCCCCTTTTCCTATACTTTCAATGGAACATACCTCCCAACATGACCCTCTCCAGGAGGGACACAATGCTCTGCTTCTGGACTTTTCTCTTAATTTATGATTGCTGGCACCTGTGTTGAACAGGTTAATGGATGAGAAAGGTGTTTCAGCACAGGTGATGGCAATCAGGAATTAAGAGGGAAGTCCAGGAGCAGAGCATTCTGTCCCTCCTGGAGAGGGTCATGTTGAGAGGTATGATGGAAGCTTGGAGAGTCAAAAATCGGTACAGACCATAAAAAAAAGGGACTGTACCTGCCATAAATATCCAGCTGGAGAGTATGCCACTGCATCTGCAGCAAGTCTCTGCGCTGCAGATAGGGGAAAAAAAAACCTTTTACTGCAGCGTCCTATGTCCTGCTGCCAGTCCGCCTGCCCCCTCCAGCATCAACAATCCCCACTCCCTAGCCGTGGCGCAGGTGTAACAAAAGCTGCTGCAGCCACTGGCATAGATGTGTATGAAAGCGGCGCAGCGGAAGGCTTTCATAGGCCTCCCTGCGCCACATACTCTCTGAGCTCCGGAGCCTTCTCTGCGTGTAATGTCACAGAAGTGCCTCCACGCCACAGCCGCGCGCCCAGATCCCCAGAGGCCCTGACTCCGCAACACAGCACCTGTGCTGCCGGCCTGGAAGCCCCGAGATAGCTAATGTAACGGATAGAGTGGGTGATATCGCGGAGGGTAATGTCTGGACGCTGAATCAATGTAAAAGGTGACAGTGCTGTGCAGTGCAGTGGGTGTGCAGTCTGGGCTGGTGCTAGGGTGTTCAGCGCCCCCCTGCAAACTATAAATTTGCATCCTCACATACTTTACAGTAGTAGAGACACACATGTAACGCCCCCTGTACCAGTGACGCTTACACACGTAACGCCCCCTGTACCAGTGACGCTTACACACGTAACGCCCCCTGTACCAGTGACGCTTACACACGTAACGCCCCCTGTACCAGTGTTGCATTCCGGCCCTTAGGGCTGCTGGGAGCTGTAGTTTATTGAGTGCATCTTCTTCCCTGTAATGCCGCGCGTTGGGACACTGGCGCTAACAATAGTGACTGGCTGCTGTGCTAGTCTCCGGTAGAGCCACTGCCAAAGGGAGGACAGCTGCTTAGCTGCTGACAGGAGAAGCAGGAGAAGCATTACCCGCCCCTCCCTCACTCACAGTACCTCCGGGCCCCATCCGTGGCACCCCCACACACCCCCTCCTGCACCTGTGGTAGCTCCAGATCCCCTCCCCCACCCGCAGCAACCCCTCACCCGCCCCTCCCGCCGCAACATTGCATTCGCCCCTCCCCCACCCGGGTCACCCCCGCAACTGCTCCTCTTCCACCCGCGGTGGCTCTGGACCCCCACCTGCGGCACCACCGCACCAGCCCCTCCCCCACCAGCGTCACGACCGCAGCCACCCCTCCCGCGGCACACCCGGGTCCCATCCGCGTCTTCCCCGCACCCGCCACTCCACCAACCAAAGCACCTACTAGGTGACTCATTAGGCCCTGTGTGGCTGTTCACCGCATTGCAAGGGGCTTCGACCCCTTAACCATTGCACGTCCTTTGTCCGTGCAATATTTAACCACTCTCACAATTATGATTGGAGGTAATACTCCATATAATAAAAATATTGCACGCCACAAGGGTGTGCAAGGGTTAAGGGGGCGTAGGCCCTTACGACGGTGTGAAGAGCGCCCGTAGGGCGCGATCAGAGCCGGCCTTAACCTATATGATGCCCTAGGCAAGATTTTGGCTGGTGCCCCCTAGCACCACCGCTGGTTCCGCCTCTGACCTTGCACCTCTTTCCCAGCACCATCACCCCCCACCCATAACAGTCCTTATTTTGGTGTTTGTACCCCGTATAATTTAAATAGGAACAGTTCGCACATTTGGTGCACAGCCCAAAAAGGGGTGTGTTTTTGCTGGCAAGGGGCATGGCCAGACAATAGTACCCCCAATTCAAATTACGCCACACAGTACTGCAACTTTATTCACATTTGATCATGCAATATTGTCCATAATACACATTACATCCCACAGTAGTATCACTTTACCTTATAAACATTACTCCTCACATTAGAGCTCCTTATTCACATTATATCACACTGAATTGCTCCTTATTCACATTACACCACACCATATTGCTCTTTATTCACATTCGATGACACAGTAGTGCCCTTTCTATACGCAATGTCACATAGTAAAGCACCTTATACACATAATGACACACATTAGTAATGCATTTATACACATAATTCCACACAGTAATGCCTCTTACACATATGAGACACATCATTAATGTCCTTATAAACATAATGCGTCTTACACATTATGACAACCTTTATTAATGCCCTTTTACACATACTGTCCCTTACACATGTGCCGCACATTATTAATGCCCTTATACACATAATGACACACATAGTGCCCCCTACACATTTGCTGCACATTATTAGTGTCCCTATACATATAATGATACACATACAGTAGTACCCTGTTACACATATGCCGCACATTATTAATGCCCTTATACACATAATGACACACATAGTGCCCCTTACACATATGTTGCACATTATTAAGGCATTTTTACATGACACACATAATGCTCCTTACACATATTCTGAACACTACTACACAACCAACCCACTCACAGGCACACAGCACTCACACTGCCACTAACACTGTGACCTCTGCCTCTGCTTGGATACAGATGTGTCCTCATAAATCTTGCCTCAATGCTATAAATCTTATTTGCATTGCTATGTAGCTAGGATGCACAAGCAGCTTCTGCTGATTAAAATGATATGCAGCATGCCTATATACAGTGTGACTCTGTGGCTGTATCTGCATATGAAATGTTACACACAGAATATAGGCATGCCACATATCATTTTAATCAGTAGAAGCTGCTGATGCCCCTAGACATATCAAATGCCCTAGGCAATTGCCTAGTTTGCATATGCCTATGGCCGGCTCTGGGCGCGATTAATCACCTAGTGTGTGTATATATATATATATATATATATATGTTTTTACTAGCTGTTCTACCCGTCCTTCGCACAGGAGTTTCTGATTTTCACGGTTGTACATATAAATGAGTGTTAAAAATTTGGTCAATCCATAGAGATATAAATTTGAGCTGTCTTAATGTAAGTAAATATTAATCCATGGTTCTTGGCGTTACCCGAGGTGCACCCATAGCAGATACGGTAAAAAGTGACAGGACCATTTTTGTAGTATATTAAATTCTACACACTGGAGGTGCAATCCAAATTTTGATCCGGTTGTCGGTTTGGGGGTCATCGTTCATGCAATGCAAGCCACGCATCGGTAATGACGTCATTATGTCATCCCCCTTTTCATCTCCTTAGAGGAGGTTTATTAAAATTCTGTTTACGTAGTTTTCCTACTTCTCACCTGAAGAATTCCTGACCTGTTACATTTCATCTTCCTAACATATCGGAAAGTAAGAGAATTAGTGATCAGTCAGTCAGTCAGTCAGTCAGTCAGTCAGTCAGTGAGTGAGGGCTTTCGCATATTATTATATTTTTAATTCAATGTGATAGTAAGTTACAAAGAGTACAATACATTTATAAATAAATGGGGTTTATTACGTCTTCCTCACCCTTACATGTTGCAGCAAAGCATTTGTTAATATATTCAATGCTGTAAATATAGATTTCTAATTTGCACATTTTATTTCCCATGAGTAATATTTCCATCTATTTCACTGAATGCAGAGATTACTGTATCTCTAACATCAAAGCGTTTAATACTGAGCCCAACGCAACTGACATCAGATAAACAGCATCACCGTATATATGTCTAATATAGATGTCTCTGTCTCTCTGTTTCTCTCTCTCTCTCTCTCTCTCTCTCTCTCTCTCTCTCTCTCTCTCTCACTTTGGGGAAAATTTAGTAAAATGCAATTTTAGTGGCAGGCACATTTGTGGTCAATTTTAACCTCCAAATCACCAGATATAATACCCAGTGAGCTGGATGTACCTAGTGTACAGTAATTGACATTATTTATGATTTATGAATTCTAAGTAGCATTGACCCAATCCTGGTATCCCTGGCTGGTGGGTACCATGCGACAGAAACAACTGTCAGCCCCCTAAATGAATAAAAGTGATTTCTATGCCCCCTTTCTTGAAAAACAAAAATTGTGTGTGCCCTCTTATCTACTGTATATAGAGAAATACATGTATCCCTATTTAAAATAATAATCTGACACAGTCCAAGGGAATAAGTAAGAAAAAATAATAATCTACTGAAATACTCCGTTACTACTCCCAAATTAGTTAAGACTGTCAAGTCATGGAGCCAACCAAATTCGGTTTATCAATAGACACAATAAAAGACTGCTTTTCATTGACTCCTCATCAAAAAAGCAGCAGGAGTGGACGAAAGGGAAATCTGTAAAACCTCTACCCTGGTAGGGTAGCAGCGTCAGCCCACCGGGTTACACAATTATTTCTACATTATGGGGCAAATTCAGTATGAATGGCAGGTAGTGATTCGTATGGAATTTTTGCGGAGGGGCCGCGGGCGCATGCGCAGCAGGCCCTACTGCGCATGCGCCCGCATTTTCTGCGGGGGGCCGCAGAAAATACAATCGCCTCTGCCTGTCAATCAGGCAGAGGCGGTCCCGGGGCGGGAGGGGGATGGCAACGCTCCGTTTTCTGGGTGGAAACGGAGCGTTGCGGGGCGTGCCAGCCCAAGCGGTGGGCTGGTACGCTCGAACGGGGTGTGTCGGGGGTGCAGCCACAGCGGCTGCGTGATGTGACACGCAGCCTCTGCGACGGCAAAAATGGCGCCGGGACTCCTGTGTCCGCAGCTAAGCTGCGCCGGCAGGAATCATCCTTAATTTCTGCTAACAAGCGGAATTTGCGTGCTGTTCGCAATTTCTGCTTGAAGCAGGGGGGGAGGCGCCGGTCAGCACGCTGGGCGGCCCCCAGCATGCGTGCTAATGGTTAGCAAATTCTGCTGATTAGCAGCATCCGCTAACCTTACTAAATTGGCCCCTATATTTACAGCTACAGATTTTGATGCGTCTGCTACTAATTTGCCCAACGGTATTTCAAAAGGCTTAAATATGCTCTTATGAAAAGCAAAAAATTGAAATATGCTTACACGTGAAATCTTAAAACAAGAAAAATTGTGATCAGATTCACTGTTTAAAAAATGAAAGAGACTGCCTGGTTGGTTGCCATAGGCAACACCAACTCTTCCGCACAACTGCCAATAAACAATCTCTATGAATGTCCCCAACCCTGTGGCTACTCTGATTGGATGGTCATTTTCATTCATGTGTGAGAGCTGAAGCAGGAGGACAGAGAGAGCAGAACTGACGTCCTCACAGATACATTACCATCTGCTGTTACTACCAGGCGCAGATGGACTGTCACAGCGAAAATGGATTCCCTCAGTGTCTCCTGGAATGTGGCCACTGCCTGGAAAGAAAAGAGCCTTAAAGAATTAAAAAATGCACCATCTGCCGTACCCCTAGTGCTGGCCACTGATGCTGCTGTTGCTATATCTGACTCGGGAAAGCCCTACAGTGTCACCGGGCAGGGAACTCTGATCTCTCTCCAAAACAAAGTGATTTACTGTAGATCACATGATCCACAACTGGTAAAATACACACATGCACCGATTTTGTGCTTGATGCAAACTACAACCATTATATATATATATATATATATATATATATACTGTGTATATATATATATATATATATATATATATACATATATATATATACTGTGTGCATGTGTATATATATATATATATATATATATACTGTATATATATATATATTCATATATATATATATATATATTTATATACATTTATATACAGGTTGGATCTCTCTCCCATATCCAAAATGCTTGGGACCAGAAGTGTTTTGGATATTGGATTATTCTGTATTTTTTAATATATGCACACCATAATGAGATATCTTAGGGATGGGACACAAGTCTGATGTTGTGCATTAAACAAAGTCTGTGTACACTGGACCATCAGAAAGCGAAGGCGTCACTATCTCAGTCATGCTGAAATATATCCACATTTTGGATACGGGAGAACTCCACCTGTATATATAATTAAATGTTTATATATGTAGAAAGGTCTTTCTATAAATACTGTATCTATATTTCTGGTTATCTATCTACGTGGGAAGGGTCAACAAGATCTGGCGCAGATACTGCAGGGGGGGCAGATATAACATGTGCAGAGAGAGTTAGATTTGGGTGTGGTGTGATCAAACTGAAATCTAAATTGCAGTGTAAAAGTAAAGCAGCCAGTATTTACCCTGCACAGAAACAAAATAACCCACCCAAATCTAACTCTCTCTGCACGTGTTATATCTGCCTCCCCTGCAGTGCACAAGGGGGGTAATTCCAAGTTGATCGCAGCAGGATTTTTGATAGCAATTGGGCAAAACCATGTGCACTGCAGGGGAGGCAGATATAACATGTGCAGAGAGAGTTAGATTTGGGTGGGCTATTTTGTTTCTGTGCAGGGTAAATACTGGCTGCTTTATTTGTACACTGCAAATTAGATTGCAGATTGAACACACCCCACCCAAATCTAACTCTCTCTGCACATGTTATATCTGCCACCCCACCCCCCCTGCAGTGCACATGGTTTTGCCCAACTGCTAACAAATTTGCTGCTACGATCAACTCTGAATTACCCCCAATATGTGTTGGGAATACTTATGGATCATGTAAAAGAACCCTATCAGATAATATATCAAATTCACATTTTATTAAAACAAACTTATCACATGTAACATAAAAATATTTTTTTATATATATAAATGTATAAAACCACGGTGGTGTGTGAGTATTGTCACATATATTGTTCACTGTACGTTCTATATGTTGGTTTGTGACAAAACGTCCTCCGGTACCTAACTATTCCATCCTACTCAGCCTGGAGATTCCCAGACAGTTCCTGAGCACCTGAAGCCACAGCATGGGGTAATGCAAGCAGCAGATCAGCAACCCATAGCGCCAAGAGGGGGATACAACAGATATGGAACAGCAATGTACACTTTGTATATAAAGGTTCCATGCTCAATATGGCCCCACAAAACAATTCTGGGAATGCTCAAGTTTGACTGTCTCCCCATGTTTGTTTCTTCCCACAGTCCACAAATTGTACGTGTAGATAAATGGTCTCTGACAAGATGGACCCATGTGTGTGTTAAGGAGTTTAGAATTCAAAGGGCAGATTTGCAGAGACAGGGCTATACACTCCAACCCAGGGTTGGATTGGCCCACAGGGGTACAGGGGAAACCACCGGAGGGCTCGGCTGCCTGCAACTGCTGGGGGCCCTCCTCCTCTAGGGATCAGGTTCCAGACTGCGCACTTGAATTATACATTATACATACATATGTTACCTTATACTGCACAGGACTACGGTGTTTTCTCTACAGTGTGTTGCTGCTATTAATCTGGTAGATTATCATGCATGCACTAGCAGTATTTACTATATATATTTATCAAGGGGCCCAGACCATGCACTAATGGTTAGCCAAGCCTCTAAGAATGGGCCCCTACCACTGCATTTCCCCGGTGGGCCCTACATGCCCCAGTCCTACTCTGCTCCAACCCCGCCCCCCCTTCACGTTGCACTCCCTCCAACAATGATGTTGTCTCAATACCCGGGCCCTTCTTCATTGTCTGGAAAGTACTAAGTAACATAATGGCAATAAACAAGCATATTACACTATAATTATACTGTATTATGGCATATCACATTTTTACATTCTTTTGTCTGCTCCCATCATAGCTCTCATTTTATCATACCTTTTACATTGGAACTTGTTTCTTCCACCGTGGAAATCCTGTTCTTGCACCTGAGTGGGGCTATTTCATGACTTATTACATCGGGCCATTTCATGACTTATTACAATGGGCCATTTCATCCCTTATTACACCGGGACAGTTCACTTCTTATTACACCAGGCCATTTCATGCCTTATTACACCGGGCCATTTCATGCCTTATTACACTGGGCCATTTCATGACTTATTACACCGGGCCATTTCATGCCTTATTACACCGGGCCATTTCATGCCTTAATACACCGGGCTATTCATGCCTTATTACACCAGGCCATTTCATGACTTATTACAATGGGCCATTTCATCCTTTATTACCCGGGCCAGTTCGTCTCTTATTACACCGGGCCATTTCATGACTTATTACACCGCGCCATTTTTATGACTTATTACACTGGGCTATTTCATACCTTATTATACCGGGCCATTTCATGTCTTAATACACCATGCTATTTCATGCCTTATTACAATGGGCCATTTCATCCCTTATTACCCGAGCCAGTTCGTCTCTTATTACACTGGGCCAATTCATGACTTATTACAATGGGCCATTTTATCATTTATTACACCAGGCTATTTCATACCTTATTATACCAGGCCATTTCATGCCTTAATACACCGGGCCATTTCATGCCTTATTACACTGGGCCATTTCATGCCTTATTATACTGGGCCATTTCATACATTATTATACCGGGCTATTCCATGCCTTATTACACTGGGCCAGTTTATCCCTTATTACACCGGGCCATTTCATGCCTTATTATACTGGGCCATTTCATGCTTTATTAAACAGAGCCATTTCATGATTTATTACACCGGGTAATTTCATGATTTATTACACCGGGCCATTTCATGCTTTATTAAACAGGGCATTTCATTCCTTATTACTCTGGGCCATTTCATGACTTATTACACCGGGTCGTTTCATGACTTATTACACCGGGTCATTTCATGACTTATTACACCGGGTCATTTCATGACTTATTACACCGGGCCTTTTCATGCTTTATTAAACAGGGCATTTCATGACTTATTACTCTGGGCCATTTCATGACTTATTACACCGGGTCATTTCATGACTTATTACACCGGGCCATTTCATGCTTTATTAAACAGGGCATTTCATTCCTTATTACTCTGGGCCATTTCATGACTTATTACACCGGGTCGTTTCATGACTTATTACACCGGGTCATTTCATGACTTATTACACCGGGTCATTTCATGACTTATTACACCGGGCCTTTTCATGCTTTATTAAACAGGGCATTTCATGACTTATTACACCGGGCCATTTACAGCTTTTAACCTGTCATTGATGACTCCCATTTCATGGAATACAGTAGATACATTTTGTCTATGTTGATGCTGCTGACAGTCAGTATGTCAACAACATTATATCAAAGGGAAATTGCTGACACAGCTGTAATTTTATGTAACGGTGTAGACATTATAACTTTAAAAGTAATATTTTACAATTATGTTGCATGTTATAATGCTGAGACCGTGGCAATGCTTTAAATAACATGACTACAGTGTCGGCAATTGACTGTCAGCACTGACAATCTAACTGCTTCCTCATTATCCGCCTCCTATGCTTTTTGTTGCCCTTTCTCCAGCCTGTCTTCTCTTGTGTCATTGTCGATTTAGTTTGTAGCTTTTATTAACTCGGGTGTACTTTTGCCTTTGTTTGCATCTGTTCTTGTATGTCATGTCCCTCTACAGTCCTGCATTAAATGTCCGTGCCTTATAAATACTGGGAGACACTAGTAAAAGAAGCAAATGGAAGAGAACTACTGTATCACTGGGGCTGACGGAATGTTGTATTTTACAGTCTCTGTAGACTATTTTGCTGTGTCACTGATCTCTCCTGTCTCCAGGCAAGTCAGATTCATTTCTACATCATCCTGATGTGTTTTATCCGTTGTTTTCCAGATACGTAGCAAAGAGGGTCTAATCAATAATCTTCTTAGCCGGCTAATTCCCCTCCTTGTTTCCATGCGCGCCTTCTCTCTTCCCCCAACCAGACAGCAGCAGCGTGTTTACATCTGCAGTTCCCTGAATCCTTCATCTCTCAGCTTTGTCTCGTGTAGAATCCAGGTTACCAGCAGAATGGCATTGCTTTACTAACCATTCATCTGCCACGTAATTACTGTACGTTTCATTTAGACTTTCCCTAGGCACAGCAAGCTCTCTGCTAGCTGTTGTTATGTCAGTAATTCTATTGCTATAGCTGGAGTTTGTAGTGCAGCACAACAGGTTTCCCTACCACTAATGGTACAGTCTGCCATTATTATGCATTTTCAGGATGATACAGTATTAATGTATTCTTCTTAGTAGATCTGTTTTAATCTGTCATCTGTGTGGTGTACATAAGAACAATGCAATAGTCTTATCAATATGCTAAGAGGGGTTCACTATGGCTGGCCGTCGGTCGGGCTCCCGGCGACCAGCATCCCGGCGCCGGGAGCCCGACCGCCGGCTTACCGACAGCGTGGCGAGCGCAAATGAGCCCCTTGCCGGTATACTGAGCGCCGGGAGCCCGACCGCCGGCATACAGAAAACCACCCGCTAAGAGACTACTGTCTGGTAATATATATATATATATTGTATTGTAACACGGGTACTGTAAATAAGCACTCGCAGGCAGGTTTTTCCGGTTACAACCACAGTGTCTTTACTGGCATCACGACACTGTAGAACAGCATACACAGGCTTGGGCCTGGTCAAACAGAATACAAATTAACATAAAAGATCCTAGCACTTCCCATGCTCAAAAGTAATTCGACTGCAGTGGCTTGCAGCTACATATGCCATGCTCCCCTGGCATGGCCAATGTCCACAGTTCCTGGCGCTATAAACTCAACCCTGCTCACTGGCCCCTAATAGGCATCAGTGCAATGGATTTTTAAACCCCTCTGCTGCACCTGACTTCCTGCTGTCTGTGGGTGAGCTAGAGAACCCGGACCTCTGTTTCTCCAGTTGCAGCTGTGCAGAATGTGCAGACTTGTTTTCTTCAACCTTGGAGGGAGCTGATCCCACCAGAATGTGGGCAATTGTGGTGAGACACAAGCCCTCTCATCACCACTATATATATTAAATATATAAATATATATATATATATATATAGTCCCAGTGATCCGGCTCTCCTTTATAATGATTCCTGCACCGGTGCCTCCGCAATGAAGAGAATAAACAAACAATAGACGTGGCACTCCTGATGACTTATAGCAATAACAACTCTCAAGCAGGCAAAATATGGAATACAACGTTTCAATGCCGGTTTATTAAGGAAAATGCCTTAATAAACAGGCATTGAAACGTTGTATTCCATATTTTGCCTGCTTGAGAGTTCTTATTGCTACAAGTCATCAGGAGTGCCGCGTCTATTGTTTGTTTTTATATATATACACTGCTCAAAAAAATAAAGGGAACACTAAAATAACACATCCTAGATCTGAATGAATGAAATATTCTTATTAAATACTTTGTTCTTTACATAGTTGAATGTGCTGACAACAGAATCACACAGAAATTATCAATGGAAATCAAATTTATTAACCCATGGAGGTCTGGATTGGGAGTCACACTCAAAATTAAAGTGGAAAAACACACTACAGGCTGATCCAACTTTGATGTAATGTCCTTAAAACAAGTCAAAATGAGGCTCAGTAGTGTGTGTGGCCTCCACGTGCTTGTATGACCTCCCTACAACGCCTGGGCATGCTCCTGATGAGGTGGCGGATGGTCTCCTGAGGGATCTCCTCCCAGACCTGGACTAAAGCATCCGCCAACTCCTGGACAGTCTGTGGTGCAACGTGGCGTTGGCGAATGGAGCAAGACATGATGTCCCAGATGTGCTCAATTGGATTCAGGTCTGGGGAACGGGCGGGCCAGTTCATAGCATCAATGCCTTCGTCTTGCAGGAACTGCTGACACAATCCAGCTACATGAGGTCTAGCATTGTCTTGCATTAAGAGGAACCCAGGGCCAACCGCACCAGCATATGGTCTCACAAGGGGTCTGAGGATCTCATCTCGGTACCTAATTGCAGTCAGGCTACATCTGGCGAGCACATGGAGGGCTGTGCGGCCCCCCAAAGAAATGCCACCCCACACCATTACTGACCCACTGCCAAACCGGTCATGCTGGAGGATGTTGCAGGCAGCAGAATGTTCTCCTTGGCGTCTCCAGACTCTGTCACGTCTGTCACATGTGCTCAGTGAGAACCTGCTTTCATCTGTGAAGAGCACAGGGTGCCAGTGGCGAATTTGCCAATCTTGGTGTTCTCTGGCAAATGCCAAACGTCCTGCACGGTGTTGGGCTGTAAGCACAACCCCCACCTGTGGACGTCGGGCCCTCATACCACCCTCATGGAGTCTGTTTCTGATCGTTTGAGTAGACACATGCACATATGTGGCTTTCTGTAGATCATTTTGCAGGGCTCTGGCAGTGCTCCTCCTGTTCCTCCTTACACAAAGGCGGAGGTAGCGGTCCTGCTGCTGGGTTGTTGCCCTCCTACGGCCTCCTTCACATCTCCTGATGTACTGGCTTGTCTCCTGGTAGCGCCTCCATGCTCTGGACACTACGCTGACAGACACAGCAAACCTTCTTGCCACAGCTCGCATTGATGTGCCATCCTGGATGAGCTGCACTACCTGAGCCAATTGTGTGGGTTGTAGACTCCGTCTCATGCTACCACTAGAGTGAAAGCACTGGCAGCTTTCAAAAGTGACCAAAACATCAGCCAGAAAGCATAGGAGCTGAGAAGTGGTCTGTGGTCACCACCTGCAGAACAACTCCTTTATTGGGGGTGTCTTGCTAATTGCCTATAATTTCCACCTGTTGTCTATTCCATTTGCACAACAGCATGTGAAATTGATTGTCAATCAGTGTTGCTTCCTAAGTGGACAGTTTGATTTCACAGAAGTGTGATTGACTTGGAGTTACATTGTGTTGTTTAAGTGTTCCCTTTATTTTTTTGAGCAGTATATATATATATATATATTGCAGTTGATTGGTTGGTACCTTATCACTCTCCACTTTTTATCTCTCCAAGGTTTGATAAATCTCGCCCTTGGCCCGATATTGCAGCAAATGGATCTAATATGTCCACTTGGATGGGGGAAGTTACAACCTAACTTTATTTGTGACAGAAGTGCTTGTATGTGGGTTTTGACACATGTTCCCCAGGCACGGTGAGAATTCCTGGCACATTTATTTACATACATAAGAATCATACTTTTTCCTTCCATATGTATGGCACCTGATGAAAGTAAAACCAGCAACACACAAGTTTACTTGGGTAAATGACAACTAATACACAAAGGTGGAATAAAGTCACAATCATTTTTTTTTTTTTTTTGAAAGAAAACATTTTATTTTTTTTTATGTTTTTTTTTCCAATGAAAGAAAAAGGAATATAAATATTATTGTATAAAACTTGAGTGTAATACATTGACATTAGTCTATACGGGCATAGGGAGGGTGAAAGAATATTTATAGTAGTTAAGCACAGTTCAGACACAAAGGACAGATGCATTAAGTTGAATGTACATTCATTTCACAAACCACATAGAAAGATACAGGAGGAATTAAAATACTGCAGCCCACAAGTTAGGTAAAGGCATGAAAGGATCACATTATTACTAAATTACTATATTACAATACCAGCTATACTACATTGAAAATTGAGTTAAAAAGTAAATTAAAATATCTAAAAAAAAGAAAGAAAAAAAGTCACCTACCGCTAAATTACTTGTGTGACTGCCCTATTCAATAGTGTTACACGTTGTGTACATTTATTGTGTAGGACCCATGTAAAGGGTGAAGACTGCTGCATTTGGTACTTCAACCTGAAGTCATAAAATACATTGGCATAGAACGTGAAGGTTAGTATACAATGCTTCATATTATATTCATGTAAGCAATTCGGTTCTGTCTCATTGCCAAGCAGTAAGCTGAAGGACACGACACTTTACTGCTCAAGGAATCAGAAATGATTATATGCCTAAAAAATTCCAAAAACCGTAACGCAAGCAATATTGCATATAAAAAATTATTGTCAGCCATATTTGTGATGATTATTGTTTAAAGTATTTCATTGGTTCCCTCTAGTTTTGCATCAGTGAGCACAGAGAGACTCAGAGCTGTACGTGGTATGATGAGAAATATATAAAATAACCTAAGAATGTGTTCTACTGACTTTAGCAGCTACCTTACATCACATGAAAAAATATGTAATAACAGAACAATAAGTCAACAACAAATAAACATGAAATGAGTATTTGGGTACAAATTATAACATGAACCTTTTGTTTTTTTCACTCACTTTGCTTTTGTCATAAATATCTACTGTATACACTTTTTTTAAGACATTAAATCACCTGTCAACTGATTTGGATATCAGCCACGCCTCAGGTTATTGTCATCCGACAGCTGTTTTGTTTATTGCAACCGAACACTTTTGTTGCGATTGTGATTTTGGTTTACTTAGTATAACCTATTTGGAATAGTTGATTGTTTCATAGATCTCTGAATTATGCGACAGAGTCATTGGACCAGATTAAGGGGTGGACCCTAACGCCATAGCTGCTGCAAATCTTGTCGCAGCTGCTATTGTGTAACGATGCTAAAGCCGCAGCCAATGTACTGCCTACGGAGATGCTCCCTGGCTGTGTCTGTAATCCGCTTTGGTGCGCAAATAGTCGCACCATTGTGTGGACATCGGCTGTGCCACAGGATATAACAGCAACCTCATGGTACATGGCCGCCATACATAGATGGTACATTGCCTGACGCCAACACGCCCATTGATGGAAGTCTCCGCCCAGGAACACCTATCAAATCTGCATGGATCTCCATGCAATTCCGATCTATGCCCCCCAGCGGTAACCTTCAGTGCATCTCAATCAGGCCCTTTGTCATATTTCAGCAGATCCATGGTGACTCCATCCTGAAGGCTTTAGTTTGACATCAAATCAACAGTTTACTAAAGTACAGCAAAAACCTCTTCATCTTATCCGACCCCTACATGTATTCTCCATACCCCATAATCCTTGTTATAAGTACTTACTTCTTATCCTCTAAGTGTCTGGCCTGCCTTTCTACAGGCTCACGTGTTCTTCATTCCATATAAAGAATGTAAAATTCCATGCTGGATACAAGCATGCAAGGGGAATAAAATAATTCCTGTAGAAATGGCGATTGAAAGTGATTATTAAAATAACAATGATCCCAAATGGCGCAGTTTCTATGAATCAACGTTTATAACGCTCCTCCCGACTGTTAACATTTTCACTGGACTCTCCTCATCTTCTCCCAAGATAACTGGAATTCATTCTAGATTTTAAAATCAAACATGAACTTTTGTTTTGTTTCAAAATACAAGGAAAAGCAACTGCGGTCAAAAGTGTTTGCAATGTGGGATAACATTTCATAAGTTCTCTGATGATGATAAATTATAAATAATTATCTAGTAATACATATGTACATTGGAAGAGGTTCCGCAAGCCAGAGGAACACTACCAGCGAGGCTGGACCCAAACTGTATGTATAAAGAGTACATCGTTGGCTAAGAAATGACCTTGCAAAATATAGTAACAAGTCAACCCCAAAAAAACATTGGCTCATTTCAATAGGGCACGGAGATCCAGTGTCCAGACTAGTATCTTCATGATAAGTTCTAATAGCACAGGGGACCTTACCACTAGCCCTGATGATACAACTAAATCCAATCATTGCTTCCTTTCTCACCGCAATTAAGACATTCAAGATCTCTCTGGAATTTGGGCTGGGGGAGGGGAGGGGGGTGTTCGCACAGAAATCTGCCCTGTCGGTGTCACTGGCATGCCACTATTCGTCTTTATTTCTTCTCTTTTTTGCCAGATTTCTTCTTGTTTCCTGAAGGTCCTTTTCCGTCACGTTTCCCGGCGGCGTTGGTGAGTGTTGATGTCGTTCCGGGAATGTAGATGTTTTGTCTGTAGTCGGGGACATGTTGCAGTGTGAACTGTGGACCGTAGCGGGCGCTAAGACCCATTGTACCGGTTCCTGCTCCGATGGCTGCACCTCCTTCAGCGGCTTCTGTAGGGAACCAAAGAAATAACAATTAGCGGAAGGTATTGAAAAATTGTAAAAACAAATACCATTATAAAGCACTTTTCAATTAATACAACGCAGGATAAAGAGCCAGATCAGGTAAACGGCGAATCGCATAAGCAATGTGCATGTGATACTGCAATTTCTGATATAACATTCTAGTACTGTAGTAGGAACAATATAGACCAAGCCAAATGCAAAAATACAAGTTGATCCATTCAAAAAGGCAGGATTGCCTGATTAAAACAGGTGGCTGTCCTATGAACCTAGTACTGATGTGAACTGAAGTTCACAGGAGGGGGCAGGGTCGGACTGGCCCATAGGGGAACAGGGGAAACCACCGGTGGGCCCTACTGCCTGTGGGCCCACCTCCTCCTGTTATTAATCTTCTACATTACCATGCATGTACAAGCAGTGTTTACTATATATATTTATCAAGGGACCCAGCCCATGTACTCTCTGCTGGTTAGCCGGGACTCTGTGGTGGTTGGCCACACCTCCACTATTGTCTGGCCACACCCTTAAGCATGGGCCCCTACCACTGCATTTCCCCGGTGGGCCCTTCTTGCCCCAGTTCGACACTGGGAGGGGGTGTTGGTAATTGAGTAATTGTGGCCCAGCTTCAGCATGCCCTTTACACCTGCCCACTTCGCCTAAGAAGTGGTAGGTGGCTGGTGGGTTTGTGGGTGAGTTTCCCGGGAGACTCTCCCCAAGTTTGTGAGTCTCCTGACTGTTGATAGACGTCCTGTACTAACCAGAGATGAGAAGGAGGCAGAAGCTCATCTCTGGATTCTTGAAGCCTCAAGGGGGAGCCACTGGATTGGAGGATCACCCCATCTAAGGTATTGCATATTATATCATACTTCAGTGAACTCTTCCAAGCAACATTTTTTGGATAAGTGTGCTCCATCTGTGCTAGAATAGGTTAATGAGTACACTATTAGGGCATAGAAGCTCTTTGCTCTACACATGGAGAGTACTGAAAGAGTCATGCTATGGTTTTGCCATTGTAAGTGATGACCCAATATACAGTAGAACTCCGTAGCAAGCACATCCCCTTCTCCATTTATATCTGACAATGTGGGAGATATTACACAGTATTGAATGTCACTAACTGCCTCATTCATATTCTTTTGGGGGAAAAAAAGTAAAGCCTGTTGTTTGTCTAGTGTATTGTAATAAAAAAACCCATAACGTTTCTTTTGTTTAAATAAATATGTTCTGCAGTTTTTGACTTAAAAATGTAAATATTTTTCTCTGACGTCCTAGTGGATGCTGGGAACTCCGTAAGGACCATGGGGAATAGCGGCTCCGCAGGAGACTGGGCACAAAAGTAAAAGCTTTAGGACTACCTGGTGTGCACTGGCTTCTCCCCCTATGACCCTCCTCCAAGCCTCAGTTAGATTTTTGTGCCCGAACGAGAAGGGTGCACACTAGGTGGCTCTCCTGAGCTGCTTAGTGAAAAAGTTTAAGTATAGGTTTTTTATTTTCAGTGAGTCCTGCTGGCAACAGGTTCACTGCACCGAGGGACTAAGGGGAGAAGAAGCGAACTCACCTGCGTGCAGAGTGGATTGGGCTTCTTAGGCTACTGGACATTAGCTCCAGAGGGACGATCACAGGCCCAGCCATGGATGAGTCCCAGAGCCGTGCCGCCGGCCCCCTTACAGAGCCAGAAGACAGAAGAGGTCCGGGAAATCGGCGGCAGAAGACGTCCTGTCTTCAATAAGGTAGCGCACAGCACCGCAGCTGTGCGCCATTGCTCTCAGCACACTTCACACTCCGGTCACTGAGGGTGCAGGGCGCTGGGGGGGGCGCCCTGAGACGCAATAAAAACACCTTAGATGGCGAAAAATACATCACATATAGCTCCTGGGCTATATGGATGCATTTAACCCCTGCCAGTTTTTCCTTAAAAAAGCGGGAGAAAGGCCGCCGAGAAGGGGGCGGAGCCTATCTCCTCAGCACACAAGCGCCATTTTCCCTCACAGCTCCGCTGGAAGGACGTCTCCCTGACTCTCCCCTGCAGTCCTGCACTACAGAAACAGGGTAAAACAAGAGAGGGGGGGCACTAATTTGGCAGATTAATCAATACAGCAGCTATATAAGGGAAAAACACTTATATAAGGTTAACCCTGTATATATATAGCGCTCTGGTGTGTGCTGGCAAACTCTCCCTCTGTCTCCCCAAAGGGCTAGTGGGGTCCTGTCCTCTATCAGAGCATTCCCTGTGTGTGTGCTGTGTGTCGGTACGTTGTGTCGACATGTATGAGGAGGAAAATGGTATGGAGGCGGAGCAATTGCCTGTAATAGTGATGTCACCCCCTAGGGAGTCGACACCTGACTGGATGGTCTTATGGAAGGAATTACGTGATAGCGTCAGCACTTTACAAAAGACTGTTGACGACATGAGACAGCCGGCAAATCAGTTAGTACCTGTCCAGGCGTCTCAAACACCGTCAGGGGCTCTAAAGCGCCCGTTACCTCAGATGGTCGACACAGACCCAGACACGGACACTGACTCCAGTGTCGACGGTGAGGAAACAAACGTGTTTTCCAGTAGGGCCACACGTTACATGATCACGGCAATGAAGGAGGTTTTGAACATTTCTGATACTACAAGTACCACAAAAAAGGGTATTATGTGGGGTGTGAAAAAACTACCCGTAGTTTTTCCTGAATCAGATGAATTAAATGAGGTGTGTGATGAAGCGTGGGTTTCCCCCGATAAAAAACTGCTAATTTCTAAAAAATTATTGGCATTATACCCTTTCCCGCCAGAGGTTAGGGCGCGTTGGGAAACACCCCCTAGGGTAGATAAGGCGCTCACACGCTTATCAAAACAAGTGGCGTTACCGTCTCCTGATACGGCCGCCCTCAAGGAGCCAGCTGATAGGAAGCTGGAAAATATCCTAAAAAGTATATACACACATACTGGTGTTATACTGCGACCAGCAATCGCCTCAGCCTGGATGTGCAGTGCTGGGGTGGCTTGGTCGGATTCCCTGACTGAAAATATTGATACCCTGGACAGGGACAGGTATATTATTGACTATAGAGCATTTAAAGGATGCATTTCTATATATGCGAGATGCACAGAGGGATATTTGCACTCTGGCATCAAGAGTAAGTGCGCTGTCCATTTCTGACAGAAGAGGGTTATGGATGCGACAGTGGTCAGGTGATGCGGATTCCAAACGGCATATGGAAGTATTGCCGTATAAAGGGGAGGAGTTATTTGGGGTCGGTCTATCGGACCTGGTGGCCACGGCAACGGCTGGGAAATCCACCATTTTACCCCAGGTCACCTCTCAGCAGAAAAAGACACCGTCTTTTCAGGCTCAGTCCTTTCGTCCCCATAAGGGCAAGCGGGCAAAAGGCCACTCATATCTGCCCCGGGGCAGAGGAAGGGGAAAAAGACTGCAGCAGGCAGCCTCTTCCCAGGAACAGAAGCCCTCCCCCGCTTCTGCCAAGTCCTCAGCATGACGCTGGGGCCTTACAAGCGGACTCAGGTACGGTGGGGGGTCGTCCCAAGAATTTCAGCGCGCAGTGGGCTCACTCGCAAGTGGACCCCTGGATCCTGCAGGTAGTATCTCAGGGGTACAAATTGGAATTCGAGACGTCTCCCCCTCGCCGGTTCCTGAAGTCTGCTTTACCAACGTCTCCCTCCGACAGGGAGGCGGTATTGGAAGCCATTCACAAGCTGTATTCCCAGCAGGTGATAATCAAGGTACCCCTCCTACAACAGGGAAAGGGGTATTATTCCACGCTGTTTGTGGTACCGAAGCCGGACGGCTCGGTGAGACCTATTTTAAATCTGAAATCCTTGAACACTTACATACAAAGGTTCAAATTCAAGATGGAGTCACTCAGAGCAGTGATAGCGAACCTGGAAGAAGGGGACTATATGGTGTCTCTGGACATCAAGGATGCTTACCTCCATGTCCCAATTTGCCCTTCTCACCAAGGGTACCTCAGGTTTGTGGTACAGAACTGTCACTATCAGTTTCAGACGCTGCCGTTTGGATTGTCCACGGCACCCCGGGTCTTTACCAAGGTAATGGCCGAAATGATGATTCTTCTTCGAAGAAAAGGCGTCTTAATTATCCCTTACTTGGACGATCTCCTGATAAGGGCAAGGTCCAGGGAACAGTTAGAGGTCGGAGTAGCACTATCTCAAGTAGTACTACGACAGCACGGGTGGATTCTAAATATTCCAAAATCGCAGCTGATTCCGACGACACGTCTGCTGTTCCTAGGGATGATTCTGGACACAGTCAGAGAAAAAGGTGTTTCTCCCGGAGGAGAAAGCCAGGGAGTTATCCGAGCTAGTCAGGAACCTCCTAAAACCAGGCCAAGTGTCAGTGCATCAATGCACAAGGGTCCTGGGAAAAATGGTGGCTTCTTACGAAGCGATTCCATTCGGCAGATTCCACGCAAGAACTTTTCAGTGGGATCTGCTGGACAAATGGTCCGGATCGCATCTTCAGATGCATCAGCGGATAACCCTGTCTCCAAGGACAAGGGTGTCTCTCCTGTGGTGGTTGCAGAGTGCTCATCTTCTAGAGGGCCGCAGATTCGGCATTCAGGACTGGGTCCTGGTGACCACGGATGCCAGCCTGAGAGGCTGGGGAGCAGTCACACAGGGAAAAAATTTCCAGGGCTTGTGGTCAAGCATGGAAACGTCATTTCACATAAATATCCTGGAACTAAGGGCCATTTACAATGCCCTAAGTCAAGCAAGGCCTCTGCTTCAGGGTCAGCCGGTGTTGATCCAATCGGACAACATCACGGCAGTCGCCCACGTAAACAGACAGGGCGGCACAAGAAGCAGGAGGGCAATGGCAGAAGTTGCAAGGATTCTTCGCTGGGCGGAAAATCATGTGATAGCACTGTCAGCAGTGTTCATTCCGGGAGTGGACAACTGGGAAGCAGACTTCCTCAGCAGACACGACCTCCACCCGGGGGAGTGGGGACTTCACCCAGAAGTCTTCCACATGATTGTGAACCGTTGGGAAAAATCAAAGGTGGACATGATGGCGTCCCGCCTCAACAAAAAACTAGACAGATATTGCGCCAGGTCAAGGGACCCTCAGGCAATAGCTGTGGACGCTCTGGTAACACCGTGGGTGTACCAGTCAGTGTATGTGTTCCCTCCTCTGCCTCTCATACCCAAGGTACTGAGAATCATAAGAAGGAGAGGAGTAAGGACTATACTCGTGGCTCCGGATTGGCCAAGAAGGACTTGGTACCCGGAACTTCAAGAGATGCTCACGGAGGACCCGTGGCCTCTACCTCTAAGAAAGGACCTGCTCCAGCAGGGACCCTGTCTGTTCCAAGACTTACCGCGGCTGCGTTTGACGGCATGGCGGTTGAACGCCGGATCCTGAAGGAAAAAGGCATTCCGGATGAAGTCATCCCTACCCTGATCAAAGCCAGGAAGGATGTAACCGTGCAACATTATCACCGTATTTGGCGTAAATATGTTGCGTGGTGTGAGGCCAGGAAGGCCCCTACAGAGGAATTTCAACTGGGTCGTTTCCTGCATTTCCTACAAACAGGACTGTCTATGGGCCTAAAATTAGGGTCCATTAAGGTTCAAATTTCGGCCCTGTCAATTTTCTTCCAGAAAGAACTGGCTTCAGTTCCTGAAGTTCAGACGTTTGTCAAGGGGGTACTGCATATACAGCCTCCTTTTGTGCCTCCAGTGGCACCTTGGGATCTCAATGTAGTTTTGGGGTTCCTAAAATCACATTGGTTTGAACCACTCACCACTGTGGACTTAAAATATCTCACATGGAAAGTGGTAATGCTGTTAGCCCTGGCTTCAGCCAGGCGTGTCTCAGAATTGGCGGCTTTATCCTATAAAAGCCCTTACCTAATTTTTCATACGGACAGGGCAGAATTGAGGACTCGTCCTCAATTTCTCCCTAAGGTGGTTTCAGCGTTTCACTTGAACCAGCCTATTGTGGTACCTGCGGCTACTAGGGACTTGGAGGACTCCAAGTTGCTGGACGTAGTCAGGGCCCTGAAAATATATGTTTCCAGGACGGCTGGAGTCAGAAAATCTGACTCGCTGTTTATCCTGTATGCACCCAACAAGCTGGGTGCTCCTGCTTCTAAGCAGACTATTGCTCGTTGGATTTGTAGTACAATTCAGCTTGCACATTCTGTGGCAGGCCTGCCACAGCCAAAATCTGTAAAAGCCCATTCCACAAGGAAAGTGGGCTCATCTTGGGCGGCTGCCCGAGGGGTCTCGGCTTTACAACTTTGCCGAGCAGCTACTTGGTCAGGGGCAAACACGTTTGCTAAATTCTACAAATTTGATACCCTGGCTGAGGAGGACCTGGAGTTCTCTCATTCGGTGCTGCAGAGTCATCCGCACTCTCCCGCCCGTTTGGGAGCTTTGGTATAATCCCCATGGTCCTTACGGAGTTCCCAGCATCCACTAGGACGTCAGAGAAAATAAGAATTTACTTACCGATAATTCTATTTCTCGTAGTCCGTAGTGGATGCTGGGCGCCCATCCCAAGTGCGGATTGTCTGCAATACTTGTACATAGTTATTGTTACAAAAATCGGGTTATTATTGTTGTGAGCCATCTTTTCAGAGGCTCCTCTATTATCATGCTGTTAACTGGGTTCAGATCACAGGTTGTACGGTGTGATTGGTGTGGCTGGTATGAGTCTTACCCGGGATTCAAAATCCTTCCTTATTGTGTACGCTCGTCCGGGCACAGTATCCTAACTGAGGCTTGGAGGAGGGTCATAGGGGGAGGAGCCAGTGCACACCAGGTAGTCCTAAAGCTTTTACTTTTGTGCCCAGTCTCCTGCGGAGCCGCTATTCCCCATGGTCCTTACGGAGTTCCCAGCATCCACTACGGACTACGAGAAATAGAATTATCGGTAAGTAAATTCTTATTAAATGTTCAATAAAAATCTATTTTATCTGTCACATGCAGGAGGCGCAGAATGATGTCACACTGTGAGATGCGTAATAAACACTACACTAACGTTACATGTCTTATTGCAGGTAACGTGGAATGGGGGTAATATGCTGTACTATACATTTTAACGGGATGCAGTCAATTTACCTCCAATCAAAATTCACACGGTCGAAATCCCGACAGCAATTGACTGATGTTCAAAATCCCGACAAGGTCAAAATCCCGACATGGACAAAATACCGACACTTAAAATACCGTCAAGGTCAAAATACCGACATGTAAAATGCCGACAGGTCAAAATGCCGACATGAGTTTTGCATGATTTTTTCATTGAAACCGACTCGTTCATACTTTACCATCCCAGTGGACCTGGAGGGGGAATATAATAGTGTACCGAGCGCAGCGAGGCATCGTGCCCGAAGTGTGCTCGCCATGCGAGGGGACGCGGTACACTTATATGGTGTCCATGTCGACCTATGTCGACATACACACAAAACCCCCAATGAAAAACGCATGTCGGTATTTTGACCTGTCGGCATTTTACATGTCAGTATTTTGACCTTGTCGGTATTTTAAATGTCAGTATTTTGTCCAGGTCGGGATTTTGACCTTGTCGGGATTTTGACCGTCGGTCAAATGCTGTTGGGATTTCAACCATTGGGATTTTGGTTGGAGGTATTTCATACCGATCCCATTTTAACTACCACGAGCAAAGTAAATATGTTAACACTTTTTTACTGCCAAAATATTATTTATATTAATGTTATTGTTTCAATGACATCTTTATACACTACAAACAATATAAAACTGCATTATAAAAACGCCTGAGCACTCTGCTGGCCAGTTAGTGCAGTGTGCAGTGGTGGTGTTGTAGTTACATTGGAATACATGTGCCCCACTATCTATAAAAGTGATTTCCAGCATCTGGCTGTGTGGACAGCAACTAAAATAGGAAAGCCTCACAAAATGTATCCTCTAAGCCAGGGGTGGGGAACCTCCGGCATGCGGGCCTTATCCGGCCCATGCCCTGAAAGGGCAGCTGCAGAGTGTAGAGCCATACCCCGCGCAGTGTATACAGTGTACAGTGTAAGAAAACTACATCTCCCATGATGCAGTGGGTAGGAGACGGCTCCGGGTGGTGATGCGAGGCACCTTTGAACAGAGATCTCAACGGAGGTCTGCTCTGCTTGCTGCGGGCAGGAGGAATGGCTGTGGCTGTGCTGCGGTGTGGAGCTGACCCAAGACCTGGATCAGTGGTGTGCAGGAGTCTGTATAGGACCTATCCTGCAGTGGTGGTGAGTGCCCTGCTGGCACTATACTGGGGCATTACGTGTAACTGGCACTATACTGGGGCATAACGTGTAACTGGCACTATACTGGTGTGTTATTTGTAACTGGCACTATACTGGGGCATTATGTGTAACTGGCACTATACTGGGGCATTATGTGTAACTGGCACTATACTGGGGCATTATGTATAAGTGGCACTATACTGAGGCACTATATGTAACTGGCACTGTACTGGGGCATTATGTGTAACTGGCACTATACTGGGCATTATGTGTAACTGGCACTATACTGGGGCATTATGTATAACTGACACTATTCTGGGGCATTATATGTAACTGGCACTATACTGAGGCATTATGTGTAACTGGCACTATACTGGGGCATTATGTGTAACTGGCACTATACTGGGACATTATGTGTAACTGGCTGTATACTGGGGCATTATGTATAACTGACACTATTCTGGGGCATTATATGTAACTGGCACTATACTGAGGCATTATGTGTAACTGGCACTATACTGGGGCATTATGTGTAACTGGCTCTATACTGAGGCATTATGTGTAACTGGCACTATACTGGGGCATTATGTGTAACTGTCTGTATACTGGGGCATTATGTTTAGCTGCCACTATACTGGGTCATTATGTGAAACTGGCATTAATGGGGGCAGTATTTGTGAGCAGCTATTACTGTGGCCATTATATGCAAGGGGCACTAATGTGGGCATTATGTATAAGGACATGCCTACTTTCCTAGGAGAGCATGCGCATTGGGGGGTGTGGGGGGGGGGGGGGCAATTCAAAAAGGGCCAGCGAACTATGTTGAAAAAATCCAAATGGCCCTTGGCAGAAAAAAAGGTTCTCCACCTCTGTTCTAGGCCAAGGGTAATGAGCATGCGGCCCGCCAGCTGCTGTGGGAATATACATCCCAGCATGCCCAGACAGTTTTAGCATGCCCTAATAGCAAAACGGTGGCAGGGCTTGCTGAGATGTGTAGTTCCACAGCAGCTGGCTTGCCACCTGTTGAATACATTTTTACCACATGTTGAAATCCCTGTTAAGTGCAGTCTGTGGGCTGTTTTCAGTGCTAGTTGATTAGCCCCAGGGATCAATAAGGCAGATAAATTAGCGTAGCAGCTAGATGAATTCCCCCCTAAATGTTGGGAGGTATGTTAAAAATGATGCTTGATACCATATATTGTTTACCTACTGTAGCATGTCACATGATTCCAGGGTGACTTGCTGCCCATCATGTGCAGACTGTCAAGGTCAGGCCTGGACAACCTGTGGCTCTCCAGCTGTTGTGAAAACTACAAGTCCCAGCATGCTCTGCCACAGTTTTGCTATTAGGGGATGCTAAAACTCTGTCAGGGAATGCTGGGAAGTGTAGTTTCACAACAGCTGGAGAGCGACAGATTGGCCAGGCCTGGTCTAGGTGGATACTAGACTAGGCCTGGAGGAGGGCGGCGCCGCCATAGCAAGATCCGCTACTGGTGGTGCCCCCCGATGCTGTGCTGTCACAGCTGCACAATGCACCGCACGGCATTGTGGGAGCGGCACATAGACACTATGGGTCACAACTGACCTCTAGTGTCTATGCTGTGCTATGGAAAAGACGTCTTGACGTGACGTCTCTCCCATAGATCAGAGGAGCGGCGCTGGTGGCCGGAGATGGAGGTAAGCAGCGGTCGGGAATCAGGAGCGGGGATGGTGAGTATTAATTAATTTTTTTTTATTTTTTTTGTAAGCGGCACAAATGGGGGCACAACTCGACAGGGAGCACAAATGGGGGCACAACTCTACAGGGGGCATACCTGACCACGACCCTTTATGAAGCTACGCCCCTATTTTCGCCCGAGGCACCACAAGGGCTAGAACCGGCCCTGTCTATATTGTACATTTTATACTTCCACTTATAAAGCGCTGAGTAAAATATGAATATAGAGAAATGTTTCCTAGATGGATATTATGTAACAACCCCCTGTGACAGTAGGTGGAATGATACGGTGCTCTGTGTCCGATCTGTTACTGATAGAGAGGGACAGAGTGATACAGCGCTGTGTGTTCTGTCTTATCCGAGTAAGAGGAAGCTCGGCTCCATGCCCGGGGGAGGGAAAAACAAAACATTGCCAGACTCTCTGACATCTATGGCAAAACAATCGGTGACAAACCATTAATGTCTGTTAACCATTAATAGTCAATGGCCATCCCTAGTACACAGTCACAAAGCATTTGGTATTTATCTATACGGTTACTCATTCTTTCCTGTGTTTATAAAGTGTTGTGTAATGCTGAACCTAGCACACAGCTCGGATCACAGTGCAGCTATAATAGCAGATGTGTTGTAATCAGCTGTAGCCCAACCTTCAGCCATCCAGTCACTAAAGGGCTAGTGATAAAGGGTGCACAGTGTAAAGGGGAAGTAGTTAGCTTCCCGACAGACGGGATCCCGGCGGACGATATACCGACGCTGGGTTCCCGAAGTAGGATGCCATGCCGGCGTCTAGATACTGACGATGCACTGGATGCCGGCGTTGCATTAGCGACAGCCAACATCCCGATCGTCCGAAAAGCGGGACTCGCTGGTGTCCTGCCAGGAGGTGGTGGTGGTGTGTGTGTGTGTGTGTGTGTGTGTGTGGGGAGGGGGGGGGTAGTTAGGATGAGGCAGGAGAAGGGGGGTTAGGGTGCAGGGCCGGGAAGGTTAGGGACCTGGGAGGGAGGGTTAAGCACATAGCAGCGGAGGTTATTGTTATGCACCACCGGGGAGGGTCAGGTTTAGGCAGCGGGGAAGGGAGGGTTAGGGTAAGACACCATGAGGGGGGTTAGGGCTAGGCAACACCGGGGAGGGTTAGGCACCACCAGGGAGGGTTAGGATAAGGCACCACCAGGGAGGGTTAGGGTAAGGCACCACCAGGGAGGGTTAGGGTAAGGCACCACCGGGGAGGGTTAGGGTACGGCAACACCAGGGAGTGTTAGGGTTAGGCACGACCGGGGAGCGTTAGGCACCCACAAGGGAGGGTTAGGGTAGGGGGCAGATGGGGGTCAGGGGGCTTTCTGGTGGCCTGTTGGGATTATGATGGACGGGATGCCACTGTCGGTATAGTTACAGCCGGCATCCCGTCCATCGGCAAATCATACTGAACCAGTGTAAAGACTACAACCTCAGGCTCAGACACACTGCGGCACGTCTCAGGCAATGATAAGGTCTGCAACAACTCCACACTTATGTCAGTGCCTCTGCAGAGATGTATAAAGGCACAACCCTGTAATATATACATTTCTATCCTGCAGGTTTATACATGTATTCTCTACATTAGTACATGAGTCTGGTAGAAGCTTGTGAACACTTTTCTCAGGAAGATGATGACTGATAATGATAGTTATTCTAATGATAATTGATAATATTGTTGGTTATAGAAGAAATGCATCATACTTAACTGTAACCATGGAGACAAATCCCTAAATATTACTAACAGTGATCTATGCATGGTATTATTAAATAAGAGCTGCTGTACAACGCACTACAACACATTTCATTTTTGGTTCTTTTGGCTAAATAAATAAATGAATGAATACATTAATAAATACATAAATAAAAGAGGTGTCACATTGTAAAATATAATAAAATGTCCTCTAGATGAAGCTGTGGGTATCCACATGATAGGTCGGCACCATATGGCCAACAGGCAATAGGCCGATAGGGTCAGAGGTCGACAAGGTCAATAGGTCAACATGTAAAAAGTAGACAGAGAAGCCATACACTAATTAGGGTGACGTGCTTTAACATACAAAATGACACCCAAAAACCAAAATAAAAACGTGTCAACTATTTCCATGTTGACCTTTTCACTGTGTCAACCTTTTCTACTGTTGACCTTTCACATGTTGACCTAATGACACTGTCGACCTAATGACAATGTCGACCTATTGCCTGTCAACCTATTGACTTTTGACCCAATCTAGGTCAACCCAATGAACCATACCCAAAGCCAAGATCCTACCACAGCTCACTCTGCAAACAGCAGACATTAAAAAAGAAAAATACAAAATAAAAAAAAGAATATTGCTAACAAAAATATATAAAAAATATTTGAACATGTTTTGCAAAGGAGGAATGCTTTTCTTTAATAACAATGGTCTATATCTTGTCCACAGATTCTGCTGTCGCCATCCTGAGCTTGTAAATATTCTTCCCCATGCTTTGTAAGCGTAAACTACCGACGGCCATATGCAGTTATAGCTATCTCTAGCCGGGGGCTTCTTAATTAGGGACCAATACACCTATCTTAAACGGATTAGGGATTTTCTCCCATTAAGAAATAGACAAGATGATAGAGAGAGAGAGAGAGAGAGAGAGAGAGAGAGAGAGAGAGAGAGAGAGAGAGAGAGGGGGGGGGGGAGGGGGATAGAGAGAAAAGAGAGAAAACATCAGGGAGAAAGAAGGGACAGAGATGAGAGAGACTGGTAAGTGTGGTGTGGGTAGAAACTTGAAGGCATCTGTTCTTGGAGCCGGTGACCCCTCCTAGCACAACCCCCTGCACGCCCCAATTGCCCCCATTCAAACAACGACTTCCCCCTCCATAGCTACACAAGTACCCCCCGTTAAAGGGGTTAGAGAGAGAGGAAGACAGGGGAGGGGGACAGAGATGAGTGGGTGACAGATAGAAGTGACAGAGAGAGCTTGGAGCGAGGATAGAGATGAAATAGACACATGGGGAACATGAGGCTGGGGGGGGGGGTCACAGAGGGAGGCATGAGGCTGGAGAGGCGGGGTTGGTCTGAGGCTAGAGAGACACATGAAGAGGCATGAGGCTGGGGGGGGGGTCACAGGGGGGAGGCATGAGGCTATAGAGCCACGGGGGGGGGGGGGGGGAGCATAAAGCTGAAGAGACACAGATAGGGCATGAGGGTCAAAAGCTACTAGGAGATTGAGGTTGCAGAGAACATAGGGGGGTATTTAGCAAAGCTTGTAGAGAGGTTCTGTTAAATTGAGAGAGATAAAGTACAAACCAATCAGCTCATATCTGTCATTTTTCAAACAGGCTGTGAAATGACAAGAGCTGATTGGTTGGTACTTTATCTCTCTCTCCTCTGTGATAAATATCCCCCATAGATAGACGGCAGCTGGAGAGACACAGATGGGATAATACGGAGACCAGAATAGCTAGCATCCCGGTGAATGAGGGGTCAAACATCCTAGTTATACAATACCAGGCTGAATATCACACTACAAATACTGTACTTTACATTTGTTACTGTTCTCTAACTGCAACAAAATCTGCTTGATCAAAAAGTTATTAAATTCATCCCAGAAACTGACCATTTGCTGATGCCAGGATCATCGCCTGGAGTCTCTCTGTTTCAAACTGGTTGTTTGGCCACACTCCAGCTTCTTCTGTGGGTTGCTGTGCTCTGAAAGAGAACCCAAGGTGTTTTCTTATAGACGGGCCAAGTGTACGTGTGACAGTTGTCTACTGGTCCTGACTGGGACTCTGAGCAGGAATGTTTACAATACATAAACCATTACGACACTTTGAGGGTAGACAGTCACCCATGGGAGAGATTTATCAAAGCTCTGAGTGAAATAAAGTGGAGAGAGATAAAGTACTAACCAATCAGCCCCTGTCTGTCATGTTACAGGCGGTGTTTGGAAGAAAAAAAAACAAGTGGGAGCTAATTGGTTGGTACTTTATCTCTCTCCATTCTATAATTCTCCAAGTTTTATAACGCTCCCATGTTTGACGTTATACTACAGACACAGTTAAATTGCTTTAAGTAACATTACAACCGTGTTGGTCTGCATTTTCCCTTCGGCATATTCACTGTCGACTTAGTGACTGTCGACGATATGACTACTTATTTTTCCAACATATGACAACCATCAACAACCAAACTTGTGATTTTACTGTCTAAAAAATATATTTTTGCGCGCAGCCGAACACTTCGTGATGTTAGTCAGCACATCATGTAGAACTGAGTTGGTCCCTTATAGTTCTGAGTAGCATATAACTTAAGGGTCAGAATGATATATTTTTCTCTTAATCACTTGCCAGAGGGACCGTGAGGCAACTTCGTGAGATACCGGCAGAGGGACGTGAGATAGCAGAAGCTGCTGGAAGAATCTTCCAGCAGCTGCCGCTATCCATGTTGACCTTTTCACTGTATTAACATTTTCGACTGTCTACTTCTCACATGTCGACGTAATGACCATGTCGACCTTTTGATCCGGCCTCACAGTCCCTCTGCTTCCTAGCCAGTTAAGTGATTAAAATTGGAGTACCTCACTAAAAGAACGACCAGTGGGCTTAGTTCATGATTCACAAATCTAATCAGGATTCCTTCATTGTTTTTTTAAATGAGACATTTGTAACTTTGGCCTGGATTTATCAAAACTTGGAGAGAGATAAAGTACCAACCAATCAGCTTCTGAAACTTTTTCAAACACAGCCTATGAAATGACAGAAGCTGAGTGGTTGGTACTTTATCTCTCTCCACTTTATCTCTCTCCAACCCTTGACACATCTCCCCCGGAGCATGCTAAATGGGCCACTTAAATTTCAATGTTTGCATGGAAGAGCACATCCTACATAATTCATTAACTAGTGCACTTTATGTTCTCCCCTTGTATATGCAGAGTGGATGCAGGCATCTCGCTCTATGGAGCACTGGTCATGTGAATATTAAACGTAAACCAGTTCAACAGCACCCAGTAACATCTCGTAGGTACCATCTGCCTCGATAATGTCACTGGTTCCTAGTTTGCTGAACCTGACAGAATGGGGTAAATTGACTAAGATGGGGGTTCTATTTAAGATGGGATGTTGCCCATAGCAACCAATCAGATTTCAGGTATAATCTTCTTGAATGTGCTAGATAAATGACAAGCAAAATCTGATTGGTTGCTATGGGCAACATCCCATCTTAATTAGATCTCCCATTTTAGTAAATATACCCCATTGCGTTCTCATGATCTGTGCATCAGTTCCCAGAATTACTGCTCATTTAAATGTAGGCTGGATATAGGTGAGACTGCTCAATGTTTTAAAGGGGCACTCACTTAAACCCACCTTGCCCCTTTAAAACATTAGGCAGTCTCGCTGATAACTCGCCAAGGCGGCATCTCGCAGGCTACTACATCTGCCCAACATGTTCGCCAGTAACTATACCGACGCCAGAATTGCCCCGGTGAAAAGAACGACAGCCGGCATGCCGACTGAAAGGGACCTTTCCCACTCGTGGATGTCCACGACATAGAAGCTTTGTTGCGCTCACCCTCCCCTGCGGTAATCTAAACATTGGGATCCCGTCGTCGGTATCCCAACTGCCACTCACCCATAGCCAACCCGTTTGGTCCTGTCATTTACATTGCTAAACATTACTACAGTTTAGGAGATATATATTCATAATGATACAGTGGCCAATACATGTAATTTACTCTATGTTGTTTTACAGTATATCCGATTAAGTGATATTTATTTTCTCAGAATGAAATTTTGAACAAGAACCACCGGCTACAAAGACATTCGCTTATGGATTATATAATACACTTCTGATAAAGCCGTATACAGTATGTGCTGCAATACAAAATTTAAGTGGTTTTAAAAATAAATAATTTATATAATTTGGGGCCTAGTCATTATGGTGGCCTGGGTGGACCCAGATAATTAAGTATCCGACTCGCTACAAGTAGCAGCAGTGTATAAAACCCCCTGGTGCAATTCAACATTGTTCCGGTGTGGAGACAGCTGATCCAGGTTGCGATAGTGATGGACATGGGGGTGGATCATTAAGGCTAACTATAATTAGTTCAATAGGTCGACCCCCTATGGTTGATATACAAGAGGTCGGTAGGGTAAGAATGTTGACAGGGTCAATAGGTTGATATGTAAACGGTAGACACCTGAAAAGATCGACAGGTACAAAAGGTCGACACAGTCAAAAGGTCGACGTGGAAATGGACAACACAGAAAAGGTTGACATAAGTTTACATTTGTTTTCTGGGTGCCATTTATCATTTTAAACCACACGTGACCCCAATTATTCCCAATTGTAGTCCACTTGAATAATAAATGATGAAAAAGTCATGAAAGAAACAAAACTTGTGTCGACCATATGTGCGTTGACCATTGTCATGTCAACCATTTGAACCCGTCGACTTTTTGTACCTGTCGACCTTAAGCACTGTCGACCTTTTATATGTCGAACTTTTGACCATGTTGAACTTTTTTTAATGAATTTATTTTTAATTGAGTTTTTACCATGTCGAACTTTTTTTTACCTGTCAACCTAATGTATGTCGACCACATGGAGGTTGACCTATTTTCTGCCAAACTATCATCCAGAACCCAATGAATAGTCTCAGAAATATCTTGAACATGTATTTGGCGTTGCTAGGTGGTGACCAGGAGGTGGCTAAGCATTCGGACACACGGGTGAGGGCTTGTAGCGGCATTTGCATAAGTCGCAGATGTGCCACCGGCGACTGGCCAATGAGTCAGGCACAGACGCCGCTCAGTGTGACACAGAATAAGCCCCTTTGGCATACAATGGCATGAAATAGTTACTGTACATTGCTTGCATACAAATAATATCATCTGGGAGCCAGTAAACAAAGCGGAAACATATTTGGTGTAACATAGGGGGTTATTTCGAGTTGATCGTACCTACGATCATTCACACTGACATGCGGGGGGACGCCCAGCACAGGGCTAGTCCGCCCCGCGTGTCAGTGCCGCCCCCTCCCCCCCTGCAGAAGCGGCGATGCCTTTGCACTTCAAGAGTAGCTCCCAGCCAGCGCAGCTTTAGCGTGCTGGCCGGGAGCTACTCATCGCTCCCCGGTCCGCAGCGGCTGCCTGTGACGTCACGCAGCCGCTGCGGCCCGCCCCCCGTTCGGTCCGGCCACGCCTGCGTTGGCCGGACCAAACCCACGAAACGGCGGCCAAACGCCACAGTTCCACCCCCCTCTCGCCCAGCGATAGCCTCTGCCTGTCAATCAGGCAGAGGCGATCGCATCCCTACTACGGCCTTCGGCCATCTGGCATGTGCCGGCACACTACGGCGCATGCGCAGTAGGGACCCGTTCGCTCTGCTGCGTTAAAACGCAGCGAGCGAATGGGTCAGAATGACCCCCATAGAGTAAAGATAGAAATAATTAGCTCCTTTAAAAAAATTGCAGGCGTAGCAACATGCCTCTGTAACCTGCCTATGGGATTTGGAAGTAACTTTCATATTAGGGTGTAATATTTGATTAAAAGCATCTCTGGACTGAAGCTCTGACTTTATATGACAACGCTGGTTCATATTTAGTGATGATCAGTCTGTTGCAAGGCTAGAAATGATGACATAGGACATATATACGTAAGTATAGAGAACACTAATACTGAGTATGACTCACCCACTGGGTCCGGGTCTTTGAGCCTGAGCCTGGGAGAAACGCCAGTCTGTGTTAGGTTGTGCCTGCTGGAAATAAAACAGAAAAGTGTCTTTAATTGGTGTTCTGTTTATATGCCGTACTGAGACAACATTACATCATACTTACCTACTTGTCATACCTTCCAGGGAGACGGTATGAAAAGATACTGTACGTATGTCTAGGGGTGGGCAATAAGAAACCCTCCAGCTGCTGCTGAACTAAAATCCCAGCATGCCCTTATAGCAAAACTGTGGCAGGGCATGCTAGGATGTGTAGTCCCACAGCAGCGGCTTATTGCACACTTATTGGTCTTTATAAGAACACAATGTTTTTAAGATGCTTACAGTATTAATTAGACATTTTAATTTTCTGTTGCTGTAATTAAACTAGAATTGTTTATTATAAAGCAGAATATACCCGTGCCAGATGGTACAGACCGGTTTAGCAAAGTTTAAGTCTTGGCTAAACAGATCTGTACCATCTTCCAAGAGTATATTTTGCTTTATAGTATACATTTATATATCATTTACATGTATGACACAATGTAGCCCTAAGTATAGGTCACAAGGTCACAGATGAATTCCATGAGCAAATAAACATTATACGAGTCAACTCCAAGTTGACTTCAAACATCCATAAAAATTCATGGTGAGGAATAAATGGTTATAATATACAGTACAAGGTTTTTGTGTTTCTTTTATAAACACATAACATGTATACTGTACACAAATACTTATGTAGATTTTATTGCTTCTGGCAGCACACGAGATGTTTGCATTCTGTCCAAATATTGACATAAAGTTAGTATAAACAGAAATAAAGTTTATAGGTATAAGCAGGTTCCATGTACACTTGTTATATACAACAGAGAGGCTGGAAATAAATTCTGAATTATTCATGTGCAAATAAACATTTAGCTGTATGAGGCATCAACTGCTTCAGTGATTGTCTTATACTGCTATAGATTGTTGAAGACAGGGATTGTTATATTACTGTCCTGTCAAACATTAAGGGCGGTATTCAAATGATATATCGCGCCCAATCTCCTTTCTAAAGTGATCCCTGTTATCGCGCATATTTCGCCCATTGTAATCAGGTTTAGCTGCATAAAGGATTGGGCGCCCTCGCAACCCTGGTGGTAGCAAGCTGAAATTATCATACCACGCTCGTCAGCAGAAACAGAATGGGTGTGGAAGAGGGTGAAAAGAATTGAATACCGCCCTAATATGTTGTTTGTGTTGATACATCTCCCCCATAATGTGAAGATGCTAATATACACCCATTGGTGCAATACAGAAACACAGGCCACATGTATCATACTAACTACAGAATAATGATCTTTATTGGAAAGTGATCCCTCCAACATGAAAGACTTACACATAAATGTTTTAATGCCATTCATAGGGGGGTGAGTGGGGGAAATTCAATTGTTAGGAAAAAAAAGACACCTAACTGACTTTTCAGTCTATTAGATAGGAAAAAACAGACACCCAAGTGACTTTTTTAACAACTGAATATCTCCCATGATGAGGGTGCCAATTGGAATGGAGGGGGGGGGTCAAAGTTACCCGACAGTGGCAATTACGGTGTGGGCAGTTGGGAGTAGTAGCGGCTCCAGAGGAGGGGCTTCAGCACTTTCTAAAATTCAAATAGGGGAACCGCACCAACTGCCACTCCAAACACAGCCCAACATCACCGACTGGGACTCACTGGCAGTTGGTGTGTCTCCCCTATTTGAATTTTGGACAGCACTAGAGCGCCACCTCTGATCTACCACTGGTTGGGAGTATACCTTGTGAATGTTACATAGATTAATCAATTGCCGGAAAAGGAATGAACCAGAGATGATGTAACATGAATGCTTTAAGATGCAGATTATTTTCCAGCATTCTGGCATCTACGGTATAAATGCCAGAATGCCACCATCTGCCAATATTATTTGCACAATCTATTATATACAATGACAGCACAACCCAGGCTACCGCAACAGTAGATGACACTATTGGTGACAATACATACAGTGAACAGAGATGGGGAACCTTGGAAACACAATACCAACATTTGCACCATATCTTGTTTCAGATAAAAAAACCCAAAAGAACAGATTTTTGTGTTTTACGCACGTTCCTTCAGATTACTAAGAACTCCTACACAATGGTGGTCATTCCGAGTTGTTCGCTCGCTCCCGATTTTCGCAGTGCAGCGATCAAGTGAAAAAACGGCAAAAATGCGCATGCGCATGGTACGCAGCGCGCATGCGCTAAGTACTTTCACACAAAACTTTGTAGATTTACACAAGCTCGAGTGACGTTATTTCATTGCTCGAGTGATCGTAGTATGATTGACAGGAAGTGGGTGTTTCTGAGCGGAAACTGGCCGTTTTCAGGGAGTGTGCTAAAAAACGCAGGTGTGCCAGGTAAAAACGCAGGAGTGGCTGGAGGAGCGGGGGAGTGGCTAGCCGAACGCAGGGCGTGTTTGTGACTTCAAACCAGGAACTGAACAGACTGAGGTGATCGCAGTCTAGGAGTAGGTCTGGAGCTACTCAGAAACTGCAAGGAATGATTTAGTAGCAGTTCTGCTAACCTTTCGTTCGCTATTCTGCTAAGCTAAGATACACTCCCAGCGGGCGACGGCCTAGCGTGTGCATTGCTGCTAAAAGCAGCTAGCGAGCGAACAACTCGGAATGAGGGCCAATACCAGCTATCACCTTACACCAGGGAAACCAACAAGGCTTGCAATCATAGAAATCACTGATAGAAACTGTAAACAAGACCTCTACACATGCTGACGAAAGACATACACTGTAACCTGCATTCTGGCTTCATCCAAACGTCCAATGATCTCTATGGTAAAGAATACATATTTCATTAACCATCAGTATATGCACTGCATAAAGTTGGTCAATGTTCTTCTCTCTAGAGGGGATCCGGTCTAAAGATCGACAGTGTCTAGGTCGACAATGTTTAGGTCGACCACTATAGGTCGACAGTCACTAGGTCGACATGGATGGAAGGTCGACAGGGTTTCTAGGTCGACATGTGCTAGGTCGACAGGTCTAAAGATCGATATGAGTTTTTCACATTTTTTTTGGGGGGGGGATTTTTTCATACTTAACGATCCATGTGGACTACGATTGGAACGGTAAAGTGTGCCGAGCGAAGCGGTAGCGGAGCGAAGGCACCATGCCCGAAGCATGGCGAGCGAAGCGAGCCATGCGAGGGGACGCGGTGCACTAATTTGGGGTCCCGGTCACTTTACGAAGAAAACGACACACAAAAAAAAAAAATCCTCATGTTGACCTTTAGACCTGTCGACCTAGCACATGTCGACATAGAAACCCTGTCGACCTTCCATCCATGTCGACCTAGTGACTGTCGACCTATAGTGGTCGACCTAAACATTGTCGACCTATACACTGTCGATAGAACGAACCACACCCCTCTAGAGCTATAAGGCACTTCAATGTTTCCTGAGCCCCAAGTAGTCCAAGCAACACAAGTTACATTCAGAATTTGTCTTGTTTTATAAATGGTTTCACTTAAAAGTAATCAGAAATAATATGGTGTTGACAGATGACAGCATAAACAAATGAGATGCCACAACCATGAAATTAGGCTTTGTCATACACATAATTATCAGTGATCCAGCAATTATTAACCTCTGCAGGCCAGTAACAGAACCCCTGCACTGCCTTGCTGAGCTCTCTATTATCCACAGCTGATGATGGAGAATATATTACTGAGAACCCAGCCGCGCACATAAGAGGTTTACAAGATTAATGTTGTTCTATTAGTGTTACCTAATGCCTCCTACATTTATCTGTGATCTAACCTGCTCACAGATGCTGCTAGGGGGAAAAAACACTGTTTATCAGACTGTGACTGTTATTCTCACATCATTCCGAGAGAAAAGAAGATTCTGGTGTGATACATGTGCTAACATTGCATAATACTGTTTTACAGTTTATTTAATATACTAAAAGAGATTTAACTCTAGATACAAAGAACAAAAACAGCTATATTATTATATTATTGTTATCATTATGTAATATTTGTATACCTTTAATAATAATAATAATAATAATTATTATTATTATTATTATTATTATTATTATTACTGCTACTATTGCTATTATAACAAGCGACAGTGATGCCTTCCCTTATTTTGGGTCAGCAATGCCATTACTACAATAAAAAGTGACATATTACAGTGAATAACTTCTTTTTATATTGTTATCTGGTATAGGGTTGTAGAATTTAAAGACACGGTACTGTACTATCTAATCTCATAGTTCTGTCTAAAAGAGCACATGTGCTTATACAGTATACTGTATTCATGGATTCACCTACTGGGTATATTAAATCATAAAACATTATGTGGCTTATTTACTTATGGGCCTTAGGTGGCACTCCTTCTGTGGGGAGTGACACCTCTGTAAAACCACGTTTTAAAATGTGCGGACAGCTTTAGGACAGGTCATGTACTAGCTCAACTATAACTCACAATGTAACAATGAAAGGTCCCATTACTAGTATGCTGTATACAAAACAAATGAATATTTTTTCTGCATGCATACAAAATACCCCAAAAAAATGAAAATGCATTTGTACCCCACGCAGTGTAACGTGGTATGTTCAGGTGCAAATATTCACTGCTTGATAAAGGATCAATTAGATATGAAACGTTGCTTCTTTTTGCTTTTATATACCTAAACAATGTATGCACTATGATGTATATTGGAGTACCGTTCGTTTTCCTCCCCCCCCCCCCTCTCTCTCTCTCTCTCTCTCTATATATATATATATATATATATATATGTATATATATAGTATATAGCTGTACAAAGAAAAAGCCATACAGTAGGTTTCAACATACTATAAACTATACCATATAAACTTAGTGACCACTACTACCAGGGGCTGGATGGGCAGAGGGGAAGGGTGCCATCTGCCCCCCTGGCCAGTGCAATTTAAGTGTTCCATTGTCATTTTTGTATTGCATTCCCTGTGAAAAGCTGGCCCACTTGCTAGAGTCGGCTCCCCAGGCTGAAAGTTGCCAGCCAGCCCCCGATCACTACACACAATTTTATTAGCCAATATAAAATGTATATGTCTATATACAAATAATTACAAGCAGAAGTGGGAGCTTTCTCACCTGAATGGGTTCTCTTGAGTTATCAATGCCTAAAGATTCTGTGATGGTGACCATTTCTTGCACTGTCATGGGCGTTAAAGGCTTCAGAATTGGGAGACCGATGTTATCTGCTGCTTGGGAAAAATACGTCCTGTAGCAATCACTTTCTGAATAGGAAGGATCCATCCTAACATCCATATACTTCAGTGTGCCATCTGTATTAATATGAAGTGTTGGTTGACGTGTCTCGGGGCAGTGGTCGGAGTTTGGCCGATTTAAAAACCAGCAAGGATAGTGGCACACGTTTGCTTCTTTTCTAAAACACTTTACCAGCAACAGGACGCAAGTAACAAGAGATGCCACGGTAATAATGACCAACGAAATGACCAGGTACATTGTTATGTCGACCCCATGTGTGGAAGAAAAATGGTAGAACGTTGGGGGCACATTGGTTGCGTGTTTTTCCAACGCAACACGTATCGTCGTCGTTACTGATAAAGATGGATGACCGTTGTCGCTAATCACCAAAACAAGTTTCTGCAGTGATTGGTCAGTTGCCAGGAAGTTCCTAACAGTTCTTATTTCTCCCGAATGAGTCGATATATTAAAAGGAAAATGATCGGTAAGTTCCATAAGGTTATATGACAGCAAAGCATTTTGCCCTGCATCTGAGTCCACCGCAGACACTTTAGTTACCAGACATCCCACTGGCACAGACCTGGATATGTTCACATGAGAGCTGAGCTCTCCAGGGTACTTTGGATACAATACATTTGGCGGGTTATCATTTATATCCAAGATGAAAACAAAGACGGAGACATTGGAGAACAGCTTCGGATCTCCAGAATCCTCCACTTGAGCAATGATTTCTAAAACCTGGACTTGCTCATAGTCAAACGAACATATGGCATAAATATCACCACTCTTTGGGTTTATGGAGACAAATGAGGAAACGTTGAAATGTTGGCTATCGGCTAAGGAAAAGGTGAATTTGGCATTGCTCCCATCATCTGGATCAAAAGCTGATAGTGTATAAAGCAAGTGTCCAGGTCTTTTATTTTCTTGGATGAAGGTGCTCATATCTTGATTTAAGAACAATGGTGGATTATCATTAACATCGGAAATGTTAACCACAAATGTTGTCTGCGTGGACAGGAATGGGGAACCCATATCCTTGGCGGTCAAAGTGATTTCATATCGTGGGATCTCTTCTCTATCCAGAGGACTGTTTATTATTAGAGCATAGTGATCCTTAAATGACTTGACTTCAAAGGGTACCTGAGGTGACACGGCCAGCTCTACTTGTCCGTTTTTCCCTGAGTCCTTGTCTATGACAGAAAGAAGTCCAATAGTCGTTCCAACCGTTGTATCCTCTGGAATCTGACCCAACAAGGAGGTCAGCAGAATTTCTGGCAAGTGGTCGTTGACATCCTCAATCCCTATCTGGACAGTGCAGCTGCCTTCCATTTGTGGCGTTCCTTTATCTTTTGCTCTGACTGTGAACTCGTAATAGTTACAACTTTCAAAATCTAACGTTTGGTTTGTGCTAATGATGCCTGTATCTGGATTAAGAGAGAACAACTGTCTGACCGTTACCGGTGTCCGACTATCAAAAAAATATTCTACTTCAGCATTTGGACCCTCATCCAGGTCAGTTGCATTAAGTTGGACCACTGCAGTGTTTGGGGGGATATTTTCCAGTATGTTAATCTTATAAAAACTCTGGTCAAATACAGGAGCATTGTCATTGAAATCCAGAATAATAACCATTATCTGTGATGTCCCAGATCTCGGTGGACTGCCACCATCAAAAGCGGTGACAATAAGATGATGTTCTGCTGTTTCTTCTCTGTCTAATGTCTTCTCTATTACCAGTTCTGGGATTGGCGTGCCATCCGCCTGGCTTCTTAAGGACAGCGAAAAATACTGATGTCTACTCAAACTATAGTCCCTCACCCCATTAATGCCTGAGTCTGGATCCAATGCTTCTTCTAGAGGAAACCTAGCACCTGGATATGCCAGTAACTCAGTTATTTGTAATACCTGCTCTGTGGTTATAAACGTGGGAGAGTTGTCATTTATATCTAAAACCTCAACTTGCAAACGATGCAACTCTAATGGATTTTCTAGAACAACCTCTGCTATTAATAAACATTGTAAGTGAGATCCACACACACTTTCCCTGTCTATTGTCCTATTTACAGTTAATGCACCACTTTGCTGATCCACTGCAAAATACTGACCACTTCCCGAGGGTCTTAATTGTATCCTGCGTTTAGACATAACTGCTATCTGTACGCCCAAGTCTTCTGTTACATTACCAACTAACGTCCCTAGTTCCGCTTCCTCCACCACTGAATACTGAAGGTTCCCAGAGGCCCTATTCTGGTTACAGTAAAGAAATAAAATGACTACTTGCCATTTCCAAGTCACTGCGGGTATTTGGATGCCCATAACTTAAAAATGTTTTCTCTTCAATGTACAGTATGTTCTGCTAAATTAAGTCTCTGTGGCAAGTACATATATCCAAAGTGTGTATGAAATATGTACAGGGTTTACATTGTAATGTCAGCTGTGCATTCTGAGAATGTGGGCAAGCAGAATCCTTAAGCTGCGATATGGGGAGGAGGTGAATGAATGACAGCGGCAAAAATAGAATTTTACAAGTTACACTTCATATCTTGTGGATGGCATTCTGCACAGCAGCACAGTTCTTTAGTTAAATAACAAAATGCATGTGTATGACGGAAGGAAAAGAACTGACAACTAAGGACATAAAAACTAATCTGCATCAACTTAATTATGTATCTCAAATGCTTAAATCAATTTGATACACATGTACAAATGTATCCTATCTTGTTTATCATCACCGGTTTCTTGTCTGCACCCTTGATACATACGGGTGGCAAAAATGAGATATACCAGCATTGTTTTAAAAAGCAATGGATTAATATGTTATATGTATATATTTTTCTAAGTATGCCTGTGTACAGTACCGTATATACTATTCAGACAAGGCGACAGAAGTGTATGCTAACATCCAGTATTATTAAACCATGCCTGCATGCACCCTCAATAAAATACTAAAAATATATATTTTTTTACTTTTAAAAATGTCACCACCATCTCCCAATATATTTCCAAAAACATCATAATCAACTATACTGTAGTTCTAACATCTTAATCAACGATCATTTCAGCTATTGACTGGGGATATATTCTGCCCTCTGCTGGACAAGTACTTTATAGCAGGTTGCAAGTTCTAGATCAGAGGTAGGTAGCTTGTGGGTAGCATTACAACTATTGTGGGACTTAAGGTCACAATATTCACTGCCAGCTGCTGCGCTAGACTTTGAAAAATATATATATATATATATCTGCCTTAACAGCAAACCATCACATATAAAAGGAATACAAAAATAAAGTAACCAGCGACTGTATCAAAAGCTATAGGAAATAGCCATCAATATCTATAGATAAACATACAGAGCACTTGAAACAGTGTGAAGCACCTTTGCAAGTAAAATTACAAAGTGCTGAAGATAACGATGCAAAATTAAATATTGCATACAAAGTCCCAATTCAGTTTTATTTCACCCGTGCTGTACTCGCCCAGCCAATCGGCCTCGTAAGGGTTTCATCGCTCTCATTGACAAGCTGCTTTAATTGTGGGAAATTCAAAGATTTCATCATGTTTAACGTGTCCCTGTTACTTTCTGAAGAGTTACCCGTCTTAGGCAACTGGTTTTCCTGCTCCCTTGCCATCATGGACACCTCCACGTACCTAAGGGTGCTGTCCGGGTTCAATTGTAACGTTTTGTGTGAATGCCCAACATACTGATTAGAACTGGCCATTTCGTTCTTACGTCTCAGACATTTTGCCAGCAAAATAATGAAAGTAATAACTGACAGTAGACTCATGGCAGCAAGAGTGATAATAAGATACATAGTTATGTTTGGCGTTTGTACGGTCTTGGAATCGGAGTCTGTAGAATAATGACTTTCTGTAGAGGACCCAGCCTCCAGAGAAATCAGCAAGGTAGCTGTAGAGGACAAGGATGGCTTCCCGTTATCTTGAACTACGACACAAAGGTTATGCAAGGGTAAATCTGTCTCTTGGAATCTTCGGACAATCCGGACTTCCCCTGTGTGAGAGGCAATTTTAAAAAGTGAAGGGTCTGTTGATTTTGCAATGCTATACGTGAGCCAGGCATTGTATCCAGAATCTGCGTCCACCGCTACGACTTTGGTCACCAAAGAACCTGTTGGTAAGGACCTGGGGACAGTCTGTTGTGTTGGAGCATGTCTTGAGTTTCCTGGGTATAAAATCACAGGGTAATTGTCATTTTCATCCAGAATGTGCAGATAGATTGTAATGTTGGAGGACAGTTTTGGCGTCCCAGAATCCTCTGCTCTGATTGTGAACTGCAGAACCTGAGCGTGCTCATAATCAAAGGACTGTTGAGCATAAATGTTACCGCTTTTAGTATCCATGTAAATAAAGGACAATGCTGGGGAGCCATTAATGAGGCTGTTATATATGGAGTAAGTTATACGAGCGTTTTCTCCAATATCTCTGTCGGAAGCAGAGACGGTACAAAGCAGGGTGCCAGGTTTGTTGTTTTCTTGTATATCGACATTGATAATTGATCTTTCAAAACTTGGCAGGTTGTCATTGATATCGGTGACCGTTATATTTACTACTGTCTGCGTTTTAAGTCGTGGGACTCCCAAATCTGTCCCGGTTAGTTGAACTGTGTACTGACTAGCAGATTCCCTGTCCAGCAATCCATTTGTCACTAAGGAATAGTGATTTTGGTTTGATGTGATCGTAAATGGGAGATCTGGAGAAATTTCCAATTGCACCTCTCCATTTTCACCAGTATCTAGATCGCTCACCCTTAATAATCCCACAGTGGTTCCAATGGGGGTATCCTCAGGAATAGACGTTACCAACGAAGAGATGATAATTTCAGGAGCATTGTCATTGACATCTTCGATATCCACCTGGATAACGCAATGGCCTTCCATTTCTGGAGCCCCATGGTCCAAGGCTTTGACGGAGATTTCATACGAACGTTGTTTTTCGAAATCCAGCTGTCCTTTAACGCGGATGTCTCCTGTCTGGTGATCCAAGCTGAAGACATTGGCCGCCTCCTCTGAAGATATATCTGCAAAGTAATAGCTAATCTCACCATTTGGACCTTCGTCTTTATCCGTTGCGATCAGTCTCATGACCAGAGTATTTAACGGTGCATTTTCTTTGACGGTAACTTTGAAGAATGCATTATCAAACACTGGAGCGTTGTCATTCAGATCTATAACAATAATAGAAATTATAGCAGTTCCGGATCTAGAGGGCTCCCCACTATCAAACGCAGTCAGAACCAATTTGAGTTGAGCTTGTTCTTCCCTATCTAGAGCTTTTTCCAGAACAAGTACAGGGGAAGGTCTGTCGTTTTTGCGGTTATGTACGACTAAAGAAAAATACTGGTTCTGCTGTAACTTGTAGGAGCTGACCGAGTTGATTCCCACATCTGGATCCTGAGCTCTCTCTAGAGGAAATCGAGTACCCACTGCGGCCAGCTCTGTGATTCTGATGACGCGTTCTGCGCTGGGAAATACAGGGGAGTGATCATTTATATCCAGAATCTCTACCTCCAGGCGAAACAGTTCCAAGGGTTTTTCAAAAACAATTTCTACTGGCAGAACGCAGTTTAGGTTTGTGCCACACAAGCTTTCTCTGTCTATCTTACGTTTCACCAGGAGCGATCCACTCTCGAGATTCAGTGCAAAATATTGCTGGCTTTGTTCAGATCCCAGCTGCAGTCCTCGCTCAGAAATCCCTTCCGTGTTTAATCCCATGTCCCTAGCAACATTGCCTACTAAAGTTCCAGGCTCGGATTCTTCGTATACAGAATATCTTAGCTGTGCAGAAGCTACATTCAAGCTAACAAAGAATAAACCCATTACTTGCCAGTGCCAGGAATTGCAGACTCCTCTCTGTTCCATTGCCAAGTGTCTCCAAATGATGAGTGATACTGTGACAAAAAGGTCAAACTATAATGAGAACAACGCAAGAGAGAGTAAAGCAGCTCTGTCTACTCTAATGTGCTTTGCCGGTCTGGTTTCCACAACTGCTGTCACGTAAGTGTGCTGGTAGCAGGCATTGTATTACTGAAGACATGGTTTTCATGAGAAATCATACTGACATCTAGTGGTGAAATTCTAAATAGCAGAAGACTCGCAACTACAGTATCTTAGGTTCCCGAGATCCTTATTTTCATCATCATCATCATCATCATCATCATCATCATCTATTTATGTAGTGCCGCCAATTATGCAGTACTATAGAGAGAATATTTGCCATTTACATCAGTCCCTGCCCCGTTGGAGCTTGCAATCACACTAGGGTCTATTAATCAATTAACCAACCAAGCAGTGTGTTTTTAGTGTATCCCCGGGGGGCATGTACACAAAGAATATTGTTGCTAATTGTTCAATTACCAGATTACAAGAACTGGCAAGGTGAAGGTACTTCAACTATGAGGTAAATGTAATAGCCCGGACGGTTTTGCCTTTTAAATTATTACCGCTTTAAATCTAGCGGTTAAATCGTGAAAAACTTGCAAATGCCTGCAGCATGCCGACTATTACATTTACCACTATATCCAAAAGGGGTGTGGTATGGAAGGTAGACAGTAATTAGGTCGACATGGTCTCTAGGTCGACAGGGTCTTTAGGTCGACATGGTCTAGGTCAACAGGTCAAAAGGTGGACATGAGTTTTTTATGTTTCTTTGGTGTCGTTTTCTTCGTAGAGTGACTGGGAACCCCAATTAGTGCACCGCGTCCCCTCGCATGGCTCGCTTCGCTCGCCATGCTTCGGGCAAGGTGCATCGCTGCGCTCGGCACAGATACCATTCCAATCGTAGTCCACATGAATCGTTAAGTATGAAAAGGTTAAAAAAAAAGAAAAAAATTGTGAAAAACTCATGTCGACCTTTTGACATGTCGACCTAGAACATGTCGACATAGAGGCCCTGTCGACCTAGTTGCTGTCGACCAATAGTGGTCAACCTAGATAGTGTTGACCTAGAATCCGGATCCCATCCAAAAGTAAGTCACTACCATTGTGCAGATCAATAAACAAGTATAAAATCTGATTCACTTCCAGGCATAAAATAGTGATTCCTACTAAGAAGTAATGCTAGGCTAGGAGATAACCCATTTCATATACAGTATGGGAACCATGCAGAGTACTAGTAGGCAATGATAAAAGAACAGGAAAGATTTATTGTACAAAATACAATTGATGTAATAACCTGTTTAATGTTTCTCAGTGTCTACATATTGCTTAATAAGGATTAATATGCTCGTTGGAGGTAAAACCTGTCTTTTACTTTCATTTTGATTGAAACCCTTTAAAGCCCTTCATTCACTATTCTTAGTGAAATTAGAAAATAACGTCACGTTTCACACTAATTCCCTTATGCCAGAGAATATTAAATAATATTTTATTTTAACATACTGTATTTACTTTCCAACTTAAACATCAACATTATTTACAATAGTAGGTTAGATGGGATCAGTACGAATTACCGCCGGACGGAATCCCGGCAGTCGGAATACCGACACCGGGATCCCGACCGGCACAATCCCGACAGGGGGGCGAGTGCAACGCAGCCCCTTGCGGGCTCGCTGCGCTCTGTGGACACCTACAGAGGGAGAATATGTCGGGATTGTGCCGGTCGGGATCCAGGTGTCGGTATTCCGACCGCCGGGATTCCGTTCGGCGGGATCTTGACCGCATACCGGTTAGATGCATCATCGTGTAGAGTGTATCCACCATTGTCTCAAAAGATCCTGTTGGATAATTGGGGCACAGGCAGATGTATAAAAAGTAAATATCACAAGATTTGGACTGTACAATCGATCGTCTACTGTATATAGGTATTTTGTGGGCAGATGTCATTATTTGCCCCATCTTCATTTAACTTTCATTAAGTTGGTTGTGCACAATCTCCCCTAAAGCTGGGTATGCACTATATGATATATCGGACGATGTTGCGATCTGTGACACATCGCAACAGCCATCATATAATGTGCACCCTCAAATCCACCCTATTCATGGCGTGATGAATTGGGTGGTCCCATCATACCTTTAGATGTTATGCACGGCCAATGGGACGATACCACAGACTACCCAATTTTGTTACATGAAGCATGTAACAATATATTGCGCCACTGAACAGTGGAATCGTGTAATGTGTTCAGTGGTGTGATATATTCAGGGGCGTTTTAAGAGAGGCGGTGGCCCGTGTGCAGCCTTCTGCTTCAGGGGCCCCTTCCGCTCTGACTGATGCACAGGATTTAATACTTACCTCTCCTGAGTCCCTCGGCGGTGAGTCCCTCATCCTTCTCCGCAGCAGCAATAGAGTCTGAGAACAGGCATGGTGGCCATTTTCCTGAAGATTTTGCTAATGCGCATGCGTGAAACTCTGGAAAAATGGCCGCCGTGCCATCTTTATGGAGTTTTCAGCAGGCGCAATAGAGTATGTTCCCCCTAGTGTTCAGACTCTATTGCGCTGCCGAGAAGGGATGGCTCCGACGGGGGACTCCAGAGAGGTAACAAATGGGTGCAGTGTGTGTGGATATATTGTTACACTGCATTGCTAGGTCGCAGCGTCGTTTAGGTGGGTTCCCAGCTTTACATACAGCTTTATATAAAATCAGGCAGAATAGAGTGTTTTCATTGTCCCTGAATAGAACACATCTCTAATCTCTGCAGCTGATACTATTACATAGGGAGGGTGTTATTCTGTACAGTATCACAGTATGGGAAATAAACAGCTCTGTCCATTACTACTGATGGAAACAAGAAGTGAATCTAGCAAGGCGTGCCTACACAGGCCAAAGATAAGCTGGAAAAGTCCTTTAAATGAGACATTATATGTATATTATGTGACTAGACAAACAGCTTACTACTGACATCTGCTGTCTTTGTGTGCCTTTCTTATCTGCCCAGTCACAGGCTGTGTGCCCTTCTTTTCTGCCCAATCACAGACTGTGTGCCCTTCTTTTCTGCCCAATCACAGGCTGTGTGCCCTTCTTTTCTGCCCAATCACAGGCTGTGTGCCCTTCTTTTCTGCCCAGTCACAGGCTGTGTGCCCTTCTTTTCTGCCCAATCACAGGTTGTGTGCCCTTCTTTTCTGCCCAATCACAGGCTGTGTACCCTTCTTTTCTGCCCAGTCACAGGCTGTGTGCCCTTCTTTTCTGCCCAGTCACAGGCTGTGTGCCCTTCTTATCTGCCCAATCACAGGCTGTGTGCCCTTCTTTTCTGTCCAGTCACAGGCTGTGTGCCCTTCTATTCTGCCCAATCACAGGCTGTGTGCCCTTCTTTTCTGCCCAATCACAGGCTAAGGAAAGCTGTCATCACAGCCAATAAAACTGATACAAGAACATACATTTCCTGTCAGCGATAGGTACTATAGGCCCTTTGGTAACAAATGTCACAACCTAAGTTATTTTACATCTTCATTATACATCTTAGTATTGAACCAACTATTTTTAATAAATGCATTAAAGTGTATCTTAATAAAATGGTAATCAAATATTTGTACATTAGCAATTGGAAGAATATCGATAAAACAACAACAAAACAACGGTGAGGGAATGACATTATTTAAATACTGCCAATAAGCTTAAACAAATTGTAGGTGTAATTCATCTATAGACTTAGTAAAAAGGCACGTGCTTTGTAGTTTAGGTAATTTTACCTTGTACTGCTCACCTCGTCACCTACAGTGCAGTGACCGTTTGTATATATGGAGAACCTTAATTTTCTCATTCACACAAGACATATGTATTTATCCTTTATAGATATACTAGTTACCAGTGCGTTAAAATGATGGAACAACATAGCAGTAATGGTGATACGGTCGATAGGTCGACACAGCTTAGGTCAACAGTCATTAGGTCGACAACTGAAGGTCGATATGCATTAGGTCGACATGGTCAATAGGTCGACATGGTCATTAGGTCGACATGTACTTGGTCGACAGGTCAAACGGTCAACAAGAGTTTTTCTCATTTTCTTCCCCATTTTTTTTATTTTTTTCATACTTAACGATCCACATGGACTACGATTGGAACGGTAACCTGTGCTGAGCGCAGCGAGCCATGCGAGGGGACACGGTGCACTAATTGGGGTTCCCCATCATTTTACGAAGAACACAACGCCAAAAAAAGTAAAACAACCCATGTCGACCCTTTGACCTAGTACATTTCGACCTTATGACCATGTCGACCTAATGCATGCCGACCTTTCATGGTTGACCTAATGACTGTCGACCTAAGCTGTGTCTAACCAACGACCCATTCCTGCAGTAAAGTCAGCGCCGGCGGCTGTGCGTGCCCGAATGGGGCAACACTTAAATTGCTCCATCGGGCACCATCCAGTGGCCGCCGACTGCAAAACACTTGAATTCCCCCCATAAAGGCGAGGAGCAACGTTAGTATTTTATTATATAGGATGTGCTTAAGATAAATATGTGATAATGTATATTTTCGAAATACAATGATTATTAGGATGATAGGTCGACACATACAAAAGGTCAACATATTCAAAAGGTCAAGATGACAATGGTCGACACACAGATGGTCGACACCTTTTTGTTTTACACGTTTTCCCAAGTTTTGCTTAATATACTATCCATGTGTACCACGATTGGGAAACGCGACGAGCGAAGCGACCTTGCGAGGGTACACGTTTCTACTGACTGTGGTCACATATGATGAAACATACACAATGACACCCAAAAAATTAACCCCCGCCAAACCTGTGTCAACCATTTCTGTGTTGACCATTGACATGTCGACCTTTTCAGTCTGCTGACCCTTTGTACCTGTAGACTTTACCCACTGTCGACCTTTAATCTGTTGACCTTTTGTCCCTGTTGACCTTTTGACCCTTTCCACCTAATGCATGTCGACCATATAAGGCCGACCTAACAACTGTCTACCCAGACGCTTTATATCTTCTATACTACACCCCTACAATATACCTGCGGGTGTGGATCGTTAAGATGACAGTAACTAGGTCGACAGTCATTAGGTCAACTATTGGTCGACAGTGACTGGGTCGACATGGAAAAGGTTGACATGGAAAAAGGTCGACATGAGTTTTTTTTAAAAATGGTGTAGTTTTCATGGAAAGTGACCGGAAATCCCAATTAGTGCACCGTGTCCCCTCGCATGGCTCGCCATGCTTCGGACGAGGTTACCGTTCCCAGTCGTAGTCCACGTGAATCAGAAAGTATGAAAAAGTAAAAAAAATTGTTTAAAAAAAAACCTCATGTCAACCTTCTCATATGTCGACCGTGCCATGTAGGCCTAATGACTACGTCAACCTAATGCATGTTGACCGATAGTTTCGACCTAATGAGTGTCGACCTAAAGACTGGATACCAGACCTGCAGATAGAACATAAACTTAGCAGCACATATTGGACATAATTCCACAACTGTACTATAAAATGTTGAGATAAAAACATAGTAATTTAGTTACCTGTTTATTCCTATCAGTGGTTGAAGAGTTATTTAATGTAGCAATTCCAATTCCTGAATCATCGGAGTCTATAAGGTTCTCAGACGGAACACTCTGCCCGCATTTCAGAAATGCAAATTCGTTTTCAGTGGAGTCTCCCGCCATAGAAATATCATGCAAATAAGGCAGAGTCGACATGGAATTACTAAAATTAACTGGGAATCTGGGTCCAACCTGAGAATACATATCTGGAGTTAGATATCCAAAAGCTTTGGGATGACTGGACTTGGGTCTTCTCCATTTTGATATTATCGCAAACATGACGGTCAAAGTGAAGAGAAAGGAAATTACAGCCAAAGCTATTACTAAGTAGATATTTAAATTAGATGGAAAGTTTGATTTATGCGACTGGGTGTCAATCGCAGAAACATCTTGTTGAAAATTTTCTGCAACCACCAGGTTCAGGGTTACGGTGGCAGAAAGCTTCGGCGTTCCGTGGTCCTTCACAATGACTACCACGCTGTACTTCATCAGCTCTTTCTCCTCAAATACACGTGACGTCCTGATCTCACCATTGTACCGACCAATGGTAAAGGACGCTGGTTCCGGGTTACTAAGAAACTCATACGAGAGCCATGCGTTGTGACCGGAGTCTGCATCTGTTGCAACAACTTTGGTGACTAAATAACCTTTACTAGAGGAACGAGGGACTGTCTCAAACAGCGATGACCCATCTCTTTTTATGGAAGGATACAGAATCTTGGGGTGATTATCATTTTGGTCAATGACATAAATTCCTGCAGTGACGTTGCTGGTCAGTCGGGGAGTTCCGCTATCTTCTGCCACCACTTGAAATTCAAATTCCCGCAACTGTTCGTAATCAAACTGTCGCTGGGCGAAAATGTCTCCAGTTACGGAGTTAATAGAAATATACGTAGATAACGGTACATTGTCCATATTTCTATTGATAATGGAATACCTAATTTTACCATTATCGTTAAGGTCCGGATCAAATGCCTGAACTGTGAACAGTGAGGAACCTATTGCTTTATTTTCTGGTACATACACGGAATATTTTGTTTGGTCAAAAATAGGTGGATTATCATTCACATCTGTCACCTGCAACCTAATAGTCTTCGTGCTGGACAGAGGAGGGGACCCCTTGTCTGTCGCTGTAATTGTAATGTTATATCCATCGCTCTTTTCTCTGTCTAAAAAATCAGACGTCTGAAGTCTGTAGTAGTTGGTTGAGGATGAGATAATTTCGAAAGGCAACAAGCCTGAAATTTCACAGGAGACTTCGCCATTTGCCCCAGAGTCTATATCGCGTATATTAATAAGTGCAATCAATGTTCCTGGTGCAGAGTCTTCGGCTACCGAATCCAAGATGGACGTAAGCGTTATCTCCGGCGTGTTATCGTTGGCATCAATAATCTGTACAATGACTTTGCAGTGGGACACTAGGCCTCCCCCATCCTCAGCTTCCACAATCATTTCGTAACTCTTGGTCGTCTCAAAGTCCAGCGGACCTTTCGTCCGAATCTCACCGGTGACGGGATCTACCGTAAAAATCTGCTGAGCGTTCTTTTTGATATGGCCAAACGAATAAGTCACCTGCCCGTTGAGACCCTCGTCTCTGTCAGTTGCACTCAGCTGAACAACCAGGGAGTTGAGTGGAATGTTCTCAGCCACACTGAGCTGATACAGCTCTTTATCAAACACAGGAGCATTGTCATTAATATCACTAACCATTATTTTGATCACAGCTGTTCCTGTGTTCACAGGCTGACCTCCATCCACTGCGGTTAATAGGATCTCAAAAGATGATTGTTGCTCCCTGTCCAGCATCTTTCGCAACACGAGTTCTGGGTACCTATTTCCGTCAGCACTGGTTTTCTCCTGCAGGCTGAAATACTGGTTCTCGGAGATTCTGTAGGCTTGCAATGAGTTACTGCCAACATCTGGATCCAGGGCATTCACCAGAACAAATTTTGTCCCTAGTTGGGTCAATTCACTTATTTCTAAATTGACAATGCTCTTGGAAAACACAGGGGGATTATCATTTATATCCTGAATTTCAACCTCAACTTGAAACACAGACAAAGGATTTTCAGCCACAGCTTCCAGGCTTAGTAAACATCTGGATGCTGTCTCGCAAACAGTCTCTCTGTCTATTCTCTCTGAGACATAGAGATTGCCATTTTCTAGACTCACGTGGAAGAAATTCTCAGTGTCAGCAGAAGAGATACGGAATCTTCTCACAGCCAGTTGTCCGATATGTAAACCCAGGTCTTTAGCAATGTTTCCTACCAGGAAGCCAGCCTTTGTCTCCTCGGGGATAGAATAACGAACCTCCCCAGCCATTGCCTCAAGATTACAGCAGAGTAATACAAAGCACACTACTTGCCATCCCATTGTACTCCACGTCCTTCTCTGACTGATTTTCTGGAAAAACATTGTGAGAGGTTATAATCCGCCTGGAATGTACTGTAGAAGAATCCTCCACATCTATAGGTAATGAGACGGGAATTATTGCAAAATCCTCTTTGTTTGAGAGCCTAACAATCCACTGTATGAAATGATGTCTTTCCCCAGTCTGCAATGACTATTTACTGAAAACTCCAGCAGACCTTTTATATGCAGATTCACATGTCACCTTACTGGACAACAGCGACACACAGTGTCACACTTAGGAATTGCAGGCCTGTTTCTTCATTGCATGCATGGCAGAAAGCAAACAGTATACTACAGTATGCTGCACCCAAGAGAATCTGGAACACTGGAATCATTTTAATTAGAATTGTAATCTACTTACAATTGGTTCTATAAATTAGAAATTAAAATGTACAATTGATCAATTTTTTTTGTCGGTTAAATTAACAGAAAAAAAAACCATTCAGAAAACATGCACGTAAACACACACACACACACACACACACACACACACACACACACACACACACACACACACACACACACACACACACACACACACACACACACTAGAGATGAGCGGGTTCGGTTTCTCTGAAACCGAACCCGCACGAACTTCATGTTTTTTTTCACGGGTCCGAGCAGACTCGGATCCTCCCGCCTTGCTCGGTTAACCCGAGCGCGCCCGAACGTCATCATGACGCTGTCGGATTCTCGCGAGACTCGGATTCTATATAAGGAGCCGCGCGTCGCCGCCATTTTCACACGTGCATTGAGATTGATAGGGAGAGGACGTGGCTGGCGTCCTCTCCATTAGAAATTAGATTAGAAGAGAGAGAGAGATTGTGCAGAGTCAGACAGAGTTTACCACAGTGACCAGTGCAGTTGTTGTTAGTTAACTTTTATTTATTTTAATATAATATATCCGTTCTCTGCTATATCCGTTCTCTGCCTGAAAAAAAACGATACACAGCAGCAGCCAGTCACACAGTGTGACTCAGTCTGTGTGCACTCAGCTCAGCCCAGTGTGCTGCACATCAATGTATAAAAGGCAAAGCTTATAATAATTGTGGGGGAGACTGGGGAGCACTGCAGGTTGTTATAGCAGGAGCCCCCAGGAGTACATAATATTATATTAATTTAAAATTAAACAGTGCACACTTTTGCTGCAGGAGTGCCACTGCCAGTGTGACTAGTGGTGACCAGTGCCTGACCACCAGTATAGTAGTATATTGTTGTATGTATTGTATACTATCTCTTTATCAACCAGTCTATATTAGCAGCAGACACAGTACAGTGCGGTAGTTCACGGCTGTGGCTACCTCTGTGTCGGCAGTCGGAACTCGGCAGGCAGTCCGTCCATCCATAATTGTATTACAATATATACCACCTAACCGTGGTATTTTTTTTTCTTTCTTTATACCGTCGTCATAGTGTCATACTAGTTGTTACGAGTATACTACTATCTCTTTATCAACCAGTGTACAGTGCGGTAGTTCACGGCTGTGGCTACCTCTGTGTCGGCAGTCGGCAGGCAGTCCGTCCATCCATAATTGTATTATTATTATAATATATACCACCTAACCGTGGTTTTTTTTTCATTCTTTATACCGTCATAGTGTCATACTAGTTGTTACGAGTATACTACTATCTCTTTATCAACCAGTGTACAGTGCGGTAGTTCACGGCTGTGGCTACCTCTGTGTCGGCAGTCGGCAGGCAGTCCGTCCATCCATAATTGTATTATTATTATAATATATACCACCTAACCGTGTTTTTTTTTTCATTCTTTATACCGTCGTCATAGTGTCATACTAGTTGTTACGAGTATACTACTATCTCTTTATCAACCAGTGTACAGTGCGGTAGTTCACGGCTGTGGCTACCTCTGTGTCGGCAGTCGGCAGGCAGTCCGTCCATCCATAATTGTATTATTATTATAATATATACCACCTAACCGTGGTTTTTTTTTCATTCTTTATACCGTCGTCATAGTGTCATACTAGTTGTTACGAGTATACTACTATCTCTTTATCAACCAGTGTACAGTGCGGTAGTTCACGGCTGTGGCTACCTCTGTGTCGGCAGTCGGCAGGCAGTCCGTCCATCCATAATTGTATTATTATTATAATATATACCACCTAACTGTGGTATTTTTTTTTCTTTCTTTATACCGTCGTCATAGTGTCATACTAGTTGTTACGAGTATACTACTATCTCTTTATCAACCAGTGTACAGTGCGGTAGTTCACGGCTGTGGCTACCTCTGTGTCGGCAGTCGGCAGGCAGTCCGTCCATCCATAATTGTATTATTATTATAATATATACCACCTAACCGTGGTTTTTTTTTCATTCTTTATACCGTCGTCATAGTGTCATACTAGTTGTTACGAGTATACTACTATCTCTTTATCAACCAGTGTACAGTGCGGTAGTTCACGGCTGTGGCTACCTCTGTGTCGGCAGTCGGCAGGCAGTCCGTCCATCCATAATTGTATTATTATTATAATATATACCACCTAACCGTGGTTTTTTTTTCATTCTTTATACCGTCGTCATAGTGTCATACTAGTTGTTACGAGTATACTACTATCTCTTTATCAACCAGTGTACAGTGCGGTAGTTCACGGCTGTGGCTACCTCTGTGTCGGCAGTCGGCAGGCAGTCCGTCCATCCATAATTGTATTATTATTATAATATATACCACCTAACCGTGGTTTTTTTTTCATTCTTTATACCGTCGTCATAGTGTCATACTAGTTGTTACGAGTATACTACTATCTCTTTATCAACCAGTGTACAGTGCGGTAGTTCACGGCTGTGGCTACCTCTGTGTCGGCAGTCGGCAGGCAGTCCGTCCATCCATAATTGTATTATTATTATAATATATACCACCTAACTGTGGTATTTTTTTTTCTTTCTTTATACCGTCGTCATAGTGTCATACTAGTTGTTACGAGTATACTACTATCTCTTTATCAACCAGTGTACAGTGCGGTAGTTCACGGCTGTGGCTACCTCTGTGTCGGCAGTCGGCAGGCAGTCCGTCCATCCATAATTGTATTATTATTATAATATATACCACCTAACCGTGGTTTTTTTTTCATTCTTTATACCGTCGTCATAGTGTCATACTAGTTGTTACGAGTATACTACTATCTCTTTATCAACCAGTGTACAGTGCGGTAGTTCACGGCTGTGGCTACCTCTGTGTCGGCAGTCGGCAGGCAGTCCGTCCATCCATAATTGTATTATTATTATAATATATACCACCTAACTGTGGTATTTTTTTTTCTTTCTTTATACCGTCGTCATAGTGTCATACTAGTTGTTACGAGTATACTACTATCTCTTTATCAACCAGTGTACAGTGCGGTAGTTCACGGCTGTGGCTACCTCTGTGTCGGCAGTCGGCAGGCAGTCCGTCCATCCATAATTGTATTATTATTATAATATATACCACCTAACCGTGGTTTTTTTTTCATTCTTTATACCGTCGTCATAGTGTCATACTAGTTGTTACGAGTATACTACTATCTCTTTATCAACCAGTGTACAGTGCGGTAGTTCACGGCTGTGGCTACCTCTGTGTCGGCAGTCGGCAGGCAGTCCGTCCATCCATAATTGTATTATTATTATAATATATACCACCTAACTGTGGTATTTTTTTTTCTTTCTTTATACCGTCGTCATAGTGTCATACTAGTTGTTACGAGTATACTACTATCTCTTTATCAACCAGTGTACAGTGCGGTAGTTCACGGCTGTGGCTACCTCTGTGTCGGCAGTCGGCAGGCAGTCCGTCCATCCATAATTGTATTATTATTATAATATATACCACCTAACTGTGGTATTTTTTTTTCTTTCTTTATACCGTCGTCATAGTGTCATACTAGTTGTTACGAGTATACTACTATCTCTTTATCAACCAGTGTACAGTGCGGTAGTTCACGGCTGTGGCTACCTCTGTGTCGGCAGTCGGCAGGCAGTCCGTCCATCCATAATTGTATTATTATTATAATATATACCACCTAACCGTGGTTTTTTTATACCACCTAACCGTGGCAGTCCGTCCATAATTGTATACTAGTATCCAATCCATCCATCTCCATTGTTTACCTGAGGTGCCTTTTAGTTCTGCCTATAAAATATGGAGAACAAAAAAGTTGAGGTTCCAAAATTAGGGAAAGATCAAGATCCACTTCCACCTCGTGCTGAAGCTGCTGCCACTAGTCATGGCCGAGACGATGAAATGCCAGCAACGTCGTCTGCCAAGGCCGATGCCCAATGTCATAGTACAGAGCATGTCAAATCCAAAACACCAAATATCAGAAAAAAAAGGACTCCAAAACCTAAACTAAAATTGTCGGAGGAGAAGCGTAAACTTGCCAATATGCCATTTACCACACGGAGTGGCAAGGAACGGCTGAGGCCCTGGCCTATGTTCATGGCTAGTGGTTCAGCTTCACATGAGGATGGAAGCACTCAGCCTCTCGCTAGAAAAATGAAACGACTCAAGCTGGCAAAAGCACAGCAAAGAACTGTGCGTTCTTCGAAATCCCAAATCCACAAGGAGAGTCCAATTGTGTCGGTTGCGATGCCTGACCTTCCCAACACTGGATGTGAAGAGCATGCGCTTTCCACCATTTGCACGCCCCCTGCAAGTGCTGGAAGGAGCACCCGCAGTCCAGTTCCTGATAGTGAGATTGAAGATGTCAGTGTTGAAGTCCACCAGGATGAGGAGGATATGGGTGTTGCTGGCGCTGGGGAGGAAATTGACAAGGAGGATTCTGATGGTGAGGTGGTTTGTTTAAGTCAGGCACCCGGGGAGACACCTGTTGTCCGTGGGACGAATATGGCCGTTGACATGCCAGGTGAAAATACCAAAAAAATCAGCTCTTCGGTGTGGAGGTATTTCACCAGAAATGCGGACAACAGGTGTCAAGCCGTGTGTTCCCTTTGTCAAGCTGTAATAAGTAGGGGTAAGGACGTTAACCACCTCGGAACATCCTCCCTTATACGTCACCTGCAGCGCATTCATAATAAGTCAGTGACAAGTTCAAAAACTTTGGGTGACAGCGGAAGCACTCCACTGACCAGTAAATCCCTTCCTCTTGTAACCAAGCTCACGCAAACCACCCCACCAACTCCCTCAGTGTCAATTTCCTCCTTCCCCAGGAATGCCAATAGTCCTGCAGGCCATGTCACTGGCAATTCTGATGATTCCTCTCCTGCCTGGGATTCCTCCGATGCATCCTTGCGTGTAACGCCTACTGCTGCTGGCGCTGCTGTTGTTGCTGCTGGGAGTCGATGGTCATCCCAGAGAGGAAGTCGTAAGACCACTTTTACTACTTCCACCAAGCAATTGACTGTCCAACAGTCATTTGCGAGGAAGATTAAATATCACAGCAGTCATCCTACTGCAAAGCGGATAACTGAGGCCTTGACATCCTGGGTGGTGAGAAACGTGGTTCCGGTATCCATCATTACTGCAGAGCCAACTAAAGACTTGTTGGAGGTACTGTGTCCCCGGTACCAAATACCATCTAGGTTCCATTTCTCTAGGGTTGCGATACCGAAAATGTACACAGACCTCAGAAAAAGAGTCACCAGTGTCCTAAAAAATGCAGCTGTACCCAATGTCCACTTAACCACGGACATGTGGACAAGTGGAGCAGGGCAGGGTCAGGACTATATGACTGTGACAGCCCACTGGGTAGATGTATGGACTCCCGCCGCAAGAACAGCAGCGGCGGCACCAGTAGCAGCATCTCGCAAACGCCAACTCGTTCCTAGGCAGGCTACGCTTTGTATCACCGGTTTCCAGAATACGCACACAGCTGAAAACCTCTTACGGCAACTGAGGAAGATCATCGCGGAATGGCTTACCCCAATTGGACTCTCCTGTGGATTTGTGGCATCGGACAACGCCAGCAATATTGTGCGTGCATTACATCTGGGCAAATTCCAGCACGTCCCATGTTTTGCACATACCTTGAATTTGGTGGTGCAGAATTTTTTAAAAAACGACAGGGGCGTGCAAGAGATGCTGTCGGTGGCCAGAAAAATTGCGGGACACTTTCGGCGTACAGGCAGCACGTACAGAAGACTGGAGCACCACCAAAAACGCCTGAACCTGCCCTGCCATCATCTGAAGCAGGAGGTGGTAACGAGGTGGAATTCAACCCTCTATATGCTTCAGAGGTTGGAGGAGCAGCAAAAGGCCATTCAAGCCTATACAACTGACCACGATATAGGAGGTGGAATGCACCTGTCTCAAGCGCAGTGGAGAATGATTTCAACGTTGTGCAAGGTTCTGCAACCTTTTGAACTTGCCACACGTGAAGTCAGTTCAGACACTGCCAGCCTGAGTCAGGTCATTCCCCTCATCAGGCTTTTGCAGAAGAAGCTGGAGACATTGAAGGAGGAGCTAAGACAGAGCGATTCCGCTAGGCATGTGGGACTTGTGGATGGAGCCCTTAATTCGCTTAACAAGGATTCACGGGTGGTCAATCTGTTGAAATCAGAGCACTACATTTTGGCGACCGTGCTCGATCCTAGATTTAAAACCTACCTTGGATCTCTCTTTCCGGCGCACACAAGTCTGCTGGGTTTCAAAGACCTGCTGGTGAGAAAATTGTCAAGTCAAGCGGAACGCGACCTGTCAACATCTCCTCCTTCACATTCTCCCGCAACTGGGGGTGCGAGGAAAAGGCTCAGAATTCCGAGCCCACCCGCTGGCGGTGATGCAGGGCAGTCTGGAGCGACTGCTGATGCTGACATCTGGTCCGGACTGAAGGACCTGACAACCATTACGGACATGTCGTCTACTGTCACTGCATATGATTCTATCACCATTGATAGAATGGTGGAGGATTATATGAGTGACCGCATCCAAGTAGGCACGTCACACAGTCCGTACTTATACTGGCAGGAAAAAGAGGCAATTTGGAGGCCCTTGCACAAACTGGCTTTATTCTACCTAAGTTGCCCTCCCACAAGTGTGTACTCCGAAAGAGTGTTTAGTGCCGCCGCTCACCTTGTCAGCAATCGGCGTACGAGGTTACATCCAGAAAATGTGGAGAAGATGATGTTCATTAAAATGAATTATAATCAATTCCTCCGCGGAGACATTGACCAGCAGCAATTGCCTCCACAAAGTACACAGGGAGCTGACATGGTGGATTCCAGTGGGGACGAATTGATAATCTGTGAGGAGGGGGATGTACACGGTGATATATCGGAGGATGATGATGAGGTGGACATCTTGCCTCTGTAGAGCCAGTTTGTGCAAGGAGAGATTAATTGCTTCTTTTTTGGTGGGGGTCCAAACCAACCCGTCATTTCAGTCACAGTCGTGTGGCAGACCCTGTCACTGAAATGATGGGTTGGTTAAAGTGTGCATGTCCTGTTTTGTTTATACAACATAAGGGTGGGTGGGAAGGGCCCAAGGACAATTCCATCTTGCACCTCTTTTTTCTTTTATTTTTCTTTGCGTCATGTGCTGTTTGGGGAGGGTTTTTTGGAAGGGACATCCTGCGTGACACTGCAGTGCCACTCCTAGATGGGCCCGGTGTTTGTGTCGGCCACTAGGGTCGCTTATCTTTCTCACACAGTCAGCTACCTCATTGCGCCTCTTTTTTTCTTTGCGTCATGTGCTGTTTGGGGAGGGTTTTTTGGAAGGGACATCCTGCGTGACACTGCAGTGCCACTCCTAGATGGGCCCGGTGTTTGTGTCGGCCACTAGGGTCGCTAATCTTACTCACACAGCTACCTCATTGCGCCTCTTTTTTTCTTTGCGTCATGTGCTGTTTGGGGAGGGTTTTTTGGAAGGGACATCCTGCGTGACACTGCAGTGCCACTCCTAGATGGGCCCGGTGTTTGTGTCGGCCACTAGGGTCGCTTATCTTTCTCACACAGTCAGCTACCTCATTGCGCCTCTTTTTTTCTTTGCGTCATGTGCTGTTTGGGGAGGGTTTTTTGGAAGGGACATCCTGCGTGACACTGCAGTGCCACTCCTAGATGGGCCCGGTGTTTGTGTCGGCCACTAGGGTCGCTTATCTTTCTCACACAGTCAGCTACCTCATTGCGCCTCTTTTTTTCTTTGCGTCATGTGCTGTTTGGGGAGGGTTTTTTGGAAGGGACATCCTGCGTGACACTGCAGTGCCACTCCTAGATGGGCCCGGTGTTTGTGTCGGCCACTAGGGTCGCTAATCTTACTCACACAGCTACCTCATTGCGCCTCTTTTTTTCTTTGCGTCATGTGCTGTTTGGGGAGGGTTTTTTGGAAGGGACATCCTGCGTGACACTGCAGTGCCACTCCTAGATGGGCCCGGTGTTTGTGTCGGCCACTAGGGTCGCTTATCTTACTCACACAGCGACCTCGGTGCAAATTTTAGGACTAAAAATAATATTGTGAGGTGTGATGTGTTCAGAATAGGCTGAAAATGAGTGTAAATTATGTTTTTTGAGGTTAATAATACTTTGGGATCAAAATTACCCCCAAATTCTATGATTTAAGCTGTTTTTTAGGGTTTTTTGAAAAAAACACCCGAATCCAAAACACACCCGAATCCGACAAAAAAAATTCGGTGAGGTTTTGCCAAAACGCGGTCGAACCCAAAACACGGCCGCGGAACCGAACCCAAAACCAAAACACAAAACCCGAAAAATTTCCGGCGCTCATCTCTAACACACACACACACACACACACACACACACACACACACACACACACACACACACACACACACACACACACACACACGATAAAAATGACAGGAGCTGGTTGGTTGGTACTTTATCTCTCTCCACGGTTTAGTACATCTGCCCTAATAGCTGAAAGTAATCACCTCTGAAGTCCTGTGTGCACATATTCATACTCATCCTCTCATATATTTTACTTGATATGGTCACAAAACTCCTTAATTAATTCAAATATACCGATGAAGAATACAAATCAATCCTGGGCCCTTCTGAAGCTCCAACCTATGGCAACTGCTTTTGTATTTCAATATGCTTTGTATTGCAGTTACTATTCGTCCCCAACCTTGCAGTGTCTTGTACAGTATATTTCAGGAGTACAAGGAATAATCAAAATGGTATAAAGATACAGCTCATACATATGGTCATGTTCAGAAAATAAAATACTAAATACACCGTTAAATATTCCAATAGAGGAGATGGCAAAGTATGCTGCAGGATAGGTATATTTCTATCCGTATGCTGTCCCTGCGTTTTATATGTCAGCAGTCTGATACATTCATGACGCTGTTTTACACAATGGACCTGATGCTGTGTTAAACGTGCAGCACGCCCGTTTGTGTACATACACCCATCTGCATTCTTTCCGCACTGCGCATGCTGCATAACTGAGCTCGCACAAGTACCACCAATGCAGATCCCTGCAGATGTCAGTGGCCTCTCCACCCGAGAGTGAGTACACGTAACTGAGCTGTAATAGGATGCTCTGACGTAGGCAAAGCTCAGTGAGTGTGTGCCGACACAACTGCGGGCTATGCAGAGTCCGACAAAAGCTTAAAATACACTGGTTACCAGAGGCATCATCTGAACCATACCAAGGATGGTATAAGGCCTTGCTGATGATGATGACGAGAAGCAAACCAAGAGTACGGACGGTGGGCAGGTGCACCCCAAATCTGCGCCCAACTCTTTACATTTCTGCAAGCATTCATCTCAGCATTCAGCCCAATATTATTATGCAGCTGTTATCCTAGAAGTCAAATGCTCTATTACACTAGGGGGACGATTCAATAAGCCGTGGGTTGTCTCCATTGGTCAATTCCTCCATGTAAAATGCCCAGAGCTATTCAATTACAGACTTGCGTCAACCAGCGTCAGGTTCAAACAGAAATGAACAGTAACTGCAGCCTCAGGGCTGTTCACCGGCTGTCTGTGGCTCTCTAACTGAATAGATCCGGCCACTTTACATGGAGGAACAGACCGCAAGACAAGTCAACTCACAGCTAACACAATTGGTACAGTACATGTAACATCACTGGTCATGTCAGACCATATATTTCCTGAGAAATCCATTTAAGAAAATAAAGACGGAGGACAGTACAAATGTCCAGAGACTTATTGCAGTCTTCTGTATGAGCACAAGTGACACAGCCTGTTATGTCATTTTGTACGGCACTAGGAATAAGTTACAGAGGTGTCTATTCATGAAGCAGTGAAAAGAGTGGAGAAGTGATCCAGTGGAGTAGGTGCCCATTGCAACCAATCAGCATTGAAGTAAAATTTATAATTTGCATATTATAAAATTATACAGAGCAGCTGATTGGTTGCCATGGGCAACTTCTCCACAAACTCACTTCTCCACTCTTTTCACTGCTTCATGAATAGACCCCTCTAAGTGCAACTAAACACTGGCTACAAATATTTATATTATTCAATGTGATTCGAATTCACCACTCACAGATCTTATAATGATCTCACAATGATTATATATATTTGAACGAACCAATGTGGTCAAAGGTTAACTACAGCATTGCTGAGCTCGACTGTTGCCTGTCCCACAGCCCATACATTTAGCCTTGTCCTAATACCAGTGGATTCACCTTCACAAAATGTTTTATTGTACAGACTTGAGTAAATAAAACAAAACAAAAACCACACAATAGTTTTGGCTCCGTCCCTCATACAGATAGTCAGCAGAACATTAGAAGCACCCGTTGCTCACGGCCAAATGACCAGTTTATTTCACCGTGTAGTCATCCCTTCCTCTTACAGGCCTCTATTAGGCAGAGAAAAGCTACAGTATTTTCATTGGAGATAGAGCTTTTCTATCTATCAAATGCTACCACTGGCGGGTTCCTCTTGCAACAGATTCCATGGGGAAGCCTGTCTAACAGGGATTACGTTGCTACAAGTACTGCTGCAATCCTTCTTCCCAGAATTAAAAATGCTTTTATTATTATTATTATTATTATTCTTTATTTATATGGCGCCACAAGGGTTCCGCAGCGCCCAATTACAGAGTACATAAACAAATAATCAAACAGGAAAACAGCAACTTACAGTTGATGACAGTATAGGACAAGTACAGGGTAAATAAACATAGTTACATCAGCAGATGACACTGGAATAAGTATCAGGTGGCAGAAGACTGCTGGATGTGGTGCAGTTGAAGATTATTAAAGTAAGAAAGGATAAGCACATGAGGGAAGAGGGCCCTGCTCGTGAGAGCTTACATTCTAAAGGGGAGGGGTAGACAGACAGGGGTGACACAGATGGGGTACACAGAGAGCGTAGAACAGAGGGTTAGGATGAGATTTGGCTGGGTTTGGTGAAGAAGTGGGTCTTGAGAGATCGTTTGAAGTTTTGTAGAGAGGTGGAGAGTCTGAGGGGTAGAGGTAGGGAATTCCAAAGAAGTGGTGCAGCACGTGAAAAATCTTGGAGGTAGGAGTGGGAGGAAGTAATCCGTAGGCAGGAGAGTCGGCGTGCATTAGCAGAGCGAAGAGGACGGGTGGGAGTGTAAAGGGAGATAAGGTCAGAGATGTAGATGGGAGAGGAGCGGGTGAGGGCTTTGTAGGCGAGTGTGAGAAGCTTGAAATGGATTCTGAAAGGGAAGGAGAGTCAGTGAAGGTCTAGTAAGAGAGGAGAGGTGGACGTAGTGCGTTTGGTGAGGAAGATGAGCCGGGCAGCAGCATTGAGGATAGATTGGAGTGGAGAGAGGTATTTGTCAGGAATGCCAGTCAGGAGCAGATTACAGTAGTCCAGTCTGGAGATGACCAGTGAGTGGATAAGAGTCTTAGTAGCATCCTGGGTCAGGAGAGATGATCAGCTCGTTCTTAGACATGTTAAGTTTAAGAAAGCGCTGGGACATCCAGGAAGAGGTAGCAGAGAGACAGTTGGAGATACGAGTGAGGAGAGCAGAGGAGAGGTCTGGAAAGGAAATATAGATTTGGGTGTCATCAGCATAGAGATGATATTGGATACCAAAAGAACTAATGAGCTTACCTAGTGAGGACGTATAGAGAGAGAAGAGGACCAAGGACAGAACCTTGGGGTACCCCTACAGTTAGTGGAAGTGAGGGGGAGGTGGAGTCATCATGAGAGGAGACAGCGAAAGAATGGTCAGAATGGTCAGGGCAGTGTCACGTAGACCAATGGAGTGAAGAATTTGCAGTAGGAGAGGATGGTCCACAGTGTCAAAAGCAGCAGAGAGATCAAGTAGAATAAGTATAGAGTAGTGTCCCTTAGATTTAGCAGCATGGAGGTCATTGCATACTTTTGTAAGGGCAGTTTCAGTGGAGTGGAGAGGACGGAAGCCAGACTGGAATAGGTCAAGCAGTGAGTGTGAGGAAAGAAAGGCGGTTGTAGACAATATGCTCAAGGAGTTTGGAGGCAAAAGCTTTTATTTCAACCGACATTATGAAAAGTATTATTATTCTACATTATTTTTACATGTGGAACTTTAAGCCTAAATCAGCGCTTCTAGTTCCCCTGCGCATGCGTGTACCAGCTAGCCATCGATAGTGGCCAACATCGATGCGCTGTGACATTTTTAAATAAATCAAGGTGATAGGAGGTTCTCTATTGGTGCGATAATCAGCGGTAGAAAACTATCCTTATGCCACTTTTTAATATACTGTATAGGTACCAAAGTTCACAGTTATTCATCAAACATTTCAAAATCTATATGTCCGATAAAGTAAAGGAAACAAATGTTTACTAAAATAATTTCCATGTTCTACAATACAAAACTGATGTAACTAAAATATATAAAATATATAGAAATATTGTCACTGTAACACATACACAATGAGTTTAGAATAAGGGGCGGATTCATAGTTGTACGCAGTTGAGCGATTTAGCAGCGGTCTGTGCGTGCTTCTAATGCTGGATACACACTGGCCGATAAATCAGTCATTCAATTGAATGACCAATATATTGTGGGCACGTTGGCGGGTGTGTACCCCCAATATGTCTGATTAGCGACCGCGGGGAGATGTACTAAGCAGGAAAAGAGTGGAGACGTTGCCCATGGCAACCAATCAGCATTGAAGTAACATTTATAATTTGCATTCTATTAAATTATACAGAGCAGCTGATTGGTTGCCATTGGCAACTACTCCACTGACTCACTTCTCCACTCTTTTCATGGCTTAGTACACCTTCCCCTGTATCTGCTGGGATTTTCAATACCACCAATGGGCGTCTTTATACAAATCCTAGGAGCATCGACATTTGCATATTTTCGCATAGCTGTTGCACACAAAGTCGCAGCTGAGAATGCATTTACGTATATCTATGAACCAGGCTCTAAGCCACCAAATCCCATTATACATACCTGGAGCAAATGACTGTCCTGTAAATGGTCTCTTCCACAGTCATTTCCAATTCCAGAATCATCATGATCAACTAGATTGCCTACTGGAACATTGCTTTGTGGTTTAAGGAAAGTAAATTCCCTGTCGTTTGGATCCACAGTTAAGCAAACATCATACCTGGAAGGCAGTGGTAAGGTTCCATTGTTAAACTGAGAAATAAACCTGGGATCAACCTGAGGATACAGGCTTGTATTCATAGATCCAAATGAGCTGGAGGACTTGGACTCTCGATATTTGGAGATGATGGCGAGCATCACGGTCAACATGAAAAGAAAGGAAATCAAGGCCAGGGCTATTACCAAGTAGATCTGTAGGTTGGACTGAGTCTCTGCTTTGCTTGACTGGTTGCTGAGCTCAGGAAGCAGCTGCTGGAAGTTACCAGCAACCACAAGGTTCAAAGAGACGGAAGCCGAGCGTGGAGGAATACCGTGGTCTTTTACTATAACCAAGAGCCTATGTTTTAAGATATCCTTCTCTTGAAAACTGCGTGATGTCCTGATCTCCCCTGTATGCCGATCAATATTAAAAAGTGAAGGTTCTGAAGCTTGCAAGAAATAAGACAGCCAGGCATTGTGTCCAGAATCAGTGTTCACTGCCACCACTTTAAACACTAGAGATCCTTGTTCAGAAGACCAAGGAACCATCTCAAATGCCGAGTCACCAGCCTCCGATGATGGGTACAGTATGATGGGTGGATTATCATTCTGGTCTACTACACAAATCCTTAACGTTGTGCTGCCGTTCAGAGATGGAGATCCATTGTCTTTGACATGGATTTGGATATTATATTCTCTGTGCAGCTCATAATCAAATGACCGCTGTGCGTAAATAACCCCAGTTCCCGGGTTAATCGATATATAGGAGGACAAGGAATCTTCGCCATTGCTGTTACCGGATAAGAAATAAATTAGTTTAGCATTTTCTTCCCTGTCCATATCTTCTGCTTCAATACTAAATATTGACGCTCCTGGTAAATTATTTTCAGGTACAAACGCGGTATAAACCAATTTCTCAAACACTGGTGCGTTGTCATTGACATCTAATACATCCACTCGGATGAATTTGCTAATTGACAGTGGAGGAGAAGCTTTGTCAGAGGCTTGAACGGTGATGTTGTAGGTTGAAACTTTTTCTCTGTCCAGGGTACTTTTTGTAACAATTTTGTAATAATGACTTGCTGACGGTATTAGCCTGAATGGAACGCCATCTGTAATTCTACATTCAACCTCTCCATTTTCTCCTGAGTCCTGATCACTAACTTTAATCAGTGCCACCACTGTTCCAGGGGCAGAATCCTCAGGAATGGGGTCTGATAATGATGTAAAGGATATATCGGGTGCATTGTCATTTTCATCTAATATTTCAATCAAAACCTTGGCGTGGGCAACTAAGCCGCCTCCATCTAGGGCCTGTACGGATATTTCATAATATTTGCTCACTTCATAATCTAAATGTCCTTTTGTTTTAATTTCTCCAAATGTGGGGTTGATTGTAAAAGTTTGAAGGACATTACTTGCAGTGGTACTAAATGAGTAGGTAATCTGTGCATTGATACCATCATCATCATCGCTTGCGCTGACCTCCAACACAGTTGAGCTTAACTGTATGTTTTCCTTAACGCTTACTTTATATACCTCCTGCGTAAATATCGGAGCATTGTCATTGATGTCAGTGATGATGATGTCAATTAAAGCAGTGCCTGTTTGCACGGGGTTCCCACGATCGAATGCTATTAAGATATGCTCATGGTTGCTTTGTTTCTCTCGGTCTAGAGCCTTTTCTAGATGAAGCTATGGAAAGACGCTGCCATCTGCACTGATCTTCTCTCCCAGCACAAAATACGGATTTACACTCAGTCTGTAGCTTTTCAGTGCATTTATACCTATATCCAAGTCTTCAGCTTTTTGCAAAACAAACCTTCGTCCTGGAGAGGTCGACTCACTCATTTCCAATCTGATTGTGTCATGCACAAATCTCGGAGGATTGTCATTTATAGCCTGAATTTCGATCTTAACATTGAATACATTTAAGGGATTCTCAATCACTGCATCAAAAGATAAAGTACAATCAGCTGCAGACCCACACAGCGTCTCTCTGGTCTATCCTGTCTGCAATGTACAGGTTTCCATTTTCCAGATTTAAACTGAAATATTTTGCTGAAACACCAGAGACAATGCGAAGATTCCTGGCTGAGATTTCCCTTATAGGCCCTAGACTCATGCCGATTTGTTTGAAAGATATGAACGATCTCGTTCATAAATGAACGAGAACTCGTTCATATCTTTCAGTGTGGAGGCTCCAGCAATGAACGATGCGCGGCCCCGCGCTCGTTCATCGCTGGTCCCCCGTCGGCTGTGCATGCAGGCCAATATGGACGATCTCGTCCATATTTGCCTGCACTTCAATGGAGCCGCGTGATGGGGGGAGTGAAGAAACTTCACTCCCCCCGTCACTGCCCCCCCCCCCCCGCCACGGGGTCGCTCGTCGGCCGATCCGCCGTCGGGCAGCTCGGCGGCGGATCGGCCAGTGTGTAGTGCCCATAACATTTATTTCGAGATCCTTTGCTAAATTTCCAATGACAGAGCCTTTTCCCAATTCTTCTACAATGGAATAGTGCATCTGGCCAGCGACGGAATAACACAGGCAGGAAAATAAGAGGTACGATATTACTTGCCATCTGATTCCTTCCAGGGATTTTCCTGGCTGCATTCACAATCCAGCCATTCCTTTTTGGTACTTGAAATATCTTGGAGAAATTCCCTGATATATTTGTAATCCAGTTGAAATAGGAGAAATGTAAAAACCTTCTTCTTAATGAGACCTAGATCAGGCAGATCCTAATCTGAAATGCTCTGCGTCTCATTAATTTGTGTACTCTTTCCCTGCTTCTGGATCTGTAGTGTCTATTCCTTACTGGTAAACAGCGGCGCCCTGAGGCGAAATCGGGGAACTGCATCGTCACGCAATTATTTTATATAAGCACCATAAGGCATATAAAGTGTGAAGCAATGCAAAAAATTTTTTGAATAAAATGAATAAGTGACTTTTGGAAATATGGTGCTAAAATTACTGTTATCAGCTCTTTAAAATTGGTAATGCGTTGTATTCTAACCAACGTTGATAAACATTTATTTAACAATTCATCAATATGAATAAAAGTTAACCGTTATAAACATAAGGAAATAAAAAATATAAATGTAGGCATAAAAATATACTGAAGAAAATTTAATACTGTAGGTTGTAATAAAGGGGTCTATTTACTAAGCCTTAGGGGGGTATTCAATTGCGGGCATTTTCGCCCATTTTCTAATCCATTTTCACCCATGCCGTTTTACTTTTTTTTTGGTCTAATCGGTATGGATGAAAATCTGCGCCAAAAACAGGCAAAAATGCCCGCAAACTCGCCAAAACACGTGTTTCGCCAGTGAATTCACCGATACACGTGGTTTTCTCCAGTGCCGGAATTTTCGAACAGTCAAAAAAACGACACGGGTATTGAATAGGTCGAATGTAAATTCGACCTAAAAACGGGCTAAAAGTGCAGTTTTTTCAACTGGTTGAAAAAAACGGCACTAATTGAATAACCCCCTTAGAGAGAGATAAAGTGGACGAAGTTAAAGTACCAACCAACCAGCTGCTAATTGTCGTTTTTCAAACACAGCCTGTAACACGCCCGTCAGGAGCTGATTGACTGGTTCTTAATCTCTCCCCACTTTATCTCTCTCCAAGGCTTAGTAAATAGACCCCATAGAGCCCTAAGTTTACCAAACACAGAGAAAAGTATTGAGATGCTGTAATTATAACCATACAGTTGTCATTACTGCCATTTATCATTTTCAGCAAATGTTCCCTCTCAACCAGATTTTACCTGGTACCACAGACAAGGATTAATCAAATAACATGTTGGGTCTGATTGGGATTCGCGCCCTGCTGTGGCCACTTTATCACATTTTACCATTGTCACGCCTGATACTTTTTGCTAATGCTTCTTTAGATGCCGTATTACCACTTGATGCATCCTTAGACGCAACCATCGGTCGCAGCGTCGAAACTTACACCAGCCCTATACTAGTTGCAGATTTGCCGTCAGAGTATGGCCTCCAATGTGAGCAATTAAGTTTCTCAGTTTGCAACCAGTTTAGCAAGACACTCGTGACATTCCCTTACACGCCCAAAAGACGTGCCATATACATGCGTCTAAATAGTAACCTCGCAGTCATCGCCCAGGAACAGGCAGCACAATTCCAGTACATTTCTGATACAGTGTGTCTCAATTGCAACTGCGTATCTGTGCATACACACAGTGAGACGCAATCGCTGCGCGGGTTTGTAAGGATTTTGCATACGGCGCAGTAGCAAAAATATCGCTCGACTCCATGAATATCAGGATTATACAGCTCAGAAAGAAGACCATTATGTGTAATAGTATTTGCTATAGGCACAGTCATTTTGTATAAAGCACTATTAATAAGAAATATTGTGACATACTGTAGTATAAGGACGGATGACAGAGTCGCTTATCTATAAGAGCTTGTCATTTTAAAGTAATGTAAAAATAAGCTGACAGCCACAAATTGAACAACACTGAGATCTTCAAACATAAACACAGAAAGTATTTGTTTTATGGCTGGATACTTACACAGACAGACATGACTGCAATTTCCTATTTGTTTCTCCTAAAAGTTACATTTATTTTTAAACGGGTTTAGTATGAAATACCTAGAATCAAATAAAAGACAACAATTGACCGACGGTCAAAATACAGACACGGTTTTAATATAGACATTTAAAATACAGACATGGTCAAAATACCAACATTTACAATGTCGACAGGTCAAAAAGTCAACACAAGGGGGTATATTCAATTAAAGTCGGATCCATTCCGACATGTATTTGTCGGAATGGATCCGACAACCCCTATTCAATCCCATCTAAAATTCGACTTTTTCAAGTCGAATTTAGATGGGACCCAGAGGAGGAGAGGGGGGGGGGTGAGCTGCGGGGGGACAGCCGGCGGCAGCCAGAGGAGATCAGCGGTACGGAGTAGCGCTGCAGCAGGATGTCACTCAGCCGCCCGACCTCACGGCAGCTTCCACCCGGCTCCAGCAGCGTGCTGGAGCCGGGTGGAAGCTGCCGTGAGGTCGGGCGGGTGAGTGACATCCAGCTGTAGCACTACTGTAGCGCTGATCTCCCTGTATGCCCGCCGGCTGTCCCTGCGGTTCCCCCCCCCCTCACCTCCTCTGGGTCCGCATCTGAGATGGTCGAAAAGGGGGCCAAAACCTGTCGGATTTGGCCCCGTTTTCGACATTAACACGTGGATCGGCAGCTATTCCGCTGATCCACGTGCTTTTCGACAAGTCAAATTTATCGGCTTATCGAAAAATTTAGCAAAATATTTAATATGTCGAATCAGGATTCGACCAAAAAAAGTTGAAAACTGCCGTCTTTTCGACAGACGGCAGTTTTCGACTTCAATTGAATATACCCCCAAGGTTCATATTTTTCGGGTTGTGTATGTCGACATAGGTCGACATGGACACCGTATAAGCTGCGCTTGCCGTGCTTCGGGCATGGTGCCTTGCTATGCTCGGCACACTATTACATTCCCCCTCCAGGTCCACTGGTAAAGTATGAACAAATTGGTTTCAATTAAATAAAATCATGAAAAACTCATGACGACTTTTTGAACTGTCGACATTTTAAATGTCGGTATTTTGACCTTGTCAGTATTTTAAATGCCGGTATTTTGACCATGTCGGGATTTTGACCTTGTCTGTATTTTGAAGGTCGGTCAATTGTTGTCGATATTTTGACCATCTGGATTTTGATTGTAGGTAAATTGACCGCATCCCGTCACAGACACTTCCCAATTATGTCCATGATTTAAACCAATTCAAGAATGTGCAGCAAACACTTTCCATATCACAGATCAATAAAACTGCTGAAACCTCGGAAACAACTCCCCGTCTCATGTACAAAGAGAAAAAAAAAGCACACATTAATTTATCAATACTGTAGTTTTGGGCTATGGAAGGTAGCTGGAGAGAACAAGAGGGAAGCATACAAACGAAGACAGATAGTGCTCTGGACAGAAATTAACCCACAGCCCCAGCACTGTGATACAGAAATGCTAACCACTATGCCACTGTGTTGTCTCTTATATTATATCACACAGATTAACAGTTTGCATTTACATGTTTGCTAATTCAAGAAGCAACAGTAGACAGATAGCAGGGTATCCGGTCTTTAGGTTGACAACACTTAGACCAACACTCATTAGGTAGACCACTATTGGTTGACATGCATTAGGTCGACTTTATCACTAGGTTGACATGGCAAAGGTCGACACATGAAACGGTCGACATGCGTTTTTTATTAAAAAATTTTTTTCATACTTTACAATCCACGTGGACTAAGATCGGGAATAGTAACCTGTGCCGAGTGCAGCGGCAGCGGAGCGAGACATCTTGCCCGAAGCTTGCCATGCGAGGGAACATGGTGTACAAATTGGGGTTCCCGGTCACTTTACGTGGAAAACGACACTCAATTTAAAAAAAAAAAAACTTATGTTGACCTTTTTCCACGTCGACCTAATTGACCTAGTCACTGTCGACCAGTAGTGGTCGACCTAATGACTGTCGACCCAAAGATCCACACCCAGATAGCATACACTGTAAATACTTTTAATTAACGCCATGAACTACAACAGGCTAGGAAAAGACATTAATAGCCACAGTACGCTAGTGATCCCTATAGTGAAACCATAGTGATTACAGTAGTTGCTCCTCTCCAGGAGAAGCCCAGAAAAGAGAAGAATCTGACCATTTCCAGGCAGGGTTTGGCTCTTTGTGTCATTAGGCCCCACCTCCATCACAGCAAAATGCCATGACTCGTGAGTCTGTGTGGAAGAGGTGGTGCTAAAATGACACAAACTGCATCATTTTAGATCCACCCTCTCTGTAAGGACTCATGATTCCGGGAATTATATCCCCATCTTGCCCACTTTACTGGGAAATGCCAGGATATGAGAGATCTACCAAGACTTCCGGGGGTGTGGGGGATTATCCGCCAAAGCTGGAGTCTCCCGTACCTTCCAGAAGAGTAGGTAAGTATGAGCAAAACTTAAAATTTACATACTGTACATAATTTTTGTTTACATTCTTTAAAAGTAAAGTGTCATTAATACTTTACACCTTCTCCCCCAATAAAACCAATAAAAGAGACAACATAACAGTCAGTGGCTAACAACAACTACAGATTTTTATTGCAGCAGAATCTGCAGTGGTGACAAGTTGCAGCTTTTCTCATCATTTTACTAATTTTTACCATAATTATAACTGGTAGCATTACAAAAAATATATGTATTCGTGAGTACAGTAATTATATTGTATTTCTTGAATTTCTTTGTTTTATACAAACAACATGTGTTAGGGGTTACAGCCATGGTAATGGCAATCAAAATAAAGCCTACATGGGCAAAAAAAAATAAAAAATCCAGCCCTGGCTAATGGATTCAGAGATGTAAGTTTCACTGGGTGAAACAACTGATAAAGCTCCATGTGTTTGAACCAAGCAACACTTTGTTACCGTGGAAACTGCAAGCCATTTTCTCAGAACTATGAATCTGTGACTTTCATCCTTCCCCATTCCAAACTGATGCAAAACACATAAGCTTCACTCATTATCACAGCATTAAGCATATAAACTGTAGATACGTATATGAAAATAAACACAAAAGAAAGTTTGCTGCTATAAAAGAATATATATATCACCATAAATAACTATGGATGGGATGCATCAAGCAGCATTGCGCCACCCATCGCATGCATATCAACGTTTATCGTATTAACGCCATATGCATGAAGATTTCCGCAAAGGACAGTGCTCCCAATGAGAACTATCCTTTAAAGTATGGGGACTTTAGGACCCGGGTGTCCGTCTGCCCATTTGCAGACTGACGCGACAGCTGCGGTAGGTGCATGGAAGGATCTGATTGGATCCCTCTCAGTGCACAAGCTGAATAGAAGCACATAGGCTTCCATCTAAAGATGGCTTTACCCACCGGGTCAAAGCTCCAGAATGTATCGAATTCCAGATCTTGGTCTATATGCAAACTATGGCCAAACATCAGAAAACTGCATTTTCAAGGTTTGACAACAGAATATGCTTTGATGCATCCCGCCCTATGGGGGTCATTCCGAGTTGATCGCTCGCTAGCAGTTTTTAGCAGACGTGCAAACGCATTGCCGCCGCCCACTGGGGAGTGTATTTTCGCTTTGCAGAAGTGCGAATGCTTGTGCAGCAGAGCGCCTGCAAAATCTTTTTGTGCAAAACAAGACCAGCCCTGTAATTACTCTTCGTGTGCGTTGATTCTAACGATGGTAGGATGGCTTTTGATGTCACACACCTGCCCAGTGTTCACCCAGCAACGCCTGCGTTTTCCCCGGCACGCCTGCGTTTTCTAAGCACTCCCTAAAAACGGTCGGTTGACACCCAGAAACGCCCACTTCATGTCAATCTTCCTGCGTTGTGCCGTGCGACTGAAAGCTTTGCTAGAACCTGTGCAAAACCACAAAGGACTTTGTACCCGTACGTCGCGCGTGCGCATTGCGGTGCATACGCATGTGCAGAAATGCCGATTTTTAGCCTGATCGCTGCGCTGCGAACAACGGCAGCTAGCAATCAACTCGGAATGACCCCCTATGTGCCAACATATACATAAATAGAAGACTTTGTGCACAACATAGCTATATTGGGTAAGCTCACCTGCCAATGTAAAGGCATATCCTGTAGGTAAGTCCCTACCATCTGCAACAAAAACTGTACTCAGGATATCTCAGTACATACTACCGTCCACCCAAAAGTGTTGGCAAGTCTCCCGGAGCCAGCCATGAATCACCCGCAGCCGTCCACGCCCACAAAAGTGGGTGGTCTGGGAGGCCAATGGCGCGATTTGCAGAGAATCATGTCATCATGGCCCCTTACCCAGCTTTACAGCGCATGTACTGTACTTGCATTTCAGAGAAAAAAAAATGCCCTTTTATGTAACATAAGGAGTATATTTATGTTTATGTATGAACATTTTATTGTTTTGTACTTAATATTAAATTACGTTTTTGCATTATTATGCTATGAGATCATTTTACATTGAGTTCTACAAATTCTATTGAGCACCTACCTGTGATAGTAGATTTTGCGCAAGTAAAGCATTCATTAAACTTTCATTTTTAATCCCAGAGTCATCAACATCAAGTAAAGTACCCACTGCAACACTTTGCTGAGGGTTAAGGAAGGCAAAGTCCTGTTCACTTGAATCCAGAGTTACACAAACATCATATGAATATGGTAGAGGTAAAGTTCCATTACTAAACTGAGACATAAATCTGGCATCAGCGTAAGGATATAGGTTTGTACTCCTAGATCCCAGAGACATGGAAGTTTTGGACTCTCGGTATTTGGAGATGATGGCAAGCATCACGGTCAAGAGGAACAGAAAGGAAATCAACGCCAATGCTATCACCAAGTATATTTGTAAGTTGGACTGAGGTTTTATTTTGCTAGGCTCGCTGCTTAATTCAGGAATCACCTGCTGGAAATTATCGGCGATCACCAAGTTTAGAGTAACAGATGCCGAGCGGAGTGGAACGCCATTGTCTTGTACTATAACCTCAACCACATGTTTTAAAGTATCTTTCTCTTGAAAAATGCGCAAAGTCCTGATCTCCCCAGTGTGCTGATCGATGGTGAAGAACGGTGGCTCCGAAGATTGTAAAAAATAAGACAACCAGGCATTGTGTCCGGAATCAGCGTCCACTGCCACCACTTTAGACACTAAAGAACCTTGTTCAGAAGACCAAGGAACCATCTCAAATGCTGAGCCACCAACTTCTGATGATGGGTACAGTATGATTGGTGGGTTGTCATTCTGATCTACTACACAAATCCTTAACATTGTGCTGCTATTCAGGGATGGAGATCCATTGTCTTTGGCAATGATTTGGATATTAAATTCCCTGTGCTGCTCATAATCAAATGACCGCTGTGCATAAATAACCCCAGTTACCGGGTTAATCGATATATAGGAGGCCACAGGTTCCTCTTCATTGCTGGTGCTGCCTATGGAATACATTATCTTGGCGTTGTCTTCGCTGTCCAAATCTTTTGCTTGCATACTGTATATTGGCGCTCCTGGTAAATTATTTTCAGGTACAAATGCGGTATAAACCAATTTCTCAAAGACTGGCGCATTGTCGTTGACATCTGATACATCCACTCGGATGACTTTTCTGAAAGAAAGTGGAGGAGAACCCTTGTCGGAGGCTTGAATGGTGATGTTGTAGGATGACATTTTTTCTCTGTCCAGGGTACTTTTTGTAACAATTTTATAAAAGTTATTTGCTGATGAAAACATATGGAATGGCGCGTCATCTGTAATGAGACATTGAACCTCTCCATTTTCTCCTGAGTCTTGATCGTGAACTTCAATCAGTGCCACCACTGTTCCAGGTACAGCATCTTCAGCGACAGGAGTAGTGAGAGAAGTTATGGATATCTCTGGAGCATTGTCATTTTCATCAATTACTTCTATCAGAACCTTGGTATGAGCAGCCAGTCCACCTCCATCTTTTGCTTGTACAGAAATTTCGTAATTCTTGGTCTCTTCATAATCTAAAAATTGTTTTGTTCTAATTTCTCCAGTTTGGGAATTGATGGTAAAAGTCTGAAGAATGTAACTGGCCATGGTACTGAAGGAGTATGTGATTTGCGCATTAACACCTTCATCTTCATCGGTCACACTGACCTGCAGAATCGTAGTATTCAGCTGTATATTTTCTTTCACGGTCACTTTGTATAGGGTTTGAGTAAAAATTGGAACGTTATCATTGAAATCAGTTACGACTATCTGGATGAGAGTAGTACCTGTCTGTACGGGATTTCCACCATCAAAAGCAGTCAATATTAATTCATGGCTACTTTGTGTCTCCCGATCCAAAGGCTTCTCTAGAATAAGTTCTGGAAATGTGTTACCGTTTGTGTTTGTCTGCTCTCCCAAAACAAAATGTGGATTTGTACCGAGTCTGTAGCTTTTAAGTGAATTAATACCCACATCCAAATCTTCAGCATTTTGGAGAACAAATTTTGCTCCAGGTGAAGTTGATTCACTCATATGCAACAGAATTTTATCTTGTACAAATTGTGGTGGATTATCATTTTGATCTTGAATTTGAATCTTAACATTGAAAACATTTAAAGGATTCTCAACCACAGCATCAAAGGTTAGGATGCAATCAGCTGCAGCCCCACACAGTGTCTCTCTGTCTATCCTATCTGCAATGTACAGATTTCCATTATCCAGATTTATGCTGAAATATTTTTCTGATGCACGGGAGACCACGCGGAGTCTTCTCCCTGCAAGCTCCATCACATTTAATTCTAGATCCTTTGCTAAATTTCCCACAATAGAACCTTTTTTCAATTCTTCTACAATGGAATAATGAATCTGACCAGAGACTGAATGACACAGCCAGGAAAATAAGAAGGGAAATATTACTTGCCATCTGGGTCCATTGTTTTTCTGTTCTTGCTGCATTTTCAGGTTTATCCTCACTTGAAGCACCCAGTGAAATTCCCTGCTGTATTTGTAATCCTGTTAAATCCAGATGAAGAACACAATCGTTCTTCTTTATGTATCCTAGTGCAGGCACTGTCTAATGTTCTGTATCCCTTCTTGCAATTACGCACTGTATTTGCCTAGCATAAGTGTATCAGTAGAACCCATTTCTTTTCCTTCTTGGTAAACAGCGGCACACTGAGGTGTAAGTGTGGTACTGCAGCAGCACTGCATATATGAATGCCAGTACACATTACCTGTACATGACCATTGTGTTGCAAAAATCTGGAGAACAGATTCTCCTCTGGAAAAAAAATCTTTATAATACAAATAAATCATATCCTAAGTTACTTCAGTAAGAGTTTGATGGATCCAATGATCAAAATGATTATAACACTTATTTAAGAATATGGGGTATATTTACTAAAGGTTGATGTTGGTTGATCTTATTCAATGTTTGGCTTCTAATGTTAAAACACACATTTACTAGCAGATTATTTTTTATATTAATTTTTAAATGCTAGTAAATGTGTGTTTTTAACCCTGAAAGCCCAACATCGATAAAGATTGATCTGAAATCAATCTGAAATCAACCAACATTGATCAAAATCGACCTTTAGTAAATATACCTTATGAGCCTGAGAGATGCAGAAACAGGTGCGATTCCGGAGAGTTAGCTTATATTTTTAAAGCTGCAAAAAAAAGACAAAACCAACCTGGTTTGCCAGCTAAATTATTGCCTCTTTACAAAAATACGGGCTAACTCTTGCAGGCTATTACAACAATTCCCTATATAATAGACTTGCATAATGTCACATTTTCACACACAAAAAAAGCAAATCTGTATTATTTGCAACCTGCTAAAAAAATTTTTTTAGAATATTGGTCCTGATTCAGATTTGCAAAAAAAAAAAAAAAACAACAACAAAAAATAAGCAACTGGGCAAAACCATTTTGCACTGCAGGCGGGTCAGTTGTAGTGTGCAGAGGAAGTTGGGTGGGGTGTGTTCAATCTGAAATCTAAATTGCAGTGTTAAAAAATAAAGCTGTCTATCATTTGTGGGCTACATGCAAAAGCAGCCAGTATTTATCCTGCACAGAAAATAAATAAATGTATTTGTTCCCCTTACATGGCTTTTTTTGCTTTTCTTACAAACATGGATCAGGCCTATTAACTTCTGACAGAGTGCTAGAACTTTGTTGCACTTTACTTTAAATAAATATATAAGCCCATTGGCATGTAGTTATGTGACCGGCGGTCTCCAATACCGATGCCTGCATATCGCCCCCTTTAAATCCCGACAGTCGGCATCTTGAAAAACAGGGACTATTCCCACTTGTGGGTGTCCACAACACCCATAGAGTGGGAATAGAACCTGTGGCGAGTGCAGCAAGCCACCGAGCCCGCTGCGTGGCGAGCAGTTAGCCCGCAAGGGGCTATGTTGCACCCCACCACCGGCATCTTAAACCCCAGGATCCCGGCTTTGGTATGGTGAACGGTGGGATCCCAAACACCGATCATCCATACCCAACCCAGCCCATGAGTCCAACTCATGTTTGACATTCCAGAACAATCATACAGCAAATAACTAGGTATTACAGCTCAATTGTGAGCGACACAGGTCAGTCTGTATTATTATCACCAAGTAGCAGATAATAGCAAGGCATTTCAGCAACAGATTGCTAATTGTCATTCCAGTATAAACAAAATAACGTAACAGCAATTACGAGTAAAACAAAGAGGGCGAAAAACATCACAAATTGCAGTTTGAATGCGATACCTCCCGTGAATGCTGGGAGGCGCTTCACAGTGGTGGACAGCCTATGGTGAAGGAGAGGGACAGCAGCAGCAGCGCCTCCACCAATTACACAGCGCTGCTGTGGCTCCCTCCTCCACCCCCTCCTTCTCCCCCGTGGCCGCTGCGCTCCTGTCCTTGGCGGGTGGCTGTGTGCTGCGGGTGGCGGTGGCCCGCCGTACACAGCGGCGTGTAATGAGTCAGTTTGACACATTACATGCCGCGCTGCCTTGGGCCCCTTGACAGTGGCGGGCCCCAGTGCAAGGCACTGCTTGCACTGGCGGTAGTTCCGCCACTGCCTCCCGTCACAGATGACATGCATTGCAGCATTTAGTAACATTTAGTAACATTTAGTAAGCATGAAGATTTGTGATTAAAACTGCAGAAAAGGGCAGCACTTCCGTACGACTGTTCTTTGCAGTGTGAGGACTCCGTATTTATGGCCCAGAATCCTTCTGTGCATGTGCAGCTGTCAGCCAGTGCATACTAGATCTGCGGGGGACACTGGCAGGGATCCTATTGGATCCCACTAGGGGAATTGTGTGAAAAGAGGCTAATAAGCTTCTATTAGGCAATGCTCTGCTTGATGCACATGGGGAGCTTTTTGCATATGGGGAATGCAGTCAGACCTTTGACTGCATTTTTTAGTACAGTGCATCCAGTCCAGAGCATGGTTGATATTCGCACAATACAGCAGGGTACTGTGAAACAAATATGACAATAAAAGTTACAGCAAATAATGGTACTTCATGTTATACTGTGCAAAGTTTTACTCAGACTTGCCTACCCTCCCGCATTTAGCGGGAGGCTCCCGTTTTTTAATTGAGCCTCCCGCTGCCCCGCAAACTCTGCTTGCCCTCCCGCATTTTGCGGTCTCGGTGCGAAAAAAATACTGACTGCGCATGTGCAAATACCTGAGGATGGGACCTAAACAGGAGATGTCACAACGTCTGACGTCATGTTACCTAAGCGCCGGCCACCGCGAGTTGTCAGTAGCGGTGGCCGTTCTGCAGTGCACAGAGGAAGCCGGGGGGCGGGGCAGTCTGTGGAGGAGACAGCAGCCGCGGGTCCTGGCGCAGAATGTAGCAGCCGGCAGGGAGAGGATGTCCCAGCTTCCAGGAAGTTACCCATATCTATGTGCTTGTGTACCGGAGCCCTGACATTCCCCAGTGGGTAAGGAGAGGGAGGTGATGGGAAGGGGGGAGGGTGGGTCGTGCTCACCAGCGTCTGACATCCTTTCCTTCGGCTGCCAGAGCAGGAACAGCCTCCAAGCATCCTTCGTAAAGTCCCAGCCAGGCCCCGGGACTTCATAGCTGCAGCTGGGTGCTCTTCTTCCACACTCCGGATGGTAGCCCCGCCCCCTCCAGCTCCAAGTCAGTCAGAGCTGGACTCGGGCAGAGAGAGATTGAGGTGACTGGGGCAGGGCAGAGGTATATATGTTTGAGGGAGGTTAAGAATCTGAGTGCCTAGCTGGGTCATATAGTTGTGGGGCAGGTTGCTAGGTGCAGGGCTGGGGCATAATGTGTGTGAGGGAGGCTGTTGTATGCAGGGCTGGGCCATGTGTGTGAGGATGGCTGTTGTATGCAGGGCTGAGTCATGTGTGTGAGGATGGCTGTTGTATGCAGGGCTGAGTCATGTGTGTGAGGATGGCTGTTGTATGCAGGGCTGGGTCATGTGTGTGAGGGAGGCTGCTGGTCAGACTTATCCAATAGGAAAGAAAGTTTGGCGCTTATATGGGTTAAATTTCCAAAAGCAGCTGCTAATAAAGCGTAGTCAATTCTTATATAGTATAACCAGGAAAAAAGTTCACATAATATATATATAAAATATATATGTGTGTAGCAGCGCTGAATGATATACAATTATACTGTAGTAAAATTTAAAAAAAATTATTTAAACATATAAAACTTAAAAATTCAATAACACATAATATGTATATGCTCAGGACTCCTTTAAACCCCGTACAATTATGCAGGGTCACCCGCTATCATTTGTTCCAATCAAAATGAACAGTTCTTCCAAGAGCTGTCCATATTGATTGGAACAAATGATAGCGGGTGACCCTGCATAATTGTACGGGGTTTAAAGGAGTCCTGAGCATATACATATTATGTGTTATTGAATTTTTAAGTTTTATATGTTTAAATAATTTTTTTTAAATTTTACTACAGTATAATTGTATATCATTCAGCGCTGCTACACACATATATATTTTATATATAATATGTGAACTTTTTTTTGCTGGGCAGACTTGTCTAAATGTGTGAGGCTCCTGCTTTTTTACCAGTGTCCCCCTCTGCCCCGCAAACTAAAGTGCAGCTCCCGGATTTCCACAGCGTGCCCCCCCCCCCCTTCCCCCCATCCCAATAGAATATGGACAGCGCATGCGCGAGTATGGAATTAACGGGGTCGGGGCTGGTAGGACTGTGGGAAGGAACGCATGTGGCCCCACTCCCGTAACACATCACTCACCATGCTTTCCTTACAGAACACCGGCAGCTACAGAGACTTTGCAGCTTGGAGGAGCCTGAGCTTCTCCTGCCACCAGTCCACGCCGGCATCTACTGTGACAGCATGTCCAGCACAACAGTCACACGTAGCAGAGCCACGGAGGTCCTATTATCCAGCAGGGTAGGCTCTGTTTGCAGAGAGGCTTGTTTCCTTAGCCTTTCACTTTCTCCCCTCATAGCTGCAGACTTCCCCCTTCCCTATCCGCAGCACCCCCAAACCCCCTCTCATGGCATGATCTGGCTGCTGAAGTCTTGACACCGGCAACTCCTCACAGCTACCTCCGTGCTGCCTGGTTAGTGTTCTCTGCTGCAGGACCTGATTCCTGTTGGGGTTGAAAAGAAGATCTGCCTTCAGATCTCTCTCTGTCTGACACCCCCGTCTCTCTCACCCCCCTATCTCTCTTTTCCTTACACCCTCTCTCTTCCCTCTCTCTCACCCCATCTCTATCTATCTATCTATCTATCTATCTATCTATCTATCTATCTATCTATCTATCTATCTATCTATCTATCTATCTATCTCTCCCTGACACCCTCTCTCCCTATCCCTGACACCATCTCTCTCTTACTCCCTCTCTCTCTACTCCTGACACCCTCTCTCTCTCAACCCCCCTCTCTCTATCCCTGACACCCTCTCTCTCTTCCCTCTCACCCCCTCTCTCTATCCCTGACACCATCTCACCCCCTCTCTTTCTATTCCTGGCACCATCTCTTTCTCTTACACTCTCTCACACCCTTCTCTCTCTATCCCTGATACCCTCTCACTTTCTCACCCTCTCTCTATCAGTGATACCTTCTCTCTCAGCCCCTACTCTCTCTATCCCTGACACACTCTCTCTCATTCCTCTCTCCCCCACCCTCTCTATCCCTGACACTCTCTCTCTATCTCTTACCTCCCCTCTCTCTATTCTTAACACCCTCTCTATCCCTGTCTCCCTCTAACCCCCTTTTCTCTCTTCCCCCTCTCTCATACCTGACACCCTCTCACCCCTTCTCTCTCTTCCCTCTCTCTATCCCTGACACTCTCTCACACCCCTTTTTCTCATCCCTCCCTCTCTGTCCCTGACACCCTCTCTCTCACACCCCCTTCTCTCTCTTCCCTCTCCCTCCCTGACACCATCTTTCCCACTGCCTCTCTCTATTCCTGACACCCTCTCTCTCTCTCTCTCTCTCCCTGACACCGTCTCTCACCCCCTTTCTCTCACCCCCCTTTCTCTATCCCTGACTCCCTCTCAGCCCCTTCTCTCTCTTCCCTCTCTCTCTATCCCTGAGACACACTCCCCCTCTCTCGTTCTCTCTATCCCTGGCACACTCTTTCTCCCTCTCTGTTCTTGACACACACTCTCTCACCCCCCTCTCTATCCATTGCAACCTTTCTCTCACACACCCGTCTTTCTATCCCTGACACCCTCTCTCTCTACCCCCCCTCTATCAGTGAAACACTCTCTCTCACCCCCTTATTTCTCTATCCCTGACACCCTCTCTCTCACCCTCTTCTCTCTCTATCAATGACACCTTCTCTCTCACCCCTCTCTCTTTCTATCCCTGACACTCTCTCACCCTCTCTATCCCTGACACTCTCTCTCTCCCTCTATCCCTGACACTCTTGCTCTTCTGTCTCTCTTTGTCATTCCCTCACTTTCCCTGACATCCTCTCTCTCCCTCACTCTCCCCTTCTCATTACCTCACTTTCTCTGACCCCCCCCCCCCCCCCTGACACTGGAAAATATCCTCCCCAGTAGTTATCACCAGGGCTTGATTAAAGTCTGTCAAATGTATATGTCACATATACTGTATGTGTATAATGATGTAAGTGTGATGCCAGTTTTATGCTCTGCTGTGTAATGTGGGTGTGATGTCAGTGTGTAGTCCTGCTGTGTAATGTAGCTGCGATGTCAGTGTGTAGCCAGTACTGAGCTTTGTACTTTGGCTTTCACCTGACACTGCAGGACACATCCTTGATTGACAGTAGATACGCCCATATGTGGAGATAGACACGCCCATTGGGTGGAAGGTGACACGCCCCCTCAATGCTGCGCCACGCGGCGCATTAGAGTGCGATCTATAATCTCCCTGAAACTACTTTTCAAAAGTAGGCAAGTATGGTTTTACTTATCATACAGTAATGGCATTTGCTACTGTATTTATTCTATGATTTAGAGCAGGCCTGGCCAACCTGTGGCTCTTCAACTGTTGTGATCTACAAAGTCCCAGCATGCCCTGCCGCAGTTTTGCTATTTGGGAATGCTAAAACTGTGGCAATGCATACTGGGATTTGTAGTTTCACAACCTGCTGGGGAGCCACAGGTTGGCCAGGCCTGATATAGAGGCTTATCAATCTGCATATATACAGGTCACTGCCCACAAATCAGTCTCTGGGCATCAGATACAGTATGAAAGCCAAACTTACAAGGTGAAGTTAATTCCCACAATAGCACTTGCACCCACTTTATAGGTCAGCACATACAGTTCTTGTGTGCATGCAAAGTCATGGTCCATTTGTATGTACATATGATATGTAGTTGAGGTTTATCAGGAATACTTACCTATTATTTCCTGTTAGAGTTCCCGAAGGGTGAAAGTAGGACTCAGTAGTGGGCGGCCGTGCTAATTGGATCATTACAGCCACGCCCCCCTCTATTTAATGCTGCCATTTGCTGAGACTAACATCATAACACCCCTGTCCACCAATTGCATGAGGAAGTGGGTGGAATGGGGGAGGGTGACTTGCTCTTCTGACTCCTAAGCTTTGGTAGTCTCCTGAACATTCTAGAAGAGTAGGTAAGTATGGGGGTCATTCCGAGTTGTTCGCTCAGTAAATTTTTTCGCATTGCAGCGATTTTCCGCTTAGTGCGCATGCGCAATGTTCGCACTGCGACTGCGCCAAGTAAATTTGCTATGCAGTTAGGTATTTTACTCACGGCTTTTTCTTCGTTCAGGCGATCGGAGTGTGATTGACAGGAAGTGGGTGTTTCTGGGCGGAAACTGGCCGTTTTATGGGTGTGTGTGAAAAAACGCTACCGTTTCTGGGAAAAACGCGGGAGTGGCTGAAGAAACGGAGGAGTGTCTGGGCGAACGCTGGGTGTGTTTGTGACGTCAAACCAGGAACGACAAGCACTGAACTGATCGCAGATGCCGAGTAAGTGTGGAGCTACTCAGAAACTGCTACGAGGTGTGTGGTCGCAAATTTGAGAATCTTTCGTTCGCAATTTTAAGAAGCTAAGATTCACTCCCAGTAGGCGGCGGCTTAGCGTGTGTAAAGCTGCTAAAAGCAGCTTGCGAGCGAACAACTCGGAATGAGGGCCTATGTTACCTACTTGCACAAGTGAAAACATAACCACTAAACACTTGTTTGATGCTTATTCATAAGTTTGACGATCCATTACTTAGACTAATAACAACACTGAAGTCATTGAGGTTTCAAATTTTAGATCCTACAAGCAAAATAATTTTTTTGGGCACTGATATACCTTGAAGACCATCATTAACTATGAGTACATTTAATATACAAAATAAAAGGAAAAAATATTTACCGAAGTATTTTCTATGACTTTTTACTTTATACGTTTTTCTTTATTGATCTGAGTGTTAATATCTCAAGTTTCCACTCACCTGCCCATCGCTATTAGAAGATAATGTTTCTTTCAGACTTTCATTTCCAAGTCCTGAATCATCAGCATCAATGAGATTATCCACAGGGACATCTTGCTTTGATTGTATATATGTAAAGTCACTTTCACTGGGATCCAAAGCCACACACACATTGTACGAGTAGGGGAGAGGTAAAGTCCCATCACTGTACATGGAGAGAAATCTGGGGTCCACCGGAGGATATAAAGTTGTGCTTAGTGATTCAAATGTTGGTGGTGGCTTTGAATTTTTGCATTTTGATATAACAACCACCATAACAGTTACAATAAATAACAAAGAAATGAGCACTAAGGTGATTACTAAATACAATTGCAAATTAGTTTGAGGATCTTTATTTATTTGATTGCTGAGTTTAGGAACCACCTGTTGAAAATTATCTGCAACAATGAGACTTAAGGTGACTGTAGCTGAGAGGGAGGGGTCTCCATTGTCCTTCACCATCACCACAACCTTGTGATTCAATATATCCTTCTCATGAAAGACACGTGATGTCCTGATCTCACCCGTATGCTGACTGATGGTAAAGTGAGATGGTTCTGACACTTGTATGAAGTGATACGAGAGCCAAGCATTATGGCCAGAGTCTGCATCCACTGCAACCACCTTAGTTATTAATGATCCTTGTTCAGAGGCAAAAGGGACCATCTCAAACACAGCTGGGCCACCACTGTCTGCTGATGGGTACAAGATCTTTGGTGCATTATCATTCTGATCCACTATGCGGATAGTTAATGTTACATTACTGCTCAGAGATGGAGATCCATTGTCTCTAGCAGTTACCTGTATTAGAAACTCCTTGTGCTGCTCATAATCAAATGATCTCTGAGCATAGAGAACCCCAGTCTCTATATTGATGGAGAGATAAGAGGACATTGGGAGATCTTCTGTATTAGTGCTGAACAGTGAGTAAATAATTTTAGCATTGTCCCCAGTATCAGGATCTGATGCTTGTACACTGTATATTGAGGCTCCTGGTAAGTTGTTCTCTGGCACATAAGCAACATAAGTAGATTTCATAAATATTGGTGGATTGTCATTAACATCTGATATATCCAGCCTGATGGTTCTTCTGCTGGAAAGTTGGGGAGATCCTCTGTCAGTAGCTAATACTGTGATGTTATAACTAGGTACCTTCTCTCTGTCCATGAACCCTCTAGTGACAACTCTGTAATAACTGTTAGATGATAACATTAAATCAAAAGACGTTTCTGCTATAAGTTTACAGTCAACTTCCCCATTTGCTCCAGAATCTTGGTCATTGACTCTAATTAGAGCTATCACTGTGCCAGGTGCGGAATCCTCAGGAATAGGACTAGATAATGATGTGATGGATATCTCAGGAGCATTGTCATTCTCATCTGTTACTTCTATCAATACCTTACAGTGAGCAACAAGGCCACCTCCGTCCTTTGCTTCTATGGATAGTTCATAATTCCTTATTAATTCAAAATCTAACTGACTATTTGTTTTAATTTCTCCAGTTATAGGATGGATAATGAAAGTACCTGTATGATGGACATTCCCTGATGTTTTGCTGAAGGAATATGTGATCTGTCCATTGGCTCCATCATCTCTGTCTGTTGCATTGATGGTGATTACTGTAGTATTGATTGGGGTGTTTTCAATTACACTGACTTTATACAATTCATTGCTAAACATTGGAAAATTATCATTAACATCAGTCACGATGATTCGTATTAATGCAGTACCAGATCTCACAGGGTTTCCTCCATCCAAAGCTGATAATGTTAATTCATGGACACTTTGTGTCTCTCTATCTAAAGGTTTCTCTAACACAAGCTCTGGAGATTTACTCCCATCACTTCTGGTCTTCTCACGCAGTGTAAAATACTGATTGTCACTGAGCCTGTATGTCTGTACTGCATTCCTACCAATATCTATATCCTCTGCATTCTGCAGAGCAAATCGTGTTCCAGGTGAAGTTAATTCTATCATTTCTACAGTGAAAAGCTCACGAAAAAATCTTGGAGAATTATCATTTACATCCTGAATCTCTATTTTCACTGTGAAAATATTTAAAGGGTTTTCAACCACAGCATCAAAGGTTAGGAAGCAGGTAGCTGCTGCCCCACACAGTGTCTCTCTGTCTATCCTGTCCTTAATGTAAAGATTCCCATTATCTATATTTACATAAAAATATTTCTTAGCACTATCTGACACAATTTGCAGTTTCCTAGATGAGAGCTGTTTAATATCTAATCCAAGGTCTTCTGCAATATTTGCTATAACAGAGTCTTTTCTCATCTCTTCTACAATAGAATAATGAATCTGACCAGAGACTGAATGACACAGCCATGATAATAAGAAGGGAAATATTACTTGCCATCTGATTCCTTTGTATGTCTGTGTAGGAGGCTCCATCTCAGCCATTGTAAGGACCTAATTATCTCAAATGAAATATCCCTTTTCGATGAATAGTTGTAATCCAGTGAGAAATGACATACGTGTAGTGATAAATCCACTTATCTATCAAATATCCAGCATTGTGTGTTGTTGTAGAATCCAGAAAATGGCTGTGTCTACCTGCAGATCTGCAGTGTGTGTGAGTGATGAAAATACCAGTGGATCTCCAGCTCTGTATTCTGGTTCTTATTGGTTATGGTTAAACAGCGGCGCTCAGAGGTGTAACTGAGGAACTGCAGTTCTGAGAATGTATTTCTCATTATTCAGTAGCACTGTAATGTGCATTATTATATTTTTCAGTGTTTCATATATATATGGTACACTGAAAAATGTAATAATAATGTACATTACAATACTATATCATATATATTAGAATTATTAATTGTGTCTTCAGTTTACAAAATGATAATGCAAACATTTTAGTAAATTAATTTGTGTTTTACTGTAGACTATATTTATATATGACATGCAGTAGAAATATATGTGACAATGTACACTGTGCTACAAAAGTTAACTACTTTTTCAGCAGACAATGGAGGTCATTCCGAGTTGATCGCTAGCTGCATTTGTTCGCAGAGCAGCGATCAGGCTAAAAAACGGCAGTTGTACGCATGCGTATGCGGCGCAATGTGCACTCGCGTCATACGGGCACAACGAACAATGTAGTTTTGCACAGTGTCTAGCGAATCATTTCAGTCGCACTGGTGGCCGCAGAGTGATTGACATGAAGTGGGCGTTTCTGGTTGTCAACTGACCGTTTTCAGGGAGTGTTCTAAAAAACGCAGGCGTGCCAGGAAAAACGCAGGCGTGGCTGGGCGAACGCAGGGCAGGTTTGTGACGTCAAAACAGGAACTGAACAGTCTGAAGTGATCGCAAGCGCTGAGTAGGTTTTGAGCTACTCTGAAACTGCAAAAAAAACTTTGTAGCCGCTCTGCGATACAAGCGATTGCACTTCTGCTAAGCTAAAATACAGCCCCAGTGGGTGGCGGCATAGCGTTTGCACGGCTGCTAAAAACTGCTAGCGAGCGATCAACTCGGAATGACCCCCAGTGAACTTTAACATGGATATTCTTGTACAGAATGTAATTCAAGAAAGGTGTCTACACACTAGAACAATTTGTTCTCTATTATTCTCCTTATTGGTGCATGGTGAAGTTAAGGTGAGGAAACACGATACTAAGAAATGTTTTAAAAAGCCACCATTAGGAAAGTTATTCAAATATTTTTAGAAATGTAAAAGTAATAAATTCCATGATATAAATGTAGCTTAGTTTTACAAATCACATTATATTACATATATACTTAGTAAAGTTAAGGGCATGTACCACTGCCCCACCCCTTCCCCATTGCAGACAGCAGCACATCACGCAGTGAGAGAGAGGACTGACTGCTACTAGAGCAGCCTCATTCCTCAGCCCAGTACACGGCACATGCTGTGTGCTGGGCTGGGGAAAGAGGCAGCAGCAGAAGCAATCAGTCCTCTCTCCCTGCATGATGTGTGGGGAGAGTGATTGCACCCTTTGCCCCCCCCAACCCCGCCGCTGCTGCCCACCAGATTTGACACGGGTGCCCCACTGTATTACCACTTTGAACGTGCACGTAATCTGTAATTTTTTATATTTTCCCCAGGTCGGACACGCCCCCTCCTAGTACTGGAGCTCGGCAGAGCTGTCAGCCCCCTGTCTACAATATCAAGAGTGTAAATATTTGTACGTACACATCCATCCAGAAATACTCAATGATATCAATAATATTCACTACCCCACCTGTCTGCATTGTGATAAGTCAAGTATGACATCATACCTACACCATTCTATCACATTAGCTTCCATATTCCTGGTATCAGTGTTTCTCATAAACTGGCTCATAATAAAACAAAGGAATAACTAGGAAACGGGTTGGGGTCAGGTGACTGGCGGTCGGGATCCCGGAGTTTAGCATACCGACACCGGGATCCCGGCCGCCAGAATGCCGGCAGGTGGGCGAGCGAGTGGAAGTAGTCCTGGGCCCCCTCCTAGCATTCTGTTGGCTAGGATCCCGGCATAAGTATACCGACCACCTGGATCCCGTTCGCCGGGATGGTAACCGCATCCCCTAGGAAACACATGCAGCATGTGCAACATAAGGCAAATTAGATATTTCAAACATATAAAAATAGAAATATAACTAAATTATATAATCAGTACTAGTAAAAAACACACATTATAAAATGTAATAGTGACACAACTGACAGCCATTAACACCAGCGGCGGTATGTAATGGAGTCTGAGATTGGCAAATGTTTTTAAAAGGGTCAATCATTTACAAAGTGAAACCATGCCTTTTAAGTCATTGTCCCTTTAAAAAAACGTTGGAGATTGTCCGGCATCCCGCACCTCCGGCGATCTCGTACTCCATTACATCCCGCCGCAAGAGACAGACGTACATTCAGCCCTCGGCAATATAACGGAACAACATAACAGTAATGTCAGCGCCGGCAGCTGTGCGCGCCCGAACAGAGCAACACAGGAATAGCTCTATCGGGCGCAATCTAGTGGCAGTTCACATGCAAAACACTTGAATTCCCCCATAGAGGTGAGCAGCAGTATTAGTCTTTTATTATACAGGATATTTGGTATTATATTCTGTGTTTGTTTTATCAGAACTGATTATTTACAGCATTGCAATTATATTCTTATTTGTATTCTTATGTAATGAATATAACATATACTTCATATATGCAACCTTAATTTTTTTAAATAAGATAAATTATTATTTATTACCAGTTATTTATATAGAGCACACATATTCCGCAGCGCTTTACAGAGAATATTTGGCCATTCATATCAGTCCCTGCCCCAGTGGAGCTTACAATCTATATTCCCTACCACATGTACACACACACACACACACACACATACACACTAAGGTTAATTTTTTGTTGGGAGCCAATTAACCTAGCAGTATAATTTTGGATTGTGGGAGGAAACCCACGCAGGTACGGGGAGAATATACAAACTCCACACAGTTAGGACCATGGTGGGAATTTAACCCATGACCTCAGTGCTGTGAGGCAGTAATGCCAGGGCCGTCTTTTCGTATGGGCTCAATGGGCTCTTGCCCAAGGGCCCCAGGAGTATAATGGCCCTAGGCTGATAGCTGAGGGTCCCCTCTTTCCAGGGGTACCAGATTTTTGAAAATCGGCCCTGGGGAACCGGAGATATCCGACTTGAAAGCAGTGGTCCCCATCCAAGCCTGTAAATTGCTCTTCCCAGCCTGATATCTCGGGTTCTGTCTGACTTAGAATATTTCTGAAGATATAAACCAAAAGCTGTGACTCTCCCCTTTTAGTGGACACTGGCAGCTTGTCTCTACTATGCCCAGAACCAGAGATATCAGCCTTCAAGCAGCTGGTCCCTGCTCCAGATCCACACTCCTGGTATGCAGTTTTATATTTTCGTTGGTGAATTGCTCTGGCTCCTAAACTCTGATCCCAAAGTCCCCAGAACCTTCTGAAAGGTGGGACTCTCTAGTTTTTTATACCATTCAAAGCTAAGAAATATATTTTCAGGAGCTTGAGATATCTGCAGTCAAGCAAGCTGCCCTCCCACCGGAAAATGATAAATATTAAGCCCACTCCACCATCCACCCCTCCCCTATGTATTAAACACCCCCTACCACCCTGGAAGTCATGTACAAGGGCTTCTTCATTCAGCCCAATGCCCCCTTCTACAGTTTAGCCCCATCTGTGCAGTAAAGGAGTAATTAGCAGAAATTACTGCTCCAGGTCCTACAAGCTGAGCGGAAGATAGAACGCCCCCTACCGCCCGCGGGACATCAAAGCTGCCGCTGATAGCACCCCCACCCCTACTGCTGGAAGATGGGTAGGGGGCCCAGTGCATTGCTGTGCCAGGGGCCTACACTGCTGTTAAGACGGCTCTGAGTAATGCTAACCATTATACCATCTATACAGACCGAATTACATTATGCTGTCAGAGTGTACTCACTCATGTTATTCTCCTGCAACCTTAGCACTAATAGAGCTTTTTGATATGCTAACAAAAAAAGTTGAAAATAATCTCCAAGCACCAAGTACCTTCTGCATGTACAGTACATACCAACTGAGGCTGCAAAACTCAATGGGGCCGATTCAATTGTTTTGGCCGTCTAATTTTCCTGTGTAAATGGCACTGTTTAGATGCCCAAACAATTGTCACAATTCAACTGATGTTTGGGCGCACATACATATCGTACATATCGCGCCCAAACAAACAGGGTTTAGCCACATAAAACGGCTAAACCCATCTAAAGTCCTTCTTTGTGTAACTCCTGCTTGGACACCCAGAGTGCCAACAGTGCACATTTCTTCTCGCACCTCAGAAGGCTGCAAGAAGAAATGTCATCCCCGTGGCTACCGGGCATCTAAATGGAGCAACAATAAAATGTCTCTGTATTGCGCCCCCTAGTGGTAGCCAGGGGGTAAAACAATTGAATCGGCCCAAATGTTGAATAGAAGTGCAAAAAATATGCATTTGTTTACTGATATTGCTTAAAATACAGCAAAACATTATGTATGACAATCAAGGCAATAACTAAACAAGCGGCACAATACCAATAAAGTGCTTTGATTTATATATGAGAATAATACTATGTACGTACAGTAAATAAACAATATTATTATAATAATATAAAAAATGAGTGAGCTTTATCAAAAATGGAGTTTTGTGACAGAAAATGTCATTTTGCAGAGGTGTGAAGTTCTAGTAATACAATATTTGAATTTCAATTTTGTTTTGCAAGGTTGCAGAATATTCATTTATTAACAGTTATTCATATAGTGCACACATATTCTGCAGCGCTGTACAGAGCCATATACATAAATCTCTGACCCTGTGGACCTTATAGCATATTTGCCTATATTAGTAATCTCCTCTCTGGGAGATGCCTGGAGAGGAGAAGCAGGTGGGCGGCAATGGGGGCAGGACCAGGCCCCGCCCCTCATGGTCGGAAATGACGCAATTGGCCCATATTTGCATATAGGTGGGCGCTAAAATTATGCAATTAGCATATAATTGTATCATTAGGCCGCGCCCCTCCGCTGGTACAGTGGTTTATCAGTATTTATTTCCCTGTTCTGCCCACTTCACTAGGAAGTGGGCAGAATGCAGGAGGGGTGCCCACTCTTCCGGGGCTGCGGGGGACTACCCGAGATACCAGTTGTCTCCTGCAGAATCCGGGAGAGTACAGGTAAGTATGCCTCAAAGTCTATATTTCCTACCACATGTACCACATGTACACTGGGGTTAATTTATTTTTTATGTCGGAAGCCAAGTAACTTAACAGTATGTTTTTGGCATGTGGGAGGAAACCAGAGCACCCATACACGTACAGGGAGAACATACAAACACACAGATAGTGCGATGGTCAAAAATGTATCTTAAGGCTGTGAGTTAGTAATGCTAACCACTACACTACACATGCTGCCATGAATACCATTCTTCCCTGTATTTGTAACCAGGGGACAAAAGCCCCACTTAGCAGCAAGCAGTTCCATGCCTAGCATTTTTTTTGAGAGGCCGTGGCCACGCCTCTTGTATATGGCTGCACCACCAGTACCCAGGCTCCACTGACCTCTCAATGACCCTAGTCATTTCACAATAATGATCTAATAGCTGTGAGACAATGACAATTATTTCTGCTGTATGTCTTGCCATATTCACTGTGCCCACTGAGTATGATTTCTATGTGAGCTTGGCACACAGTGGGCTCCATGCAACTAGCAAAGGAAAAACACATTTGTCTCAAATAAACTTGTATCATCTGTTATTTTGTCTATGTTTGTATTTTACAAAAACTCACCTGAATCAAACTTTTATTTAGTAAATCTTCTTTTACACTTTCATTTCCAAGTCCTGAATCATCAGCATCAATGAGATTATCCACAGGGACATCTTGCTTTGGTTTCATATAAGTAAAGTCACTTTCAGTGGAATCCAAAGCCACACACACATTATACGAGTAGGGAAGTGTCAATGTCCCATTTGTATATTGAGAGAGTATCCTGGGATCCACTTGAGGATATAAACTTGAACTTAAAGGACCAAACATTGGGGGTGGTTGGGACTTCTTGCATTTTGATATAATGACCAACATCACAGTTATAATAAATAGTAAGGAAATTAGTGCTAGGGCAACTACTAAGTATAACTGCAAATTAGATTGGGGATCTTCATCAATGAGATGGTTACTGAGTTTTGGAACCATCTGTTGGAAATTATCTGCAACAATGAGACTTAAGGTGACTGTAGCTGAGAGAATGGGGTCTCCATTGTCTTTCACCATCACCACAACCTTGTGATTCAATATATCCTTCTCATGAAAGACACGTGATGTCCTGATCTCACCCGTGTGCTGACTGATGGTAAAGTGAGATGGTTCTGACACTTGTATGAAGTGATATGAGAGCCAAGCATTATGTCCAGAGTCTGCATCCACTGCAACCACCTTAGTTATTAATGATCCTTGTTCAGAGGCAAAAGGGACCATCTCAAACACACCTGGGCCACCACTGTCTGCTGATGGGTACAAGATCTTTGGTGCATTATCATTCTGATCCACTATGCGGATAATTAGTGTTGCATTGCTGCTCAGAGATGGGGATCCATTGTCTCTAGCAGTTACTTGTATTAGAAACTCCTTGTGCTGCTCATAATCAAATGATCTCTGAGCATAGAGAACCCCAGTCTCTATATTGATGGAGAGATAAGAGGACACTGGGGGATCTTCTGTATTATTGCTGAAGAGTGAATAAATAATTTTAGCATTGTCTCCAGTATCAGGGTCTGTTGCTTGTACACTGTATATTGAGGCTCCTGGTAAGTTGTTCTCTGGCACATAAGCAACATACGTAGATTTCATAAATATTGGTGGATTGTCATTAACATCCGATATCTCCAATCTGATGGTTCTTCTGCTGGAAAGTGGGGGAGATCCTCTGTCAGTAGCTAAAATTGTGATGTTATAACTAGATACTTTCTCTCTATCCATAAGACCTGTAGTAACAATTCTGTAATAACTATTAAGTGATAGCATTAACTGAAAAGATGTTTCTTCCATAAGTTTACAGTCAACTTCTCCATTTGCTCCAAAATCTTGATCACTGACTCTAATCAGGGCTATCACAGTCCCAGTTGGAGAATCCTCAGGAATAGGACTAGATAATGAGGTGATGGATATCTCAGGAGCATTGTCATTCTCATCTATTATATTTATCAATACCTTACAGTGAGCAACAAGGCCACCACCGTCCTTTGCTTGTACAGAGAGCTCATAGTTACTTGTCAGTTCAAAATCTAATTTACTGTTAGTTTTAATCTCACCATTTATAGGATTAATACTGAAAGTACCTGTGTGATGGACATTCCCTGATGCTTTGCTGAAGGAATATGTGATCTGTCCATTGATTCCCTCATCTCTGTCTGTTGCATTAATGGTTATTACTGTAGTATTGATTGGAATATTTTCATTTACACTGACTTTATATACTTCATGGTTAAACACTGGGAAATGATCATTAGCATCAGTGACAATGATTCTTATTACTGCAGCACCAGATCTCGCAGGGTTTCCTCCATCTAAGGCTGTTAGTGTTAGTTTATGAATATTTTGTTTCTCTCGATCTAAAGATTTCTCAAGTACAAGCTCTGGAAATGTGCTCCCATCAGTGCTGATTTTTTCACTCAGTGTAAAATGCTGATTGTCACTGAGCCTGTATGTCTGTACTGAATTCCTACCAATATCTGGGTCTTCTGCACCTTGTAAAGCAAATCTTGTCCCTGGTAATGTAGATTCTATCATTTCTACATTTAATGTCTCATGAAAAAAGATTGGGGAATTATCATTTATATCCTTAATTTCTATTTCAACTGTGAATATATTTAAGGGATTTTCAACCACAGCCTCAAAGGTTAGGAAGCAGGTAGCTGCTGCCCCACACAGTGTCTCTCTGTCTATCCTGTCCTTAATGTACAGATTCCCATTCTCTAGACTGTTATAAAAATATTTCTCTGCAACATGTGAATCAATTCTCAGTTTCCTAGATGAGAGCTGCTTAATATCTAATCCAAGGTCTTCTGCAATATTTGCTATAACAGAGTTTTTTCTCATCTCTTCTACAATAGAATAATGAATCTGACCAGAGACTGAATGACACAGCCATGATAATAAGAAGGGAAATATTACTTGCCATCTGATTCCTTTGTATTTCTGTGTAGGAGGTTCCATCTCAGCCATTTTCAAAACCTTTTTGTGCTCAGTATTTATAATCCACTGGTGTAGAACATGTATAAATCCAATTGTTCATGAAAATAGGATGAAATATCCTGTATTCTGTGTAGAGAGAATCCAGAAAATGGCTGTGTGTCTTCCTGCAGATCTGCAGTGTGTGTGAGTGATGAAAATACCAGTGGATCTCCAGCTCTGTATTCTTCTCCTTATTGGTCAAACAGCGGCGCTCTGAGGTGTAATTGAGGAACTGCAACACTGATATATTATATTTTAGTATTCTGCATTTTTATCATTTTTTTATATTTTAAATGTATTTTTATTATGGAAATTCCAATTATCAAAATATTTTAGAAAATACATTCTTATTCCTTACAAATATCATTGTATATCAGTTAAAGTATAAAATGTTGAGTACAGTATTTACACCTTCTCTTCTGTATAAAACTCCATGATATTACTGTAAATATCAAGAGGTGTGTTCCTCATCTTTTTGTTGAATAGTGGAACTCTAAGGGTGGCTACACACCAGAATGACCACGATCGTGTGACGATTGTGAAACGATTTCCCTTGAACTTCCTGGGAGCTCCCGGGCAGTACAAGGCTCACTTTTTTAAAAAACGGTGCATTTGTGTCAAATGATTGTCAAACGATTGTGATCCAATTCCGATGGGCATTAGACAGTCGGATCCGGTGCATCGTGTGTTGCACAGTACACCATGCGACCGTCTTGCAGATTGGCCTTTTCAATTTCAAATGGGTGGGTCGCACGATGATTGGAGATGCAAACGCACACACGATCTGCACACGATCGGCACCCAATCGAAGGTCGGATTGAGAATCATTACTGCTGTAGGTAAAATCTCCAATCTGACATACGAGCGGCGGGGGCACACAACGGATCGGAATTGTTGTCAAAACAGGTACGATTCTGCACTTTTCCATAAAATCGATCATACGACGCGCTGAAATCGGGGGAATGGAGGCCAAATCGTTCTGGTGTGAAGTCATACTAAGTTACAGTAGAAGTGAGGAAAAATTATACTAAGAAATTATAACCAACAGCTCAATTAATAAAATTCAAATAAATATTTTGTTGACAAATGACTAGGCACTGATGCGACTAATGCATATTTTGTTTAGAAACCTATATACAGAACCCACTTAGTAAAATATATATATATATATATATATATATACACTATGCATATTCATCACATTAGGGTGCATCAAACGCCCCGACATTCGGAATGTTTGCTGTCCCTATTCTTAAAATGTACCTTTTTAGCATAGAAACAACTGTGCAATTTTTTTTTGATGTACGATTTGACTTAGGTGGTCCACCTCCACACCCAAAAATTGTCTGTATCTTGGTACTAAAGCACGTGTATTGTATTATACAAAACAACTAACTTTAGCAAAACTAAGCCAACTTTTGTATGTGTGCCATGAATGCGTGTGTCTTACATTGATTTAAGAACATAAGAACATAAGAAAGAAAGGGAACAGCAGGAAGCCTCATGGGCCTATCGTGGCTGTTCCCATCCAAATCACAAATCATTACTCAAATCATTATTTATTTTTAAAAAAGAAATAAATAGACATTTATAGAAATAAATAGAAATAAAATAAAATAAATAGAAAAATAGAAATTAATAGAAATCTTTCATCTTCAGGGGCATGGTGGGCCACATAAATATCATCTCAGATTCTTCAAAATTGGTATGCAATATATCCTTAACAATTCTAAAAAATGTAGCATGGGGACAAATCATTTTTCTTACTTTTAAAAATTCATGGGGCGTTTGATGCACCCTAACCCACATATGTAATTACCACTAATTTCCTGATTTTGTTTTTTTAAATACAGATAAAAAAATTATTATTTAAAGAGCGGGACCACTTTACACAGTGGTGTACCGAGAACATTTATCATTTACAACAGTCCATCCCTCACTGGAGATTCTACATTTCCTAACACAGACAGTAGGGTTCATTTTATAAAAACCCAATGAAACTACTAGTATATTTTTGGATTGTGGGAGGAAATTGAGAAAAACACGTAAGAAAACATACACACTCCACATAGATAGGATTGGTTGGGATTTGAACTCATGACCCTACTACTGTATCAGTACTGCTAATCTGTGCCAAAAACTAGTAGCATTGCCTTAATAGTGGTGATCAATACAAGCAAATACCAGAAAATGTCTTCAATTAGATAGTATTCTGCAAGATTGTATCCATCACTTACGCAGCAACACAGTTTGAAAAACTATTCTTGAGACTGCAGCCTATTAGTTTAGGCATAACGTCCCAACTGTCCCAATATTGGTGGGCCAGTCCCATTTTTCACAGACTGTCCTGCTGTCCGATTCATGGGCCGTAGTGTTCCGTGGTGGGTGGGCAGTTGGGAGACCCTCTCACACAGACTGCTATGCTTAATTTGGCTTGATGTGGCTTCATTTAGTGGGGGTTGTTTGTTATTGACATCAGAACTAACACTCAACCCTTCAATCATGTGTCACATGATGCCTTCAAGAGTTTTACATGTGACTCTTTACTAGGAGTACCTGGGAAAGTGCCCTCTTCACACTAAAGTGCATGTGATAGCAGAATTGTAATAATGATCTCAAAGTAATTATCCATTTTTGTATTAATTTTGTTTCTATTATCATCATTTTTACTACAGTTGAATTCTGTGTATAAAAAATGTACAGAAATAAATAAGTCAACAACAGCAACTCCATACTACTACTATTACCACAAATGATAATCATCATCATCATCATCATCACCATCATCATTAATAGCATCTACAATATCTGCAACAAATGTGTCCTTTTAAGCAATAATAATTTTCAATGGGCTGGACATACCAATATCATATATGTTTACCTTCACAATATATATAACCAAAACTCATCCCAATCCTATTAGTATAAATGTGGAATTTTAATTAACATCATCATACCTACTATAAAATATAACATAAAGACCTAAGATGATTATGGTGCCTTCAAACAGAAGACACTTTCAGAAAATTAACCACTGCATACTGTACATTGTTTTTTCTCTCAAGCTATCTTGTGATAACCATGGGAGAAATATAGCTTTCATTTGTAATTTTAAAGAAAAAAAACAAAAAAACAGATTAATGAGATTCACAACCACCATGCTTCCGCAGAGTCTACAATGTGGATAAAGACTTAACTATCACAAGAAATTAGGAGGTCCATTTATCAACATGTTTTAGATATTTAAAACTCGTTGCATCTGATTAATGGTGCTCTAGCCAATCAGCTCCTGTCATGAGTTTGAAAAAGGACAGTTGTTAGCTGATTAGCTGGAACACCATTTAATATATGGTTATATAGTAGATAAATGGCCCCCAATAAATCATACACACCTGTCTATATAGTGAAAAGTTAAGAATGCCCAGAGTTAAATCAGGTGTGCTATACTATTCTAAAAAAAAATATTCTTACTGTTTTTTTCCTAGAGGGAGATTTACCAAAATGTGGAGAGAGATATTGTACAAACCAATCAGCTTCTGTCATTTTACAGGCGGTTCTACATAAATGACAGTTGGAAGCTGAATGGTTGATAGTTTGTCTCATTCCACTTTATCTCTCTCCAATAATTGCCAGTCTTCTCCTATGTTTCTTCTAAAACTTGCAGTCACAGCATTATAAATATCTACAAAGAGCTAAAACAGCATACCAATTACTCGTAATAAGAAGTGAAAGCCTTGTACTCTACTGTATGTTCTCCATACACCTAATAATTTTGTTTTGGAGATTATTAATATAGGTAACTTTGCTAAATAGAGCTTTTTGATTTGGATAACAAATTACACAGCTGAAAATAACCACCAAGCTGGAGTTGAAGACTCATTGGCTAGAAGTAAAAATATATGTATTTCCGTAATAATGTCATTTAATATATGATAGAATAACTTTCTATACAATAAAAAGTAGGGTGTGTTCAGAATGAAATCAGATGCACAATGTTAGAGAATAGCAAAATTTAGCATGAATGCTGTTTTATGATAGAGCGGGACAAATCATGGGGTGAAGTTCTGGTAATACAAAATTTGAGTTCCCCACTGTTACACTGTTCTTCAGAAGGCAATTCTGTACTGAGGCAAAGCACCATTTGGCTCAAGTAAATGTGTTCCATCTGTACTTCTGACTATTTTTGGAGTTTATAACAACTCACCTGTATAAGATGGCTTGTTGGCAAAACATCTTTTACACTTTCATTTCCAAGTCCTGAATCATCAGCATCAATGAGATTATCCACAGGGACATCTTGCTTTGGTTTCATATAAGTAAAGTCACTTTCAGTGGAATCCAAAGCCACACACACATTGTACGAGTAGGGAAGTGTCAATGTCCCATTTGTATATTGAGAGAGAATCCTGGGATCAACTTGAGGATATAAACTTGAACTTAAAGGACCAAACATTGGGGGTGGTTGGGACTTCTTGCATTTTGATATAATGACCAACATCACAGTTATAATAAATAGTAAGGAAATTAGTGCTAGGGCAACTACTAAGTATAACTGCAAATTTGATTGGGGATCTTCATCTTCGAGTTGATTACTGAGCTTCGGAACCACCTGTTGGAAATTATCTGCAACAATGAGACTTAAGGTGACTGTAGCTGAGAGAGAGGGGTCTCCATTATCCTTCACCATCACCACAACCTTGTGATTCAATATATCCTTCTCATGAAAGACACGTGATGTCCTGATCTCACCCGTGTGCTGACTGATGGTAAAGTGAGATGGTTCTGACACTTGCATGAAGTGATACGAGAGCCAAGCATTATGTCCAGAGTCTGCATCCGCTGCAACCACCTTAGTTATTAATGATCCTTGTTCAGAGGCAAAAGGGACCATCTCAAACACAGTTGGGCCACCACTGTCTGCTGATGGGTACAAGATCTTTGGTGCATTATCATTCTGATCCACTATGCGGATAAAAAGTGTTGCATTGCTGCTCAGAGATGGGGATCCATTGTCTTTAGCAGATACTTGAATTAGAAACTCCTTGTTCTGCTCATAATCAAATGATCTCTGAGCATAGAGAACCCCAGTCTCTATATTAATGGAAAGATAAGAGGACACTGGGAGATCTTCTGTATTAGTGCTAAATAGTGAATAAATAATTTTAGCATTGTCCCCAGTATCAGGGTCTGATGCTTGTATACTGTATATTGAGGCTCCGGGTAAGTTGTTCTCTGGCACATAAGCAACATACGTAGATTTCATAAATATTGGTGGATTGTCATTAACATCTGATATCTCCAATCTTATAGTTCTTCTGCTGGAAAGTGGGGGAGATCCTCTGTCAGTTGCTAATACTGTGATGTTATAACTAGATACTTTCTCTCTGTCCATAGAACTTGTAGTAATTATTCTGTAATAACTGTCAATTGATAGCATTAAATCAAAAGGTGTTTCTTCCATAAGTTTACAGTCCACTTCCCCATTTGCTCCAAAATCTTGGTCATGGATTCTTATTAGAGCTATTACTGTGCCAGATGGAGAATCCTCAGGAATAGGACTAGATAATGATGTGATGGATATCTCAGGAGCATTGTCATTCTCATCTATTACATGTATCAATACCTTACAGTGAGCAACAAGACCACCTCCGTCCTTTGCTTGTATAGAGAGCTCATAGTTACTTGTCAGTTCAAAATCTAACTTACTGTTAATTCTAATTTCACCACTTATAGGATGGATACTGAAAGTACCTGTGTGATGGACATTCCCTGATGTTTTGCTAAAGGAATATGTGATCTGTCCATTGACACCTTCATCTCTGTCTGTTGAATTGATGATGATTACTGTAGTATTGATTGGGGTGTTTTCATTTATATTGACTTTATATTTTTCATGAGTAAACACTGGGAAATGATCATTGGCATCAGTAACACTGATTCTTATTACTGCAGTACCAGATCTCACAGGATTTCCTCCATCCAAGGCTGTTAGTGTTAATTTATGAATATTTTTGTCTTCTCGGTCTAAAGGTTTTTCTAACACAAGTTCTAGGACTTTGCCCCCATCACTGTTAATCTTCTCATTTAATGTGAAATGCTGATTGTCACTGAGCCTGTATGTCTGTACTGAGTTCATACCAATATCTGGGTCTTCTGCACCTTGTAAAGCAAATCTTGTGCCTGGTGATGTAGATTCTATCATTTCTATATTAAAGAGCTCATGAAAAAACATTGGAGAATTATCATTTATATCCTGGATTTCTACTTTAGCTCTGAAAACATTTAAGGGATTTTCAACCACAGCCTCAAAGGTTAGGAAGCAGGTAGCTGCTGCCCCACACAGTGTCTCTCTGTCTATCCTGTCCTTAATGTACAGATTTCCATTCTCTACATTTATATAAAAATATTTCTCTGCAGCATCTGATACAATTCTCAGTTTTCTAGATGAGAGATGTTTAATATCTAATCCAAGATCTCCTGCAATATTTGCTATAACAGAGTCTTTTCTCATTTCTTCTACAATAGAATAATGAATCTGACCAGAGACTGAATGACACAGCCATGATAATAAGAAGGGAAATATTACTTGCCATCTGATTCCTTTGTATGTCTGTGTGTGAGGTTTCATCTCAGCCATTTTCAAAACCTTTTTTGTGCTCAGTATTTATAATCCACTGGTGTAGAACATGTATAAATCCAATTGTTCATGAAAATATGATGAAATATCCTGTATTCTGTGTAGAGAGAACCCAGAAAATGGCTGTGTGTCTTCCTGCAGATCTGCAGTGTGTGTGAGTGATGAAAATACCAGTGGATCTCCAGCTCTGTATTCTGCTCCTTATTGGTTAAACAGCGGCGCTCAGAGGTGTAAGTGAGGAACTGCAACTCTGAGATACTATATTTTAGTATTCTGCATTTTTATCATCTATTTTTTTATATTTTAAATGTATTTTTATTATGGCAATTCCAATTATCAAAATATTTCATCAAATAAATTTTTATTCCTTACAGATCTCATTGTATATCAGTTAAAGTAGAAAATGTTGAGTATTTATACAGTCTCTTCTGTATAAAACAACTCCATGATATTACTGTAAATATCAAGAGGTGTGTTCACATCTTGGAATAACTTTTTTTGAATAGTGGAACTTTAAGTTACAGGATAAGTGAGGAAAAATTATACTAAGAAATTATAACCAAATGCTCAATTAATAAAATTCAAATAAATATTTTGTTGACAAATGACTAGGCACTGATGCGACTAATGTATATTTTATTTTATAAACCTATAAAAGTATATTTACAGTATATATACAGAAGCCACTTAGTAAAATATATAAATACACTATGCATATTCACCCACATATGTGATTACAACCATTTTCCTTATTTTTTATTTTTTTTTAAATAAAGAAAAAAAATATTACTTAAAGAGCAGGACCACTTAACACAGTGGTGTACTGAGAACATTTATCATTCACAGCAGTCCCTCCCTCACTGGAGATTCTAAATTTCCTAACACACACAATTGGGTTCATTTTATAAGAACCCAATTAAAAAACTAGTATACTTTTGGATTGTGGGAGGAAATTGAGAAAAACACGTGAGAAAACATACACACTCCACATACGTAGGATTGGTTGGGATTTGAACCCATGACCCTAGCACTGCATCAGTACTGCTAATCTGTGCCAAAAGCTAGTAGAATTGCCTTAATAGTGGTGATCAATACAAGCAAATAGCAGAACATGTCTTCAATTAGATAGTATTCTGTAAGATTGTATCCATCGCGTAAGGGGGGTACATACGGAGAGATCTGTGCTTAAATTCTAAGCAATCTGACTAGATTGCTTAGAAATTAAGCATGGATCTCTCTGTGTGTAGGGTACCGGTGACAGCGATGCGCGGTCCTGCTCGCCGCTTTCGCCGGCTCTAGATTTGGCATGCATGCATGCCAAATCTAGTGAGATCGCTCATTTCACCGCTGGGTGAAATGAGTGGCTCCCCCCCTCGCTCAGCACACATTGTGTTGAGTGCTGAGCGGGGGCAGAGATGTGTGCTGAGTGGTCTGTGCTAGATTGCTCAGTACACATCTCCCCGTGTGTACGGGGCTGTACGCAGCAACACAGTTTGAAAAACTATTCTGGAGATTGCAGCCTATTTGTTTAGGCATACCTCCCAACTGTCCTGATTTTGGCGGGACAGTCCTGTTTTTCATTGACTGTCCCGCTGTACCACCCGCAGGGCGCGGTGTCCTGTGGTGGGTGGGCAGCTGGGAGACCCTTTCTCACTTGCTGCTATGCTTAATTTAGCTTGATGTGGCTTAATTTCATTATATATTATATATTTATAGTTTGATATCATAATATAAAATTGTGAGGCCATGCCCACTTTCCCAGGAGCATGCACGCCTTCCCATATATATATATATACTGTATATATGGGCACTACTGTATGGCATAAAGTGTATAAGGGGTACTACTGTGTAGCATAACTGGAATAATGTACATTACTGTGCTGTGTAATGTGAATAAGGCACACTACTGTGGTGTAATTTGAATTGGGGTACTATTAAGTGGCCAAGCTCCTTTTTTGGCACACGTGCCTTTCCTATTTCATATATGGTGGGGGCACCAGTACTTTACTTTGCCATGGGCGCTCGGACCCCTAAATACACCCCTGAAGACACCTTCAGAAAATTCAACCCTGCATACTGTACATTGTCTTTTTCTCTCCAAGCTATCTAATGATAATCATGGGAGAAATATAGTTTTAATTTGTGATTTTGAAGAAGAAATATCAGCTAAAAGAGATTCCCAACAACCATGCTCCCTAAAGGTCTACAATGTGGAAAAAGACTTAACTATCATAATAAATAAGGAGGTCCATTTATCAATGAGTTTTAGCTATTTAAAACTTGTTGCATATGATAAATGTTACTCCAGTCAATTAGATCCTGTCATGTGTTTGAAAAATGACAGTTGAAAGCTGATTGACTGGAACACCATTTATCATATACAATGGGTTTTAAAAAGCTAAAACTTGTTGATAAATGGGCCCCAATAAATCATACACACCTGTCTATATAGCAAAAGGTTAAGAATGGCCATAGTTAAATCAGATAGGCTACACTATTCTAATAAATAGATTCTTACTATTCATATTCCCAGTGAGAGATTTTTCAAATCACGGAGATATGACGTAGAGAGAGATATAATACCAATCAATCAGCTTCTGTCATTTTACAGGTTGTGCTTGGTAAATGACAGAATTTGAATGGTTGATAATTTATCTCTTTCCACTTTATCTCTCTCCAATAATTGATAAATATCCCCCTACGTTTCTTCTAAAACTTGCAGTCACAGCATTATAAGTCTCTAGAAATAGCTAAGACAGCATACCAATTACTCGTAATGAGAAGTGAAAACCTTGTACTCTACTGTATATTCTTTTTCCATACACCTAATGAATTTTGTTTTGGAGAGATACATACTGTATATAGAAGATATTGACATAGCTCTAGCATGTGGAAAGCCTTCATATCAATTTATACATGCTTTAAGCTTGTTATTTGAAATTTCACTCCAACCACTTATCCTTTCTTATATGCACTCAACCTCAGGTAGTGGAAGGCAGGATTTCCCTTCCCAGGAGCTAACACCCTTACTTTAAAAGATGCCACTGGAACATTTTTGAGCGCTATGAATTTATGGTGAGTACTGTACATGCACTAACATCCTCAAGTTCCACATAGTTCTTAACAGGTTAAATTTGAAAATTCTATCTGGGGATACTCCAAGTTATCCAGCTGCAAACTTATAACTAAGGGGTACATATACTAAGCAGTGATAAAAGTGGAGCCAGTGGAGAAGTTGCCCAAGGCAACCAATCAGCATTTATGTGACATTTCTAATTTGCATACTTTAAAAGTATATAGAGCAGCTGATTGGTTGGGCAACTTCTCCACTGGCTCCCTTCTCCACTTTTATCACTGCTTAGTACATGTCTTCCTAAGAGACATACTTACCTATTCTGCCAGCAGATGTGGTCAAAATTCCAGTAGTCGGGATCCCGACAGTCAGAAGACAGAGTGGGATCCCAATGGTCAGAATCCTGACACATTCTGGAGGTAATGTAAGTTCAGGTTAGGTACTAAAGGGAAGTTTAGGGTTAGACTGTGGGTGGGATGGCTAGGGTTATGCCGCAGGAGGGGAGGTTAGGGTGGGTGGCTTGCGGGGGTAGGATAAGGCTGCAGGAGGGGTTGATTAAGGTTAGGATTATGGGTATCTTGAAAATACCAGGATGTGTCAGGGTTCTGGCTGTCAGGATCCAAACTGCTGTAATTATGCACCCAACTCTCTGCAAGAAACTAAAGGAAATTTGGGGAAACCCCCAGGCTCCCGGAAGACTAGGTTGTCCTCATACATACCTCACAATTCCTACTTATATGGGCAGGATTGGGAGAAAAATGCCAGGCATTGCACATCTGCTGTTTCTAGATGCATTATACACGTAATGCCTAATGACACATATAGTCCAGTCACCAGTCACCTGCACTTTCCCTCTGGGATTCTTCTGCAGTGGAGATTATTAAAATAGGTAGGTTTGCTAAATAGAGCTTTTTGATTTGGATAACAGAATACACAGTTGAAAATAACCACCAAGCTGGAGATTGAAGACTCATTGGCTAGAAGTAATGTATTTCCTTAATAATGTCATGTAACATATGATAGAATAACTTTCTATACAATAAAAAGTAGGGTGTGTTTAGAATGAAATCAAATACACAATATTAGAGAATAGCACAATTTAGCATGAATCCTGTTTTATGACATAGTGGGACAAATCATGGGTTGAAGTTCTGGTAATACAAAATTTGAGTTCCTTTTTAGTACACTGTTACACTGTTCTTCAGAAGGCCATTCTATACTGTGGCAAAGCACCATTTGGCTCAAGTAAACTTGTTCCATCTGTACTTCTGACTATTTTTGGAGTTTATAACAACTCACCTGTATAAGATGGCTTGTTGGAAAAACATCTTTTACAGCTTCATTTCCAAGTCCTGAATCATCAGCATCAATTAGATTATCCACAGGTACATCTTGCTTTGGTTTCATATAAGTAAAGTCATGTTCAGTGGAATCCAAAGCCACACACACATTGTACGAGTAGGGAAGTGTCAATGTCCCATTTGTATATTGAGAGAGGATCCTGGGATCCACTTGAGGATATAAACTTGAACTTAAAGGACCAAACTTTGGGGGTGGTTGGGACTTCTTACATTTTGATATAATGACCAACATAACAGTTATAATAAATAGCAAGGAAATTAGTGCAAGGGCAATTACTAAGTATAACTGCAAATTGGATTGGGGGTCTTCATCTTTAAGTTGATTACTGATCTTTGGAACCACCTGTTGGAAATTATCTGCAACAATGAGACTTAAGGTGACTGTAGCTGAGAGAGAGGGGTCTCCATGATCCTTCACCATCACCACAACCTTGTGATTCAATATATCCTTCTCTTGAAACACACGTGATGTCCTGATCTCACCCGTTTGCTGACTGATGGTAAAGTGAGATGGTTCTGACACTTGTATGAAGTGATATGAAAGCCAAGCATTATGTCCAGAGTCTGCATCCACTGCAACCACCTTAGTTATTAATGATCCTTGCTCAGAGGCAAAAGGGACCATCTCAAACACAGCTGGACCCCCAATGTCTGCTGATGGGTACAAGATCTTTGGTGCATTATCATTCTTATCCACTATGCGTATAATTAGTGTTGCATTGCTGCTCAGATATGGGAATCCATTGTCTCTAGCAGTTATTTGTAGTAAAAACTCCTTGTGCTGCTCATAATCAAATGATCTCTGAGCATAGAGAACCCCGGTCTCTATATTGATGGACAGATAAGAGGACACTGGGGGATCTTCTGTATTACTGCTCGACATAGAATAAATAACTTTAGCATTGTCTCCAGTATCAGGATCTGATGCTTGTATACTGTATATTGAGGCTCCTGGTAAGTTGTTCTCTGGTACATAAGCAACATACTTTGATTTCATAAATATTGGTGGATTGTCATTAACATCTGATATCTCCAATCTGATGGGTTTTCTTCTGGAAAGTGGGGGAGATCCTCTGTCAGTAGCTACAATTGTGATGTTATAACTAGATACTTTTTCTCTGTCCATGAAACCTGTAGTAACAATTCTGTAATAACTGTCAGATGATAGTAATAAATTAAAATAATTGTCAGTAAGTTTACAGTCAACTTCTCCATTTGCTCCAGAATCTTGATCATGAACTTCAATCAGGGCAAACACTGTGCCAGGTGCAGAATCCTCAGGAATAGGACTAGATAGTGATGTGATGGATATCTCAGGAGCATTGTCATTCTCATCTATCACTTCTATCAATACTTTACAGTGAACAACAAGACCACCTCCATCTTTAGCTTGTACAGAGAGCTCATAGTTACTTGTCAATTCAAAATCTAGCTGACTATTTGTTTTAATTTCACCACTTATAGGATGGATACTGAAAGTACCTGTGTGATGGACATTCCCTGATGTTTTGCTGAAGGAATATGTGATCTGTCCATTGACTCCCTCATCTCTGTCTGTTGCATTAACAGTGATTACTGTAGTATTGATTGGAATGTTTTCATTCACACTGACTTTATATACTTGTTGTGTAAATACTGGAAAATTATCATTTGCATCAGTAACAATGATCCTTACTAAAGCAGTACCAGATCTCACTGGGTTTCCTCCATCTAAGGCTGTTAGTGTTAGTTTATATATATTTTGTGTCTCTCGATCTAAAGGTTTCCCTAATACAAGTTGTAGAAATGTGCTCCCATCTGGGTTTCTGCTTTCACTCAGTGTAAAATGCTGATTGTCACTGAGCCTGTATGTCTGTACTGCATTCATACCAATATCTGGGTCTTCTGCACCTTGTAAAGCAAATCTTGTCCCTGGTGAAGTTAATTCTATTGTTTCTACTGCAAATACCTCATGAAAAAATCTTGGAGAATTATCATTTATATCCTGAATCTCTATTTTGATCCTGAAAACATTTAAGGGATTTTCAACCACAGCATCAAAGGTTAGGAAGCAGGTAGCTGCTGTACCACACAGTGTCTCTCTGTCTATCCTGTCCTTAATGTATAGATTCCCATTATCTGCATTTACATAAAAATATTTCTCTGATACACGAGATACAATTCTCAGTTTTCTAGATGAGAGCTGTTTAATATCTAATCCAAGGTCTTCTGCAATATTTGCTATAACAGAGTCTTTTCTCATCTCTTCTACAATAGAATAATGAATCTGACCAGAGACTAAATGACACAGCCATGATAATAAGAAGGGAAATATTACTTGCCATCTGATTCCTTTGTGTGTCTGTGTGTGAGGTTTCATCTCAGCCATCCTATTTGTCTGAATACTTCAGCAAAATATAATCCTTTTGATGGTTGGTATTTGTAATCCAGTGAGTTACAACATATAGAATTATAAATCCAAGTGTTTGTGAAAATATCCTGTATTCTGTGTAGAGAGAATCCAGAAAATGGCTGTGTGTCTTCCTGCAGATCTGCAGTGTGTGTGAGTGATGAAAATACCAGTGGATCTCCAGCTCTGTATTCTTCTCCTTATTGGTCAAACAGCGGCGCTCTGAGGTGTAAGTGAGGAACTGCAATGCTTATATATATTCTAGTATTATCTATTTTTATTTATGTATGATTATATTAGTAATGTGTGCAACATATATTAACCATCCTACAAAGATTTGTAATTAAGAAAATGTAAGCAAATATAACTTACATATTTATTTATCCCATGTGGTTTTTTTAAAGATTACATTAGATATCAATGAAAGTAAAATATTATGAGTATATACACAGCGTTTGCTGTAAAAACCACCTCTATGGTGAAACTGTGTTAAATTCAACAGAGGTTTAAAACGTAAACTGTATTCTTATTGAACGGTGGAGAGCTGATGTACAGCATAAATTAGAAATTACAATAAAAAAAAAAAAGTTCTAAAGCTTACATTAAAAAATATATTACAAATGTTTTTGAGAAGTATATAGAGACTAGCCAAACATTTTCACCTTTTACACATTTACCGGAGATATCATACTAGTGTATGGGGGACAGCGAGCCAGATCAGGACTGAAAGGTATCTCCTGCTCACCTTTCAGTCCTGATCTGGCCCGCTGTCCCCATACAATAGTATGGGAACCTAAATTCATCAAGCTCTGAAAATATTAAATGTTTGGAACTTCACAGCTGGAACCTTTGCCATCTTTAGATCACGCTGATTCCCTTACCATGCCTCTTCCATATGGGAAGGGATGCTGGGTTGCAAAGAGAGATCCCCCTGCCCTTACTCGGATCCCTCTGCCGGAAGTCGAGCATGTATGAACCCCAGTTTACGCATGCACACTAGTATTGCCAGGTCAGACTCAGACATTTTAATTTTTACTGCTACTTAGGTATCGCAGGGACAGCTGGTCTTTGGATCAGCTGTATCCACACCAAAGCAATGTTAAATTGCTTCATTGATTTTGTTTCTACCACTGGCTCTCACAGCCGAGTGCCCCAGATAATTATTAGGCCTTTAAAACGTTATTGTAACAGTATAAACAGATTTTAAACCATATAATTATGTTTGCATTTACAGTTTACTTTGGTTTTAATTCCAGTAAACAATTGTAAGTAAAAACTGTACAAAAATGCTTAGAAGAGAAAATAAAACACTATCTGCACAAGCATTTCATTATACTGCAGATGATTTTTCAGTTTTTTTTTAACATTTCATAGTTATGATTAAAAATATAATAGTAACAGTATGAAACCGTGTAAAACATGTCCTACATTAAATAATACTCTGCAATGAGGCCATAGGCAATTCTATCATGGGTGCAATGTGTGCGGTGCGGGGGGGGGGGGGGGGGAGAGGGGCACACTACACACTGCACCCATATTTTAATACTTACCTATCCGGAGTCCAGTATCGGGCGCTGCAGCCACAAAAGAATCACTTCCAAAATGGCTGCCGCGCATGCGCAGGACTTTTGTCTTCGGAACATGGCGGGTGCCATGTTTACAGAGACCTGTGTATGCGCAGTAGACTCTGTCATAATGCTGGAGCCAACGGCACCATGGAGAGGAGGGGGCCCACCTGGAATCTGCACACAGGCCCCCTCCTCCCTTAAGACGCCCCTGAATGAGGCACATTCTTCATTAATACACAATAGAGTTACAATTTGAGGATGAATTACTGGGTAGTTGGTTTAATTTGTGTAGCTGGTTTAATTTGTTATTAATATCAAAACTAATATTCAGGGGTAATTCAGGTGTCACCTGCAGCGCTTGAGAACTTATCACGTGACTCTCTTGACTGGAATCCGGCTAACCCAACAATATGAAGCTGCTTAATAGTATTATCATAATATCCACCTCATTGGAATTGGTTATTTTTGTTTCACACTCAATGTATAATATAATGATTTATAATGTGTTTCAAATACATCAGCAATTCTATGAAAAAAAGCATCAGGTGTGTTTATCACTAAGGCAACCACAGTCACATGGCACAGGATGTAGTGAGCAGAGGGACACTGAAACACACCTTCGAGCTCTGCCTACAGTTTAACATCCTTGTTCCCTCTCTCTGCCATTACATTACATGATAAGAACTGTGAACATCTGTCTGTATAGAGAATGACTGTGTCTATCAGACATCATTGTGCAATAGAGATTTTGAAAGCAGCTATTGATTTATAGGTGAATAGTTAAGAAAAATAATCAGATGAATGCCTGAAAGGTACTTAAATTGTTATTTAAAGAAAATAAAAATCTATGTGAAAATATTACTTTAAATGCTCGATCAAATTTATATGCCATACACCTTATTCTTATTATTAAGCATATGTCCTAGGTACCAGTCATGTACTTATACAATTCTTTTTTCAAGTTTTTTTTTGGCACTTCTCTTGAACAAAATGTTTGCATCTCTTAGAAACTATAATTCCACAAATAAAAAGATACTAAGAACTATATAACCAAAAGCATCATCATCTGCTATATCTGCACCAAATGCTAGCAAAGTAATTATTATTTTCAAGAGGCTGGATTCCCTGAACCAGACCTCATGAACTCACCAATACGATACATATTTACTTTCACTACATATGACCCCCACAAGTATGCCAAACCTATACCTAGAAAATGTTTATCACAAACATTATCATACTATACAACATAATTTATAAAGCTAAAACACATTCATTTTCTTAAGACACCTTAAGAATTTTTTTTAAAAACCACAAGGATTGTTCTGGATATACAAGAAGGTTAAAGCTGTAATATAACTAGGTTACATACATTATCCTGGCGGTCGGTATGCCATCAGGCAAAATACTGACTGCGGCATTCCGACGCTGGGAATCCTGGCACCTGCACAGTAAGGTCGCTAAGCCTAATCCCGCACAGCCTAAACCTAACCCTCCCCCTAACGCAGTCTAACCCTCACCCACCCTGATGGTGCCTAACCCTAACCCCACCTTCCCACAGCCTAAACCTACCCCTGCCTGCCCTGTGCCTAAACCTAACCCTCCCCCTGCAGCCTAACACCCCCCCCCCCCACACACACACAGCTTACCTACCCTGAGTGGCGGTAGGTCCTTGATCAGGATCCCGGTGTTCGGGATACCGGCGCCAGCATTGTCTTCCCTGATGGGGTCATGGTGTCAGTATAGCCATCAGTTTCGGGATTCTGGTATCGGTATTCCAAACACTGGGATCCTGACCGCATCCCATAGAGCTATTAGTATATAATAATGTAACTACTTACTAATTTATTTTATCCTTCTATTATACTAATTTTATAAGAATGTTGTGTCTGTCTGTTCCAAGTTGTCGCAAAAACTACTGAACCAAATGTACCTTGAACACTGTATCATTTTGTAGTGGAAACTCCCAGAAATAACTTACACTTTGTTTCATCTTGATCCATCAAGTTAAAGCTGAGCAATAACAGCATTTCTTGGCTTCACTAATGCAAGATATATACAGTCCGTATGGCACCATGCGCATGGCTGGTAAGGAGTGGGTGGGTGAAGGGTGCTTTGGGCATGTATTCAAAATGGAATAAATAGGTGGCACAAGAGTTGTGTGTAGGTGGTTCACGAGTTGTGTGCAGGTGGCACAGGTGAAGCCACAGGTAGAAGCTAGTGTTTTCCTAAGATTTGAAGCCATAGCAGCATTCCAAAAATAAAATCTCTCTAAACTAAGACAACATAAAAATGGGCCTGCAATAAGAGGTACAAGCTACACATACTATAAATAATAAAGTTTGTTATGGACTGGGGTCCAAAATCGGCCCTGGCATGTGAAATCACACGCGTGCACATGCCAGGTGCACGCGGACACTAAAGTCGGGGGCGTGCCGCAAGTCAAAGGGGCGTGGACTCGTGGCACGTCCCCGTTTCCATTGAGATGGGTGGGGGCGCATGACCAGCACACGGGGGCGTGATGCGAGTCATGGGGGCATGGACTCATATCACGCCTCTATTTCTATGGAGATGGGAGGGGAGGTAGGGGAGCGGCCACAGCAGAGAGCCGGAGGCTGTGCTGCGCACGGCCTTCCTGGCTCTCTGTCTGACAGGACCAGCCCGCAGTCCCATCTGCCCATCAGGCATATGCCACTTGTGGGCAGTTCGGCCCTGCCCACAAGTATACAAAAAATTACTTTATGCTAAATTATATATACACAAAATAATTACATATAAAATTTCCTGCTGCATCAAGAATGCCAGAGCCTGGAAGGCTCCAAAATAGAGGATACACAAGGATTACGACCAGCAATATTTTTTTTCCCCGTAAGCATGTCCCCACCAAACCAGTACAGTACAGTAGTTAGAGGGATTTCCCTTCTATGGAAACCACAGGGTTGCCGCTTAACATATTTGAAGGATAAAATGTTTTTTTCAAACCCCTTAAGACTCTAGGCATAGGTGTTTCTATCATGAGTGCAATGTGAGCGGTGCACATGGGTCCCTGAGTCCAGGGAGGCCACACACCGCACCCATGTTGTTTTATACCTTTCCTGAGTCCTGCGACGGGCACCGTGGTGAGGAGGGGGCCCACTCGGAGTCTGCACACGTCCCCCTCCTCTCTTAAAATGCCCCGGCACTTAGAGGTCTATGTACTAAACCATGGAGAGAGATAAAGTAGAGGGCGTACCAACCAACCATCTCCTGAACTTCTGTTGAGCAGTGCATCGTGATGGCCACCATTTACTCAGCTCTCCGTCTCAGAAAGTGGAGTAATTGCCCATCAGCTTCTAACCAGTGGTTAAAGTGGGCCGGAACGGGACGGAACTGCGTTCCGTCACCTCTAATTTCAGGCGGAACCAGTTCCGCCTCCGCCCGGCCACAGCATCATGTCCCTGTTCCATTATAAAGGTGGCAGCGGCCGCCAGCCAATCACGGCTCGCGGACCGGCTGCAGCACCAATTAGAAGTAGATGAGGCTTTTTCAAAATCTGGCGTGAGCCAATCACGGCTCGCAGACCGCCAGCCAATGAAAAGCTGCCAAGTGGCAGCTTCTCATTAGCTGACGGTCCAGGAGCCGTGAATGGCGCTCAGCCGGCGCCAGGTTCAAAGTACCCTCACTCCCCCCCTCTGCCGCAGCCACAGCCGCCGGAGTGTGACTGAGCCGCGGGCTGTAATGCCCGATCCCCCCCCCCCCCCGCAAATAGACTGTGCGGTGCGGCTGCCTCTACTAACTGAGGAGAGGACGGAGGCAGGCTGGCTGAATGTACGGGGAGCAACAGTAGCTGCAGAGAAAGTTGCAGCTCCTCCCAGGCAGACCTCCCATGTGACAGAGCTGGCCGGCCGGGTGAGGCAGGACGGAAATGTTTGCAGTGAACTGTACTGCAGTTGAGCACAGGTATTTGTTTTAAGTGTAGGGGGGGGGGGGCTTAGTTGGCCGGGTGAGGAACCCACTGCCCTGGTGTTTGGAAGGAAGAGGGGAGGGGTGGTGCTATGTGTTTATAAGCTACGTGTGTATCATGTGCTGTGTGCATGTATCCTATGTGTGTATCATGTGCTGTGTGCATGTATCCTATGTGTGTATCATGTGCTGTGTTCATGTATCCTATGTGTGTATCATGTGCTGTGTGCATGTATCCTATGTGTGTATCATGTGCTGTGTTCATGTATCCTATGTGTGTATCATGTGCTGTGTTCATGTATCCTATGTGTGTATCATGTGCTGTGTTCATGTATCCTGTATGTGTATCATGTGCTGTGTGTATGTATCCTATGTGTGTATCATGTGCTGTGTGCATGTATCCTGTGTGTGTATCATGTGCTGTGTGCATGTATCCTGTGTGTGTATCATGTGTCTGTGTGTATGTATCCTGTGTGTGTATCATGTGCTGTGTGTATGTATCCTATGTGTGTATCATGTGCCGTGTGTATGTATCCTATGTGTGTGTATGCATGCTCTGTGTGTATATGTATGCATGCTCTGTGTGTATGCATGCATGTATGCTCCGTGTGTGTCTGCAGTGTGTATGTTTGATCCGAGTAGTTATGTATTGTATATATGTTTTTGAAAGTACGCCATGAATGTATGTATGCTGTGTGTAAGTATGTATGTATGTATGTATGTATATGTACAGAAGTGTATGTATGTATGTATGTGTATATATATATATATATATATATATCACAACATATGTACATGCATACGTGAACGGAACCCCCCCAAGAATATCCTGCGTTTGCCCCTGCCTGGGCGTCTGGTAGGAGAGTCAACTCTCCCTCCTCATGAAGACCTCCAGGTAACTGCTGCCACAATTCACAGCTCTGGGTGCCCAGTCTTTCTGCTGCTGATATTCTCTCTCTCTCCATGTCCCTCTCTCTCTCTCCATATCACTCTATTTTGCCATGTCTCCTCTTCATCTCTCTCTCTTTTGCCATGTCTCTCTCTCTCTCTTGCAATGTCTCTATCTCCATGTCTCTCTCACCCTCTCTTGCCATGTCACTCTTTTTGTCTGTTTTTGCACTTTCAAGACTCTGTGTGTGTGTGTGTGTGTGTGTGTGTGTGTGTATATGTATATATATATGTATATGTATGTGTATATATATATGTATATGTATGTGTATATATATATATATATATATATATATATAAAACCCCCTCATAAAATCCTGCGTTTGCCCCTGGAAGGGGCTCTACCTGTCGTACTGTGTAAAAGAGGACGCTGTCTGCCGTACTGTGTAAAAGGGGGGACTCTGAAAATTGTGGGCATTGTGTGTAAAGGGCACTAGTATGTGGGGCGGGCAATGTGAATAAGATTGTGCTACTGTGAAGCATTATTTTGAATTGGTGGTACTTTTGTGTGGCCACGCCTCTTCCTTGTGAGGCCACACCCTTTCTGTGGCATTGCAGGTGAGGTGAGTTCCCCCACCTCTCCAAGACCACTTTAAGCCCTGCTTCTAACTGTCTTCTGTCATGAAGAACAATCTTTGAAATTGCAGAAGCTCATTGGTTGCTTTGGGCAACTTCTCAACCTTATCTCTCTCCAAGGCTAATTACATCTCCACCCTAATGACTAATAGTAAGAAGATATATTCCTGTAGTAATATTGTTTAACAGGTGAAATAAAAGCTATCTGAAAACTGTAAAGCAAACCATGTCCATAAATAAATCTTATGCGCGATGTTATGGATAATCAAAAACAATTTTCACTACAAAACAGGGTATTTTAAAATGGCTGCTAAGTTCCAATGATACAATATTTCAGTTATATTTAGGTTTTCCCAATTGGTTGAAAGTCATTGTGCACATTTATACTCTACAATAGAGATGGGTCATTCAAGACTTATTAATTTTGCAGTGGCGTGTGGTTGAGTCCAGATACAAATGAGGTATGTATGAGGTAAATAATTTCACAGAGTAACTTTTAATATTTAACTACTTTCTACTGGAAATTTTAATTTGTCTTCTGAAACATAAGAGGTACCAGGGGAAAGGGCGCATCATCAATGGGTAATAGAAGACACTAAAAGTAAAGGTACCATCATTTAAGGGATGAAATTGGCATCCTGATAGGTAGGATGCCAGCAGTCAGAAGACAGACACTGGAATCCCAACACCACTGAGGATGCCGATGCTGGAATCCCGACTGTCATCTTCTCCCAAATGTAAGTATGCTGAGGGGGTTAGGGTTAGTCTGTGAGATTGGGGTTAGGGTTAGTCTGTGGGGGTGGGGGTTAGGGTTAGTCAGTGGAGGTGGGGGTAAGGGTTAGTCTGTGGGGTGGGGGTTAGGGTTAGTCAGTGGAGGTGGGGGTTAGGGTTAGTCAGTGGAGGTGGGGGTTAGAGTTAGTCTGTGGGGGTGGGGGTTAGGGTTAGTCTGTGGGGGTGGGGGTTAGTCTGTGGGGGTGGGGGTTAGGGTTAGTCTGTGGGGGTGGGGGTTAGGGTTAGTCTGTGGGGGTGGGGGTTAGTCTGTGGGGGTGGGGGTTAGGGTTAGTCTGTGGGGGTGGGGGTTAGGGTTAGTCTGTGGGGGTGGGGGTTAGGCACTAAGGGAGGGTAGGGTTAGCATACTTTCTAAAAATGTCAGAATTCTGACAGTTGGGATGCTGCTGTTGGTATTTTGATCGCCGACAACCTCACTGTTGGGATCCCGCACCCATACCTAATTTTTGATATAGGGCACAATGTTTGCATTGAAAAAAAAAATATATATATATTTTTCTCTCTGCTAACCCAGTATAGTGTTTATAACAATGTGGTTTCCATTTCCAATTGTAAATCGCAACGGAATTTGATGCACTATATAAGAAACTGTTCATAAATAGTACACAAATAAAATGAGTAGGATTAGCACACAGTACTGTATGTGCCATACAGCTAGCATTGAGCCATTTTACATTTTGCCTACTGAATGTGTGGACAAACTCACCTGTATAAGACTGTTTGTTGGTAAATTTTCATTATGACTTTCACTCCCAAGTCCAGAATCATCAGCATCTATGAGATTATCCACAGGAACATCTTGCTTTGGTTTCCTATAAGTAAAGTCACTTTCACTGGGATCCAAAGCCACACACACATTGTATGAGTAGGGAAATGGTAAAGTTCCATCACTATACATGGAGAACATCCTGGGATCAACTGGAGGATACAGATTTGTACTTAGAGAACTAAAGGTTGGTGAAGGTTTTGATTGTTTGCATTTTGATATAATGACCAACAAAACAGTTACAATAAATAACAAGGAAATGAGAGCAAGTGCGATCACTAAGTACAACTGTAGATTGGTTTGGGGATCTTCACCTTTGAGTTTGTTACTGAGTTTAGGAACCACCTGTTGGAAGTTATCTGCAACCACAAGACTTAAGGAGACTGTAGCTGATAGAGAGGGGTCTCCATTGTCCTTCACCATCACCACAACCTTGTGATTCAATATATCCTTCTGTTGAAAGACACGTGATGTCCTGATTTCCCCAGTGTGCTGACTGATGGTAAAGTGAGATGGTTCTGACACTTGTTTGAAGTGATATGAGAGCCAAGCATTATGTCCAGAGTCTGCATCCACTGCAACCACCTTAGTTATTAATGATCCTTGTTCAGAAGCAAAAGGGACCATCTCAAATACAGCTGGGCCACCACTGTCTGCTGATGGGTACAAGATCTTTGGTGCATTATCATTCTGATCCACTATGCGTATAATAAGTGTTGCATTGCTGCTCAGAGATGGGGATCCACTGTCTCTAGCAATTACTTGTAGTAGAAAATCCTTGTGCTGCTCATAATCAAATGATCTCTGAGCATAGAGAACCCCAGTCTCTATATTGATGGAGAGATAAGAGGACACTGGGACATTTTCTGTATTACTGCTGGAAATAGAATAAATAATTTTAGCATTGTCTCCAGTATCAGGGTCTGATGCTTGTACACTGTATATTGAGGATCCTGGTAAGTTGTTCTCTGGCACATAAGCAACATAAGTAGATTTCATAAATAATGGTGGATTGTCATTAACATCTGATATCTCCAGTCTGATGGTTCTTCTGCTGGAAAGCGGGGGATATCCTCTGTCAGTAGCTGCTACTGTGATGTTATAACTAGATACTTTCTCTCTGTCCATGAAACCTGTAGTAACTATTCTGTAATAACTGTCAGATGATAGTAATAAATTAAAAGAATTGTCAGTAAGTTTACAGTCAACTTCTCCATTTGCTCCAGAATCTTGATCGTGAACTTCAATCAGAGCAATCACTGTGCCAGGTGCAGAATCCTCAGGAATAGGACTAGATAATGATGTGATGGATATCTCAGGAGCATTGTCATTCTCATCTATCACTTCTATCAATACTTTACAGTGAACAACAAGGCCACCTCCATCTTTAGCTTGTACAGAGAGCTCATAGTTACTTGTTAGTTCAAAATCTAGCTGACTATTTGTTTTAATTTCACCACTTATAGGATGGATACTGAAAGTACCTGTGTGATGGACATTCCCTGATGTTTTGCTGAAGGAATATGTGATCTGTCCATTGACACCTTCATCTCTGTCTGTTGCATTAACAGCGATTACTGTAGTATTGATTGGAATATTTTCATTCACACTGACCTTATATATTTGTTGCTTAAATACTGGAAAATTATCATTTGCATCAATGACAATGATCCGTACTAAAGCAGTACCAGATCTTACTGGGTTTCCTCCATCCAAGGCTGTTAGTGTTAATTTATGAATGCTTTGTGTCTCTCGATCTAAAGGTTTCTCTAACACAAGTTCTAGAAATGTGCTCCCATCTGGGTTGCTGCTTTCACTCAGTGTGAAATGCTGATTATCACTGATCCTGTATGTCTGTACTGCATTCATACCAATATCTGGGTCTTCTGCACCTTGTAAAGCAAATCTGGTTCCCGGTGAAGTAAATTCTATAATGTCTAAATTGATCATCTCATGAAAAAACCTTGGAGAATTATCATTTATGTCCTGAATTTCTATTTTGACCCTGAAAACATTTAATGGATTTTCAACTACAGCATCAAAGGTTAGGAAGCAGGTAGCTGCTGCCCCACATAGTGTCTCTCTGTCTATCCTGTCCTTAATGTACAGATTCCCATTATTTGCATTTACATAAAAATATTTCTCTGATACACGAGATACAATTCTCAGTTTCCTAGATGAGAGCTGTTTAATATCTAATCCAAGGTCTTCTGCAATATTTGCTATAACAGAGTCTTTTCTCATCTCTTCTACAATAGAATAATGAATCTGACCAGAGACTGAATGACACAGCCATGATAATAAGAAGGGAAATATTACTTGCCATCTGATTCCTTTGTATGTCTGTGTAGGAGGTTTCATCTCAGCCATTCTCAGTATGTGAAATCTTCCAGAAAAACAAGCTTTTGTATAATCAGTATTTGTAATCCAGTGGAACAGATGTAATATAGTGATGAATCCAACTCTGTATTAAAATAACAGCAAATATCCTATATTTATATTGTAAGAGAATCCAGAAAATGGCTGTGTGTCTTCCTGCAGATCTGCAGTGTGTGTGAGTGATGAAAATACCAGTGGATCTCCAGCTCTGTATTCTTCTCCTTATTGGTCAAACAGCGGCGCTCTGAGGTGTAAATGAGGAACTGCAGTGCTAGTATATGTTAGCATTCTCTATTTTATGTATTATTATATTAGTAATGTGTGCAGCATATATTAAACATCCTACAAAGATTTGTAATGAATTTAATTAATGCAAATATAACTTACATATTTTATTTATCCCATGTGGATATTTTAAAGATTACATTAGGTATCAATGAAAGTAAAATATTGTGAGTATATACATTGCTGTAAAAACTATCTCTATGATGAACCTGTGTTAAATTCAACAGAGGTTTAAAACTTAAACTGTATTCTTATTCTTATTGAACGATGGAGAGCTGATGTACAGCACAAATGAGAAATTACAATTTAATCAAATAAATTCCAAAGCTTACATTAAAAAAATATATTCCAAAAGTTTTTGAGAAGTATATAGAGACTGCCCTGACATTTTTACCTCCTTTTGTAGAAATTACCATTCATAATAAATGTAATACCAGAGATATCTTACTAGTGTATGGGGACAGCGAGCCAGATCGGGGCTGATAGATATCTCCTTCTTACCTTTCAGTCCCGATCTGGCCCGCTGTCCCCATACACTAGTGTGGGAACCTAAATTCATCAATCTTCAAAAATAGTAAATGTTTGGAGCTTGGCAGCTGGATCCTTTGCCATCTTTAGATCATTTGAATTCCCTGACCCTGCAAAGGAATGCTGGGTTGCTAAGAAAGATCCCTCTGCCCTTACTCGGATCCCCTTGCCAGAAGTCGAGCATGTACTGTATGAACCTCAATGTATGCATGCACACTAGCACTGCCAGGTCAGACTCAGCCATTTTAATTTTTCCCGCTATTTATGTATCGCAGCAGCAGCTGGTCTTTTGATCAGCTATATCCACACCAGAGCAATTTTAAATTGCTTCAGTGATTTTGTGTCCACCACTGATTCTCACAACAGCGTGGCCCCCGATAATTGATAGGGCTCTAAAACATTATTGTAACACTATATACAGATATTATCCCATATATTATGTTTGCATTTACAGTTTTCTTTGTTTTTTTATTCCAGTAATCAAATTCATTGTTTTGAGAAAAATATTGCACATTTCTTTAGAGCCAATGGGGATTATTCAGGTTTGTTAGCAAACCAAAAAGCACACTAATGGGCAAAACCATGTGCACTGCAGGAGGGGGGGGGGGGGGGGCAGATATAACATGTGTGGGGAGTTAGTTTTGGGTGGGTTATATTGTTTCTGTGCAGGGTAAATACTGGCTGCTTAATTTTTACATTGCAATTTAGATTTCAGTTTGAACACACCCCATCCAAATCTAACTCTCTCTGCACATGTTACATCTGCCCCACCTGCAGTGCACATGGTTTTGTCCATTAGTGTGCTTTTTTGGTTTGCTATCCATAGCTGTAATAATATGGGTTACATACAATATCCCGGTGGTTGAGATGCCAGCAGTCAAAATACCGACTGCGGCATCCCGACACTGGAAATCCCAGCACCTGCACAGTAAGGTAGCTAAACCTAATCCCTAACCCTCCCTCCCCACAGCCTAAACATAACCCTCCCCCTACTGCAGTCTAACCCTAACCCACACTGATGGTGCCTAATCCTAACCCCCCTACCCAAAGCCTAACCCTAACCCCCCTTTCCCACTGCCTAAACCTAACACTCCCCCCGCACCCTGAACTTAACACTCCCCCACAGCTTACCTATCTTGTGTGGCTTCAGATCCTTGATAGTGATCCCAGCGTTCGTATACCAGCGCCGGCATTGTCATCCTTAATGGGGTCCTGGCGTAAGTATTCCCATCAGTGTTGGGATTCTGGCATTGGTATTCCAAACGCTGGGATCCTGACTGCATTCCATACAGCTATTAGTATATAATAATGTAACTACTGTACTTACTAATTTATTTATCCTTCTATACTAATATTATAAGAATGTTGTGTCTGTCTGTTCCAAGTTGTCACAAAAACTACTGAACCAAATGTACCTTAAACACTGTATAATTTTGTAGTGGAAACTCCCAGAAATAACTTGCACTTTGTTTCATCTTGATCCATTAAGTTAAAGTTGAACAGTAAATTTTTTCTCTTGGCTTCACCTACACATGTAAGATATAGGTATGGCACTATGCGCACAGCTGGTAAGGGGTGGGTGGAGGGTGCTTTGGGCCTGTATTCACTTGAAATGGGTGGCATGAGAGGTGGTGGTGGTGCACGAGTTGTGGTGGTGCATGAGTTGTGTGTAGGTGGTGCACGAGTTGTGTGCAGGTGGCGCAGACAAAGCCACAGGTAGAAACTAGTGTTTTCCTAAGATTTGAAGCCATAGCAGCATTCCAAAAATACAAACTCTCTAAACTAAGACAACATAAAACTGGACCTGCAATAGGCGAAAGCTACACATACAATTAAAAATAAAGTTTGGTATGGAGCAAGTTTCTTATAGAATGAAACCCCCCCCCCCACAAGTATACAATAAAATAACTTTATACTAAATTATATATACACAAAATAATTACATTTAAAATATTCTGCTGCATCAAGAACACCAGATCCTGGAAGGCTCCAAAATAGAGGATACACAAGGATTACAACCAGCAATATGTTTTTTTCTGTAAGCATGTCCCCACCAAACCAGTACAGTACAGTAGTTAGGAGCATTTTCCTACTCTTGAACCTACAGGGTTGCCGCTTAACATATTTGAAGGATAGAATATGTTTTTTTCAAACCCTTTAGGACACTTAGGCATAGGCATTTCTATCATGGGTGCAATATGAGTGGTGCACACGGGCCCCCCGCACACACTGCACCCATGTTGTTTTATACTTACCTTTCCAGAGTCCAGCAACGGGCACTGCAGCCACAGCAGCTGCCGCAACAATCACTTCCAAAATGGCTGCCACGCATGTGCAGTAGGACATTTGTCTCCGGACCACGGTGGGCACCATATTTCCGGTGACCTGCACATGTGCAGTAGACTCCGACACAATGCCCATCAGATTCTAATCGTCTTCTGTCATGAATCACAATCTTTGAAATGACAGAAGCTCATTGGTTGCTCCACCTTATCTCTCTCCAAGGCTTAATACATCTCTACCCTAATGACTAATAGTAAGAAGATATATTCCTGTAATAATATTGTTTAACAGATGAAATAAGAGCTATCTGAAGATGGAAAAGCAAACCATGTCTATAAATAAATCATATGGACGATGTTAAAGATAATTAAAAACAATTTTCACTACAAAACGGGGTATTTTACAATGGCTGCTAAGTTCCAGTCATACAATATTTGAGTTATATTTAGGTTTTCCCAATTGGTCATTATGCACATTTATACTCTACAATAGAGATGGGTCATCCAAGACTAATTCATTTTGCAGTGGTGTGTGGTTTTGGCCAGATACAAATGAGGTATGTATATGGTGTGTATAATTCACAGAATAATATTTAAAATTTAACTATTTACTACTGGAAATTAAAATGGCTATTTTAGGGTTAGCATACTTATTAAAAAGTGTCAGGATTCTAACAGTTGGAATGCTGCTGTCGGTATCCTCACTGTTGGGATCCCGAACCCATCCCCAATTTACAATATAGGGCACAATGTTTGCATCAAAAAGAAAAACCTTCACATTTTTCCTTCCGATAACCCAGTATAGTGTTTATGACAATGTGGTTCCCATTTCCAATTGTAAAGCGCAACGGAATTTGCTGCGCTATATAAGAAACTGTTAATAAAAAATAAAAAAATAGTAGGCTTAGCACACAGTACTGTATGTGCCATACAGCTAGCATTGAGCCATTTTACATTTTGCCTACTGTATGCGTGGATTTTTCAAACTCACCTGTATGAGACTGTTTGTTGGCAAATTTTCATTTAGACTTTCTTTCCCAAGTCCTGAATCATCAGCATCAATGAGATTATCCACAGGGACATCTTGCTTTGGTTTCCTATAAGTAAAGTCACTTTCACTGGGATCCAAAGCCACACACACATTGTACGAGTAGGGAAATGGTAAAGTTCCATCGCTATACATGGAGAGCATCCTGGGATCAACTGGAGGATACAGATTTGTACTTAGAGAAGTAAAGGTTGGTAAAGGTTTTGATCGTTTGCATTTTGATATAATGACCAACAAAACAGTTATAATAAATAACAAGGAAATGAGAGCAAGTGTGATCACTAAGTACAGCTGTAGATTGGATTGGGGATCTTTATCTTTGAGCTGATTACTGAGTTTAGGAACCACCTGTTGGAAGTTATCTGCAACAACCAGACTTAAGGTGACTGTAGCTGATAGAGAAGGGTCTCCATTGTCCTTCACCATCACCACAACCTTGTGATTCAATATATCCTTCTCTTGAAAGACACGTGACGTCCTGATTTCACCTGTGTGCTGACTGATAGTAAAGTGAGATGGTTCTGACATTTGTATGAAGTGATATGAGAGCCAAGCATTATGTCCAGAGTCTGCATCCACTGCAACCACCTTAGTTATTAATGATCCTTCTTCAGAGGCAAAAGGGACCATCTCAAACACAGCTGGGCCACCACTGTCTGTTGATGGGTACAAGATCTTTGGTGCATTATCATTCTGATCCACTATGCGAATAATAAGTGTTGCATTGCTGCTCAGAGGTGGGGATCCATTGTCTCTAGCAGTTACTTGTAGAAAAAACTCCTTGTGCTGCTCATAATCAAATGATCTCTGAGCATAGAGAACCCCAGTCTCTATATTGATGGACAGGTAAGAGGACACTGGGAGATCTTCTGTATTACCGCTTGACATAGAATAAATAATTTTAGCATTGTCTCTAGTATCTGGATCTGTTGCTTGTATACTGTATATTGATGCTCCTGGTAAGTTGTTCTCTGGCACATAAGCAACATAAGAAGATTTCATAAATATTGGGGGATTGTCATTAACATCTGATATCTCCAATCTGATGGTTCTTCTGCTGGAGAGTGGGGGAGATCCTCTGTCAGTAGCTACAATTGTGATGTTATAACTAGATACTTTCTCTCTGTCCATGAAACCTGTAGTTACTATTCTGTAATAACTGTCAGATGATAATAATAAATTAAAAGAATTGTCAGTGAGTTTACAGTCAACTTCTCCATTTGCTCCTGAATCTTGATCATGAACTTTAATCAGAGCTATCACTGTGCCAGGTGCAGAATCCTCAGGAATAGGACTAGATAGTGATGTGATGGATATCTCAGGAGCATTGTCATTCTCATCTATCACTTCTATCAATACTTTACAGTGGACAACAAGGCCACCTCCATCCCTTGCTTGTACAGAGAGCTCATAGTAACTTGTCAGTTCAAAATCTAGCTGACTATTTGTTTTAATTTCCCCATTTATAGGATTAATACTGAAAGTGCCTGTGTGATGGACATTCCCTGATGTTTTGCTGAAGGAATATGTGATCTGTCCATTGACTCCCTCATCTTTGTCTGTTGCATTAACAGTAACTATTGTAGTATTGATTGGAATATTTTCATTCAGACTGACTTTATAAACCTCATTAGAAAACACTGGGAAATTATCATTAACATCAGTAACAATGATTCTTATTGAGGCAGTGCCAGATCTCACAGGGTTTCCTCCATCTAAGGCTTTTAATACTAGACTATGAATATTTAGTGTCTCTCGATCTAAAGATTTCTCTAACACAAGTTCTGGAGATTTACTCCCATCACTGCTGGTCTTCTCACTCAGTGTAAAATACTGATTGTCACTGAGCCTGTATGTCTGTACTGAATTCCTACCAATATCTGGGTCTTCTGCTCCTTGTAAAGCAAATATTGTCCCTGGTGATGTAGATTCTATCATTTCTACTGTGAATATCTCATGAAAAAACATTGGAGAATTATCATTTATATCCTGTATTTCTATTTTGACCGTGAAAACATTTAAGGGATTTTCAACCACAGCATCAAAGGTTAGGAAGCAGGTAGCTGCTGCCCCACACAGTGTCTCTCTGTCTATCCTGTCCTTAATGTACAGATTCCCATTATCTGCATTTACATAAAAATATTTCTCTGACACACGAGATACAATTCTCAGTTTCCTAGATGAGAGATGTTTAATATCTAATCCAAGGTCTTCTGCAATATTTGCTATAACAGAGTCTTTTCTCATCTCTTCTATAATAGAATAATGAATCTGACCAGAGACTGAATGACACAGCCATGATAATAAGAAGGGAAATATTACTTGCCATCTGATTCCTTTGTATGTCTGTGTAGGAGGTTTCATCTCTGCCATTCTCAGTATGTGAAATCTTCCAAAAAAACAAGCTTTTGTATGATCAGTATTTGTAATCCAGTCGAACAGATGTAATATAGTGATGAATCCAAGTGTGTAAAACAGCATATATCCTATATTTGTATTGTAAGAGAATCCAGAAAATGGCTGTGTGTCTTCCTGCAGATCTGCAGTGTGTGTGAGTGATGAAAATACCAGTGGATCTCCAGCTCTGTATTCTCTCCTTATTGGTCAAACAGCGGCGCTCTGAGGTGTAAGTGAGGAACTGCAATACTGAAATACATTCTAGTATTCTCTATTTTATTTATGTATTATATTAGTAATGTGTGCAACATATATTAAACATCCTACAAAGATTTCTAATTAATTTAATGCAAATATAACTTACATATTTTATTTATCCCATGTGGTTATTTTAAAAATTACATTAGGTATCAATGAAAGTAAAATATTGTGAGTATATACACTGCTGTAAAAACCACCTCTATGACAAACCTGTGTTAAATTCAACAGAGGAGTAAAACTTAAACTGTATTCTTATTCTTATTGAATGGCGGAGAGCTGATGTACAGCACAAATGAGAAATTACAATTTTATCAAATAAATTCCAAAGCTTACATTAAAAAAAAATAAAAAGTATATAGAGACTGTCCTGCCATTTTTATCTACTTTTGTAGAAATTACCATTCATAATAAATGTAATACCAGAGATATCTTACTAGTGTATGGGGACAGCGAGCCAGATCGGGGCTGATAGGTATCTCCTGCTCACCTTTCAGTCCTGATCTGGCCCGTTGTCCCCATACACTAGTATGGGAACCTAAATTCATAAATCTCCGAAAATATTAAATGTTTGGAGCTTGACAGCTTGATCTTTTGCCATCTTTAGCTAATGCTGATTCCCTGACCCTGTATAGGAATGCTGGGTTGCAAATAAAGATCCCTCTGCCCTTACTTGGATCCCTCTGCCGGAAGTTGAGCATGTATGAACCCCAGTTTATGCATGCACACTATCATTGCCAAGTCAGACTCAGCCATTATAATTTTGTGGTATTAGGTATCGCAGGGACAGCTGGTCTTTGGATCAGCTGTATCCACACCAGAGCAATGTTAAATTGCTTCAGTGATTTTCAGTGGCGTGCGGTGAGGTCAGTGGCTGGTGAGGCACTGCAGCGATAATGTCCACCGCGTTCCGTTGATGACCCCTACCGCCACTCACTACTGCACTTGAGCCGATGCCAGCTGCCGCCGCCCCTGATGCCCGCTACTCCTGCCACTAATGGCCACAGCTTCCGTCAATGGCTTACAAAATCCCCATCAACTACCCCAACCCCCCACCACGAATTTGCATCTCAGTCCACTACCGAAACTTGTGATGAGCAGGCGACTAATATATTATATTGTCATTTTTTATCAGATAAAAAAATAAATATTAGTGTTTAGGATTGGGGAGGGAGTGGTAGGAGGACATTAGTGCAATTTTGTTGTCCAGAGCTTCCATTAACTTAATATTGCCACTTGAGCGATGCTATTAAGTTAATGAAAGTCCTGGACAACAAAATAGCCAGCAAAGCATGACAGGAAGAGTGTGATGCCAGGAACCTGGTGACAGGAAGAGGGTGGCAGCAGTCGGTGCCAACTGTGGGTGACAGGAAGTGTGTGATGCCAGGGAGAGTGTGACAGTAGTGGATGGCAGCAGTGGGTGACTGGAGAGGGTGATGATAGGAAGCTGGTGACAGAAAGAGGTCGACAGGGATAGGGTGGCAGCAGTCAGTGCCCACTGTGGGTGACAGGGAGAGGATGACACCAGGGAGAGGGTGACAGGAAGAGCGTGACACCAAGGAGAGGGTGACAGGAAGAACGTGATGCCAGGGAGAGGTTGACAGTAGTGGGTGACAGGGAGAGGGTGGCGACAGGGAGAGGGTGATACAAGGGAGATGGTGACAGGAAGAACATGATGCCAGGGACAGGGAGAAGGTGACAGCAGTGGGTGACAGGGAGAGGGTGACACAAGGGAGAGGGTGACAGGAAGAACGTGACACCAGGGAGAGGGTTACAGCACTGGGTGATGCCAGGGAGAGAGTAACAGCAGTAGCAGAGGGTGAGAGTGTGATAGAGAGGGTGATGAGAATAGGTCCTGGGCCTAGAACTGCAGCGCGGCTCCTCTGCATGGACTTCACTCAGAGTGACCATAGCATACCTCCCAACTTTCTTTATCCTGAAAGAGGGATGAACACGTGGTGAAAAGGGGCGTGGCATCGCGGTGATACAGCTATCGTAAGCCACACCCCCTAGTCCGTCACTGAAGGGGGCATGCCCAGTGCTCTGTGAGCTGCTGGCATGACCCCTCTCCCTCTGTCACTCGTGAATAGAAGCACAAAGCAGAGCAGCAGTGACAGGAGCCTCTCAACTGCCCCACCACCACCACCGCGGGACACTGCTGCCCGCGGGAGGGACAGCGGGACAGTCCCACAAAAACGGAACTGTCTCGTGAAAATCGGGACAGTTGGGAAGTACAGTATGCCATAGTAAGCCAGAGACAGGCAGTGGCGGCGGTGTCAAAGGGGGAGTGAGGTACAGGGGCAAACGCAGGATTTAGTCGGGGGGTTCCGTATGTGTGTGTGTGTATATATATATATATATATATATATATACTTACATGCGCTCGGCACTGCCAATAAAGATAATCTACCTGCCGAGTGCCCTTCTTCAATAAAAATAATATATCTGGTGTAACAGGCTGCAGTCACGGACTTCTCACAAACAGAACCGGACTCTCCCGTATTTAGTTCAACTTTTCGGTCTTTAATAAACCTTCGCCAGGAAGGTTTATTAAAGACCGAAACGTTGAAATAAAAATGGGAGTCCCTTCTGTTTGTGAGAAATCTGTGGGAGCCGCCTGTTACACCAGAAATAGATAGATAGATAGATAGATAGATAGATAGATTCACACAGACACAAAATAAGTCCGGCACTCACAATGTGAACAGACAAAACAACTTGGTCCGGTGCACAACCCCTTAGAAGATCATACAGGATGGAAGAAATGGTGGCACTCAGAAATAATTTAGAGGACACAGCCCCTGGTTTGGTCGACGTTTCAGGGACACCTCCCTTTTATCAAGACACGACCAGCTTTTACAAAATAGGAGATATATATACAAAAGTACAACTTACCAAACACCAATAGTGGACTGCAGGCCACCGCGTCCAGCAAAGGGGCGAAGACGTCACCTGCGCGACCCTGCGCCGGGAATCACAGACTGTCGGGTAGGAGGTGCGGCTTGCCAGTGTCGGAACATAGTTGATAAGCAGCCTATACAAACAACATAGGGGGTCATTCCGAGTTGATCGCTAGCTGCTTTTGGTCGAAGCGCGGCGATCAGGCAAAAAAGCGGCACTTCTGCGCATGCGTATGGTCCGCCGTGCACACTCGCCAAGTACTTTCACACAAAACTATGCAGTTTTACACAAGCTCGAGCGACTAATTTCAGTTGCACGGCTGACCTGGGAGTGATTGACAGGAAAGGGGCATTTCTGGGAGGTAACTGAGCATTTTCCGGGAGTGTGCTAAAAAAACGCAGGCGTGTCAGGTAAAAACGCAGGCGTGCCTGGGGAAATGGGGAAGTGGCTGTCCGAAAGCAGGGCGTGTTTGTGACGTCAAAGCAGGAACTAAACTGACTGAGGTGATCGCAAGGTAGGAGTAGGTTTGGAGCTACTCAGAAACGGCATGAACATTTTTTCTGTGCAGTTCTGCTAATCTTTCGTTTGCACTTCTGCTAAGCTAAGATACACTCCCAGAGGGCGGCGGCCTAGAGTGTGCACTGCTACTAAAAGCAGCTAGCGAGCGATCAACTCGGAATGAGGGCCATAGAGTGCAATGGCGGACATGGAATAACAAACAATTCTACCTTCATGCTGTACACAGAAACCTCTACGGAAATCTTGTATCACCAAAACTCTTGTAAACAGATAAATATAATAAACCTTAAGCGTTGTTATCTATCCTAATCAGATAGTACCGTAAGAGACTATAAAACAATATATATAATGTTAATTAGAGAGACAGCGCTTGGGGTGAAGTAGAGCATACCAATTGGGCCAAATAGAGGTACTGATCTGGGGTCCTAGATACATACTGTAAATTCTGAACTGACTAATAGCAGGGACCTGTCGGGTGCCCTCTTTCAACAAAGGTAATATATTTGGTGTTAACAGGCGGCACTCACAGACTTATCACTCACGGAGCAAACAACCAGCAGGGTGAGGACGGAGGGAGCTGCTGTGGCTGACCATGCACACCCAGCAGCTCCCTCTCAGACATTCTCTGTTGTTCTGCAGTAAGAAGCTCCGCGGTCGCGATTGCGATCGCGGTCGCGCCTTTTTCTGAGATGGAGACACTGCTGTCTTCGTCTCAAAAACAAGTGGGGGATTCCCTGCATACACCACTGATGATGGAAGTGGGACTGGGGTCTCTGTAGCAGCACCGAGCACAGGGAACTTTTCTCCATACAGTTCCCTGACCAGCGGCTTCCTCTTTACCTGTTGCAGGGGTGCGGGCTGCTGGAGGACGGGCAGCTGTATGTGCTGGGGTCCAGGCTTGAGGACGGGCTGCTCGCGAGCGGGTAGGGACGGCCGCATACAGAGTCAAGTGTAGAGATTTGATATCCTTGGTGCCCGCTCCTCCCCCCTACCCTTCCCGAATCCTCTACTGCCCAATCACAGTGACAGGGGCGTGCTTTCATATGGACTGAAAGCACGCCCCTGCCAAAGAGGCACTGCTTTCAGTGCCGCTTATAGGGATTTTTTCAATGGCCTTTTTCTCCCTGATGCTTGGCCCCGCCCCCCTCTTCCGACCCTGTCAAACAGACAGCGGGAGGCACCCCAGAGCGGTGCCTCTGAAATGCTTTTAAAACTGTTTTTCACAGGAGAGAAATAATTAAAATAATATAAAGGGTAAAGCAGATACTTATGACACAGAATATGTGTCATAAGTATCTTCTTTATATTATTTTAATCATTTTGACAGGGGAGGCACAGCCTCCCCTGCCTCCCCTGACTGCACGTCCCTGGTGATTTTGGGGGTCATTCCGAGTTGATCGCAGGTAGCAACTTTTTGCTGCTCGTGCGATCAACTTGACGCCACCTATGCGGGAGTGTATTTTAGCATAGCAGGGCTGCGATCACTTGTGTTACCCTGTTCAACGGATCCAGCGACGAAGTCCCGGGATAATGTCAGACATCTGCCCTCCAAATGCCTAGACACACCTGCATTCAGATCTCCATGCCCGGAAAACGGTGAGTAGATGCCCCGAAATGCCTCCTCCCTGTCAATCTTCTTGCGATCGCACTAGCGATCACTTTCTTCTTTGTTCTGGCCACTGCCCGGCGAATGCCGTCACCAGGCAATGATGCGCGTGCGCAATGCGGCCGCCGCGCATGCGCTGTTCCAACCCGTTCGCACCGCAGCGAAGAACCGCTGCGTGTGAACGGGTCGGAATGACCCCCTTTGTTTCCACCACTGACTCTCACAGCTTAATGCCCCCGATAATTATTAGGCCACTAAAATGTTATTGTAACACTACAAACAGATTTTAAATGATATAATTATGTTTGCATTTACAGTTTTCTTTGGTTTTAATTCCAGTAAATAACTTCATTAAAGAAATAGATTGCACATTACTTTACAGCTAATGTTGGTAAATCTTAAAAATCACATTCTGGAAAAAAAATTATAAGTAAAAACTGTACGAAAATGCTTAAAAGAGAAAATAAATCACTATCTGCACAAGCATTTCATTATACTGCAGAGGATTTTTCCGTTTTTTTTAAACATTTCTAATTTATGATTAAAAATATAATAGTAACAGTATGAAAACTTGTAAAACATGTCCTACATTAAATAATATTCTGCAATAAGGCCATAGGTGTTTCTGTCATTGGCGCACACATTGCACCCATATTTTAATACTTACTTTTCCGGAGTCCAGCATTGGGTACTACAGCTGCAGCGACAAAAAATCACTTCCAAAATGAGCAGTACAATTTTTTTCCCGCAACATGGTGAGCGCCATGTTTCCGGAGACCTGCCCATGTGCAGTAGACTCTGTCATAATACTGGAGCCTACGGCACCGTTGAGAGTAGGGGGCCCACCCGAAGTCTGCACATGGGCCCCCTCCTCTCTTAAGACACCCCTGAATGAGGCACAATCCTCATCAACATGCAATAGAGTTCCAATTTGAGGATGAATGACTGGGTAGTTGGTTTAATTTGTGTAGCTGGTTTAAGTTGTTATTGATATCAAAACTAATATTCAGGGTTAATTCTGGTGTCATATGCAGCCCTTGAGAACTTAACATGTGACTCTCTTGACTGCAATCCGGATAACCCAACAATATGAAGCTGCTTAGTAGCATTATCATAATATCTACCTAATTGGAATTGGTTATTTTTGTTTCACACTCAATGTACTTAATAATATAATGATTTATAATGTGTTTTAAATACATCAGCAATTCTATGAAAAAACCCCATCAGGTGCGTTTATCACTAAGGCAACCACAGTCACACGGCACATGATGTAGTGAGCAGAGGGACACTGAAACACACCTTCGAGCTCTGCCTACAATTTGACATCCTTGTTCCCTCTCTCTGCCATTACATTACATGATAAGAACTGTGAACCTGTGTCTGTATAGGGACTGACTGTGTCTTTCAGACATCTTTGTGCAATAGAGATTTTGAAAGCAGCTATTGATTTATAGGTGGATTGTTAAGAAAAATGATCAGATGAATGCCTGAAAGGTACTTAAATTCTTAAGAAAATAAAAATCTATGTGGAAATACTAATTTAAATGCTCAATCAACTTGATATACTGTCTTATCTTAAAGCATACAGTATGTCCTAGGTACCAGTCATGTACTTATACATCAGTTCCCTTGAACAAAATGTTTGCATTTCTTATAAGCTATAACTCTATCAATAAAAGGATACAGGTTGAGTATCCCTTATCCAAAATGCTTGAGACCAGAGGTATTTTGGATATCTGATTTTTCCGTATTTTGGAATAATTGCATACCATAATGAGATATCATGGTGATGGGACCCAAGTCTAAGCACAGAATGCATTTATGTTACATATACACCTTATACACAAAGCCTGAAGGTCATTTTAGACAATATTTTTTATAACTTTGTGCATTGAACAAAGTGTGTCTACCTTCACACAATTCATTTATGTTTCATATACACCTTATACACACAGCCTGAAGGTCATTTAATACAATAGTTTTAATAACTTTGTGTATTAAACAAAGTTTGTGTACATTGAGCCATCAAAAAACAAAGGTTTCACTATCTCACTCTCACTCAAAAAAGTCTGTATTTCGGAATATTCCGTATTTCGGAATATTTGGATATGGGATACTCAACCTGTAATAAGAACAATATAACCAATAGCATCATCATCTGCTATATCTGCACCAAATGCAAAGTAATTATTATTTTCAAGAGGCTGGATTCCCTCGATCCAGCCTTTCCTGAACCAGACTTCATGAACTCACCAATACCATATATATTGACTTTCACTACATATATTACCCCCACAAGTATGCCAAACTTATACCCAGAAAATGTTTGTCACACAACATACTATACAACAGACACCTTAAGAAAAAAAATTATTCAAAACCACAAGGATTGTTCTGGTTGTACAAGGAGGTTAAAGCTGTACAGCTGGGTTACATACGTTATCCTGGTGGTCGGTATGCAGTCAGGCACAGTAAGGTCGCTAAGCCTAATCCCCCCACAGAATAAACCTAACCCTCCCCCTAACGCTGCCTAACCCTCACCCACCCTGATGGTGCCTAACCCTAACCCCCCATTCCCACAACCTAAACCTAACCCTGCCTGCCCTGTGCCTAACCCTAACCCTCCCCGGCCAATCACACAGCTTACCTATCCTGAGTGGCGGTAGGTCCTTGATCAGGATCCCGGTGTTCGGGATACCGGAGCCGGCATTGTCTTCTTTGATGGGGTCATGGCGTCGGTATTCCCATCAGTGTTGGGATTCCGGAGTCGGTATTCCAAACACTAGGATCCTGACCGCATTCCATACAGCTATTAGTATATAATAATGTAACTACTTACTCATTTATTTATCCTTCTATACTAATATTATAAGAATGTTGTGTCTGTCTGTTCCAAGTTGTCGCAAAAACTACTGAAACAAATGTACCTTGAACACTGTATCATTTTGTAGTGGAAACTCCCAGAAATAACTTGCACTTTGTTTCATCTTTATTCATCAAGTTAAAGCTGAGCAATAACAACATTTATTGGCTTCACTAATGCAAGATATAGGTATGGCACCATGTGCACAGCCGGTAAGGGGTTAGTAGAGGATGCTTTGGGATTGTATTCACTTGAAATGGGATAAATAGGTGGCACGAGAGTTGTGTGTAGGTGGTGCATGAGTAGTGTGCAGGTGGCGTAGGCAAAGCCACAGGCAGAAGATGGATTTGAAGCCATAGCAGCATTCCAAAAATGCAAAGTCTATAACCTAAGACAACATAAAAATGGGCCTGCAGTAAGAGTTGAAAGCTGCACATACTATAAATAATAAAGTTTGTTATGGAGTTAGTTTATGTTAGAATTTAAAAAAAAACACAAGTATACAATAAAATAACTTTGGCCCTCATTCCGAGTTGTTCGCTCGCTAGCTGCTTTTAGCAGCATTGCACACGCTAGGCCGCCGCCCTCTGGGAGTGTATCTTAGCTTAGCAGAATAGCGAACGAAAGAGTAGCAGAATTGCTACTAAATATTTTCTTGCAGTTTCTGAGTGGCTCCAGACCTACTCACAGATTGCGATCAGCTCGGTCCGTTTCGTTCCTGGTTTGACGTCACAAACACGCCGTACGTTTGGACAGCCACTCCCCCGTTTCTCCAGACACTCCTGCGTTTTTACCTGACACGCCTTCGTTTTTTTTAGAACACTCCCGGAAAACGCTCAGTTACGACCCAGAAACGCCCCTTTCCTGTCAATCACTCACCGATCAACAGTGCGACTGAAAAGCGCCACAGGATCCACAGCAAAACTGCTAAGCTTTTAGTTAAATAACTAAGCGCATGCACCCAGTGTACCATGCGCATTTAGCAACAAATCGCAGCATAGCGAAAATCGGCAACGAGCGAACAACTCGGAATGACCACCTTTACGCTAAATTAAATATACACAAAATAATTTCATGTAACATTTCCTGCTGCATCATGAACGCCAGAGCCTGGAAGGCTCCAAAATAGAGGATACACAAGGATCACGACCAGCAATTTTTTTCCCGTAAGCATGTCCCCACCAAACCAGTACAGGACAGTAGTTAGAAGGATTTCCCTTCTCTGGAACCCACAGGGTTGCCGCTCAACATATTTGAAGGATAGAATGTTTTTTTTAAAAACCCCTTAGGACTTAGGCATAGGTATTTCTATCATGGCTGCGATGTGAGCGGTGCACATGGGTCCCTGTGTCCAGGGGGGCCACACACCACACACACTGCACCCATGTTGTTTTATATTCACCTTTCCAGAGTCCTGCGACAGGCACTGCAGCCAAAGCAGCTGTGCCAAAAATCACTTCCAAAATGGCTGCCACGCATGCGTAGTAGGGAATTTGTCGCTGGACCATGGTGGTCACCATGTTTCCGGAGACCTGCGCATGCGCAGTAGACTCCGGCACAATGCCGGTGCCTACAGCGCCATGGAGAGTAGGGGGCCCACCCGGAGTCTGCAAACGGGCCCCCTCCTCTCTTAAAATGCCCCTGCACTTAGGGGTCTATGTACTAAGCCTTGGAGACTGATAAACTAGATGGAGTAACAACCAACCAGCTCCTGAACTTCTGTTGAACGGGGCATTGTGATGGCCACCATTTACTCAGCTCTCCGTCTCAGAAAAGTGAAGTAGTTGCCCATCAGCTTCTAACTGTCTTCTGTCATGAAGCACAATCTTTGAAATTGCTGAAGCTCATTGGTTGCTTTGGGCAACTGCTTCACCTTATCTCTCTCCAAGGCTTAATACATCTCCACCCTAATGACTAATAGAAAGAATATATATTTCTGTAGTAATATTGTTTAACAGATGAAATAAAAGCTATCTGAAAATTGAAAAGCAAACCATGTCCATAAATAAATCATATCCATGATGTTATGGATAATCAAAAACTATTTTCACAACAAACCAGGGTATTTTACAATGGCTGCTAAGTTCCAGTGATACAATATTTCAGTTATATTTAGGTTTTCTCGATTGATTGAAAGTTATTGGTCATCAAAAACTAATTCTTTTTGCAGTGGCGTGTGGTTGGGGCCAGATACAAATGAGGTATGTATATGAGGTATATAATTCACAGAATAACTTTTAATATTTAACTACTTTCTACTGGAAATGAAAATTTGTCCCCTGAAATGTAAGGGGCTCCAGGGAAAAGTGAGCATGTTCAATGGGTAATAGAAGACACCAAAAGAAAAGGTGCTGTAATTTATGGGATGAAGTTTACATCCTGATGGGTAGGATGGCAGCAGTCAAAAGACTGGCACCAGAATCCTGGCACAGCTGAGACTTCCAATGCCAGAATTCCGACTGTTGTCATCTCCCAAACATAAGTATGCTGAGGAGGTTAGAGTTAGGCTGTGGGGGTAGGTTAGGCACTAGGGGAAGAGTTAGGTTTAGGCTGCAGGAGGGGAGGGTTAGGCTGTGGGAGGGCTAGGATTAGGCTGGGGGGGGGGGTTTAGGCTGCAGGATGAGAGGGTTAGGGGGAGGGTCAAGGATATGGTTAGAATACTTATTAAAAAGTGTCAGGATTCTGACAGTCGCAATGCTGCTTTTGGTATACTCACTGTTAGGATCCCATACCCATCCCTAATTTATTATATAGGGCACAACATTTGCATTGAAAAAAAACCCTCACATTTTTCTCTCTGCTAACCCAGTATAGTGTTTATGACAATGTGGTTCCCATTTCCAATTGTAAAGCACAATGGTATTTTCTGCACTATATAAGAAACTGTTAATAAATAAATAAAATTAATAGGCTTAGCACACAGTACTGTATGTGCCATACAGCTAGCATTTAGCTACTTCATGTTTTGCTTTGATTTTCCAAACTCACCTGTATGAGACTGTTTATTGGTAACTTTTCATTTAGACTTTCTTTCCCAAGTCCAGAATCATCAGCATCTATGAGATTATCCACAGGGACATCTTGCTTTGGTTTCCTATAAGTAAAGTCACTTTCACTGGGATCCAAAGCCACACACACATTGTACGAGTAGGGAAATGGTAAAGTTCCATCGCTATACATGGAGAGCATCCTGGGATCAACTGGAGGATACAGATTTGTACTTAGAGAAGTAAAGGTTGGTGAAGGTTTTGAGTGTTTGCATTTTGATATAATGACCAACAAAACAGTTACAATAAATAACAAGGAAATTAGAGCAAGCGCGATCACTAAGTACAACTGTAGATTGGATTGTGGATCTGAATCTCTGAGTTGATTATTGAGTTTAGGAACCACCTGTTGGAAATTATCTGCAACAACAAGACTTAAGGTGACTGTAGCTGAGAGAGTGGGGTCTCCATTGTCCTTCACCATCACCACAACCTTGTGATTCAATATATCCTTCTCATGAAAGACACGTGATGTCCTGATTTCACCCGTTTGCTGACTGATGGTAAAGTGAGATGGTTCTAACACTTGTATGAAGTGATACGAGAGCCAAGCATTATGTCCAGAGTCTGCATCCACTGCAACCACCTTAGTTATTAATGATCCTTGTTCAGAGGCAAAAGGGACCATCTCAAATACAGCTGGGCCACCACTGTCTGCTGATGGGTACAAGATCTTTGGTGCATTATCATTCTGATCCACTATGCGGATAATTAATGATGCATTGCTGCTCAAAGATGGTGATCCATTGTCTCTGGCCATTACCTGTATTAGAAACTCTTTGTTCTGCTCGTAATCAAATGATCTCTGAGCATAGAGAACCCCAGTCTCTACATTGATGGACAGATAAGAGGACACTGGGAGATCGTCTGTATTAGTGCTGGCAATTGAATAAATAACTTTAGCATTGTATCCAGTATCTGGATCTGATGCTTGTACACTGTATATTGAAGCTCCTGGTAAGTTGTTCTCTGGCACATAAGCAACATACATAGAGTTCCTAAATATTGGTGAATTGTCATTTACATCTGATATCACCAGTCTGATGGTTCTTCTGCTGGAAAGTGGGGGATATCCTCTGTCAGTAGCTACAATTGTGATATTATAACTAGATACTTTCTCTCTGTCCATGAAACTTGTAGTTATAATTCTGTAATAACTGGCAGATAGCAATAAATTGAAAGAATTGTCAGTAAGTTTACAGTCAACTTCTCCATTTGCTCCTGAATCTTGATCAAGAACTTTAATCAGAGCTATCACTGTGCCAGGTGTGGAATCCTCAGGAATAGGACTAGATAATGATGTGATGGATATCTCAGGAGCATTGTCATTCTCATCTATCACTTCTATTAATACCTTACAATGGGCAGCATGGCCACCTCCGTCCTTTGCTTGTACAGAGAGCTCATAGTTACTTGTCAATTCAAAATCTAGTTTATTGTTAGTTCTAATCTCACCATTTATAGGATTAATACTGAAAGTACCTGTGTGATGGACATTCCCTGATGCTTTGCTGAAGGAATATCTGATCTGTCCATTGACTCCCTCATCTTTGTCTGTTGCATTAATGGTAATTACTGTAGTATTGATTGGAATATTTTCATTCAGACTGACTTTATATACCTCATTAGAAAACACTGGGAAATTATCATTAACATCAGTAACAATAATTCTTATTGAGGCAGTGCCAGATCTCACAGGATTTCCTCCATCTAAGGCTGTTAATGTTAGTTTATGAATATTTAGTGTCTCTCGATCTAAAGGTTTCTCTAACACAAGTTCTGGAGATTTACTCCCATCACTTCTGGTCTTCTCACTCAGTGTAAAATACTGATTGTCACTGAGCCTGTATGTCTGTACTGAATTCCTACCAATATCTGGGTCTTCTGCTCCTTGTAAAGCAAATCTTGTCCCTGGTGCAGTTAATTCTATCGTTTCTAGTGCAAATACCTCATGAAAAAATCTTGGAGAATTATCATTTATATCCTGAATTTCTATTTTGACCGTGAAAACATTTAATGGATTTTCAACCACAGCATCAAAGGTTAGGAAGCAGGTAGCTGCTGCCCCACACAGTGTCTCTCTGTCTATCCTGTCCTTAATGTACAGATTCCCATTATCTAGACTGATATAAAAATATTTCTTTGCAACATGTGAATCAATTCTCAGTTTTCTAGATGAGAGCTGTTTTATATCTAATCCAAGGTCTTCTGCAATATTTGCTATAATAGAGTCTTTTCTCATCTCTTCTACAATAGAATAATGAATCTGACCAGAGACTGAATGACACAGCCATGATAATAAGAAGGAAAATATTACTTGCCATCTGATTCCTTTGTATGTCTGTGTAGGAGGTTTCATCTCTGCCATTCTCAGTATGTGAAATCTTCCAGAAAAACAAGCTTTTGTATGATCAGTATTTGTAATCCAGTCGAACAGATGTAATATAGTGATGAATTCAACTGTGTAAAACAGCATATATCCTATATTTGTATTGTAAGAGAATCCAGAAAATGGCTGTGTGTCTTCCTGCAGATCTGCAGTGTGTGTGAGTGATGAAAATACCAGTGGATCTCCAGCTCTGTATTCTTTTCCTTATTGGTCAAACAGCGGCGCTCTGAGGTGTAAGTGAGGAACTGCAATGCTGGTATGTTAGTATTCTCTATTTTATGTATTATTATATTAGTAATGTGTGCAACATATATTAAACATCCTACAAAGATTTCTAATTAATTTAATTAATGCAAATATAACTTACATATTTTATTTATCCCATGTGGTTATTTTAAAGATTACATGAGGTATCAATAAAAGTAAAATATTGTGAGTATATACATTGCTGTAAAAACTATCTCTATGATGAACCTGTGTTAAATTCAGCAGAGGTTTAAAACTTAAACTATATTCTTATTCTTATTGAATGGCGGAGAGCTGATGTGCAGCACAAATGAGAAATTACAATCTTATCAAATAAATTCCAAAGCTTACCTTAAAAAAATATATTCCAAAAGTTTTTGAGAAGTATATAGAGACTGTACTGCCATTTTTATCTACTTTTGTAGAAATTACCATTCATAATAAATGTAATACCAGAGATATGTTACTAGTGTATGGGGACAGCGAGCCAGATTGGGGCTGATAGGTATCTCCTGCTCACCTTTCAGTCCTGATCTGGCCCGTTGTCCCCATACGCTAGTATGGGAACCTATATTCATCAATCTCCGAAAATATTAAATGTTTGGAGCTTGACACCCTGATCTTTTGCCATCTTTAGCTAATGCTGATTCCCTGACCCTGTGAAGGAATTCTGGGTTGCAAATAAAGATCCCTCTGCCCTTACTTGGATCCCTCTGCCGGAAGTTGAGCATGTATGAACCCCAGTTTATGCATGCACACTATCATTGCCAAGTCAGACTCAGCCATTATAATGTTGTGGTATTAGGTATCACAGGGACAGCTGGTCTTTGGATCAGCTGTATCCACACCAGAGCAATGTTAAATTGCTTCAGTGATTTTGGGGGTCATTCCGAGTTGATCGCACGTAGCAAGTTTTTGCTGCTCGTGCGATCAACTTGACGCCACCTATGGGGGAGTGTATTTTAGCATAGCAGGGCTGCGATCACTTGTGTTACCCTGTTCAACGGATCCAGCGACGAAGTCCCGGGATAATGTCAGACATCTGCCCTCCAAATGCTTGGACACACCTGCGTTCGGATCTCCATGCCCGGAAAAAGGTGAGTAGATGCCCCGGAACGCCTCCTCCCTGTCAATCGTCTTGCGATTGCGCTAGCGATCACTTTCTTCTTTGTTCTGGCCACTGCCCAGTGAATGCCGTCACCAGGAAATGATGCGCATGCACAATGCGGCCGCCGCGCATGCGCTGTTCCAATCCATTCGCACTGCAGTGAAGAACCGCTGCGTGTGAATTGGTCGGAATGACCCCCTTTGTTTCCACCACTGACTCTCACAGCTTAATGCCCCCGATAATTATTAGGCCTCTAAAATGTTATTGTAACAACTACAAACAGATTTTAAATGATATAATTATGTTTGCATTTACAGTTTTCTTTGGTTTTAATTCCAGTAAATAACTTCATTAAAGAAATAGATTGCACATTACTTTACAGCTTATGTTGGTAAATCTTAAAAATCACATTCTGGAAAAAAAATTATAAGTAAAAACTGTACGAAAATGCTTAGAAGAGAAAATAAAACACAATCTGCACAAGCATTTCATTATACCGTAGAGGATTTTTCCGTTTTTTTTAAACATTTCTAATTTATGATTACAAATATAATAGTAACAGTATGAAAACTTGTAAAACATGTCCTACATTAAGTAATATTCTGCAATGAGGCCACAGGCATTTCTATCATTGGTGCACATATTGCACCCATATTTTAATACTTACCTTTCCGGAGTCCAGCATTGGGTACTGCAGCTGCAGCCGTTGTGACAAAAAAAATCACTTCCAAAATGAGCAGTACAATTTTATTTTCCGGAACATGGTGAGCGCCATGTTTCCGGAGACCTGCCCATGTGCAGTAGACTCTGGCATAATGCTGGAGCCTACGGCACTGTGGAGAGTAGGGGGCCCACCTGAAGTCTGCACATGGGCCCCCTCCTCTCTTAAGACACCCCTGAATGAGGCACAATCCTCATCAACATGCAATAGAATTCCAATTTGAGGATGAATGACTGGGTAGTTGGTTTAATTTGTGTAGCTGGTTTAATTTGTTATTGATCTCAAAACTAATATTCAGGGTTAATTCAGGTGTCATATGCAGCCCTTGAGAACTTAACATGTGACTCTCTTGACTGGAATCCGGCTAACCCAACAATATGAAGCTGCTTAATAGTATTATCATAATATGCACCTCATTGGAATTGGTTATTTTTGTTTCACACTCAATGTATAATATAATGATTTATAATGTGTTTCAAATACATCAGCAATTCTATGAAAAAAGCATCAGGTGTGTTTATCACTAAGGCAACCACAGTCACATGGCACAGGATGTAGTGAGCAGAGGGACACTGAAACACACCTTCGAGCTCTGCCTACAATTTGACATCCTTGTTCCCTCTCTCTGCCATTACATTACATGATAAGAACTGTGAACCTGTGTCTGTATAGGGACTGACTGTGTCTATCAGACATCTTTGTGCAATAGAGATTTTGAAAGCAGCTATTGATTTATAGGTGAATTGTTAAGAAAAATGATCAGATGAATGCCTGAAAGGTACTTAAATTCTTAAGAAAATAACAATCTATGTGGAAATACTAATTTAAATGCTCGATCAACTTTATATACTGTACACCTTATTCTTAAAGCATATGTCCTAGGTACCAGTCATGTACTTATACATCAGTTCTCTTGAACATAATGTTTGCATCTCTTATAAACGATAAATCCATAAATAAAAGGATAATAAGAATAGTATAACTAATAGCATCATCATCTGCTAAATCTGCACGAAATGCTAGCAAAGTAATTATTATTTTCAAGAGGCTGGATTCCCTTGATCCAGACTTTCCTGAACCAGACCTCATGAAATCACCAATACCATGTATATTTACTTTCGCTACATATATGACCCCCACAAGTATGCCAAACTTATACCTAGAAAATGTTTGTCACACAACATACAATACAACAGACACCTTAAGAAAAAAAAAAATTAAAAACCCCACAGATTGTTCTGGATGTACAAGGATGTTAAAGCTGTAATACAGCTGGGTTACAGTCAGTCAAAAAACTGACTGCGGCATCCCAACGCTGGGAATCCTGGCACCTGCACAGTAAGGTCGCTAACACTAATCCCCCACAGCCTAAACCTAACCCTCCCCCTAACGCAGTCTAACCCTCACCCACCCTGAAGGTGCCTAACCCTAACCCCACCTTCCCACAGCCTAAACCTAGCCCTGGCTGCCCTGTGCCTAACCCTAACCCTCTGCAGCCTAACCCCACCCCCACACACAGCTTACCTATCCTGAGTGGCGGTAGGTCCTTGATCAGGATCCCGGTGTTCGGGATACCGGCGCCAGCTTTGTCTACCTTGATGGGGTCATGGCTTCGGTATTTCCATCAGTGTTGGGATTCCGGCATCGGTTTTCCAAACGCTGGGATCCTGACCACATCCCATACAGCTATTAGTATATAATAATGTCACTACTTACTAATTTATTTATCCTTCTATACTAATATTATAAGAATGTTGTGTCTGTCTGTTCCAAGTTGTCACAAAAACTACTGAAACAAATGTACCTTGAACACTGTATCAGTTTGTAGTGGAAACTCCCAGAAATAACTTGCACTTTGTTTCATCTTGATCCATCAAGTTAAAGCTGAGCAATAACAACATTTATTGGCTTCACTGATGCAAGATATAGGTATGGCACCATGCCATTGGCGTTTCTATAATGGGTGTAGTGTGTGCGAGGCACACGGGCCAATAGGTCCAGGGGGGCCCACCCTGCACACACTGCACCCATTTGCTTAATACTTACCTCTCTGAAGTCCCCCGTCGAAGCCATCCCTTTTCAGCAGCGCAATAGAGATTGAACACTAGGGGGAACAAACTCTATTGCGCCTGCTGAAAACCCTAGAAAGATGGCACAGCGGCCATTTTTCTGGAGGTTTGTGCATGCGCATTAGCAAAGTCTTTGAGAAAATGGCCGCCGCAACGTGTTCCCAGAGGTTTGCGCATGCGCAATAGTGTCTGGTCTCAGACTCTATTGCAGAAGGATGGCACCGCCGGGGGACTCCGGAGAGGTAAGTATTAAATGCTGTGCATTTAAAACGCCCCTGCACCATGCGCACAGCCGGTAAGGGGTTGGTAGAGGATGCTTTGGGATTGTATTCACTTGAAATGGAATAAATAGGTGGCACAAGAGTTGTGTGTAGGTGGTGCAGGAGTTGTGTGCAGGTGTCGTAGGCAAAGCCACAGGTAAAAGCTGGATTTGAAGCCATAGCAGCATTCCAAAAATACAAAGTCTATAAACTAAGACAACATAAAACTGGGCCTGCAATAAGAGGTGAAAGCTACACATACTATAAATAATAAAGTTTGTTATGGAGCAAGTTTCTTATGTTAGAATTAAACCCCCCCACAAGTATACAATAAAATAACTTTATGCTAAATTAAATGTACACAAAATAATTTCATTTAACATTTCCTGCTGCATCAAGAACGCCAGAGCCTGGAAGGCTCCAAAATAGAGGATACACAAGGATAACGACCAGCAATTTTTTTTTCCGTAAGCATGTCCCCACCAAACCAGTACAGTATGGTAGTTAGAAGGATTTCCCTTCTCTGGAACCCACAGGGTTGCCGCTCAACATTTTTGAAGGATAGAATTTTTTTTCAAACCCCTTAGGACTCTTAGGCATAGGCATTTCTATCATGGGTGCAATGTGAGTAGTGCACATGGGCCCCACACCACACACACTGCACCCATGTTGTTTTATACTTACCTTTCTAGAGTCCTGCGATGGGCACTGCAGCCGAAGTAGATGGAGTAACAACCAACCAGCTCCTGATCAACTTCTGTTGAGTGGTGCAACATGATGGCCACCATTTACTCAGCTCTCCGTCTCAGAAAAGTGGAGTAGTTGCCCATCAGCTTCTAACTGTCTTCTGTCATGAAGCACAATCTTTGAAATTGCAGAAGCTCATTGGTTGGTTTGGGCAACTGCTCAACCTTATCTCTCTCCAAGGCTTACTGCATCTCCACCCTAATGACTAATAGTAAGAAGATATATTCCTGTAGTAATATTGTTTAACAGATGAAATAATAGAAAATTGAAAAGCAAACCATGTCCATAAATAAATCGTATGCGCGATGTTAAGGATGATCAAAAACAATTTTCACTACAAAACAGGGTATTTTACAGTGGCTGTTATGTTCCAGTGATACAATATTTGAGTTACTGTATATTTAGGTTTTCCCAATTAGTTGAAAGTCATTGTGCACATTTATACTCTACAATAGAGATGGGTCATTAATGACTAATTAATTTTGCAGTGGCGTGTGGTTGAGTCCAGATACAAATGAGGTATGTATATGGGCCCTCATTCCGAGTTGTTTGCTCGTTATTTTTTTTCGCAACGGAGCGATTAGTCGCTAATGTGCATGCGCAATGTCCGCAGTGCGTCTGCGCCAAGTAAATTTGCTAATAAGTTTGGTATTTTACTCACGGCTTTATGAAGAAATTTCTTCGTTCTGGTGATCGGAGTGTGATTGACAGGAAGTGGGTGTTTCTGGGCGGAAACTGGACGTTTTATGGGTGTGTGCGAAAATACGCAGCTGTTTCTGGGAAAAACGCGGGAGTGTCTGAAGAAACGGGGGAGTGTCTGGGTGAACGCTGGGTGTGTTTGTGACGTCAAACCAGGAACGAAACTGACTGAACTGATCGCAGTGGCAGAGTAAGTCTCGAGCTACTCAGAAACTGCTAAGAAGTTTCTTTTCGCAATTATGCGAATCTTTTGTTCGCAATTCTACTATGCTAATATTCACTCCCAGTAGGCGGCGGCTTAGCGTGTGCAAAGCTGCTAAAAGCAGCTAGCGAGCGAACAACTCGGAATGAGGGCCATGGTGTGTATAATTCACAGAATAATGTTTCAAATTTAACAACAGTCTTTTCTACTGGAAATTAAAATTGCTATTTTAGGGTTAGCATAATTATTAAAAAGTGTCAGCATTCTGACAGTTGGGATGCTGCTGTCGGCATCCTCACTGTTGGGATCCCGAACCCATCCCTAATTGATAATATAGGGCACAACATTTGCATTGAAAAAAAACCCTCAGATTTGTCTCTCTGCTAACCCAGTATATGGGGTCATTCCAAGTTAATAGCTCGCTGCCATTTTTTACAGCGCACCGAATAGGTTACTACTGTGCATGCGTATGCGCAATAGGCACGAGCATCATACAGGTACAAAGCGGTTTGTTGCTGGGCGATGGATTTAACAAAGAATCCATTTGCACAGCCTATCGCAAGGCAATTGACAGGAAGAGGGCGTCAACTGACCGTTTTCAGGGAGTGTTTGGAAAAACGCAGGTGTGTACAGGCGTTTGCTGGGCGGGAGTCTGACGTCAATTCCGGGACCAAAAAGACTGAAGTGATCGCAAGGGCTGAGTAAGTCCAGAGTTACTCAGAAACTGCAATAAACTTTTTTGTCCTGCTCAGCTGCACACGCATTCGCACACTTGCAAAGCGAAAACACACTACCCTGTGGGGGGGTGACTATGTGTTTGCATGGCTGCTAAAAGTAGCTAGCGAGAGATCACCTCGTAATGACCCCCATAGTATTTATAACAGTGTGGTTACCAATGGAATTTTCTACACCATATAAGAAACTGTTAATAAATAAATACAATTTGTAGGCTTGGCACATAGTACTGTAAATGCCATACAGCTAGCATTGAGCTATTACATATTTTGCCTACTGTATGCGTGGATTTTACAAACTGACCTGTATGAGACTGTTTGTTGGTAAATTTTCATTTAGACTTTCTTTCCCAAGTCCTGAATCATCAGCATCAATGAGATTATCCACAGGGACATCTTGCTTTGGTTTCCTATAAGTAAAGTCACTTTCACTGGGATCCAAAGCCACACATACATTGTACGAGTAAGGAAATGGTAAAGTTCCATCGCTATACATGGAGAGCATCCTGGGATCAACTTGAGGATACAGATTTGTACTTAGAGAAGTAAAGGTTGGTAAAGGTTTTGATTGTTTGCATTTTGATATAATGACCAACATAACAGTTATAATAAATAACAAGGAAATGAGAGCAAGTGCGATCACTAAGTACAACTGTAGATTGGATTGTGGATCTTCATCTTTCAGTTGATTATTGAGTTTAGGAACCACCTGTTGGAAATTATCTGCAACAATGAGACTTAAGGTGACTGTAGCTGAGAGAGATGGGTCTCCATTGTCCTTCACCATCACCACAACCTTGTGATTCAATATATCCTTATCATGAAAGACACGTGTTGTCCTGATCTCACCCGTGTGCTGACTGATGGTAAAGTGAGATGGTTCTGATACTTGTATGAAGTGATATGAGAGCCAAGCATTATGTCCAGAGTCTGCATCCACTGCAACCACCTTAGTTATTAATGATCCTTGTTCAGAGGCAAAAGGGACCATCTCAAACACAGCTGGGCCACCACTGTCTGCTGATGGGTACAAGATCTTTGGTGCATTATCATTCTGATCCACTATGCGGATAATTAATGTTGCATTGCTGCTCAGAGATGGGGATCCACTGTCTCTAGCAGTTACTTGTATTAGAAACTCCTTGTGCTGCTCATAATCAAATGATCTCTGAGCATAGAGAACCCCAGTCTCTATATTCATGGAGAGATAAGAGGACACTGGGATATCTTCTGTATTAGTGCTGGTAATTGAATAAAATATGTTAGCATTGTCCCCAGTATCAGGATCTGATGCTTGTACACTGTATATTGAGGCTCCTGGTAAGTTGTTCTCTGACACATAAGCAACATAAGTAGATTTAATAAAGATTGGTGGATTGTCATTAACATCTGATATCTCCAATCTGATGGTTCTTGTGCTGGAGAGTGGGGGAGATCCTCTGTCAGTAGCTACAATTGTGATGTTATAACTAGATACTTTCTCTCTGTCCATGTAACCTGTTGTTACTATTCTGTAATAACTATCAGATGATAGCAATAAATTGAAAGAATTGTCAGTAAGTTTACAGTCAACTTCTCCATTTGCTCCTGAATCTTGATCATGAACTTCAATCAGAGCAATCACTGTGCCAGGTGCGGAATCCTCAGGAATAGGACTAGATAATGATGTGATGGATATCTCAGGAGCATTGTCATTTTCATCTATCACTTCTATCAATATCTTACAATGGGCAGCATGGCCACCTCCGTCCTTTGCTTGTACAGAAAGCTCATAGTTACTTGTCTGTTCAAAATCTATTTTTTTGTTAGTTCTAATCTCACCATTTATAGGATTAATACTGAAAGTACCTGTGTGATGGACATTCCCTGATGCTTTGCTGAAGGAATATGTGATCTGTCCATTGACTCCTTCATCTCTGTCTGTTGCATTAACAATAATTACTGTAGTATTGACTGGAATATTTTCATTTAGACTGACTTTATAAACCTCATTAGAAAACACTGGAAAATTATCATTAACATCAGTAACAATGATTCTTATTGAGGCGGTGCCAGATCTCACAGGGTTTCCTCCATCTAAGGCTGTTAATATTAATTTATGAATATTTAGTGTCTCTCTATCTAAAGATTTCTCTAGCACAAGCTCTGGAGATTTACTCCCATCACTGCTGGTCTTCTCACTCAGTGTAAAATACTGATTGTCACTGAGCCTGTATGTCTGTACTGAATTCCTACCAATATCTGGGTCTTCTGCACCTTGTAAAGCAAATCTTGTCCCTGGTGAAGTTAATTCTATCGTTTCTACTGCAAATACCTCATGAAAAAATCTTGGTGAATTATCATTTATATCCTGAACTTCTATTTTGACCCTGAATACATTTAATGGATTTTCAACCACAGCATCAAAGGTTAGGAAGCAGGTAGCTGCTGCCCCACACAGTGTCTCTCTGTCTATCCTGTCCTTAATGTACAGATTCCCATTATCTGCATTTACATAAAAATATTTCTCTGACACACGAGATACAATTCTCAGTTTCCTAGATGAGAGATGTTTAATATCTAATCCAAGATCTTCTGCAATATTTGCTATAACAGAGTCTTTTCTCATCTCTTCTACAATAGAATAATGAATCTGACCAGAGACTGAATGACACAGCCATGATAATAAGAAGGAAAATATTACTTGCCATCTGATTCCTTTGTATGTCTGTATGTGAGGTTTCATCTCTGCCATTCTCAGTATGTGAAATCTTCCAGAAAAACAAGCTTTTGTATGATCAGTATTTGTAATCCAGTGGAATAGATGTAATATAGTGATGAATCCAACTGTGTAAAACAGCATATATCCTATATTTGTATTGTAAGAGAATCCAGAAAATGGCTGTGTGTCTTCCTGCAGATCTGCAGTGTGTGTGAATGATGAAAATACCAGTGGATCTCCAGCTCTGTATTCTTCTCCTTATTGGTCAAACAGCGGCGCTCTGAGGTGTAAGTGAGGAACTGCAACGCTGAAATACATTCTAGTATTCTCTATTTTATTTATGTATTATTATTATTATATTAGCTTACTAAATATATTTTTTATTTATTTAATTCATGCAAGTATAACTTCAATATTTTATTTAACTGGTGTGGTTGCTTAAAAGATTATATTAGATATCAATTAAAGTAAAATGTTGTGAGTATATACACACTGCTTTAAAAACCATCGCTATGGTGAAACTTTGTTAAATTTAACAGAGATTTAAAACATAATATTTATCTTTATTCTTACTGAACAGTGGAGAGTTGATGTACAAATGAGAAATTTCAATTTTATTATACAAATTCCAAAGTTGAAATTAAAAAACAACATATTACAATTGTTTTTGAGAAGTATATAGAGACTGCCCTGACATTTTCACTTTTGCAGAAATTGCCATTCATTAAAAAATGTAATGCAGGAGATACCATGAATTTAGGGCCCCCTGCTAGTCTATGGTCAGATGAAAGGTAAGCAGGAGATATCCATGATACCTCCTGCTTACCTTTCAGTCTTGATCTGGCACACTGTCTCCATACACTAGTACTGTATCGTGACCTAAATTCATGAAGTTCCAAAAATATTAAATGTTTGGAGCTTGACAGCTGGTATGTTCGCCATCTTTAGATCAAGCATGTGCTGGGTCACAAAGAGAGATCCCTCAGCCCTTACAGAGTTGAGCATGTGTGAACCCCAGTTTATGCATGCACGCTTGCACCGCAAGGTCACACTCAGCAGTACTGTTTACCGTTACTAAAGTATCGGTACTAGGTATCGCAGGGACAGCTGGTCTTTGGATCATGTGTATCCATGCCAAAGCAATATTAATTTGCTCCAGTAATTTTGTTTCCACCCCTACTTCTCACAGCCGAGTGTTCCCCGATAATTATTAGGCCTTTAAATTTTTATTGTAACACCATAAACAGATTTTAACCCATATGATTATGCCTACATTTATAGCTTTCTTTATTTTTTTCCAGTCAACGACTTCATTAAATAAAAAATGTTTTTAGAAAAAGACTGCACATTAATTTATAGCAAATGTTGGTAAATTTTACAAATCATATTATATGAAAAACATATTAAGTAAAAACTGCTCAAAAATGCTTAGAAGAGAAAATAAAACACTATCTACAGTACACAAGTATTTCATTATTGGTGATTTTTCAGTTTTTAAACATTTCTTATTTATGATTAAAAATATAATAGTAACAGTATTAAAACTTGTAAAACATGTCTGACATTAAATCATAATTGCCTACGCAATTAGGAATGGCCAGATCTCCAACATCCCACTGGCTTCCTAGTTAAGCAGGCTAGGTAGTTGGTTTAATTTGTTATTGATATCAAAACTAATATTCAGGGTTAATTCAGGTGTCATATGCAGCCCTTGAGAACTTAACATGTGAATCTCTTAACTGAAATCAGGCTAACTCAACAATATGAAGCTGCTTGATAATGTTATCATAATAATATCCACCTCAATGTTATTTATTTATTTTTGTTTTGTAGTTAGTTTCTAGTATAATGATTTATAGTGTACTTGAAATAAAGCAGAAATTATATGAAAAAAATCAGAATGTGTTTATATATCATAAATCTCTAAGGCAACCACAGTCACATGGCACAAGATGTAGTGAGCAGAGGGACATTGAAACACCATTGAGCTCTGCTTGTAATTTTAATTATTTGTTCCCACTGCTTCGCATTACATTACATAGTAAGAACTGTGAACATCTGTCTGTATAGCAGACTGACTGTGTCTATCAGACATCTTTGTTCAATGGAGATTTTGAAAGCAGATATCGATTTGTATGTGGATAGTTAAGAAAAATGATCAAATGAATGCCTGAAAGGTACTTAAATTGTTTCTTAATAAAATAAAAATCTTTGTGGGAATAGGGCACTAAATGTTTGACCAAACCTATATAACGTTCACCTTATTCTTAAAGCACATTTCCTAGGTACCAGTCATGTACTGTACATATACTTCAAGTTATTTTTTTCAGGTTTTCCCTGGCAGTACTCTTGAACAAAATGTTGGTGTTTCCTATAAATTATAATTCCATAAATAAATAGATAATAAGAACAATACATAAAAATGCAAAGTAATTATTTTCAAGAGCCTGGATTCTCATGATCCAGACTTTCCTGAACCAGACTTCACCAATTATATTTACTTTCACCACATACATGACCCACACATGTATTCCAAACATGTAACTACAGTACAAAACCTTAAATTGTCACAAACGTAATCATATTGTACAACATAAAATAAAGCTAAAACACAGTACTTTCAATCACATTAATTTTCATCAACAAAACATTAAGAAATCTGAAACCTGATTAGTTTTTCTTGTGGGAATGATAACAAATATATAGCTTTTTATTTTAAGTACAAATTCTAATACAAAAATCAAAACCACAATGTTTGTTCTGGATGTACAAGGATGTTTAGGGGCATATTCATTATCCTTTATCACAATATCTACACTCTCCATAGATGTAGAAATTGGGACGTTCATCAAACTCCAAAAAAGCTTTATTTTCAGAGTTTGAAACTGAAACTCGTTGCCATCCTGAGATAGCAATCAGCCCCCTAATCTCTTCACAGGTTGCCGTTTACATGTCAGCTTGTGCTGCAGAGGAGGGCCGCGGCTGCAGTGGACCTCTGCAACCAGACAGACCTGGCAATAAGGTACTGGTAGGGGTGGGGGTGCACGGCATGACCTCTGCAGCCCTGGCAATTAGGTGCCAGCAAGGGGGGGGGGGAGGGAAGGCATGGCTGCAGTGCTCCTTTCTGTACTCGGCTAGCCAGACGGTGAAATTTATCACTTCCCACAAACCTGACTTAACAAAAAATCCAGTTTTTCGGGAGTGATAATTTTAAGATGGGGCCATAATGAATAATTAAAAAACTTGAGAGAAAATGCAAAAGAATTAAAAACGAAAAATTGTCAATGCACATTTTTTTCATGATGAATATGCCCCTAAAGCTATAAAACAGTTATTAGTTTATAATAATGCAAATACTTATTAATTGTATTTATTTAATTGCATCTATCTATCTATCTATCTATCTATCTATCTATCTATCTATCTATCCTAATATTATAAGAACACTGTGTCTTTGTTCTAATTTGGTGCAAAAACTACTGAACTGATTTTCATAAAAACTTCCAGAAATAAGCTGCACTTTGTTCATCTCAGTCCATCAAACTGAAGGTGAGTAATAACAAAAACATTTGGCCTCATCCATCCATGCACATGGTAAGGGTAAGAAGGAGAGGTTCTTTGGGCCCATATTCACTTCTGTTGGAATACATTTGTGGTGTAAGAGTTGTGTGTAGGTGGTGCATGAGTTGTGTGCAGGTGGCGACGGTGGAGCCACAGGTAGAAGCTAATGTTTTCCTAAGATTTAAAGCCATAGCAGCATTCCAAAAATACAAAGTCTCTACTCTAAACTAAGACATAAAAAAGAGGTGAAAGTTACTCATACTATAAATGGTAACGTTTGTTATGGAGCTCGTTTCTTATGTTAGAATTCGGAAAAAAACCATACAATACAATAACTTTATGCTAGATGATATATCCACAAAATAAATACATTTACATTTTCCTACTGCATCAAGAACTCCAGAGGCTGGAAGGCTTCAATATAGAGGATACATCAGAATACCAACTTACAATAATATTTTTCATAACATGTCCCCAACAAACCAGTAGCATACCTCCCAACTGTCCCGATTTTTGCAGAACAGTCCTGTTATTTGGACACTGTCCCATCCATGTTCTGCAGTGTACCATTGTGCGGGGGGGAATTGGGAGGCCAACTGTCACTCGCTGCTCACAGCAGCAGTGAATAGAGGATGTGCGCATGCACACAGCTTCTATTCATGGGAGACAGATGGGCTGGGGGCATGGACAGCAGCTCACAAAATGTTGGGCATGACCCCACAGTGATGAAAACAAGAGGCATGGCTCACAATTGCATCATTCCCGTGAAGCCATGCTCCCTTTTGCAGAGGACCTTTCACCCTTTTGGTCACATGCGGCAGGAGTCCCAAGTCACTAATCCTGAAAGTTGGCAGGTATGCTGTAATTAGAAGGATTTCCCTTCTCTGGAACCAACACTTTCACCTTAAGGATTGACGCTGAATATATTTAAAGTCTACAATATAGGTGTTTCAAACCCATTAGGGAATTTTAGATATATATTTTTTTAAATAATATAGTTTACAAAAATCTTTCTCCATGTATCTAAGAAATCCATCTGCAAAAATAATACTGATTTAACTCATTTAAAAAATAAATAATCTATAACATAACCCTAAGCACCAAGTTTCTTGCATAAGTAAATATAACTGAAGCTGCAAGACTCTGGGGGAAGTACATCAACCCTCAGAGACAAAAAAGTGGAGTAGTTGCCCAAAACAGCTTCTATCATTTGTCATAAAGCACAGTCCTTTAAAAAATGACAGAAGCTCATTGGTTGCTTTGGGCAACTGCTTCACCTTATCTCTCTCCAAGGCTTATTATACCTACCCCATAATGACTAACAGTAAGAAGATATATTCCTGTAGTAATATTGTTTAACAGATGAAATAAGAGCTATCTGAAAATTGAAAAGTACACCATGTTCATAAATAAATCACATTTATGATGTTAAGGATAATTAACAACAATCTTCACTACAATACACAGCATTTTACAATAGCTGCTAAGTTCCAATGATACAATATTTGAGTTTTGTTGAGTTTTGCCAATCGGTTTAAACAGGGATGGACTGGCCCACAGGGGTACAGGGGAAGCCCCCAGAAGGTCCCACTACCGGAGGGCCCAACCGCTACTCTTGGGATCAGGTTCCAGACTGTGCCTTTGAATTATACATAATAATATGTTACCTGATACTACACAGGACTATGGTGTATTATCTATAGTGCATTGCCATTATTAATCTGGTACATTTTCATGCATGCACTAGCAGTATTTACTATATACTGTATATTTATTAAGGGGCCAAACCATGCTCTTTCTAATGGTTCGCCAAACTGCTGTGGTGGCTGGCCATACACCTTATGGCCTGCTACCAAAGCTTTCTCCTGATGGACCCTTTTTTGCCCCAGTCTGACACTGGGTTGACAGTCATTGTGCACATTTATACTCATTGGGTCAATAAAGACTAATTAATTTTGCAGTGGTTAGGGCCAAATACAAGTGAGGTATATTTATGAGGTGTATAATTCACAGAGTAGTTTTTAATGTTTCTCTCATCTCTACCCGCAATTAAAATTTGTCATCTGAAACAGAAGAGGTCTCAGGGGAAAGGGAGCATTGTCAATGGGCTAATTGGAGCCACCAAAAGGAAATGTACCATCATTTATGACATAGGGCACAATGTTGGTATTAAAAAAAAAACCTTAAAATATTTCTCTCTGCCAGCCCAGTATAGTTTTAAGACAATGTGTTCCCCATTAGTAGACATTGCACATAGTATTACATGTGCCATATAGCTAGCATTGAGCCATTTAACATTTTGCCTATGTGTAGATTTTACACAAACTCACCTGTATATGACTGTTTGCTGGTAAATTTCCATTAAGATTTTCATGACCAAGTCCTGAATCATCAGCATCAATTAGATTATCCACAGGGACATCTTGCCTTGGTTTCCTATATGTAAAGTCACTTTCACTGGGATCCAAAGCCACACACACATTGTATGAGTAGGGAAATGGTAAAGTTCCATCACTATACATGGAGAGCATCCTGGGATCAACTGGAGGATACAGATTTGTACTTAGAGAAGTAAAGGTTGGGGAAGGTTTTAATTGTTTGCATTTTGATATAATGACCAACAAAACAGTTACAATAAATAACAAGGAAATGAGAGCAAGTGCGATCACTAAATAGAACTGAAGATTGGATTGAGGATCTTCGTCTTTGAGTTGATTGCTGAGTTTAGGAACCACCTGTTGGAAATTATCTGCAACAATGAGACTTAAGGTGACTGTAGCTGAGAGAGAGGGGTCTCCATTGTCCTTCACCATTACAACAGCCTTGTGATTCAATATATCCTTCTCATGAAAGACATGTGATGTCCTGATCTCACCCGTGTGCTGACTGATGGTAAAGTGAGATGGTTCTGACACTTGTATGAAGTGATACGAGAGCCAAGCATTATGGCCAGAGTCTGCATCCACTGCAATGACCTTAGTTATTAATGCTCCTTGTTCAGAGTCAAATGGTACCATCTCAAACACAGCTGGGCCACCACTGTCTGCTGATGGGTACAAGATCTTTGGTGCATTATCATTCTGATCCACTATGCGGATAATTAATGTTACATTACTGTTCAGTGATGGGGATCCATTGTCTCTAGCAGTTACCTGTATTAGAAACTCCTTGTACTGCTCATAATCAAATGATCTCTGAGCATAGAGAACCCCAGTCTCTATATTCATGGAGAGATAAGAGGACACTGGAAGATCTTCTGTATTAGTGCTGAAAAGTGAATAAATAATTTTAGCATTGTCTCCAGTATCAGGGTCTGATGCTTGTATACTGTATATTGAGGCTCCTGGTAAGTTGTTCTCTGGCACATAAGCAACATAAGTGGATTTCATAAATATTGGTGGATTGTCATTAACATCTGATATCTCTAATCTGATGGTTCTTCTGCTGGAAAGTGGGGGAGAACCTCTGTCAGTAGCCAACATGGTAATGTTATAACTAGATATTTTCTCTCTATCCATGGAACCAGTAGTAACAATTCTATAATGACTATCAGATGATAGCAATACATTAAAGGACATTTCTTCTATAAGATTACAGTCAACTTCTCCATTTTCTCCAGAATCTTGATCCTGAACTTTTATCAGAGCTATCACTGTACCAGGTATAGAATCCTCAGGAATAGGACTAGATAATGATGTTACAGATATCTCAGGAGCATTGTCATTTTCATCTATCACTTCTATCAATATTTTACTTCGGGCGACAAGGCCACCGCCATCCTTTGCTTGTACAGAGAGTTCATAATTATTTGTCAATTCAAAATCTAGCTGACTATTTGTTTTAATTTCACCACTTATAGGATTAATACTGAAAGTACCTGTGTGATGGACATTCCCTGATGTTTTGCTGAAGGAATATGTGATCTGTCCATTGACTCCCTCATCTCTGTCTGTTGCATTAACAGTGATTACTGTAGTATTGATTGGAGTATTCTCATTCACACTGACTTTATATACTTGTTGTTTAAATACTGGAAAATTATCATTTGCATCAGTGACAATGATCCTTACTAAGGCAGTACCAGATCTCACTGGGTTTCCTCCATCTAAGGCTGTTAGTGTTAGTTTATGAATATTCTGTGTCTCTCGATCTAAAGGTTTCTCTAACACAAGCTCTGGAAATGTGCTACCATCTGGGTTGCTGCTTTCACTCAGTGTAAAATGCTGATTATCACTGAGCCTGTATCTCTGTACTGCATTCATGCCAATATCTGGGTCTTCTGCAATTTGTAATAAATATCTTGTTCCAGGCGCAGTAAATTCAATTGTTTCTAATGTGAATGTATCAGGTAAGAACACAGGAGAATTATCATTTATATCCTGAATCTCTATTTTAACTGTGAAAACATTTAAGGGATTTTCAACCACAGCATCAAAGGTTAGGAAGCATGTAGCTGCTGCCCCACACAGTGTCTCTCTGTCTATCCTGTCCTTAATGTACAGATTCCCATTGTCTACATTTACATAAAAATATTTATCTGACACACGTGATACAATTCTCAGTTTCCTAGATGAGAGATGCTTAATATCTAATCCAAGATCTTCTGCAATATTTGCTATAACAGAGTCTTTTCTCATCTCTTCTACAATAGAATAATGAATCTGACCAGAGACTGAATGACACAGCCATGATAATAAGAAGGGAAATATTACTTGCCATCTGATTCCTTTGTATGTCTGTGTGTGAGGTTTCATCTCAGCCATCCCAATTACATGAAATCTTCAGCAAAATATAGTCCTTTTGATAGCAGTATATGTAATCCACTGAATCAGAACATATATAATTATAAATCCAAATATTTATGACAATAAGAGAAAATATCCTGTATTCTGTGTAGAGAGAATCCAGAAAATGGCTGTGTGTCTTCCTGCAGATCTGCAGTGTGTGTGAGTGATGAAAATACCAGTGGATCTCCAGCTCTGTATTCTTCTCCTTATTGGTCAAACAGCGGCGCTCAGAGGCGTAAGTGAGGAACTGCAATGCTGGTATATATATATTTTCAACATTCAGTACTAGTAATACTATGATTCAGTTTACATTTGCAGGTATGCATTATATATATTAGGATCCCTATACCATAATACTGTATATAATATTTACACCATATTATTGGTTAGAATATTAAGATTAAAATTACAATAATATTCTGAAATCTGTTTTTGATTTTCCCCAGATATCTAATTTAAACTGCATTAAACTTATAAATATCTATGTATACCGAAGGATGATAGGCAAAATGTCACCCACGTGGCACTGCCAGCCTTTACCAGTGTAACCCAGCTTTTTCATGCTTTCGGTGTGTAGTATTATTTAAATATGAATGCATGTTTAATATTTCTGTGATATATATATATATATATATACACAGTATACTGCATAGATTAAGAGAGTCATCGTCACGCAATTATAATTTGTATTCTTCCAATTATTGGTGAACAATGAATCTCTGACGTAAAAGTCAAGAACCATATCCCAAATATTTTGAACGTACTATAATGTATAATTCAAATTGACATATTTGTTTATTTTTCTATAAAGTTTACATTTATAAATAATATATTCCTAAATAGATATTAAGGAAGTGAGATCAGAGCGAACGGCAATCGTGCCAATGGTTGAGGTGAATTTGCTTCACTTGGACCATCACAGATTGTCGGTATACACTGAGCAATTTAATGATTGGTGGAACAATCTCTCATTATGTTCTGCATCAATATGCACAGCCGCACACACACGCACGATATCATTTGATTGACTGTGCAGCACAGTGAAATTATCTTGTATGTCATCCATAGGAGCACGCAATTCTGCACACACATTAGACAATATTCACGAGTTGTCATTCCATTATGACAAATTTTAAGATATTTTCCTAAAAAGATATTTTACTAATATCTAAATTTTAATATATGCCTGTGTTAAATATATGCACATTTAACATGTGAATTATCCCATAAGTCCAAATGTTTAAGATCATGCTGCACAACCATTTTTCAATATTTTCATATTAATCATTTTGAACTTTTATATACATCTCGTAGCATAGTGTATGTTATTTTTATATTCGTTTTTTTTAATTCTCATTAACGTTTTTTTGGGCCATGTTAGAAAGCGTGTTATTATTATTATTATTATTATACATTTATCACGGTGCCTCTAAACCCAACTTCTTTTCTTAATAAGGTACCTTAGAAACTGCAGACTTAGTTACTATCTTTTTTAACTGTAAAGGGGAAATTCAATTAGCCACAATAATTTGCCATAGGTTAATTGACACCCCGGGGCTATCCAATAAGCCCTGAAGTGTGGCCGCTGGCAGCACTTATTGGGGAATGTTTTTTTTCGGGACCTCTGCAGGCAGTAAAAAAATTCCAGATAATAAGCCTGTTTTTGTGAATCGGGCACTGAAAACACATACAGTAGGTCCATTTATCTATCATGGATTCTAGGGGGGTGGGAATTAAAAAATTTTCATGCCAGCAGCCAATAGATGACACTTGATGGAGCAATTCAATTGTCGCTCTGTTTGAGCGCAAACAGCTGCCGGCCCTGATTTTTCTTTTTGCAGCCCCCTGTGCTGACAAGAAGAAATGTGTGAAAAGTGACCCATTTGGGCTCCAAAATGGTTCCTTTTGTGTTGTACCCAGCACTTTGGTTGGGTTTAGCCATTTTATGTGGCTAATCCCACTCTGCCTTGCTACAATCAATGCATGAAAAAAACCTATTGAATTGTGCCTGCCAATGTCCCATCACTTTAGACAGGTTATTGAGTGTGCAAAAGCAATTGAATCTCCCCCTATGTTTTTTTGCTCAAAAATAGATAATTTAATGGGTGCAAAAAACAGGCTCTAATTGAATAGGCTGAAGCAAATAAAAAAAGCAAAAAAACCTGTAACAGAAATTCTTCCCATCTTCCCATGCTGGGTAATGAATAGCAGTTGGATGAAAGTTTACACTACTGGGCTCTTTCTTATACCCCTTTTCCACTAGTGATGCTGGTCCAGCCGGGAGCCTGACACGGGTGCTACTCGGCTGCGGCCTGCATCAGAGCCCCCTTTCCCACTGCACTCACCAACCCGGCATATTGGCAGGTTGGTGACGCTGCTGGTGACGTGGCAGGGGCACCACTGGGAGATCACATGATCTCCCAGCGTCACCCTTCTATACACTGTGAACGGGAGCCGTGTCGCATCGACATGGCTTCCGTTTACGCTGCACAGCTTACTGGGTTGAACTCCTCTTGGTCTGGGTTTTTGCAGAGGGAGCCGTTTCCACTAGCAAAAAACATGGGGAAATGCGCACCCCGTTCATTTACCCGTGTTTTTTAAGCTAGTGGAAAAGGGGTATTTCTGTACATGTGCATCCTTAAGTGATGCATGTGCACTGGCAGAAGGATTTAAATGGATCCCTCCTTCCAATTGGTAGGAGTGAACTAACACCATCTGAAGATAGTAAAAGCTCCTGCTGCCAAGTTCTGAAAATTGAAGGAAGCTCCAAAAACAGAGCATGATAAATGTAATAATTTTCCACCTAGAGAGAAAAGATTTATTCCTCATTGAAGAATGCACACCATAGTACATCTCCTTTCTATATAGCATGAGATAATATATGGTGGTGATATAGGTACACAATTCCATCAACATACCATACTTTTTTTTACAACAGAAATGTCCATTAATTGGGAAGCTAAATAAATAAATATCTCCTTTAAATAGAACTGTGGGCACTTGTCTTGGAGCCCGACGTATTCACACAGCACATCAGTTAACACCAACATATCAACAGATACATACACAAAATGTGAATAAAAATTATATAAGCACAGAGACATTTATAGAATACCTTTTCATTTCTCCTCTCCAGAAGAATCCTGTAGAGTAGATGTTACAGGGAACTTCAGGGGGCTGGGACGATTTCTTACGTAATCAAGCCCTGCCCCCTCCTCTAGAAAATGCCACAATTTGCAGGTCCGTGGGAAAGGGGCTGTGGCTAAAAAGATGCAATTTGCATCCTATTAGCCCCTCCCTCTCTCCACGGTCACGCGCATGCCGGTGATTACCTCTCCATCCTGGCTACTTCACTAGGTTGTGGGCAGGATGCGGGAGATCTGCTTGCTCTTCTGGGGGTGTGGGGGCTATCCCTAAAACCTTGAACCTCCTGCAACTTCTGGGAGAGTAGGCAAGTATGATTTATAGCAGTGAATTGCATATGCCTGTTGATATAATATAGCTTGCACTATGGATGTGTCCTTATACACTGTTGCTCAAATGGTGGCAAATAGCCCCACTCTGCTAGTTTGTACTTATCAATTTGATGTGCGACATTTTTATATCAGTGGGCTTCAAGTTCCTTTGTGTTTCATCTGTGACTTTGTATGTGCATAAATGTTAATAAGATGCGAAAATTAAAGAAATAAACATAGTCTAATTGTGCCAGGCTTCTCACGCTGTATGGCTTATAGACACTAGTTTTATGATTACCCATCTGTACAATTTCCCAATAAAGTCACTCACTCCTACTACTGTATACTGGTGAAAGACTGTCCTGCATAAAAACCATCTATAGGACGTGTCACAGTATGAAAATAATTTAATTCTAGAGTGTAAAATGTTTTCTTTTTTTTCTTACATAAAATATTTTCTTACAGCTGCTTGGATATTCTTATTTTACAATACATGTACTATAGCTAAACAAAGTGATTTGTAAATGTAAAGTAACAGCAATGTGAGAACATAATAGTAAAAAGTCTTATGAAACAAAGCCTACACAGCCAGTCATTTGTGCCAACAGTACAATATGCACATCCATAATAAAAGTAGGGGTCTGATTGGTCAGACCACTTCCTAGAAAACATATTTAGAGATTCCATACTTTAATGCCATATTAGTACAATCCATTTTCAGTCAAAACTTAGAAAAGCATCAGGTAAAATATTGATAATGATGATCATTATCACACATTTTCTACTTAATCTCTACTATTATGTGTTATTATTATTATTATTATATAGCATACACATATTCCTCAGCGCTTTACAGAGAACATTTTAACCATTCACATCAGTCCCTGCCCCAGTGGAGCTAACAATCTATGTTCCCTACCACACGTGCACGCACACACACTCACGCAAGGAATAATTTTTTCAGGAGACAATTAACCTAACAGTGTATATTTGGATTGTGGGAGGAAACTGGAGTACCAGGAGGAAACCCATGCAAGTATGGGGAGAATATACAAACTCCACACAGTTAAGGCCATGGTGGGAATTGAACCCTCAACCTCAGTGCAGTGAGGCAGCAATGCTAACCATTACACCATCCGTACCACTCTACTATATACTGATCTTTTATGATCAACACTTCCTGTAGTTAATGACTGATTCATTTTGATTAAGTTTTCAACTAAGTACAGTATGTATATGTTTATTTTGGGATACACTCCCTTAGCTTAATGTACATGCTAAACCATTTCATATCTCTTGTGTCTCCTGGGGTCTAGAGACACTTGGATCAACTTCAGATTTGATGCTGGAAGACCTAATAACTTAGACGCAATCATAACTATTTCACGGATGCTATTCCTTATTTGTGTATAAAAAAGGGACATATGTTTACAATGAAATAAGGAGCACCATATTATTCTGATAAATTCAATCACTCACTCACTCACCTACCTGTATAAGATTACTTGTTGGCAAAGCCTCTTTAACATTTTCATTCCCAAGTCCTGAATCATCAGCATCAATAAGATTATCCACAGGGACATCTTGCTTTGGTTTCCTATAAGTAAAGTCACTTTCACTGGGATCCAAAGCCACACACACATTGTATGAGTAAGGAAGTGTCATTGTCCCATTTGTATATTGAGAAAGGATCCTGGGATCAACTTGAGGATATAAACTTGAATTAAGTGGACCAAAAAATGGGGGTGGTTGGGACTTCTTGAATTTTGAAATAATGACCAACATCACGGTAACAATAAATAGCAAGGAAATTAGTGCTAGGGCAATTACTAAGTATAATTGCAAATTAGATTGAGGATCTTCATCATTGAGATGATTACTGAGTTTAGGAACCACCTGTTGGAAATGATCTGCAACAATGAGGCTTAAGGTGACTGTAGCTGAGAGAGAGGGGTCTCCATTGTCCTTCACCATTACCACAACCTTGTGGTTCAATATATCCTTCTCCTGAAAGACACGTGATGTTCTGATCTCACCTGTGTGCTGACTGATGGCAAAGTGAGATGGTTCTGACACTTGTATGAAGTGATAAGAGAGCCACGCATTATGTCCAGAGTCTGCATCCACTGCAACCACCTTAGTTATTAATGATCCTTGCTCAGAGGCAAAAGGGACCATCTCAAACACAGCTGGGCCACCACTGTCTGCTGATGGGTACAAGATCTTTGGTGCATTATCATTCTGATCTACTATGCGGATAATTAATGTTACATTACTGCTCAGAGATGGGGATCCATTGTCTCTAGCAGTTACCTGTAATAGGAACTCCTTGTGCTGCTCATAATCAAATGATCTCTGAGCATAGAGAACTCCAGTCTCTATATTCATGGAGAGATAAGAAGATATTGAAAAATCACCTGTATTATTGCTGAATAGTGAATAAATAATCTTAGCATTGTCTCCAGTATCAGGGTCTGATGCTTGCACGCTGTATATTGAGGCTCCCGGTAAGTTGTTCTCTGGCACATAAGCAACATAAACAGATTTAATAAATAATGGTGGATTGTCATTAACATCCAATATCTCTAATGTGATGGTTCTTCTGCTGGAAAGTGGGGGAGATCCTCTGTCAGTAGCTACAATTGTGATGTTATATCTAGATACTTTCTCTCTGTCCATAAACCCAGTAGTAACAATTCTGTAATAACTGCCAGATGATAGTAATATATTAAAAAATGATTCTGTTAATTTACAGTCAACTTCTCCATTTGCTCCTGAATCTTGATCATGAACTTTAATCAGGGCAATCACTGTGCCAGGTGCAGAATCCTCAGGAATAGGACTAGATAATGATGTGATGGATATCTCAGGAGCATTGTCATTGTCATCTATTACCTCTACCAATACTTTACAATGGGCGACAAGGCCACCTCCATCTTTAGTTTGTATAGATAGTTCGTACGTTCTTGCCAATTCAAAATCTAGTGGTTTATTTATTTTAATTTCACCATTTAGAGGATTAATACTGAAAGTACCTGTGTGATGGACATTTCCTGATGTTTTGCTGAAGGAATATGTGATCTGTCCATTGACTCCCTCATCTCTGTCTGTTGCATTTATAGTGATTACTGTAGTATCTATTGCAGTATTTTCATTCACACTGACCTTATACAGTTGCTGAGAAAATACTGGATAATTGTCATTGGCATCAGTAACAAGGATCCTTATTAAAGATGTACCAGATCTCACTGGGTTTCCTCCATCCAAGGCAGTTATAATTAACTCATGAATATTTTGTGTCTCTCTATCTAAAGGTTTCTCTAACACAAGTTCTGGGAATGTGCTCCCACCTGGGTTGCTGCTTTCAGACAGTGTAAAATGCTGATTATTACTGAGCCTGTATGTCTGTACTGATTTCACACCAATATCTGGGTCTTCTGCACTTTGTAATACAAATCTGGTTCCTGGTGATGTAGATTCTATCATTTCTACAGTAAACATCTCATGAAAGAATCTTGGAGAATTATCATTTATATCCTTAATTTCTATATTGATGCTAAAAACATTTAAGGGATTTTCAACCACAGCATCAAAGGTTAGGAAGCAGGTAGCTGCTGCCCCACACAGTGTCTCTCTGTCTATCCTGTCCTTAATGTACAGATTCCCATTATCTAGACTGATATAAAAATATTTCTTTGCAACATGTGAATCAATTCTCAGTTTTCTAGATGAGAGCTGTTTTATATCTAATCCAAGGTCTTCTGCAATATTTGCTATAACAGAGTCTTTTCTCATCTCTTCTACAATAGAATAATGAATCTGACCAGAGACTGAATGACACAGCCATGATAATAAGAAGGGAAATATTACTTGCCATCTGATTCCTTTGTATGTCTGTGTGTGAGGTTTCATCTCAGCCATCCTTTTTACCCAAATTCTTCATCAAAATATAATCCTTCTGATGGTTGATACTTATAATCCAGTGAGTTATAACATATAGAATTATAAATCCAAGTGTTTGTGAAAATATCCTGTATTCTGTGTAGAGAGAATCCAGAAAATGGCTGTGTGTCTTCCTGCAGATCTGCAGTGTGTGTGAGTGATGAAAATACCAGTGGATCTCCAGCTCTGTATTCTTCTCCTTATTGGTCTAACAGCGGCGCTCTGAGGCGTAAGTGAGGAACTGCAGTACTGAAATGTTTTCAGTATTAAATATCAGTTTTGTTATCATGCAATGGTAACTGTGTAACATATATATTAAGATTCTTAAATGTATTGTCTACATGAATGGAATTACGGAATTTATATATCAAGTAAAGTAGCAATATCTGTGCATAGATACACTGTCTGCTGTAGACAAAGGCTGCATGAGAAACCTATTGTATGTATGTTTCAAGAGAGGTCAACACGCAAATAAATTGCTCTCATTATTAATGTCATTTAAAGCTCTAATGTCAAAGTTAATAAAGTTATTGTTTTTTTAAATTATGCAAAGTAAAAGTAATAGTTTTAATTACAAAATAAATATTGTGATAAAAAACTGTAAAAAAAATATAACTCCAAAAATGACTTAATAGTGCTAAAAAAATACAAATATAGTACATAACCACCCACATATTTTAGTATTAACCAGTGATTACGGTTTTACTCTCTGCAGTGTAGGTACAACTAGTACACTTGCCTGTATAATTACAGTTTGGTACACTGTTAGAACATGCTGTAGGCCTCTATTAAAAACATAGGGGCCGAATCAGATCTGATTGCTGCTGTGCGTTTTCGCACAGCAAGCGATTAGATGCAAACTGCATATGCATATGCACCGCAATGCGCAGGTGCGTCGCACGGCTACAAAGCGGATCGCCGCTCAGCGATGGGTTTGTGTGAAGGATCCATTTGCATGGCGATTGTAAGGAGATTGACAGGAAGAGGGCATTTGTGGGTGGCAACCGACCATTTTCAGGGAGTGTTTTGAACAATGCAGGCATGTTCATGCATTTGCAGGGTGGGAGTCTGACGTCAAATCCAGTCTTGAACAGCCTGAAGTAACCGCAGTGGCAGTGTAAGTCCAGGGCTGCGCAGAGACTACACGAAATCTGTTTGTACAGCTCTAGTACACATGCGACCGCACACTTGCACATCTAAAATACACTATTTCCGTAGGCAGTGGCTATCCGATCTCAGGGCTGCAAAAATCGCTGCCCAGCAATCAGGTCTGAATTACCCCCATAATGATCTCAATGTACTGGTCAATCATTTTATTAAACTGTTCTTTTAATATAAAAATATTAGTAACAATGAAATGTATAAAAAGCTGACAGTGAATTAACCACGGCCACCCAAAAAGGGGTGTGACCTAATAAAAAGGGGGGAATGGCCTCGCAGGGATCATCTCTCCATGGGTATGTTTCCTGAGATGCTGGCTGTTCCAGGAGACTGGGCAGTGTGTGTGCCAGCTCTTCATCTGTGACAGGAGCCAAAAGCTGCAGAAGGATATCACTTTGCAGCACCCAGCTCTTGTCACTGCAGAAGAGCCGGCACTTTAGTGGTACCACTTTCGATGGCAACATTCGGGTACAGGCCGCACCCCTGCACTCGGCTTGTGATGCCACTGCCCCATTGCTATGAGAACCTTTAGGTGAGATCCATATTGCAAGTGTGAGGAGCATGGTGGCACAATTTAGGTAATCATTTTCAAGCCCTATGCTGCGCAATTCTATGATTCATCCTACAGCAAATCCAGGGTCGTGATCATGTGATTTGCTTCCCTAGTGAATTGGGCCAGATGTGGGAGGGTGCCCTGCTCTTCCAAGAGCCTGTGAGAACTCACTGTACTGTGGAAGGCTGTGATATACCTGCTTAACGCAACATACTTTACATCCATTTTTTCCAGATTTCTTTGTTGATTCTCTCCAAATTAATTTTATCAAAGAAATGATAATAACATACAGAAATAATCATTATAAGAATAACCCATATCACACGCCATATCTGTGGCAAGTACATGCAGCTCCGTAATAGAGCTTACGTGCATCCTGTACTGGCCACGCCCCTCGAGCACTTGACATCATGCCAAAGAGGCGGGTCTTCTCACTCCAGGAAGAAGAGAGCTGCCTGGAGGATCCTCAGGATGCTCCGTGGAGCTGTTTCACACTGCAGTCTACATGTCTATAGGGCTGGTGGCACTGCAGTAGTGATTCTGGCTCCAATTTCAGGCACACTGCTATCCAGATGTAGGTATTGAGGGGCAGTGATGGTGCTGCCCATAGAACACTGAACTCTATGCAGTGGAACCACTTGTACACCCCTAATTATGGGGCTGTGTACATTCATGCTATTAGACCAAGAATTACTTTCAACAGACTGGACAACCAATACAGAATATACCTAGGTTCTATATTATTACCAGCACAGATATCAAACTTACACACTATAAATGGCAACATATCTACATTATTACACACCTTCCTGACATATAGCTGCCCTTGTACTGTACCCTTAATTATAATTATTTGACAATCACTACACTTGTATGCATAATAATAAATGAAGTATACCTAGCACTAAATCCGATGCACTATACTTCTTTATGATACTTACTAACCTATTTCTGGTATCTATGCTGTCCCCATACTTTGCAGTCATGCTGTAATAATACAAATATAACTAATAAAACTTCAGGATATACATATAATGGGAGGAGAATGCCTTTTGTGTCTACAATACAGTTCAGTAGAGTTAATGAAGTTTAACTTGGAGCATTACTTACATAGCAATCAATGATAAGCATAAATATACAGAACACATTCATGTCAATGCATTTAAATGATCAGAACATAAACACACATCTATGGTAGTGAATTCCTGAGGCAATGTAGATGTGACGTATATTGCAATACTAATATTAATATTACATTTCTAATAAACACAAATTTTAGGTCACAATCTGAAACAACACTGTCCTGTACAAACGATATGGCTAAGCTATCCCCAGCAGCACTATGTGTGACCGTATACATTGTTTTCTGCAGTATCCTCGTTTCACTTAAGATTAGAATTGCATACAGTAAATACCATCTGCTGCTGTCTATTGCGTTAAAAAAAAACCAACCTATTTTAAACATGGCATTCAAAGTGTTAATAGTTTACTTCAATTATTCCACAGACTGTGTTTAACACTTTTATTCTACAGCTCAATCTGCTACTTAAAAATAGAATGACTTTACTTCATCAAAACGCTGTACCACTAGCTACAGAATGTCATAATAAAACTGATGACAATGTATAGTACTTAAATGGTTAAGATCTATCTATCTATCTATCTATCTATCTATCTATCTATCTATCTATCTATCTATCTATCTATCTATCTATCTATCTATATATGTACGTGTGTATAGTAACAGTATTGTGATCAAATGAATGTAAACAACTCCAGGTGCATTAAGAAAACAAAGTTGTGTATTTAATTGGTAGTAGACACTGCCTAGTTATTTCTAGACTCAAAGGGGGTCATTCTGAGTTGATAGCTTGCAAGCAACTTTTTGCAGTGCTGCAATCAGTATAAATCTCGGCAAAACTGCGCATGCCTATGCACCGCAATGCACAGGCGCGTCTTACAGGTACAAAGAGGATCGGTGCTGGGCGATGGATTTAATGAACAATCCATTCGCACAGCCGATCGCAAGGTGATTGACAGAAAGAGAGCATTTATGGGTGTCAACTGACCATTTTCTGGGAGTGTTTGGAAAAACGCAGGCGAGTCCAAGCGTTTGCAGGGTGGGTGTCTGAGGTCAATTCCGGGACCAAAAAGACTGAAGTGATCGCAGCGGCTGAGTAAGTCCAGAGCTACTCAGAAACAGCAGAAAACTGTTTTGTGCCATCGGCTGCAAAAGCGTTCGCACACTTGCAAAGCAAAAATACATTCCCCCATAGGCAGCGACTATCTGATCGCAGCGCTGCAAAAACTTGCTAGCAAGCAATCAACTCGGAATGACCCCCAAAGTGAGGGTCTGACTGGTTGGACAACCTTTCCTTCGGCTTTCTGGATAACATAGTTTTTGTACTTTTACAGTATTAATTTAATGTCATTTTAGTAGAATTCTCAGGCAAAACGGAAACAAGCACAAATTACAGCATTGATGATGATGATGACTGTTATCACACTTTTTCTACATAACATTCTATTTTTGCGATATCAGTTTTATTATAACCAATCATTTATTAGTAATGCTTCCTGTGGTTAAAAACCCTCAACTTAGGGGCAGATTCAATAAAAACATGAGCTTCTGTCAGCTGCTCGCGCTGTGCATTTACCCATATACATATCATGGCAGCTGATTTCTGCTCACATTTCCACAGACTATGGAAGTAACACACAAAGCCACTGGACTCACACTTAAAGAAATCTGCCCTATTAAAGTTTTTGCTGTCACTTGTGCATACCTCACAACATCTGGACACTCTAATGCCTGACTCCCTCACATGGCTGAGCAGCGGCTGCCCCAAAAGGGGGCATGACCTATGAAAAGGGGGCATGGATTTGCAGGAATGCCACAATCGCAGCATTTTCATCACTGTTGGGACATGGACAGCGCTCTGTGAGCTGCTGGAATGCCCCCAGTCCCACTGCTGTGCCTATGCGCACAGCGTCTATTCACCGCTGCTGCAGGATGTAACAGGAGCCTCCCAACTGCCCCCCCCCCCCACTGGAGGAGACAGAGGGTCCTGCAAAATGGGACAGTCCTGCAAAAATCAGGACAGTTGAGAGATATGCTTGTGTCTCTGCAGGACTGGAAAACATTGAATGAAGCTTTGGGGTGAACAATACACCTGTTTGGATGATTGTTGGCCCAGCACAATCAAATACATTGTCCACTTCACACCTCCCATGAACCACCTCTTGAAATCCTTTTGGTACATCTGGTCCCCTGGAACATGAGGGGCTAAAAATATACATTGGTTCATTATACAGTGACGTGTAGTGAGATGAGGCAGAGCCTTTCCTGTCATGCTCCAGTATAAGCCAGATTTTTAACTATATAAAGTATATTAAAATATAAAGACTATATTACAAATATCTCATTTTTTATAGTCAATACTCTGAAATAAAAAGGTTTATGACAGGTGAGGCAGTGACACCCCTGCCTACCTTTTCCGCACATCTCTGATCAAAATTCACCAAATGTCCAGCAATATATACTCCTGCACCTTTGTGTAATGCCCACATGAACCCTCAGGGTCATATATTGAATGTAACTGGTTCTGGTAGTCAGTGCCTCCTCAGCAGTTTACCTCAGGGTTCATACATTCTCCTTTAAAAAGCTAAATATTTCCCCATCCATATCTCCATTTCTTCCTCTGTTAACTGCATACTGTACTTACTGTATATAGTTTTTATTTTGGAAATAAAAAACACAATTGAATATAACACCTAAATGAAAAGTTTATTTTTCATTTAACAAGTGGGTGAATAACTAATAACATAGAAATAGTAAAGTGTTTAAAAGTTGCTATAAAAAGGTTTGATTTAAAAAAGGCACGTGTTCATAATTTTAGCAGATTGACCATTCTATTTGTACAAAGTTTGCTACTTGTCTATAATAACTTTGTTCCATATGAACAGGTGTATTCACTCACCTGAATAAGACTATTTGGAAGCAAATCCTCTTTTACACTTTCATTTCCGAGTCCTGAATCATCAGCATCAATGAGATTATCCACAGGGACATCTTGGTTTGGTTTCATATAAGTAAAGTCACTTTCAGTGGAATCCAAAGCCACACACACATTGTACGAGTAGGGAAGTGTCAATGTCCCATTTGTATATTGAGAGAGGATCCTGGGATCAACTTGAGGATATAAACTTGAACTTAAAGGACCAAACATTGGGGGTGGTTGGGACTTCTTGCATTTTGAAATAATGACCAACATCACAGTAACAATAAATAGCAAGGAAATTAGTGCTAGAGCAATTACTAAGTATAACTGCAAATTAGATTGAGGATCTTCATCAATGAGATGATTACTGAGTTTAGGAACCACCTGTTGAAAATTATCTGCAACAACAAGACTTAAGGTGACTGTAGCTGAGAGAGTGGGGTCTCCATTGTCCTTTACCATCACCACAACCTTGTGATTCAATATATCCTTCTCTTGAAATACACGCGATGTCCTGATCTCACCCGTGTGCTGACTGATGGTAAAGTGAGATGGTTCTGACACTTGTATGAAGTGATAAGAGAGCCAAGCATTATGTCCAGAGTCTGCATCCACTGCAACTACCTTAGTTATTAATGCTCCTTGTTCAGAGGCAAAAGGGACCATCTCAAACACAGCTGGGCCACCACTGTCTGCTGATGGGTATAAAATCTTTGGTGCATTATCATTCTGATCCACTATGCGAATAATTAATGTTGCATTGCTGCTCAGAGATGGGGATCCATTGTCTCTAGCAGATACTTGAATTAGAAACTCCTTGTGCTGCTCATAATCAAATGATCTCTGAGCATAGAGAACCCCAGTCTCTATATTCATGGAGAGATAAGAGGACACTGGGAGATCTTCTGTATTAGTGCTGAATAGTGAATAAATAATTTTAGCATTGTCTCCAGTATCAGGATCTGATGCTTGTACACTGTATATTGAGGCTCCAGGTAAGTTGTTCTCTGGTACATAAGCAACATAAGTAGATTTCATAAATACTGGTGGATTGTCATTAACATCCAATATCACCAATCTTATAGTTCTTCTGCTGGAAAGTGGGGGAGATCCTCTGTCAGTAGCTAATACTGTGATGTTATAGCTAGATACTTTCTCTCTGTCTATTAAATCAGTAGTAACAATTCTGTAATAACTATCAGATGATAATAATAAATTAAAAAAAATGTCAGTAAGTTTACAGTCAACTTCTCCATTTGTTCCTGAATCTTGATCATGAACTTTAATAAGAGCAATCACTGTGCCAGGTGCAGAATCCTCAGGAATAGGACTAGATAATGAGGTGATGGATATCTCAGGAGCATTGTCATTCTCATCTATCACTTCTATTAATACTTTGCAATGGGCCACAAGGCCACCCCCATCCTTTGCTTGGATAGATAGTTCATAATTTCTTGTTAATTCAAAATCTAGTGGCTTATTTATTTTAATTTCACCATTTGTAGGATTAATGCTAAAAGTACCTGTGTGATGGACATTCACTGATGTTTTGCTGAAGGAATATGTGACCTGTCCATTGACTCCCTCATCTCTGTCTGTTGCATTTATAGTGATTACTAGAGCATCAGTTGGAGTATTTTCATTCACACTGACCTTATACAGTTGCTGAGAAAATACTGGAAAATTATCATTTGCATCAGTAACACTGATCCTTATTAAAGCTGTACCAGATCTCACTGGGTTTCCTCCATCCAAGGCTGTTATAATTAACTCATGAATGTTTAGATACTCTCGATCCAAAGGTTTCTCCAAAATGAGTTCTGGGAATGTGCTCCCATCTGGGTTGCTGCTTTCACTCAGTATAAAATACTGATTATCACTGAGCCTGTATGTCTGTACTGAATTCATTCCAATGTCTGGATCTTCTGCACTTTGCAATACAAATCTAGTTCCTGGTGATGTAAATTCTATAATTTCTAAACTGATCATGTCATGAAAAAACCTTGGAGAATTATCATTTATATCCTGAATTTCTATTTTGATTCTGAAAACATTTAATGGATTTTCAACCACAGCATCAAAGGTTAGGAAGCAGGTAGCTGCTGCCCCACACAGTGTCTCTCTGTCTATCCTGTCCTTAATGTACAGATTCCCATTATCTACATTTACATAAAAATATTTCTCTGTTACACGTGAAGCAATTCTCAGTTTTCTAGATGAAAGCTGTTTAATATCTAATCCAATGTCTTCTGCAATATTTGCTATAACAGAGTCTTTTCTCATCTCTTCTACAATAGAATAATGAATCTGACCAGAGACTGAATGACACAGCCATGATAATAAGAAGGAAAATATTACTTGCCATCTGATTCCTTTGTATGTCTGTGTGTGAAGCTTCATCTCAGCCATCCTAAGGAGCCAAATTCTTTAACAAAATATAAATCCTATTGATGCTTAGTATTTGTAATCCAGTGAGTTAGAACATATATTGTTATTAGTCCAATTGTTTTTGAAAATTAGAGAAAATATCCTGTATTCTGTTCAGAGAGAATCCAGAAAATGGCTGTGTGTCTTCCTGCAGATCTGCAGTGTGTGTGAGTGATGAAAATACCAGTGGATCTCCAGCTCTGTATTCTTTTCCTTATTGGTTAAACAGCGGCGCTCTGAGGTGAAACTAAGGAACTGCAATACTGAAATTTATCAGCATTCAATAGAATTTTTATGATCATGCAACTTTTGTTTGCAAATATATATATATATTATAACGGATCTTAATTTAATTGTATACATAAATGGAATTACTGAATGTATACATCAAATAAATTAGTAATAATATCTGTGTATATGTACACTGTGTCCATGATAGTATGTATAATTCAAGAGAGGTGTCCAAACATGACCAAATATTTAGTTTTTCTCCTTATTTATACTTTATTTGTCATAGTTAATATTTTTTTAATATATGCACACTACATGTAATAGTATTTACTGTTGAATAAATACTGAGATCAAACAACTTTGTAAATATAATTATAAAAGGTACTTACTGTAATAGAGAAAATAAATACACTAAACATATCTACCCCAGTATTTACCATAATATCTACTTCTCTTTTTGCAATGTAAGTGAAATACTATAAGTACACTTGCTTGCACAATTCAACATTTTAGAAGATACTCTTGTCCTCTATTTAAAAAAGAATGCTGAAAAAAAATTGTTTACCTGCTGTCTGCCCATTTTATAGTCTAAAAATATTTATCAGTGTACTATATGTATATATATATATATATATATACAGTATATACATATATATATATATATATATATATATATGCTTTTTCTAGTGATTCTACAATATCATACAGAAATAATATAACAATTATAAGAATGACCCACATTACAAGCCATTTTTGTGGAAAAAAAACTTCTTGGTCTTGAACCAAGAATTATTCTGAAGAATAGGGCCCTCTTACCTCTTTGTCTGTCTATTAATATCCAGTCTTTTTTTATTTATAATTGTAAAGCACAATTGGATATGCTGTCATTGCAAAAAGTAATGTCAGTAAATACAAAATATATTTAGCATACATATTGTGACCAGTGCCAATATTAAACTTATAGCCCAAAAATACCAACATATCTTTTTCATACCATGACTTCCTGACACATAGCTACCATGTTACCTTTAATCCCATTTTTTCAAACAGTAGTAGTGATAGTAGTAGTGATAATAATATAAATGAAGTATGCTCAACATTAAATCAGCTGTACGATACTACTCTATGATATTTACTTACATGTTTCATGTATCTATGTTTCCCCCATAATTTGCTGTCATGGTTGTATTATAATATGTCATAACTAGATATTGAAACATCCAGATATACATTGATTAAATAGTAATCACCAATAAAGCTGAAGTATACAGAACACATTCATACCATTACTGGCATACACAAAATATATTTTACATTTTAAGAGTGTAAAGACATCTAAAGTAATGACTTCCAGATACTTGTAGATGTAATAGTTGAGGATCGTTGGGTCGAGAGTAACTACAGATGGAGCCACCTTTATCTTGGCCCTTTAATAGGATTAACTGAGCCAGGGCAGTCGGACTTAATCCCCTGATGTATTGTTCTCTCTGTATTGTATTGCTGCTGAGAACAATAGATGAAGGGTTTATACTATTAAACCATGATGTGCCTAGGTGCAGCACAGAAGCCAAGATAACCGTGGCTCCATCCGTAGGTTGACAGTCATTAGGTTGACCACTATTGGTAGACAGTGACTAGGTCGACACATGAAATATGTCAACACGGTCATTAGGTCGACATGGATAATTTTGACATGGAAAAAGGTAGATATGATTTTAATTTTTTTAATGGTGTTGTTTTCTTCATAAAGTGACCTGAGAACCCCAATTAGTGCACCCTGTCCTCTCGCATGCTTTGGTAGGTTACTATTCCCAATCGTAGTCCACGTGGATTGTAAAATTTTAAAAAGTTCAAACAATGAAAAAAATAAATGTGAAAAACTCATGTCTACCTTTTCATGGGTCGACTTTTGCCATGTCGACTTAGTGGCCATGTTGCTTTTATGACCATGTCGACCTAATGCATGTCAACCAATAGTGGTTGACCTAATGAGTTTTGACCTAAATGTTGTCGACCTAAAGACCGGATACCAGATGTAATGTATCTTGTAAAACTAATATTAATGTTAATTTGCCAATAAACACAAGTTTAAGGTCACTATATGAAACAGCACTGTCCTGTACAAAAGGTATCTCTAAACCTCCCCCACCAGTCCTATGTGTGACTGTATAGATTGCAATATGCAGTATCCTCATTCCATTTTATTTTAGAATCGCAGAAGCGCCTGTGGCCATTCTCTATTGCTTGTGAATTAGAAAACTATTTTATGTCTGGTATTTAAAGCGTTATAGATTTGTTTCCACAGAATATCTTTGATATTCTTTTTTGTTTATAATTTAATGTGTTTATTAAAAATAGTGTCAATTTCACTACATCATAACTCTTTACCAGTTGCTGCAAATTGTCACCATCAAAACCAGTAACACTGTGTAGTACTTCAGTGGTTCATAGAGATAAAGCAACAGCATTGTGATAAAATCATTAGTAACAGCTCCAGACACATTAATAAAACAAATCCTGTGCCACCACTTAGGGTAATTCCAAAACCAAAAGTTCTAATTACCAATCCTACCCTTTTGTTATTAATGCTTTCAGTAGTTAAATACAAAAATATAAGTCAAAATTAGCCTCTAACCAAATATCAGGTCAACCACACTCCATTATGCTACTTAAAAGTTATTGAATTAAGGGCCCTACACACTTAGAGATTTAACTGAGCGGTATGAATGTTCTCGTTCATTAATGAACAAGAATTCGTTCATATCGTTCAGTGAGTAGGCACCAACGATGAACGATGCACGGCCCTGTGCTCATTCATCGTTGGTGCCGGGTCGCTTGTGCATGCAGGCCAATATGGACAATCTCGTCCATATTTGCATGCAGGGCTATGAGGCCGAGTGACATGGGGGAAGTGAAGAAACTTCACTCACCCATCACTCCCCCCTGCCGCTGCCCCCGCCGTCACTCCTGTTCCCCCCCGCCGCCGGGTTGCCCGTCGGTGGTATCTGCCATCGGGCACCTCAGCGGCACATAGCCAAATGTGTAGGGTCCATTACTCTTAAATTTGATCTTTTAAAGCACAAATAAGTAAAAGAACCAACTCTAAACAAGTTCCAGTACTTTACTCTAACTTATCAGTTGTAACATTTAAGCAATTAAAGTATCTTGATTTTAATTCCAAAACCATCAAGTAAGTTCCTCATGCAGAGAACCATGTAATGAAGTATATTTCTACAAAAGAAGTCAATACTCATTGTACTAAACCAACTCTACTTTAATAATATTATATTTATCCCCTTTAGTTACCTATTTGGTAAGGTTACATTTCCTGGCATGTGTGCTCTTAATGTATGGATCCTGCTGTAACATTTCAGGTCTCAGATGTTTGAAGGGGATTCAGTTAGGATTTCAGCGGACAGGAACTCAGCAGATGAAATACCTATGCCAGAATACTGACACTGCTCAGAATGCCGGTGCTGGCATTCCAACTAGGATCGCAATCCCGGTGCAGGAAACCCACTGGGATCTCAAATTAGTATTTGCTGGGCCATCAGAGCGCTAAGCCATGGGGGGGAAGGGTTAGGCTGCGGGAAGGGGGGTTAGGTTTAGGCTGTGGGGAGTAGGGTTAGGTTTAGTCACCCCTGGGGAGAGTTAGGGATTAGGCAGTGAAGGGGGCAGGGTTAGGTTTAAGCTGTGGGAAGGGTGGGTTAGGTTTAGGCACCACCGGGGAGGGTTAGGGTTAGGCTGTTGGAAAGGATGGTTAGGGGGCTTTGGGGAAAGGTAAGTACCTTGCCCCTGTCGGGATTCTCACCATTGGGATGCAATGGTCGGCATATCAGACCCAACCCATTTGAAGGACCTGGAAACAGCTCAAGTAGTTGACAAATAAACCTTTGGAATAACAATGGCACCTCTTTGAATGTCGGTGAAACAAGTTCAATAGGCACAGTGCCCACTCCATACCTCTCATAAACAGCTCCTTGCAAAGGTACTGGTGAATCAAGTCATTTAGAGCCTGAAGTGGTTTCAAGCCCATATATTCTCTTAAAAAGAATAATTTTCCCTAAGCACTCTACTTTGAATAGCAGTCATCCTGACTTATCTACCCTGGTATCCCTTCCATTAAATTAATGATTGTTGCTTTGAGAACTGCAGTTAGGAGCATTCTGAATATTCACAGTTTTTAAAGGTATACATTTTCTGAAAAAAGATACTTTACAAATACATACTAAATACACTACATTTACCCTACTACAATATTACCAGAAATCCAGTTTTAAATTTCTGTTTTGAAAAAGCAAATGCAGTTGGAGAAAACATCAAATGCTAAGTTTCTTCTTTATGTACAACGTGGCTATAGACTTAATGACCAGAAGTAAGTAAGAATGACCCTTTAAAATATGTTAGAAGACAATTTTGTGTCTGACAAAAGTGACTTTTTTAATGCTAGCTCAGATACAAATGTTGTGTGTGTAAGATAATGTTAAGAATTACAAGGGAGGAACCGTGGCTCCTAACTGTTGCAGGGGCACATTCCTATGCATAAAGCAAATTTATTTAAAACACTATCAGCTCAGTATAGTGTACATGTTAAAGTGCTGCATCTAATTGTGTTTGAAACACTGGGCTGTTATTCAGAATTGGATGTAATTTGCACTCTTTTTGTATGTGCATGCCTGTCTTATTGCAGTGTGACTCAAAGCATACACGGGCATGTAGACGATGGAAAGGGGCATATAGGTGTGGTGGAAAGACAGTAAGGGTATGGTGTGGGTATGTAGATACAAACAGTGGGCATATCTGAATAAGATCCACTGTGTGCCCAATAAAACTAGTACCATATTGCTTATCAGAAACTAGGATATTGGCTTGTATTTTACAAAACTCACCTGTATAAGACTATTTGTTGGTAAATTTTCTTTTACATTTTCATTTCCAAGTCCTGAGTCATCAGCATCAATGAGATTATCCACAGGGACATCTTGATTTGGTTTCATGTAAGTGAAGTCACGTTCATTGGGATCCAAAGCCACACACACATTGTACGAGTAGGGAAGTGTCAATGTCCCATTTGTATATTGAGAGAGGATCCTGGGGTCAACATGAGGGTATAGGCTTGAACTAAAAGGACCAAAATCTGGAAGTGAATGGGACTTCTTGCATTTTGATATTACAACCAGCATCACAGTGACAATAAATAGCAAGGAAATTAGTGCTAGAGCAATTACTAAGTATAACTGCAAATTGTATTGAGGATCTTCATCAATGAGATGATTACTGAGTTTAGGAACCACCTGTTGAAAATTATCTGCAACAATGAGACTTAAGGTGACTGTAGCTGAGAGAGATGGGTCTCCATTGTCCTTCACCATCACCACAACCTTGTGATTCAGTATATCCTTCTCTTGAAAGACATGTGATGTCCTGATCTCACCCGTGTGCTGACTGATGGCAAAGTGAGATGGTTCTGACACTTGTATGAAGTGATAAAAGAGCCAGGCATTATGTCCAGAGTCTGCATCCACTGCAACCACCTTAGTTATTAATGATCCTTGTTCAGAGGCAAAAGGGACCATCTCAAACACAACTGGGCCACCACTGTCTGCTGATGGGTACAAGATCTTTGGTGCATTATCATTCTGATCCACTATGCGGATAATTAGTGTAGCATTGCTGCTCAGAGATGGGGATCCATTGTCTCTGGCCATTACCTGTAATAGAAACTCCTTGTGCTGCTCATAATCAAATGATCTCTGAGCATAGAGAACCCCAGTCTCTACATTGAGAGAGAGATAAGAGGACACTGGGAGGTCTGTATTAGTGCTGGAAATTGAATATATTATTTTAGCACTGTCCCCGGTATCAGGGTCTGATGCTTGTACACTGTATATTGAGGCTCCCGGTAAGTTGTTCTCTGGCACATATGCAACATACGTAGATTTTATAAATACTGGTGGATTGTCATTAACATCTGATATCTCCAGTCTGATGGTTCTTCTGCTGGAAAGTGGGGGAGATCCTCTGTCAGTAGCTATAACTGTCATGTTATAACTAGATACTTTCTCTCTGTCCATGAACCCAGTAGTAACAATTCTGTAATAACTGTCAGATGATAGTAATAAATTAAAGGATTTATCTGTTAATTTACAGTCAACTTCTCCATTTGCTCCTGAATCTTGATCATGAACTTCAATCAGAGCAATCACTGTGCCAGGTGCAGAATCCTCGGGAATAGGACTAGATAATGATGTCACAGATATCTCAGGAGCATTGTCATTCTCATCTATTACTTCTATCAATGCTTTGCAATTGGCAACAAGGCCACCTCCATCCTTTGCTTGTATAGTTAATTCATATATCCTTGTCAATTCAAAATTGAGTGGATTATCTATTTTGATTTCACCATTTAATGGATTAATACTGAAGGATCCTGTATGATGGACATTTCCTGATGTTTTGCTGAAGGAATATGTGATCTGTCCATTGACTCCCTCATCTCTGTCTGTTGCATTTATAGTGATTACTGTAGTATCTATTGCAGTATTTTCATTCACACTGACCTTATACAGTTGCTGAGAAAATACTGGATAATTATCATTTACATCAGTTACAATGATCCTTATTAAAGATGTACCAGATCTCACTGGGTTTCCTCCATCTAAGGCTGTTAAAATTAATTCATGAATGTTTTGTGACTCTCGATCCAAAGGTTTCTGCAATATAAGCTCTGGGAATGTGCTCCCATCTGGGTTGCTGCTGTCACCCAGTATAAAATACTGATTATCACTGAGCCTGTATGTCTGTACTGAATTCACACCAATATCTGGGTCTTCTGCAATTTGTAATACAAATCTGTTTCCCGGTAAAGTCAGTTCTATCATTTCTATAGTAAATATCTCATTAAAAAATCTTGGAGAATTATCATTTATATCCTGAATTTCTATTTTGATTCTGAAAACATTTAAAGGATTTTCAACCACAGCATCAAAGGTTAGGAAGCAGGTAGCTGCTGCCCCACACAGTGTCTCTCTGTCTATCCTGTCCTTAATGTACAGATTCCCATTATCTACATTTACATAAAAATATTTTTCTGATACACGTGATACAATTCTCAGTTTCCTAGATGAGAGCTGTTTAATATCTAATCCAAGGTCTTCTGCAATATTTGCTATAACAGAGTCTTTTCTCATCTCTTCTACAATAGAATAATGAATCTGACCAGAGACTGAATGACACAGCCATGATAATAATAAGGAAAATATTACTTGCCATCTGATTCCTTTGTATGTCTGTGTAGGAGGTTTCATCTCAGCCATCCTATTTGTCTGAATACTTCAGCAAAATATAATCCTTTTGATGCTTGGTATTTGTAATCCAGTGAGTTAGAACATACAGAATTATAAATCCAAGCGTTTGTGAAAATATCCTGTATTCTGTGTAGAGAGAATCCAGAAAATGGCTGTGTGTCTTCCTGCAGATCTGCAGTGTGTGTGAGTGATGAAAATACCAGTGGATCTCCAGCTCTGTATTCTTTTCCTTATTGGTCAAACAGCGGCGCTCTGAGGTGTAAGTGAGGAACTGCAATTCTGAAATGTTTTCAGCATACAGTACTATTTTTATGCAACTTCTATTTATAAGTATGCAACATACTTATATTAAGAATCTTAAATGTATACATAAATGGAATTAAGGAATGTATATTTTAAATCTATTAGTAATATCTGTGATTATAGACACTGTCTGTTGTATAGAAAGTCTCAGTGATAATATGTAGAATTCAATGGAGGTGTCCACATACCCTGGTAATTTGTTTATTTGATTACTGACATAATGAAAATCTCTGTGGTCAAAGTTAATAAAGTTATTGAAAATATATTTGTTTAAAATGTATGCACAGTATATATAATAGTTTTTAATACATTTGCTAAGGTTAAGTTACCTGAATGTCAAAAAATACTGAGATTAAAAATATTATTACAATAGGTACTTAATAGAGAAAGAAATACAATAAACATATCAACCCACATATTTCAGAATTACCCATATAATCTAGTTTTCACTCTGCAATTTGGTACAACTAGTACTCTTGCCTGCATAATTAAAGTTTTAGTTGTAGAATTTACTGTAGTCCTCTGTTGAAAAAAATTTGCAAATAAAGTTTACCTGCTGTCTGCCCATTTTATGAACTGAAAATTCTATAATTTATATAAATTTACATTTATATTTTTTCTGGTTTTCTACAGTGATCATTTCAAACTGAATTTTGCTACTTGAGAAAATTATAATATAATAAAGAGATTATAATGATAAGAATAACCCATATATCACAGGCCATATCTGTGAAAAATACTCTTGTTTTATTATTGTTTTTTATTACTAACTGGAAATGCAACAGAATATGATGGCTTTATATAAGCACATAAATGTTAATAAATAAACACTGAACTTTCTTAAATCTATCAACACACAATATATTTACCATTCATTTAATGACCTGCACAGATGTTAGACTTGTACCCCAAAAATACCAAGTTATATATTTTAAAATATAGTATTACCTCCAAAACCAATTTGTAAATAGTGATCATGATATTAATATCAGTAACTAATTATTTGATATACAATACACCATATGTACATATGTACGTACGTATGTATGCATGTATGTATGTATGTATGTATGTATGTATGATACATGAAGTATGCACAGCATTAAATAAGATGCACTATATTGTGTTAAGATATTTACTGATATACAGCATTCCTGGCATCTATACTTTCCCTATACTTTGCTGTCACAGTTGTACAGTACACTACTAATTCAAAAATAACTAATGAAGCATCCTGACAAATATATAACAGGAGTAGAGTGACTTGTGTGTCTACTGTACTTTCAATTGAATTAATGAAGTTTAACTAGGAGCACTACTTACAAGGTAATCACCGAAAGTCTAAGTATACAGAACACATACATACCAATGCAGACATACACAAAATATTTAAATTACATGGGTATAAAGACACATCAATTGTTAGTCAGTTACAGATGCATGCTGATAGAGGTGCTTTAAGAGAGGAGAGGGCTGTGTGCAGGTTCTGATTGGGACCCCTCCTCTCTGTCGGTAGAGTAGACACCGGCATTGTGTCCCTTACACACAATGCCCACAGTAGTGTCCCTAATACACATAATATCCACAGTAGTAGTGCACCTTCCACATAATGCCCCCAGTAGCAGTGCACTTTACACATAACACCCACAGTAGTAGTGCCCCTTACACATAATGCCCACATAGTAGTGCCATACATAATGCCCACAGTAGTAGTGCCCTTTACACTAACACTCACAGTAGTAGTGCCCCTTACACATATGTCCACAGGAGGGGAGCGTAGAAGGGTTTGTGTGTGGTACTTACATGGGAGATCAGTGGGGTGGATTGGAGACTGAAGAGCCACAGTTGGACAGGTGCAGCGGCAGCCTTCAGAAACAGCAGGGTAGCAGAGTGGGGAGAGCACCTATCCCGGCCTGCTTTGCATGCTTTGCTGAGCATGTTGCACCTGCCCTGTATATAAACTCAACAGTGGGTCTGGAACTCCATTTGCAAATAAGATACTCAGGCAGGTGCCCTCACAAAAATGCTATAAAAGGATCTATAGATGCGGCACTCCAGACATAGAATAATCACATTCAGGAAGAAAGTGTAAAGTGAATCAATGTTCCAATGCTCTTTAAAGCTATTCAATACACAAATATGTCCTAATGAAAATGCCTGTATATTAAATGGCATTGAAATATTGATACACTTTATGCTGCCATCTTGAGAGCGATTATTCTGTGCCTGGAGTGCCACACCCATGGATCCCTATATATATATATATATATATATACATATATACTGTATATATATATATATAGATAGCTAGACAGATACAGGATCACCATCATTTGCTGAATTATTATACATATGCAGCATACTGCTTTCCAAGTACTATGGTGTGTTCACTACAGTTCATTGTGATCAATCTGGTACATTATCATGCATGCACTATCACTAATTTCTCTCTCACTCTCTGTATATATCTATAACGGTAATAGTTGTATCTGTTCATAGCAATTTTTTTGAGAAATATATTTCTAGGGACTGTTTATTAACTATAGAGATGAAAAATCCATAATTCTCTGTTTATTCCAGCATCACGCAAAAACTACTAGATGAATCTGGATCACCTTATTATTATTGCATAGCTTAGTGACCCAGCAAGAATAATAATAATAATAATAATAATAATAATATATATATATATATATATATATATATATACAGGTTGAGTCTTCCTTATCCAAACTGCTTGGGACCAGAGGTATTTTGGATATGGGATTTTTCCATATTTTGGAATAATTGCATACCATAATGAGATATCATGGTGATGGGATCTAAATCTAAGCACAGAATGCATTTATGTTTCATATACATCTTATACACACAGCCTGAAGGTCATTTTAGCCAATATTTTTTATAACTTTGTGCATTAAACAAAGTGTGTCTACATTCACACAATTCATGTATGTTTCATATACACCTTCTACACACAGCCTGAAGGTTATTTAATACAATATTTGTAATAACTTTGTGTATTAAACAAAGTTTGTGTACATTGAGCCATCAAAAAACAAAGGTTTCACTATCTCACTCTCACTCAAAAAAGTCCGTATTTCGGAATATTCCGTATTTCGGAATATTTGGATATGGGATACTCAACCTGTATATATATATATATATATATATATATATACCACACCCCTTAAATATGCCCTTCATACCCCAGTCTCTCACTGCCTATAAGTGACTGTATATAATACATTCTGCACCATCCTCATTCTATTTCATTTTAGAATTGCAAAGCTATTTGACATGTGGCATTTAAATTTTCAATACATAATTTTTTTCCCCCATAAAATGTCTTTGATACTTTATTTTATAACTTAACTTGCTCGTTAAACATAGTATCACATCACTTCATAACTCTTTACCAGTGGCTGCAATTTGTCACCATAAAACCAGTAACACCATACAGCATGTATGTGGTACATAGATATAAAGTCAGCGTATTGTGATAACATCATTGTAAACAGATCCAGGCACCTTTAGAAAACAAAAACTGCACCATTTAGGGTAATTCCAAATAATTATAATAACTGAACCTAACCTTGTGTTATAAATGCTATTTTTAGTAAATACAAAAATATAGTGAATCTAAATGAGCTACTAACCAGACAACAGGTATACCATAATCTGATTCTGTTATGCTATTAAAAAAGTTTGTAAATTACATCTCTCAAAGTAGATCTTTTTCTAAAGCACAAATGTGTAAAAAAACCCCAACTCTAAACAAGTTCCAATATTCATTAATCATGTAACATTGCACTAATTTATCTGTTGGAACATATAGAAGCATTTCAAATATTTGAATTTGAATTTCAAAACCATTAAGGAAATTCCTCATACAGAGAACCGTGTAACGAGTTTAGACATTAAAATGCTATACGATATATGTATAGTATATTTCTAGAAAAAGTATCCAATACTCATTGTACTAAACCAAAAGCACTTTTAGTGAGACAAATTATTTTCTCCTAAGCAATTCTCCAAATGACACCAGTTAAATAGGCACAATGGGGGTAATTCAAACCTGATCGCTCGGGACAGAACACTGCAATGCGCAGGTGCGTCGCACAGGTACAAAGCTGATCGCCGCTCAGCAATGGGTTTGTGCAAAGAATCCATTTGCACAGCCGTTCGCAAGGAGATTGACAGGGAGAAGGCGTTTGTGGGTGGCAACTGACCGTTTTCTGGGAGTGGTTGGAAAAACGCAGGCGTTCCCAAGCATTTGCAGGGAGGATTCCTGGCACCGAACAGGCTGATATGATCGCAGCGGCTGAGTAAGTCCTGAGCTGTGCAAAGACTGCACAAGATCTTTTCATACAGATCTGCTACACATGTGATCGCACACTTGCAAAGCAAAAATACACTCCCCAATGGTCGGCTATCTGATCACAGCAGTGCAAAAAAACCCTAGTGAGAGATCAAGTCTGAATTAGACCCAATGTTCACTTTAAACCTTCTATAAAGAACCCCTTGCAAAGTTGCTGAAGAATCAAGTCCCTCAGAACTTGCAGTGGTTTCAAGCCCATATATTGGGCGGGATGTAATGAAGTCCAAGTTCGGCGGGATGCTGGCTGAACTCGGATGTTTTTTTTTAAAGCGCAATCATTTACAAGGCTAAACCATGCCATGTAAATGATTGCTGCTTTAAAAAAAAGTCTCAGTTCATCCGAGATCCTGCACAGCCACCGAACTCAGACTTCATTACATCCTGGCCATTCTCTTAAAAAAGTATATTTTTCCTTAAACACTGTACTTGGGGTATCAGTCATGTGGACTTTCCTTCTCAACATCTCTTCCCTTATTTTAATGATTGTTGATTTGAGACCCGTGGTTTAGCACACTCCTGATATTTATAGGGCAGTCTGCGATCAGATAGCCGCTGCCCATAGAAAGTGAAAACCTGCCCCATGCAAGCATGCGAATTCATGTGTATGCCGTGCGAAAATTCCGCCATACAGCGGATAGCTGCAAATCTGTTCACAACTCACTCACCATTGAATATTTTTTCCAGTCTGTGCAGTGTGTGCGTAGCCCAGGACTTACTCCTACAGTGAGATACAAACAGGCTGTTCGGATCCGGAGCTGACGTCACTCACCCTCCCTGCAAATGCTTGGGAATGCCTGCATTTTTCCTGACACTCCCAGAAAATGTCAAGTTACCACCCACAAATGTCCGCTTCCTGTCTATCACCTTGCAAACGTCTTGCGGTCTAAATCTTCGCACCATCCTCTCACTGTTTGGTGATGCATCTGCACATTGCCGTGCATACGCATGCAAAGTAATTCGATAATTGGACGGTGTGTGATTTCGCACAACAGTGATCAACTCTGAATTGGGCCCATAGTCTTTCAAGGTACATATTTTACCTTACAAATACATACTAGATGCTCACATCTGCCCTATTACAATATTATCAGTAATACCGTTTTTAACTTTTATTTTGAACCCCCATCCAAAAAAAAAAAACAGTTGGAGAAAGCATCAAATGCTAAGTTTCTTCACGTACAAAGCGGCTAAAGACCTAATGACACGAAGTAAGTAAAAATAACCCTTTGAAATGTGTTACAAGACAATTTTGTGCATTGAAAAGTGACTTTTTTAAGACTAGTATATATATATATATATATATATATATAGTCCAATGCGGTGTCCGGCACTCAGAAGAAAAGAGCGTGAAATGCTGCGGCGCCCTCCTCATGAGAGAAGACTTCCCATAATACAGATGGATGGAATAGGCGGCACTCAGCGGGCTGATACCAAGAATGATTCCTTTATTGGCAACGGGCCCGTTGCCAATAAAGGAATCATTCTTGATATCAGCCTGCTGAGTGCCGCCTATTCCATCCATCTATATATATATATATATATATATATATACAACATATAAAGATAAATGTAATAGCCTGCGAGAAGCAGGAAGTATGGGATTTTGTGAGAGTCTGGCCAGATTCTTAAAGCGGCAATAATTTACAAGGCAAAACCAACCTGGTGATGCCATGTAAATGTTTGGCACTTTAAAGATCAGTCCAGATGCGTGTGAAATCCGACACTTCCTGCTTCTCACAGGCTATTGCATTTAGTCCTTAAAAGTCTGTTCAAAAGTGGTATGTGTAAATGATGTTGGGTGTTCCATGGGAGGAACCGGTGCTCCTATCAGTTGCAACAGCACATACCTATTTATAAAGCAAGTTTATTTACAGTTCATGTGCTTTGTCAGTTCAGTATACAGGTGATGTGATACATCTGCATGAGGTTGATACACTGGGGCATTACTCGGAGTTGCATGTACTGTAACACTGCACAGCTTTTGCAATGTGACTCAGTACATTTAGGTGGCTGGTACAGGGGAGTGTAGATGACTTTTTGATGTGGCATACAGTGAGGGTATGATATAGGGGTATAGACATAAACAGCTGGCAAATCTGAATAAAACCCACTGTGTGCAAAATAAAACTATGTATATGAGAATATTGGCTTGTGTTTTACAAAAACTCACCTGTATATGATTATTTGCTACTAAATCTTCTTTTACGCCTTCATTTACCAGCCCTGAATCATCAGCATCAATGAGATTATCCACAGGGACATCTTGATTTGGTTTCATGTAAGTAAAGTCACTTTCACTGGGATCTAAAGCCACACACACATTGTATGAGTAGGGAAGTGTCAATGTCCCATTTGTATATTGTGAGAGCATCCTGGGATCAACTTGAGGATATAAACTTGAATTATGAGCACCAAATTGTGGGAGTGGTTTTGAATTCTTGCATTTTGATATAATGATTAACATCACAGTTATAATAAACAACAAGGAAATTAGTGCTAGGGCGATTACTAAATATAACTGAAAATCAGATTGAGGATCTTCATCAATGTTCTGCTTATTGAGTTTAGGAGCCATTTGTTGGAAATTATTTGAAATAAGGAGATTTATTGTAACTGTAGCAGAAAGAGAGGGGTCTCCATTGTCCTTCACCATCACCACAACCTTGTGATTCAATATATCCTTCTCATGAAAGACACGTGATGTCCTGATCTCACCCGTGTGCTGACTGATGGTAAAGTGAGATGGTTCTGACATTTGTATGAAGTGATAGGAGAGCCAAGCATTATGTCCAGAGTCTGCATCCACTGCAACCACCTTAGTTATTAATGATCCTTGTTCAGAAGCAAAAGGGACCATCTCAAACACAGCTGGACCACCACTGTCTGCTGATGGGTACAAGATCTTTGGTGCATTATCATTCTGATCCACTATGCGGATAATTAATGTTGCATTGCTGCTCAGAGATGGGGATCCATTGTCTCTAGCAGTTATCTGTATTAGAAACTCCTTGTGCTGCTCATAATCAAATGATCTCTGAGCATAGAGAACCCCAGTCTCTATATTGATGGACAGATAAGAGGACACTGGGAGATCTTTTGTATTAGTGCTGGAAATAGAATAAATAATTTTAGCATTGTCTCCAGTATCAGGATCTGACGCTTGTACACTGTATATTGAGGCTCCTGGTAAGTTGTTCTCTGGCACATAAGCAACATAAGTAGATTTCATAAATATTGGTGGATTGTCATTAACATCTGATATCTCCAATCTGATGGTTCTTCTGCTGGAAAGTGGTGGAGATCCTCTGTCAGTAGCTGCAATTGTTATGTTATAAGAAGAAACTTTTTCTCTGTCCAAAGACCCAGTAGTAACAATTCTATAATATCTGTCAGATGATAACATTAAATTAAAAGTTGTTTCTTCTATTATCTTACAGTCAACTTCTCCATTTGCTCCAGAATCTTTATCATGAACTTTTATGAGCGCTATCACTGTGCCAGGTGCAGAATCTTCAGGAATAGGACTAGATAAGGAGCTGATAGATATATCTGGAACATTGTCATTCTCATCTATTACTTCTACCAGTACTTTACAACGGGCAGCATGGCCACCTCCATCTTTAGCTTGTACAGAGATTTCATAATTATTTGTTAATTCAAAATCTAACTTACTATTTATTTTAATTTCACCACTTATAGGATGGATACTGAAAGTACTTGTGCGGTGAACAGTCCCTGTTGTTTTGATGAAGGAATATGTGATCTGCCCATTAATTCCCTCATCTCTGTCAGTTGCATTAATGGTAATTATTGTAGTATTTATTGGAGTATTTTCATTTACACTGACTTTATATACTTGTTGCTTAAATACTGGAAAATTATCATTTGCATCAGTGACAATGATCCTTACTACAGCAGTACCAGATCTCACAGGATTTCCTCCATCTAAGGCTGTTAGTGTTAGTTTATGAAAATTCTGTGTCTCTCGATCTAAAGGTTTCTCTAACACAAGCTCTGGAAATGTGCTCCCATCTGGGTTGCTGCTTTCACTCAGTGTGAAATACTGATTATCACTGAGCCTGTATCTCTGTACTGCATTCATGCCAATATCTGGGTCTTCTGCAGTTTGTAATAAAAACCTTGTTCCAGGTGAAGTTAATTCAATTGTTTCTAATGTGAATGTATCAGGGAAAAATGCAGGAGAATTATCATTTATATCCTGAATCTCTATTTTAATGGTAAAAACATTTAAGGGATTTTCAACCAAAACATCAAAGGTTAGGAAGCAGGTAGCTGCTGCCCCACACAATGTCTCTCTGTCTATCCTGTCCTTAATGTACAGATTCCCATTATCTTGATTGATATAAAAATATTTATCTGAAACATGTGAATCAATTCTCAGTTTCCTAGATGAGAGCTGTTTTATATCTAATCCAAGATCTTCTGCAATATTTGCTATAATAGAGTCTTTTCTCATCTCTTCTACAATAGAATAATGAATCTGACCAGAGACTGAATGACACAGCCATGATAATAAGAAGGGAAATATTACTTGCCATCTGATTCCTTTGTATGTCTGTGTAGGAGGTTTCATCTCTGCCATTCTCAGTATGTAAAATCTTCCAGAAAAACAAGCTTTTGTATGATCAGTATTTGTAATCCAGTGGAACAGATGTAGTATAGAGTGATGAATCCAACTGTGTATGAATATAACAGAAAATATCCTATATTTGTATTGTAAGAGAATCCAGAAAATGGCTGTGTGTCTTCCTGCAGATCTGCAGTGTGTGTGAGTGATGAAAATACCAGTGGATCTCCAGCTGTTAGGGTCTCCTGCCCTGTGCTGCCACGTCGTCATGGCAACCGGGAGACAAGTGCTAGTGGAGTAACCTGAGCGCAGCTGATACTCCGGTTCGGGTCTTTTGCTGTGCAGTGGTTATAGGCTCTGTGCACGGCAGGGGATCCGGTGCTGGTTTTTGTGCTCACAGTCTGTGAGGTCTGAGTGGGGCGTGGACAGCACCTGCTTTATAAGGCCTCTTTTCAGGGTAAGCAGATGCTGCTGAATCTCTGTTGGTTAGTCAGTTCATGAAAGTTAGCCAGTACTGTGTAGCTTTGTATTTGTTTGTTGCTTACTGCATATAGGCCTGGGGATTTGGTATTACACTCTGCCAATCCAGACCTAGCAGTAAGACTGGAGTCAGTCGTTTAGCTTGCTGGGGTTCTGTTATTACTCAGTGAACTTAGCAAGTTTGCGGCTGTATTCTAACACTTGCCTGTCTAATCCTGTCTCACTGTGCTAGGTGTCAGGGGTCAGTTTAGTGGCAGTAAGCTTAAACCTGTGCACTGCAAGTGAGAATCAGGATTGTGGAGGCTCTCCTTGTGTCTATCATTCCATCTCTGACCAAGGAGTTTACTGCCACACCCGTTGGTAACCCTTTAGGGTTTTGCTGTTGCCCTTAGCAACAGCATTTCGGGTTCTCTACGTATTAAAACACAACATCTTGCTTTTTACATCTGAGCAGTTCTAATACAAGGGAGATACCCAGTTCCTTAGCCTCTGGGCTTCTCTGTTCACTGTGTGTGTATTTTGTTACCCTATCACCTTCTGTGTACGTTATGTCATATTCCCCAGTTTGTCTGTGAGTCCATTTGTTTTGCATAACAGTTCAAACACCAGTACATTCCTGCAGACACTGGAGTGCATAACAGTTCTGACACTAGTACTTTCCTGCAGGCACTGGTGTGCATAACATATTCAGCAGCCTAATACTCCTGTTGAAATTTTGTGGGAATATGGAGCATACCCCTCAAAATACGTTGCAACAGGTGGTCGATCAGGTGCAGGTCCTGACTCGACAATTTAATGATTTGTCCATTAAAATGCACACCTCCCAGGCTGCTGGCGGAGCTCCCGCAGCAGCAGCACCTGCAGGGGTTAAGGAGCCGAAAGTAAATCTCCCGGATCGTTTTTCTGGAGATCGCTCGCAGTTCTTTTGTTTCAAGGAGAGCTGCAAGCTATACTTCCGGCTTAGGCCTCAGTCTTCTGGGTCGGAGATTCAGCGGGTGGGCATAGTGATTTCCTTGCTACAAGGAGACCACCGAGGAGCCGTTGCCCATTGTTTCCCCATCATGTATTAAAGTGGGCATTACCCAGGACCTCTTATCATTAGTCCTTAGAGCACAGGAGCAGGCTCCTCCAGACCTTCCGGTAGGTCTTTTGTTTGTGCCTCCTAGGTTAAGACAGCGAGTGTTCCTGGAATTCCATGCCAAGAAGTCGGCAGGTCACCCGGGTATTGCCAGAACTCGGGAGTTGCTATCTAGGGCGGTGTGGTGGCCCTCGGTGGCTAAGGATGTGGATCAGTGGGTTCGGGCATGTGACATCTGTGCCCGAAATAAGACTCCTAGAGGGGTTCCTGTTGGCCCATTACATCCACTCTCTATCCCATCTAAGCCATGGACCCACATTTCAATGGATTTTGTGGTGGACTTGCCCAAATCCTCGGGGATGACAGCCATCTGGGTTGTCGTTGACAGGTTTTCGAAGATGGCGCACTTCGTTCCACTGGTTGGGCTGCCATCAGCCAGATGCCTGTCTGAATTATTTATGCTGCATGTTGTGCGTCTCCACGGGTTGCCACTTGATGTGGTCTCTGACCGCGGATCCCAGTTTGTGGCCAAATTCTGGAGGGCATTTTGTTCCGATCTCCAGATTTCTGTCAGCTTGTCGTCAGGCTACCATCCGCAGTCTAATGGGCAGACTGAAAGGGTGAACCAGTCCTTGGAGCAGTTCCTCAGGTGTTATGTCTCCAAGTGTCAGACTGACTGGGTTGCTCATCTGTCCATGGCGGAGTTTGCCTATAACAACGCGGCTCACTCTGCTACAGGGATCTCTCCCTTCCTTTGTGTGTATGGGCATCATCCTAAGGCCAATTCTTTTGACCCCCTGGACTCCACGCCTGGTGGTTCCTCTGTGGTTTCGGTCCTTAGAGGTATTTGGCGGAAAGTGAAGAAAGCCCTTGTGTCTGTGTCATTAGTGACCAAAAGGGTTTTTGATAAGCGGAAAAGACCCTGCAGCTTCAAATTAGGAGACTTCGTCTGGTTGTCTACCAAGAATTTGAAGTTGAGACAGCCATCTCATAAGTTAGGGCCCCGGTTCATCGGCCCTTATAAGATCACCAGGGTTATCAATCCGGTGGCATTTCAGTTAGATCTGCCCCGTTCTTTGGGTATCAATAAAATATTTCATTGTTCCCTTTTAAAACGGGCGATTAGTAATCCTTCTTCCAGTGGAAGACCTTCCCCTCTTCTGATACGTGGCCAGAGGGAGTTTGTTGTTGAAAGGATTCTTGACTCCAAGGTGGTTCGGGGTCGGCTGTCATTTTTGGTGCACTGGAAGGGGTATGGCCCGGAGGAGCGGTCGTGGGTGCGCAGTTGTGATCTTCATGCCCCCAGACTGATACGCTCTTTCTTCTCGCAGTTCCCCGATAAACCCGGTGGTAGGGGTTCTTTGACCCCTCGTCAGAGGGGGGGTACTGTTAGGGTCTCCTGCCCTGTGCTGCCACGTCGTCATGGCAACCGGGAGACAAGTGCTAGTGGAGTAACCTGAGCGCAGCTGATACTCCAGTTCGGGTCTTTTGCTGTGCAGTGGTTATAGGCTCTGTGCACGGCAGGGGATCCGGTGCTGGTTTTTGTGCTCACAGTCTGTGAGGTCTGAGTGGGGCGTGGACAGCACCTGCTTTATAAGGCCTCTTTTCAGGGTAAGCAGATGCTGCTGAATCTCTGTTGGTTAGTCAGTTCATGAAAGTTAGCCAGTACTGTGTAGCTTTGTATTTGTTTGTTGCTTACTGCATATAGGCCTGGGGATTTGGTATTACACTCTGCCAATCCAGACCTAGCAGTAAGACTGGAGTCAGTCGTTTAGCTTGCTGGGGTTCTGTTATTACTCTGTGAACTTAGCAAGTTTGCGGCTGTATTCTAACACTTGCCTGTCTAATCCTGTCTCACTGTGCTAGGTGTCAGGGGTCAGTTTAGTGGCAGTAAGCTTAAACCTGTGCACTGCAAGTGAGAATCAGGATTGTGGAGGCTCTCCTTGTGTCTATCATTCCATCTCTGACCAAGGAGTTTACTGCCACACCCGTTGGTAACCCTTTAGGGTTTTGCTGTTGCCCTTAGCAACAGCATTTCGGGTTCTCTACGTATTAAAACACAACATCTTGCTTTTTACATCTGAGCAGTTCTAATACAAGGGAGATACCCAGTTCCTTAGCCTCTGGGCTTCTCTGTTCACTGTGTGTGTATTTTGTTACCCTATCACCTTCTGTGTACGTTATGTCATATTCCCCAGTTTGTCTGTGAGTCCATTTGTTTTGCATAACAGTTCAAACACCAGTACATTCCTGCAGACACTGGAGTGCATAACAGTTCTGACACTAGTACTTTCCTGCAGGCACTGGTGTGCATAACACCAGCTCTGTATTCTTCTCCTTATTGGTCAAACAGCGGCGCTCTGAGGTGAAACTGAGGAACTGCAATACTGAAATATTTTCAGTATTCTGTAACACTATCATTGCATATTATTTATCTTTGCAATGTGATGTATACATAAATGTAGTTACTACATTACTATGTAAACATTTTGAATATTCTTCTTTGTCTTGCTTTTATATATATGAAATAAATTAGCAATGCTGTATCTGTGTACAGTATAGACACTGTTTGTTGACATATGCTGATTACTGTCCTGTGCATAATAAGTTTAGCATGGTAGGTAATTTGTTATTCTCATGTATGGTGTAAAGCTTTCATTTCAAAGTTAATAAAGTTATTTAAATGATTTGATTTAACACTATTGCACAGTACTTATCATAGTGTTAGCACATCTGTTGTAGTTAATTTTGTCAATTTTCACTATTAAATATTAAATATGGATAATGAAAAGTGAAAAATATATAATTGCAAAACAAAAAGATAAACAATATACATAACCATCCACCTAAATCAGTATTTAACATAAATTATCTGATTTTCTATCTGCAATGTTTTTAATGTGTACAATAATGCAGCATTTTAATATTCAGCTGTTTTCTTGTTACTCTTTGCTCTGTATAGTGGGGCAAAAATTAATTATGCCTTATAAATGTTACTACTACTACCTATGGTATTATTATTATTATTATTATTATTAATAATAATAATAATAATAATGTCTAAGTCACTCCTATAAATACATTTGCCGCAGACACTTTATGTAAATATTCATATATTTCTTCAGCTGTTTTCTGATAATCACCTCAATCAGAATTTTGTGTGAGAAATCACAATGAAAAAATAATAATTATAACAATAGCATATATATATAAATATATATATATATATATATATATACACAGTATATATATATATACACATATATATATATATATGGGTGTGGATCATTAGGTTGACCAGAATTAGGTTAACAGTCAATAGTTTGACCCCATATGGTCGACATGCAACATGTTAACATGGTGAAAAGCTCAGCAGGGTCAATAGGTTGACATGTAAAAAGGTAGATAGTTCAAAATGTCATCAGGTACAAAAGGTCAACAGGGTCAAATGGCTGACATGGAAATGGTCGACACAAAAAAGGTCTATACTTTTTTGGTTTTTCGGTTCCATTTTCTATGTTAAACAACATGTGACCCCAATTAGTGTACTGCTTTGCTCACCACACTTCGGGCGAGGTTACTATTCCCAATCATCGTCCAGTGGATGGTAAATGATGAAAAAGTTGAAAAACTAATCACAAAAAACTTCTGTAGACCATTGTCATGTTGACCATTTGAACCTGTTGACATTTTGTACCTGTTGACTTAATGCATGTTGACCATATGGGGTCAACCTATTGACTTTTGACCTACTACTGTTGAGCTATCATCTGGATCCCTATATATAAATATATATATATATATATATATATATGTATATATATATACTTATTTTCCCAAAAATAATGTGTAAATGATTGTTATTAAACCTGATTCAGTCTAATTCTAATAACAAATATGCAGATTTGTTAGTAAATTTATTTACAGTTTTCCACAGTTTTACTTTGCTATGTCATGTATGGGGTATGCGAGTGTGTGTGTGTGTGTGTGTGTGTGTGTGTGTGGGAGAAGTGCCCTGAGCTTGGGCTGCAGGAAGAATGTTTTCCTGTGGCCTTGGGTGCATTATCCTATTTGGACCATTCTATGGCTGGGTAATGAGGAGGAGACAGTTGGGAGGTTGCCAATGCAATACAGGGTCTGCAGTATGTGTAGATCCTAGAGGGTGCCAGTAGATTGCCTTCCAGCAGCCAATGGTGGACAATCTGACATGGTCACATTACATGCACCTGTCTGCATAGCTACAAATGAAGTATACCCAATAATAACATCTGATGCGCTATATTGGTCAATGATATTTACTGACATATTCTTGGTATTTAGATTTCCCATATTCTTCCTTCACAGTTGTAATATAATAATGCAATATAATAATAACTATAATAATAAAAAGAGTATATATATATATATATATATATATATACAGGTTGAGTATCCCTTATCCAAAATACTTGGGACCAGAGGGATTTTGGATATCGGATTTTTCCGTATTTTGGAATAATTGCATACCATAATGAGATATCATGGTGATGGGACCTAAATCTAAGCACAGAATGCATTTATGTTACAAATACACCTTATACACCCAGCCTGATGGTAATTTTAGCCAATATTTTTTTATAACTTTGTGCATTAAGCAAAGTGTGTCTGCATTCACACAATTCATTTATGTTTCATATACACCTTATACACACAGCCTGAAGGTCATTTAATACAATATTTTTAATAACTTTGAGTATTAAACAAAGTTTGTGTACATTGAGCCATCAAAAAACAAAGGTTTCACTATCTCAGTCTCACTCAAAAAAGTCCGTATTTCGGAATATTCCGTATTTCGGAATATTTGGATATGGGATACTCAACTTGTATAAAAAAAAATAAAAAAAATATAAAAAAAATATATATATATATATATATATATATATACTGTATTATGCCAGGGAGACTCTGAAATGTTAGCAACCTCCCTGACAAAAGAAGAGTCTAGCAATCTCTCTTATTGCACCTTACCCCCATCATATTATGCAACAACAACAAAAATAAATCAGAGATATATACATTCTAATGGGATCATCAGCGCCATTTCTCTGCATTGGTTGTAAGACACAATGATCCCTATGGCTACATGCATTTTTAAATAAGGTTTCTTGTGGCCATTTACTGTATATGGAACTACTTATAAAACACAATATATGAGCAATCCATGAAAAGTATCACTGTCTTTCATCATCAACTAGATCTTACTGACTGTTTTGGGGCTCTTTTACATTTGGATGTAAGCAGCGGCGGCTCCTACTTATGTTTAGTAGGGGAACTGCTGCTAACCCCGTGCCCAAAGACAGGAGAGTAGACAGCCAGCCCTGGGTCCCAATACCTGTGCAATGGATCTGGCAGGTGCTAGGACCAATGCATGCGCAGACACCACAGTGCAACTGCGCATTGCCAAACCCTTGGCTTCTATGGACTGCACCAACTGCAGCCTAAAGTAGTCAGATTGGGCTGTGTGAAAAAGCAGGGCATGGCTTCCTACAGGAAGCCAGCTCTCTGCTTATCACAGCCTGGTCTGGCAGTCCCAGAGGGAGGAAACACCTCCCAATAGGACTGCCTTGTGTGACTGTGACCAACAGGTAGGACTTCCAATAGGAAGTCACTGCCAGTCACAGTGAAGCCAGTGCAGTCACGGACTGCATCTGGCTTCATTGACACTGAGCTGGGAGGTACATTTTACTGGGGGGGGGGGGGGGGGGGGGCTGCAGCTCATTGGTAAAATCTGCCACTGGATGTAAGTAATTTTTTTGCAAACTTCTCAGATGTAGCAGCACAAGCCCACTTTAACATCGTGTTTATAAGTATTGCTTTCAAAATCTACATGAAATGCTTTTACAAAAGTAGCAAAGTGTGAGTATTACGGTAGAATGCCTTGTGTGTCTTGTTTCTATAGAAGTTTACCTTGCTAATAAAGCATAAGTTTTCAGAACACTTTCACACCAACTCAGACATACAAAAAAACATTATTCAATTTAAAATATTGTAGTATATAGTATATTTACATTTAGGGGCAGATTCAATTAGCCACAGTGTTTACTGCATGGGTAAAGCTCCAGGTTTAACACTCAGATCTATTCAATTATTAAGCAATTTCCCTGAACTCTAACATGCATTAATTCAACAATTCCAGGTTAAGTGCCTGGAATTTATAGGTTACCTTGTGCAGAAAGCCCCAGAGGGTGCATTGAATGTGGACTTTTCCTCACAGTTCCTGAGGCTGGGAATTAAATACCAGGTTAAGTGCACCCTCTGGGGCTTACTACATGGGGTAGCAACACTCAATTGTATAGCTTAGAGCTATTCAACCCCACAGGCCACAGCTAATTGAATCTGTCCATAAATATTAATTACAGATAGATGTAGATATACTGTAATGTATTAGCAGGGTAGTAGAGAGCCTGGCTGGGACCAGGTATTTTCAGGGGGCATGGCCTAATAATGGGAGGTGTGGCCCTGCACACTTAGATAAAAATAAAGAAAAAAATAATACTTTAAGCGCCTCCCTGGCCACACTGCAGCCCAGCACATGCTGCTGTGTGCTGGGTTGAGAAGAGATGTAGATGCTGCTACCAGGTAAGGGGAGAGACTTGGGCCCACAATGGGCCTCTCAATCAGGCCTAGGCCTGGGTAAATAGTACCTGTCCCCCTTACCTCTTGGCATCACTGTGTATTAGGCACAAATAATAATAATAATAATGATAATAATAATAATAATAATAATAATAATAATAATTTCACTATTAAAAGATTTAGGTTGCTCACTATACATAGAATGAAGACATACTTTTACAAATGATATGGTTAAACTATTCACATCAGCCCTATTGTAACTACATAGAATACATTTTGCAGTATTTTCTTCCAATTATCTTTCACAATTGAGAAGCCCCTGATGATTGTGTTTCAAGAACTATTTTATGCGTGGTCTTTTAAGTGGTAAAAAGTTACCAAACTGTCACAATAAAGTCACCGACCGTCTATATTACTAGAAGTTATTTAGACATAAAGTAACAGTACTATTATAAAATCAAGATAAATAGAATATTTCTTTTAACTGACTTCCAAGGTTGCACAGTATTTTGTGTTTCTGCAGATTTTATAATTAAATGCCATATTACTATGCATATTTTTCCCTCAATAATAAAAAAATCTAATGATGATGTTGATTGTTATTAGAGATGTGTGAGTTTGGAATTACCCAGATTTACACAGATCTCAAAATGGCATCTTATTGGCTATCCAACTGTCATGTGTTTTGGATAGTCAATAGGAAAAATCCAGATAAGGTCAAACTTGCGTTAATTTGGCATTAAAACTGAACCTACACATCTGAAATTTGTTATAACATGTTTTCTCCTTAATAAACAAATATTACAATTGAGAGAATAAAACATTATTCAACATTAGAAATTCCATAAAAGTTATACAAAGTTATAGAGACATAACTTAAAACTTTTGTCATGAATGTTTTCTGAGGAAAGATAAAAATTAAATCAAAATACAATAAAAAAAAAAACTATTTTTCTGATAAAACCCAATCTCTTATGCTATTATTACATTAAAATTAATTACTGCTTCAAAAACATAACTATCTTTAGTTATAGGAGCAAGTCTAAACAAGTAAGACACGTAATGGAATATTACTTACATTTTTAGTTGTATTTTAATACTAATAATGATATTTCAAATTAAAGTACATATGTTTATCTCCTCAAGGCAACTGTATTTTGCATTTTTTCCCCATATTTATTGGTACAATGTTGCAAAACTCACCTCTATAAGACTATTTGTTGGTAAATCTTTCACACTTTCATTTCCAAGTCCTGAATTATCAGCATCAATGAGATTATCCACAGGGACATCTTGATTTGGATTCATATAAGTAAAGTCACTTTCACTAGAATCCAAAGCCACACACACATTGTACGAGTAGGGAAGTGTCAATGTCCCATTTGTATATTGAGAGAGTATTCTGGGATCAACTTGAGGATATATACCTGTATTTAAAGGACCAAAAATTGGGTGTGGTCTAGACCTTTTGCATTTTGATATAATGACCAACATCACAGTAATAATAAATAGGAAGGAAATTAGTGCTAGGGCAACTACTAAGTACAACTGTAAATTAGATTGAGTATCTTCATCAATCAGTTGATTACTATGATTAGGAACCACTTGTTGGAAATTATCTGCAACAATGAGACTTAAAGTGACTGTTGCTGAGAGAGTGGGGTCTCCATTGTCCTTCACCATCACCACAACCTTGTGATTCAATATATCCTTCTCTCGAAACACTTGTGATGTCCTGATCTCACCTGTGTGCTGACTGATGGTAAAGTGAGATGGTTCTGACACTTGTAGAAAGTGATAGGAGAGCCAAGCATTATGTCCAGAGTCTGCATCCACTGCAACCACCTTAGTTATTAATGATCCTTGTTCAGAGGCAAAAGGGACCATCTCAAACACAACTGGACCACCGCTGTCTGCTGATGGGTACAAAATCTTTGGTGCATTATCATTCCGATCCATTATGCGGATAATTAGGGTTGCATTGCTGCTCAGATATGGGGATCCATTGTCTCTAGCAGTTACTTGTATTAGAAATTCCTTGTGCTGCTCATAATCAAAAGATCTCTGAGCATAGAGAAGTCCAGTCTCTATATTGATGGACAGACAAGAGGACACTGGGAGATCTTCTGTATTAGTGCTGGATATTGAATAAATAATTTTAGCATTGTCCCCAGTATCAGGATCTGAAGCTTGTACACTGTATATTGAGGCTCCTGGTAAGTTGTTCTCTGGCACATAAGCAACAGAAGTAGATTTCATAAATATTGGTGGATTGTCATTAACATCTGATATCTCCAATCTGATGGTTCTTCTGCTGGAAAGTGGAGGAGATCCTCTGTCAGTAGCTAATACTGTGATGTTATATCTAGATACTTTCTCTCTGTCCAAAGACTCTGTAGTAACAATTCTATAATACCTGTCAGATGATGACATTAACTTGAAAGATGTTTCTTCTATTATCTTACTGTCAACTTCTCCATTTGCTCCAGAATCTTTATCTTCAACTTTTATGACAGCTATCACTGTGCCAGGTGCAGAATCCTCAGGAATAGGACTAGATAATGATGTGATGGATATCTCAGGAACATTGTCATTCTCATCTATCACTTCTATTAATAGCTTACAACGGGCAGCATGGCCACCTCCGTCCTTTGCTTGTACAGAGATTTCATAATTATTTGTCAATTCAAAATCTAGCTTACTATTGGTTTTAATTTCACCACTTATAGGATGGATACTGAAAGTACCTGTGTGATGGATATTCCCTGATGTTTTGCTGAAGGAATATGTGATCTGTCCATTGACTCCCTCATCTCTGTCATTTGCATTAATGATAATTATTGTAGTATTTATTGGAGTATTTTCATTTACACTGACTTTATATACTTGTTTAAATACTGGAAAATTATCATTTGCATCACTGACAATGATTCTTATTTCTGCAGTACCGGATCTCACAGGATTTCCTCCATCTAAGGCTGTTAGTGTTAGTTTATGAATATTCTGTGTCTCTCGATCTAAAGGTTTCTCTAACACAAGCTCTGGGAATGTGCTCCCATCTGGGTTGCTGCTTTCACTCAGTGTAAAATACTCATTATCACTGAGCCTGTATCTCTGTACTGCATTCATTCCAATATCTGGGTCTTCTGCTGTGTGTAATAAAAACCTTGTTCCAGGTGAAGTTAATTCAATTGTTTCTAATGTAAATGTATCAGGTAAGAACACAGGAGAATTATCATTTATATCCTGAATCTCTATTTTAATGGTGAAGATATTAAAAGGATTTTCAACCACAGCATCAAAGGTTAGGAAGCAGGTAGCTGCTGCCCCACACAGTGTCTCTCTGTCTATCCTGTCCTTAATGTACAGATTCCCATTCTCTGCATTTACATAAAAATATTTCTCTGATATACCTGATACAATTCTCAGTTTCCTAGATGAGAGATGTTTAATATCTAATCCAAGATCTTTTGCAATATTTGCTATAACAGAGTCTTTTCTCATTTCTTCTACAATAGAATAATGAATCTGACCAGAGACTGAATGACACAGCCATGATAATAAGAAGGGAAATATTACTTGCCATCTGATTCCTTTGTATGTCTGTGTAGGAGGTTTCAGCTCAGCCATCCTATTTACCCCAATTCTTCAGCAAAATATAATCCTTTGTGTGTGTGTGTGTGTGTGTGTGGGAGAAGTGCCCTGAGCTTGGGCTGCAGGAAGAATGTTTTCCTGTGGCCTTGGGTGCATTATCCTATTTGGACCATTCTATGGCTGGGTAATGAGGAGGAGACAGTTGGGAGGTTGCCAATGCAATACAGGGTCTGCAGTATGTGTAGATCCTAGAGGGTGCCAGTAGATTGCCTTCCAGCAGCCAATGGTGGACAATCTGACATGGTCACATTACATGCACCTGTCTGCATAGCTACAAATGAAGTATACCCAATAATAACATCTGATGCGCTATATTGGTCAATGATATTTACTGACATATTCTTGGTATTTAGATTTCCCATATTCTTCCTTCACAGTTGTAATATAATAATGCAATATAATAATAACTATAATAATAAAAAGAGTATATATATATATATATATATATATATATATATATATATATATATATATATATACAGGTTGAGTATCCCTTATCCAAAATACTTGGGACCAGAGGGATTTTGGATATCGGATTTTTCCGTATTTTGGAATAATTGCATACCATAATGAGATATCATGGTGATGGGACCTAAATCTAAGCACAGAATGCATTTATGTTACAAATACACCTTATACACCCAGCCTGATGGTAATTCTAGCCAATATTTTTTTATAACTTTGTGCATTAAGCAAAGTGTGTCTGCATTCACACAATTCATTTATGTTTCATATACACCTTATACACACAGCCTGAAGGTCATTTAATACAATATTTTTAATAACTTTGAGTATTAAACAAAGTTTGTGTACATTGAGCCATCAAAAAACAAAGGTTTCACTATCTCAGTCTCACTCAAAAAAGTCCATATTTCGGAATATTCCGTATTTCGGAATATTTGGATATGGGATACTCAACTTGTATAAAAAAAAAAAAAAAAAATATATATATATATATACTGTATTATGCCAGGGAGACTCTGAAATGTTAGCAACCTCCCTGACAAAAGAAGAGTCTAGCAATCTCCCTTATTGCACCTTACCCCCATCATATTATGCAACAACAACAAAAATAAATCAGAGATATATACATTCTAATGGGATCATCAGCGCCATTTCTCTGCATTGGTTGTAAGACACAATGATCCCTATGGCTACATGCATTTTTAAATAAGGTTTCTTGTGGCCATTTACTGTATATGGAACTACTTATAAAACACAATATATGAGCAATCCATGAAAAGTATCACTGTCTTTCATCATCAACTAGATCTTACTGACTGTTTTGGGGCTCTTTTACATTTGGATGTAAGCAGCGGCGGCTCCTACTTATGTTTAGTAGGGGAACTGCTGCTAACCCCGTGCCCAAAGACAGGAGAGTAGACAGCCAGCCCTGGGTCCCAATACCTGTGCAATGGATCTGGCAGGTGCTAGGACCAATGCATGCGCAGACACCACAGTGCAACTGCGCGTTGCCAAACCCTTGGCTTCTATGGACTGCACCAACTGCAGCCTAAAGTAGTCAGATTGGGCTGTGTGAAAAAGCAGGGCATGGCTTCCTACAGGAAGCCAGCTCTCTGCTTATCACAGCCTGGTCTGGCAGTCCCAGAGGGAGGAAACACCTCCCAATAGGACTGCCTTGTGTGACTGTGACCAACAGGTAGGACTTCCAATAGGAAGTCACTGCCAGTCACAGTGAAGCCAGTGCAGTCACGGACTGCATCTGGCTTCATTGACACTGAGCTGGGAGGTAAATTTTACTGGGGGGGGGGGCTGCAGCTCATTGGTAAAATCTGCCACTGGATGTAAGTAATTTTTTTGCAAACTTCTCAGATGTAGCAGCACAAGCCCACTTTAACATCGTGTTTATAAGTATTGCTTTCAAAATCTACATGAAATGCTTTTACAAAAGTAGCAAAGTGTGAGTATTACGGTAGAATGCCTTGTGTGTCTTGTTTCTATAGAAGTTTACCTTGCTAATAAAGCATAAGTTTTCAGAACACTTTCACACCAACTCAGACATACAAAAAAACATTATTCAATTTAAAATATTGTAGTATATAGTATATTTACATTTAGGGGCAGATTCAATTAGCCACAGTGTTTACTGCATGGGTAAAGCTCCAGGTTTAACACTCAGATCTATTCAATTATTAAGCAATTTCCCTGAACTCTAACATGCATTAATTCAACAATTCCAGGTTAAGTGCCTGGAATTTATAGGTTACCTTGTGCAGAAAGCCCCAGAGGGTGCATTGAATGTGGACTTTTCCTCACAGTTCCTGAGGCTGGGAATTAAATACCAGGTTAAGTGCACCCTCTGGGGCTTACTACATGGGGTAGCAACACTCAATTGTATAGCTTAGAGCTATTCAACCCCACAGGCCACAGCTAATTGAATCTGTCCATAAATATTAATTACAGATAGATGTAGATATACTGTAATGTATTAGCAGGGTAGTAGAGAGCCTGGCTGGGACCAGGTATTTTCAGGGGGCATGGCCTAATAATGGGAGGTGTGGCCCTGCACACTTAGATAAAAATAAAGAAAAAAATAATACTTTAAGCGCCTCCCTGGCCACACTGCAGCCCAGCACATGCTGCTGTGTGCTGGGTTGAGAAGAGATGTAGATGCTGCTACCAGGTAAGGGGAGAGACTTGGGCCCACAATGGGCCTCTCAATCAGGCCTAGGCCTGGGTAAATAGTACCTGTCCCCCTTACCTCTTGGCATCACTGTGTATTAGGCACAAATAATAATAATAATAATAATAATAATAATAATGATAATAATAATAATAATAATAATAATTTCACTATTAAAAGATTTAGGTTGCTCACTATACATAGAATGAAGACATACTTTTACAAATGATATGGTTAAACTATTCACATCAGCCCTATTGTAACTACATAGAATACATTTTGCAGTATTTTCTTCCAATTATCTTTCACAATTGAGAAGCCCCTGATGATTGTGTTTCAAGAACTATTTTATGCGTGGTCTTTTAAGTGGTAAAAAGTTACCAAACTGTCACAATAAAGTCACCGACCGTCTATATTACTAGAAGTTATTTAGACATAAAGTAACAGTACTATTATAAAATCAAGATAAATAGAATATTTCTTTTAACTGACTTCCAAGGTTGCACAGTATTTTGTGTTTCTGCAGATTTTATAATTAAATGCCATATTACTATGCATATTTTTTCCTCAATAATAAAAAAATCTAATGATGATGTTGATTGTTATTAGAGATGTGTGGGTTTGGAATTACCCAGATTTACACAGATCTCAAAATGGCATCTTATTGGCTATCCAACTGTCATGTGTTTTGGATAGTCAATAGGAAAAATCCAGATAAGGTCAAACTTGCGTTAATTTGGCATTAAAACTGAACCTACACATCTGAAATTTGTTATAACATGTTTTCTCCTTAATAAACAAATATTACAATTGAGAGAATAAAACATTATTCAACATTAGAAATTCCATAAAAGTTATACAAAGTTATAGAGACATAACTTAAAACTTTTGTCATGAATGTTTTCTGAGGAAAGATAAAAATTAAATCAAAATACAATAAAAAAAAACTATTTTTCTGATAAAACCCAATCTCTTATGCTATTATTACATTAAAATTAATTACTGCTTCAAAAACATAACTATCTTTAGTTATAGGAGCAAGTCTAAACAAGTAAGACACGTAATGGAATATTACTTACATTTTTAGTTGTATTTTAATACTAATAATGATATTTCAAATTAAAGTACATATGTTTATCTCCTCAAGGCAACTGTATTTTGCATTTTTTCCCCATATTTATTGGTACAATGTTGCAAAACTCACCTCTATAAGACTATTTGTTGGTAAATCTTTCACACTTTCATTTCCAAGTCCTGAATTATCAGCATCAATGAGATTATCCACAGGGACATCTTGATTTGGATTCATATAAGTAAAGTCACTTTCACAAGAATCCAAAGCCACACACACATTGTACGAGTAGGGAAGTGTCAATGTCCCATTTGTATATTGAGAGAGTATTCTGGGATCAACTTGAGGATATATACCTGTATTTAAAGGACCAAAAATTGGGTGTGGTCTAGACCTTTTGCATTTTGATATAATGACCAACATCACAGTAATAATAAATAGGAAGGAAATTAGTGCTAGGGCAACTACTAAGTACAACTGTAAATTAGATTGAGTATCTTCATCAATCAGTTTATTACTATGATTAGGAACCACTTGTTGGAAATTATCTGCAACAATGAGACTTAAAGTGACTGTTGCTGAGAGAGTGGGGTCTCCATTGTCCTTCACCATCACCACAACCTTGTGATTCAATATATCCTTCTCTCGAAACACTTGTGATGTCCTGATCTCACCTGTGTGCTGACTGATGGTAAAGTGAGATGGTTCTGACACTTGTAGAAAGTGATAGGAGAGCCAAGCATTATGTCCAGAGTCTGCATCCACTGCAACCACCTTAGTTATTAATGATCCTTGTTCAGAGGCAAAAGGGACCATCTCAAACACAACTGGACCACCGCTGTCTGCTGATGGGTACAAGATCTTTGGTGCATTATCATTCCGATCCATTATGCGGATAATTAGGGTTGCATTGCTGCTCAGATATGGGGATCCATTGTCTCTAGCAGTTACTTGTATTAGAAATTCCTTGTGCTGCTCATAATCAAAAGATCTCTGAGCATAGAGAAGTCCAGTCTCTATATTGATGGACAGACAAGAGGACACTGGGAGATCTTCTGTATTAGTGCTGGATATTGAATAAATAATTTTAGCATTGTCCCCAGTATCAGGATCTGAAGCTTGTACACTGTATATTGAGGCTCCTGGTAAGTTGTTCTCTGGCACATAAGCAACAGAAGTAGATTTCATAAATATTGGTGGATTGTCATTAACATCTGATATCTCCAATCTGATGGTTCTTCTGCTGGAAAGTGGAGGAGATCCTCTGTCAGTAGCTAATACTGTGATGTTATATCTAGATACTTTCTCTCTGTCCAAAGACTCTGTAGTAACAATTCTATAATACCTGTCAGATGATGACATTAACTTGAAAGATGTTTCTTCTATTATCTTACTGTCAACTTCTCCATTTGCTCCAGAATCTTTATCTTCAACTTTTATGACAGCTATCACTGTGCCAGGTGCAGAATCCTCAGGAATAGGACTAGATAATGATGTGATGGATATCTCAGGAACATTGTCATTCTCATCTATCACTTCTATTAATAGCTTACAACGGGCAGCATGGCCACCTCCGTCCTTTGCTTGTACAGAGATTTCATAATTATTTGTCAATTCAAAATCTAGTTTACTATTGGTTTTAATTTCACCACTTATAGGATGGATACTGAAAGTACCTGTGTGATGGATATTCCCTGATGTTTTGCTGAAGGAATATGTGATCTGTCCATTGACTCCCTCATCTCTGTCATTTGCATTAATGATAATTATTGTAGTATTTATTGGAGTATTTTCATTTACACTGACTTTATATACTTGTTGTTTAAATACTGGAAAATTATCATTTGCATCACTGACAATGATTCTTATTTCTGCAGTACCGGATCTCACAGGATTTCCTCCATCTAAGGCTGTTAGTGTTAGTTTATGAATATTCTGTGTCTCTCGATCTAAAGGTTTCTCTAACACAAGCTCTGGGAATGTGCTCCCATCTGGGTTGCTGCTTTCACTCAGTGTAAAATACTCATTATCACTGAGCCTGTATCTCTGTACTGCATTCATACCAATATCTGGGTCTTCTGCTGTGTGTAATAAAAACCTTGTTCCAGGTGAAGTTAATTCAATTGTTTATAATGTAAATGTATCAGGTAAGAACACAGGAGAATTATCATTTATATCCTGAATCTCTATTTTAATGGTGAAGATATTAAAAGGATTTTCAACCACAGCATCAAAGGTTAGGAAGCAGGTAGCTGCTGCCCCACACAGTGTCTCTCTGTCTATCCTGTCCTTAATGTACAGATTCCCATTCTCTGCATTTACATAAAAATATTTCTCTGAGATACCTGATACAATTCTCAGTTTCCTAGATGAGAGATGTTTAATATCTAATCCAAGATCTTTTGCAATATTTGCTATAACAGAGTCTTTTCTCATTTCTTCTACAATAGAATAATGAATCTGACCAGAGACTGAATGACACAGCCATGATAATAAGAAGGGAAATATTACTTGCCATCTGATTCCTTTGTATGTCTGTGTAGGAGGTTTCAGCTCAGCCATCCTATTTACCCCAATTCTTCAGCAAAATATAATCCTTTTGATGGTAGTATGTGTAATCCAGTATGTTAGAACATACAGTATGTGATTATAAATCCAAATGATTATGAAAATAAGATAAAATATCCTGTATTCTGTGTAGAGAGAATCCAGAAAATGGCTGTGTGTCTTCCTGCAGATCTGCAGTGTGTGTGAGTGATGAAAATACCAGTGGATCTCCAGCTCTGTATTCTTCTCCTTATTGGTTAAACAGCGGCGCTCAGAGGTGTAAGTGAGGAACTGCAATGCTGAAATATTTTCAGTATTCTGTAAAACTATTATTGCATTTAATTTATCTTTGCATTGGGTTGTATATATAAATCAAATTACTGCAATAACATGTAAACATTTAGTATATTCTGTTTTGGCTTTCATCTACATTGAATCAGCAATATCTGTGTACAGTATAGACACTATATTTTGATATAAATTGAATACTGTCCTATGTATAATAAGTTTGCACATGCCAGGTAATTAGTTATTTTCATTGGAATAAAGCTATTTTACATATTTGATATGACACTATTGCACAGTGCAACAGTTTTTAGTACATCTCTGGTAGTAAAGTTTTACAATTCTCACTATTAAATAAATATTAAGTGGGATAAATAAAAGTCTAAAATATATAATTACCTAATGTGCTCAGTAAAAAAAAAAAAAAAAAATACAATATTCATACATATCCACCCACCTATATCAGTACTAACCAGTAATTACTTAGTTTTATAATTGCAATATAAGTATTACTAGTAAACAAATATGCAAAAAGTATTTTTTACTCTACACATAATGTACCATATTTATTTTTTAATATTCTTCTGTTATTTTGCTAACCCTGTTTTGTATCTTTGCTTTATACAGTATGGTGCTGTGGAAATTAATGGTGCCTTATAAATAAATGCTAATAATAATAATAATAATAATAATAATAATAACAACATAGATATCAAGGTAACTGGTTAATATATATATATTTCTTTTTAAAACATCCTCAAATAGTTACTTTTTTATTATCAAATTAACTAAGTAATCGCTGTATAAACCCGATTCTGTATAATCGTAATAACAAATATGCAGATTTGATGATATCATTAAACTGAATCAGGTTTAAATAGCAATTGTTTACATAACTTGGTAATAATAAAAATAAATAAAAGTCTTTACTTTGTAACTATGGCTGGGGGGGTGTCGTCATTGACAGCTGCAGGAAAATTACCTTCCTGCATCCTCATATGGGCAGTCTTATTCAGATTGCCCTGCTATGGCTGGTTTCTGAAAAAATAATAATGGTGGATTAGTTGTCTGGGCAACAAAGGGGACAGCAGAGTTTGGAAAGCCTGGGGTGTCAGATTTCTGTCCAGCAGTTATTACTGGCCAATCAGACATGGTTGCATCAGATTTGTTGTGTTAGGGAAAGCACAGCCTGGTGTGTTAGTATCTGATGCCATCATGCCGGGCAATTGGTTAAAGCAAGAATTACTTTTTAAAAATTCAGCAATTTAGCTCTCTTGAAACTACTAATACAAAATAAAGTTAGCTTCTACATTATGATATCCAATTTATACACAAAAAAACATCTAGTTTATTATATAAGAGAATGCTGCTGCTCCACGTCCTGTCAAAGGGCCTCAGAGCTTGAAACGCGTTGGTCAGAGCATCAGACGGAGGAAGGAGACACGGAAGTAATGTCAGTGCTAAGCATGAACGGACGCCGGCAGCCGCAGGACGGGGACCAAAGCCGTGAAATCAACAGTGAGCAGCGGTCAGCAGCTCATGGAAGGTAAGGATAGTAGGGACAGATTCTGGACTCAGTGCAGAATAAAGCACCAACTAATCTTGATAACATCACAGAAGCCTCCATACTCCTAACAAATTAGCACCTCCGATCTGAACATTATAAGAAAAGAGCTGTATACATTATATGTACTAACTCTATTCTTTTCACAGGTATGAGCATTCTTTAATAATTTTCAAGCGCTTCTTTTTTAAGATATTTATATGGTACTTGTTTTATTGAAGCTGCTTTTATATATAAAAGCGCGGTATAAAGTATATATTTTAACATTATATAAGTTACTGATATTCAGCTGTCATGGTACCTCCAGTTCCTTTTTTAAACAGTAGTAATAAAAAACAAAATGAGTGATAACATACCTCCCAACTGTCCTGATTTTTGCAGGACAGTCCCGTTTTTTGGGACTGTCCTGCTGTCCCACCTGTGGGCAGCAGTGTCCTGCGGTGGGGGGAGGGACAGTTGAGAGGCTCCTGCACTTACTGCCCTGCTTAGCAGAGCAGCGGCAAATAGACACTGTGCGTATGCGCACACAGCATCTATTCATGGAGACAGAGGGACTGGGGCATGGCCAGCAGCTCACAGAGCGCTGGGCATGCCACCATAGTGGCAAGAAACGGGGGCCGTGGCTCGCAATCGCGGCATTGTCGCGGAGACATGCCCCTTTCTTCGAAGCTATGCCCCTTTTCTAATTCCACAGCCCTTTTTCCCGGTGGGTGTGGCTTCACCGTGCAATGGTCCCTCTTTACAAGATGGTAAAGTTGGGATGTATGGTGATAATGATTACTTGACATTCACTATACCAACTATCTGTATAGCAAGAAGTATACCCAATAATACATTTGCTGTACTATATTGGTCTATGATATTTAATGAATTAGGGCGAAATTCAATTGTGCTCAATAAAATTTTTGGGCCAAAAACTCAGCTTTAGTCATTTTTTTGCTCAATGGTTTTATCAGGCAATTCAATTGCAGCCCATTTTTTTTTCCAACCAAGAATTGACCCGTTTTTAGGCAAAAACACACAAGATCGGAAAGAGTTCTTGGATCCATGCATTTTTGCATCTGCATTTAGAAAAACAGGTCAGTTAATGGGGATTTTATTTCTCCTGCCTACGGGCATGTAAAAAAAAAAAAATCCAGATAGTGTCGGCTTTCTGTGACAATAGAATAACCCCTGGGGGATAAAATAGTTACGGTAATTTACCATGGCTAATTGAATTCCCCCCATATTTCTTGCATCTAGATTCCCATATTCCTCCCTCATAATTGTAATATAATAATGTGATAAAAAAGCAATAGTTTCCTTACATTCATTATTATGGCAGGAGAATGCCTTGTGTGTCTCCTTTCTATAGAATTTATGAAGTTTGTTTTGCAGTACCACTTATATGATAAAAACTAATAAAGCTTAAGTAAAGAGAACACTTTCACACCAACTCAGACATACATAAAACATTATTTGAAATAAAATGTAGCATAAATTTATATTTTTTGGAGCAGATTCAATTAGCTGCAGTGTTTACTGCACAGGTAAAGCTCTGGATTTAACGCCCAGAGCTGTTCAATTATTAGGCAATTTATCAAATGCTGTAAACCTGCATTAATTCATAGATTCCAAGGGCCTGGGATCTATGGGTTACCTTACACAGTAAGCCCCAGTGTATGCATTTAGTGCAGATATTCTCATCGCAACTCCTGAGGCTGTGAGGAAAAATCTGATTGAAGTGCACCTTCTGGTGCTTACTGTGCAGCATAACAGCACTCAATTGTATAGCTTTGGGGAAGAACTATATAACCCTGTTGCTAATGGAATCTATGTTTAATTTCCAAAAATACTTAAATCAACTGTATTTTGCATTATATTTTATCCCACATGCATTAGTAAAGTGTTACAAAACTCACCTGTATAAGACTATTTGTTGGTAAATCTGCTTTAACACTTTCATTTCCAAGTCCTGAATCATCAGCGTCAATGAGATTATCAACAGGGACATCTTGATTTGGTTTCATATAAGTAAAGTCACTTTCAGTGGAGTCCAAAGCCACGCACACATTGTACGAATAGGGAAGTGTCAATGTCCCATTTGTATATTGAGAGAGGATCCTTGGATCAACTTGAGGATATAAACTTGAACTTAAAGGACCAAAAAATGGGGGTGGTCTAGACTTTTTGTATTTTGTTATAATGACTAACATCACAGTAACAATAAAAAGGAAGGAAATTAGTGCTAGAGCAATTACCAAGTAGAACTGCAAATTAGATTGGGGGTCTTCATCTTTGAGTTGATTACTGAGCTTTGGAACCACCTGTTGGAAATTATCTGCAACAACAAGACTTAAGGTGACTGTAGCTGAGAGAGATGGGTCTCCATTATCCTTCACCATCACTACAACCTTGTGATTCAATATATCCTTCTCATGAAAGACACGTGATGTCCTGATCTCACCCGTGTGCTGACTGATGGTAAAGTGAGATGGTTCTGACACTTGTATGAAGTGATACGAGAGCCAAGCATTATGTCCAGAGTCTGCATCCACTGCAACCACCTTAGTTATTAAAGATCCTTGTTCAGAGGCAAAAGGGACCATCTCAAACACAGCTGGGCCACCACTATCTGCTGAAGGGTATAAGATCTTTGGTGAATTATCATTCTGATCCACTATGCGGATAATAAGTGTTGCATTGCTGCTCATAGATGGAGATCCATTGTCTCTAGCAGTCACCTGTATTAGAAACTCCTTGTGTTGCTCATAATCAAATGATCTCTGAGCATAGAGAACCCCAGTCTCTATATTGATGGAGAGATAAGAGGACACTGGGAGATCCTCTGTATTAGTGCTGAAAAGTGAATAAATAATTTTAGCATTGTCTCCAGTATCAGGATCAGATGCTTGTACACTGTATATTGAGGATCCTGGTAAGTTGTTCTCTGGCACATAAGCAACATAAGTAGATTTCACAAATATTGGTGGATTGTCATTAACATCTGCTATCTCCACTCTGAAAGTTCTTCTGCTGGAGAGTGTGGGAAATCCTCTGTCAGTAGCTACAATTGTGATATCATAAGAAGATATTTTCTCTCTGTCCATGGAACCTCTGGTGACAATTCTATAATAATTGTCAGATAACATTAAATTAAAATACATCTCTTCTATAAGTTTACAGTCAACTTCTCCATTTGCTCCAGAATCTTGATCATGAACATTTATCAGAGCTATTAAAGTGCCAGGTGCGGAATCCTCAGGAATAGGACTAGATAATGATGTGATGGATATCTCAGGAGCATTGTCATTCTCATCTATCACATCTATCAATACTTTAGAATGGGCAGCATGTCCACCTCCATCCTTTGCTTGTACAGAGAGTTCATAATTCTCAGTTGATTCAAAATCTAAATTACTATTTATATTAATTTCACCATTTATAGGATCAATACTAAAAGTACCTGTGCGGTGAACATTCCCTGATGTTTTGCTGAAGGAATATGTGATCTGTCCATTGATTCCTTCATCTCTGTCTGTTGCATTAACAGTGATTATTGTAGTATTGATTGGAATATTTTCATTTACACTGACTTTATATACTTGTTGTGTAAATACTGGAAAATTATCATTTGCATCAGTAACAATGATCCTAACTAAGGCAGTACCAGATCTCACAGGATTTCCTCCATCTAAGGCTGTTAGTGTTAGTTTATGAATATTCTGTGTCTCTCGATCTAAAGGTTTCTCTAACACAAGTTCTAGAAATGTGCTCCCATCTGGGTTGCTGCTTTCACTCAGTGTAAAATACTCATTATCACTGAGCCTGTATGTCTGTACTGAATTCATTCCAATATCTGGGTCTTCTGCTGTTTGTAATACAAATCTTGTTCCAGGTGATGTTAATTCAATTGTTTCTAATGTGAGGGTATCAGGTAAGAAAACAGGAGAATTATCATTTATATCCTGAATCTCTATTTTCACTGTGTAAATATATAAGGGATTTTCAACCACAGCATCAAAGGTTAGGAAGCAGGTAGCTGCTGCCCCACACAGTGTCTCTCTGTCTATCTTGTCCTTAATGTACAGATTCCCATTATCTACATTTACATAAAAATATTTCTCTGATACACGAGATACAATTCTCAGTTTCCTAGATGAGAGATGTTTAATATCTAATCCAAGATCTTCTGCAATATTTGCTATAACAGAGTCTTTTCTCATCTCTTCTACAATAGAATAATGAGTCTGACCAGAGACTGAATGACACAGCCATGATAATAAGAAGGGAAATATTACTTGCCATCTGATTCCTTTGTATGTCTGTGTATGAGGTTTCTTCTTAGCCATTTTCAGCCTTTCAAATATCCAAGAGATTTAAAGATCCCTTAGTACAAGGGAAATCCTGTTTTAAGTCCTTATGATTAAAAGAAAATGAGTAAGAAAATGTATTTTGCTGACAAGAGAATCCAGAAAATGGCTGTGTGTCTTCCTGCAGATCTGCAGTGTGTGTGAGTGATGAAAATACCAGTGGATCTCCAGCTTTGTATTCTTCTCCTTATTGGTCAAACAGCGGCGCTCTGAGGTGAAACTGAGGAACTGCAATACTGAAATATTTCCAGTATTCTGTGCTATTCGTATTACAATTTTATTTACATTTGCATGCATGCATTATAAATTTTCTTTTTACATGTGTTGAATGCATACATTTAATTACTCCATTTAAAGGTTTAGAATTTGTAAATCTCATTTTGGATTGTCTTAGAGAGTATTTCTACATATCAAATAAATTAGAAAATGATGTGGCTATGTACACTCTCAGTTGCCATAGGCTGTAGTAGTGACCTATTTAGGTTAATACATGGCTGAAAATGTGTTCTTCCCATCATAGGGGGAATGTAGAGCTCTAACGTCAAAGTGAATAAAGTTACTGAAAATGTTGTTAGTGAAAACTTATGTACAGTACGTGTCGCTGTAATTAACTTTGCTAATCCCTATTATTAAATAAATTTGAAATAGGATAAAGAAAAATATATAGTAAAAAAATTATTCCAGAAGGTACCCAGTAGAAAAAAAGAAATACTCTCTTCATACTGTCTGTCTATCGATCTATCTATCTATCTATCTATCTATCTATCTATCTATCTATCTATCTATCTATCTATCCACACACACATACACCCACATGTATCAGCATTTTTTTAAATCTGAAATGTAAGCACAGTACAACTAGTAGACATTTCTGCATGATGGGTCTTAAGTACACAATTAATTAGAGATGAGCGGGTTCGGTTTCTTTGAATCCGAACCCGCACGAACTTCACTTTTTTTTCCACGGGTCCGAGCGACTCGGATCTTCCCGCCTTGCTCGGTTAACCCGAGCGCGCCCGAACGTCATCATGACGCTGTCGGATTCTCGCGAGGCTCGGATTCTATCGCGAGACTCGGATTCTATATAAGGAGCCGCGCGTCGCCGCCATTTTCACTCGTGCATTGAGATTGATAGGGAGAGGACGTGTCTGGCGTCCTCTCCATTAGAATAGAGATAGATAGATTAGATAGAGAGAGATTGTGCAGAGTCGCAGACAGAGTTAGTTTACCACAGTCAGTGACCAGTGCAGTTGCTAGTTAACTTTTATTTAATATAATATATCCGTTCACTTCTCTCTGCTATATCCGTTCTCTGCCTGAAAAAAAAAACGATACACAGCACAGTCAGTCACACAGTGTGACTCAGTCTGTGTGCACTCAGCTCAGCCCAGTGTGCTGCACAGTCATCAATGTATAAATTAAAAGCTTATAATTAATTGTGGGGGAGACTGGGGAGCACTGCAGGTTGTTAGCAGGAGCCAGGAGTACAATTATATTAATTAACAGTGCACACTTTTGCTGCAGGAGTGGTGACCAGTGCCTGACCACCAGTATAGTATTGTTGTATACTACTAATATCTCTTTAAATATCAACCAGTCTATATTAGCAGCAGACACAGTACAGTGCGGTAGTTCACGGCTGTGGCTACCTCTGTGTCGGCACACGGCAGGCAGTCCGTCCGACCAGAATTGTATTATTTATTATTATATACCTACCACCTAACCGTGTTTTTTTTTAAATTCTTTATACCGTCATAGTGTCATCCTAATTGTTACGAGTATACTACTATCTCTTTATCAACCAGTGTACAGTGCGGTAGTTCACGGCTGTGGCTACCTCTGTGTCGGCACACGGCAGGCAGTCCGTCCGACCAGAATTGTATTATTTATTATTATATACCTACCACCTAACCGTGGTTTTTTTTTCATTCTTTATACCGTCATAGTGTCATCCTAATTGTTACGAGTATACTACTATCTCTTTATCAACCAGTGTACAGTGCGGTAGTTCACGGCTGTGGCTACCTCTGTGTCGGCACACGGCAGGCAGTCCGTCCGACCAGAATTGTATTATTTATTATTATATACCTACCACCTAACCGTGGTTTTTTTTTCATTCTTTATACCGTCATAGTGTCATCCTAATTGTTACGAGTATACTACTATCTCTTTATCAACCAGTGTACAGTGCGGTAGTTCACGGCTGTGGCTACCTCTGTGTCGGCAGTCGGCAGGCAGTCCGTCCATCCATAATTGTATTATTATTATAATATATACCACCTAACCGTGGTTTTTTTTTTCATTCTTTATACCGTCGTCATAGTGTCATACTAGTTGTTACGAGTATACTACTATCTCTTTATCAACCAGTGTACAGTGCGGTAGTTCACGGCTGTGGCTACCTCTGTGTCGGCAGTCGGCAGGCAGTCCGTCCATCCATAATTGTATTATTATTATAATATATACCACCTAACCGTGGTTTTTTTTTCATTCTTTATACCGTCGTCATAGTGTCATACTAGTTGTTACGAGTATACTACTATCTCTTTATCAACCAGTGTACAGTGCGGTAGTTCACGGCTGTGGCTACCTCTGTGTCGGCACTCGGCAGCCCGTCCATAATTGTATATACCACCTAACCGTGGTTTTTTTTTCTTTCTTTATACATACATACTAGTTACGAGTATACTATCTCTTTATCAACCAGTCTATATACTAGCAGCAGACACAGTACAGTGCGGTAGTTCACGGCTGTGGCTACCTCTGTGTCGGCACTCGGCAGCCCGTCCATAATTGTATACTAGTATCCAATCCATCCATCTCCATTGTTTACCTGAGGTGCCTTTTAGTTGTGCCTATTAAAATATGGAGAACAAAAATGTTGAGGTTCCAAAATTAGGGAAAGATCAAGATCCACTTCCACCTCGTGCTGAAGCTGCTGCCACTAGTCATGGCCGAGACGATGAACTGCCAGCAACGTCGTCTGCCAAGGCCGATGCCCAATGTCATAGTACAGAGCATGTCAAATCCAAAACACCAAATATCAGTAAAAAGCCTCTTTTTTTCTTTGCGTCATGTGCTGTTTGGGGAGGGTTTTTTGGAAGGGACATCCTGCGTGACACTGCAGTGCCACTCCTAGATGGGCCCGGTGTTTGTGTCGGCCACTAGGGTCGCTAATCTTACTCACACAGCTACCTCATTGCGCCTCTTTTTTTCTTTGCGTCATGTGCTGTTTGGGGAGGGTTTTTTGGAAGGGCCATCCTGCGTGACACTGCAGTGCCACTCCTAGATGGGCCCGGTGTTTGTGTCGGCCACTAGGGTCGCTAATCTTACTCACACAGCTACCTCATTGCGCCTCTTTTTTTCTTTGCGTCATGTGCTGTTTGGGGAGGGTTTTTTGGAAGGGACATCCTGCGTGACACTGCAGTGCCACTCCTAGATGGGCCCGGTGTTTGTGTCGGCCACTAGGGTCGCTAATCTTACTCACACAGCTACCTCATTGCGCCTCTTTTTTTCTTTGCGTCATGTGCTGTTTGGGGAGGGTTTTTTGGAAGGGCCATCCTGCGTGACACTGCAGTGCCACTCCTAGATGGGCCCGGTGTTTGTGTCGGCCACTAGGGTCGCTAATCTTACTCACACAGCTACCTCATTGCGCCTCTTTTTTTCTTTGCGTCATGTGCTGTTTGGGGAGGGTTTTTTGGAAGGGACATCCTGCGTGACACTGCAGTGCCACTCCTAGATGGGCCCGGTGTTTGTGTCGGCCACTAGGGTCGCTTATCTTACTCACACAGCGACCTCGGTGCAAATTTTAGGACTAAAAATAATATTGTGAGGTGTGAGGTATTCAGAATAGACTGAAAATGAGTGTAAATTATGGTTTTTGAGGTTAATAATACTTTGGGATCAAAATGACCCCCAAATTCTATGATTTAAGCTGTTTTTTAGTGTTTTTGGAAAAAAACACCCGAATCCAAAACACACCCGAATCCGACAAAAAAAATTCGGTGAGGTTTTGCCAAAACGCGTTCGAACCCAAAACACGGCCGCGGAACCGAACCCAAAACCAAAACACAAAACCCGAAAAATTTCAGGCGCTCATCTCTACAATTAATAGTTACTATATCTATCAATATATGTCACTCTTATAGGCACATTTGCGCTACATACATCATGTAAGCATATATATAAATATATATATATATATATTTTTACTTTTCTCGGATAATCCTCGGAAACTGAATGTTGCTCTGAAAGAAATTATCAATTCAAAATGAAATTATGATTATAACTAGATCCCGTATATCACATGCACTGTCTTAAAGCAAGAATTACTGTCAACACTTTCATCAATTCAACTCTCATAAAACCTACTGATACAAGAGGTATTTAGCTTCCATCACAGATCACATTTAAACGACAAAAAAGTCAGAATATTTTACATTATAACACAACTTGTTGATTTACTGTAACTCTCATGACACATCTAATCCCATTTATAAACAATAATATCAGTAATAAAAATTACTTGATGGGATGTAGTAGCTTCACAAAACAAATGGTGATATTACAACCATGTCAACATTCTTATGTCGACATGACGAATGTCATCATTATCACTGTTGACATTTTGTACCCAATTATTTTTTTTTTTATATGCCTTACACCGCTTACTTGTACAGCGAGAAATGAAGTATACTGAGCAATACATCAGATGCACTATACTATATCTGATAATCTAGTGTGCCATGATTCAAAATAGTTTGGGTACCATTGCTATATATGATGTTTACTGAAATATCCCATGCACTTTAGTCATATTAGTAATATTAGTCATATTAGTAATATATTAATGCAGAACTAACAAAAGCAAACACTATCCATAAGCACATACAGTATGATGGAAGGATTGTGTCTCCTTTCCATAGAAATTATGACGCTTATCTTGAGTATCACTTACATGGAAAATATTGATAAAGGTTAAGTATAAAGAACTGGATTGGTATGTGATCCCACAGATGGGATGCTGGTGGTCACAATATTGACGCTTGAATCCCGATGTTCACAATCCCAACAGGGGTGAGGTAAGTATTCTACCTACCCCCTAACCCTAATCCTACATTCTGCAGCCTAACCCTAACCCCCATTATTGCCTAAAACCTGACCCCCCAGGTGGTGCCTAACCCTAATGCAGTCAAAATTCCGGCTGTTGGGAACCCGGCAGTCAGGATACTGACACCATAATAGCGACAGTCGTCATTTTACCAGCAGCCAGAATACTGACGCCTGCCTATAATTCCCACTTGGTTGGTGGGTCCACGCCACCAACCAAGTGGAAATAGAACCTGTGGCAAGCAAAGCTCACCACAGGGCCCAATATGTGGTGAATGCAGTGAGCCTGCGAGGGGACTCACTGCCGGTATTCCAGGAGATGGGATGCTGCTGTCGGGATACTGACATCCCATCAGCGGGTATTACATACCAGATCCCTGCATGTATCACCATGATTAATAGAACCATCTTATTTTTTACAGAACATTTCCTTTTACTTACGTCTAGGTTTGTGTAGTATTTTCTGTTTCTGTAGAGTTTGTACATTTATGCCATGTTAGTACTCATACAGTATAGTCTGTTTCTGTAGAGTTTGTACATTAAATTCTGCGGCACCCTGCTAAAACAGCCGCCCGCTCCCTGCCCTCCCAGCATGTAAAGATGCCACGTGCATGCGCACGGCATCCATTCATGCTGTGGGAGAGAGCTTGGTGCTGGGCACACCCCCAACAGTGACGTCGCCGGCCACCCACGCCCCCTGTAGCAACGTCTGTGGGCCGCACCGCCCACTTAAATGATGTTGCATGGTCACGCCCCCTATTTTGCAAAGCCATGCCCCCGTCTCAGATGCGCGCATGGCAAAGCCGCACACACACACATATGCCCCAGGAGTCCGGCGCCCTGCCCTCTACAATTTCTAGAGGGAACACTACATTTATGCCATGTTAGTACACATACAGTATAGTCTGTTTCTGTAGAGTTTGTACATTTATGCCATGTTAGCACACATACAGTATATTCTGTTTCTGTAAAGTTTGTATATTTATGCCATGTTAGCATACATACAGTATAGTCTGTTTCTGTAGAGTTTGTACATTTATGCCATGTTAGTACACATACAGTATATTCTGCTTCTGTAAAGTTTGTATATTTATGCCATGTTAATATACATACAGTATTTTTTTCTAAATAAAAAATCAAAGATGCACCAGGGCTTCAAAAAAAGCTTGCTTGTCTGGCACACTATTGGGGTGGGATGCTGGTGTCAATGGTGGTGCTATTAAGATTCATGTGCTTTGGGTGTTCTGGCTACACTCTGGTATGTCTTTTGCTGCCACAGTACCAAGCACGGATTTGTTCAAAGGTGGATGTAGAAGGGTGAGTTTACAGATTGGTGCCTCTTGTGAGAGTACCCTTTCTGAAGGTCTATCTTAAGGTATGGGATTACAGGGAAGCTGCCCAGGCCCCCATGATTTTAGGGGCCTGCAAGCTGAGGTGGGTACATCTGCCCACAGGGCTAGGGCCTCTGGAGCTTCTTGGGAGGTAGGTAGAGAATGCTGACCAGCCACTCTGATTGATTACATACAATCAGAGTAGCCAGACAGCACTCTCTACCTTCCTCCCGGCCTGCAGTCAGATTGTGAATGGAGGACAGCTTGAGGATTGGAAATGGCAGGAAGCATGTGGAGAGACAGTGCAGGACCACAGGAGTTATGTTTTTTTTTATTCCCATGAATGGGTGAGTCGGGGCCCCAGTGCTTTGCTTTACCCAGGATCACAATGCAGTTAAGATGGTCCTGCCCCTGTCTCCCCAGCCAGCTCCCTTGTGTCTCTCCAGCCCGCACCCTTCTGCCATCTTTGCACATTGTAAAGAGACATGTCAAGAGGACATATTTGTAGGAGGGAGCTAATATACAGATGGAGCCATGCTGCTATATCGTAGGCGGGGGAGAGCAGCATACCAAGGTGTGCCTGCGCCTCGGCTCGCTGACGAGTGAATACAGATGCTCCCATTCACTTTGAATGGGACACGTGCGCGTCTACGATGCGTGCTCATCCCATTCTCTCCCAGTGGTCTGCCTTGCTGGGCGTGACTAAGCACAGATGGAGCCACGATTAGCGTGGCTCCATTTGTATAGTTGGTGGTGGTGGGGGGGGGAGTGGTTACAATTATGTAACTAATATTAATAGTGTCAGCATATTGTGTCAACATTACATTACCAACAATGTGATTGTCGACGTTGTGAATGTCAGCAAATCATACTGATTCCATATTTAATATTTGCCAGTGTATAAGAGCTTATCTAACCTTATACTGACTGGATTTAAACTTTTATTATGAATGTTTTCTGTAGATACAAATTCAATCAAAATAAATCTATCTGATCATCCCAATCTATTAATCTATTAAATTATTAAATGAAATCTATCATAGAAGTAATACCTTTAAAACATTGGCCCTCATTCCGAGTTGTTCACTCGCTAGCTGCTTTTAGCAGCCATGCAAACGCTAAGCCTCCGCCCTCTGGGAGCGTATCTTAGCTTAGCAGAAGTGCGAACGAAAGGATAGCAGTTTTGCTGTTAAATCTTTTCATGTCGTTTCTGAGTAGCTCCAGACCTACTCCTTCCTTGCGATCACTTCAGACTGTTTGGTTCCTGGTTTGACGTCACAAACACGCCCTGCGTCCGGCCAGCCACTCCCCCGTTTCCCCAGGTACGCCTGCATTTTTTAGCACACTCCCGGAAAATGCTCAGTTACCTCCCAGAAATGCCCCTTTCCTGTCAATCACTCCCCGATCAGCAGTGCGACGGAAAAGCGCCGGTAGACCTTGTGTAAAACTGCATACTTTTGTGTGAAAGTACTTCGCACGTGCGTACTGCAGCCCGTATGCATGCGCAGAAATGCCATTTTTTTGCCTGAACGCCGCAATGCGACCGAAAGCAGCTAGCGAACAACTCGGAATGAGGCCCATTATTGCATTATTTAGAAAAAGACGCAACTCTAGACAAATTCATGACTCATTCATAATGGAACATTTCTAGTTGTGTTTTATATGTAGTATGACATATCAAATCAAGTGTTTATATTTGATTTCTGGAAATCCTCAAGCAACTGTTATTTGCATTTTATTTAATTGTTCCATATGCACTGGTACAATGTTGGTACAACTCACCTGTATAAGACTACTTGTTGGTAAATTTTCATTTCCAAGTCCTGAATCATCAGCATCAATGAGATTATCCACAGGAACAGTTCCATTTGGTTTCATGAAAGTAAAGTCACTTTCACTGGAATCCAAAGCCACACACACATTGTATGAATAGGGAAGTGTCAATGTTCCATTTGTATATTGAGAGAAGATCCTAGGATCAATTTGAGGATATACATTTGTACTTAGTGGACCAAAATCTGGGAGTGACTTGGACTTCTTGCATTTTGATATAATGACCAACATAACAGTTACAATAAATAGCAAGGAAATTAGCGCTACGGCAATAACTAAGTACAATTGCAAATTAGATTGTACATCTTGGTTAATACGTTCATTACTGAGTTTAGGAACCACCTGTTGGAAATTATCTGCAACAACGAGACTTAAAGTGACTGTAGCTGAGAGAGAGGGGTCTCCATTGTCCCTCACCATCACCACAACCTTGTGATGAAATATATCCTTCTCATGAAAGACACGTGATGTCCTGATCTCACCCGTGTGCTGACTGATGGTAAAGTGAGATGATTCTGACACTTGTATGAAGTGATATGAGAGCCAGGCATTATGTCCAGAGTCTGCATCCACTGCAACCACCTTAGTTATTAATGATCCTTGTTCAGAGGCAAAAGGGACCATCTCAAACACAGCTGGACCACTGCTATCTGCTGATGGGTACAAGATCTTTGGTGCATTATCATTCTGATCCACTATGCGGATAATTAGTGTTGCATTGCTGCTCACAGATGGGGATCCATTGTCTCTAGCAGTTACCTGTATTAGAAACTCCTTGTGCTGCTCATAATCAAATGATCTCTGAGCATAGAGAACCCCAGTCTCTATATTGATGGAGAGAAAGGAGGACACTGGGAGATCTTCTGTATTAGTGCTGAATAGTGAATAAATAATTTTAGCATTGTCTCCAGTATCAGGATCTGAAGCTTGTATACTGTATATTGAGGCTCCTGGTAAGTTGTTCTCTGGCACATAAGCAACATAAGTAGATTTAATAAAAATTGGGGGATTGTCATTAATATCTGATATCTCCAATTTGATGGTTCTTCTGCTGGAGAGTGGGGGAGATCCTCTGTCAGTAGCTAATATTGTGATATTATAAGTAGAAACTTTCTCTCTGTCCATGAAATCAGTAGTAATAATTCTGTAATAACTGTCAGATGATAGTAATAAATTAAATGATTTTTCTGTGAGTTTACAGTCAACTTCTCCATTTGCTCCTGAATCTTGATCAAGAACTTCAATCAGAGCAATCACTGTGCCAGGTGCTGAATCCTCAGGAATAGGACTAGATAATGATGTGATGGATATCTCAGGAGCATTGTCATTCTCATCTATCACTTCTATCAATAATTTGCAATGGGCAACAAGTCCACCTCCATCCTTTGCTTGTATAGAGAGTTCATAATTCCTTGTTAATTCAAAATCCAATGGTTTATTAATTTTAATTTCACCATTTATAGGGTTAATGCTGAAAGTACCTGTGTAATGGACATTTCCTGATGTTTTACTAAAGGAATATGTGATCTGTCCATTGACACCTTTATCTCTGTCTGTTGCATTTATAGTGATTACTGTAGTATCTATTGCAGTATTTTCATTCACACTGACCTTATACAGTTGCTGAGAAAATACTGGATAATTGTCATTGGCATCAGTAACAATGATCCTTACTAAAGCTGTACCAGATCTTACAGGGTTTCCTCCATCTAAGGCTGTTATAATTAACTCATGAATGTTTTGTGACTCTCGATCCAAAGGTTTTTCTAACACAAGCTCTGGGAGTGTGCTCCTATCTGGGTTGCTGCTTTCACTCAGTATAAAATACTGATTGTCACTGAGCCTGTATGTCTGTACTGAATTAATTCCAATATCTGGGTCTTCTGCAATTTGTAATACAAATATTGTTCCTGGTGATGTAGATTCTATCATTTCTACTGTGAGCATCTCATTAAAAAAATTAGGGGAATTATCATTTTTATCCTGAATTTCTATTTTTACCCTGAAAACATTTAATGGATTTTCAACCACAGCATCAAAGGTTAGGAAGCAGGTAGCTGCTGCCCCACACAGTGTCTCTCTGTCTATCCTGTCCTTAATGTACAGATTCCCATTATCTGCATTTACATAAAAATATTTCTCTGATACACGAGATACAATTCTCAGTTTTCTAGATGAGAGCTGTTTAATATCTAATCCAAGGTCTTCTGCAATATTTGCTATAACAGAGTCTTTTCTCATTTCTTCTACAATAGAATAATGAATCTGACCAGAGACTGAATGACACAGCCATGATAATAAGAAGGGAAATATTACTTGCCATCTGATTCCTTTGTATGTCTGTGTGTGAGGTTTCATCTCAGCCATCCTATTTGTCTGAATACTTCAGCAAAATATAATCCTTTTGATGGTTGGTATTTGTAATCCAGTGAGTTACAACATATAGAATTATAAATCCAAGTGTTTGTGAAAATATCCTGTATTCTGTGTAAGAGAATCCAGAAAATGGCTGTGTGTCTTCCTGCAGATCTGCAGTGTGTGTGAGTGATGAAAATACCAGTGGATCTCCAGCTCTGTATTCATCTCCTTATTGGTCAAACAGCGGCGCTCAGAGGTGTAAGTGAGGAACTGCAATACTGAAAAATTTTCAGTATTCAGTATTACTACTGTACAGTTTGTCTGTTAGTTTTGTAAATCTGAAATTTATTTACAAAGTTTCTTAAATAGATTTAATTTATACATTTAAATACTGCAATTAGAATGTAAACATTTCATAAATGTTCAATAATCCTAAATACCACATTCATCTAGCAATTGCTTTGGCAAACTTCCATGTGCTTTTTTCCAATAAAATACATCTTATTTACAAAATGATGTAAATAGGATACACAAGCAGACTCTTCTGATTAAAATGATATGTGGCATGCCTATATTCTGTGTGTAACCATGGCTGCAACTGCATAGGATAGTAAACACTGTAACGTAGCATTCTTATGCAGATATAGGCGCGGTCGCACACAGAATATAGGCATGCCACATATCATTTTAATCAGCAGAGTCTGCTTGTGCACCTTTTTTGCATAGCAATGCAAATAAGATGCACTTTAATAAAAAAAAGACGCACAATGCTAATGCCGTTGCACGAGACCTGTCAGCTCACTCATGCCAGGCATCTCCCACTGCATGGCGTATTGAGTCCAGATGTATGAGGACAAATCTGTAGGTACTGTGATTTAAATTTACCATGCATCACTTTTTTCAAAGCTGTCATGTCTGTGTGCTGCATGACTTAAAGTAGCAATAACATTAAATACAAACCCATACATGTTTTACATTTAATATTCATTATTGTCCTTTTAAATATAGCAACCAAAACTGCAGAAGACGGATCTTTGAAAACCACGGCACAGTAAATTTACCTCTATACATAAAATGTACCCTATTGTAACAGTAGGCTGCAGGACTAACCAGCATATCATTCCATAGTGGTGCTCACACTCTAAGATCATTTGTTCTAAACTCTTCTTGTTTTAACTGTAATCTAAAACCACAATGTCAAAGTAACTTAAGCTATTTAGAATAATATAAATAAAATCCAGTACACAGTATATGTAACAGATTGTATTAAGCTATGTAGCACATGAAATTTCCAAATATCTTAAATGTACATTAAAATAAATGTAAAAAGAAATATGAAAAAAATATGATTCCAGAAGTACAGTGCTTGATTGAAAAAAAGAGATACACACACATTTGCACCCACATATTTCATTATTAGCCAGCTGTATTCTAATTTTTTATTTGTTATGTAGATACAAGTAGAAGGTGTTTAGTACACATAATGTTAGAACATACTCTAATCTTCTGTTAGAAAGGGTTTGGGGCTGAAATGCAGGTAGTTGGGATGTCGGCGGTCAAAATACTAACTGCAGTATCCCAATTGTTAGAATCACAACAAGGGTCAGGAAAGAATTCTAACTAACCCCCCTAACCCTCCCTTCCTGCAGCCAAAACCTAACCCTCCTCCCCTGCAGCCAAAACCTAACCCTCCCCCTGCAGCTTAACCCTAATCCTCTCTGGTGGTACCTAACCCTATCCTGCCCTTTCCACCGCCTAAACCTAACCTCCCCCTTAGCACGGCTAACCTCTCTGGTGGTAGGAAGTCCATCTATTGGGATCCCATAACTGGCATTGTGATCATTTTTGGGATGCCGGCAACAGCATTCTGATCCATGTCAGGGTTCCGGCGTCTGTATTTTGATAGCCGGGATCCCAACCGTCGGGATCCCATTAAAAAGTAATTCTGTAAAAATAAAGTGTACCTGCTTAATGCAATAAGTGGATAAAGCCATTCTGTCCATTGAAAAACATTCTCAAGTGTGAAATACTGTGGTGGACATTGATCAAAGCTTGGAGAGAGATATAGTGGAGAGAGATAAAGGATCAACCAATCAGCTCCTAACTGCCATTTATCAAACACAGCCTGTAACATGGCAGTTAGGAGATGATTGGTTAGTATGTTATCTCTCTCTGAACTTTGATACATCTTCCCCTATATGTGATTGCCATGAAAGGGAACCAAGACCACCAATATATTTCATGGACCCGAATACTAAGGGACCATGGATAGGTGTATGGGGATGTGGCCATGCTTTGATACTCCTTACATGCTGCATTGTTTGGGTCCACTACAGGGGACATGCTTATCCAACAATATTATGCCTTTTGTCAGCAATACCCTAATGATGTAGATGGACTGATCAATGTTTTCTTAACCTTTATTTCTAATATACATGTTTTAGTATGCTTTAATGAAATGTTTGAAAAATGCAAAATAGTTAAATAAACCTTTATCACCAATTACTCAAGAAGCTGCCGAACTATGTTTTAATATTTAAATATCAGTGTATATGCTCCATTCCTTTATACATGCTTCATATAAACACACATATATTTATTTTACACTGTTTTCTGGTACAGTAATTCCCCCAAATTACATTTTGCAACTGAAGTGACATGGTCATGCCATAAAAAAATATAAAAATCCCATTTATCACATACAGTACTTATGACAAGTATATTCATGCCCTTGAAGCAAGAATTTCTGGACCCTCTTGAAACTACCAATTCATAACATGCTTAACTTTCACAAGATTTTGCCTGCACAGATATCAAATTTATATGCTGCATTAAATATTCACACAAATCATAATATATCTGCTTATAGCATAAAAACAGGCCTACAGCATTCATACACCCTGAAACTCACCTGCAGTAGACTGCTCACTGGCAAAGCTTCTTTTACACTTTCATTTCCAAGTCCTGAATCATCAGCATCAATGAGATTATCCACAGGAACATTTTCATTTGGTTTCATATAAGAAAAGTCATTTTCACCGGAATCCAATGCCACACACACATTGTACGAGTAGGGAAGTGTCAATGTCCCATTTGTATATTGAGAGAGGATCCTGGGATCAACTTGAGGATATAAATTGGTACTAAGTGGACCAAAATCTGGGAGTGACTTGGACTTCTTGCATTTTGATAAAATGACCAACATAACAGTTATAATAAAGAACAAGGAAATTAGCGCTACCGCGATTACTAAGTACAACTGCAAATTAGATTGTACATCTTGGTTAATGCGTTGATTACTGAGTTTAGGAACCACCTGTTGGAAATTATCTGCCACAACAAGACTTAAGGTGACTGTAGCTGAGAGAGAGGGGTCTCCATTGTCCTTCACCATCACCACAACCTTGTGATTCAATATATCCTTCTCATGAAAGACATGTGATGTTCTGATCTCACCTGTGTGCTGACTGATGGTAAAGTGAGATGGTTCTGAGACTTGTATGAAGTGATACGAGAGCCAAGCATTATGTCCAGAGTCTGCATCCACTGCAACCACCTTAGTTATTAATGATCCTTGTTCAGAGGCAAAAGGGACCATCTCAAACACAGCTGGGCCACCACTGTCTGCTGATGGGTACAAGATCTTTGGTGCATTATCATTCTGATCCACTATGCGGATAATTAGTGTTGCATTACTGCTCAGAGATGGAGATCCATTGTCTCTAGCAGTTACCTGTATTAGAAACTCCTTGTGTTGCTCATAATCAAATGATCTCTGAGCATAGAGAACCCCGGTCTCTATATTGATGGAGAGATAAGAGGACACTGGGAGATCTTCTGTATTAGTGCTGGAAATAGAATAAATAACTTTAGCATTGTCTCCAGTATCAGGATCTGATGCTTGTACACTGTATATTGAGGCTCCGGGCAAGTTGTTCTCTGGCACATAAGCAACATAAGTAGATTTGATAAATATTGGGGGATTGTCATTAACATCTGATATCTCCAATCTGATGGTTCTTCTGCTGGAAAGTGGGGGATATCCTCTGTCAGTAGCTAATACTGTGATGTTATAACTAGATACTTTCTCTCTGTCCATGTAACCTGTAGTCACAATTCTGTAATAACTGTCAGATGAAAATATTAAATTAAATGATTTTTCTTCTATAAGTTTACAGTCAACCTGCCCATTGTTTCCTGAGTCTTTATCATGTATTTCAATCAGAGAAATCATTGTGCCAGGTGCAGAATCCTCAGTAATGGGACTAGATAATGATGTGATGGATATCTCAGGAGCATTATCATTCTCATCTATCACTTCTATCAGTATCTTACAATGGGCAACAAGGCCACCACCATCCTTTGCTTGTACAGAGAGCTCATAGTTAGTTGTCAGCTCAAAATCTAACTTACTGTTAGTTCTAATTTCACCACTTATTGGATTGATACTGAAAGTACCTGTGTGATGGATATTACCTGATGTTTTGCTGAAGGAATATGTGATCTGTCCATTGACTCCCTCATCTCTGTCTGTTGCATTAACAGTGATTACTGTAGTATTGATTGGTAAACTTTCATTTAAACCTACTTTAAATACTTCATGAGCAAATATTGGAAAATTATCATTTACATCCATAACAGTGATCTTTATTAATGTTGTACCAGTTCTCACAGGGTTTCCTCCATCCAAGGCTGTTAAAATTAATTTATGAATGTTTTGTGTCTCTCGGTCTAAAGGTTTTTCTAACACAAGTTCTGGAGATTTACTCCCATCACGGCTGATCTTCTCACTCAGTGTATAATGCTGATTATCACTGAGCCTGTATGTCTGTACTGAATTCATACCAATATCTGGGTCTTCTGCATTTTGCAAAACAAATCTGGTTCCTGTTGATGTAGATTCTATCATTTCGACAGTGAATGTTTCATGAAAAAATCTTGGAGAATTATCATTTATATCCTGTATTTCTATTTTAACTTTGAAAATATTAAAAGGATTTTCAACCACAGCATCAAAGGTTAGGAAGCAGGTAGCTGCTGCCCCACACAGTGTCTCTCTGTCTATCCTGTCCTTAATGTACAGATTCCCATTATCTATATTTACATAAAAATATTTCTCTGATACACGAGATACAATTCTCAGCTTTCTAGATGAGAGATGTTTAATATCTAATCCAAGATCTTCTGCAATATTTGCTATAACAGAGTCTTTTCTCATCTCTTCCACAATAGAATAATGAATCTGACCAGAGACTGAATGACACAGCCATGATAATAAGAAGGAAAATATTACTTGCCATCTGATTCCTTTGTATGTCTGTGTGTGAGGTTCCATCTCAGCTGTTTTCAGGATCTGAATTCTTCAACAAATGTCAATTAGTATTTGCAATTCACTGTTATAATCCACTGTTGTATATTAGTTATAATTATAAATCCAATTGCTTTTAAAAATAAGATGATATATCCTGTATTCTGTGTAGAGAGAATCCAGAAAATGGCTGTGTGTCTTCCTGCAGATCTGCAGTGTGTGTGAGTGATGAAAATACCAGTGGATCTCCAGCTCTGTATTCTTCTCCTTATTGGTCAAACAGCGGCGCTCTGAGGTGAAACTGAGGAACTGCAATACTGTAAAATCATTTCTAAATATCCAATACTATTTTCATGTGTTTTTAAGTGTACCATGTATATTAAGCATCTTAAATATAACAACTTTATCAAATTATAATGACAACATTTTATACAAGATATATTTTGGTTTAATTTTTAGATATCTTCTATCTTTCCCTATAAAATCTCTTGCAAGTCTGAACTTTGCAGATTTCAACAGAGGTTTCAACCAACACACCAGTACTATACTGTGTTCTGTATTCTTTTTACTCACAGGTAAATACTGTAGCAGGGCATTAGTGAAAATGAAAGTAAAAAACTGCAATGAAATTAAATAATTTTCTATGGCTCCATTAATAACGAATTAAAAAAGTTAGTTTAAAATTTTTGTATTTAGGAAGATACAAAATCTACCACATAAAATATAAAACCAGAATACAACTGTATTTGGAAACGGCTTTTGGAAGAGAATATAATAAATATAAATTCCCCTACATAATGAACTATTTACAGATAAGTTCATCCTCTGCACCTTCGCTTTATTCTCGGGTGCGACTGTTTCAAGGCAATTAGCGTGCCCATCTATGGGCACATGTGAATAGTTGCCCCGCGATCAATGGGACTGTTCATACCCGAGTACATATACTTGCTGGTGTGCTGCATGAGCACATGCAAATGCATCGCGGCAACAACCAGTGTAGGCACATCTGTATTTGCCAATTTTTGCAGCCATCTGTCTAGAGAAATATAGGGGCAGATGTATTAAGCCTAGAGAAGTTATAAAGTGGAAGGTGATAATGCACCAGACAGTCAGCTCCTAACTGTCATATTTCAGACCCAGCCTATAACTTGACAGTTAAGAACTGATTGGCTATTGCATTATCACCTTCCATTTTATCACTTCACCAGGCTTAATACATCTGCCCCTCAGTCTGGTAAACTTAAGATGGGTACACTGTATATTATATATCATTCTGATGTGGATCAGAATAATATATCATACACATCTTATAGTATGTACCCCCAATCCACCATTCCTGGCCAATATTCACTGATTTGTCCCTTTGGATGTGCTGCACATCCAATGGGATGATTCCACTGCCGACACAGTGTAGTTACATACATTCAGTATGTAACGATACATCATGCATCATGCAGCAGATCGTATAGCGTGTATAGCGTTACATTGCACCACCATGTCCCATCGGAAAGGTGTGTACCCAGGTGTATTCCTTGTTATTGTCCATACCTGTAGTTGGAGGTGGTTTGGCCCAGGGCTACAACAATTTAAATTGCTTAATACCTTTTCACAGTCCCTTGTCTACACCTGGTATCATCACAGCCTAATCATACTAACACCCAAAGTAGCACAAAAAGGCAGGGAGGGGGTGCTCAAATTTATGATTGGGGACTAAGCATATATTCATACTACATACAGTTGTTTCTATAAAAATAACAGCTAAAGCTCTGAATTTCCATTGTGTTTGCCAAAATTTTTCTTGGGTGCCATTCGATAATGTATCTACTACAGGTCAGTGATAGGTCATAAGTAATATTCTGACTCAATGTAATTTTCATAGGTTAACTATACAATTTACAGCATTCTACATCAAATTCATATTAATTCCAACACAGTAATAATTTTAAAATATTCAATTGTTCTACTAACATGTAATATCAGTGTACTTCAGAGTATGCCTGGATTAAATGTCTAAAAAAGGTCTCAAAGTTCTCATAAATAACCATTTCCCTTCCAATTAATTAACAAAAGGGCAACTTAACTGGCATCAGTTTATTTCCTCATTACTGTAAATATTCAGTCCACTTGCACTTAATAGGAACTTTTAGGGCTAGATGTACTAAGCCTAGAAAAGTAATAAAGTGGAGAGTGATAAACTACCAACCAACCAGCTCCTAAATTTCATTTTCAAACAGGGCCTGTGACATGGTAGTCAGGAGCTGATTGGCTGGCACTTTAACACTCTTCATTTTACTACTTTTTAAGGCTTAGTACATCTGGGCCTTAGTCAAGTGGTTGTAAGAAAAAAACTATTTACAATCATATTATATGTTGCACTGTATATACACCCTCATGATCCAAAGAAGTAATGATTCATTACACAAATCCCATTGTTCCTCAACCTTCACGTATCATTTGAAGAAGCTTTTTTATCATGTTGGACTGATTTACTTAATGAAAACCAGATCCATTTAAATATAGAGATGATGATGATGATGATGATGATGATTTTGTTGCAACATCTCTTGAACTACTTTTAAGATATGTAGTATATAAAAATGTTTTAACCAAATATATACTTATTGGACTGACAGTTTAATAAATGCTTTAATAAGCTAAATGTTAAATGTAAAACTAAAGACAGGATACAATGTACCCACTACTGTATGTAAATTGTACTGCATTACAGAATTGCCTAGTGAGTGACTTATAGATGTTATGATTGAAAAGACATTTATATGCCACCAAGATATATTAATTTGACTACAGTACACAAAGCAAGGCAGTGAAGCATCATACAGACAATATAACCCACTACTTTTGATATGCAATACCCATTATAAAAAATGCAACATTTTAAAACATACTGTAGATTATGCACAGTATAATGAATTTACTGTATACATACTGTAGATTATGCACAGTATAATGAATTTACTGTATACATACTGTAGATTATGCACAGTATAATGAATTTACTGTATACATACTGTAGATTATGTACAGTATAATGAACTTACTGTATTAATTGTACAAAACAAAGATGAGACAGACTGTATTACACATTGGGCCTAATTCAGATCTGATCGCTAGGCTGCGTTTTCATACAGCCTGCGATCAGGTCTAAACTGCACATGCACCACAATGTGCAGGCGCGTTGCATGGGTACAAAGTGGATCGCCGCTCAGCAATGGGTTTGTGTGAAGAATCCATTTGCACAGGCATTCGCAAGGAGATTGACAGGAAGAAGCCGTTTGTGGGTGTCAACTGTCCATTTTCTGGGAGTGATTGGAAAAACACAAGCGTGTCCATGTGTTTGCAGGGAGGGTTCCTGACGCCAATTCCGGGACCGGACAGGCTGAAGTGTGCGCAGAGGCTGAGTAAGTCCTGGGCTACTCAGAGACTGTACAAGATCTGTTTGTACAGCTCTGTTACACATGCGTTCACACACTTGCAAAGCGAAAATACACTCCCTATGGGCGGCGACTATGCGAACGCAGGACTGCAAAAAATACCTAGCAAGCGAACAGGTCTGAATTAGGCCCATTAACTCTTAATTCTAGTCTTGCTACTATGAACAGGCCACACCCCATCACACCAAAACCACACCCCTCCTTCTAATTATGAATTTTAAAACAGTAAGATTTATATATGTTTAAATTCAAATATGAACTATAGATGTATCCTTCCTCATCTAGCCTCCATATGTAATGAGTTGCGGCACATGAGAGCTGCCAGCTCCTGTGCGACTCGTCCAGCACTCAGTGTCTTTCCCCCCCCTAAATGTGTCTTATTCCCATTGCTATATCTCCAGGAAAACACTGTAGTGTAGCATTTTCTATATAGATACAGCCGCATGCAGAAAATAGCCATGCCACATATCATTTTAATCAGCAAATTCTGCTTATGTGTCCTATTCGCATAGCGATGTGAATAAGACACATTTTTGGGGAAAATGTCACTGTAGTGACATTTACGGTAAATCATAGAGGTAAGCATTGTCGGACTGGAGCATGAAGGGCCCACCGGGGATATGCAGTGGTAGGGGTCAATGCTTAGAGGTGTGGCCAGCCTCCAAAGGGGGTATGGCCAGCCACCACAGAGGTTTGGCTAACCATTAGGGTGTACCTGGTCTGAACTCCTTGATAGTTTATATAGTAATTAATGCTGATGCATGCATGATAATGTGGCAGATTTATGACAGCAAGTACTGTAGAGAATACATCATAATCCTGTGCAGTATAAGGTAACATATGTATAATATATAATTCAAGTGCACAGTCTATAACCTGTTCCCTAGAGGAGGAGGGCCCCCCAGTGACAGTGGGGCCTACCAGTGGTCTCCCTTGTGGGCCAGTCTAACCCTGGAGGTAAGTGTAAGTATAGTACTCCCAAAGCATGAGGATCTTTAGTGTTGGGTTTAGAACTTAAATGTATTAATTAAAATTTGAACCAAAACCTCAAATTTGTTTTGATACACATTTTGAGATTTGCACTGGTAACCATACAGTAATTATGTTATATAGGGATTATAAATATGATATATATGTTAACTTGTCTATAACTCTGCTGTTTGATTCCCCCTGTACTATGTAGTTTTGCTGTATATTCCATACAACATGCATGGCACTACAGAATCTTATAAACAGACAATGATATATGACACTTGTGGTGCCTTATAAATAGGCAATACTATTACCGAAGTGCATTCATATTTGTCATGTAGTTGGCACATATATAATACAAAATAAAAATGGAGATACACATGCACACAAATGCACACACATACTGTATGTTTGTGTGTGTCTTACCTTTATTAGTATGCATTGTAAGGCAATATCATGAATTACAGTGTAAGATTATAAATTAGTAAGACACATCTAAGACTGTATAAATAACTGTGAATTAACCTAAAGAAATGTCTTGCATAAAAATTATTGCAATAAATAAGATACAAAAACATTCATCAAGTCTTGATTATAAAAACTGGGGTATTCTTGATTTTACCCTTTTCTTACATAATGATATAAATGCTGTGGCAGGTCACCTGGGAGCCAAATGCAGCCTTCCAGCAAATTAAATATGACTATCCTCATTAGAAGCACAAAACTTTTGAAAGAGTCTGTTCTTAAGACTGACTACAATGTAAAGACTATAATGACAAGAAATGTTACAGTACAACAAATGTTAGTATTTCCTTTTTCCCAGTATTCAGAATTACATTTTATAGCGCAATTACATAACAACAATTGTATTATATGCTTCCAAACATTGGAAACAAGGCTTGGCAATCTTTCCTGACTTATTAATATAATAGCACAATTATGCTCTATGCAGCCATAAAGTACAAAACCTGCCCAACATGTTATGGCCACTTATACCAAAATCTTCAACATGTCCAGTTCAAAAGGGAACATGCTACTCAAAACATACTTTGAGGGCACATAGTATTCAGTAGTAAAATACATCAATATATATATTTAAGAAAACCTCACCTGTAAAACACTGGAACTTGTCAAAGATTCTTTAACACTTTCATTTACAAGTCCCGAATCATCAGCATCGATGAGATTATCCACAGGGACATTTTGATTTGGTTTTCTATAAGTAAAATCACTTTCGCTGGGATCCAAAGCCACACACACATTGTACGAGTAGGGAAATGGCAAAGTTCCATCACTATACATGGAGAGCATCCTGGGGTCAACTGGAGGGTATAAACTGGAGCTTGCTGTACCAAAGACTGGGAGGGATTTTGAGTCTTTACATTTTGATATAATGACCAACATAACAGTTACAATAAACAGCAAGGAAATTAGTGCTACAGCAATTACTAAGTATAACTGCAAATTAGATTGAGTATCTTCATCTTTGAGTTGATTACTTAGTTTTGGAGCCACCTGTTGGAAATTATCTGCAACAACAAGACTTAAGGTGACTGTAGATGAGAGAGAGGGGTCTCCATTGTCCTTCACCATCACCACAACCTTATGATTCAATATATCCTTCTCAAGAAAGACACGTGATGTCTTGATCTCACCCGTTTGCTGACTGATGGTAAAGTGAGATGGTTCTGACACTTGTGTGAAATGATATGAGAGCCAAGCATTATGTCCAGAGTCTGCATCCACTGCAACCACCTTAGTTATTAGTGATCCTTGTTCAGAGGCAAAAGGGACCATCTCAAACGCGGCTGGGCCAACACTGTCTGCTGATGGGTACAAGATCTTTGGTGCATTATCATTCTGATCTACTATGCGGATAATTAATGTTGCATTGCTGCTCAGAGATGGGGATCCATTGTCTCTAGCAGTTACTTGTATTAGGAATTCCTTGTGCTGCTCATAATCAAATGATCTCTGAGCATAGAGAACCCCAGTCTCTATATTGACGGAGAGAAAGGAGGACATTGGGAGATCTTCTGTGTTAGTGCTGGATATTGAATAAATAATTTTAGCATTGTCTTCAGTATCAGGATCTGATGCTTGTACACTGTATATTGAGGAGCCGGGTAAGTTGTTCTCTGGCACATAAGCAACATAAGTAGATTTCATGAATGTTGGTGGATTGTCATTAACATCCGATATCTCCAATCTGATGGTTCTTCTGCTGGAAAGTGGGGGAGAGCCCATGTCAGTAGCTAATACTGTGATGTTATAATATGACTGTTGCTCTCTGTCCATAGAGGTACTTGTTGAAATTCTGTAATAATTATCAGATGATACTAATAAAGTGAAGGGAACTTCTTCTATAATCCTACAGTCCACTTCTCCATTTTCTCCTGAATCTTGATCATGAACTTCAATCAGAGCTATCACTGTGCCAGGTGCAGAATCCTCTGGGAAAGGTGTAGATAGTGAGGTGATAGATATCTCAGGAGCATTGTCATTCTCATCTAGAATTTCCACTAATACATTAGAATGGGCAATTAAGCCACCTCCATCCTTTGCTTGCACAGAGAGTTCATAATGTTTTGCATCTTCAAAGTCCAACTTCTTCTTTATTTGTATATTGCCCTTTGTGGGATGAATACTAAACATACCAGTATGATGAACACTTCCTGATGTCTTGCTGAAGGTGTATGTGATCTGTCCATTGACACCTTCATCTTTATCAGTAGCATTTAAAGTAATTATTGTAGCATTAATTGGAATGTTCTCACTGACACTGACTTTATAAATTTCATGTGTGAATAAAGGAAAATTATCATTTGCATCAGCAATGATGATCTCTATCAAAGCAGTACCAGATCTCACTGGGTTTCCTCCATCTAAGGCTGTTAAAGTCATTCTATGAATTATTTTTGTCTCTCTATCTAAAGGTTTCTCTAACACAAGTTCTGGAAATTTGATTCCATCTGCTCTAGTTTTCTCACTCAGTGTAAAATATTGATTGTCACTGAGCCTATATGTCTGTACTGAATTTATACCAATATCAGAATCTTCTGCATTATGCAAAAGAAATCTTGTTGCAGGTGAGGATGATTCTATAATTTCTACTGTTACAGTATCATGATAAAATACTGGAGAATTATCATTTATATCCTGGATTTCAATTTTCACCCTGAAAACATTTAAGGGATTTTCAACCACAGCATCAAAGGTTAGGAAGCAGGTAGCTGCTGCCCCACACAGTGTCTCTCTGTCTATCCTGTCCTTAATGTACAGATTCCCATTATCTACATTTACATAAAAATATTTCTCTGATACACGAGATACAATTCTCAGTTTCCTAGATGAGAGATGTTTAATATCTAATCCAAGGTCTTCTGCAATATTTGCTATAATAGAGTCTTTTCTCATTTCTTCTACAATAGAATAATGAATCTGACCAGAGACTGAATGACACAGCCATGATAATAAGAAGGGAAATATTACTTGCCATCTGATTCCTTTGTATGTCTGTGTAGGAGATTTCATCTCAGCCATTCTCAGCATTTATAATCTTCCTTATAATGTTGTTAGAAGTAGTTAGTATTTTTAATCCAGTGAATGAAAAAATCTACAGTGCTTAATCCAGTTATTTGCTGAAATAAGAGAAAATATCCTGTATTCTGTGCAGAGAGAATCCAGAAAATGGCTGTGTGTCTTCCTGCAGATCTGCAGTGTGTGTGAGTGATGAAAATACCAGTGGATCTCCAGCTCTGTATTCTTCTCCTTATTGGTCTAACAGCGGCGCTCTGAGGTGAAACTGAGGAACTGCAATGCTGAAATATTTTTCATAGTTCCAGTGTTGAAATAATATTTTAACATGTATGATGCTTTTGAAATGCAATTTTTTGAATTATAATGAAGCTATTTTAAAACTGTACTTCATTTTGAAATTATAGATTACTTTGTAATCCATACTAAATTTAAAAAAAAGTTATCTCGATTGTGCATATTCATACTCACATATATACACAATGCTGCTGTGATAACAATACCATGGTAATTTGCTTAATTATATATTATGACTGTACTCAGGGATGTGTATTGAGCTCCCATTGGCAGATTGAAACATCATTGTCTACAATATATTAACAAAGTATTGACCAACATGTTAACATGCATGTTTGAAGTGTATAGGATCCTAACACAAAACTTTTCTATCCTAAAACTACTTTTCCCCTATTGTAATATACATTAGGAAGGCTGTTAAAAGATCATGCTAAATAGTAGATAGTTGTAGTATTTGAATAAATAGCAGATATTGCCCAGATATTGGAATAAAATAATCCAATATGCACAAGACACTGTAAATGCTAAACGTGGATACTGTATAGATATAAATATTAGTATAATAACTGCATTATACTGTATGTTTATGTAAGCTTAACTCTGTAACCTTAAGATTAATTGTGTATACTTGTATTTGTACATACTTTATAGCAGAACAGATGTTCTAAGTACTGTCCCTCAGAGCATTTGTATGTATTATGTTCACTCAGTTACAAATATAATCTATTGGTATTATTGTTTTTCTGTGTTCGGAGTGGCAACAATGTTTGTTATTTATTACAATAACAACATTAAGATTATACAATGTATTTCTACCATGTATTACCAGTGGACCTGGATTGTAACAAATGTCATCAGACAGCCAGAGATAACATGGTGGAGTTGGTTTTGCATGTGGGCCCTGCAACACACAATCTGAGTCATAATATGACCATTATACTGAAACTAACCTAGCAGTCCCTGGTTTAGATGAATTGACTGGGAACCATTTAAACTGTAGCCCAATTTTAAGGCTGCAATACATAAGGAAGATTACAATGTATAAGGTTTTCAATGCATTAAGATTACCATACAGAAGGGACACACTCCTTGCTGTCCTCTTCACTCCTCCACTGACTGATGCCTCAACTCCACTCTAATCACCTCCTGTCACTCCCGTATTTATGATTTCTTCTCTGCTGCCCCAATACTCTGGAACTCACTCCCTTGCCTAATCAGGCTTTCTGACAGCCTCCACAGCTTTAAATAAGCACTTAAGACTCACTATTTCATACAAGTTTATCAATAATTATAACCCTATTCAGTAATCCTGACCATCCACCAACTCACCTTCCCAGTTTTCCCTCCTGGTTACTACCCTCCCTCTTAGAATGTTCTCTCATCCTAGCACTATCCCTGTAATTTGTGAGCATCTGTTCTCCTGTCTTGTTACTTCTCTCCAATGACTCAGATCCAGTCTGCCTACCCGCATGTGGGTACCGGTTTATTGATTTCTGTTTGCTCCTTACTCCCCTTTTGTAACCCAGTAATGGGCTGTAGTGAGTCCCCCTACTCTACCTGTCCTGATTTCCCAAGCATTGTTAATGTATTTGTACTTTTGCTACATGCATGTATTTTGGTTTCCTAGTACAATTCTGCAAATACCTTGTGGGAACATATAAATAAAAGTTAATAATAATAATAATAACTGATGTACAGTGTTCTATATATATACGATAATGGGCAACATGCTGTAAGCAGATGCAATCCACATCCTTCCATTAGGTGCCCCAATGACATACTGTAAGAACCAGGGTCTTCCTGAAGGATGGAGATCACCAAGGTCTAATAAAATCCACATAGACCATGATAATTTGCTTCTAATGATGTGATTGTCATCTATGGTTCAGATATTTAATATAAACGCTCCAAAAAATATTCTAAGTCACTAATAAAGTACATTACCAATATGTGAGGCTCTTTGAAGGCCCATAAAATATTTTGTTGTCAGCCACCGATCTAGAATCTATCATGTAGATTCAATCCAGGTACCAAACCCTGTAGATAACCACTGTGATGGAATTGGAGCTGTCATATATTGGATGAGACTTTTTCTTATTTTTTTAAATAAAGAATAGCTTTACCATTCATTATGCAAGAAAACATATTTAGGCATAAAAATGTGGCTGCCGTCATCCTGCAGTCTATTCGTGGCAAACGCGGTTCATTTGCCATGAACAGTGTGCATGTGACTCTTCCATAGGAATGCATGGTGTGTATGCACACTGCAACTAGTCACAGTGGGGTGTGAATAACCGCTGCTGTGATGTGTACACATGCGGCAGGTGAAAAAGTGTATAATCACAATGGACATATCTGTATGCCATGGATGAATACTAGTAGTTTTGCTCTAAGTTCAGGGTGCTGATCAGTGAGGGTAGTTGTAGAGATACATCATGTCTAAAATTTTGCCCTTCAAATTTAAAACATGCCCTCCCCATTGCTCAGCACCCTGCACCTAAAGTGAACACTATACTAGGTATCTTGGCCTTCTTGTTTATTAGCATATTATGTACAATATATCATGCACAGTACACTGAATACGGTAACAAATAAGGTTCTATCAGATATTTCTTTTCACTACCTTAAATGGGTTTCTCACCTTCAGCTCACTTTGGCTTGTGCATGCTTGTTGTTTGCTTTGGATACAAGAGTATCAGTTCACCAGTTTTGTGTTATGACTACAGGCTACAAAACACAATGGTACACAAACTGTCGATGAACAATTTATCATTCATGCATTGGATTGTGTGTATAACCAATATGCCTTTTGAATGACATTGTTCACTGACATGTCAGGGTGGTCTTGCAGCATGGCAGAATCCAATATATCTTGCAGTTATATCGGTACATCGGCCTGTATGAATGGGTTGCCAGTGGACCAACCCGTTGCTGGCCACAGGAACCACCAACAATGACATCACAAATGGGTGGGCAAATTTAAATGCCCACATAGTAGCAATGTCCTTGTCATATGACCCCACAATAGTAGCTAGGAGGAGGGCTTAATGTCTATGTCTGGTTACATTATATTGTGACTAGATATAACATTTAAGATTAGTTAACTCAGGGATGGGTTCAAATGTGGCCACCATAGGGAGCTATCTTAGATAACAAGTTTTGGGGTCAGCAAAATCAAGGGAATTTTAAACATATCCTTGATTTCTCTGACCCCTTCATGTACTGTAATAATCTGAGTAAATGGTATTTACCCTACTGACTGATCTAATGATGCAATAACTTGCACTACTTGAGTATTGAATTACACAAAGCCCATATAGTAATTGTATTGCAGTTTCCATATAGTAATAGTATTGCAGTTAGTACAAGGGATGAGAAGGGCACCAGAGATGGGTCACATGTCTCGGAACATCTGTATAAACTCTATCTATGAAATAAACTCATTATATAGCTGGGTACACACCTATTCGAACCCCAGCTGATCAGGTTAAACACTCCCATTCAGCCGAGCAGTGTGTCCCCAGCTTGATCTGCAGTCAGCCCCATGTGAGCCACGTATGCACTGTACTAAAATAGCTCAGTATGTACGAGGTCATCCCAACAAATATTAAATAGTACACATGATGCGACCTCCTGATCCCGGCCATTGCAAGAGCATTAAAAGCCATTTATCAGCTAATGCTTTTGCAATGGTAAAGGATACACAGCTATACAAACATCAGCCAGTTCACCCAATATCAGGTGATCAGGCCATGGATTGTACAGGTGTGTACCCAGCTTTAGTCTTGCATATGTATTACTGAAACTGCTGCACTGTTACAATAACACACGTAACCACATAAATATGTCAGAAGCTGTATCAGTAGAGTAGGACCAAACACAACCAAAAGAGGTCTACCATTTCAATTAAGTGATTCATGCATTAGCAGGACAAATAATATTGATAAACATATTAAAGGTGTTGTAAATATGATATTGCTGCGCTCTGCATGCCTAACACTAATCATGCAGTACATTTTCTAGGTCACAAACAATAATATGTAGCCTTCTCTTCTGTAACCCTCCATTTTTTAATACATCTTCTGTCTTTTCTGTTGTGAAATACAGAAACTGACTGTTGAAGTACTGTAAGGAGGCAAATTAAGTTTGATTATTCCTGGGCACGGGTGGTATTCATGTGACCGCCGGTCAGCTGACCGACAGTCACATGACCTCCTCCACGAGCCCGACGGCTCACTTTCCCGATGGTCGGCATGCCGACAAACAGGGACTATTTCCACTCGTGGGTGTCCACGACACCCACAGAGTGGGAAGAGAACCCGTGGAGACCGCCGGTCAGCCATACTACACCCCTGGGCACATATTATACTTGACGGCTCTCTAGGAATGTTTTTGAAATTTCTTGAATTTTAAGGAGTTGTTCCTGACTCCCAAGATAATAGTGTATCCTCCTAGCCTCAGTTCACTTCCCCATGAAGTAGGGTTCTGGTCCATGATGATACAATCGACTTCAGATTGCATTATCATTCCTCCTTCCCACTGGAGTGGGACCATGATAATGCAAATCATACCACCATGTGGCCTACTCAAGCCCTTTGAAACTCCCAATGGGGAATCCTGTTAAGTAGGCGTCTATGAGTACAATGATATAATGAATTCAGTGATCTATTTCTAGATCTTATCCAGTTCAACAAAAAAAAAAAAAAAAAACTATTTCAAATGCAAAATGTTCTTAGCTGGCAAAAGAGGGAACTATTTTACATTCTCACACCACATTGTTCACTACTGTCTACTACTAACTAGAGGGAATGGATCAGAAAAGATCGGTGTAGGTGATTTGCAAAGTACAAAGAATACAAGTACTAAAATTAGTTTTGGACCTCATGTATTTCTTGATTTGTGAACCAAGAATAGATTTCCACCAAGTCCCATGGGTTTTTTGAGCCAGATGATGGCGTTTGTGAAAACCAAAAGTTGGGATAGTGCAGAAACTACTACATCTCTAAAGCAAGAATATAGTAATTAGGTAAAGGTAATGCTGTTCCTTGCTGTGAGGACAGGCTCACAACAATCTCCACAAGGACTTTTTACAAAGTATTATTAAATACTTTGAAGAAATACTAAAATACAGAAGCTTATATTCTGAACAAACATCAGTTCATCTATGAAATGTGAAACTGAAACAATGCACTTCGGTAGATACAGACCTGTTTAGGTAACAAAAAGTACAGTAACACATACATACAAAGTTGACTTGTTTTAAAAACAATATCCGCTCACTTGCCAGATTAACTTTTGCCTTAAATGTGGATAAACTGAGAAGTATTTTAAGAGATAAAATGAAAAGTTTATATTAATAAATGATACTAAAGAGGTAGAATGTGGGACTGTAATCTGATGTTTTGCACAGTGCACCTACCAGGACTTTTAACACTACTCCTTATACCTACTGTAAGCAATTCTAGATTGTGGAAGCACCTCTCAAGACCACAAGGTATGCAAACAACATGAAGTGCACCATGTGGACTATCCAGTTGCCCCAAAGCAAACCCAGTGTTTTTCAGTGTACATTGCGCATCAATGAAGCCCTATGGAGAAAGCCTATTCATGAGATTTCAAACTAATTCAGACTAAGAACCAGTGACATCAGTGATGCACTTATTGAACAATACTTGTAGGGTACTGGTTAACACTGAATTGATAGGTTGCATTGTCATGAACTAGTCTGTACAAGAAAAAGGCTCACCATACATTATTCAATAACTAAACCAAGTGGTTCAAAACCTAATCTGGCAAACAACTAATCACAAGTCATCAATGCAATGAACATCACTACACTGTAGTTCTATTCGTAAACGTGTTAAAATTGGGGATCACCCAGATCAGCTCTTACAGGTAGGAATAATTTACAACTCATTTAAGGCCAGATGTACTAAGCCTTGAAAAGTGGTAAAGTAGAGAGTGATAAACTACCAACCAAGCAACACCCAACTTTCGTTTTTCAAACACAGCATGTAACATGGCAGTTAGTAGCTGATTGGCTGGCACTCTATCACTCACCATTTTACCACTTTTCAAGGCTTAGTACATCTCCACTGAAGTCTTCTATACAATGACATAAATGAAATAACAATAGAAATGATAGATGAGCCACTGTTGCAACAATATCTGCAAAATATCTCCAAATCAGTCCCATATATGGTATGTTGGAGTTACTCACCTGTACAATCCTGCTTGTGTTTGCCGTTTCTTTCAGACTTTCATCTCCAAGTCCTGATTCATCAGCATCAATGAGTTTGTCAACGGGGACATTTTCATTTGGTTTCACATAAGCCAAGTCATTTTCAGTTGGGTCCAATGCCACACACACATTGTATGAGTAGGGCCAAGGTAATGTCCCATCACTGTACATGGAGAGCATCCTGGGGTCCACTGGAGGATACAAATTAGTACTAAGGGATCCAAAAGCCGATGAAGATTTAGATTGCTTGCATTTTGATATGACCACTAGTACAACTGTTATTATAAATAACAAGGAAATCATTGCAAGACCAATTACTAAGTACATTTGCAGATTAGATTGGGGCAATTCATCATTAATTTGACTATTGAGTTTAGGAACCAGTTGTTGGAAATTATCAGCAATAATAAGACTTAAGGTGACTGTAGCTGAGAGAGATGGGTCTCCATTATCCTTCACCATCACCACAATCTTGTGTTTTAATATATCCTTCTCTTGAAAGACACGTGATGTCCTGATCTCACCTGTGTGCTGACTGATGGTAAAATGAGATGGCTCTGACACTTGTATGAAGTGATATGATAGCCAAGCATTATGTCCAGAGTCTGCATCCACTGCAACCACCTTAGTTATTAATGATCCTTGTTCGGAAGCAAAAGGAACCATCTCAAAGACAGCTGGACCACCACTGTCTGCTGATGGGTACAAGATCTTTGGTGCATTATCATTCTGATCCACTATGCGGATAATTAGTGTTGCATTGCTACTCAGAGATGGGGATCCATTGTCCCTAGCAGTTACCTGTATTAGAAACTCCTTGTGCTGCTCATAATCAAATGATCTCTGAGCATAGAGAACCCCAATCTCTACATTGAGAGAGAGATACGAGGACACTGGGAGATCTTCTGTATTAGTGCTGAAAAGTGAATAAATAACTTTAGCATTGTTTTCAGTATCAGGATCTGATGCTTGTACACTGTATATTGAGGCTCCGGGTAAGTTGTTCTCTGGCACATAAGCAACATAAGTTGCTTTTGTAAAGATTGGTGGATTGTCATTAACATCTGATATCTCCAGCTGAATGGTTCTCCGACTGGAAAGTGGAGGAGATCCTCTGTCCGTAGCAAAAATGGTAATACTATAAAATGACTTTTGCTCTCTGTCCATGGTAGTGCTAGTAGCTAATCTATAATAACTGTCGGATGACAATATCAAATCAAAAGGTACAATTTCAATGATTTCACAATCAATCTCTCCATTATCTCCAGAATCCTGATCATGGATTTCAATCAGAGCGATCATTGTACCAGGTTTGGAGTCCTCCAGGATTGGTGTAGATAATGAGCTAATTAATATATCAGGAACATTGTCATTTACATCAATTACTTCTATCAATACTTTGCAATGTGTAACAAAACCACCACCATCCTTAGCTTGTACAGATAATTCATAATTCTTTGTTGCTTCAAAATCCAATTTTTTATTTGTTTTAATATCACCACTTTCAGGGTGAATTATAAACACACCTGTATGGTGAACATTACCTGATGTTTTGCTAAAGGAAAATGTAATCTGTGCATTTATATCTTCATCTTGATCAGTTGCATTGACTGTAACAACTGTAGTGTTGAGAGTAGCATCTTCTTGTATACTGACTTTATATATCTCTTGTGAAAATATAGGGAAATTATCATTAGAATCAGTCACAATGATTCTTATCACTGCAGTACCAGTTTTCATAGGGTTTCCTCCATCCAAGGCTGTTAGTGTTAATTTATAAATATTTTGTGACTCCCGATCTAAAGGTTTCTCTAAAACAAGTTCTGGAAATTTGCTCCCATCTGGTCTGATTTTCTCACTCAGTGAAAAATACTGATTTTCACTGAGCCTGTATATCTGTACTGTATTACTACCAATATCTGGGTCTTCTGCAGTTTGTAATGCAAATCTTGTGCCAGGTGAGGATGATTCTACCATTTCTACAGAGAAGGTTTCATGGAAAAAACTGGGAAAATTATCATTTATATCCTGAATTTCAATTTTGACCTTAAAAATGTTAAAGGGATATTCAACCACAGCATCAAAGGTTAGGAAGCAGGTAGCTGCTGCCCCACACAGTGTCTCTCTGTCTATCCTGTCCTTAATGTACAGATTTCCATTGTCTAGACTTATATAAAAATATTTCTCTGATACACGTGATACAATTCTCAGTTTCCTAGATGAGAGATGTTTAATATCTAATCCAAGGTCTTCTGCAATATTTGCTATAACAGAGTCTTTTCTCATCTCTTCTACAATAGAATAATGAATCTGACCAGAGACTGAATGACACAGCCATGATAATAAGAAGGAAAATATTACTTGCCATCTGATTCCTTTGTATGTCTGTGTATGAGGTTCCATCTCAGCCATTCTCTGTCTTTTAAATATCCAAGAAACTGTAATGTTCAGTGTTTGCAGTCCATAGTACAAGGGAGTCTGCCTTAAATCTTCATGATCAAAAACATGAACAAAAATAGATTTTTGCTGTAGAGTGAATCCAGAAAATGGCTGTGTGTCTTCCTGCAGATCTGCAGTGTGTGTGAGTGATGAAAATACCAGTGGATCTCCAGCTCTGTATTCTTCTCCTTATTGGTCAAACAGCGGCGCTCTGAGGTGAAACTGAGGAACTGCAATGCTGAGCTACAATTTTTTTTTCAAAGTATCCTCTTAATTCAGAAATATTATTTTATATAGATATTTGTATTTGGTGCATTGTTAGTGATATTTATAAATGTACTGTTGTCAAATTAGCTATTTTTATACAGAAAAATTTTATAAAATCTAAAACCTTTTGATATTTTAACTGCAATTCACAGGACAACATTATCAGTGGAACATTATCAGTGGCATGAAAATATTAAAACGTTTGATTATAACAGACATAGTTTGTGGATTGATATGAAATATAAGAATGTTAACTTGTAAAATTAAAATATATTTGTTTTCTTTCAGTTACATGCTTTTAAGTGTAAAATTCACTTCTTATAATTAACAAATTCCATATGTGTGGTATTTCTTCCAGCTGAGATCAGGGATGGCTCAAACAGTTCTTTAGCTGATGCTAAATAAGCCTTGCTACAGAGATGATTTAAACACTGTATCAACTAGCATAAAATATGGAAATATGTACATTTAACGAGATGATGACAAGTATAGTTACATGTCTGAGTGACATTGTCTGTCATACCGATCTGATATTCAGTGGGCAGAGCTGCCACTACAGGGGATAAGCTTCTGACTGTCTCAGTCATTATGGTGTCCCTTTCAATCATGAGATAGTAACATCAACTGATTGTGGGTACATTCTGGCTGCTTGAATATGTTAGCTGTTTTAAAATATAATATCATTGCACCCTGCATTACAATAGTGATATTTGCAATGTTAGGTATTGTTCTCAAGATTTTTGTAAATATTAATGATAAGCATTAAACAATATAACAAACTGATACAAATGTATTAAATACCCCTTAATGGGGGATATGTATCAATGCTTGTTGATTTATAAAGTAGATAGAGATAAAGTAACAAAACAATCAGCTTCTGTCATTTTTCAAACACAAGCTGTAACATGGTAGTTAGAAGCTGATTGGTTGGTACTGTAACTCTCTATACGGTATCTCTCTTCATGCTTTGATAATTACCCTCTTCAGGGGGAGATGTACTAAGCAGTGAAAAGAGTGGGGAAGTGAGTCAGTGGAGAAGTTGCCCATGGCAACCAATCAGCATTGAAGTAACAGATATAATTTGCATTCTTTAAAATTATACAGAGAAGCTGAAAGGAACTTTCCAAAAGTTTTATAGTGTACTGGTGCAGAGCCAGATTAAGGGGGTGGCAGGGGGTACATTACCCTGGACCCCCCCTGCCAGGGGCCCTTGGGCCTGCCATCCACCACAGAGTGTGTGGACAGTGCTCCCTCCAGCTGCTACTGTGGGGCATGATGGTGCAGCCTGTGTGATTGTGCTGGGTGCAGGGTTGCGGGTGCCATGGCCCCAGACTGCATTCAAGGACCGCCGCTCCTCCTGTACCCTGTCACAGACAACTAAACTGCATCCCCCCCCTCCAATCCTCCCCCCGTGCGCCGGATATTTCTCACACCTCATAGAAAATCCCCCGTCCTCAACCCCTGCCAGAGATCTGAAATGCCTGACTTTGTCCTCAGCAGCCCCACCACCCTCCCTCCTCTAGCAGCCTGTGGGGGGTGAAGCAGTTACTGGGCACCATTACCGACCTCTCACTACAGTGCGGTGCCATGGTGCTGCAATGGCACAGGCACTCTGCTCCTGCTGCTGCCGGCCTCTTCTTCAGCCTGTGCCTGGGTCCATGGGCCTCACTAGCAGTGAGTGACCAGAGAGCCCTGTGCCCTCCTGCTCTCCATCCCTTTGTGGGTGGCCACATGTACCCACTTCCTTATGTGTGTGTGGCACCCTCTACCCCCCTCAGCCTGGTGTGTGGCCCCCTGTGTGTGTGTATGACACCTTGTGCCCTCCTGCCCACCCCAACCCACTGTGTGTGACCTCTCTAACCCTTTTCTTATATGTGTCTGGCACCATCTACCACCCCCACCCCCTACATTGTTGTGTGGCCCCCCGTCCTGCTGTCTTTGTGTGTGTGTCAACCTACTCCTGTGTGTATAACATTCTGTGCTCCCCCATGTGTGGTGCATTGTTTGTATCCTGCCCCTGTGTGCATGATACCCTGTGCCCCCATTCCCCTATGTTTGATACACTCTGCACCCCCTGCACCTCTGTGTGTATGTGGCGCCCAGTGATATATATAAATAGTAGTGACCCCGGTATAGTAGAAATATATAGTAGTGTCCAGATTACAATAGAAATATATACTGTAGTAATGCCTCATAATAATAGACATATATAGTAGTTTCCCACATTACAATATAAATATATAGTAATGCCCCATAATAATAGACATATATAGTAGTGCCCCACATTACAATAGAAATATATAGTAATACCCTATAATAAAAATAAAAATATAAAGTAGTGTCCACATTACAATAGAATTATATAGTAATGCCCCATAATAATAGAAATATATAGTAGTGTCCCACATTACAATAGAAATATATAGTAATGCCCCATAATAATAGAAATATATAGTAGTGTCCACATTACAATATAAATATATAGTAATGCCCTATAATAATAGACATAAATAGTAGTGTCCACATTACAATAAATAGTACTGAGTACCTGTTGACAAATTCTTAAGGGTACTCTGTACCTGAGCATACCTGCATACTTGCACCACTGGCATTAAATTATGCTACAGAACTGTATGTTTTACTTTCTAATATCCAATAAAACTATCTAAGCAACCCTTTAGAATGGAGTTATTAACCATGGAGTTTTTTTGCCCTAGTTTTAACACAAACTACGCACAAATTAGCTTTTTTTGACTTTTTGGTAAGGATTTAAATAATTAGATTCATAGAAGGAATTCTGCTTTACTTCACATCACAATGTTGTTAACATACTTAGGGGGATATCCAGTTAACTGCAGTAAATCACTGTGGTTAATGGATTGCCTTGGGCTATCCAATAAGCCAATATTAATACTATTGGGTTAAAAAGACTGTTTTTGCTGTGCTGTAAATTAATGCTTGCAATTGGAAACCGCTCTCAGGGGGTATTTAATTGTCAAGATATATTTTGTGCATGAAAAAAACAGGATATATCATGATTTTTGCCTGATGTTTCGCTTCGGGCTATTCAATGAAACCCTTTTTTTCATGCAAAACATACCCCGTATTCATGCAAAAACATATAGGATGCGGGATAAGTTCCTGGACCTACTGTATGTGTTTGTGAGAAGAAAAAAATGGGGCTGAGAGGGCTGGTTATCAGGGATTTTGTTTCACTTGCCTCAGGCAGGTGATAAAAATCCCTGATAACTACCGGCACGGTGGACAATTGGTTAGCCATGGGAGGGACAATTATCCGTTGTTAATTACCGTGGCTAATTAAATATCAGCCTTTGCCTATTTACAAAGGAGGAAAGTGAATTACAAAGTACAAGTATAGCACTAGAGTTAAGCAATATTAAACTTGTAAAGTAAATTGTAAACAAAATATCCTGGGTAAACCATGCTATAAACTTACAAGTATTCAAACTAAGATTTAAATCAGGGTTGTTGGAGGACATCATACTGTAACATGGTCTGACCATAATTGCCCAGACTTAAGTAAATGATTGAGAAATGTGTAAAACCAATGTGGCCTGTCCCTTCCTCCAGTACAATCCCAGAAACAGGTAAAGAATTAGATTTTAAGAGACATGGGTTGCTAGTAGAAGCATTGTCCTTTTAAATATTTGACAGAAACATGGTCCGAGGCCATGGGTTTTACAACCCAGCTCTTGATAAAAAAAACCATAAGGTGAGATGTTTCAAACCTTCTAAAGAGGACAGTTGAATAAGTTGCCTATAGCTATCAATCAGACTCTAGCTATGACTCTGTATTAGATAAATAGTAGCTAGAACCAGATTGGTTGATATGGGTAACTTATCAGATTGGTTGATATGGGCAACTTATCCACTTGTCCTCTTTAAAAGGTTTGATACATGACCCCTTTACTTTATCTTTTCATTGCTTTAACAAATAGGTGATGATCACAAAATAAAAACAAGTTGCGGACTGATTTATTAAAGAGTTGTATCATACGCAATGAGTTTTAAAACTTGTGTATGATAAATGGTGCGTTTGGATCTGATTGGCTGAACACCATTTATCAAATACAACAAGTTTTAAAACTCATTGCGTATGACAAAACTTGTTGATAAATCAGTCCCTTAAACCTTAAAAATGGAGAAGTAATGCTAATAGAGTTGTTTTATCAGATACTTTTTAAAAAAGTATTTATTGGAAAATTAAGAAATTAATTATCATAGCCAAACATTTTATAAGTGACTGACTGATTTTATTCCATTGTTCTAAATGGGTTGTTACTGAACTCTCACCTTCTAACAACAACCACAGGTGATAGTGTTAGTTGAGAAAATTAAACAAAAATAAATAAATCACAACATTATTTTTAATTGTATGTTTCTACAGCAACCAATAATTAGATACATAAAAAATGCTTTGCATACCAGATTGCACTAATTGTAATTATAATAATTGAGAATACTTGTTTCTACAATGAAAAGGCAAAAACACTCATTACAAAGACTCACTTCCAACCTACTGCATGCTTCAGATATCAAATTTTAACCTCCTAAGCATATTGTCACATTGTTAATTTTTATAAGATGATTTTGCAGATGGGTTTCTACAATTAGAATTCATTGAGAATATTTATCTCTAACTAATTATGAAGAGTATCCTGCAAGTCACACTATCTCTTGCAGTTTTTACCTATGTGCTGCAGGACTGCAGCCTCCCCAAGTAAAATCCACCACCCAGCTCACTGTCAGTGAATCCAGATGCAGTCTGTGATACTGAACTGGCTTCACTGTAACTGGCAGTGATTCCTATTGGAAGTCCTACCTGCCAGTCACAGGCACACATTGGGAGGTGCTTCCTCCATCTGGGACTACCAGCCTGGGCTGCAATAGGGAAAGATCTGGCTTCCTGTAAGAAGCCAGCAACCTACCTCATCAGTGTTAGCCAGCTTCTATGGGCTGCAGCTGATACAGTCTATAGAAGCTATGGTATTACACATGAACAGTACCGTCACAGATACTGCATGTGTTCCGGGTCTCGGTGTCTGTGAACTACGTAGTGTAGATGCTGGGACCTGGGCAGTGGTGGCATGGACAAGGCAGCAGAGAGCTGGAGCATCACCAGTGGCAGCCCTACTCCTACAACAAGGTAGATGCTGCTGCTGATTAGAGGTCAATTACTTGGTAGAGCAGGACCATGGACTGGTGTCTGACAACACCCCTTAAGCATGGGCTCCAAACTTTGCATAGCCAGGGGGCTTATTTCTGGGGATATCTCAATTGCGGAGCCCATTTTCTCAAGGATTTATGTCTGCAGCACAAGCTGCCACAGGACTCCAGAGGGATAAGTATAATTTTATGAGTGCAGGGTGTGTGGAGTGGGCTCCCTGCACTGTACACCGTGAACCCATAGAAATAGTTATACAAATAAACGCGGCACTACAAAACACATTTTGCCTTCTTATATACAGTACCTTATATAAAATGAAATCTTTAGCACAAATAACTTCTATTTTCCTCAATAGATCATATTGAAACAAACTCACCTCAGTGACACTGTTAGATGGCAAAGCTGGCTTTAAACTTTCATTTACAAGTCCTGGGTCATCAGCATCAATGAGGTTGTCCACAGGGACATTTTGGTTAGACCTGACGTATGTGAAGTCATCCTCAGTTGAATCCAAAGCTACACACACATTGTATGAGAAGGGGAGAGGTAAAGTCCCATCACTGTACAGGGAGAGCATTCTGGGATCAACTGGAGGATACAGACTTGTACTTAGAGATCCAAAAGTTGGTGAAGGTTTTGTTTCTCTACACTTTGATACAATGACCAACATAACCGTAACAATAAATAACAAGGAAATCAGCACAAGGGTTATGACTAGGTATAATTGCAAATTAGATTGTGATTCTTCATTTTTTATTTGGTTACCTAGTTTTGGAACCACCTGTTGAAAAGAATCTGCAACAATAAGACTTAAGGTGACTGTAGCTGAGAGAGAGGGGTCTCCATTGTCCTTCACCATCACCACAACCTTGTGATTCAATATATCCTTCTCATGAAAGACACGTGATGTCCTGATTTCACCCATGTGCTGACTGATGGTAAAGTGAGAAGGTTTTGACACTTGTATGAAGTGATATGAGAGCCAAGCATTATGTCCAGAGTCTGCATCCACTGCAACCACCTTAGTTATTAATGATCCTTGTTCAGAAGCAAAAGGGACCATCTCAAACACAGCTGGGGCACCACTATCTGCTGATGGGTACAAGATCTTTGGTGCATTATCATTCTGATCCACTATGCGGATAATTAATGTTGCATTGCTGCTCAGAGATGGGGATCCATTGTCCCTAGCAGTTACCTGTATTAGAAACTCCTTGTGCTGCTCATAATCAAATGCTCTCTGAGCATAGAGAACCCCAGTCTCTATATTGATGGAAAGATATGAGGACACTGGGAGATCTTCTGTATTAGTGCTGAAAAGTGAATAAATAACTTTAGCATTGTCTTCAGTATCAGGATCTGATGCTTGTACATTGTATATTGAGGATCCGGGTAAGTTGTTCTCTGGCACATAAGCAACGTAAGTGGATTTTGTAAATATTGGTGGATTGTCATTAACATCTGATATCTCCAGTCTGATGGTTCTTCTGCTGGAAAGTGGGGGAGATCCTCTGTCAGTAGCTACAATTGTGATATTATAATGTGATACTTTCTCCCTGTCCAGATCACTTGTTGTAACTATTCTGTAATAACTTTTAGTTGAAACAATTAAACCAAAGGGTATATTCTCCATGATACTGCATTCAACTTCCCCATTCTTTCCTGCATCGAGATCATTAACTTTAATAAGAGCTATCACTGTGCCAGGTGCAGAATCCTCAGGTATGGGACTAGATAATGATGAGATAGATATCTCAGGAGCATTGTCATTCTCATCTGTTACCTCTATTAAAACCTTAGCATGGGCAATAAGGCCACCTCCGTCCTTTGCCCGCACAGTCAGCTCATAATTTCTGGCAATTTCAAAATCCAGATGTTTGTTTATTGTGATGTCACCTTGTGTAGAATGAATACTGAATGTACCCATAGGATGGGCATTGCCTGATGTTTCACTTAAAGAATATGTGATCTGTGCATTGCTACCTTCATCTTGGTCATTTGCAAATATACTTAGCACAGTTGTGTTGATTGGAGTATTTTCCTTCACAATTGCTTTATATATTTCTTCAGTGAACAACGGTACATTGTCATTAACATCAGTTATAAGTATTTTTATGGAAGCAGTTCCTGATCTAATAGGATTTCCTCCATCTAGAGCCATCAGAACTAAGTGATAAATGTTTTGTGTCTCTCTATCTAAAGGTTTCTCTAACACAAGCTCTGGAAATTTACTCCCATCTGTTCTGGTCTTCTCACTCAGAGAAAAATGCTGATTGTCACTGAGCCTGTATGTCTGGACTGTATTACTGCCAGTGTCTGGGTCTTCTGCAGATTGTAGAGTAAACCTTGTTCCAGGTAATGTAGATTCTATAACATCTAATGTGAATGTGTTGGGAAGGAATCTTGGGGAATTATCATTTAGATCCTTTATTTCTATATTGATACTGAAAACATTTAAAGGATTTTCAACCACAGCATCAAAGGTTAGGAAGCAGGCAGCTGCTGCCCCACACAGTGTCTCTCTGTCTATCCTGTCCTTAATGTACAGATTCCCAGTATCTGTATTTACATAAAGATATTTCTCTGCTATATTTGAATCAATTCTCAGTTTCCTAGATGAGAGCTGTTTTATATCTAATCCAAGGTCTGCTGCAATATTTGCTATAACAGAGTCTTTTCTCATCTCTTCTACAATAGAATAATGAATCTGACCAGAGACTGAATGACACAGCCATGATAATAAGAAGGAAAATATTACTTGCCATCTGATTCCTTTGTATGTCTGTGTATGAGGTTCCATTTCAGCCATTCTCAGTATTTGAAAAAACTTAAAGATTCAGTGCCTGTAATCCATACAGCAAAGTTAATTCTGTTGTAAGTCCTTTTGATGAAAAGAATAGACAGAAAATATAGTATTTTGCTGTAGAGAGAATCCAGAAAATGGCTGTGTGTCTTCCTGCAGATCTGCAGTGTGTGTGAGTGATGAAAATACCAGTGGATCTCCAGCTCTGTATTCTTCTTCTTATTGGTCAAACAGCGGCGCTCTGAGGTGAAACTGAGGAACTGCAATACTGAGAATTTATTTTCCAGTATTATAATACATGTACATATTTACTGCAGATACTACAATGCTGAACTACAATTTATTTTCAAAATATCCTTCTTAATTCAGAAATATTATTTTATACAGATACTGTATTTGTAGTTAGTGCATTTATACTGATATTTATAAATGTACTGTTAACAAGTTAGCTTTTTTAATACAGAAATAAAATAAAACAATGTAAAACCTTTTGCTATTTTAAATACAATTCAAAGTACATTATCAGTGGCATTTAAATGTTAAAATGTTTGATTACAATAGACAGTTTGTGGATTGATTTGAAGTATCAGAAATGTCAACTTGTCAAATTCTAAAATTAAAATATTTGTTTTCTCTCAATTACATGGTTTTAAGAGTAAATGTTGCTTCTTAGAAATGAAAAATTCCATATGTGTGATATTAATTCCACCTTCGATCAGTAATTGCTCAAACAGAACTTGAGCTGCTGCTAAATAAGACTTGCTACAGAGAAGATTATTTAAACCTTGTATCAACTAACAGGCACGCATGTAATGGAAATATGAACATTTGACGTGATAATGCCCAGCATAGTTTCCAGCAGGGTAACATGTATGTGTGACAGTTTCCATCATACAGATCTGCTACGCAGTGGGTGGAACCACCACTGCAGGAGTTAGACTTCTGATTGTATCCATCATTATGCTATCCCTTTTAATCAGCCACCCCACTACTGGCTTTTCAGATAGTAACATCAACTGATTGTGGGTAAATTATGGCTGCTTGAATATGTTAGCTGTTTTAGAATGTAAACTCATGACACACTACATGAAAACAGTGATATTTGCTATGTTATGTATTGTTGTCAAGATTTTTTTTTAAATATTAATGATGAGCATTAACCAATAAAAAAAAGAGGTAAATTTACTAAAGGTCAATTTTGGTCGATGTTGGTCAATTTCAGATCGATTTCAGATCTAAATTGATGTTGGGCTTCCAGGGTTAAAACACACATTTACTAACATTTAAAAATTAATATAAAAAAATTGTCTGCTAGTAAATGTTTGCTTTAACCCTGGAAGCCCAACATTGATTAAGAGTTATATGAAATCAACCAACATCAACCAAAATTGACCTTTAGTAAATATACGCCAAAGTCTATAAATGCCACTTAGTGACTGTAATTTACTGCGGGCTAATTGGTCTCACTGGGCTATCAAGCCTCGAAGCGCAGCTACTGGCAGCACATATCAGAGATTTTTGGGGGGACCTCAGCAAGCTCTGATAAAAATATCTTTGATAATTAGCCAATTTCAGGAAGCCAGAATCGAAAACACATAGGTTATGGAATCTATGTGTTTTCGCACCAAAACAGATAATTTTTCAGACACAAAATGGGCTTATATTGAATTGCCGGAAGCCACAAAATGCAAAAAAGTCCAGATTTTTGTTCCTGAGAAATGAGCAGGGCTAATTGAATTCCCCCTGGGTATATGTATAAAAGCTTGGAGAGTTACATAGTGGAGAGAGATAAGGTAACAAACCAAGCAGCTTCTGAAATTTTCCAAACACAGACTGTAACATGGCAGGTGAAACTGAGGAACTGCAATACTGAGAATTTATTTTTTCAACACCAACTTTGTAATTCAGACACAACCTTTTATATAAAGAGTCATACATTTATTGATGCTAAGAAATAAGCTGTTTATTTGCATGAACAATGCTATTGTTATGCATTTGACATAACAACTGCATCAGTCACACTAAAAAAAGTGTAACTAAAAGGGATTAATATTTAAGTCAATTAAATTGTATAAAACACTATACACACACTATAGGGAAGATGTAATAAGCTTTAAAAAGTGAAAAGTTGAGAGAGATAAACTACCAACCAACCAACCAACCAACCAACCAACCAACCAACCAACCAACCAACCAACCAACCAGCTCCTGTCATTTTTCAAACACAGCCTGTAACATGGCAGTTAGGAGCTGATTGGTGGACACTGTATCTCTCTTCATTTTATCTCTCTCCAAGGCTTAGTACATCTCCCCCTGTATGTGTATCTTGCTCATTTAAATGTATTTTCAATCTAATGAAAGATTGTTTGCTTACTAGCAATTGCTAAATATTATACGTATGTTTCTTGTAAATGAAAAATTGCATATGCTTACTATTTCTTCAACCTTAAATAATGTTCCGTAAACTGCCTTAGCAATGCCTGGGAAGACATCTGGAGTCACAGATATGGAGGATATTGAGCAGAGGAATGGTGTGGCAGAAGAGCATCACACTTCTGGGTGTCTTAACAACCCATGGTGTGCAGAAAATGTTGTCTATCAACAGGGCAATTGTGGCGGCGTGCCATTCCACTTTCTGCTGCCCAGAGTTGGCACTACAAAGCATGCAATGATTGGAGAAGTTGTGTATATTTACTGCAAAGCATTGATCAAGGCTCAACGTTCAGAAAGGGAGGATTAACTGCATGTGCCAATCTTTCCTGTGTAACCCTGAGCAGGAATCTTTATGGGACATGACAACTTCTGTATAAATACTGTGAAGCTCTCAACGTGACTTCAGGGCATATGTGCTAACCTGGAAGGAGGGTTAGCCAACTAGTCACCATCTGCTCTGGGTGCGTGAATCCCAGCTGCAGAGAACAGGCTCTTGACTTATACTATAAGACAAAACGAGTTTTAAGAGACTTGACTGAGATCACAAAAATAATCATAGTGAAATAAGTTCCAGAATCAACTTATCTATTCACTACTTCAAAAAATAGAAGATGTGAATAAATGAAATATTATAGTATAATGAAAAGAAGTCCCTATAATGTTTGACTACAGATGTGTCCTCTGTCATTGTTGCGGCAGTCATGTTAAACTGCCCTTTTAGTCGCACCTAGTCCCGAGCGAGTTTACTAATGCTGAGTGGCTTTTCCCCCGAAAATGCATCTTATTCACATAGAATGAGATTGCTGGCACTGACAGGGTAGAACGGGAGCTGGTGGCTCTCATGCATCCTGTGTAATGTGACTCATAATGTACGGAGGTTAGACGAAGAAGGACACATCTGTAATACAAAGGGAATCTTGGAAAATGTGAAAAGTACTGTTTAAACAAGCAAAATATTTAGTGAATATTTATAAAATTATGAACATCTGATTTAATTTCATTGTTTTAAACTACTGCAGTTAATTAATTACAACAAACTTCAGTTATAGAATGCTGACTTACTGTATGCACAACAACTATAAATAATAGTGATTAAACAAAACACACAGTTTTTCACATTTCAGATTTCTAGAATTATTATTATTACAATTTACCAAGAAATGTCATCTCTGCATTTAAACCAAAAGATAGTCAGGGCAAAGCTCTAGGGTTAAATACTTTTCAAAAGGTCTTGGAAACTACGTAAGATACTTTGATCAGCTTATAATGTTATATAGCCTGGATGTCCTAAGTAGCAGGGCACCCAACAACTCACTGCCTGCCCTGAGTGATCAAGATCCTGCTTCAGAGGAGACTCCAGATTGTATGAGGCATCATAATCACTAATTTTTGTCCACCATACAATCAAGCACTTTTGGCTGCTGGCTTATCAGGACATGCCATGAGCTGGCACTGCCTAAAGTTTGGTATAAACAACTGTTTATGTCACCTATTCCAGAACATAAAACGACAACACATTGCATAACAGGCAATGAGAGTGAGAGCTGCTTTGGTATGTTCTGTCCCCACAATAGTGTAAATTAATGTTAATTATAAGCATTATATAATAACTGGAATGAATACTATTGTGGTTATATTGCACATACTGTAAGATATGAAAAAGTCTACAAGCCTTATTTATAAGATATAAAATTGTAAGTTGCACCAAAGACACCAATGCACATAACTTTATTTTTTAATGAAAATATTAGAAAGTTTTTTTAGCTTAAACCAGTGGTTCCCAAACTGTGTGCCGTGGCTCCCTGGGGTGTCTCGGGACACTTGCAGGGGTGCCTTGGATTTGTGGTCCAGGACCAATTCAAATTATTTATGGTCAATATAATAGGCAAAACTAGTGCTGGTGGCTGCCAATCATAAAATATGGGGACAAACAGAAGCAAATCTTGTCCCTCACCACACAATTGAGCCTAAGGATAACATATAAAGACAATCTACTTAATTTAATATTTCTTTCTAAATATCTCAATAAGAAATTTTTGTCCTAGGCGTGCCGTGAAAAAAATTCTGATACTCTAGGCCACCGTAACTCAAAAAAGTTTGGTAACCACTGGTTTAAACAATAAAAAAAAAATATATTACAGCAGAATACAATTTATAGGAACTTTTCTATTGTTTTAAAGTGTACAAGTAATTTTTTTTTTAATAACATGATAAAATGATGAGCAAGTGAAGAACACAATGTGAAAGTCCAGGATATTTATAAAAAAAAACCACTAAACAGAAATGCTTATATCATATACAGAACAAGTTACCTCCTATTTCCGGAGATACTGTAAGTGGAGCAACTGTCTAATCATTATTCATTTGCCATTAATATGGCCATTAATATTAGAGGCCGGGTATCTGTTATTTGGGTATTCATTGTTATTCCGTAAACTGGAATATTTCAGCCCTGTAATGACATCATGATGTGGCCACGGCCAATCACAGACAGATGGGGGAGTGGTTTTGCAGCCATTCCCTCACCGTCACTACTCCCAGGACCTGCTGTCGACTCCCACTGACACGACAAACCCCCATGCTGACACTCCAGCCCCAGCCAATGACCCCCTGCCAACACACTGGACCCCTTAACAATGCACTGGACCCACAGCGGAACTCCAGGACCCATCCGGATAACAGGTATTCTGTTATCCAGAAAATACCATATCTGAAAATCTCCTGTAACCATATTATTTGATGCCAGATGAGAACCACTTGGCCCATCTAGTCTGCCCTAAACATATGTACATGCACACACCAGTATATTTTTGAATTGTGGGAGTAAACCGGAGTACCCAGAGGAAACCCATGCAAGGACAGGGTGGATATACAAACTCCACACAGTTTAAGCCATGGTGGGAATCAAGTCCATGACTTAGGTGCTGTGAGGCAGTAATGCTAACCATTACACCATCAGTACAGCCCTACTTGCTTAACAAGATGGGGTAAAGCTCCTATCTGTCAGAACAAAATGCAGGTTACATATACAGTACTTTGTGATACAAATTGTGATTGAGCCATTAAAGCTACAACAAGCTTCCTGCTACATACCAAATGCACTCAAATATACACATAGTCATAGCTAATAGTAAATGCATCTATAATCTTAAACTTATACAATGTATGTTAAATTAGTGAAAAAATTATAGCTTAAAAAATAACTGTTTTGGTATATTGGACAAAAATCAGGCCTCCAAAAACTTTTATTAGGGAAATTTGTTCATCATAGAAACTGGGAAGTACTGTAACATGGATTTGTTAAAAATTCCAAAAAGTAGTAGATAATAATTCAGCAATTGTGTCAAATCTGACATTTTATAAATGATTACACATTTAAAGCCAAAGCCAAACAAGACCAAACTTGTTCTAAAGAGTAGACCAGCCTCTGACCAAAACTATATACAGAAAAACAACAAAGCTATATCCCTTAGTTGATATATACAGTATATATCAAACACAGTATATAACAAAATAAGTCCAGTGTTTATTATTCAATTTCAAGACTGTGCATGCACTTTACTGAAGGATAAGCAACTACAGCATTAATAACAAATTGCTTCATAACATTTATCAGTGACAGTGCTGACCATGGACAGTCATTTCAAGATGGTTCCAGACCACAGAGTATATCACACAGCAAAATGTTCTGATCATCCCATCTCATATGTACAAAACAATCAATTGCAATATGTAGCATTTACTCTTTTTATATATCTCAAATAAAATGAAATTTCTGTATATGTTGAGCTACCATTTACATCAACACACAGGTAGCATATACAGGCTATGTTTAAATAAACTCACCTCAGCTATACTGTTAGATGGCAAAGCTGGATTTAAACTTTCACTCCCAAGTTCTGGGTCATCAGCATCAATGAGGTTGTCCACAGGGATATTTTGCTTAGACCTCATGTACGTAAAGTCATCTTCAGTTGAATCCAAAGCTACACACACATTGTATGAAAAGGGGAGAGGTAAAGTCCCATCACTGTACAGGGAGAGCATCCTGGGATCAACTGGAGGATACAGATTTGTACTTAGAGTTCCAAAAGTTGGTGGAAGTTTTGTTTCTCTACACTTTGAAATAATGACCAACATCACAGTAACAATAAATAACAAGGAAATTAGCACAAGGGTTATAACCAGATATAATTGCAAATTCGATTGAGATTCTTCATTATTGATTCGGTTACTGAGTTCTGGAACCACTTGTTGAAAATGATCTGCAACAATAAGACTTAAGGTGACTGTAGCTGAGAGAGAGGGGTCTCCATTGTCCTTCACCATCACCACAACCTTGTGATTCAATATATCCTTCTCATGAAAGACACGTGATGTCTTGATCTCACCCGTGTGCTGACTGATGATAAAGTGAGATGGTTCTGACACTTGTATGAAGTTATACGAGAGCCAAGCATTATGTCCAGAGTCTGCATCCACTGCAACAACCTTAGTTATTAATGAACCTTGTTCAGAGGCAAAAGGGACCATCTCAAACAGAGCTGGGCCACCACTGTCTGCTGATGGGTACAAGATCTTTGGTGCATTATCATTCTGATCCACTATGCGGATAATTAGTGTTGCATTACTGCTCAGTGATGGGGATCCATTGTCTCTAGCAGTTACCTGTATTAGAAACTCCTTGTGCTGCTCATAATCAAATGATCTCTGAGCATAGAGAACCCCAGTCTCTATAGTGAGAGAGAGATACGAGGACACTGGGAGGTCTTCTGTGTTAGTGGTGGAAATGGAATAAATTATTTTAGCATTGTCTCCAGTATCAGGATCTGATGCTTGTACATTGTATATTGAGGCTCCTGGTAAGTTGTTCTCTGGTACATAAGCAACGTAAGTAGATTTTGTAAATATTGGTGGATTGTCATTAACATCTGATATCTCCAGTCTGATAGTTCTTCTGCTGGAAAGTGGGGGAGATCCTCTGTCAGTAGCTAATACTGTGATGTTATAACTAGATACTTTTTCTCTGTTTAGATCATTTGTTGTAACTATTCTATAATAACTTTGAGTTGAAACAATTAAACCAAAAGGTACATTCTCCATGATACTGCATTCAGCTTCCCCATTCTTTCCTGTATCAAGATCAATAACTTTAATAAGAGCTATCACTGTGCCAGGTGCAGAATCCTCAGGTATGGGACTAGATAATGATGAGATAGATATCTCAGGAGCATTGTCATTCTCATCTGTTACCTCTATTAAAACCTTAGCATGGGCAATAAGGCCACCTCCATCCTTTGCCTGCACAGTCAGCTCATAATTTCTGATCATTTCAAAATCCAAATTTTGATTTACTGTGATATCACCTTTTGTAGAATGAATACTGAATGTATCCATAGGATGGGCATTGCCTGATGTTTCACTTAAAGAATATGTGATCTGTGCATTGCTACCTTCATCTTTGTCATTTGCAAATACACTTAACACAGTTGTGTTGATTGGAGTATTTTCCTTCACAATGGCTTTATATATATCTTCAGTAAACATTGGAGAATTGTCATTAGCATCAGTAACTATTATTTTTATGGAAGCAGTTCCTGATCTAATAGGATTTCCTCCATCTAGAGCTATCAGAACTAAGTGATAAATGTTTTGTTTCTCTCTATCTAAAGGTTTCTCTAACACAAGCTCTGGAAATTTACTCCCATCTGTTCTGGTCTTCTCATTCAGGGTGAAATGCTGATTGTCACTGAGCCTGTATGTCTGGACTGTATTACTGCCAATGTCTGGGTCTTCTGCAGTTTTTAAAGCAAATCTTGTTCCAGGTGGTGCAAATTCAATTACCTCTAATGTGAATGTGTTGGGAAGAAATCTTGGGGAATTATCATTTATATCCTTCATTTCTACATTGACACTGAAAACATTTAGAGGATTTTCAACCACAGCATCAAAGGTTAGGAAGCAGGTAGCTGCTGCCCCACACAGTGTCTCTCTGTCTATCCTGTCCTTAATGTACAGATTTCCAGTCTCTACATTTACATAAAAATATTTTTTTGCTATTTTTGAATCAATTCTCAGTTTTCTAGATGAGAGCTGTTTTATATCTAATCCAAGGTCTGCTGCAATATTTGCTATGACTGAATCTTTTCTCATTTCTTCTACAATAGAATAATGAATCTGACCAGAGACAGAATGACACAGCCATGAAAATAAGAAGGGAAATATTACTTGCCATCTGATTCCTTTGTATGTCTGTGTATGAGGCTTCATCTCAGCCATTCTCAGCATTTAAAACATCCAAGAGATTAAAAGATTCAGTGTCTGTAGTCCATAGTAAAATAATCCTGCTGTAAGTCCTTTTAAATGAAAAAAATAGACTGAAAATATAGTATTTTGCTGTAGAGAGAATCCAGAAAATGGCTGTGTGTCTTCCTGCAGATCTGCAGTGTGTGTGAGTGATGAAAATACCAGTGGATCTCCAGCTCTGTATTCTTCTCCTTATTGGTCAAACAGCGGCGCTCTGAGGTGAAACTGAGGAACTGCAATTCTGAAAATTTATTTTCCTGTATTCTAATACATATGCATATTTACTGCAGATACTACAATGCTGAACTTCAATTTATTTTCAAAGTATCTTCTTTAATTCAGATATTATTTTATATAGATACTGTATTGGTATCTAGTGCATTTATACTGCTATTTACAATTGTACTGTTAACAAGTTAGCTTTTTATATACAAAAAGACAATAAAAAATGTAAAACGTTTTGTTTTTATTTAACTACAATTCACAGGCCAATATTAGCAGGGGCCTGAAAATGTGAAAATGTTTGATTACAAAAGACAGAGTTTGTGGATTGATTTAAAATATCAGAAATGTCAATTTGTCAAATTGTAAAACTAAAATATAATATGTTTTCTCTCAATTACATGGTTTAAAGTGTAAACTTTGCTTCTTATAAATAAAGAAATCCATATGTGTGATATTAATTCCACCTAAGATCAGAGATTGCTTAAACAGAACTTTGGCTGATGCTAAATAAGACATGCTACAGAGAAGTTACAGTATAAACACTGTATCAACTAACAGGTGTGCAAGTAGCCCAGCATAGTTCCCAGCAATGTTACATGTATGTGTGATAGTGTCTGTCATACAGACCTGCTATGCAGTCAGTGTAGCCACAACTGCAGGGGTTACACTTCTGATTGTATCAGTCATTATGGCATACCTTTCAATCAGCCACCCCAGATAGCAGCATCAACTGAATGTGGGTACATTATGGCTGTTTGATTATGTTAACTATTTTAGGATGTAAAATTATGAAATACTAGATTACAACAGTGATGTTCGCTTTGTTATGAATTGATCTCAAGATTTTTTTTAAATATTAATGATGAGCATAACCAATAAAATTAATGAATACCAAGTCTCTAAATACCACTTACCTGCTAAAATTTACATCAGGCTAATTGACCCCCCAGGGCTATTCAATTAGCCCCAAAGCGCAGCCGCTGGCAGCCATTATTGGAGATCTTTTATGGGACTTCAGCAGGCTCTGATAAAAATTTCAGATAATTAGCCTGTTTTTAAATGCCAACTTTATAATTCAGACACTGTTTTTATACAGATTAATTAATTTATTGATGCTAACAAGTTGTGTTTATGTACTTAACATAGCAACTGTATAAGTCACATTAAAAGAAAAGTGTAGTGAAGTTGTGTATACAGATGTGTCCACGGTCATCTTTGCCACGAGCTGTGGCCATCACAAGTTGTTTGCCATGACTAGCATGCCTACAGCTGTAAACATGCACTGCATATGCACCCTCAATCCACAGTAATGCATGGGTGTATATTCTTCCATGAATGGGTCAGGTATAGGCATGGCTAGTTGCAATTGCAATGTGGCCAAAATGTGGCCCCATCTGTATTTGCCACAGAGCCTAAACCAAGGCTCTTATTTTTAAAAGTGAAGTTCAGAAAGTTAGGTTAACATTGCATTCACAAGCTTTTCCTGTATAACCAGGAATCTTCATAGGACATGCCAACTTTTCTGTATATACAGTATGCTGTGAAGCCCTGAAAGCGACTTCATAGCATATGTGACCAACCAGAAGGAGAAGTTGCCAACAATCCACCACCTGCCCTGGGCACAAGAGTACCAGTTGCAGAGAACAGGCTCTTGACTTATACTGTACTATAAGACAAAATTAGTTTTAAGAGACTTGACTGAGATCACAAATATAATCATAGTGAAATGAGCTCCAGAATCAACTTACTATATCTAGCCACTACTTTAAATAATAGGAGATGAGAACAAATTAAATGTTATGGTATAATTTTGATACGAAGCCCCTAAAATGTTTGACTAATACTTAGAAAGTGGTAAGTATGCTTTAAACAAACAAAATATTTAGTGAAAATTTATAAAATTAACATCATGTAAAATCTGATTTTATTTCATTGTTTTAAACTCATTACTTAATTACAACAAGCTTCAGTTACAGAATGCTAACCTCTTACTGTTTATACAATAATTTTAGGTGATAATGTAATTTTTCAAATTAAACATTTATTAGATCTTCACTCTGTTAATTTTAAATAATATGCTACACCACTCCAACTGATACCTTATAATAAAATGCAGACCAATATAAATAACAGAATTGTTTACAGAATTGTTTACAGGTCAAATTTATAAAATCATTATTATTACAGATCACGGAGAATATTCATCTCCACATTTAAACCAAAAGGTAGTCAGGGTAAAGCTCTAGGGTTAAATATTTTTCAAAAGATCTTGGAATCTATGCAAGATACTTTGATTAGCTTATACAGAATGTAATATAGCCTGGATGTCCTAAGTAGCAGGGAATTAAACAACCCACCACCTGTCCTGAGTGAGCAAGATCCTGCTGCAGAGGAGACTCCAGATTGTATAAGCCATCAAAATCACTCATTTAGTGTACCATACAATCAATCATTTTTGGCTTATCAGGACATGCCATGAGCTGGCACTTCCTAATGTTTGGTACAAACTTGACTGTTTGTTTATACATTGCATTATAACAGGTAATCAGAGTGAGAGCTGCTTTGGTATGTTCTTTCCCCACATTAGAATAAAATAATGTTAATGATTAGCATTATATAATAACCAGAATGAATACTATTGTGGTTAAATTGAACATAAAATACGAAAAAAGTCTACAAAAAAGTATTTATAAGATATAAAATTGTAAGTTGCACTAAAGACACCACTTCACCGCACTTTGCTTATTTATGAAAATATTGGAAGATTTTCAGCTTAAACGATAATAAAAAAACATTACAATGGAATACAATTTCAAGAACATTATTAATTGTTTTAAAGTGTAAAGATTTTTTTTATAACATGATAAAATGATGAGCAACTAAAGAACACAATGTGAAAGTCCGGGATACAGTAAAAAATGGGTATACTATGACTGGCCGGCTGTCGAGATCCCTGCGCCCAGCATACTGGTGCCAGGAACCTGACAGCCGGAATGCTGGCAGAGGGGCGAGTGCAAAAGAGTCCCTTTTGGGCTTGCTGCGCTCGCCACACTGCGGGCACGATGGCACGCTAAGCATGCCATGCTATTTAATTTCCCTTGAGCGTTGTCGTGGACACCCCAAGAGGGAGACTAGTTGTCGGTATACCGGCTGTCGGGATCCCGGTGCCGGTATGCTGAGCACCGGGATCCTGACAGATATTGAGTGCCTCCTGTAAAAAATAACTAACAAGAAGTGCTTCTACAGGGTGTGGAACAACCTACTGTATCTCCTGAGAGATTAATTCAGGAGACAAGTAGATTGACTGTCTTATCATTAGTCCCAGGATTTTTAGGATCGAAAAAACAGAGCAGCAAAACACATTGGCCTTGACCCCATTTCACCCAGAGGACCATATACCATTGAACAAGCCTGAACCAGCTCCGGGTTACATCCATCTAAAGGTGCATTGGGCATGGATCTTTAACATGATACAGTTACCAAAGACCACAGTGCTGAGGTTAAAAAACCACAACAAAACTAAGGGCTGCCAATCATCCAATACCATTCTGGTTAATGAGCAATATCCTTGGGCGGTGAGCATCAAAATCCACCCCAAATCAACTAATCTATCTTGGGACTGTAGTGCCAAAATCACAGGGTGATTAAGTAAACAGTTCACCGTGGAAACACAGAAAATACCATCATACCGGAAGCAATATAGGAACAGGCCATAATGATGGACTGACTCTGTTTACAATACATTCTAGTGGGTGAGAATTTGTTTTTATTGGATAATTTTTTTATGTATAATATGTAAAGTGTATAATTTTATCAATATTAAATTGTGATATTATACAAAATAGAAATTTGTCTTCATATAAGCGCTACTCCAGGTTACTGCATTTCTTGTATTTTTGGAGACTGACTATCTCCTAAAACAGCTGCCACGTCAGCACCTGTAATACCATTTGCTATATTTTTCCTGCTACCTCGCTCCAGAGTGGCTGCAGAACAGGGCATACCCAGAAAACGTGATAGATATCACCTATAGAGCCACAATTCCTTCAGCAAAACTGGGATATCGAAGTCTATAAAGTATTTTTAACTAGCAGCAAAGTATAGAATTGTAAAATACAAGTAAAGTACTGGGTAAGTCCCAAGTAATAACCTTGAAAAGTATGAAATTACAGTAGCATCTGTCTCAGATTTGTCATAGGGAAGTTTGCCATCAGCAACTATACTATTTGGATTTGTACAACAAATGCAACTATACTATTTGGATTTGTACAACAAATGTAGTCTTCCTGTATATACACATTAGAAGAAATAGGAATATGTGTTTTAAGAAACTGTACTTGAAAAAAATGAGCACACACTAGAAAAAAATGAATTTCAGAAACAGTTTATATCTTCAATACCTTGAGAAATAGATGACAGAAAAATAAATTGTTTTGGTAGCTTTTGGAGAAGAATTAGACCTCTAAAAAGTTTAATTATGGAAATTGGTTCATCATAGAAACTGGGAAGTACTGTAACATGGATTTGTTAAAAATTCCAAAAAGTTGTGGAGAATGAAAAATTCAACATCATGTCAAATCTGACATTTTGTAAATGATTAAAATGTAAAGCCAAAGCCAAACAGGACCAAACTCATTATGAAGACCAGCCTCTGACCAAAACTTTATACAGCAAAATATCAAAGCAATATCCCTTAGTTGACTTAACAATATACTGTATATAATGCACTATATAATCCAATATGTCTAGTGTTATCATTCATTTTTAAGATTGTGCATGCATTTTACTGAAGGGTAAGGTACTACAGCATTAATAAAAAAAATGCTTAATAACATTTATTAGTGACAGTACTGACCATAAACATGTAGATGGTTCCAGACACTGTCGGACTGGAGCATGAAAGGCCCATTGTGGGAATACAGTGGCAGGGACCCATTTTTAGGGGATTTGCCAGTTTCCAGAGGGTGTGTGGCAAGACTCCACATTGGTTTGCTTAGCCATTAGAAAGTGCCTGGGCTGGGCCCATTGATAACTATATATAGTATACACTGCTACTGCATGCATGATAATGTATGAGACTAACAACAGCAATGCACTGTAGACCAAAGTCCTGTGCAGTATAAGGTAACATGTATAATGTATAACTCAAGTGAACAGTCTGGAACCTGATCCCCAGAAGAGGAAGTTCGCCCCCACATGTACCCCTGTGTGTCAGTCCAACCCTTCATCTAGGCCATAGAGTATATCACACAGTGGAATGTTCTGATCATCCAAGCTCATGAGCTGTACAAAACAATTAATTACTATATGTAGTATTTCATCTTTTAATATATCTCAGATAAAATGACAGCATATGTTGAGCTACCATTTACATCAACACCCAGGTAGCATATACAGGTTATGATTAAATAAACTCACCTCAGTTACACTATTAGATGACAAAGCTGGCTTTAAACTTTCACTTCCAAATCCCGGGTCATCAGCATCAATGAGGTTGTCCACAGGAATATTTTGCTTAGACCTCAAGTATGTAAAGTCATCTTCAGTTGAATCCAATGCTACACACACATTGTATGAAAAGGGGAGAGGTAAAGTCCCATCACTGTACAGGGAGAGCATTCTGGGGTCAACTGGAGGATACAGATTTGTACTTAGAGATCCAAAAGCTGGTGGAAGTTTTGTTTCTTTGCATTTTGATATAATGACCAACATCACAGTAACAATAAATAACAAAGAAATCAGCACAAGGGTTACAACTAGGTATAATTGCAATTTAGATTGTGAGTCTTCATTATTGATTTGGTTACTGAGTTCTGGAACCACTTGTTTAAAATGATCTGCAACAATGAGACTAAGGGTGACTGTAGCTGAGAGAGAGGGGTCTCCGTTGTCCTTCACAATTACTACAACCTTGTGATTCAATATATCCTTCTCATGAAAGACACGTGATGTCCTGATCTCACCCGTGTGCTGACTGATGGTAAAGTGAGATGGTTCTGACACTTGTATGAAGTGATATGAGAGCCAAGCATTATGTCCAGAGTCTGCATCCACTGCAACCACCTTAGTTATTAATGATCCTTGTTCAGAAGAAAAAGGGACCATCTCAAACACAGGTGGGCCACCACTATCTGCTGATGGGTACAAGATCTTGGGTGCATTATCATTCTGATCCACTATGCGGATAATTAGTGTTGCATTGCTGTTTAGAGATGGGGATCCATTGTCCCTAGCAGTTACCTGCATTAGAAACTCCTTGTGCTGCTCATAATCAAATGATCTCTGAGCATAGAGAACCCCAGTCTCTATATTGATGGAGAGATAGGAGGACACTGGAAGCTCTTCTGTATTTGTGGAGGAAATGGAATAAATAAGTTTTGCATTTTCTTTGGTATCAGGATCTGATGCTTGTACACTGTATATTGAAGATCCGGGTAAGTTGTTCTCTGGCACATAAGCAACATAAGTAGATTTCATAAATATTGGTGGATTGTCATTAACATCTGATATCTCCAATCTGATGGTTCTTCTGCTGGAAAGTGGGGGAGATCCTCTGTCAGTAGCTACAACTGTGATGTTATAACTGGATACTTTCTCTCTGTCCAGATCACTTGCTGTAACTATTCTATAATAACTTGTAGTTGATACAATTAAACCAAAAGGTACATTCTCCATGATACTGCATTCAACTTCCCCATTCTTTCCTGTATCACGATCATTAACTTTAATAAGAGCTATCACTGTGCCAGGTGCAGAATCCTCAGGTATGGGACTAGATAATGATGTGATAGATATCTCAGGAGCATTGTCATTCTCATCTGTTACCTCCACTAAAACCTTGGCATGGGCAATAAGGCCACCTCCATCCTTTGCCTGCACAGTCAGCTCATAATTTCTGATTAATTCAAAATCCAAATTTTGATTCATTGTGATGTCACCTTTTGTAGGATGAATACTGAATGTACCCATAGGATGGGCATTGCCTGATGTTTCACTTAAAGTATATGTGATCTTTGCATTGCTACCTTCATCTTGGTCATTTGCAAATACACTTAGCACAGTTGTGTTGATTGGAGTATTTTCCTTCACAATTGCTTTATATATTTCTTTAGTAAACATAGGGAAATTGTCATTAACATCAGTTATAATTATTTTTATCGAAGCAGTTCCTGATCTGATAGGATTTCCTTCATCTAGTGCCATCAGCACTAAATGATAAATGTTTTGTGTCTCTCTATCTAATGGTTTCTCTAACACAAGTTCTGGAAATGTACTCCCATCTGTTCTGGTCTTCTCACTCAGGGTAAAATGCTGATTGTCACTGAGCCTGTATGTCTGGACTGTATTACTACCAATGTCTGGATCTTCTGCAGTTTTTAAAGCAAATCTTGTTCCAGGTAATGCAAGCTCAACAACATCTAATGTGAATGTGTTGGGAAGAAATCTTGGGATATTATCATTTATATCCTTAATTTCTACATTGACACTGAAAACGTTTAAAGGATTTTCAACCACAGCATCAAAGGTTAGGAAGCAGGTAGCTGCTGCCCCACACAGTGTCTCTCTGTCTATCCTGTCCTTAATGTACAGATTCCCATTATCTGTATTTACATAAAAATATTTATCTGATATATTGGAATCAATTCTCAGTTTCCTAGATGAGAGCTGTTTAATATCTAATCCAAGGTCTGCTGCAATATTTGCTATAACAGAGTCTTTTCTCATTTCTTCTACAATAGAATAATGAATCTGACCAGAGACAGAATGACACAGCCATGATAATAAGAAGGGAAATATTACTTGCCATCTGATTCCTTTGTATGTCTGTGTATGTATATCCATCTCAGCCATTCTTAGCATTTCAAATATCCAAGATATAAAAAGATTCTGTGTCTGTAGTCCATATTACAATAATAATTCTGCTATAAATTCTTTTGAATGAAAAAATAGACCCAAAATACAATATTTTGCTGTAGAGAGAATCCAGAAAATGGCTGTGTGTCTTCCTGCAGATCTGCAGTGTGTGTGTGAGTGATGAAAATACCAGTGGAACTCAAGCTCTGTATTCTTCTGCTTATTGGTCAAACAGCGGCGCTCTGAGGTAAAACTGGGGAACTGCAGATCCGAGAATATATTTTTGAAACACCAACTTACTAATTCAGATACACTGTTTTTATATAGACTAATGCATTTATTGATGCTAACAAATAAACTTTATTTGCATGAAAATTAGCTATTTTTATGCCTTTAGCTCTATTTGACACATTTTAATGAAAGTGTAACTAAAAAGGAATTAACATTGAACTCAATGAAATTATATAAAATAATATGTGTTTTTTACTCATTTAAATATATCTTAAAATCTAATGAAAGATTGCTCGCTAGCAATCACTATTTATCACATATACTCATGTGGCTCATACATGAGAAATTGCAAATGTGTACAATTTTTTCCAGCATAAATCAGGGATGGAAACTCCCCTAGCAATTCCTAGGAAGACATCTGACATCACAGACATGGAGGACATTGAGAAAAGGAATGATAACTCATGGTAAGTGTGTCAAAATGGCATTACATTCCTAGGTGTCTTAACAACCCATTTGAGCAGAAAATGTTTTCTTTCTGCTTGGCACTTGTTGCAGTGTGCTGTTACACTTTGTGCTGCTCACAGCTGGGACAATAAAGCATGCAATGATTGGAGAGGTTGTGTATATTTGCTGCAAAGCGCTGCTCAAGGCTCTTCTTTTTCAAAGTGAAGTTCAGAAAGGGAGGCTTAACTGTGCATGCACCAGATTCTCTTGAGTAACCTTGAGCAGAAAGTTTCATGGGACACACCAACTTTTTTTGTATATACTGTATGCTGTGAAGCCCTGAAAGTGACTTCATGGCATGTGTGCCAATCTGGAAGGAGAGGTAGCCAACAATCCACCATCTGCCATAGGTGAGAGAATCCCAGCTGCAGAGAAGAGGCTCTTAAATTATACTTTAAGAAAGAATAAAGTTTACAGAATTTTACTCAGATTACAAAAACAATCACAGTGAAATGAGCTCCGTAATCAAATGATCTATTAACTACTTTAAACATAGGAGATGTACTGTAAACAAAATTAAATGTTATAGTAAAATATTTGAGAAAAAATCCCAAAAAGTGTTTGACTAGTACAAATTGAAAGTGGGAAGTACTGTTTAAACATTGAAAACATTTCATGAAAATTTATAAAATTATCATCTTGTATTATTTTATTGAATTGTTTTAAACTAGTTACAGTATTTAAACTAGTTATTTAATTAAAACAAGCTTCCATTATAGAGTGCTGACAGTTGATAAACAATAAATACAGGTAATAATGTTAAAGGCCCTACTCACCTAGCGATTGGCTGCCGAGGCTCCCGATGGCCGTTACGGCCAGTGGTCAACCCGGCGGTGGGGTAGGAGGTGACGGCTCACCCCGCTCCATAGCACTGAACGCTAATATGGATGAGATTGTCCATATTGGTTTGCATGTTTAAACGAGCCGGCACCAATGATGAACTTTCATTGTTGGTGCCTACACACTTAAAGATATGAACGATATCTTGTTCATTAATGAATGAGATTGGTTATATCTTTAAGTGGAATTGCTAAGTGTATAGGGCCTATTAGTGATTAAACTAAGCATTTGTTAGATCTGTGCACCGCTTATTTTAAATAATATGCTACATTACTCCAACTGTTTCATTATAATAAAATCCAAAACAATAAAAAAATTACGTTGAATTTCTAGAATCATTATTATTAGAATTCACTGAGAATATTAATCTCCACATTTTAGCCAAAATAAGGACCAAGCTCCTTAAGAAAATAGCTATCAACTTCATCCATCAAAATAGCAACGCAACTATCTGTATGTTGGGGCCAACCTGTAGGGTAGAATGTTTTGCAAAAGATCTTGGAATCTACAGTATGTAAGATACTTTGATCAGCTTACAGATAATGTTGTATAGCCTGGATGTCCTAAGTATGGGTGCATCCAACAACCCATCACCTGCCCCAGCTGAGCAAAACCCTGCTGCAGAGGACAGACTCCTGATTGTATGGGCCATTAAAACCACTCAATTTATAGTAGTTCACCATACAATTTAGCACTTTTGAATTTTGACTTATCAGGCCATGCCATGAGCTGGTACTGCCTACATTTTGGTACAAATTTGACTGTTTATGTCACTAGTACATAAAATTACAACACATTGCATTATAACAGGTAATGAGAGTGAGAGTTGACTCAATAGTATAAAATAATTGTAATGATCAGCATTTTATAATGACCAAAATGAATACTATTGTGGTCAAATTTCACATAATATATAAAGAAGTCTACAAACATTATTTGTAAGATATTAAATTGCACCCTATTTCACCTCACTTTTATTATTTATGGAAATATTGAAAGATTTTCTGCTTAAACAATGCAAATTCTAAAATACTAAGTGGAATACAATTTATAGGAACTTTTCAATTGTTGACTGTCTTATGATTATTAAATTACCATTGCTATTTAACTATATAGGGGGAATTCAATTAGGATATAATAAACATCTGTAGCAAAAAAATGATGTTTTTTTGTGATGTTTCCTGATGTTTATCCTGTATTTTTTTTGAGCTATCCAATATGGCCACCCAATAAAATACATTCTCTCCTGAAAACACACAGGTTCATTGAAACTTGTGTGTTTTTGGGAGAAACAGCCCCATTTTCAGATGAAAAGGGGGCTGTTTATGGGTATTTGTTACTCCTGCCTCAAGCAGGAGAAACATTGGGCCTAATTCAGACCAGATCACTGTTGTGTGAATTTGCAAGGTGGGCGATTATCGATCAGCTGCACAGGTGTATGAATCATAATACACATATGCAAGGTCAAACTGAAAAAAATAAATCAGCATCTTTTTTGATCACTAGATGTATGCAGGTTGATTGACAGGAAGTGGACATTGGGGGGTGGTAACTGGCCATTTTCTGGGAGAGTCAGGAAAAACGCAGGCGTTCCCAAGTGTTTTCAGGGAGGGTGTGTGACGTCAGCTCTGGCCCCGATCAACCTGTTTCTTTTGCACTGTAGGAGTAGGTTCTGGACTACACACAGACTGTAGAGACTGGAAAAAATATTCGATGGTGAGTGAGTTGTGAACGGATTTGCAACTGAGTGGCATTTGCGAAGCTTTTCGCATGCATACGCAGACTTGCACAGGGTGGTTTTTCACTGTGTCTGTGAGGCGACTATCCGATCGCAAACTTCTGCAAATATACAGGGGAGTGATCAGGTCTTAATTAGGCCCATAATACCCACTGCGGCTCGTGACGCCTTATTGGGGATAATTGTATAGGTGCGGGAAGGGGGGGGGGGTGCACCTTCATGGCTAATTGAATTTCCTCCATTTCTCTTCCATTTATTTGCTATGCTCAGGGCTGTCATCAGAAATTATGGGGCCCAGGATGGAAAAAATAGGCAGCCCCCCCTTGGAAAAAATAAAATAATAAAAAAATAATATATATATATATATATATATATATATATATATATATCTTCCTATGCACATATGGAGTAACACCATATTATGCCCCTTGCACCATATTAAGTCCCCACAGAAATGCCCCTGACACCATATTATGCCCCACACAGTAATGCCCCTGACACCATATTATGCCCCACACAGTAATGCCCTTGTCACCATATTATGGACACACAGTAATAAAGCCAGAACCTGCTCATTGTAAGAGGTTTTGCTTGTTGTCAGGGGATTTCCCACTGGGCCTCCGCTGTCACTGTCTTGCCACTATCTCCACTGCTGTGGGTCAGCCATCCAGGTGGTGTGCAGATGGCAGCATGAGCAGCTCGGGCCCTCCCCTCTCTTTCAGAGAGACTGTGCCCAGGACAGCTGTGCCCCCAGTACCCCCCTGATGGGAGGAGCCATTTAACCTACCAGTATATTTTTGGATTGTGGGAGCAAACCAGAACACCCAGATGAAACCTATGCAAGCATGGGGAAAACATACAAACTACACACAGTTAAGGCCATTGTGGGGCCCATGACTTAAGTGCTGTGAGGCATTAATGCTAACCATTACACCATCTGTGCTGCCCTGCTTGTTTACCAAGATGGGGCAAAGCTCCCATCTGTCAGAACAGAAATGCAGATTACATGTATTTTGTGATACAAACTGTGCTTGAGCCATAAAAGCCACCACAAGCTTCCTGTAGCATACCATTTGCAAGCAAATATACATAGAGCCATAGCTAATAGTAAATGAATCTATAATCTTAAACTTATAGAATGTATGTTTAATTATTCTAATTCCCCTTAGATTTATATTAGCAACTCTATTAATAATTAGAATTTCTCTTGTTACTCATAAAGATGATTGCCCTAATTTTACCCCATACTGAACCCAAATTAGAATTTTAACTTTAAGTTAAGAGTTCTAATATTCACATTGCAGCACTTGCCATGTAATGTAGTTGAGATTTAGCTTCCCTTCATATGATATAGTATCAAAGTGTAGAATTGTAAAAGATAAGTGAAGTATTGGGTAACCGTAAACCCCCAGGTAATAACCTGGAAAAGTCTCAAATTGCAGAAGCATCTGTATCAAATGTGTCATGAAGACATTTGCCATCAGCAACTACAATCATCACCAGGCCTTAATTGGAAAACTAATATTCTTTTAGCTGATTTACTATAGTTAAAGTATTTGGAGATATTGCCTTGACAGCAGAACATTCCTGCCTCACTGACGGCAGCACATCCCTGCCTCACTGACAGCAGCACATCCCCACCTCACTGACAGCAGCACATCCCTACCTCACTGACAGCAGTGCATCCCTGCCTCACTGACAGCAGCACATCACTACTTCACTGACAGCAGTACATCCCTGCCTTTACTGACAGCAGCAAATCTCTGCCTCACTGACAGCAGCACATCCCTGCCTCACTGAGAGCAGCACATCCCTGCTTCACTTACAGCAGCACATCACTGCCTAACTGACAGCATCACATCTCTGCCTCACTGACAGCAGCACATCTCCGCCTCACTGACAGCAGCACATCCCTACCTCACTGACAGCAGCACATCCCTGCCTCACTGACAGCAGCACATCCCTGCATCACTGACAGCAGCACATCCCATCACTGTCTCACTGACAGCGGCACATCCCCACCTCACTGACAGTGGCACATCCCTGCCACACTGACAGCAGTACATCCCTGCCTCACTGACAGCAGCACATCACTACTTCACTGACAGCAGTACATCTCTGCCTTTACTGACAGCAGCACATCTCTGCCTCACTGACAGCAGCACATCTCTGCCTCACTGACAGCACCACAACCCTGCCTCACTGAGAGCAGCACATCTCTGCTTCACTTACAGCAGCACATCCCTGCCTAACTGACAGCATCACATCTCTGCCTCACTGACAGGAGCACATCCTCAGCTCACTGACAGCAGCATTTTCCCACCTCACTGACAGCAGCACATCCCTGCCTCACTGACAGCATCACATCCCTGCCTCACTGACAGCAGCACATCACCCGCCTCACTAAAAGCAGCACATCACCACTTCACCGAAAGACATACACATTTCTGACAGAAATACAAATTACTGACAGATATTTAAAACTATTTTATTTACTTACACTGTTATCTGTTAAATGTTTACAATTCAAATGAAACAGCCTATTGTGAACTATATTTTCCTCCTATTCTGTATCTGTAACACCATATTTCATCAAGATAGATATACCACTCTTGGGTATGCAATTGCACTATGATGGATAGTGCCAAGGCGTACATATATCAGAGCTCGACCACAGACCCAAGAGTGGTATATCTATTACATACAGTATATCACACTATAGGGTCTACGTACTAAGCCTTGGAGATAGATAAAGTAGGCAGAGATAAAGTACCAACCAACCAGCTCCAAAATGTCATTTTTCAAACACAGCCTGTTATATGACAGGTAAGAGCTGATTGGCCGGTACTTTATCTTTGTTCAATTTATTTCTCTCCAAGGCTTAGTACATAGATCCCTAAATAACCCAATATGTCCAGTGTTTGTAATTTAATTTCAAGATTGCGAATGCAGTTTACTGAAGGATACACAACTACAACATTAATAGCAAATCACTTAGAAACATTTATCATTGACAATGCTGATCAAGAACACCATTTTCTAGATGGCTTCAAACCATAGAGCACATCACTCTGGGGAATGTTCTGATCATCCCAGGAGTTGCGTTACACCATACATTCAATTGCAATGTCTAATGTTTCATATATTTTATATCTAAAAAAACTGAAGTATCTGTATATGTTGAACCTCCATTTGCATCAACACACAGGTAAAATATATAGAATATATTTAAATAAACTCACCTCAGTGATACTGCTAGATGGCAAAGTTTGTTTTAGACTTTCATTTCCAAGTCCAGAATCATCAGCATCAATGAGATTCTCTACAGGGACATTTTGATTTGGTTTTCTATAAGTAAAGTCACTTTCACTAGAATCCAAAGCCACACACACATTGTATGAGTAAGGAAATGGTAAAGTTCCATCGCTATACATGGAGAGCATCCTGGGATCAACTGGAGGATACAGATTTGTACTTAGAGAAGTAAAGGTTGGGGAAGATTTTGAGTGTTTGCATTTTGATATAATGACCAACAAAACAGTTATAATAAATAGCAAAGTAATTAAAGCAAGTGCAATCATTAAGTACAGCTGTAGATTGGATTGGGGATCTTCCTCTTTGAGTTGATTACTGAGTTTAGGAACCACCTGTTGGAAGTTATCTGCAACAATGAGACTTAAGGTGACTGTAGCTGAGAGAGAGGGGTCTCCATTATCCTTCACCATCACCACAACCTTGTGATGCAATATATCCTTCTCATGAAAGACACGTGATGTCCTGATCTCACCTGTGTGCTGACTGATGGTATAGTGAGATGGTTCTGACACTTGTATGAAGTGAAACGAGAGCCAAGCATTATGTCCAGAGTCTGCATCCACTGCAACCACCTTAGTTATTAATGATCCTTGTTCAGAGGCAAAAGGGACCATCTCAAACACAGCTGGGCCACCACTGTCTGCTGATGGGTATAAAATCTTTGGTGCATTATCATTCTGATCCACTATACGGATAATTAGTGTTGCATTGCTGCTCAGAGATGGGGATCCATTGTCTCTAGCAGTTACCTGTATTAGAAACTCTTTGTCCTGCTCATAATCAAATGATCTCTGAGCATAGAGAACCCCAGTCTCTATATTCATGGACAGATAAGAGGACACTGGGAGATCATCTGTATTAGTGTTGAATAGTGAATAAATAATTTTAGCATTGTCTCCAGTATCAGGATCTGATGCTTGTACACTGTATATTGAGGCTCCAGGTAAGTTGTTCTCTGGCACATAAGCAACATAAGTAGATTTCATAAATATTGGGGGATTGTCATTAACATCTGATATCTCCAACCTTATGGTTCTTCTGCTGGAAAGTGGGGGAGAACCACTGTCAGTAGCTACAATTGTGATGTTATAACTAGATACTTTCTCTCTGTCCAGATCACTTGCTGTAACTATTCTATAATAACTCGTAGTTGATACAATTAAACCAAAAGGTACATTTTCCACGATACTGCATTCAACTTCTCCATTCTTTCCTGTGTCAAGATCATGAATATTAATAAGCGCTATCACTGTGCCAGGTGCAGAATCCTCAGGAATAGGACTAGATAGTGATGTGATAGATATCTCAGGAGCATTGTCATTCTCATCTGTTACCTCTATTAAAACCTTGGCATGGGTAATAAGGCCACCTCCATCCTTTGCTTCCACAGTCAGCTCATAATTTTTGATCATTTCAAAATCCAAATTTTGATTTATTGTGATGTCACCTTTTTTAGAATTAATACTGAATGTACCCATAAGATGGGCATTGCCAGATGTTTCACTTAAAGAATATGTGATCTGTGCATTGCTACCTTCATCTTGGTCATTTGCAAATACACTTAGCACAGTTGTGTTGATTGGAGTATTTTCCTTCACAATTGCTTTATATATTTCTTCAGTAAACATTGGGGAATTGTCATTAGCATCAGTTATAATTATTTTTATCGAAGCAGTTCCTGATCTGATAGGATTCCCTCCATCCAGAGCCATCAGCGCTAAGTGATATATGTTTTGTGTCTCTCTATCTAATGGCTTCTCTAACACAAGCTCTGTAAATTTACTCCCATCTGTTCTGGTCTTCTCACTCAGGGTAAAATGCTGATTGTCACTGAGCCTGTATGTCTGGACTGTATTACTGCCAATGTCTGGGTCTTCTGCAGTTTTTAAAGAAAATCTTGTTCCAGGTGATGTAGATTCAATAACATCTAATGTGAATTTGTTGGCTACAAATCTTGGGGAATTATCATTAATATCTTTAATTTCTACATTGATACTGAAAACATTAAGTGGATTTTCAACCACAGCATCAAAGGTTAGGAAGCAGGTAGCTGCTGCCCCACAAAGGGTCTCTCTGTCTATCCTGTCCTTAATGTACAGATTTCCATTATCTGTATTTACATAAAAATATTTATCTGACACACGAGATACAATTCTCAGTTTCCTAGATGAGAGCTGTTTAATATCTAATCCAAGATCTGTGGCAATATTTGCTATAACAGAGTCTTTTCTCATCTCTTCTACAATAGAATAATGAATCTGTCCAGAGACTGAATGACACAGCCATGATAATAAGAAGGGAAATATTACTTGCCATTTGATTCCTTTGTATGTCTGTGTATGAAGATCCATCTCAGCCATTCTCAGCATTTCAAATATCCCAGAGATTAAAATATTCTGTGTCTGTAGTCCATAGTACAATAATAATTTTACTTTAAATCCTTTTGAATGAAAAAAATAGACTCAAAATATAGTATTTACTGTAGAGAGAATCCAGAAAATGGCTGTGTGTCTTCCTGCAGATCTGCAGTGTGTGTGTGAGTGATGAAAATACCAGTGGATCTCAAGCTCTGTATTCTTCTGCTTATTGGTCAAACAGCGGCGCTCTGAGGTAAAACTTGGGAACTGCAGATCTGAGAATTTATTTTTGAAACACCAACTTTCTAATTCAGATACACTGTTTTTATATAGACTAATGCATTTATTGATGCTAACAAATAAACTGTTTATTTGCATGAAAAATAGCTATGTTTTTTTGCATTCAGCTCTATTCAACACATTTAAATGAAAGTGTAATTAAAAAGGAATTAATAATATATGTATTTTATTTATTTAAATATATCTTAAAATCGAATGAAAGATTGCTCACTAGCAATCACTATTTATCACATATACTCATGTGGCTCATACATGAGAAATTGCAAATGTGTACAATTTCTTCCACCATAAATCAGGGATAGGAACTCTCTTAGCAATTCCTGGGAAGACAGCTGACATCACAGATATGGAGGACATTGAGAGGAGGGATGATAAATCATGGTAAGTGTGGCAAAAGGGCATTACACTTCTGGGTACCTGAACAACCCATTTATGCAGAAAATGTTTTCTTTCTGCTTGGCACTTGTGGCAGTGTGCTGTTACACTTTCTGCTGCCCACAGTTGGGACTATAAAGCATGCAATGATTGGAGAGGTTGTGTATATTTGCTGCAAAGCATTGTTCAAGGTTCTCCTTTTTCACAGTGAACTTCAGAAACGGATGTTTAACTGTGCATGCACCGGCCTTTCTTGTGTAACCCTGAGCAGAAAGTTTCATGGGACATGCCAACTTTTTTTGGATATACTGTACTGTTTGCTGTGAAGCCCTGAAAGTGACTTCATGGCATATGTGACACCCCGGAATGAGGGGTAGCCAACAATCCACCATCTACCTTAGGTGAGAGAATTCCAGCTGCAGAGAACAGACTCTTACGTTATACTTTATAAAAGAATGACGTTTACGAAATTTTTATTATTTTACAAAAACAATCACAGTGAAATAAGCTCCATAATCAACTTATCTATTAACTACTTTAAAAATAGGAGATGTAAACAAAATGAAATGTTATAGTAAAAATATTGGAGAAAACCCTCCCAAAAATGTTTGACTAGTACAAAGTAAAAGTGGGAAGTACTGTTTAAACATTGAAAATATTTCATGAAGAGTATAAAATTATCATATTGTCATCTGATTTTATTTAATTGTTTTAAACTAGTTACAGTATTTAAACTAGTTATTTAATTACAATAAGCTTCCATTATAAAACACTAACCATTTATAAACAATAAATACAGATAAAAATGTTAGTAATTAAACTGAGCATTTGTTAGATCTTTGCACCGATTATTTTAAATAATATGCTACACTACTCCAACTGTTTCATTATAATAAAATCCAAAACAATAACAAAATGACATCAGATTTCTTGAATCATTATTATTAGAATTCACTGAGAATATTCAACTCACATTTTAGCTAAAAGAAGTACAGTACAGGCTCATTAAGAAAACAGCTTCCAACTTAAGCTTCATCCAGCTAAATAGAATTGCAACTATCTGTATGTCGGGACAATCCTGTAGGGTAGAATGTTTTTCAAAAGATCTTGGTATCTACAGTATGAGAGAAACTATGATCAGCTTATATAGGATGTTATATATCCTAGATGTCCTAAGTAGGGGTGCATCCAACAACCCACCACCTGCCCTGGGTGAGCAAAACCATGCTGAGGAGGACAGACTCCTGATTATATGGACCATCAAAATCATTCATTTTAGTTCACCATACAATTAAGCACTTTTGGATTTTGATTTATCAGGCTATGTCACAAGCTGGCACTGCCTACAATTTGGTACAAATTTGTTTATGTCACCTAGTACATAAAATGACAACACATTGCATTATAACAGGCAATGAGAGTGAGGGCTGCTTTGGTATGTTCTGTCCCCACAATAGTATTAAAGACTTTTAATGACCAGCATTATAATATGACCAAAAGTAATACTATTGTGGTTATTGCACATAACATATAAAAGAGTCTACAAGCCTTATTTATAAGATATAAAATACTAAGTTGCACTAAAGACACCACTTCACATCACTTTGCTTATTTATGAAAAAATGTGAAGGTTTTGCAGCTTAAACAATGAAAATTTTAAAATATTACTGTGCATAAAATTTATAGTAACTTTAAATTGTTTTAAAGCGTAAAGATTATTTTTATAACATATGATAAAATGATGACAAGTAAAAAAACACAATATATAAGTCCATGATACTTATTCAAAAATAACTAAAAAGGAGTGCTTCTATCATATATGGTACAACCCACCTTCTTAGAAATTAGTTCAGGAGATAAGTGGAGTGACTGTCTTATCATTATTAAATTACCATTGATACTTAACTATATATTATTCAATTAGAAGAGAATAAACATCGGGAGCAAAACATTTATGTTTTTCTCAATGTTTCCCATTGCTTATCCTATATTTTTTTTCAGCCTATCCAATTTTGCTGCCCAATAAAAAATACATTCTCTCCCGAAAACATACAGGTTCAGTGAAACCTGTGTGTATATTCGGGAGACACAGACCCATTTTTGGGTGACAACAGGGCTGTTTACGAGGATTTGTTTCCCCTGCCTCAAGCAGGAGAAACATAATCCCCACCGTGGCTCATGCCAGCTTATCGGGGATAATTGAATAGGCGGAGAGAGGGGGAAGGGGGAAACATTGTGGCTAATTTAATTCCCCCCATAATATCTCCCATTTATTTGCTTTGATTCTTTCAGAATATTCATCTAAATCAGTTGTTCTCAAACTCGAGCCTCATGTCCTCACACGGTTCACGTTTTCCATGTTGCCCAGCAGGTGCACTGTGTATCACCAACTGTCACATTTAAAAAATCTACAGGTGACCTGCAAAACATGAACTGTGTGGGGTCCCGAGGACTGAGTTTAAGAACCTGGGATCTAACTGATGCCAAAGGTCCAACACTAGCTGTGATGAGCGGGTTCGGTTTTACTCGGTTTTACTCGGTTCTCAAAACGGCATCTTATTGGATCACGGATGTCACGTGTTTTGGATAGCCCATAAGGTTCTGTTTTGAGAACCGAGTAAAACCGAGTAAAACCGAACCCGCTCATCACTATCATTAATATGTGTGTCAGTGTTAGCAATGCTGCTTACTGTAAATATGCAAAATATGAGGGAACTATACCTATCAACTTTATTAGAAGATGTGACAAACCCGGCCTATATGTGTGAAAGGGACACCATTTGCAAAGCAATTGAATAATGTAAAAATGTCAGAAGTAATACAACTCAGAACGTAATAAATAAAAGGTTCCATTCTCTGACAGCAACAAGTTATAAATTCTAAACAAGTGCCAACTAACTGACAACACATGACCGTAAACATATAAATATAGAATTTGACAGCAGATAAGAACCATTTGGTCCATCTATTCTACCCTAAATACAGGCTGATGCATAGAGCTTCCACGGGTAAAAAAAAAATAGTAAGGAGCCAACAAACCTACCAGTATATTTTTGGATTGTGGGAGGAAACTGGAGTATCTGGAAGAAACCCATGCATGTATGGGGAAAATATACAAACTCCACTCGCTTGAGGCCATGGTGGGACCCCTGACCTCAGTGCTGTGAGGCAGTAATGACAACCATTACACCATCTGTCCTACTTGTTTACCAAGATGGGGTAAAGCTCCCATCTGTTAGAACAGAAATGCAGGTTATATATATTTTATGATACAAACTGTGCTTGAGCCATTAAAGCCACAAGTTTCCTGCTGCATACCAAATACAATAAAATCTACAGTCAAAACTAAAAGTAAATAAATCTATAATCCTAAAATTTCAAAATGTATGTTTAATGATTGAAATTCCCATTAGAATTATATAAGCAACTGCATTATTAATTAGAATTTCTCTTGTTACCCATAGAGAGGATTGCCCCAATTTTACCCCACACTTAACACAAATTAGACTTTTTCACTTTAAGTTGAGTTCAAATATACAAATTGCAGCAATTGCAATGCAGTAGAAATTTAGCTTCACTTCATATTATGAAGTATATTAACAAGTAGCAAAGTGTGTAATTGTAAAAGCAAGTGACCCCCAAGTAATAACTTGGAAAAGTATGAAATTACAGTAGCATCTGTCTCAGATTTGTTATAAGGAAGTTTGCCATCAGCAACTACAACAGAGATTTTCAACCTTTTACAACTCGCGGCACACTGAACAAGATTTAAATATTGCCAAGGCACACTCAAATACATTGGTGATGCATGGTGCAGTTGCGTGTCCTTGGATGTCATGTCGCAGCTTCTTCATGGGTAACGCCTGAGCCACATCAGAGAAAGCCAGAAGAGCCCAACACTGCCCGGACCCAAAATTAGAACTGGCTCTGCAACCACTAAACTCACCAGTATTGATCGTTCCAGGGCCTCACTAGCAACAAAACACTGATGGGCCTGGCTGTGCTTCTATGGCGGCACACCTGGAGACTGCTCAGGGTACACTAGTGTGCCATGGCACAGTGGTTGAAAAACACTGAACTACAGTATACTCATCACCAGGTCTTAAATGAAAAAAAGTAATATTCTTTTTCCTGATTTACTATAGTTAAAATGTTTGGAGATGTTGCTTTGTACAACACATGTAGTCTATCTGTATAATGCACAATAGAAGAAATATTCAAAGAACTAGTTACCAGTCCAACAAAATGATGGAACAACATAACAGTAATGTCAGTGCAGGCAGCTGTATATGGAGCAACAATTGGCTTACTCCATCAGACACCATCTAGAGGCCGCCGACACACAAAACACTTAGAATTTCCCCCATAGAGGTGAGGAGCAGCATTAACCTTTTCTTATATAGTATGTGTTTTTAGAAACTTTACTTAAAAAAAAATGAGCTCTCATAATAATACAATGAATTTCATGATCACTTTATCTCTTCAATACTTTGGGCAATAGATACCATAATAACAAATTGTTTTGGTAGATTTCTGAGGAATAATCAGGCCTCTAAAAAGTTTAATTAGAGAAATTAGTTAATCATAGAAACTGGGAAGAACTGTAACATGTATTTGTTAAAAAAAAAACGCTCAAAAGTTGCGGAGGATTAATAATTCAGCACCATGTCAAATATGACATTTTAGAAATGATTGGTTTTATTTTATTTCTTTAAATGGATTGATTATTTGCAATAAGATACAGCTATAGAATGCTAACTGCTTAAAATCAATAACTACAAGAGATGTAAGTTAATCATAAACATTAAAAATAACAATGTTTTATACTTAGGATTTCTTTAATTACAAAGGTCCTAATTCAGTAAGGATTGCAGTTTCTGCTAAAATTAGAGATGAGCAGGTTCGGTTTTACTCAGATTTACTCGGTTTTACCCGAATCTCCTTATTGGCTCACGGACGTCACGTGTTTTGGTTAGCCAATAAGAAAAATCCAGAAAAAAAGAACTTGCGATTATTCTGGCGTTAAGAACCGAGTAAATCCGAACCCGCTCATCTCTAGCTAAAATACAGTTTCTGCGATCAAATAGTTGCCGCCCAGAAATAGTGAAAAAATGGCCATCATAAAATTTGCGAATTCATCTCAATATACGGTCTGATTGCAAAATCATATGCAATTTCCAAAACATCGAAGATTTTTCCTGTCTGTGACAGGCAAGGTCAAACACAATTTTTGCTAAACAAGAGGCTGGAAGTGGTCATTGCTGACATCAGAGGGCTTCCATAAAAATGCCTGGGCACACCTGCGTTTTTTCAGACACAACCAGAAAATGGTGGGTTTCCACCCAGAAACACCGGCTTCCTGTCACTCAAACAGTGGCTGCATTGTGATCATAATGTGTACGCATTTTTAGTTGCTATTTTTGCTAGCACATGCACAATGTGAATGCTGCGCATGTGCAGTTGTTCGATAATTGGACGAATTGCGATTTGCAAATTTAGTGTTCCTTACTGAATTAGGCCCTAATGCAACAATTTCTTGAGAACAGTTATCTCCAATTTTAAAGCCAAAGTCAAATAAGACCAAACTTTATATAAAGACCAGCCACCGACCTAAACATTAAACAACAAAATATCAAAGCAATTATGTGGACAAACTATACGTACGTATGTATGTATGTATGTATGTATGTATATATTTATAAGATGGCATGCTATAATGACATACAACTCTTTAACATGATTGGACACATTATATCACATGACCATGCCTTATTTTCCAATGACCACACACTACCCAGCGCAACTGTACACTTCAACTACTTACATATATACGTACTTTATAGAAGGCATTTGGGACTCCTGATGTTGTAGGCACGCCTGCACCCAAAAAGGTGGTGTGGCCTCAGCAAAGGCTGCATGGACTCAGCAAAGGGTAAATGGCTTTGCGTTAATGTTGCAATTGTATGCCCCCAGTCCTTCTGTCTCCCATGAATAGATGCTGTGTTCATGCACACAGCATCTATACACTGCTGCTCTGCTAAGCAGAGCAGTGGTTGACAGGGTGCCTCCCAACTCCCCTCCACCACTGGACACTGCTAACATGGGTGGGACAGCAGTACAGTCCCAGAAAATTGGGACTGTCCTGCGAATATGGGGACAGTTTAGAGGTATGCATATGTCATATTAATAACTGTATACAAATACAACTGTAAACAACAGCTTTACTCACAGAGAGACCACTGACAGAAAAGCAGCACAATACTGCCTCGCTGATAGCAACACCTCTCCGCCTCACTGACAGCAGCCCATCCCTTCCTCACTGACAGCAGCACATCCCTGCCTCACTGACAGCAGCACATAATTGCCTCACTGACAGCAGCACATCCCCGCCTCACCGACAGTAGCACCTCACCATCTCACAAGCAGCAACCGATCCCTTCCTCACTGACAGCCGCCGATCACTACCTCACTGACAGTAGTACATAACTGCCTCACTGACAGCAGTGCATCTCCGCCTCACTGGCAGAAGTGAATCCCCACCTCACTGACAGCAGCGAATCCACACCTCACTGATAGTAACACATCATTGCCTCACTGACAGCAGCACATCATCACCTCACTGACAGCAGAACATCCCTGCCTCACTGACAGCAGCACATCCCTGTCTCGCTGACAGCAGCACATCCCCACCTCACAGACCTCAGAACATCCCTGCCTCACTGACAGCAGCACATCACTGCCTCACTGACAGCAGAACATCCCTGCCTCACTGACAGCAGCACATCCCCGCCTCACTGACAGCAGCACATCCCCATCTCAATGACAGCAGCACATCCCTGCCTCACTGAGAGCAGCACATCCCTGCCTCACTGACAGCAGCACATCCCATCACTGCCTCACTGACAGCAGCACATCCTTGCCTCACTGACAGCAGCACATCCCCACCTCACTGACAGCAGCACATCATTGCTTCACTGACAGATATATACATTTCTGACAGAAATACAAACTACTGACAGATATTTGAGACTATTTTATTTACTTACACTGTTATACCATTATATAAATTCTAATGAAACAGCCTACTGTAAACTATTTTTCTTTCTATTCTGTATCTGTTTCAACCTATTTCATCAAGATACTGTAGATATACTACTCTTCAGTGTGTGGAGTGGTATATCTATCACATACAGCACAGATGGAACCGCGCTCATCTGAGGCGGCTTCAACGCAAACGAGCACCGCCGGCGTGACTAGGCGATCCGTCCCCCTAGTCACGCAGGGAGTGCACAGAGACGATCCCATTCAGAGCGTCTCTGTCCGGGTGCGCAGATGGAGACACTCTCCATTCAACTGAATGGGGTGCGTCTCCATCACGGGCGCGTGCACCCGGGTGGACGGGGACGCTCTAGGAAATAGGCCTAGTCACAGATGGAGCCACGACTAGCATAGCTCCTTCTGTATATAACACTATGGTGTCTATGTATTAAGCCATGGAGAGAGATAAAGGGACAGAGATAAAGTACCAACCAATCAGCTCCTAAATGCCATTTTTCAAACACAGTCGGTAACATCTCAGTTAGTAGTGGATTAGTCTGTACTTATCTCAGTTCACTTTATTTCTATCCAAGGCTTAGTACATAGACACTTAAATAACCCAATATGTCCAGTGTTTGTCAGTTAATTTCAAGATTGTGAATGCAGTTTACTGAAGGATAAGCAACTACAACATTAATAACAAATCACTTTGTAACATTTATCAGTGACAGCGCTGACCAAGAACACCATTCTCTACATAATTCAAGACCATAGAGTATATAACACAGTGGAATGTTCTGATCATCCAAGGTGATACGTTATACCATACAATCATTTGCAATATGTAATATTGTATCTATCTCAGATAAAATAAAATTTCTGTATATGTTGAACTTCCAATTTGAAATTCTGGATAGAATAAATAGACTTTATTTATATAAACTCACCTCAGTGACACTGCTAGAGGGCAAAGTTGGTTTTAGACTTTCATTTCCAAGTCCTGAATCATCAGCATCAATAAGATTCTCTACAGGGACATTTTCATTTGGTTTCCTATAGGTAAAGTCACTTTCACTAGAGTCCAAAGCCACACACACATTGTACGAGTAGGGAAATGGCAAAGATCCATCACTATACATAGAGAGCATCCTGGGATCAACTGGAGGATAGAGATTTGTACTTAGAGAAGTAAAGGTTGGTGAAGGTTTTGAGTGTTTGCATTTTGATATAATGACCAACATAAAAGTTACAATAAATAACAAGGAAATTAGAGCAAGTGCGATCACTAAGTACAACTGTAGATTGGATTGGGGATCTTCATCTTTGAGATTATTACTGAGTTTAGGAACAGCTTGCTGAAAGTTATCTGCAACAATGAGACTTAAGGTGACTGTAGCTGAGAGAGAGGGGTCTCCATTGTCCTTCACCATCACCACAACCTTGTGATGCAATATATCCTTCTCATGAAATACACGTGATGTCCTGATCTCACCCGTTTGCTGACTGATGGTAAAGTGAGATGGTTCTGACACTTGTATGAAGTGATATGAAAGCCAAGCATTATGTCCAGAGTCTGCATCCACTGCAACCACCTTAGTTATTAATGATCCTTGTTCAGAGGCAAAAGGAACCATCTCAAACACAGCTGGGCCACCACTGTCTGCTGACGGGTACAAGATCTTTGGTGCATTATCATTCTGATCCACTATGCGGATAATTAGTGTTGCATTGCTGCTCAGAGATGGAGATCCATTGTCTCTGGCCGTTACCTGTATTAGAAACTCCTTGTGCTGCTCATAATCAAATGATCTCTGAGCATAGAGAACCCCAGTCTCTATATTGATGGACAGATAGGAGGACACTGGGAGTTCTTCTGTATTAGTGTTAAATAGTGAATAAATGATTTTAGCATTGTCTCCTATATCTGGATCTGATGCTTGTACACTGTATATTGAAGCTCCTGGTAAGTTGTTCTCTGGCACATAAGCAACATAAGTAGATTTCATAAATATTGGGGAATTGTCATTAACATCTGATATCTCCAATCTGATGGTTCTTCTGCTGGAAAGTGGGGGAGATCCTCTGTCAGTAGCTACAACTGTGATGTTATAACTGGATACTTTCTCTCTGTCCAGATCACTTGCTGTAACTATTCTATAATAACTTGTAGTTGATACAATTAAACCAAAAGGTACATTCTCCATGATACTGCATTCAACAACTCCATTCTTTCCTGTGTCAAGATCATGAATATTAATAAGCGCTATCACTGTGCCAGGCGCAGAATCCTCAGGTATGGGACTAGATAATGATGTGATAGATATCTCAGGAGCATTGTCATTCTCATCTGTTACCTCTATTAAAACCTTAGCATGGGCAATAAGGCCACCCCCATCCTTTGCTTGCACAGTCAGCTCATAATTTCTGATCATTTCAAAATCCAGATGTTTGTTTATTGTGATGTCACCTTTTGTAGGATGAATACTGAATGTACCCATAGGATGAGCATTGCCTGATGTTTCACTTAAAGAATATGTGATCTGTGCATTGCTACCTTCATCTTGGTCATTTGCAAATACACTTAGCACAGTTGTGTTGATTGGAGTATTTTCCTTCACAATTGCTTTATATATGTCTTCAGTAAATACAGGGAAATTGTCATTAGCATCAGTTATAATTATTTTTATCGAAGCAGTACCTGATCTAATAGGATTTCCTCCATCTAGTGCCATCAGCAGTAAATGATAAATATTTTGTGCTTCTCTATCTAATGGCTTCTCTAACACAAGCTCTGGAAATGTACTCCCATCTGTTCTGGTCTTCTCACTCAGGGTAAAATGCTGATTGTCACTGAGCCTGTATGTCTGGACTGTATTACTGCCAATGTCTGGATCTTCTGCAGTTTTTAAAGCAAATCTTGTTCCAGGTGATGTAGTTTCAATAACATCTAATATGAATGTGTTGGGAAGAAATCTTGGGGAATTATCATTAATATCTTTAATTTCTACATTGATACTGAAAACATTTAAAGGGTTTTCAACCACAGCATCAAAGGTTAGGAAGCAGGTAGCTGCTGCCCCACACAGTGTCTCTCTGTCTATCCTGTCCTTAATGTACAGATTACCATTATCTACATTTACATAAAAATATTTCTCTGATACACGTGATACAATTCTCAGTTTCCTAGATGAGAGATGTTTAATATCTAATCCAAGATCTTCTACAATATTTGCTATAACAGAGTCTTTTCTCATTTCTTCTACAATAGAATAATGAGTCTGAGCAGAGACTGAATGACACAGCCATGATAATAAGAAGGAAAATATTACTTGCCATCTGATTCCTTTGTATGTCTGTGTGTGAGCTTCCATTGCATTTGAAATATTCCACAAAATGACCCCTTGAAAGGCTAGTATCTGTAATCCAGTAAATAAGAAATATCCCAAAGTACTTCTTGTTTTCCTGATCCAGTTTTTCAGAAGAATAAGTTAAGAAAATATCTTATATTCTGTGTGGGGAGATTCCAGAAAATGGCTGTGTGTCTTCCTGCAGATCTGCAGTGTGTGTAAATGATGAAAATATCAGTGGATCTCCAGCTCTGAATTCTTCTCCTTATTGGTCAAACAGCGGCGCTCTGAGGTGAAAATCGGGTACTGCAATGATTTTTTCAAATATATTGCAAAAGTCCTTGAATTGTAGGTGTATTTATGTGTTTTATTTTAACCTTATAGATTTAGTGTTTGTAATAGCATTTTCAATATATTTTAAGATACTAAAAATGTAGCATTTTACATTTACGTTGTAAGAAAAATAAAAAACAGAGGACTCATGAGGTACAATTGCTTCTTTTAGTGTGAAATATTTAAAATTGGAATATTAGCTAGAATGAATAAAAATGAAATAAATAGATCAGTAGATAGAGATGCAGTTTGTCAGCCAAATTATTTTTTAACTTTTACCTTATTTATATAAAGTTGTCTTAAATTTCAGGCACATTGGGGTAAGTTTACTGAGGTGGGAGTTCTGTAGAACTGGTGATGTTGCTCATAGCAACCAACCAGATTCTACTTAACATTTATCTAGCTGCTTCTAGAAGATAATAGAATCTGATTGGTTTCTATGGGCAACATCACAAGTTTTGAAAACTCCCATCTTAGTAAATTTACCCCCCTACGTCATTCCTAAAGATTAATACAATTATAGTCATACATTTTACATTTCAAACTTTTCATTAAAATATAGAAAAAAACAATAATTTCTATGAAAATGCACATACTGTAGCATCCAATAAAAGGAACCATATATGATTTAATGAGCCATTTGCAGTTTCCCTATACCTGCTGTGTGTCCTTCCTAATAAGTATCTGGTTAGGTGTAAAGGGCAATGTTCCTTTTATTCAGAGACCAAGTTTCATAACTAAGTCTCTTATTTCATAAAATGCATTATTATAGTTAATCTTGTCTAATTAATCAAATTCCAGAAATGAAAGCATAAAATGTCTGTAAAACATCTAACAAAGCAAATTCTTAAATGATTACTGATTTTGTAGCTATAAAGCAATTGGGTGATCTAACTATGATGCTGATTTTAAAATATAAATAGTATGAAATCGGATGACGTTAATAATAATAATGCAGAAGCGTAACACATTAAGGAAATCAGCATTTTTCCCTTACAAAACAAAAACAAAGCCACAGTAATGCACAAAGGTGCCCTCAGCTAACACTGAGTGCTCCTTGCACATGTGACATCATGACATCACAGAACATGGGCACAGGAGCAGATAGATTGGTGTCAGGTACCTCTCTAAGCATCCTGCAAGCTGTAGAGAGTACCATTGGTGTGCTGACCATGCTACCAACCAGGTCTTGTGCCCTGTCTGCCAACACCAGTCACACACACCCCTCTGTATGTCCCAGAGCACAAGTAGAGTTGTCCACCTCTTTCTCAAATGGATATTGACATATGATAATATTCTTATTAATACAAAAATATACAAAAATAGCAACAAATGAACAGATGTTTTCTGGCAAAAAGCATTAATACATTGTGTATTGTATTTTTATAACAATATAGTAGCATTCCTTTTGATTTACACTAAAAGAGTGTTTTACATGCTTGTGGAAGCTAAATCTGGGGAATGGGGATAGAGCCAATTGGTTCAAATGACCCCAAATCCACGTATTGCACCTGCTATAGGGAGCAGTACCAGTAGCATCATTTAGATGTTGCATATATCTGCAGATATAGGGTATCGGCAAGGCTTCTCCGGATCTCAGATGTTGTAGGAGCCATTATGATGTGGCCTTACACTGGGCATTTAGACCCAGACAAATGTGTCATTATTTATGGGGTTGCTGTGGGGTGCGGTGGCCCCTGTGTCGGTATGGCTGGGCGGCTTCAGGTCGGCACACCCTAACGCCTTATTAACACTTATGATTTTCCCTGTCACTTTGTATATATTTTTGTATTATTTTAATCACACTTCACTAACATAGCACTTCTGTGCTTCTTATTAACCCTTGTTAATTTTCACCTGTGGGCTGACCTGGGGTAGCCGGCCTGTGCCGACGTGATGGGGTCCTGCACCCCGAACCCATACCTAGTATTAGGGACCCCCAGTGATGGAGAAGCCTTGCCAATCGGTCTGGGGGCTAAATCTTATATCTGCAGATATACGCAACTAATATCTCCGTATTATCTGATTATTATGTAGTATTATTATTCACTCAGTGTGCATTAGGGAACACAAATTGTTTTTTCTTACACAGAATTACCCCTCCCTTTTAGCACCTGAGTGATATCACAATCTGATTGAGCAGCTTACCAATATTTGCATCATTTAGATGTTGCCTGTTCTATTCATTGGAGGTGAATGTGTATGGGTCAATGGAGTATCTGAAATAAATCCGGTTAAATACAGTGTATTTCACATAACTGTGACATGCTACGTCACTGGCTTTTCCTATAAAGATATTCCTCATTCTTGTTTCTTTATTTTGAAACATTTAAAGCTATGGAACATACACATTAACAGATACTTGTAAAGAATTTTCCACCTCAATAGTACTTATAGTAACATATCAAAGTACAATGGAACAGACCCTATTTTCAAGCAATATTAAATGAAGTATAATGCTGGAGCACATAATGCCCCAGTGCAGTATTGCAAATGATGGCATAATAATTAATGTAATACATAGTTACTGTACATAGTTACATATTTAGTGAGGTTGAAAAGAGGCAAAATGCCCATCAGGTTCAATTTGTATTCTGTGTTACGCTGTTCCTAATATAATGCACCTTCTGAAGTAATGGTTTAGTTCCAATTGAAAACTATGATTCTTACCACTCCCAGATATTAATGTCACTATGTTAAATGCTATAACCCTGGATACTTTTTCCAGTTAGAAATCTGTCCAAACCATTTTTAAATGCATTACCAAGTCTGCCATTATTACCTTCTCTGGCAGGGAGTTCCAAATCTTTATTGCCCTTACCGTGAAGAACCCTTTACTATGTTGTGTACGGAATTTTCTCTCCTCTAGCCTCAGCGAGTGCCCACGTGTCCTATACTGTGTTCTTTTAATAAACAAATAAGCACATCAGCCATGAAGAAGGTATTGTGCATGTAGTTCCATGCACAATACCTTCTTCATGGCTGATGTGCATCATATCTAAGACTCTAATTGAAGCACTCAAGGGCATTTTGTAATTTATTAGCTTGATACAATTTTAAAAGGGCTAGTACTATATTATAAATTTGATTTTTTTATATTTCAATTGCATAGTATATTATTTGAAGAATGTAATCTAGTTGTTAAATAATTAGTCAAATTATTATTTAATGTATCTTGACTAATCTGCCTTATCAGAGATGTATTTCTTTTTTTACTAGCACTGTTCCATATAGGTTTTTTTTTTTCAATTTGTGTTCCAATAGAGTGGAGTCATTATATGTAGGTGGCTCATGGGGTGAAGGGGGTAGGGGGCTGGACTGCATGCCCTAATTCTAAACAAAATGAGAAGTGATACCATGCTGAGATTTGTAGTGCCACACAGAAAAAATAGAAACCGCAGATGCACACTGTAAGTACTATTGCTAATCAGAACAATTATCATAAACTCTGAAATTTAACATAGACTAAAGTTGGGGTGCTTAGCATATTTTTGCTAAAAAAATGGACCTACCTATAGCAACCAGGTGACCTCATCAGGTGGGTCCCTAACTCTCCTGAAGTAAAAGTCCAGAGCACGGGACCCCCCAGGCCAGCACACCTAAATGCCCTAAGTCATCAACCTAGTGAGAAGTGGCAGTTAAAGTGTTAGAAGGTGTTACATTAGCTAGAAATAGCAGCTCTGACCACTCCATGCCAGGGGGCCCCATGCCCCAAACTCATTCCTAAAACTGACAAACAGTATTATTTACATTTATCCAAGACTTACTATTCATAGTGCCTATTCCAATATGTAGTCTGCAAATTAAAAAACCTTATGCTAATTAAAAACACACAAGGGCAGATGGGATGGGTGCTATTCTAAGCTGTAGGAGTCTCCACCTACAAGTGTACACACATGTATGCAATATAGACTATACGGGAAAAGGGTTGGACTGTACATACTAATTCAAAACATAAGGTGCTACCTTGCTGAGATTTGTAGTGCCACACAGAAAAAAAGAGAAAATGCAGGTGCACACTCTAAGTACTAAGTACTATTAATCAGAACAATTATAATAAACTCTGCATTTTAACATAGAGTAAAACTGAGATGCTTAGCATAATTTTGGCCAAAAATATGTGCCCACCAACAGTGATCAGGTGACCACATCAGGTGGTCCCTAACAATCCTAAGGTTCAAGTCCCCCTGGGCAAGCACAGCCCAAACACAGATTAATAATAATAATAATAATAATAATAATAATAATAATAATAATAACTATTACAAATAAATAGGTAAAAATTCCTGGGAACACTAATAAATATTTAAAACTTTTAGCTAATATTTTTAGACTTCTTTTTTACCAAATCATGTCAATAGATGTATAATTTAATTGTCATTGACAGAAAAATTACAATGTCCAGATACTAATAGACACATTGCATCACACTTCTGACCTAAAGAAATAATGCACTAAGAAACATTATCTGTTTTATACAAAAAAAAAAAACCCTTCACATGGAATTATCTACAGAATATAACATAAACTCACCTGATCACTGACTGGAAATGTTTCTTTTAAACTTTCATTCCCAAATCCAGAATCATCAGCATCAATGAGATTCTCTACAGGGACATTTTCATTTGGCTTCTTATAAGTAAAGTCACTTTCACTGGAATCCAAAGCTACACACACATTGTACGAGTAGGGAAATGGTAAAGTTCCATCGCTATACATGGAGAGTATCCTGGGATCAACTGGAGGATACAGATTTGTACTTAGAGAAGTAAAGGTTGGGGAAGGTTTTGATTGTTTGCATTTTGATATAATGACCAACAAAACAGTTACAATAAATAACAAGGAAATGAGAGCAAGTGAGATCACTAAGTACAACTGTAGATTGGATTGAGGATCTTCACTGGTTAGCTTGTTGCTCAGTTTAGGAACCACCTGTTGGAAATTATCTGCAACAATGAGACTTAAGGTGACTGTAGCTGAATGAAAGGGGTCTCCATTGTCCTTCACCATCACCACAACTTTGTGATTCAATATATCCTTCTCTTGAAAGACATGTGATGTCTTGATTTCACCCGTGTGCTGATTAATGGTAAAGTGAGATAGTTCTGACACTTGTATGAAGTGATACGAGAGCCATGCATTATGTCCAGAGTCTGCATCCACTGCAACCACCTTAGTTATTAATGATCCTTGTTCAGAAGAAAAAGGGACCATCTCAAACACAGCTGGGCCACCACTGTCTGCTGATGGGTACAAGATCTTTGGTGCATTATCATTCTGATCTACTATGCGGATAATTAGTGTTACATTACTGCTCAGAGATGGAGATCCACTGTCTCTAGCAGTTACCTGTATTAGAAACTCCTTGTGCTGCTCATAATCAAATGATCTCTGGGCATAGAGAACCCCAGTCTCTATATTGATGGACAGATAGGAGGACACTGGCAGATCTTCTGTATTATTACTGAATAATGAATAAATAATTTTAGCATTGTTCCCAGTATCAGGATCTGATGCTTGTACACTGTATATTGAGGCTCCTGGTAAGTTGTTCTCTGACACATAAGCAACATAATTAGATTTCTTAAATATTGGTGGATTGTCATTAACATCTGATATCTCCAATCTGATGGTTCTTCTGCTGGAAAGTGGGGGAGATCCTCTGTCAGTAGCTTCAATTGTGATGTTATAACTAGATACTTTCTCTCTGTCTAGAGGACTTATTGTAACAAGTCTGTAGTAGCTGTTAGACGATAACAAATTAAAATGTATATCTTCTACAATGTTACAGTCAACTTCCCCATTTTCTCCAGAATCTCGATCATTAACTTCAATCAGAGCTATCATTGTACCTGGCTCACAATCCTCAGAAACTGGATTAGAGAATGAGGTGATAGATATCTCTGGAACATTGTCATTTTCATCTGTTACTTCTACCAATACCTTGGAATGGGCAACAAGGTCACCTCCATCCTTTGCTTGTACAGAGAGTTCATATTTCTTTGTTATTTCAAAATCCAACTGTCTATTTGTTTTTATTTCTCCATTTGTAGGGTGAATAGTAAAAATCCCTGTATGATGGAGATCTCCTGAGGTTTTGCTGAAAGAATATGTGATCTCTGCATTTATCCCTTCATCTCTGTCAGTTGCATTTAATACAACAACTGTGGAGTTAATTGGAATATTTTCTTTTATGGTGACTTTATACATGTCCTGAGTAAATGTAGGAGTGTTATCATTAGCATCAGTAACAATGATCTTTACCAAAGCAGTCCCAGACTTCACTTGGTTTCCTCCATCCAATGCTGATAAAATTAATTCATGAACATTTTGTGTCTCTCGATCTAAAGGTTTCTCTAAAACAAGCTCTGGAAATTTACTCCCATCTGCTCTGCTCTTTGTATTAAGTGTAAAATACTGATTATCACTGAGACTGTATGTTTGTACTGAATTAATACCAATATCAGGATCTTCTGCATTTTGTAAAACAAATCTGGCTCCTGGTGAGGTTAATTCAAGAATTGCCAAAATAATGGTGTTATGAAAAAAATGTGGATAATTATCATTTACATCCTGAATTTCAACTTTGATCTTAAAAATGTTAAAGGGATTTTCAACCACAGCATCAAAGGTTAGGAAGCAGGTAGCTTCTGTCTCACACAGTGTCTCTCTGTCTATCCTGTCCTTAATGTACAGATTTCCATTCTCTACATTTACATAAAAATATTTCTCTGATACACGAGATACAATTCTCAGTTTCCTAGATGAGAGATGTTTAATATCTAATCCAAGGTCTTCTGCAATGTTTGCTATAACAGAGTCTTTTCTCATCTCTTCTACAATAGAATAATGAATCTGACCAGAGACTGAATGACACAGCCATGATAATAAGAAGGGAAATATTACTTGCCATCTGATTCCTTTGTATGTCTGTGTGTGAGCTTCCATATTTTGCATCTGAAATCTTCCACAAAAAGTCCCTTTTAACAGCTAGTATCTGTAATCCAGTGATTAGGAAATATCCAAAGGTTTTTCTTGTTTTCCCTGCTGGAATTGTTCAGTAGAATGTGGTAAAAATATCCTTTAGTCTCTGTAAAGAGAATCCAGAAAATGGCTGTGTGTCTTCCTGCAGATCTGCAGTGTGTGTGAGTGATGAAAATACCAGTGGATCTCCAGCTCTGTATTCTTCTCCTTATTGGTCAAACAGCGGCGCTCAGAGGTGAAAATGTGGAACTACAGTTCTATGAATTACTTTGGTTTTTAAACTTTATTTTTTACTGTTGTGTTTATTTCAATGACGTAACTTTAGCTACATAGCGCACAAAATTTATTTAGCATTACACCAACTGTTTATTTTCTATTTTAATCTTTGCAAGCACACTGCATTAATAGTGGGATTTATTTAATACTAAGCACATAATATTGAGTTCAGCATTATAGATCACAGAAATTCTGATAATTTTGTTTACATAATATTCATGATCATACTTAATAATTTGTTATGATCTTAATTCAATGTACATAATAAACGGCAAAAAATATATAGCAAGATTCTAATTGCAGCAAATAGCTATTTTTTTTTAGTGTACAGCAGTAGCAGGCAACATACCAGAGCTTTCTCATAACCTATATAACTGGCTATTATCCTAATGGTGGAGGGCTTTTCCCGAATTTGTGTTTATTGTATTTCATAATAATACATGGGGCTGTAAAGCAGACGAAATCAGGTCTGTAATTAGGGGCCTAATTCAGACCTGATTGCTAGCAGGCGATTTTTGCACTGCTGCGATCAGATAATTGTCGGCTACAGGCGGAGGGTATTTCAACTGTGCAAGTGTGTGAACGCTTGTGTAGCAGAGCTGTACAAACAGGTCTTGTGCAATCTCTGTGCAGCCCAGGACTTACCCAGCCGCTACGAACACTTCAACCTGTTCGGGACCGGAATTGACGTCAGACACCCACCCTCCAAATGCTTAGACACGCCTGTGTTTTTCCAACCACTCCCTGAAAACGGTCAGTTGCCACCCACAAATGCCCTCTTCCTGTCCATCTTCTTGCGTTCGCCCATGCGATTGGATTCTTTGCACAAACCCATTGATGAGTCGCAAACCACTTTGTACCCATCCAACACGTGTGCGCATTGCAGTGCATACGCATGCATAATTTAGATGTGATCGCCCGCTGTGCGAAAACGCAGCCTTGCGATCAGGTATGAATTACCCCCTAGGAGTGTGCAAGTTTTGCTGACACATAGAGCACAGGGCTTTGTGGTTGGCATTGTCATCACCCCGCATTAAATTCTTCTGGTAAGCAGGGTGCCGTTCAGGCAGTATAACTGCAGCAGTGCTACCCGGAGCATTCTGTGGATGTTCCCGGTAGGCATCTTTTCATCTGCTCTGCCGTATCCTCAGGATGCTTCAATAACTGCTGCACATCCCGGTGCTTGTCAGACCTGCCTCCTCTGAGTGACATCATGACATCTTTCAATAGGGGTCGGAGCCAGCACAGGGCAGCATAGAGCCCTGTTACTGCACTGGATGAAAAATTAAAGACACTGGCCACCTGTAATAGGCTTTACCCTAAGTTTATGTATCCTTTCATAATAACAGATACATAGGCTGAGTCATGGTCACACCCAAATTTGCATCTGTCACAGCAGCCATCGGAATCAGATGTATTAATATAGCTATCTATCTATGCGCATATTAGAGTGATATTTTGGTGTCCCCACTGCACCACCCACTGTTTTTTTTTTAGTATCTGGACTTGCACCAGACTCATGATGGGTGTAAGAGCTCCACCTGAAACAGGCATCCCAACTGCATACAAACACCAAACTGAACACTGAATTCGCAATGCCATTGACACTCCCATGATGTTTCCAACAGAAACAGCCACTCTGTGTCTTGATACTCACTGCCCATTTGCTGCCCAGAAATGCCTACAGTACATCAGGTTAGTCTCCATATGCACAAGATGCGACGCTGATGCACTTACTGTATGTGCTACTTCAAACTCATCATTTAGCACATGTGCTCACCATGTTTTCTGATTCAATCACATGTACAGTCATTTTGAAATCAGGAGATAGCTCCATTTTAACAGATACATATGACTCAGTATCATCCCACATAGTGTTACCTCCAGAAAGCTACTGGGTTCATTTTATTTTTATTAAAGTGCCTATTTGTATTAATGGGTCAGTGGGTCTGCTGTGTATGACTGCATACTGCAGTTACAGTGAACACAGTTTCTAAGTAATTACCGATCCAGCACATGATAGTTGGATATTCTCTCCCCACCAGCCTCACCTTGCTGACAGAGATTCCCAGCAATATGCCATGCACAAGCAGCGCTCATGCATTCACATACAGATTTCACTCACAGGGGATCCAGCGCAGCCTGTCTGGTCACCCATTGCTGGGTATAGGCAATGCCATCTCAAATACATTTTGTTTGTTTCCACTAACTTCATAGTCCCCAGAAGTAAAACCACAAAAATATATTGCAAGACCAATGATTTAACACGTCATCAACTCTCAGTGATTTTAGAGATTCTAAGATTTGACGATTATAAATTTTTCAACTAACAAAATACGTTATTTTGACCAAATACCAGTAGACTCTACATTAATCGTGAGGTAGGTGCAAAGTAGTTCAGCTCCTGTTCTACAAACAAAATGATAAGTATACAAATGTAATTCATACACTGTAATGAAAGTGAATTTGTAGATATTCTTAAAATTGTATATTAAGTCAGCAATGAAGAACACTGCAAAAAATAATTACTATTGAATTAACACTACACAGGTTTTCTTTTTAATTTAAAATAATATACTTCAGCAGAACCAAAACTCACACAGTGTGCCATCAATAATATATACAAATAATCATAATTTAATAATTAATCATTCAATTAACTTATTTATTTCATTCTGAGGAAATGTAAAAAACGACAACAGTATTTAGTTTTATTGGAAATAAATCATCAATGCTAAAAAAGTTGTGCAGTTTGCATAATACTTCAATAAAATACAAGTGGGATCCAAGTTACCCTTTGTTGAGAGTCTCTAAATCATGGTTCACCTAGACATACATTCTAATGCAGTCAATATACGTCTATCTATTAATATAATAACAATTATAGTGCTATGCTGATTACATCATTCATCATTCACGTCAGTCTCTGCCCCATTGGAGATTACAGTCTAAATTCCCTACCATGTAAACATACACTTACACTAGGGTCTATTTTCTGCCACAAGCCAAATATCATTAAAGAATGTTTTTGGATTGCAGAAGAAAACTGGAGCACCCGGTGGAAACTCACACAAACCCTGGGATAACATACAAACACCACATAGATAGGAAGGACACATGACACAATTGAACACATGACACCATCATTTCCAGGCAGTCATAATTTACATTATTCTTAATAATTCACATTATTCGGCATTAAAATAAAACAGGAGTCAGATATTCTAAGACAATAACATTCACTATCTGTCTTACAGGAAATCTCACATAACATTATCTATGATAAAAAAACTCACCTCATTACTGATTGGAAATGTTTCTTTTCCAAGTCCTAAATCATCAGCATCAATAAGATTCTCTACAGGGACATTTTCATTTGGTTTCCTATAAGTAAAGTCACTTTCACTAGAGTCCAAAGCCACACACACATTGTACGAGTAGGGAAATGGTAAAGATCCATCGCTATACATGGAGAGCATCCTGGGATCAACTGGAGGATACAGATTTGTACTTAGAGAACTAAAGGTTGGTAAAGGCTTTGATTGTTTGCATTTGGATACAATGACCAACAAAACAGTTACAATAAATAAAAAGGAAATGAGAGCAAGTGCAGTCACTAAGTACAACTGTAGATTGGATTGTAGATCTTCATTTCTAAATTGATTACTGAGTTTAGGAACCACCTGTTGAACGTTATCTGCAACAATGAGACTTAAGGTGACTGTAGCTGAGAGAGAGGGGTCTCCATTATCCTTCACCATCACCACAACCTTGTGATTCAATATATCCTTCTCATGAAAGACACGTGATGTCCTGATTTCACCAGTGTGCTGACTGATGGTAAAGTGAGATGGTTCTGACACTTGTATGAAGTGATATGAGAGCCAAGCATTATGGCCAGAGTCTGCATCCACAGAAACCACCTTAGTTATTAATGATCCTTGTTCAGCAGAAAAAGGGACCATTTCAAACACAGCTGGGCCAGCACTGTCTGCTGATGGGTACAAGATCTTTGGTGCATTATCATTCTGATCCACTATGCGGATAATTAGTGTTGCATTGCTGCTCAGAGATGGGGATCCATTGTCTCTAGCAGTTACCTGTATTAGAAACTCCTTGTGCTGCTCATAATCAAATGATCTCTGAGCATAGAGAACCCCAGTCTCTATATTGATGGAGAGATAAGAGGACACTGGGGGATCTTCTGTATTAGTGCTGGAAATAGAATAAATGATTTTAGCATTGTCTCCAGTATCAGGATCTGACGCTTGTACATTGTATATTGAGGCTCCTGGTAAGTTGTTCTCTGGCACATAAGCAACATAAGTAGATTTCATAAATATTGGTGGATTGTCATTAACATCTGATATCTCCAGTCTGATGGTTCTTCTGCTGGAAAGTGGGGGAGATCCTCTGTCAGTTGCTACAATTGTGATGTTATAACTAGATACTTTCTCTCTGTCCAGAACATTTCTTGAAACTATCCTGTAGTAACTATCAGATGAAAGTAAATCAAATGGGATATCTTCTATAATATTACAGTCAACTTCCCCATTTTCTCCTGAATCTTTATCATGAACTTTGATCAGAGCTATCATTGTACCTGGCTCACAATCCTCAGGAACAGGAGTAGAGAATGAGGTGATAGATATATCTGGAACATTGTCATTCTCATCTGTTACTTCTATCAATACCTTGGAATGAGCAACAAGGTCACCCCCATCCTTTGCTTGTACAGAGAGTTCATATTTCTTTGTTACTTCAAAATCTAGATATTTAATTGTTTTAATTTCCCCATTTGTAGGGTGAATAGTAAAAATCCCTGTATGATGGAGATCTCCTGAGGTTTTGCTGAAAGAATATGTGATCTCTGCATTTATCCCTTCATCTCTGTCAGTTGCATTTAGTACAATTACTGTGGAGTTAATTGGAATATTTTCTTTTAAGGTGACTTTATATATGTCCTGAATAAATGTAGGAGCATTATCATTACCATCAGTAACAATGATCTTTACCAAAGCAGTCCCAGACTTCACTGGGTTTCCTCCATCCAAGGCTGTTAACATCAATTCATGAACATTTTGTGTCTCTCGATCTAAAGGTTTCTCTAACACAAGTTCTGGAGATTTACTCCCATCTGCTCTGATCTTTGTATTAAGTGTAAAATACTGATTATCACTGAGCCTGTATGTCTGTACTGAATTAATACCAATATCAGGATCTTCTGCATTTTGCAAAACAAATCTGGCTCCTGGAGAGGTTAATTCAATAACTGCCAAAATGATGGTGTTATGAAAAAAATATGGATAATTATCATTTACATCCTGAATTTCAACTCTGATTTTAAAAATTTTAAAGGGATTTTCAACCACAGCATCAAAGGTTAGGAAGCAGGTAGCTTCTGTCTCACACAGTGTCTCCCTGTCTATTCTGTCCTTAATGTACAGATTTCCATTCTCTATATTTACATAAAAATATCTATCTGATACAATTCTTAGTTTCCTAGATGAGAGCTGTTTAATATCTAATCCAAGATCTTCTGCAATATTTGCTATAACAGAGTCTTTTCTCATTTCTTCTACAATAGAATAATGAATCTGACCAGAGACTGAATGACACAGCCATGATAATAAGAAGGGAATTATTACTTGCCATCTGATTCCTTTGTATGTCTGTGTAGGAGGCTTCATAGTTTGCATCTGAAATCTTCCTCAAAATTTCCTTTTAAAGGCTAGTATCTGTAATCCAGGAGACAGGACATACAGAAAAGCTGTTTATTATTTTGCTTAGTCCATTTGTTCAGAAAAATATGTTAAAAATATCCTGTATTCTGTGTAGAGAGAATCCAGAAAATGGCTGTGTGTCTTCCTGCAGATCTGCAGTGTATGTGAGTGATGAAAATACCAGTGGATCTCCAGCTCTGTATTCTTCTCCTTATTGGTCAAACAGCGGCGCTCAGAGGTGAAAATGTGGAACTGCAGTGCTGTGAAATTATTTTTCTAAGTATCTACTGTTATAGATATCCCAACATTTACTGAATATTGTAAGTTCACATGTTCTGTATTTTATGTATTTTTATACTAAACAAATATCAGTGAGTTCTTCTACATCACCATTCATATGACAACAAAATAAAACTATCATTTATTAAAAGTACTTTACATGACAACTTACATGAAGTGGGAAAATACTATTTAAAATGCAAGTAATCATTATTGTTGTATTTTTAGTCCAGATTAGAAGTGTAACACACTAGAAGTATCGCATATGCTATAAAACGCATTTATTTAAGTAGTGCAGTGCTTTCTCCCATTTTCAGTTTGCTGTGGTGTTCTTTTTAAGATGGGAGAGGCTTATTAAAGTTCAGGAAAAGAAAAAGTGGAGAGAGAGATAAAGTACCAACCAATTGGCTTCCAACTGTCATTTTACAGGGAGTGTTTCAACAATGTTAGGAGCCGATTGGTTGGTACCTTATCTTCCTCCACTTTATCTCTCTCCAAGCTGTGACAAATCTCCCCATCCATACTATATGGAGTTTTTATAGGGTGGGTTACTTTCAGCAAACATTACAGAACATTTAGCATTCCTTTCAGGTATAATTAATTAAGAGCACCTAACTCATGTTACCACAGAGAGACACTAGGTAAAAATGAACCAATAAAAGACAAATGCTGTGACAGAGGCTGTGACCAGGGCCATAATTAGGAGTGTGTGACTGGTGCTGATACACAGAGTGCAGGGCTCTCTGGGTGGTGACATCACTGCCCTGCGGCTCTTGCTTTGTCCAGAATGGTATCCTACAGCCAGGATCTATGCTACAGTGCTGCCAGAGCTTTCTTAAGATGCTGCATACAGGCACCCTGCAGCTTGTAAAGCCGGTCAGAGCATCCCCATGATGCTGCATTCAGCACTGCACTTACCACTGTTGGAGGCACCATCCCCTCAGTGTGATGTACCTCCAACATATGCACACGTCATGATGTTGAGTGCTCTAGGGTGGGCTGGCACAGGGTGTATTTGAGCCCTATTATGCGGGTGGCTGTGACCCTGTCCAATCATGAGCAGCATTAAAAAGAATCTATGGGTCATATGTAATAGGGTGCAAATCATGTAAAGATACATAATGTCTGTGATTTTGGCTGCAGATTTAATGCCGCAATAATATGAAAGGCAAAACCAGGTTAGTCTTGCCTTTCAAATTATTGCTGCTTTAATCTGCAACTGAGGTTACAGACTTCACACTGTTAAACATGATTTTAACTGTTACATATGGTGTAATGGTTAGCAACACAGCCTCACAGCACTGAGGTTCAATTTCCAATATGGTCTGTGTAGAGTTTGTATATTTATCATGTGCCTGCATGGTTTCCTCTGGGTACTCTAGTTTCCTCCCACACTACAAAAATATACTGGTTGGATAATTGGCTCCAATAAAATATCCCTAGTGTTTGCGTGTACATGCAGGGGTGCCGAAATGTGGAAAGTGGGTACTGCTTATCCGGACCCAGACTGGTTGGAGTGCCTCTGCACTATATAAATAACTGTTAATAAACAGAATATATAATTATGAACTCTATTTCTGTATAATCAACAATAGAAAACCCCAGTTTAACTACCTACGTATTGTCTGAGGAGTATTCCAATTGGACACATAGTTTGAAGGTTTGACCATATTGCTGTAGCTGGTAGTTATGTCAAAAATACATTCAGTATTACTATTAGCATTCACTTTGTTACTCTCAGCTATGATGACATAGCTGAATATAGTTTGGAGGGGTCTTAGAGCCTGTTTCCGATTTGTATGCAACTGAGCGATTATCAGTAGACTTCGATTGTGCTGTGATTGCATTGCATTTATGTGAAAAATACATTCAGTATAACTGTTAGCAGTCACTTTGTGACTCTCAACTATTCATTCAGACTGGATCCTTGCAGTGGCAGCGATCACAGTCTGAAGCCCTTTGGGGAGTGTGTATGTGCACCCCAGTGAAGCCCAGTGAGATGCGAAGGCATCTCAGGGCTGCGATCACCTCTGCCTGATTGATAGGCAGAGGCGGTCACGGGTTGGCAGGGGGCATGCCAATGGCGTTAGAAGATCGTTGGTGCGGCATGGTCCGGACAACACAGGTGTTTTTAGACCGTTGTGGGCATGGGCAGCAGCGGCTGCATGACATCACACACAGCTGCTGTGACCCGGGATGTGGTGGGTAGCTGCCTGCCAACACAGCTAGGCTGCACAGGCAGGAGGATACTCAGTGGGTGCAGAAGCATTGCTGTCATGCTATGCTTTCAAAGCCATGCAGGGGGTAGGGCCAGACATGTGGGGCAGACTAGCCCTGTGCTGGGTGTCTCCCTGCATGCCTGAGTAACTCATCGTTGATGTGCTAAATTTAACACATCTATGATCAGATCTGAATGACCCCCATAGTTCGGAGGGGACTTAGAGCCTGTTTCCAATTTGTATGCAATGCTGATGTTCATGCTACTGAGCAATTATCAGTAGACTTCGATTGTGCTGTGATTGCACTGCGCATGTGCTAAAGAACCTTGTGATGCTGCTTGCAGTGAGCATTTATTTGCAGAGTAGTTGACAGGAATTGACCATTTGGGGAAGACAACAAATAGCTGCAGCAAAAATGCAGACATGTCTCGGCCAGTTTATGGGCATGTTACTGCCTTCAGCTGTGATCATATTCATTGAAAAATATGGCACCAGCGTCGCTACTGCCATGGCAAGTCTGTGTGACCATCGACTCACTCAGGCAATCGATATTCCTCATTCCTGTGTCAATGCTGTGTATGTGTATGCAGCGGTTGAGGACTTTGAGATGGCTCCGGTAGGTGTCTGTAATCTTTTCTGGGCGGCAGTTTCACTAGCGATGGTCAGCAAGCCTGAAAAATCGCAGCTGCATAGGCTTTTGCAACCTAATCAGAATCAGGCCCTTAAAGTACAATCAAACTTTTCAAGTTTTAAAGCTCTGCTGATCCCAACTGAGCTGCAGAAAACCATAAACAAATTAAGAAATGAAAACATTAAAAAGTTATATAATGAGGACTAATAGTTAAATATACTGCTCCTTTGATTAGATACAGTTTTTTTTTAAAAAAATGGACGGTATGTTTAACATGAAAATGTGCAATATCTACAGTATCTTCATGACAGTCATTATTTACCTGGCAGCTCTGTGATCACAATTATGTATATCCATTACTGCCAGAAACATTCTGGTTTGAGAATATGAGATCTCAGTACTGAATGTAGCTAGGAGACCACCGGAAGGTGATTCTATCCCCCCCCCTCCCGACCAGGAGTACTAGATTTATCACAATACAGGGAGTGCTAGTTTCAAAATACTGCAACACCTACACATATCTACAGAAAGCAATAGAAAATAAGAAACAAACTCTGGACTATTTGTGGTTTGATGCTCTTTGTGATACAATATTTTTTTGCACTTGGTCAACATATACAGTAAGTTGGTTTTACTCGCCAATTCCAAATATAATCAACACATTTTAATGGAAGAAAAATCACTTTGAAAAGACTTTACATTTGCAATATCAGTCAGCAATGAAGTATCTATGGATATTGTATAACATAACAAGTCATTTTGAGTTAACACAACAGTATACTGCATACATATGAAAGTTTCTTATAAAGTGATATACTACAGCAAAGCACAAGCTATTCTACATAAAGTACAGAGAGACAGTCAGAAGTTTCTCTTCCATTTATCAATTCAATCACTTTTCTTGGGTGGAAGGCAGAGCCCAGCTTTCAACCATCAGTATATTATTTTATTGACAATACAATGCCAACATTAAGCTGTCTAAACTCTGATAGGAATAAATGTTAGTAATGATAACAACCTATTTTCGTAGATATTAGTTTTGGGACTTTAAATAAAACAATAAAACACCATGAAAAGTATTGCAACTTCATCTACTGGGCAGATGTATACCTCAGTTCATCACGTTGTATGATACTTAAATTTCTTTGAGATACATACATTTTGAACAAACCAAGTAAAACTTTGCAGAACATGACACATTCTTGCATATGGTCCATGACTAGGATCAGCAAGGCTGCGTAGGGGCATGGATGGTACCCAGTGGCACTTGTGCCTAGCCCAGCTTCCTGCTCCAAGTGCATTCAGGATACCTTGAAGAAATGCCCCACTGCCAACAGTGGCATCATTAGATTGTGCCTGGCAGCCAGTTACCTGCCCTCAGCGTAGTCTTTTGTGATCATGACATCACATGCACTGGGTGGAGGGGTCTGCTCAGTATATAGAAGTGCACTGTGATAGCACTGCATTTCAGACTCCATTGCAGTTAATGTATTAAAAGGGGTCTTAGGCCCATAAAAAACTTTAACAGTAATGTCCCTGACATAAAATATTATACAAGTAAACTAACAAGTTATGTAATTTACATGTTATCAAACAAGTCTATTTGGCATTAAATGAAAACTTATATCAGTAAGATAAGACCTCCGACATAAAATAATTATGGAATTAGTTACTTTGTATATTGTATTTGAAATCTCATATACAGTAACATTCTCTTTATTATAAAAACTCACCTGATCACTGATTGGAAGATTTAAACTTTCATTTGCAAGTCCTGAATCATCAGCATCAATGAGATTATCCACAGGGACATTTTGATTTGGTTTCCTATAAGTAAAGTCACTTTCACTGGAATCCAAAGCCACACACACATTGTATGAGTAGGGAAATGGTAAAGTTCCATCACTATACATGGAGAGCATCCTGGGATCAACTGGAGGATACAGATTTGTACTTAGAGAAGTAAAGGTTGGTAAAGGCTTTGATTGTTTGCATTTTGATATAATGACCAACAAAACAGTTATAATAAATAGCAAGGAAATGAGAGCAAGTGCGATCACTAAGTACAGCTGTAGATTGGATTGGGGATCTTCATCTTTGAGCTGATTACTGAGTTTAGGAACCACCTGTTGGAAATTATCTGCAACAATGAGACTTAAGGTGACTGTAGCTGAGAGAGAGGGGTCTCCATTGTCCTTCACCATCACCACAACCTTGTGATGCAATATATCCTTCTCATGAAAGACACGTGATGTCCTGATCTCACCTGTGTGCTGACTGATGGCAAAGTGAGATGGTTCTGACACTTGTATGAAGTGATACGAGAGCCAAGCATTATGTCCAGAGTCTGCATCCACTGCAACCACCTTAGTTATTAATGATCCTTGTTCAGAGCCAAAAGGGACCATCTCAAACACAGCTGGACCATCACTGTCTGCTGAAGGGTATAAGATCTTTGGTGCATTATCATTCCGATCCACTATATGGATAATAAGTGTTGCATTATTGCTTAGAGATGGGGATCCATTGTCTCTAGCAGTTACTTGTATTAGAAACTCCTTGTGCTGCTCATAATCAAATGATCTCTGAGCATAGAGAACCCCAGTCTCTATATTGATGGACAGATATGAGGACACTGGGAGATCTTCTGTATTGGTACTAGAGAGTGAATAAATAATTTTAGCATTGTCCCCAGTATCAGGATCTGATGCTAGTACATTGTATACTGAGGCTCCTGGTAAGTTGTTCTCTGGCACATAAGCAACATAAGTAGATTTCATAAATATTGGTGGATTGTCATTAACATCTGATATCTCTAATCTCATGGTTCTTCTGCTGGAAAGTGAGGGAATTCCTCTGTCAGTAGCTAATATGGTGATGTTAAAAGAAGATATTTTTTCTCTGTCCAGAGCATTTCTTGAAACTATCCTGTAGTAACTGTCAGATGAAAGTAAATCAAATGGGATATCTTCTATAATGTTACAGTCAACTTCTCCATTTTCTCCTGAATCTTTATCCTGAACTTTAATCAGAGCTATCATTGTACCTGGCTCACAATCCTCAGGAACTGTACTAGAAAATGAATTGATAAATATCTCTGGAACATTGTCATTCTCATCTATTACGTCGATCAATAACTTGGTATGGGCAACAAGACCACCTCCATCCTTTGCTTGTATAGAGAGTTCATATTTTTTTGTTACTTCAAAATCCAAATTTCTATTAGTTTTAATTTCTCCATTTGTAGGGTGAATAGTAAATATCCCTGTATGATGGAGATCTCCTGAGGTTTTGCTGAAAGAATATGTGATCTCTGCATTTATCCCTTCATCTCTGTCAGTTGCATTTAGTACAACTACCGTTGAGTTAATTGGAATATTTTCTTTTAGGGTGACCTTATACATGTCCTGAGTAAATGTAGGCGCATTATCATTAGCATCAGTAACAATGACCTTTACCAAAGCAGTCCCAGACTTCACTGGGTTTCCTCCATCCAAAGCTGTTAAAATCAGTTCATGGACATTTTGTGTCTCTCGGTCTAAAGATTTCTCTAACACAAGCTCTGGAAATTTACTCCCATCTGCTCTGATCTTTGTATTAAGTGTAAAATACTGATTATCACTGAGCCTGTATGTCTGTACTGAAAAATACCAATATCAGGATCTTCTGCATTTTGTAATACAAATCTGGCTCCTGGTGATGTAAATTCAATAACTTCTAAAATAATTTTGTTATGAAAAAAATGTGGATAATTATCATTTACATCCTGAATTTCAACTGTGACCTTAAAAATTTTAAAGGGATTTTCAACCACAGCATCAAAGGTTAGGAAGCAGGTAGCTTCTGTCTCACACAGTGTCTCTCTGTCTATCCTGTCCTTAATGTACAGATTTCCATTCTCTATATTTACATTAAAATATTTATCTGATACAATTCTCAGTTTTCTAGATGAGAGCTGTTTAATATCTAATCCAAGGTCTTCTGCAATATTTGCTATAACAGAGTCTTTTCTCATCTCTTCTATAATAGAATAATGAATCTGACCAGAGACTGAATGACACAGCCATGATAATAAGAAGGGAAATATTACTTGCCATCTGATTCCTTTGTATGTCTGTGTAGTAGGAGGTTCCATCTTTTGCATCTGAAATCTTCCTCAAAATTTCCTTGTAAAATGTTAGTACAGTATCTATAATACAGGAGACAGGACATACAGAAAAGCTTTTTCTTGCTTTGCTTAGCCCATTTGTTCAGGAAAATATGTTAAAAATATCCTGTATTCTGTGTAGGGAGAATCCAGAAAATGGCTGTGTGTCTTCCTGCAGATCTGCAGTGTGTGTGAGTGATGAAAATACCAGTGGATCTCCAGCTCTGTATTCTTCTGCTTATTGGTCAAACAGCGGCGCTCTGAGGTGAAAATGTGGAACTGCAATGCTATGAAATTATTTTTCTAGGTATTTACTTTAGAATTATTCCAATATTTACTGAATATAATTTCCATTCAAAGTATTGTACATTCACACGTTTTGTATTTTATGTATTTTCATGCTAAACAAATATCAGCGAGTTCTTCCACATCACATTCCAGACCATTCATACAAAATAAAACTATTATTAAGTACAATAAATAACAACTTTATTGAAGTGGATATCAAGTATTTACAATTGCAGTTAATAGTTATTATTGTATTTTCAGTCCAGATTAGAAGTGTAACGCACCAGAAGTGTCTCATACGCTCTGAAGGGAATTTATTTAAGTAGTGCAGTGCTTTCCCCTCTATTTCTGTTCACTGTTGTGTTCTTTTTAAGGACTGTGGAGGAAGTTTATGAAAGCTTGGGGAAAACCCCCCAACCAATTAGCTCCCAACTGTCATTTTGCAGGCTGTGTTTTATCAATGTTGGGAGCTGATTGGTTGGTACTTTATCTTTCTCCACTTTATCCCTCTCCAAGCTGTGATAAATCTCCCCATCCATACTATATGGAGTTTTAATCGTGTGGGTTTCTTTCAAAATGAACCAATAAAAGACAAATGCTGTGACAGAGGCTGTGACCAGGGCCATAATTAGGAGTGTGTGACTGGTGCTGATGCACAGAGTGCAGGACTCTCTTGGTGGTGACATCACTGCCCCACAGCCCTTACTATGTGTGCAAAGGCACCCTGCAGCAAAGATCTATGTTGCATTGCCATCAAAGCTTTCTTTAGATGATTCGTACAGGCACCCTGTAGCTTGTAAAGCCGGTCAGAGCATCCCCATGATGCTGTGCAGCACTGCACTTACCACTGTTGGAGGCACCATCCCCACTGTGTAACATAACAACATTATATGCACACATCAGGACATTGAGTGCTCTGGGGTGGGCTGGCACAGGGTGCATTTGAGCCCTATTATGGAGTTGGCTGTGACCCTGTCCAATCATGAGCAGCACTCAATAATTCTATGAGTCTCATGTAATAGGGTGTGAATCATGTGAAGAGACACAATTTCTGTGATTTTGGCTGCAGATTTAAAGCGGCAAATATGAAAGACAAAACCAGGTTAATCTTGATTTCAAATTATTGCTGCTTTAAAATGCAACTGAGATTACAGAATTCACACAGTTTAACACAATTTTCACCCTGTTACATACGTACACCTCTGTATCTTGCTCTGCCGATTTGACCCAGTAGATCTGGGGCGGTACTGTAGTATTGTACGTCCATATTGTTGCTAATGCTATATTATCCAATAACTAACACTTTTGCAAGTGTAAAAAGTTGCAAGTGGTAAGACAGAGGCTCTATTACTAGTGGCATATGGTATCTGAATAATGAGAATTACCTCTGTGAGCCCGAGAGTGCTTTATGGCAAGCTAGCTTGTTCCATGTTACCAAATAGTCACCCTCCCAATCAGCATAGTGGTCTTTTCTGAGTAGTTGGGAGCATGGAACAAATCTCTATTTTTTGTAATAAATTGTAACAAAGGAATAAGGCAGGATCGCACATATGGTGTAATGGTAAAGGTTCAATATCTAATATGGCCCTGTGTAGAGTTTGTATATTTTTCATGTGCCTGTATGGTTTTTCTTTGGGTACGCCAGTTTCCTACCACACTACAAAAATATACCGGTAGGTTAATTTGCTCCAAACAAAAATTATCCCTAGTGTGTATGTGCACATGCAGGGGTGCCGAAATGTGGGACGCAGTACTGCTTATCTGGGCCCAGGCTGGGTGGAGTGCCTCTGCAGGGATGCTCACCCCCAGTACTTGAGCCCATCTAAGCTCTTAATGGCTCTGTGGACATGGGTTAGGAAATATAGATTGTAAGATCCACTGGGGCAGGGACTGATGGGTGCACTATATAAATAACTGTTAATAAACAATAAACATGATATATAATTATGAACTATATTCTTATATAAGTAACAATAGATAACCCCAGTTTTACTACCTACGTATTGTCTGAGGAGTATTCCAATTGGACACATAGTTTGAAGGTTTGAAAATATTGATGTAGCTGGTAGTTATGTCAAAAAGATATTCAGTATTACTATTAACATTCGCTTTGTTACTCTCAACTATGATGCCATAGCCGAACATAGTTTGGAGGGGACTTAGAGCCTGTTTCCAATTTGTATGCAATGCTGATGTTCATGCAACTGAGCGATTATCAGTAGACTTCGATTGTGCTGTGAATGCACTGCACACGTGCTAAAGAAACTTGTGATGCTGCTTGCAGTGAGCATTTATTCGCAGAGTCATTTACAGGAAGTGACCATTTGCGGGAGACAATAAATAGCTCCGGCAAAAATGCTGGCATGTCTCGGCCAGTTTATGGGCATGTTACTGCCTTCAGCTGTGATTATGTGCATAGAGAAATATGGCACCAGTGTCGCTAATGCCGTGGCCAGTCTGTGTGACCATAGACTCACTCAGGAAGTCGATGTTCCTCATTCCTGTGTCAATGCCGTGTAAGTGTATGCAGCGGTTGAGGACTTTGAGATGGTTCCTGTAGGTGTCTGTAATCTCTTCTGGGCAACAGTTTCACTAGAGATGGTCAGCAAGCCTGGAAAATCGCAGCTGCATAGGCTTTTGCAACCTAATAAGAATCAAGCCCTTAAAGTTCAATCAAACTTTTCAATTTTCAAAGCTCTGCAGATCCCAAATGAGCTACAGAAAACCATAAACAAATTAAAAAATGAAAATATTAAAAAGTTATATAATGAGGAAGAACAGTTAAAATATACTGCTCCTTTGATTAGATACAGTTATTTAAAAATGGACAGTATGTTTAACATTTAAATGTGCAATATCTACAGTATCTTCATGACAGTCATTATTTGCCTGGCAGCTCTGTATATCCATTACTGCCAGAAACATTCTGCTTTGAGAATATGAGATCTCAGAACTGAATGTAGTTAGGAGACCACTGGAAGGTGATTCTCTGTCACTGACCAGGAGAACTAGATCATCACAATACAGGGAGTGCTAGTTTCAAAATACTGCAGCTCCTACACAGATTCACAGAAAACTATAGAAAATGAAAAAAAAAAAAAAAAACAACAACTCTGCACTATTTATGGTATGATGCTCTTTGTGATATAACATTTTGATTACAGTTTTTCAACATATACAGTAAGTTGGTTTTACTCACCAATTTCAAATATAATCAACACATTTTAACAGAGGAAAATTCACTTTGAAGAGACTTTTACATTTGCAATATCAGTCAGCAATGAAGTATCTATGGATATTGCATAACAAGTCATATTGAGTTAACACTATACTGAATATTAAAGTTTCTTATACAGTGATATACTACAGCAAAGCACAAGTTGTGCTACATAAAGTACAGAGAGACAGTCAGTAGTTTTTCTTTCATTTATCAAGTCAATCACTTTTCTTGGGTGGAAGGCAGAACCCAGCTTTCAACCATAAGTACATTTATTTTGTTGACAATAGAATGCCAAAATTAAGATGTTTAAACTCTAATGTGAAGTAATGTTAGTAAAAATCTATTTCTGTAGATGTTGGTTTTGGGACTTTAAATGAATAAATAAAACACAATCAAATGTTTTACAACTTCATCAACTGGTCAGATTGAGTGTAAGATGTACAGTAGTTATATAAACAGGGAGAACACTTCAGTCCTTCAAGTTGTACAATACTTAAATTGTTTTGAAATACATATGACCAAACCAAGTAAAACTGCAGAACATTACAAAGTCTTACATATGTTCCATTACTATATATCAGCAGTGCCATACTGCAGGTAAAGTGACTGGTACAGAAACCAAGGCACAAGGCTGAGTAGTAGCATGGATGCTGCCCAGCAGTACCTGTGTCCAGCCCAGGTTCCTGCTCCAAATGCATGCAGGGTACCAGGAAAAACCTATAGACTGCAACTCCCACCAACCATCTATTATGATTGGCTGACATGTGAACACGTGATCGGGGATGGAACCTTAATACTATTGACCGGGGCCCGGGACCAATGAAGTCCGGGAACTATTATGTCTAATGTAAGTTCCCTTTTGCCCACATAAAGCGATTTAAAAAAATCAACAATATAACACACAGAGGAAAATCTGATTGGCCTAATACGATCATGTGGTGCAATGTTTACATCACATGACTGGAGTTTTAGGAGATAGTAATAAAAATATTATTATAAAAATGCTGAAATTCTTTATTAAAGCTTCTCACATAAAGATATTTAGAATCAATATCCATATAGGTCTGCATCCATATTAATATATATGTGTTTTTTTATATTATTGAATTTAATTGAATGTAATAATGCAACCAGGTGCTAATGAATAGCCATATTTGGATAGGTATATAAAGGCCTACCTGGGCATATCTAAGCCAGTTTGAAAAAGCTGCCAGTTTGGAGCAGTAAAATGCATTGGTACATGTACCTATACCCACCTATTGGACTGCAAATACACCCTGAAAAGCTGAACCAGCTTCTGGATCCAGTAGAGGAAATAACAGTTTACTGTGGAACACATCAGCCATGTCACCTTGCTTGGCATACTCCACTGGTTTGCACCCTGTCATCTGGGGACCCTGTACCCAATTTGACAAAGGTTTATTTCTATGGGAAAATTCCTCTAGTGGTGCTTTGTTGCCATCAAAATCATACTGGTCTCATTTGGAATACATATCCACTGTTTAACATTCCTCTGATACTGGAGGCATAAATAGGAACAGGCATTTATCAGGACATATAATAAACTATCCATTTAGTGGGACATTACCATTGATGAGGTAACTGCTCATACTAATGATATATGACTATTTGTTGCAAAATGTTATGCACACCAGTGCCTGCAGGAATGTACTGGTGTTTGAACTGTTATGCAAAACAAATGGACTCACAGACAGACTGGGGAATATGACATAACGTACACAGAAGGTGATAGGGTAACAAAATACACACAAAGTGAACAGAGAAGCCCAGAGGCTAAGGAACTGGGTGTCTCCCTTGTATTAGTAATGCTCAGATGAGAAAAGCAAGATGTTGTGTTTTAATACGTAGAGAACCCGAAATGCTGTTGCTAAGGGCAACAGCAAAACCCTAAAGGGTTACCAACGGGTGTGGCAGTAAACTCCTTGGTCAGAGATGGAATGATAGACACAAGGAGAGTCTCCACAATCCTAATTCTCACTTGCAGTGCACAGGTTCAGCTTACTGCCACTAAACTGACCCCTGACACCTAGCACAGTGAGACAGGATTATACAGGCAAGTCTTAGAATACAGCCGCAAACTTGCTAAGTTCACAGAGTAGTAACAGAACCCCAGCAAGCTAAACGACTGACTCCAGTCTTACTGCTAGGTCTGGATTGGCAGAGTGTAATACCAAATCCCCAGGCCTATTTGCAGTAAGCAACAAACAAATACAAAGCTACACAGTACTGGCTAACTTTCAGGAACTGACTAACCAACAAAGATTCAGCAGCATCTGCTTACCCTAAGAAGAGGCCTTATAAAGCAGGTGCTGTCCACGCCCCACTCAGACCTCACAGACTGTGAGCACAAAAACCAGCACCGGATCCCCTACCGTGCACAGAGCCTGTAACCACTGCACAGCAAAAGACCCGAACCAGAGTATCAGCTGCGCTCAGGTTACTCTGCTAGCACTTGTCTCCCGGTTGCCATGACGACGTGGCAGCACAGGGCAGGAGACCCTAACAGTACCCCCCCTCTGACGAGGGGTCAAAGAACCCCTACCACCGGGTTTATCGGGGAACTGCGAGAAGAAAGAGCGTATCAGTCTGGGGGCATGAAGATCACAACTGCACACCCACGACCGCTCCTCCGGGCCATACCCCTTCCAGTGCACCAAAAATGACAGCCGACCCCGAACCACCTTGGAGTCAAGAATCCTTTCAACAACAAACTCCCTCTGGCCACGTATCAGAAGAGGGGAAGGTCTTCCACTGGAAGAAGGATTACTAATCGCCCGTTTTAAAAGGGAACAATTAAATGTTTTATTGATACCCAAAGAACGGGGCAGATCTAACTGAAATGCCACCGGATTGATAACCCTGGTGATCTTATAAGGGCCGATGAACCGGGGGCCTAACTTATGAGATGGCTGTCTCAACTTCAAATTCTTGGTAGACAACCAGACGAAGTCTCCTAATTTGAAGCTGCAGGGTCTTTTCCGCTTATCAAAAACCCTTTTGGTCACTAATGACACAGACACAAGGGCTTTCTTCACTTTCCGCCAAATACCTCTAAGGACCGAAACCACAGAGGAACCACCAGGCGTGGAGTCCAGGGGGTCAAAAGAATTGGCCTTAGGATGATGCCCATACACACAAAGGAAGGGAGAGATCCCTGTAGCAGAGTGAGCCGCGTTGTTATAGGCAAACTCCGCCATGGACAGATGAGCAACCCAGTCAGTCTGACACTTGGAGACATAACACCTGAGGAACTGCTCCAAGGACTGGTTCACCCTTTCAGTCTGCCCATTAGACTGCGGATGGTAGCCTGACGACAAGCTGACAGAAATCTGGAGATCGGAACAAAATGCCCTCCAGAATTTGGCCACAAACTGGGATCCGCGGTCAGAGACCACATCAAGTGGCAACCCGTGGAGACGCACAACATGCAGCATAAATAATTCAGACAGGCGTCTGGCCGATGGCAGCCCAACCAGTGGAACGAAGTGCGCCATCTTCGAAAACCTGTCAACGACAACCCAGATGGCTGTCATCCCCGAGGATTTGGGCAAGTCCACCACAAAATCCATTGAAATGTGGGTCCATGGCTTAGATGGGATAGAGAGTGGATGTAATGGGCCAACAGGAACCCCTCTAGTAGTCTAATTTCGGGCACAGATGTCACATGCCCGAACCCACTGATCCACATCCTTAGCCACCGAGGGCCACCACACCGCCCTAGATAGCAACTCCCGAGTTCTGGCAATACCCGGGTGACCTGCCGACTTCTTGGCATGGAATTCCAGGAACACTCGCTGTCTTAACCTAGGAGGCACAAACAAAAGACCTACCAGAAGGTCTGGAGGAGCCTGCTCCTGTGCTCTAAGGACTAATGATAAGAGGTCCTGGGTAATGCCCACTTTAATACATGATGGGGAAACAATGGGCAACGGCTCCTCGGTGGTCTCCTGGATTGGAGCAAAACTCCGCGAGAGCGCATCAGCCTTGATGTTTTTTGACACAGGGCGATATGTTATCAAAATATTAAAGCGAGCAAAAAACAAAGCCCATCGTGCCTGCCTGGCATTGAGACGCTTCGCTGACTCTAAATATGCCAGATTCTTATGGTCAGTGAGAATTGAGACCACAAACTTAGCCCCCTCAAGCCAGTGTCTCCACTCCTCGAGTGCATCCTTAATAGCCAACAATTCCCGGTTACCCACGTCATAATTCATCTCGGCAGGCGAAAATTTACGGGAAAAGTAAGCACAGGGATGAAGGCGATTATCAGACACTCCCATCTGAGAAAGCACTGCCCCAATACCCATCTCAGAGGCATCCACCTCCACCACAAAAGGACGCTCTGGATCTGGGTGTCGCAGCACCTTTGCCGAAACAAATGCCCTTTTGAGACGGGCAAAAGCCGCTTTAGCCTCACAAGACCAGTGAGCAACATCCGCCCCTTTCTTAGTGAGTGCCACCAAGGGCGCCACTATAGACGAAAATCCAGCGATAAATCGTCTATAAAAATTTGCAAAGCCCAGGAAACGCTGAAGCGCCTTCAAACTAGTGGGCTGCACCCAATCCAGGACTGCCTGTACCTTGGAACCCTCCATTTGGAAACCTTCTGGGGAGATAATATATCCTAGAAATGCGATTTGCTGAACTTCAAATTCGCACTTCTCCAGCTTCGCCCCAAGCCGGTGGTCTCTGAGTTTCTGGAGGACTAAGCGTACATGCTTCCGATGTTCCTCCAGGGAATGGGAGAAGATTAGGATGTCATCTAAGTATACAACTAAGAATCTATCCAAATATTCCCTGAGCACATCATTCATGAAATCCTGGAAGACTGCCGGGGCATTACAGAGCCCAAAAGGCATCACCAAATATTCATAATGCCCTGAGTGGGTATTAAAGGCAGTCTTCCATTCATCCCCCTCTCTTATTCGGATTAGATTGTACGCACCGCGTAGGTCAATCTTAGAAAAAATGGTGGCAGTACGAAGCTGGTCAAACAAGACGGAAATGAGAGGCAGTGGGTATGAGTTTTTAATCGTGATACGGTTCAATTCCCTGAAGTCGATGCAGGGTCGCAACGAACCGTCCTTTTTACCCACGAAGAAGAACCCCGACCCAACTGGAGACTGTGAAGGTCTGATAAATCCCTTAGCCAAGTTCTCCTGAATGTACTCTGCCATAGCCTGAGTCTCAGGACGTGACAGGGAGTACAACCTGCTCTTGGGAAGCTTAGCATTTGGCAACAAATCAATGGCACAGTCATAGGGGCGATGGGGAGGTAGTACCTCTGCAACTTTTTTGGAGAACACGTCCGCAAAATCTGCATAACACCCTGGCAATCCTGGCAAACTTAGCTGCGAGAGCCTGACTGGAAGGCTCAAGCAACTCCTGAAACAATCAGTACCCCAACTAAGAATCTCCCCAGAGACCCAGTCAAATTGAGGATTGTGGGCCCTTAACCAGGGTAACCCCAACACCAATGGGGCAAAAGTACAGACAGTCACATAAAAGGACAATTTTTCAGAGTGTGTGGCTCCAATAAACAAAGAAATCTGGCTAGTGCAAGAGGTAATTTTACCTTGGGATAATGGTTCCCCGTTTAACCCACAAATCTCAATTTCCGATGCCAAGGGTCCTAAGGGAACAGAGTGTTTCAGGGCGAATTGGCGGTCCATAAAAACCCCGTCGGCCCCACTGTCCACAAAGGCCTCAGTCTTGACAGTTTGACCGAGGATCTTCAAGGTCACCGGAATGATAAAAGTCTTCTTGGGAAATTCTGACTTCTGGCCTGACAGGATATTTCCCATCACCCTCAGGCCCTGAAGTTTTCCGGCTTTTCTGGGCATGATACTACCACATGACCTTTATTCCCACAGTACAAACACAACCCCTGCTGTCTCCTCCGCATCTTCTCACGCGAGGAGAGGCGGGTAGCCCCAATCTGCATAGGCTCCTCGGAAAATTCCTCAGAGTCTGAGGTTCCCTTGGGAAGGAAGGAAATCTCAGTCTCCCTTTCAAGCCTACGCTCTCTCAGCCGTCTATCCACCCGGATGGATAACTGCATGAGCTGATCCAAGCTATCAGGCAAGGGATATTGTACCAGTTGGTCCTTTATCTGGTTAGAAAGACCTCTTCGGTACTGGTGTCTCAGGGCTGGGTCATTCCACTGGGTATCATGGGCCAACCTCCGAAACTCCGTACAGTAAACCTCAACTGGCCTTCGCCCTTGCTTAAGGATCGAAATCTGAGCCTCGGCTGAGGCCGTCTTGTCAGGGTCATCATACAACATGCCCAGTGCCGTAAAAAAAACATCAACACTTTTAAGCGACGGACAGTCAGGCTGCAACCCATATGCCCAGACCTGTGGGTCTCCTTGTAGCAAGGAAATCACTATGCCCACCCGCTGAATCTCCGACCCAGAAGACTGAGGCCTAAGCCGGAAGTATAGCTTGCAGCTCTCCTTGAAACAAAAGAACTGCGAGCGAACTCCAGAAAAACGATCCGGGAGATTTACTTTCGGCTCCTTAACCCCTGCAGGTGCTGCTGCTGCGGGAGCTCCGCCAGCAGCCTGGGAGGTGTGCATTTTAATGGACAAATCATTAAATTGTCGAGTCAGGACCTGCACCTGATCGACCACCTGTTGCAACGTATTTTGAGGGGTATGCTCCATATTCCCACAAAATTTCGACAGGAGTATTAGGCTGCTGAATATGTTATGCACACCAGTGCCTGCAGGAATGTACTGGTGTTTGAACTGTTATGCAAAACAAATGGACTCACAGACAGACTGGGGAATATGACATAACGTACACAGAAGGTGATAGGGTAACAAAATACACACAAAGTGAACAGAGAAGCCCAGAGGCTAAGGAACTGGGTGTCTCCCTTGTATTAGTAATGCTCAGATGAGAAAAGCAAGATGTTGTGTTTTAATACGTAGAGAACCCGAAATGCTGTTGCTAAGGGCAACAGCAAAACCCTAAAGGGTTACCAACGGGTGTGGCAGTAAACTCCTTGGTCAGAGATGGAATGATAGACACAAGGAGAGTCTCCACAATCCTAATTCTCACTTGCAGTGCACAGGTTCAGCTTACTGCCACTAAACTGACCCCTGACACCTAGCACAGTGAGACAGGATTATACAGGCAAGTCTTAGAATACAGCCGCAAACTTGCTAAGTTCACAGAGTAGTAACAGAACCCCAGCAAGCTAAACGACTGACTCCAGTCTTACTGCTAGGTCTGGATTGGCAGAGTGTAATACCAAATCCCCAGGCCTATTTGCAGTAAGCAACAAACAAATACAAAGCTACACAGTACTGGCTAACTTTCAGGAACTGACTAACCAACAAAGATTCAGCAGCATCTGCTTACCCTAAGAAGAGGCCTTATAAAGCAGGTGCTGTCCACGCCCCACTCAGACCTCACAGACTGTGAGCACAAAAACCAGCACCGGATCCCCTACCGTGCACAGAGCCTGTAACCACTGCACAGCAAAAGACCCGAACCGGAGTATCAGCTGCGCTCAGGTTACTCTGCTAGCACTTGTCTCCCGGTTGCCATGACGACGTGGCAGCACAGGGCAGGAGACCCTAACACAAAAGCAACTTTCAATTGTTTTTACTTATTGAGAATTCTATATATTAAATGTAAATTATATTTTTTTGTGTGAAAGATCATTTTCGTATTCATTCTGCAAAGAGTGCTGCTATCATTATATTAATGATTACCTGAATAAATGCCCCACTGCCAACAGTGGTATTGGGTGCATCATTAGATTGTGTCTGGCAGACAGCTTAATCTTTTGTGACATTGTGACATCACATGCATTGGGGGGAGGGGTCCACTCAGGATGCAGAAGTGCACTGTGATAGCACTGCATATCAGATTCCAATTCAATCAATGTATTAAAAGGAGTCTTAGGCTTGTAATAAACTTAATACTATTATCCCTGACATAAAATATTATACATGGTGATTCAAAAGTCGCAGTACACCCTTTTGTTTCACAAACTGTCCAGGAAACCTCCAGTAAGGAATGGGTGAGGTGGACTACAGTATCTTTTAGGATATGTACCGAACATGGGTGCCATATTAAAATCAGCCATCTTGAATCTAAGTCAGATTTCCAATTTTCTGCACAGTTTTTGAAACAAAAAGGGTATACTGCAACTTTTGAGTCACCCTGTACAAGTGAACCAACAAGTTACTGCATGTAATTTGAATGTTATCATACAATTCAGACCATTTGGTACATTTAAGGAAGACTCATATCAGTAAGATAAAAAGAGACACATTTCATTAAATGAAGACCTGGCACAAAATAATGTACATATATAATTACCTTGTATATTGTATGTGAAATCTTATATAACATTCTATGTGTTATAAAAACTCACCTGATCATTGATTGGTAGATTTAAACTTTCGTTTGCAGGCCCAGAATCATCAGCATCAATGAGATTATCTACAGGGACATTTTCATTTGGTTTCCTATAAGTAAAGTCACTTTCGCTAGAATCCAAAGCCACGCACACATTGTATGAGTAGGGAAATGGTAAAGTTCCATCACTATACATGGAGAGCACCCTGGGATCAACTGGAGGATACAGGTTTGTACTTAGAGAAGAAAAAGTTGGTGAAGGTTTTGACTGTTTGCATTTTGATATAATGACCAACATAACAGTTATAATAAATAACAAGGAAATGAGAGCAAGTGTGATCACTAAGTACAGCTGTAGATTGGATTGGGGTTCTTCATCTTTAGGATGAATACTGAGTTTAGGAACCACTTGCTGGAAATTATCTGCAACAATGAGACTTATGGTGACTGTAGCTGAGAGAGAGGGGTCTCCATTGTCCTTCACCATCACCACAACCTTGTAATTCAATATATCCTTCTCATGAAAGACATGTGATGTCCTGATCTCACCAGTGTGCTGACTGATGGTAAAGTGAGATGGTTCTGACACTTGTATGAAGTGATAGGAGAGCCAAGCATTATGCCCAGAGTCTGCATCCACTGCAACCACCTTAGTTATTAATGATCCTTGTTCAGAGGCAAAAGGGACCATCTCAAACACAGCTGGGGCACCACTGTCTGCTGATGGGTACAAGATCTTTGGGGCATTATCATTCTGATCCACTATGCGAATAATTAGTGTTGCATTGCTACTCAGAGATGGGGATCCATTGTCTCTAGCAGTTACCTGTATTAGAAACTCCTTGTGCTGCTCATAATCAAAAGATCTCTGAGCATAGAGAACCCCAGTCTCTATATTCATGGAGAGATAAGAGGACACTGGGAGATCTTCTGTATTAGTGCTGAATAGTGAATAAATAATTTTAGCATTGTCTCCAATATCTGGATCTGATGCTTGTACACTGTATATTGAGGCTCCTGGTAAGTTGTTCTCTGGCACATAAGCAACATAAGTAGATTTATAAAATATTGGTGGATTGTCATTAATATCTGATATATCTAATTGGATGGTTCTTCTGGTGGAAAGTGTGGGAGATCCTCTGTCAGTAGCTACAATTGTGATGTTATAAGAAGACGCTTTCTCTCTGTCAAGAGCAGTTTTTGAAACTATCCTGTAATAACTGTCAGATGAAAGTAAATCAAAAGGCATTTCTTCTATAATGTTACAGTCAACTTCTCCATTTTCTCCCAAATCTTTATCATGAACTTCAATCAGAGCTATCATTGTACCTGGTTCACAATCCTCAGGAACAGGACTGGAGAATGAGGTGATAGATATCTCTGGAACATTGTCATTCTCATCTGTTACTTCTAACAATACCTTGGAATGAGCAACAAGACCACCTCCATCCTTTGCTTGTACAGAGAGTTCATATTTTTTTGTTACTTCAAAATCCAAATCCAAATTTGTTTTAATTTCCCCATTTATAGGGTGAATAGTAAATATCCCTGTATGATGGAGATCTCCTGAGGTTTTGCTGAAAGAATATGTGATCTCTGCATTTATCCCTTCATCTCTGTCAGTTGCATTTAATACAATAACTGTAGAGTTTATTTTAATGTTTTCTTTAATGGTGACTTTATACATGTCCTGAGTAAATGTAGGAGCATTATCATTACCATCAGTAACAATGACCTTTACCAAAGCAGTCCCAGACTTCACTGGGTTTCCTCCATCCAAGGCTATTAAAATTAATTCATGAACATTTTGTGTCTCTCGATCTAAATGCTTCTCTAGCACAAGCTCTGGAAACTTACTCCCATCTGCTCTGCTCTTTGTAATGAGTGTAAAATGCTGATTATCACTGAGCCTGTAGGTCTGTACTGAATTAATACCAATATCTGGATCTTCTGCATTTTGTAATACAAATCTAGTTCCTGGTAATGTAAATTCAATAACTTCCAAAATTATGGTGTTATGAAAAAAATGTGGATAATTATCATTAATATCCTGAATTTCAACTATGATCTTAAAAATGGTAAAGGGATTTTCAACCACAGCATCAAAGGTTAGGGAGCAGGTAGCTTCTGTCTCACACAGTGTCTCTCTGTCTATCCTGTCCTTAATGTACAGATTCCCATTATCTACATTTACAGAAAAATATTTCTCTGATACACGAGATACAATTCTCAGCTTCCTAGATGAGAGCTGTTTAATATCTAATCCAAGGTCTTCTGCAATGTTTGCTATAACAGAGTCTTTTCTCATCTCTTCTACAATAGAATAATGAATCTGACCAGAGACTGAATGACACAGCCATGATAATAAGAAGGGAAATATTACTTGCCATCTGATTCCTTTGTATGTCTGTGTGTGAGCTTCCATCTTTTGCATCTGAAATATTCCACAAAAACACCCCTTGAAAGGCTGGTAAATGTAATCCAGTAAATAAGAAATATCAAAGAGTGTTTCTTGTTTTCCTGATCCAGTTGTTCAGCAGAATTTGTTAAAAAATATCCTGTATTATGTGTTAGGAGAATCCAGAAAATGACTGTGTGTCTTCCTGCAGATCTGCAGTGTGTGTGAGTGATGAAAATACCAGTGGATCTCCAGCTTTGTATTCTTCTCCTTATTGGTCAAACAGCGGCGCTCTGAGGTGAAACTTAGGAACTGCAATGCTATGAAAATTATTTTAAAAGAATTTACAGAATTATCCAAATATTTACTGAATTGTTTATTTTTTCTGTTTTATTTATTTCAATGCTAAAGACATATTATTGAATTTAGCTTTATAGGTCACAGAATTACTGTAGCATTCCCCAAATCTTTATTTTCTATTTTAAACTTTGTAAGCATATTGTATTTCTACAGGGGTTTGTTAAGTTTTATGCTAAGCATATAACATTAAGTAAATCACTATAGATCACAGACATTTTTATCATTTTATTGACATAATATTGATGATCATGCAAAATAAGTTTGTATGATCTTAATAAAATGTACATAATACACTGCAAACTATATATAGCAAGATTCTAATTGCATTACATAGCCAGTGTGTTATTCAGTGTACAATAGCAGCAGATAAAACATGAGAACTGTCTCATATCCTATATATCTGGCAATTATCCTAATGGTAGAGGATTTTCCCCCAATTTGTGCTTGCTGTAGTTTTTAATATTACACATGCCTGTACTGTAGATGGAATATTAAAGGGATTGGTTATTTTCCATACACTTTACACTTGGTTTAGTGATCCTGTGATAATAGATACACAGGCTGATTTACAGTTACAGCAGAATTTGCTCCCATTGCAGTAGCCTATGGATGATTATATGCTAATATAGCTATATGTCCATCTATGGGCATATTAGTGTGATTTTCAGTGTCCCAGCCACACCAACCACTATTTTTTGCAGCCATGCTTCAGTTGCCATCATTAGTATCTGGGCTTGCCCCTGACTTATGCTTGTGTAAGAGATCAACCTGAAACAGGCATCCCAACTGAATATGAACACTTAACTGAACACAGAAGCAATAATGTATGCCCATGACACTCCTGTGATACTTCCACACCATGCATCTTGTTACTCTCTACCCAGTTACTCCCCAGAAATGCTTAGTCCATGTTAGTCTCCATACTGTACACACAAGTTGTGACACGGATGCACCTACATGCTACTTTGGATGCATCATGCAGCGCATGCGTTCACAATGTTTTCCAATTCAGATCCATGCATAGTTGGTTTTAAATAGGTAGATATGTCTGTTATAGCAAAGGCATCCAACTTAGTATCACTCCTACATAATTTTACTTCCAAAAATCTGCTAGAATCAATTTTTTATTAAAGGGCCTATTTATCATTAGTGGATCAGTGGGTTTGCTCTGTATGACTGCATATTGCAGCAATACTGAAGTCTGTTTTTGAGCATTCACCAATCCAGCACATGTAAGCCCGGTATTCTCTCCCCTACCATCAGCGTCACCTTCCTGGCAGAGATTCCAAGAAACATGCCCTGCACAAGTAGCAATCATGAATTCACATTGAGATTTGACCTGAAGGGGATCATTTGAATACTCTCTGGTCACCCATTGATAGGTACAGGCAATGCCATCTCAAGATAGATTTTAATTTTAGTAACTTCACAGTCCCCATAGAGAACTATGGGAACTCTGGTATCATGAGATAATAAATGGACCAGGGGAGAAATCAGTGGTTTCCTTCTTGTTAAATGAAGAGATGCAATGTTTGTACATGAGTCTCCTCTACCCTACCATGTATTTCTTAGAAGAGATGATTGCCTTATTGTAGGGGACAATTTTGGTGATATCTAAATCTGGGGTAACAGTCACTAAAAGAAAGTGGATAACAGCTTTAATACTAGAACATGATATAATTACATTACTACTGCATGTTACAATAATTATAAAAATGTAATGAAGGCATAAAGGCCTGTATGTAGTTGCAGGAACTACATAGATTTAAAGCATCAACAGTTTCAAAAGAAAAATCAGATTGTTTTTGCTTTATTAACTAGTTTTTGCTTTAATTCTACAGGCTAAGTCACCAGAATCATGCCAGTATCTGAAACTCTCAGGGCATTACATATTGGCAAAGGTCGACCAAAACTAGTATCATACGATGTTTTGGTTAATGAGAATTCCAGCTGGTATAAAGTATAAAGCATCATAGAGAGCTAATAAAATACAAACCAACTTCACATTGATGATCATCATCATTTACTTGTCAGTTTTGGCATTAAACCATTATACTTGGTCACTATTACTAGAATTATATGCTCAGAATGTGAGTTCTCAGAACTGAATGCAGCTTGGAGACTACCTTGATGTAACTCCACCTATGAGCCGGAGAGCCAGCTCATTATATTGCATGGTGCTGTATTTTCTAAACATCACAGCTCCTAAACTAAGCTACAGAAAACTACACAACATAGTAGAGTAAAAATACTGAAATATTTATATTATGATGGTCCTAGCGTATGTTCCCAATTTTTTTTTTCATATTCAGTCATCTTAAAATTCGGTTTGCTTGATCAGATGAAATAATATATAAAAAACACAGATACTACTTTCTTTTCCTAATTTTTATAACTATCACAATTGCAATTGCATTAGAAGTTTTCATATAGTAATTTACTGTATGTAATTGATTGCTAAGCTTTGGCAAATGTCAGTGAGCTGATGAGTAAAAAAAAGTGGTACAGGAAGAATTGGAACCAAAAAATATATTGTGAGACCACTGATTTTACAGGTGTCATCAATTCTCACTGATTTTAAGGATTCAAATCTTTGCACAATATATATTTCAATCTACAAAATAAGTTATTTTGGAAAATACTGTGCAGCCTCTGTCGCGGGCCCCCTCCTCTCCAGCAGCAGTTGACTCTGGCACAATGCCAGAGTCTACTGTGCATACGCAGGTCTCCAGGAACATGGTGCCATGCCTTGTTCTCAGGGACATATACAGTGCACATGCGCAAATCACTAGGAAATGGCCCCGGCAGCCATTTTTCTAGTGATTTCTGTCCGCAGTGCAGGGACACTGTCACGGGACTCTGGAGGGGTAACTATATTATATGGGTGCAGTGTGGGCCACCCGTGTGCACTGCACATACTGCACCCATTATAGAAACGCCTATGTGCACCATGGTTCAGCTACTGGTCTACAAAATAAAATTGTATATTCAGTCACCAGTGACTTTGGACATTGACCAATAATAACTATTAAGTTAACTCTATATACAGATGTTTCTTTTATATATAGAACATAAACTTCAGTAGATCCAAAACTTACACAGGTTGCTACCAATAATATATAGAGATATTTAGATAATCAGAACTTGATAATTCACTACCCAATGTAAAAAAAAAAATTCTGAGGAAATAAGAGCTGATTTTAAAATTCACTATCTTTGTTTCATTGGAAATTGAACACCAAAAATAAAAATTGTGCAGTTTGGGAGGCAAGTAAGCCTTTGCTACAGAAAACTATTCAGCACAAAAAAATTAAAACACTGAAATATTTATATTTTGCATGTTACAAAAATGTTTAATATTTGATCAACTTAAAAATTAAACTTGTTGAAACTCTATAAAAAAAAACCCAGATCCATCATTTGCCTCATTGGAAAATTATTACAAAATTAAAATTAGAAGATTTAATATAGTAATTTACTGTATGTAATTGATTGCTGAGATTTGGCAAATGTCAGTGAGATGATGAGTATAAAACAGGGATGACATTAAGAATTGGAACCAGACAAAATTAATTGTAAAACTACTGATTTTACATGTGTCATCAATTATCATTGATTTTAAGCATTCAGAACTATACACAATATGTATTTTTCAATTTACAAAATAAGTTATTTTAAGAAAATACTGGTAAACTCTGCATTGATTCTGAGGCAGGTGCATGGTGGTTCAGCTCCTGGTCTACAAATATAAAATTATAACTATCCAAATATACTTAGTATATTTTACAGAAAGCAAAGTTAAGTTGTATATATTCACACAATTGTATATCCAGTCAGCAACTATGAACTTTGCAAAATAATTTCTATTGAATTAACACTATACACAGAAGTTTTTTTTATATATAATGAATAAACTTAAGCAGAGCCAAAGCTCACACAGTGTGCTACCAATAAAATATACAAATAATAACAAACTAATAATTCATCATTCAATTCATTTATTTCATTCATTTTGAGGAAATCAGAACTGATTTAAAAATCAGTATCAGTTTGAATGGAAATAGAGCATCAATACTTAAAAGTTGTGCAGTTTGAAAACTGCTTCAATCAGGTACAAGTGGGAACCAAGTTGCCCTTTGCTGAGAATTTCTCAAACATGGTTCACTGAGACATACGTTCTAATGAAGGCAATATACTACATTACCATTTATCAATATAACAACAATTATATTGCATAGCATTATACTGATTACATTACATTATGTCATCATTCACATGAGTCCCTGCCACATTGGAAGTGTAAATTCCCTACCATGAACACATGCGCTTACACTAGGGTCTATTTTATTCCATTAGCTAACTGACCTACCTGGATGTTTTTGGTGTGTGTAAGGGAAGCGGAGCACCCAGAGGAAACTCACACAAGCACAGGGAAAATATGCAAACACCACGCAGATAGGTGGGAATCGAGCACATAAAACCATTACAGTAGGACAGTCATGCTAACCACTGTGCCAGCACATTACTAGTCATGCTAACTACTATGCCACCATGCTAATATTATCAAATATCAAAAGAGAATTCCAGCTCCAGTAGGCACCATATAGGTTGGAATCCATCCAATGGGACCTCAACCAATATCTTACTATATTACTTGTCATGCTAACCACTGTGTCACCATGTTAATATTATCAAATATTAAAAAAGTATTCCAGTTAGGCACCATATAGATTGGGATCCATCCAATGGGACCTCAAGCAGTACCTTAAATATGATAGCCACAGAACCCTTAAATACACTGCTACTATCAGCATTTCAGCTAATTATTTAGTCTTATGTAGTATCTGGAAAATATCTGTAATGTGATTTATTTTTATGTTTAAGGGGGGTGCACATGGAGCGATGTTCACTTAATTTTGAAGCAATCTGACTAGATTGCTTAGAAATTAAGAACACATCGCTCCGTGTGTAGAAGTGCCAGTGACAGTGATGTGCGGCCCCGCATGCCGCTATTGCCAGCTCTAGATTGGGCATGCATGCATGCACCCAATCTGGTGAGATCGCTCATTTCACTGCTGGGTGAAATGAGCGTTGCCCCCCCCCCCCTCGCTCAGCACACATCACGCTGTGCTGGGCAGGGAGAGAGATGTGTTATGAGCGGTCTGTGATAGATCACTCCGCAAACATCTCCGGGAGAAATCTCCCGTGTGTACGCCCCTTTAGACTTCATGTTATTAAGTGATAAGAAACAATTATATAAATGACTACAACACACACTTCAAATCAAGATTATTTTAGATGTTTAAATAATGTTTTTAGACTTGTTTACAACCAAAAATGTCAACAGACCCAACTTTTATAGTGATATAACCAAGTTATCTAATTTGTATTATACCTAACACTTCAGATTATTTGGTATTTAAGGAAAACTCACATTAGTCAGATAACTAGTTTAAGAAAGTTTAATAAGAAACAATATCTGTCTTATAGGAAAACTCACATAACATTCTCTTTGTTATAAAAACTCACCTCATCACTGATTGGAAAGGTTTCTTTACCAAGTCCAGAATCATCAGCATCAATGAGATTTTCTACAGGGACATTTTGATTTGGTTTCCTATAAGTAAAGTCACTTTCACTGGAATCCAAAGCCACACATACATTGTATGAGTAAGGAAATGGTAAAGATCCATCGCTATACATAGAGAGCATCCTGGGATCAACTGGAGGATACAGATTTGTACTTAGAGAAGTAAAGGTTGGTAAAGGCTTTGATTGTTTACATTTTGATATAATGACCAACAAAACAGTTATAATAAATAGCAAGGAAATGAGAGCAAGTGCGATCACTAAGTACAGCTGTAGATTGGATTGGGGATCTTCATCTTTGAGCTGATTACTGAGTTTAGGAACCACCTGTTGGAAATTATCTGCAACAATGAGACTTAAGGTGACTGTAGCTGTAAGAGATGGGTCACCATTGTCTTTCACCATCACCACAACCTTGTGATTCAATATATCCTTATCATGAAAGACACGTGATGTCCTGATCTCACCCGTGTGCTGACTGATGGTAAAGTGAGATGGTTCTGACACTTGTATGAAGTGATATGAGAGCCAAGCATTATGTCCAGAGTCTGAATCCACTGCAACCACCTTAGTTATTAATGATCCTTGTTCAGAGGCAAAAGGGACCATCTCAAACACAGCTGGGCCACCAATGTCTGCTGATGGGTATAAAATCTTCGGTGCATTATCATTCCGATCCACTATGCAGATAATTAGTGTTGCATTGCTGCTCAGAGATGGGGATCCATTGTCTCTAGCAGTTACTTTTATTAGAAATTCCTTGTGCTGCTCATAATCAAATGATCTCTGAGCATAGAGAACCCCAGTCTCTATATTGATTGACAGATATGAGGACACTGGGAGTTCTTCTGTATTAGTATTGGAAATTTAATAAATAATTTTAGCATTGTCTCCAGTATCAGGGTCTGATGCTTGTACACTGCATATTGAGGCTCCTGGTAAGTTGTTCTCTGGCACATAAGCAACATAAGAAGATTTCATAAATATTGGTGGATTGTCATTAACATCTGATATCTCCAGCCTGATGGTTCTTCTACTGGAAAGTGGGGGAGATCCTCTGTCAGTAGCTACAATTGTGATGTTATAACTAGATACTTTCTCTCTGTCCAGAACATTTCTTGAAACTATCCTGTAGTAACTGTCAGATGAAAATAAATCAAATGGAATTTTTTCTATAATGTTACAGTCAACTTCTCCATTTTCTCCTGAATCTTTATCATGAATTTCAATCAGAGCTATCATTGTACCTGGCTCACAATCCTCAGGAATAGGACTAGAGAATGAGGTGATAGATATATCTGGAACATTGTCATTCTCATCTGTTACTTCTATCAATACCTTGGAATGAGCAACAAGTCCACCTCCATCCTTTGCTTGAACAGACAGTTCATATTTTTTTGTTACTTCAAAATCCAAATATTTATTTGTTTTAATTTCCCCATTTGTAGGATGAATACTAAAAATCCCTGTATGATGGAGATCTCCTGAGGTTTTGCTGAAAGAATATGTGATCTCTGCATTTATCCCTTCATCTCTGTCAGTTGCATTTAGTACAATTACTGTGGAGTTAATTGGATTATTTTCTTTTATGGTGACTTTATACAAATCCTGAGTAAATGTAGGAGCATTATCATTACCATCAGTAACAATGACCTTTACCAAAGCAGTCCCAGACTTCACTGGATTTCCTCCATCCAAGACTAATACAATTAATTCATGAACATTCTGTGTCTCTCGATCTAAAGGTTTCTCTAACACAAGCTCTGGAAATTTACTCCCATCTGCTCTGGTCTTTGTAGTAAGTGTAAAATACTGATTGTCACTGAGCCTGTATGTCTGTACTGAATTAATACCAATATCTGGATCTTCTGCATTTTGCAAAACAAATCTGGCTCCCGGTGAGGTTAATTCAATAATTTCTAATATGATGGTGTTATGAAAAAAGTGTGGATAATTATCATTTACATCCTGAATTTCAACTTTGATCTTAAAAATGGTAAATGGATTTTCAACCACAGCATCAAAGGTTAGGAAGCAGGTAGCTTCTGTCTCACACAGTGTCTCTCTGTCTATCCTGTCTTTAATGTACAGATTTCCATTATCTACATTTACAGAAAAATATTTCTCTGAGACACGAGATACAATTCTCAGTTTCCTAGATGAGAGCTGTTTAATATCTAATCCAAGGTCTTCTGCAATATTTGCTATAACAGAGTCTTTTCTCATTTCTTCTACAATAGAATAATGAATCTGACCAGAGACTGAATGACACAGCCATGATAATAAGAAGGGAAATATTACTTGCCATCTGATTCCTTTGTATGTCTGTGTATGAGGTTTCATTTTTTGCATATGAAATCTTCCACAAAATCTCCCCTTGAAAGGCTGGTACATATAATCCAGTAAATAGGAAACATCCAAGAATGTTTATTGTTTTCCTGATCCAGTTGTTCAGCAGAATTTGTTAAAAAATATCCTGTATTATGTGTTAGGAGAATCCAGAAAATGACTGTGTGTCTTCCTGCAGATCTGCAGTGTGTGTGAGTGATGAAAATACCAGTGGATCTCCAGCTTTGTATTCTTCTCCTTATTGGTCAAACAGCGGCGCTCTGAGGTGAAACTTAGGAACTGCAATGCTATGAAAATTATTTTAAAAGAATTTACAGAATTATCCAAATATTTACTGAATTGTTTATTTTTTCTGTTTTATTTATTTCAATGCTAAAGACATATTATTGAATTTAGCTTTATAGGTCACAGAATTACTGTAGCATTCCCCAAATCTTTATTTTCTATTTTAAACTTTGTAAGCATATTGTATTTCTACAGGGGTTTGTTAAGTTTTATGCTAAGCATATAACATTAAGTAAATCACTATAGATCACAGACATTTTTATCATTTTATTGACATAATATTGATGATCATGCAAAATAAGTTTGTATGATCTTAATAAAATGTACATAATACACTGCAAACTATATATAGCAAGATTCTAATTGCATTACATAGCCAGTGTGTTATTCAGTGTACAATAGCAGCAGATAAAACATGAGAACTGTCTCATATCCTATATATCTGGCAATTATCCTAATGGTAGAGGATTTTCCCCCAATTTGTGCTTGCTGTAGTTTTTAATATTACACATGCCTGTACTGTAGATGGAATATTAAAGGGATTGGTTATTTTCCATACACTTTACACTTGGTTTAGTGATCCTGTGATAATAGATACACAGGCTGATTTACAGTTACAGCAGAATTTGCTCCCATTGCAGTAGCCTATGGATGATTATATGCTAATATAGCTATATGTCCATCTATGGGCATATTAGTGTGATTTTCAGTGTCCCAGCCACACCAACCACTATTTTTTGCAGCCATGCTTCAGTTGCCATCATTAGTATCTGGGCTTGCCCCTGACTTATGCTTGTGTAAGAGATCAACCTGAAACAGGCATCCCAACTGAATATGAACACTTAACTGAACACAGAAGCAATAATGTATGCCCATGACACTCCTGTGATACTTCCACACCATGCATCTTGTTACTCTCTACCCAGTTACTCCCCAGAAATGCTTAGTCCATGTTAGTCTCCATACTGTACACACAAGTTGTGACACGGATGCACCTACATGCTACTTTGGATGCATCATGCAGCGCATGCGTTCACAATGTTTTCCAATTCAGATCCATGCATAGTTGGTTTTAAATAGGTAGATATGTCTGTTATAGCAAAGGCATCCAACTTAGTATCACTCCTACATAATTTTACTTCCAAAAATCTGCTAGAATCAATTTTTTATTAAAGGGCCTATTTATCATTAGTGGATCAGTGGGTTTGCTCTGTATGACTGCATATTGCAGCAATACTGAAGTCTGTTTTTGAGCATTCACCAATCCAGCACATGTAAGCCCGGTATTCTCTCCCCTACCATCAGCGTCACCTTCCTGGCAGAGATTCCAAGAAACATGCCCTGCACAAGTAGCAATCATGAATTCACATTGAGATTTGACCTGAAGGGGATCATTTGAATACTCTCTGGTCACCCATTGATAGGTACAGGCAATGCCATCTCAAGATAGATTTTAATTTTAGTAACTTCACAGTCCCCATAGAGAACTATGGGAACTCTGGTATCATGAGATAATAAATGGACCAGGGGAGAAATCAGTGGTTTCCTTCTTGTTAAATGAAGAGATGCAATGTTTGTACATGAGTCTCCTCTACCCTACCATGTATTTCTTAGAAGAGATGATTGCCTTATTGTAGGGGACAATTTTGGTGATATCTAAATCTGGGGTAACAGTCACTAAAAGAAAGTGGATAACAGCTTTAATACTAGAACATGATATAATTACATTACTACTGCATGTTACAATAATTATAAAAATGCAATGAAGGCATAAAGGCCTGTATGTAGTTGCAGGAACTACATAGATTTAAAGCATCAACAGTTTCAAAAGAAAAATCAGATTGTTTTTGCTTTATTAACTAGTTTTTGCTTTAATTCTACAGGCTAAGTCACCAGAATCATGCCAGTATCTGAAACTCTCAGGGCATTACATATTGGCAAAGGTCGACCAAAACTAGTATCATACGATGTTTTGGTTAATGAGAATTCCAGCTGGTATAAAGTATAAAGCATCATAGAGAGCTAATAAAATACAAACCAACTTCACATTGATGATCATCATCATTTACTTGTCAGTTTTGGCATTAAACCATTATACTTGGTCACTATTACTAGAATTATATGCTCAGAATGTGAGTTCTCAGAACTGAATGCAGCTTGGAGACTACCTTGATGTAACTCCACCTATGAGCCGGAGAGCCAGCTCATTATATTGCATGGTGCTGTATTTTCTAAACATCACAGCTCCTAAACTAAGCTACAGAAAACTACACAACATAGTAGAGTAAAAATACTGAAATATTTATATTATGATGGTCCTAGCGTATGTTCCCAATTTTTTTTTTCATATTCAGTCATCTTAAAATTCGGTTTGCTTGATCAGATGAAATAATATATAAAAAACACAGATACTACTTTCTTTTCCTAATTTTTATAACTATCACAATTGCAATTGCATTAGAAGTTTTCATATAGTAATTTACTGTATGTAATTGATTGCTAAGCTTTGGCAAATGTCAGTGAGCTGATGAGTAAAAAAAAGTGGTACAGGAAGAATTGGAACCAAAAAATATATTGTGAGACCACTGATTTTACAGGTGTCATCAATTCTCACTGATTTTAAGGATTCAAATCTTTGCACAATATATATTTCAATCTACAAAATAAGTTATTTTGGAAAATACTGTGCAGCCTCTGTCGCGGGCCCCCTCCTCTCCAGCAGCAGTTGACTCTGGCACAATGCCAGAGTCTACTGTGCATACGCAGGTCTCCAGGAACATGGTGCCATGCCTTGTTCTCAGGGACATATACAGTGCACATGCGCAAATCACTAGGAAATGGCCCCGGCAGCCATTTTTCTAGTGATTTCTGTCCGCAGTGCAGGGACACTGTCACGGGACTCTGGAGGGGTAACTATATTATATGGGTGCAGTGTGGGCCACCCGTGTGCACTGCACATACTGCACCCATTATAGAAACGCCTATGTGCACCATGGTTCAGCTACTGGTCTACAAAATAAAATTGTATATTCAGTCACCAGTGACTTTGGACATTGACCAATAATAACTATTAAGTTAACTCTATATACAGATGTTTCTTTTATATATAGAACATAAACTTCAGTAGATCCAAAACTTACACAGGTTGCTACCAATAATATATAGAGATATTTAGATAATCAGAACTTGATAATTCACTACCCAATGTAAAAAAAAAAATTCTGAGGAAATAAGAGCTGATTTTAAAATTCACTATCTTTGTTTCATTGGAAATTGAACACCAAAAATAAAAATTGTGCAGTTTGGGAGGCAAGTAAGCCTTTGCTACAGAAAACTATTCAGCACAAAAAAATTAAAACACTGAAATATTTATATTTTGCATGTTACAAAAATGTTTAATATTTGATCAACTTAAAAATTAAACTTGTTGAAACTCTATAAAAAAAAACCCAGATCCATCATTTGCCTCATTGGAAAATTATTACAAAATTAAAATTAGAAGATTTAATATAGTAATTTACTGTATGTAATTGATTGCTGAGATTTGGCAAATGTCAGTGAGATGATGAGTATAAAACAGGGATGACATTAAGAATTGGAACCAGACAAAATTAATTGTAAAACTACTGATTTTACATGTGTCATCAATTATCATTGATTTTAAGCATTCAGAACTATACACAATATGTATTTTTCAATTTACAAAATAAGTTATTTTAAGAAAATACTGGTAAACTCTGCATTGATTCTGAGGCAGGTGCATGGTGGTTCAGCTCCTGGTCTACAAATATAAAATTATAACTATCCAAATATACTTAGTATATTTTACAGAAAGCAAAGTTAAGTTGTATATATTCACACAATTGTATATCCAGTCAGCAACTATGAACTTTGCAAAATAATTTCTATTGAATTAACACTATACACAGAAGTTTTTTTTATATATAATGAATAAACTTAAGCAGAGCCAAAGCTCACACAGTGTGCTACCAATAAAATATACAAATAATAACAAACTAATAATTCATCATTCAATTCATTTATTTCATTCATTTTGAGGAAATCAGAACTGATTTAAAAATCAGTATCAGTTTGAATGGAAATAGAGCATCAATACTTAAAAGTTGTGCAGTTTGAAAACTGCTTCAATCAGGTACAAGTGGGAACCAAGTTGCCCTTTGCTGAGAATTTCTCAAACATGGTTCACTGAGACATACGTTCTAATGAAGGCAATATACTACATTACCATTTATCAATATAACAACAATTATATTGCATAGCATTATACTGATTACATTACATTATGTCATCATTCACATGAGTCCCTGCCACATTGGAAGTGTAAATTCCCTACCATGAACACATGCGCTTACACTAGGGTCTATTTTATTCCATTAGCTAACTGACCTACCTGGATGTTTTTGGTGTGTGTAAGGGAAGCGGAGCACCCAGAGGAAACTCACACAAGCACAGGGAAAATATGCAAACACCACGCAGATAGGTGGGAATCGAGCACATAAAACCATTACAGTAGGACAGTCATGCTAACCACTGTGCCAGCACATTACTAGTCATGCTAACTACTATGCCACCATGCTAATATTATCAAATATCAAAAGAGAATTCCAGCTCCAGTAGGCACCATATAGGTTGGAATCCATCCAATGGGACCTCAACCAATATCTTACTATATTACTTGTCATGCTAACCACTGTGTCACCATGTTAATATTATCAAATATTAAAAAAGTATTCCAGTTAGGCACCATATAGATTGGGATCCATCCAATGGGACCTCAAGCAGTACCTTAAATATGATAGCCACAGAACCCTTAAATACACTGCTACTATCAGCATTTCAGCTAATTATTTAGTCTTATGTAGTATCTGGAAAATATCTGTAATGTGATTTATTTTTATGTTTAAGGGGGGTGCACATGGAGCGATGTTCACTTAATTTTGAAGCAATCTGACTAGATTGCTTAGAAATTAAGAACACATCGCTCCGTGTGTAGAAGTGCCAGTGACAGTGATGTGCGGCCCCGCATGCCGCTATTGCCAGCTCTAGATTGGGCATGCATGCATGCACCCAATCTGGTGAGATCGCTCATTTCACTGCTGGGTGAAATGAGCGTTGCCCCCCCCCCCCTCGCTCAGCACACATCACGCTGTGCTGGGCAGGGAGAGAGATGTGTTATGAGCGGTCTGTGATAGATCACTCCGCAAACATCTCCGGGAGAAATCTCCCGTGTGTACGCCCCTTTAGACTTCATGTTATTAAGTGATAAGAAACAATTATATAAATGACTACAACACACACTTCAAATCAAGATTATTTTAGATGTTTAAATAATGTTTTTAGACTTGTTTACAACCAAAAATGTCAACAGACCCAACTTTTATAGTGATATAACCAAGTTATCTAATTTGTATTATACCTAACACTTCAGATTATTTGGTATTTAAGGAAAACTCACATTAGTCAGATAACTAGTTTAAGAAAGTTTAATAAGAAACAATATCTGTCTTATAGGAAAACTCACATAACATTCTCTTTGTTATAAAAACTCACCTCATCACTGATTGGAAAGGTTTCTTTACCAAGTCCAGAATCATCAGCATCAATGAGATTTTCTACAGGGACATTTTGATTTGGTTTCCTATAAGTAAAGTCACTTTCACTGGAATCCAAAGCCACACATACATTGTATGAGTAAGGAAATGGTAAAGATCCATCGCTATACATAGAGAGCATCCTGGGATCAACTGGAGGATACAGATTTGTACTTAGAGAAGTAAAGGTTGGTAAAGGCTTTGATTGTTTACATTTTGATATAATGACCAACAAAACAGTTATAATAAATAGCAAGGAAATGAGAGCAAGTGCGATCACTAAGTACAGCTGTAGATTGGATTGGGGATCTTCATCTTTGAGCTGATTACTGAGTTTAGGAACCACCTGTTGGAAATTATCTGCAACAATGAGACTTAAGGTGACTGTAGCTGTAAGAGATGGGTCACCATTGTCTTTCACCATCACCACAACCTTGTGATTCAATATATCCTTATCATGAAAGACACGTGATGTCCTGATCTCACCCGTGTGCTGACTGATGGTAAAGTGAGATGGTTCTGACACTTGTATGAAGTGATATGAGAGCCAAGCATTATGTCCAGAGTCTGAATCCACTGCAACCACCTTAGTTATTAATGATCCTTGTTCAGAGGCAAAAGGGACCATCTCAAACACAGCTGGGCCACCAATGTCTGCTGATGGGTATAAAATCTTCGGTGCATTATCATTCCGATCCACTATGCAGATAATTAGTGTTGCATTGCTGCTCAGAGATGGGGATCCATTGTCTCTAGCAGTTACTTTTATTAGAAATTCCTTGTGCTGCTCATAATCAAATGATCTCTGAGCATAGAGAACCCCAGTCTCTATATTGATTGACAGATATGAGGACACTGGGAGTTCTTCTGTATTAGTATTGGAAATTGAATAAATAATTTTAGCATTGTCTCCAGTATCAGGGTCTGATGCTTGTACACTGCATATTGAGGCTCCTGGTAAGTTGTTCTCTGGCACATAAGCAACATAAGAAGATTTCATAAATATTGGTGGATTGTCATTAACATCTGATATCTCCAGCCTGATGGTTCTTCTACTGGAAAGTGGGGGAGATCCTCTGTCAGTAGCTACAATTGTGATGTTATAACTAGATACTTTCTCTCTGTCCAGAACATTTCTTGAAACTATCCTGTAGTAACTGTCAGATGAAAATAAATCAAATGGAATTTTTTCTATAATGTTACAGTCAACTTCTCCATTTTCTCCTGAATCTTTATCATGAATTTCAATCAGAGCTATCATTGTACCTGGCTCACAATCCTCAGGAATAGGACTAGAGAATGAGGTGATAGATATATCTGGAACATTGTCATTCTCATCTGTTACTTCTATCAATACCTTGGAATGAGCAACAAGTCCACCTCCATCCTTTGCTTGAACAGACAGTTCATATTTTTTTGTTACTTCAAAATCCAAATATTTATTTGTTTTAATTTCCCCATTTGTAGGATGAATACTAAAAATCCCTGTATGATGGAGATCTCCTGAGGTTTTGCTGAAAGAATATGTGATCTCTGCATTTATCCCTTCATCTCTGTCAGTTGCATTTAGTACAATTACTGTGGAGTTAATTGGATTATTTTCTTTTATGGTGACTTTATACAAATCCTGAGTAAATGTAGGAGCATTATCATTACCATCAGTAACAATGACCTTTACCAAAGCAGTCCCAGACTTCACTGGATTTCCTCCATCCAAGACTAATACAATTAATTCATGAACATTCTGTGTCTCTCGATCTAAAGGTTTCTCTAACACAAGCTCTGGAAATTTACTCCCATCTGCTCTGGTCTTTGTAGTAAGTGTAAAATACTGATTGTCACTGAGCCTGTATGTCTGTACTGAATTAATACCAATATCTGGATCTTCTGCATTTTGCAAAACAAATCTGGCTCCCGGTGAGGTTAATTCAATAATTTCTAATATGATGGTGTTATGAAAAAAGTGTGGATAATTATCATTTACATCCTGAATTTCAACTTTGATCTTAAAAATGGTAAATGGATTTTCAACCACAGCATCAAAGGTTAGGAAGCAGGTAGCTTCTGTCTCACACAGTGTCTCTCTGTCTATCCTGTCTTTAATGTACAGATTTCCATTATCTACATTTACAGAAAAATATTTCTCTGAGACACGAGATACAATTCTCAGTTTCCTAGATGAGAGCTGTTTAATATCTAATCCAAGGTCTTCTGCAATATTTGCTATAACAGAGTCTTTTCTCATTTCTTCTACAATAGAATAATGAATCTGACCAGAGACTGAATGACACAGCCATGATAATAAGAAGGGAAATATTACTTGCCATCTGATTCCTTTGTATGTCTGTGTATGAGGTTTCATTTTTTGCATATGAAATCTTCCACAAAATCTCCCCTTGAAAGGCTGGTACATATAATCCAGTAAATAGGAAACATCCAAGAATGTTTATTGTTTTCCTGATCCAGTTGTTCAGCAGAATTTGTTAAAAAATGACCTGTATTCTGTGTAGAGAGAATCCAGAAAATGGCTGTGTGTCTTCCTGCAGATCTGCAGTGTGTGTGAGTGATGAAAATACCAGTGGATCTCCAGCTTTGTAGTCTTCTCCTTATTGGTCAAACAGCGGCGCTCTGAGGTGAAACTTAGGAACTGCAATGCTATGAAAATTATTTTAAAAGAATTTACAGAATTATCCAAATATTTACTGAATTGTTTATTTTTTCTGTTTTATTTATTTCAATGCTAAAGACATATTATTGAATTTAGCTTTATAGGTCACAGAATTACTGTAGCATTCCCCAAATCTTTATTTTCTATTATAAACTTTGTAAGCATATTGTATTTCTACAGGGGTTTGTTAAGTTTTACACTAAGCATATAACATTAAGTAAATCACTATAGATCACAGACATTTTTATCATTTTATTGACATAATATTGATGATCATGCAAAATAAGTTTGTATGATCTTAATAAAATGTACATAATACACTGCAAACTATATATAGCAAGATTCTAATTGCATTACATAGCCAGTGTGTTATTCAGTGTACAATAGCAGCAGATAAAACATGAGAACTGTCTCATATCCTATATATCTGGCAATTATCCTAATGGTAGAGGATTTACCCCAAATTTGTGCTTGCTGTAGTTTTTAATATTACACATGCCTGTACTGTAGATGGAATATTAAAGGGATTGGTTATTTTCCATACACTTTACACTAGGTTTAGTGATCCTGTGATAATAGATACACAGGCTGATTTACAGTTACAGCAGAATTTGCTCCCATTGCAGTAGCCTATGGATGATTATATGCTAATATAGCTATATGTCCATCTATGGGCATATTAGTGTGATTTTCAGTGTCCCAGCCACACCAACCACTATTTTTTGCAGCCATGCTTCAGCTGCCATCATTAGTATCTGGGCTTGCCCCTGACTTATGCTTTGTGTAAGAGATCAACCTGAAACAGGCATACCAACTGAATATGAACACTTAACTGAACACAGAAGCAATAATGTATGCCCATGACACTCCCGTGATACTTCCACACCATGCATCTTGTTACTCTCTACCCAGTTACTCCCCAGAAATGCTTAGTCCATGTTAGTCTCCATGCTGTACAAACAAGTTGTGACACGGATGCACCTACATGCTACTTTGGATGCATCATGCAGCGCATGCGTTCACCATGTTTTCCAATTCAGATGCATGCATAGTTGGTTTTAAATAGGTAGATATGTCTGTTATAGCAAAGGCATCCAACTTAGTATCACTCCTACATAATTTTACTTCCAAAAATCTGCTAGAATCAATTTTTTATTAAAGGGCCTATTTATCATTAGTGGATCAGTGGGTTTGCTCTGTATGACTGCATATTGCAGCAATACTGAAGTCTGTTTTTGAGCATTCACCAATCCAGCACATGTAAGCCCGGTATTCTCTCCCCCACCATCAGTGTCACCTTCCTGGCAGAGATTCCCAGAAACATGCCCTGCACAAGTAGCAATCATGAATTCACATTGAGATTTGACCTGAAGGAGATCATTTGAATACTCTCTGGTCACCCATTGATGGGTACAGGCAATGAGACCTCAAGATAGATTTTAATTTTAGTAACTTCACAGTCCCCATAGAGAACTATGGGAACTCTGGTATCAGTGGTATCATGAGATAATAAATGGACCAGGGGAGAAATCAGTGGTTTCCTTCTTGTTAAATGAAGAGATGCAATGTTTGTACGTGAGTCTCCTCTACCCTACCATGTATTTCCTAGAAGAGATGATTGCCTTATTGTAGGGGACAATTTTGGTGATATCTAAATCTGGGGTAACAGTCACTAAAAGAAAGTGGATAACAGCTTTAATACTAGAACATGATATAATTACATTACTACTGCATGTTACAATAATTATAAAAATGTAATGAAGGCATAAAAGCCTGTATGTAGTTGCAGGAACTACATAGATTTAAAGCATCAACAGTTTCAAAAGAAAAATCAGATTGTTTTTGCTTTATTAACTAGTTTTTGCTTTAATTCTACAGGCTAAGTCACCAGAATCATGCCAGTATCTGAAACTCTCAGGGCATTACATATTGGCAAAGGTCGACCAAAACTAGTATCATACGATGTTTTGGTTAATGAGAATTCCAGCTGATATAAAGTATAAAGCATCATAGAGAGCTAATAAAATACAAACCAACTTCACATTGATGATCATCATCATTTACTTGTCAGTTTTGGCATTAAACCATTATACTTGGTCACTATTACTAGAATTATATGCTCAGAATGTGAGTTCTCAGAACTGAATGCAGCTTGGAGACTACCTTGATGTAACTCCACCTATGAGCCGGAGAGCCAGCTCATTATATTGCATGGTGCTGTATTTTCTAAACATCACAGCTCCTAAACTAAGCTACAGAAAACTACACAACATAATAGAGTAAAAATACTGAAATATTTATATTATGATGGTCCTAGTGTATGTTCCAAAAATGTTTTTCAGATTCAGTCATCTTAAAATTCGGTTTGCTTGATCAGATGAAATAATATATAAAAAAACACAGATACTACTTTCTTTTCCTAATTTTTATAACTATCACAATTGCAATTGCATTAGAAGTTTTCATATAGTAATTTACTGTATGTAATTGATTGCTAAGCTTTGGCAAATGTCAGTGAGCTGATGAGTAAAAAAAAGTGGTACAGGAAGAATTGGAACCAGAAAATATATTGTGAGACCACCGATTTTACAGGTGTCATCAATTCTCACTGATTTTAAGGATTCAAATCTTTGCACAATATATATTTCAATCTACAAAATAAGTTATTTTGGAAAATACTGTGCAGCCTCTGTCGCGGGCCCCCTCCTCTCCAGCAGCAGTTGACTCTGGCACAATGCCAGAGTCTACTGTGCATACTCAGGTCTCCAGGAACATGGTGCCATGCCTTGTTCTCAGGGACATATACAGTGCACATGCGCAAATCACTAGAAAATGGCCCCGGCAGCCATTTTTCGAGTGATTTCTGTCTGCAGTGCAGGGACACTGTCACGGGACTCTGGAGGGGTAACTATATTATATGGGTGCAGTGTGGGCCACCCGTGTGCACTGCACATACTGCACCCATTATAGAAACGCCTATGTGCACCATGGTTCAGCTACTGGTCTACAAAATAAAATTGTATATTCAGTCACCAGTGACTTTGGACATTGACCAATAATAACTATTAAGTTAACTCTATATACAGATGTTTCTTTTATATATAGAACATAAACTTCAGTAGATCCAAAACTTACACAGGTTGCTACCAATAATATATAGAGATATTTAGATAATCAGAACTTGATAATTCACTACCCAATTTAAAAAAAAAATTCTGAGGAAATAAGAGCTGATTTTAAAATTCACTATCTTTGTTTCATTGGAAATTGAACACCAATAATAAAAATTGTGCAGTTTGGGAGGCAAGTAAGCCTTTGCTACAGAAAACTATTCAGCACAAAAAAATTAAAACACTGAAATATTTATATTTTGCATGTTACAAAAATGTTTCATATTTGATCAACTTAAAAATTAAACTTTTTGAAACTCTATAAAAAAAAAAACCCAGATCCATTATTTGCCTCATTTGGAAAATTATTGCAAAATTTAAATTAGAAGATTTAATATAGTAATTTACTGTATGTAATTGATTGCTGAGATTTGGCAAAAGTCAGTGAGATGATGAGTATAAAACAGGGATGACATTAAGAATTGGAACCAGACAAAATTAATTGTAAAACTACTGATTTTACATGTGTCATCAATTATCATTGATTTTAAGCATTCAGAACTATACACAATATGTATTTTTCAATTTACAAAATAAGTTATTTTAAGAAAATACTGGTAAACTCTGCATTGATTCTGAGGCAGGTGCATGGTGGTTCAGCTCCTGGTCTACAAATATAAAATTATAACTATCCAAATATACTTAGTATATTTTACAGAAAGCAAAGTTAAGTTGTATATATTCACACAATTGTATATCCAGTCAGCAACTATGAACTTTGCAAAATAATTTCTATTGAATTAACACTATACACAGAAGTTTTTTTTATATATAATGAATAAACTTAAGCAGAGCCAAAGCTCACACAGTGTGCTACCAATAAAATATACAAATAATAACAAACTAATAATTCATCATTCAATTCATTTATTTCATTCATTTTGAGGAAATCAGAACTGATTTAAAAATCAGTATCAGTTTGAATGGAAATAGAGCATCAATACTTAAAAGTTGTGCAGTTTGAAAACTGCTTCAATCAGGTACAAGTGGGAACCAAGTTGCCCTTTGCTGAGAATTTCTCAAACATGGTTCACTGAGACATACGTTCTAATGAAGGCAATATACTACATTACCATTTATCAATATAACAACAATTATATTGCATAGTGTTATACTGATTACATTACATTATGTCATCATTCACATGAGTCCCTGCCGCATTGGAAGTGTAAATTCCCTACCATGAACACATGCGCTTACACTAGGGTCTATTTTATTCCATTAGCTAACTGACCTACGTGGATGTTTTTGGTGTGTGTAAGGGAAGCAGAGCACCCAAAGGAAACTCACACAAGCACTGGGAAAATATGCAAACACCACACAGATAGGTGGGAATCGAGCACATAAAACCATTACAGTAGGACAGTCATGCTAACCACTGTGCCAGCACATTACTAGTCATGCTAACTACTATGCCACCATGCTAATATTATCAAATATCAAAAGAGAATTCCAGCTACAGTAGGCACCATATAGGTTGGAATCCATCCAATGGGACCTCACCCAATATCTTACTATATTACTTGTCATGCTAACCACTGTGTCACCATGTTAATATTATCAAATATTAAAAAAGTATTCCAGTTAGGCACCATATAGATTGGGATCCATCCAATGGGACCTCAAGCAGTACCTTAAATATGATAGCCACAGATCCCTTAAATACACTGCTACTATCAGCATTTCAGCTAATTATTTAGTCTTATGTAGTATCTGGAAAATATCTGTAATGTGATTTATTTTTATGTTTAAGGGGGGTGCACATGGAGCGATGTTCACTTAATTTTGAAGCAATCTGACTAGATTGCTTAGAAATTAAGAACACATCGCTCCGTGTGTAGAAGTGCCAGTGACAGTGATGTGCGGCCCCGCACGCCGCTATTGCCAGCTCTAGATTGGGCATGCATGCATGCACCCAATCTGGTGAGATCACTCATTTCACTGCTGGGTGAAATGAGCGTTGCCCCCCCTCGCTCAGCACACATCACGCTGTGCTGGGCAGGGAGAGAGATGTGTTATGAGCGGTCTGTGATAGATCACTCCGCAAACATCTCCGGGAGAAATCTCCCGTGTGTACGCCCCTTTAGACTTCATGTTATTAAGTGATAAGAAACAATGATATAAATGACTACAACACATACTTCAAATCAAGATTATTTTAGATGTTTAAATAATGTTTTTAGACTTGTTTACAACCAAAAATGTCAACAGATCCAACTTTTATAGTGATATAACCAAGTTATCTAATTTGTATTATACCTAACAATTCAGATTATTTGGTATTTAAGGAAAACTCACATTAGTCAGATAACTAGTTTAAGAAAGTTTAATAAGAAACAATATCTGTCTTATAGGAAAACTCACATAACATTCTCTTTGTTATAAAAACTCACCTCATCACTGATTGGAAAGGTTTCTTTACCAAGTCCAGAATCATCAGCATCAATGAGATTTTCTACAGGGACATTTTGATTTGGTTTCCTATAAGTAAAGTCACTTTCACTGGAATCCAAAGCCACACATACATTGTATGAGTAAGGAAATGGTAAAGATCCATCGCTATACATAGAGAGCATCCTGGGATCAACTGGAGGATACAGATTTGTACTTAGAGAAGTAAAGGTTGGTAAAGGCTTTGATTGTTTACATTTTGATATAATGACCAACAAAACAGTTACAATAAATAAAAAGGAAATGAGAGCAAGTGCGATCACTAAGTACAGTTGTAGACTCGATTGGGAATCAACATCTCTGAGTTGATTACTGAGTTTAGGAACCACCTGTTGGAAATTATCTGCAACAATGAGACTTATGGTGACTGTAGCTGAGAGAGAGGGGTCTCCATTGTCCTTCACCATCACCACAGCTTTGTGATTCAATATATCCTTCTCATGAAAGACACGTGATGTCCTGATCTCACCCGTGTGCTGATTGATGGTAAAGTGAGATGGTTCTGACACTTGTATGAAGTGATATGAGAGCCAAGCATTATGTCCAGAGTCTGAATCCACTGCAACCACCTTAGTTATTAATGATCCTTGTTCAGAGGCAAAAGGGACCATCTCAAACACAGCTGGGCCACCACTGTCTGCTGATGGGTACAAGATCTTTGGTGCATTATCATTCCGATCCACTATGCGGATAATTAGTGTTGCATTGCTGCTCAGAGATGGGGATCCATTGTCTCTAGCAGTTACCAGTATTAGAAACTCCTTGTGTTGCTCATAATCAAAAGATCTCTGAGCATAGAGAACCCCAGTCTCTATATTGATGGATAGATAAGAGGACACTGGGAGATCTTCTGTATTGGTACTAGAGAGTGAATAAATAATTTTAGCATTGTCTCCAATATCTGGATCTGATGCATGTACACTGAATATTGAGGCTCCTGGTAAGTTGTTCTCTGACACATAAGCAACATAAATAGATTTCATGAATTTTGGTGGATTGTCATTTACATCTGATATCTCCAACTTGATGATTCTTCTACTGGAAAGTGGGGGAGATCCTCTGTCAGTAGCTACAATTGTGATGTTATAACTAGATACTTTCTCTCTGTCCAGAGCATTTCTTGAAACTATCCTGTAGTAACTGTCAGATGAAAGTAAATCAAAAGGTATAGCTTCTATAGTGTTACAGTCAACTTCTCCACTTTCTCCTGAGTCTTTATCATGAACTTTAATCAGAGCTATCATTGTACCTGGTTCACAATCCTCAGGAACAGGACTGGAGAATGAGGTGATAGATATATCTGGAACATTGTCATTCTCATCTGTTACTTCTATCAATACATTGGAATGGGCAACAAGACCACCTCCGTCCTTTGCTTGTACAGAGAGTTCATATTTCTTTGTTACTTCAAAATCCAAATTTTTATTTGTTTTAATTTCCCCATTTGTGGGGTAAATAGTAAATATCCCTGTATGATGGAGATCTCCTGAGGTTTTGCTGAAAGAATATGTGATCTCTGCATTTATCCCTTCATCTCTGTCAGTTGCATTTAGTACAATTACTGTGGAGTTAATTGGAATATTTTCTTTTAGGGTGACTTTATACATATCCTGAGTAAATGTAGGAGCATTATCATTGGCATCAGTAACAATGACCTTTACCAAAGCAGTCCCAGACTTCACTGGGTTTCCTCCATCCAAGGCTGTTAATATTAATTCATGAACATTTTGTGTCTCTCGATCTAAAGGTTTCTCTAACACAAGTTCTGGAAATTTTCTCCCATCTGCTCTTATCTTTGTAATAAGTGAGAAATACTGATTGTCACTGAGCCTGTATGTCTGTACTGAATTAATACCAAAATCAGGATCTTCTGCAGTTTGTAATACAAATCTGGCTCCTGGTGATGTAAATTCAATAACTTCCGAAATAATTTTGTTATGAAAAAAATGTGGATAATTATCATTCACATCTTGAATTTCAACACTGACCTTAAAAATGTTAAAGGGATTTTCAACCACAGCATCAAAGGTTAGGAAGCAGGTAGCTTCTGTCTCACACAGTGTCTCTCTGTCTATCCTGTCCTTAACATGCAGATTTCCATTAGCTAAATTTATAAAAAAATATTTATCTGAAATCTCTGATACAATTCTCAGCTTTCTATATGAGAGCTGTTTAATATCTAATCCAAGGTCTTCTGCAATATTTGCTATGACAGAGTCTTTTCTCATCTCTTCTACAATAGAATAATGAATCTGACCAGAGACTGAATGACACAGCCATGATAATAAGAAGGGAAATATTACTTGCCATCTGATTCCTTTGTATGTCTTTATGTGAGGTTCCATCATTTGCATCTGAAATCTTCCTCAAAATGCCCTTTTGAAAGAGCAGTATGTATATTCCAGGAGATAGGACATTCACAGAAGCTTTCCTTGCTTTGCTGATCCACTTATTTAGGAAGATATTATAAAAATATCCTTTAGTCTTTGTATGTGAGAATCCAGAAAATGGCTGTGTGTCTTCCTGCAGATCTGCAGTGTGTGTGAGTAATGAAAATACCAGTGGATCTCAAGCTCTGTATTCTTTTCCTTATTGGTCAAACAGCGGCGCTCTGAGGTGAAACAGAGGAACTACAATGCTATGAAATTATTTTTCCAAGTATCTGTTTACATAATTATCCATACATTTAGTAATTTTAATACAAAGTATTGCACTTTCACATGCTCTGTGTTTTATATACTTGTATGCTAAACAAATATCAATGAGTTCATCCACATCACATACTTTCCATTCATGTGACAGCAAGATAAACTAAAACTGTTATTTTTTAAAAGTACATGACAAATTACATGAAGTAGATAACAAGTATTTATTATTGTGGGAAACAGTTATTGTGGGATTTGCAGTGCAGATTAGTAGTATACACACCAAAAGTGTCTCATGTGCTGCAAAATACATTTATTTACAGTAAGTAGTGCAGTGTTTCCCCCCATTTTCTGTTTGTTGTGATGTTCATTTTAAGCAGGACTGTCGGGGAGGTTTATCAAAGCTTGGGCATAGATAAAGTGGAGACAGATACTGTATAACCAATCAGCTCCTAACTGTCTTTTTTAAACAGCCCTTTCAAGTAGCACAAATTAAGAGCACTTGACTCATGTTACCACAAGACCAGCTGAGCAGCATTAAAATAATCTATGGGTTTATGTAGGGTGCCAGTTGTGTTAAGCAATGTTATTACCGCTACATCACCTGCATATTTAAAGTGACAATAATATGAAAGGCAAAACCAGGTTAGTCATGCCTTTTAATTTATTGACATTTTAAATCTGCAACCAAGATTTAAGACATCACACTGCTTCACACAATTAGCACCCGGTTACATAAACCCATACCTCCCAACATCCAGGACCCCTACTGCAGGACTCCCTCTCATCCAAAAAGGGGTGTGGCCTATGTGAAGGGGACGTGGTTCACGGGAGTGCTGCTATTGCAAGCCATGCCCCTATTGTCATCAGTATGGCAGCATGCCCAGCTCTGTGAGCTACTGGCCATGCCCCTAATCTCTCTGTCTTCTGTGAATAGATGCTGTGTGCATGCGCACAGCATCTATTTACTGCTGCTTTGCTATGCTATGCAGAGCAGAGTGACAGGAGTCTCCCAACTGCCCCCCCACCATGATACACTGTGGCTTGTGGGTGGGACAGCAGGATAATGCCCAAAAAACTGGACTGTCCCATGAAAACCGGGACAGTTGGGAGGTACTGTATGTAAACCCCTAGATCTTGTTCAGCTTATTTAAACTAGATCTGAGGCAGCAGTACTGTAAATTCATATTGTTCCTATTGCTACATAACAAACATTAGAAAGCTGAAAAAGTTATGTGGTGAGACAGAAGCCCATCACTAGTGACATATGGTGTCTAACTACTGAGAATCTCAGTCTGTATATAGTATATAGTACAGGAAAATGAGGACTTGTAAATGTAAGGAAAATGTGCCATATGGATTCTACATGTTTTTTTAACATTTGTCATACTATGTATTTACCAAAACAAAAACAAAAAATAATTACCTCTGTGGGCCCATATTCCCAACAGAGTGCTCTCTCTGAAGGCCCATATTCACGGGCAGATGTCGGGAGAGATGGGTGCTGAGCGAACCGCTAAGTATGCGTCTCTCTCCCCACTCAGCGTAATGTGTGCTGAGCGTGCGTGGGAGACACGGGGGTGGGCCGCTAGATTGAGCCTGCATGCAGACCAATCTAGCACCAGCTATGGCGATGCTCGGGGCCACTCATTGCTATCGCTGTGGGGGGTACACACGGAAATATCATGCTTAAAATCTAAGCAATCTCATCAGATTGCTTAGATTTTAAGCTGGGATCGCTCTGTGAGTACCCCCCCTTAAGTGATTAGCTATTTGGCCATCTAGCTTGTTCCATGTGTCCCTTTAGGAGCACTCTCAGTCAACATAGTGGTCTTTCCTGGATAACTGATGGCATGATGCAAATCTCTTTTATTTGTAATAAATTGTAATAAAGGAATAGAGAGGAAGAGAACATCCATGGGGGAGCATGGTTGATGTAACGGCTTGCATTACTGCCTCACAGCAATGAGGTTTTAGGATTGATTCTCACCACAACCCTAACTGTGCAGTTTTTATATTCTGCCTGTGCTTGCGCAGGTTTTCTATGGATACTCCAGTTTCCTTCCACACTCCTAAACTATACAGACAGCTTAAAACAAAACCCTAGTGTGTTTGAGTACTTGTATGTGGTAAGGAATACAGATCATAACTCCACTGGGGCAGGGTGAATGGGCAAATATTCTCTGAAAAGTGCTGTTGAATACATGTGCACTATATATTAACAGTGACAAAACATAATAAATATGATGTATACTGTAATTAACTCTATTCCTGTATACAGTAGCTACCTATATAAAACCCAAATTTAACTACATAGCCATTATCTGGGGATATTGCAATTGGCCACATACAGAACATGTTCACTATTAAAGCTGTTAAATATGTTCACTATTACTAGTAACAGTGTACTTTGTGACCATCCATTATAATCTCGCAGTAGGGGTGATGTACTAAGCCTTGGAGCGTGATAAAGTGGAGAGAAATAAAGTACCAGCCAATTAGCTCCTAAATACCATGTTACAGGTTGTGTTTTATAAAATGACAATAAGGAGCTGATTGATTGGTACTTTATCTCTCTCCACTTTATAATTCTCCAAGGATTAGTACATCTGCCACAATCAGAAATCCCATAATTTAATATAGTTTGGAGGTGATATATATTACATCCAGACAGTGCATATTTTTAAGTTATGTAGAGCCCAATAGAGCTACAGAAAAACAAAAAACATAATTTAGAAAGGAAAACATTAAAAAGTTAGAGGACTAATAGTTCATGTATACTGCTCCTTTGATTAGACAACTTATTTAAAAGTGGACGCATGCTTAAACGTGCAATATCCATCTTGGTGACATTCATTATTTACCTGTCAGCTGTTGGATGACTAGTGCATATGTCAATTACTGCCAGAACTGATCTGCTTTGAAAACATGGGATCTCAGAGTTGAATCATTTTGGAGCCCACCAGAAAGGTGATTCTATGTCCCTGACCAGGAGAACCAGATCATCACAACGCAGGGGGTGCTAGTTTCAAAATACCGCAACTCCTACACAGATCTACATAAACCAACAGAAAATAACCCCCCCCACTGTACTATTTATGTTATGATACTCTTTGTGAAACAACTATTTAAAATATAATCAACATACGTTAAAGGGGGTGGTAGTCATGTGACCGCCGGTCGGCTGACCGACAGTCACATGACCTCCTCCGTGAGCCCGACGGCTCACTATCCCGATGGTCGGCATGCCGACCAACAGGGACTATTTCCACTCGTGGGTGTCCACGACACCCATAGAGTGGGTATAGAACCCGTGGCGACCGCAGGTCGCCACCGAGCCCGCAGTGTGGCGAGCGCAGCGAGCCTGCAAGGGGCTTGCTGCACTCACCCCTCCCCGCCGGCGTCGGTATGCTGCCGGGATCCCGGCGTCGGTAAGGTGACCGGCGGTCAGGAGACCGCCGGTCACCCGTACTACACCCGTTAAAGGAAGGAAATCATTTTGAAGAGAATTTTACATTTACAATATCAGTCAGCAATGTAGCCGTATAATTGGATATTGAATAAAAGGTCATACTGAGTTAACACTTTATATTGAAGTTTTTTATAAAGTGATTTACTACAGCAAAGCACACCTATCAACAATCAGTATATTTTGTAGACAATAGAATGACAATATTATGAAGATGGTCGAGCTCTTATGGAAAAACATGTTAGTAGTGATAACAATTCGTTGTTGTAGATTAAAGTTTTGGGACTTTAAACAAATAAAAAACACCATTAAATGAATTGCAACTTCATCTGGTGGTCAGATCAGGTGTAAGATGTATGGTAGTTATATAAACAGGTAGAACACTTTAGTCCATCAAGATGTATGAAGCCTAAACTGCTTTGAGATACATATGAGCAAACCAAGTAACATGTGCAGAACAAGACAAACTCTGAAATAGTGTCCATGACTATAAGGGCCTAATTCGAATCTGATCGCAACAGCAAACTTTTTCTCCAATGGGCAAAACCATGTGCACTGCAGGTGGGGCAGATATAACATGTGCAGAGAGAGTTAGATTTGGGTAAGGTGTGTTCAAACTGAAATCTAAATTGCAGTGTAAAAATAAAGCTGCCAGTATTTACCCTGCACAGAAACAAAATAACCCACCCAAATCTAACTCTCTATGCCCCACCTGCAGTGCACATGGTTTTGCCCATTAGAGAAAGATTTTGCCTTTGCGATCAGGTCTGAATTAGGCCCAATATCATCAGGGCCATGCTGTTGGTGATGTAATTGGTGCAGAAACCAAAGACACAAGTCTGAGTAGGAGCATGGTTTGAATCCAGTGGCAAGTATGTCCAGTCCAGCTATTTGCTCCTAGTACATGCAAGGTACCTGAAGAAATGCCCTACTGCCAGCACTGGCATTATGGTTGTGCCTGGAGGCTGGTTTCCTGCCCCCAGCATTATCTTTGTAACATAAAGACATCACATGCACTGGGGGGAGGGGTCTGCTCAGGATGCACTGTGATGGCACTGCATATCAGTTCCATACCGGTTAATTTAATAATAAGGGTCTTAGGCACATAAAAGCTCCTCTATCTCTATATATACTATACTGGTGGGGCCCCACCATTAGGAACCCTAACATTATATTATACTACTGTATACTGGTAGGGCCCCCACAATTACAATTATGAATCCTACCATTATTTTAAATATAGTAACTGCAGATTCAATGAAATCACATTTGATTTTAGCAGTTCTGCTAAGTGTTCAGTCTGAAAAAATGTGTCCATATTTGAAAGTAAGAAGTGTTGGTGGAAAATCACTTTAAAATTATTTTCATTATTTGTCTACACAATGATAAGATCTAAGAAACAATAACAATCACTACTAAAGGAAAGGAAATAAAAAAGACAAGAACAATATAAGGTATTTCACATATTTGGATAACGCTTTAGAATAGCTTTGAGCAAAAAACTTTGACAGTAATATCGCTGACGTAAAATATTATTAAAGTGAACAAACAAGTTATGTAATTTGCACATTATAAAACAATTCATACTATTTAGTATTTAAGGAAAATTATATCAGTAAGATACAAATAAATACATTTCATTATATTCAGACCACTGACATCAAATAAAAATGTAAATAGATATATTGTATGTGAAATCTTATATAACATTCTCTGTGTTATGAAAACTCACCTGATTACTGATTGGAAGATTTAAACTTTCATTTGCAACTCCAGAATCATCAGCATCAATGAGATTCTCTACAGGTACATTTTCATTTGGTTTCCTAAAGGTAAAGTCACTATCACTGGAATCCATAGCCACACACACATTGTATGAGTAGGGAAATGGTAAAGATCCATCACTATACATGGAGAGCATCCTCGGATCCACTGGAGGATACAGATTTGTACTTAGAGAAGTAAAGGTTGGGGAAGGTTTTGATTGTTTGCATTTTGATATAATAACCAACAAAACAGTTATAATAAATAACAAGGAAATGAGAGCAAGTGCGACCACTAAGTACAACTGTAGATTGGATTGGGGATCTTCATCTTTGATATGATTACTGAGTTTAGGAACCACCTGTTGGAAATTATCTGCAACAATGAGACTTATGGTGACTGTAGCTGACAGAGAGGGGTCTCCATTATCCTTCACCATCACCACCACCCTGTGGTTCAATATATCCTTCTCTTGAAAGACACGTGATGTCCTGATCTCACCCGTGTGCTGACTGATGGTAAAGTGAGATGGTTCTGACACTTGTATGAAGTGATACGAGAGCCAAGCATTATGTCCCGAGTCTGCATCCACTGCAACCACCTTAGTTATTAATGATCCTTGTTCGGAGGCAAAAGGGACCATCTCAAACACAGCTGGGCCACCACTGTCTGCTGATGGGTATAAAATCTTTGGTGCATTATCATTCTGATCCACTATGCGGATAATTAGTGTTGTATTGCTGCTCAGAGATGGGGATCCATTGTCTCTAGCAGTTACCTGTATTAGAAACTCCTTGTGCTGCTCATAATCAAATGATCTCTGAGCATAGAGAACCCCAGTCTCTATATTGATGGACAGATAAGAGGACACTGGGAGATCTTCTGTATTAGTGCTGGAAATAGAATAAATAATTTTAGCATTGTCCCCAGTATCAGGATCTGATGCTTGTACACTGTATATTGAGGCTCCTGGTAAATTGTTCTCTGGCACATAAGCAACATAAGTAGATTTCATAAATATTGGTGGATTGTCATTAACGTCTGATATCTCCAGTCTGATGGTTCTTCTGCTGGAAAGTGGGGGAGATCCTCTGTCAGTAGCTGCAATTGTAATGTTATAACTAGATATTTTCTCTCTGTCTAAATTATTTCTTGAAACTATCCTGTAGTAACTATCAGATGAAAGTAAATCAAATGGGATTTCTTCTATAATATTACAGTCAACTTCTCCATTTTCTCCTGAATCTAGATCATGAACTTCAATCAGAGCTATCATTGTACCTGGCTCACAATCCTCAGGAACAGGACTAGAGAATGATGCGATAGATATCTCTGGAACATTGTCATTCTCATCTGTTACTTCAACCAATACCTTGGAATGGGCAACAAGGTCACCTCCATCCTTTGCTTGTACAGACAATTCATATTTCTTTGTTACTTCAAAATCTAAATATTTACTTGTTTTAATTTCCCCATTTGTAGGGTGAATAGTAAAAATCCCTGTATGATGAAGATCTCCTGAGGTTTTGCTGAAAGAATATGTGATCTCAGCATTTATCCCTTCATCTCTGTCAGTTGCATTTAGTACAATAACTGTGGAGTTAATTGAAATATTTTCTTTTAGGGTGACTTTATACATGTCCTGAGTAAATGTAGGAGCATTATCATTACCATCAGTAACAATGACCTTTACCAAAGCAGTCCCAGACTTCACTGGGTTTCCTCCATCCAAGGCTGTTAAAATTAATTCATGAACATTTTGTGTCTCTCGATCTAAAGGTTTCTCTAACACAAGCTCTGGAAATTTACTCCCATCTGCTCTGATCTTTGTATTAAGTGTAAAATACTGATTGTCACTGAGCCTGTATGTCTGTACTGAATTAATACCAATATCAGGATCTTCTGCAGTTTGTAAAACAAATCTGGCTCCCGGTGACGTAAATTCAATAACTGCCAAAGTGATGGTGTTATGAAAAAAATGTGGATAATTATCATTTACATCCTGAATTTCAACTCTGACCTTAAATATTTTAAAAGGATTTTCAACCACAGCATCAAAGGTTAGGAAGCAGGTAACTTCTGTCTCACACAGTGTCTCTCTGTCTATTCTGTCCATTACATGTAGATTACCAGTCTCTAAATTGACATTAAAATATTTCTCTGACACACGTGATACAATTCTCAGTTTTCTAGATGAGAGATGTTTAATATCTAAACCAAGATCTTCTGCAATATTTGCTATAACAGAGTCTTTTCTCATTTCTTCTACAATAGAATAATGAATCTGACCAGAGACTGAATGACACAGCCATGATAATAAGAAGGGAAATATTACTTGCCATCTGATTCCTTTGTATGTCTGTGTAGGAGGTTTCATCTTTGCATCTAACATTTTCCACAAAATTTCCCTTTAAAATCCTAGTATCTGTAATCCAGTTAAATAGAGATATCCATAGGTTATTTTTTGATGGAATTATTCAATAGAACATGTTAAAAATATCCTTTAGTCTTTGTAAAGAGAATCCAGAAAATGGCTGTGTGTCTTCCTGCAGATCTGCAGTGTGTGTGAGTGATGAAAATGCCAGTGGATCTCCAGCTCTGTATTCTTCTCCTTATTGGTCAAACAGCGGCGCTCTGAGGTGAAAATGTGGAACTGCAGTTCTATAAAATTATTTTTAAAAGCTCTTAACAGAATAATCCAAATATTTAGTGTATTATCCTTATTTTCACTGTTTTATCTATTTCAATGCTAAACACATAATAAGGAGTTCGACTTCATAGATCATAGAATTTTTATAGCATTTTCCAACTGTTTTTTCTATTTTAAGCTTTGTAAGCATACTGTATATCTACTGGAATTAGTTTATTTCAATACTAAGCACATAACATTAAGTAAAGCACCCTAGATCACACATTTTTGATCATTTTATTGACATACTGTAATATTCATCATCATGCAAAATAATTTTTGCGAACTTAATTAAATGTATATAATAAACTGCAAACATTATGTAACAAAAATCTAATTGCAGAAAAAAGCAAGTGTGTTATTTAATGTATAGTATTAGTAGGCAACACATCAGAACTCTCTTATACCCTATATACAGTTATGTTGGCTGTAGTTCATACTATTACACAGGCCTGTACTGTAGATGGAATATTAAAGAGGTTGGTCATGTTCCATAACCTTTACCCTAGGTTTAGGCATTCTGTCATAATAAAAGATACAAGTGTGGATTATAAATCACAGTTCTATTTGAATTTACATCTGTCAAGGCAGCGTATGGACTAAGATATGTTAACATAACTATCTGTCTATCTATGTGCATATAAGTGTGATTTTTGGTGTTCCAACCACACCGCCCACTGTTTTTTGCATCCATGCTACAGCTGACCAGACCCATGCTGGGTATAAGAGATCAGTCTGAAATGGGTATCCCAACTGCATAACAAAATCTAACTGGACACTGAAGTCGTGATGCTTGCCTCTGACAATCACATGATGCTCCACTCTGTGCATCTTGATACTCACTATTCAGTCAACACATATGTCACGTTAGTCTCCTCCATACAGAAGATGCGATGCGGATGTGTTACTCTGGGTGTATCATGCAGCGCTAGCACTCGCCATATTTTCTAATTCAGATGCATGCACAGTCATTTTGCAATCAGGAGATATATTTGTTTTAACCTATACATACTATGTAATTTATCTCCAAGAAGCTACTGGGTTCATTTGTTTTATTAAGGGACCTATTATATTAGTGCATCAGTGGATTTGCTCTGTATGACATATTGAAGCAATACTGAACACAGTTTCTGAGCATTTACCCCCCCCCCCCCCTCCCCAGCACATGTAAAACCACCAGCCTCACCTTGCTGGCAGAGATTCCCAGCAATATGCCCTGCACAAGTAGCATCATGCATTCAAATTGAGATTTGACTCAAAGGGGATTCATTGAAGCCTCTCTGGTAATTATATCTCAAGAAACATTTTGATTTCAGTGACTTCACAGTCCCCATAGAGATCTAAGGGAACATCAGTAACTGCAGCAGTATGAGATAATAAAGGGACCAGGGGAGAAATCACTGGTTTCCCTATTATTCAATAAGGAGACACAATGATAACACTTTTCTCATACAAAATGGGATTGTCACTGCTTTATAAATAAACCCAGGAGACACAAATGCTGCTATATAGAGAGTATTTGCATCTGAATCTCATCAATCCATACTCTTTCTTTTCATCAGAGTTGTTGGCTCTATGGAGGGGGACTAGTTTGATGATAACTAAATCTGGGGTAAGACAATATAATTACATTACTACTGCATGTTACAATGCAATAATTAAGAAAACATCAGGAAGACACAGTGGCCCATATGTAATAACCTGTGAGGTGCAGGAACTGCATAGATTTAAATTGTCTAAATTTTCAAAGACAAACCCAGATTTGTTTGCCTTTTAGATAATTTCTGCTTTACAGTAAATATACAGCAAATTCATAGGAATCAGGCCAATATATGCAACTTGCAGGCTATCACATAAGGTCCAAGGTCAATCACTAGTATCATATCATGTTTGGTTAATGAGAATTTAAACATGTATCAAGTATAAAGCATCATTGAGAGCTGGTACAGTAAACACCAACTCCACCTTGATGATCATCATTACTTAACTGGTGGTTTTGGCTACAAGCCATTACACGTGGCCACTATTAGTACAATTATGTTCAGAATATGAGTTCTCAGAACTGTATGTAACTTGGAGACCACCTTGACGTGACTCCATCTGCAATCAGGAGAGCGTGTCTCATTATAATACAGGGAGCTATTTTCTAAATATCACAGTTCCTAAACTGACTTACAGAAAACGATACAATATACAAAAGTAAAAATGTTAAAATATTATGATGCTCTTCTTGATAATTATTACAAATGCAATTGCATTACAAGATTTAAAATAGTAATGTCCTGTATGTAACCAATAGCTGAAATTCAGCAAATGTAAACAGGGTGACACAGAGTATTGGAACCAGACAAAATGTATTGTAAGATCACTGATTTTAAACGTGACATCAATTCTCATTGAATTTAAGGATTCAAAACTTTGCACAATATATATTTTTAAAATTGCAAAATTTGTTATTTTGAGAAGATACCAATAAACTTTACATTGAACGGAAGATAGGTGCATGGTGGTTCAGATCCTGTTCTATAATCTTTTTTAGAAATATTTAAATACACAATTGAGTCACATTCTTATGACCACCTCCTACATTTAACGTCGGCCTTGCATAGGCCATGAAGTATGTCACATGTTGTGCACTGGCTTGGTGGGTACATAAGGTGTGTGATAGGCCGTCTGCACACATATCACTCGTTGCTGTTATGGGTAAAAGGGGCAATTTATCCGAGTTGCAAAAAGGGATGATTATCCACTTTCAGGCCAAGGGTGGTAGTATTTCTGAAACAGCGCAGTTTGTGAACTGTTCATGTGCTGCTGTGGTAAAGTTCTATCATGGCTAAACAAATGGCATCATTGTGAACAACCGACGTGCTAACTGCGGAGCACCACGTGCCATTGATGTGAGAGGTGAACGTCGGACATGAAGGTGCATGAGACCTGATCGACACGCTACAGTGGAGCAGCTCACCATCAAAATGATCCTGGGAGCCACCAGATGTGTGTCTACAATAACAGTTCAGCCCATCTAGCTGCAGTCTGTGCTGCACACGGTGGTTATTCTGGCTATATAATCAATACCGTATAATCAATACACTTTAAAGAAACAAAAAATAGTTTGTAAAGAATCTTGCAATTGTATATTCAGTCAGCAATGAAGAACAATGGCCCTCATTCCGAGTTGTTCGCTCTGTATTTTTTTCCGCATCGCAGCGATTTTCCGCAAATTGCGCATGTGCAATGTTCGCACTGCGACTGCGCCAAGTAAATTTGCTAAGAAGTTTGGTATTTTACTCACGGCATTATGAGGTTTTTTCTTCGTTCTGGTGATCGGAGTGTGATTGACAGGAAGTGGATGTTTCTGGGCGGAAACTGGCCATTTTATGGGTGTGTGTGAAAAAACGCTACCGTTTCTGGAAAAACGCGGGAGTGTCTGGAGAAACGGGGGAGTGTCTGGGAGAACGCTGGGTGTGTTTGTGACGTCAAACCAGGAACGAAACTGACTGAACTGATCGCACTGGAAAAGTAAGTCTCGAGCTACTCAGAAACTGCACAGAGAAGTCTTTTCGCAATATTGCGAACCTTTCGTTCGCAATTCTGCTAAGCTAAGATTCACTCCCAGTAGGCGGCGGCTTAGCATGTGCAATGCTGCTAAAAGCAGCTTGCGAGCGAACGACTCGGAATGAGGGCCTATGTGCATTGCAAAATTACCAAAACTCAGTTAACACTATACACAGAAGTTTCTTTTATGTAAAATAATAAACTTCAGCAGAGCCAAAACCTGATTCAATAAGGTCAAGTGGAAAGCAAGTAACCCTTTGCTGCAATGCCCTCAAAAATAGTTCACCAAGATATACATTCTAATGCAGTCAATATACTATTATTTATTTCCATTTATCAACATAATGACAATTATATTGCATAGTGCTATACAGATTACATTACAATATGTCATCATTGACATCAGTGCCTACCCCATTGGAGATTACAATATAAATTTCATACCATGAACACTTGCACACACATGGGTCCATTTTCTGTCATAAGCCAACTTACCTATAGTACCAGTATAGTATGTTTTTGGATTCTGGAAGGAAACCGCAGCACTCAGAAGAAGGGGATTTGCTTTGATTATTAGACTATATGTTACTAAGAGCTAAGAAACCACAACAAAGTACACATATTTTCCTTCAAATCAAGATTATTTTAAATGTTTAAGTAATGCTTTTTGAAAACAATAAATGTCAATAGACTCAACCTTGATATAAAATATTATTATAATAATTAACCAAGCTATATAATTTGCATAATACCATTTTAATTATCTTTTTTTTAAAGAAAAACTCATATCAGTCAGATAGCCTAAGACAATTTAATAAAAGACGCACTAAAGGAAATCTCACATAAAATTATTTTTGTTATAAAAAACTCACCTCATCTCTGATTTGAAAGTTTTCTTTTCCAAGTCCAGAGACATCAGCATCAATGAGATTTTCTACAGGGACATTTTCATTTGGTTTCTTATAAGTAAAGTCACTTTCACTGGAATCCAAAGCTACACACACATTGTATGAGTAGGGAAATGGTAAAGATCCATCGCTATACATGGAGAGCATCCTGGGATCAACTGGAGGATACAGATTTGTACTTAGAGAAGTAAAGGTTGGTAAAGGTTTTGATTGTTTGCATTTTGATATAATGACCAACAAAACAGTTACAATAAATAAAAAGGAAATGAGAGCAAGGGCAGTCACTAAGTACAACTGTAGATTGGATTGTGGATCTTCATCTTTGAGTTGATTACTGAGTTTAGGAACCACCTGTTGGAAATTATCTGCAACAATGAGACTTATGGTAACTGTAGCTGAGAGAGAGGGATCTCCGTTGTCCCTCACCATCACCACAGCCTTGTGGTTCAATATATCCTTCTCATGAAAGACACGTGATGTCCTGATCTCACCCGTGTGATGACTGATGGTAAAGTGAGATGGTTCTGACCCCTGTATGAAGTGATATGAGAGCCAAGCATTATGTCCAGAGTCTGCATCCACTGCAACCACCTTAGTTATTAATGATCCTTGTTCAGTAGAAAAAGGGACCATCTCAAACACAGCTGGGCCACCACTGTCTGCTGATGGGTATAAGATCTTTGGTGCATTATCATTCTGATCCACTATATGGATAATTAGTGTTGCATTGCTGCTCAGAGATGGGGATCCATTGTCTCTAGCAGTTACTTGTATTAGAAACTCCTTGTGCTGCTCATAATCAAATGATCTCTGAGCATAGAGAACCCCAGTTTCGATATTAATGGATAGATAAGAGGACACTGGAAAATCTTCTGTATTAGTGCTGAATAATGAATAAATAATTTTAGCATTGTCTCCAGTATCAGGGTCTGATGCTTGTACACTGAATATTGAGGCTCCAGGTAAGTTGTTCTCTGGCACATAAGCAACATAAGTAGATTTCATAAATATTGGTGGATTGTCATTAACATCTGATATCTCCAGCCTGATGGTTCTTCTACTGGAAAGTGAGGGAAAACCTCTGTCAGTAGCTACAATTGTGATGTTATAACTAGATACTTTCTCTCTGTCCAGAGCATTTCTTGAAACTATCCTGTAGTAACTATCAGATGAAAGTAAATCAAAAGGCATTTCTTCTATAATGTTACAGTCAACTTCTCCATTTTCTCCTGAATCTTTATCATGAACTTCAATCAGAGCTATCATTGTACCTGGCTCACAATCCTCAGGAATAGGAGTAGAGAATGAGGTGATAGATATCTCTGGAACATTGTCATTCTCATCTGTTACTTCTATCAATACATTGGAATGGGCAACAAGACCACCTCCATCCTTTGCTTGTACAGAGAGTTCATATTTCTTTGTTACTTCAAAATCCAAATATTTTATTGTTTTAATTTCCCCATTTGTAGGGTGAATAGTAAATATCCCTGTATGATGGAGATCTCCTGAGGTTTTAGTGAAAGAATATGTGATCTCTGCATTTATCCCTTCATCTCTGTCAGTTGCATGTAATACAACAACTGTGGAGTTAATTGGAATATTTTCTTTTAGGGTGACTTTATACATGTCTAGAGTAAATGTAGGAGCATTATCATTAGCATCAGTAACAATAACCTTTACCAAAGCAGTCCCAGACTTCAATGGGTTTCCTCCATCTAATGCTGTTAAAATTAATTCATGAACATTTTGTGTCTCTCGATCTAAAGGTTTCTCTAACACAAGTTCTGGAATTTTTTTCCCATCTGCTCTGCTCTTTGTATTAAGTGTGAAATACTGATTGTCACTGAGCCTATATGTCTGTACTGAATTAATACCAATATCAGGATCTTCTGCATTTTGTAATAAAAACCTGGTTCCTGGTGATGTAAATTCAATAACTTCCAAAATAATTTTATTATGAAAAAATTGTGGATAATTATCATTTACATCCTGAATTTCAACTCTGACTTTAAAAATTTTAAAGGGATTTTCAACCACAGCATCAAAGGTTAGGAAGCAGGTAGCTTCTGTCTCACACAGTGTCTCTCTGTCTATCCTATCCAGTACTGATAGATTACCAGTCTCTAAATTTACATTAAAATATTTTTCTGATACACGTGATGCAATTCTCAGTTTCCTAGATGAGAGATGTTTAATATCTAATCCAAGGTCTTCTGCAATATTTGCTATAACAGAGTCTTTTCTCATCTCTTCCACAATAGAATAATGAATCTGACCAGAGACTGAATTACACAGCCATGATAATAAGAAGGAAAATATTACTTGCCATCTGATTCCTTTGTATGTCTGTGTGTGAGGTTTCATCTTTTGCATCTGAAATCTTCCACAAAAAGTCCCTTTAAAATGCTAGTATCTGTAATCCAGTGATGAGGAAATATCCAAAGGTTTTCTTTGCTTTAGCAGAACATGTTAGAAATATCCTTTAGTCTTTTGAAAAAAGAATCCAGAAAATGGCTGTGTGTCTTCCTGCAGATCTGCAGTGTGTGTGAGTGATGAAAATACTGGTGGATCTCCAGCTCTGTATTCTTTTCCTTATTGGTCAAACAGCGGCGCTCAGAGGTGAAAATGTGGAACTGCGGTTCTATGAATTTAGTTTTAAAAGTATTTACAGAATTTTCTAAATAGTGAATTATGTTTATTTTTAGTGTTTTATTTATGACTATGCTAACACATATTTTTTCTTTAACTTCATAGATCACAGAATTTATTTAGCATTGTCCAAATGTTTATTTTTTTTTATTATAAGCTTTGTAGCATATTTTTACTGGAGTGTACTTGTTTTATACTGTGCATATTTTATTGTGTTCAGCACTATAGATTACAGTATTTCTGACCATTTTGTTAACATAATATTTCTAATCATACTAAGTAATTTTGTATGATCTTAATTAAACATACATAATAAAATGCAAAAAAGATATAGCAAGACTCTAATTGCAGCAAATATATTTTATTTAGAGTACAGTTATAGCAGGCAACACACCAGTACCATCTAATAACCTATATAATAAGACAAATGGTACTTTCCCAAAAATTTTGTTGGCGCAGTTCATAATAATGCACAAGCCTGTACAGTAGATGAAATCAGGGCCATAACTAGGGCTGGTGCCATCGCACAGAGAATAGGGCTCTGTGGGCAGTGCTGTTGCCATCCCATGGCCCATGTTTCTGGATAGCAGCGTGCCTGGAATTGCACCCTGCAGCCAGTATCACCGTGGCAGTGCCACCCAGAACATCCTATGGATGCTCCAGACAGGCATCCTGTTTGTAGTCTGCCGGATGCTCTAAGCAGTGCTGCACATTCTGGTGGTTGTTGTTCCCACCACCGCTGTACAATGTTAGGACATCATACACATACGGAGCAGGGACAGCACAGGACAGTATCAGAGCCCTGTTGTGGCACTGGATGAAATATTAAAGAGGTTTGAGATACCCTGTCTGAGTAAGGTATCAATTATATAGCTACCTAAAGAAGACAGTGACAGTTAAGCAGCCACTGCATCAGGGAGCAGAACTGAGAGACTGACATAGGGTTCAAGGAGGAACACAGACAGGGGCTGCAGCAGTAACAGGCTGTGCAGTAAGCAGACTGATTGTGGCATCCACCAGTCAGAGCAGCGCTCTCAGTAACACACACCCTCCACGGAGGTGGCCTTTAATTGCTACAGCTCAGCAGCCCTCCCAGATGAATGGATGTGAGATGAAGTAGTGGTTTCTATTACTGAGCCCTGTCCTATGGAGCCAGCTCAAGAGCAACAAATACAAAATTGCGAGTAGAGGAATATCCAAGGTAACTGCACTCACATAAGTCGGATAAATCAAATAGCCTGCTTATCCTCCTAAAGACAGCTACAGATCTAACAGCACAGCTCGTTCAAAGAGAAACTGCCCTCTTATATACTTATATACTGCTGCCAAACTTACTGTTAGTTCAGGAGGCAGCTACTCCTGAGGACAGATAGAGCAATACACAGGCACAAATTCTCACCCTAAAGTAAATGAAAGATTGAAAGAGTTAAAGCCTGCATAACATACCAAGCACTACATAGACCATAAGTCTACAAACTCGGTCCTCATTACCCCACACAGTGCATGTTTTGCAGGTAACCCAGCAGGTGCACAGGTATATTAATTAGTTACAGACACATTTTAAACGGTCCACAGGTGGAGTTAATTATTTCACTTGTGATTCTGTGAGGAGACCTGCAAAACATGCACTGTGTGGGGTAATGAGGACCGAGTTTGAGAACCTGTGACATAGACTATTATCTTGGAGGAAATGTAAAGAGCCAGGAGCATAAGGAAGTTGTCAGCTGAACTCTAACCTGAGGATTAGTGCTAAATAAAAGTGATCCATCACATGAGAGGCATAATTGCATATAACTGAATATCTACTTATTGACTCAATATCTGAAATCAGTAACTTGGTAGCCATTAGTATCTACTATATATCATAAAATATGGAAACAACTGCATTCATTCAGCTAAGTTTTCACTACAGTACTTCTAAGGATCCATTAATCTCAGTTGCAGCTGTCATCATTAGTAACCCAACTTGAACCAAACTACTGTTGGGTGAAAGAGATTAATCTGTAACATAAATCCCATATATGTATATATATATATATATATATATATATATATATATACAGTATATATATATATACAGTTCTTCGTGGCATCACTCCCACACGGTACGATACTGCTCCGGTGCTCTCCTTGACTCTGCACTTAGCCACGGGTCCTTCACAGAGAAACGATGCAGGCGGCACTCGGAATTCACTGCACAGCACAAGCAGGTAAGTAATAAGTAAGTAATAAGTAAGTAATAACGTTTTGAAGTTTATTCACATCTTCATCAGATTACCATAATCTGATGAAGATGTTAATAAACTTCGAAATAATATTACTTATCTGCTTGTGCTGTGCAGTGAATTCCGAGTGCCCCCTGCTTCATCTCTCTCTCTCTCTCTCTCTCTCTCTCTATATATATATATATATATATACACACACATATGTAAACATACACCTTATGGAACACTGAAGTCACAATGATTGCAATGCCTACAGCATTCACATGATACTACCATCAGGAACAGACAGTACATGTGTTTTGATACTTACCGCCCAGTTGCTGCCCAGAAATGTCTACTTGACATTAGTCTCCATACACATTAGATGTGACACGGATGCAGCTGTGTGCTACTTCAGATGTATCATGTACAGTAGCGCACGCATGTTTTTTTGATTCAGTCGTAAGTGCAGTCATTATGAAATTAGGAGATGTGTCCATTTTAACAGATGCACATGAGTCAGCATAACCCCAACATAGTGTTACCTTCAAAAAGCTACTGGGTTCATATGTATTATTACAGGGCCTATTTATATGAGAGGATCAGTGGATTTGCACTGTATGATTGCGTACTGCAGCAATACGGAACACAGCTTCTGAGCATTTACTGATCCAGCACATGTAACCTGGGTATTCTCTCCCCCACCAACTCCCTCACCTTATAGGCAGAGATTCCCAGCAGTAGACCATGCACAAGTAGTGGTCAATGGTCATGTTTTCATATTTAGATTTGCCTCAAAGGGGATCCAGTGAAGTCTCTCTGGTAATGCCATCTCAAGATAGATTTTGATTTCAGTAACTTTACAGTCCCCATAGAATGATATGGGAACATTTGTAACTGTGGTAGCATGAGATAATAATGGAACCATATGAGAAATCAGTGATTTCTTAATTTTTTCACTTGTTTAACAAAGAGATGCAATGATAACACTGTTCTCATACAAAATGGGGTTATCACTGTTTCATAAATAGACCTGGAAAACAGAAATGCTGCTAGACAAAGAGTGTTTGTTGGTGAATCTCATTTATTCCTACTATGTATATTCATGCAGTGATGGTGTATCTATGTGAGGCGGAGTTAAGTTTGGTGATAGCTAACTCTGGGGTAACATTCATTAAACGTGGATAAGAGCTTTAATACTAAGACATGACATATTTGAATTTCTACTGTAGATTACTATAATTCTGAAAACATCAGTAAGACACAAAATCCCATATGTAATAACCTGCGAGATGCAGGAAGTGCGCAGATGTAAAGTTTAAAAAATTTCAAAGGCAAAACCAGGCTTGTTTGCCATTTGAGTATTTTTTACTTTATATCCAGTGGTGCAGAGAGGGGGGAGCAGGTACTCTTTACCCGAGCCTGGGCCTGTTGGTGGGGCCTGGGTCCTGCTGCCCACTTCTCCATTGTAGCCAGTGCCGGAACTTGGAACAGGGAGAGAGAGGAGTGACTGCTGCAGCAGCAGTCTCTTTCCCAAGCCCAACACACAGTGTTTGCTGCACTGGAAAGAGAGTCAGCTGCAGCAGCAGTCACTCTTCTCTCCCTGAGTCACTGCGTGATGTGCCAGGGGATGGAGGGTGATCGAGCACCCACCTGTGCCCATCTGCCCCCATGCCGGCACCCCCCTTGTGGCTGTACAATACCTATGATTTTTTTAAATATTTCCTAAGGAGGGAGGCTGCATTGGCCATGCCAGCACCTAGCTGTCAGGTCCCCTGTTTACATCTATAGGCTAAATCATCAGAATCATGCAAGTCAGTACCTACAACTTATGGTCCAAGGTGTATCACTAGTATTATAAAACGTTTGGTTAATGAATGTTAATTGAATTTCAACATGTATCAAGTATAAAGCATTGAGATCTAGTAAAGTAAAAACCAACTCCACCTTGATGATTATCATTACTTAACATGGCTTCAGACCATTACTTACAGGTATGGCCACTATTAGTACAATTGTGCTCAGAATGTGTGTACTCAGAACTGAATGTAGCTTGGAGACCACCTTGACGTGTCTCCATCTGCAGGCTAAAGAGACTGCTCGTTATAATACAGGGTGCACTATTTTCAAATAACACAGCTCCTAAACTAAGCTACAGAAAACTATACAACATAAAAAAGTAAAAATACTTAATTATTTATATTATGATGTTCTTAGTGTATGTTACACAAAATTGTTTCATATTTGGTCAACTTAAAATAAGATTTGTTTGATTAGATGAAATTATATATATAAAAAACAAATTCTACTTTTTCCCCTCATTTTAATAACTATAACAATTGCAAGTGCATTAGAAGGTTTAATAGAGTAATTTACTTTTTGTAATTGATTGCTGAGATTCGGCAAATGTCAGTGAGCTGATGAGTATAAAACAGGGTTACAGGGAGAATTGGAACCAGAAAAATGTATTGTAAGACCACTGATTTTACAGGTGTCATCAATTCTCATTGATAATAAGGATTCAAATCTTTGTAAAATATATGTGTTTAAATTTACACAATACGTTATTTTGAGAATATACCAGCAGACTCTAAATTGATCATGAGGTAAGTGCCTGGTGGTTCAGATCCGGATCAAGAAAAAAAATTATAAGTATTCAAATATAATCAATACACTTGAATGGAAAAAAAGTTAGTTTGTTGAGATTCTTACAATTGTATATTCAGTCTGCAATAAAGAAGTAGCTACGGACTTTGAACAATAATTACTATTAAGTTAACACTATACACAGAGTTTTCTTTTATGTAAAATAATATTCTTCAACAGAGCCAAAACTCACACAGTATGCTACCAATAATATAGTATATAGAGATAATCACAACTTGATCATTCATAATGAAAAAAAAAAAAATTCTGAAGAAATAAGCTGATTTTAAAAATCACTATCTTTGTTTCATTGGAAAGTGAAAACTAATAATAAAAAGTTGTGGAGTTTAGAAACTGCTTCACTGTACAAGTGGGAACCAAATAACCCTTTGCTGAAATGCTCTCAAATATAGTTCACCAAGACATACATTATAATGCAGGCAATAAACTATTATTTACCATTTCTCAAATGAATAACAAATGCACTTTAAAGATTACAGAGTCACTTCCCCATTGGAAATTACAGTCTACATTCCCTACCATGTACATATACACACACTGGGATCTATTTTCTGCCATAAGCCAATAGACCTGCCAGTATGTTTTGGGATTGTAGAAAGAAACCTTTGTACCTGGGGGAAGGTCTCGCAAATACTGAGACACTGTACAAACACCACACAGATAGGTGTGAATTAAACAAATGACATAATTGCTGTCAGGCAGTCAAGCTAACTACTGTGCCATGTTACCCCATCAAATATTAAGGGATATTCAAGTTAGGCATCATTTAGGTTTGAATCCATCCATTGGGTCATCAACCAGCACCGTAAATATAACAGCCACAAATCTCTTAAAAACACAGTAGTTAATAGTATTTCAGACAAGTGTTGTATGTAGTATCTGGAGATTCCCTTTTACATGATTTACTTTAAGTTCTAGATTACAGAGCTGTCCTTATGCAATGTTGCTGTGGGAGGCTGTATATCATGGCATTGCCATGATGCAGAGCGCAGCCTCTCACAACCATCAGTCCCCTATTGTAGGCATACATTCACTCGCTCAGGTGTACTCATGCACCTTCTCCCCGCTGCTGACTTCCGTGTGAGTACAAGAATCAGCTACCTCCTAGAATTACCTTCAGCGGTGTATTTAACATGGTGGGTAGCTGGAGCACCGCTACCCACTACCTAATGTGGCTCCCCTGGTTGTGTCTTTGATGTGTGAGCAGGCACCGATGCGAATGCATTGCGGGCAATGATTAAGGACACATCTGTATATGTACTTTAAGAGCTAAGAAACATTAATTAAAATGACATCAACACACATCAAGGTTATTTCACATGTTTAAATATTGTTTTTTAGACTTATTCAGAACAATAAATGTCAACACACACAACCGTAATATACAATAATATTTTACTTATCTCCTAAGTTAAATCATTTGCATTATACCAAACAATTTGAATTATTTGCCATTTAATAAAAGCTCACATACTGTATGTCAGATACAGAAGCCTAAAAGAATTTAATAAAATGAACTTTATGTCTTATAGGAAATCTCACATAACATACTCTTTGTGATAAAAACTCACCTCATCACTGATTGGAAATGTATCTTTCCCAAGTCCTGAATCATCAGCATCAATGAGATTCTCTACAGGGACATTTTGATTTGGATTCCTATAAGTAAAGTCACTTTCACTGGAGTCCAAAGCCACACACACATTGTACGAGAGGGGAAATGGTAAAGATCCATCACTATACATGGAGAGCATCCTGGGATCAACTGGAGGATACAGATTTGTACTTAGAGAAGTAAAGGTTGGAGAAGGTTTTGATTCTTTGCATTTTGATATAATGACCAACATAACAGTTACAATAAATAGCAAGGTTATGAGAGCAAGTGCAATCACTAAGTAAAACTGCAGATTGGATTGGGGATCTTCATCTTTGATATGATTACTGAGTTTAGGAACCACCTGTTGGAAATTATCTGCAATAATGAGACTTAAGGTGACTGTAGCTGAAAGAGATGGGTCTCCATTGTCCCTCACCATCACCACCACCTTGTGGTTCAATATATCCTTCTCATGAAAGACACGTGATGTCCTGATTTCACCCGTGTGCTGACTGATGGCAAAGTGAGATGGTTCTGACACTTGTATGAAGTGATACGAGAGCCAAGCATTATGCCCAGAGTCTGCATCCACTGCAACCACCTTAGTTATTAAGGATCCTTGTTCAGAGGCAAAAGGGACCATCTCAAACATAGCTGGGCCACCACTGTCTGCTGATGGGTATAAAATCTTTGGTGCATTATCATTCTGATCCACTATGCGGATAATAAGTGTTGCATTGCTGCTCAGAGATGGGGATCCATTGTCTCTAGCACTTACTTGTATTAGAAATTCCTTGTGCTGCTCATAATCAAATGATCTTTGAGCATAGAGAACCCCAGTCTCTATATTCATGGAGAGATAAACAGATACTGGGAGATCTTCTGTATTAGTGCTGGAAATAGAATAAATAACTTTAGCATTGTCTCCAGTATCAGGATCTAATGCTTGTACACTGTATATTGAGGCTCCAGGTAAATTGTTTTCTGGCACATAAGCAACATAAGTAGATTTCATAAATATTGGTTGATTGTCATTGACATCTGATATTTCCAATTTGATTGTTCTTCTGCTGGAAAGTGGGGGAGATCCTCTGTCAGTAGCTTCAATTGTGATGTTATAACTAGATAATTTCTCTCTGTCCAGATGAGTTCTTGAAACTATCCTGTAGTAACTGTCAGAAGAAAGTAAATCAAAAGGGATTTCTTCTATAATGTTACAGTCAACTTCTCCATTTTCTGCAGAATCTAGATCATGGACTTCGATCAGAGCTATCATTGTACCTGGCTCACAATCCTCAGGAATAGGACTAGAGAATGATGTGATAGATATCTCTGGAACATTGTCATTCTCATCTGTTACTTCTATCAATACTTTGGAATGGGCAACAAGACCACCTCCGTCCTTTGCTTGTACAGAGAGTTCGTAGTTGTTTAAAACTTCAAAATCTAAATATCTAATTGTTTTAATTTCTCCATTTGCAGGGTGAATACTAAAAATCCCTGTATGATGGAGATCTCCTGAGGTTTTAGTGAAAGAATATGTGATCTCAGCATTTATCCCTTCATCTTTGTCAGTTGCATTTAATACAATAACTGTAGAGTTAATTGGAATATTTTCTTTTAGGGTGACTTTATACATGTCCTGAGTAAATGTAGGAGCATTATCATTACCATCAGTAACAATGACCTTTACCAAAGCAGTCCCAGACTTCACTGGGTTTCCTCCATCCAAGGCTGTAATAATCAGTTCATGGACATTTTGTGTTTCCCTATCTAAAGATTTCTCTAACACAAGCTCTGGAGATTTACTCCCATCACTGCTGATTTTCTCACTCAGTGTAAAATACTGATTGTCACTGAGCCTGTATGTCTGTACTGAATTAATACCAATATCTGGGTCTTCTGCATTTTGTAATACAAATCTGGCTCCTAGTGATGTAAATTCAATAACTTCCAAAATAATTTTATTATGAAAAAAATATGGATTATTATCATTTACATCCTGAATTTCAACTTTGACTTTAAAATTTTTAAATGGATTTTCAACCACAGCATCAAAGGTTAGGAAGCAGGTAGCTGCTGCCCCACACAGTGTCTCTCTGTCTATCCTGTCCTTAATGTACAGATTTCCATTATCTACATTTACATAAAAATATTTCTCTGATACACGAGATACAATTCTCAGTTTTCTAGATGAGAGCTGTTTAATATCTAATCCAATGTCTTCTGCAATATTTGCTATAACAGAGTCTTTTCTCATCTCTTCTACAATAGAATAATGAATCTGACCAGAGACTGAATGACACAGCCATGATAATAAGAAGGGAAATATTACTTGCCATCTGATTCCTTTGTATGTCTGTGTGTGAGTTTTCATCATTTGCATCTAAAATCTTTTGCAGAATATCCTTTTAAAAGGCTAGTATCTGTAATCCAGTGATTACGAAATATCCTCCAAAATCCTAATTTGTTTGATCTAGAATAATGTAAATAATATCCTGCATTCTGTGTAGAGAGAATCCAGAAAATGGCTGAGTGTCTTCTTGCAGATCTGCAGTGTGTGTGAGTGATGAAAATACCAGTGGATATCTAGTTCTGTATTATTTTCCTTATTGGTCAAACAGCGGCGCTCTGAGGTGAAAATGTGGAACTGCAGTTCTATGAAACTATTTCTTAAAGTGCTTTAAGAATTATCCAAATATTAAATGTATTTTTTATTTTAAGCTTTGTAGTCTAAGAATCTTTTTGTTAAGTCTTATTTATTTAAATTCTAAACACATACATAGTTCAGCTTTATAAATAAAAATTTTTAAATTTTTTGTACATGCACACTATTTTGTGAGAATAAAAAAATAAGCAGTTTCAGTTATTTGTCAAATTTACACAATAAACTGCATAAAATGCATAACTAGGTTCCAATTGCAACAAATATCTAATATTAGATTTATAGTTCAGGAGTAGAAGTGCTGCTCACTAGAATTGTTCCTTAACAGCCAATAGTTCATACAGATTTGTTCTCATATATCTAGCCTCAGTAAGACATGCAGCACAAGAAGCCTGGCATGAGTGACCTGCCAGGTCCTGTGCAACTCTGCTAGCATTGGGCTTTTTTTGTCATTTTAGTCACAACGCAATGTGACTAAGGCTGTACTGATTAATTTGCTATGTGACATTTTCATATCTAAGTGTGACTGATAGAGAAAGTTTTAATACCAGAGATCTGCAGGCTATATTTACTCAATAAAATACAAATGCTGCTATAGAAAGAGTGGATAATATTTCAGTTCCTATTTTGAGGACTGTTATTAATACAATCATAAGCCACTGGCACACACAGGGGGGGGGGGTTTCTGAGTACCTGGAAACCCCCTCTGTCAAACGGCAGGCGTGGGCACCATATCATTAAGCCCTGCCCCTCAAGGAAAAATTCTGCAATTTATGGGTCAATAAGGAGGGAGTGGAGCCAATGTGATACAATTCCATTAGAATTGCATAATTTTGGCCCCAACCCCTCCCAATTGACCCACAAATCATTGTATTTTGCTGCTCGGGGGAGGGGCCTTATGATGGTGCCCATCTACATACTTCTGCCGCTGCAAGGTGAAAGTGATAAAAAGTGAGTGTGTGCCTGTGTGTGTGTGTGTGTGTGTGTGTGCGTGTATGTGTGTACATATATATCCATATATATATATATGTATGTTTGTGCGTATGTGTGTGTATGTGTGCGCGCAATGTATGTGTGACATATACATATGTGTGTATATATGTATGTATGTATGTATGTATGTGTATATTTATATAATGTGCGTATATATATATATATATATATATATATATATAAATAAAGAAACCCCCCTGTAAAAATCCTGCATTTGACACCAATAAGGAGCACTAAATATTACATCTTATCTTTGCCAGCAATATACTATCAAGCAGATGTAACCTGCCAGCTCTGTGTAGTGGGATAGTTTGGTGACATCTAAATCTGTGGTACAGGTTACAGACAGTGGATACCAGCTTTAACATTCTATGTAGTAGTTCTCATTGATTCTAATGCTGCATGTTACCCAGAATACTTGTACATGTATAAGACAATCTCTATTGCTAGTAGTGTATGATGTAGGGTTAATAAGATTTTCAATATACAGTATATACAGTATATAAGGCAGGATGTACTAAGTGACATCACTGCCCATCGCCACCGATCATCACTATGCTAATCGCATATGTGCTTACACACGCAATTAACATTGCGAAGGTCAGCTCTTCTGATCACAACTTTAATCTGCTGGCTATAACAGAAACATGGCTCACACAATCAGACACTGCCTCCCCTGCAGCACTGTCACATGGTGGTTTCCACTTCTCACACACATCTAGGCCTAATAATAGTAAAGGTGGTGGGGTCGGAATCTTACTGTCACAGTTTTTCACATACACTGTTCTACCTCAGGTTCCATCACTCGCATTCACCTCATTTGAAGTTCACTCTATCAGGATTTTCACCCCCTTCTCTCTGCGTGTTGCAGCTATCTATCGCCCTCCTGGGCAACCTAAACAACAATTTCTAGAAGATTTCTCTGCCTGGCTCCCACACTTCTTATCCTCTGACATCTCCACCATCATTATGGGCGATTTCAATATAGCTCTTGACAGTCCACAATCTATTCATGCATCCAAACTCCTCTCTCTAACCTCCTCTCTTGGCCTAACCCAACGGTCCGACTCCTCTACTCACCATGAGGGCCACTGCCTTGATCTTGTGTTCACCAGGCTCTGCTCAGTTTCCGAATTCACTAACACTCCTTTCCCTCTCTCTGATCACAAGCTGATCACCTTCACAATCTCTTCTATTACTTTAAATTCTAGGACACTAAAACCAAGCAAGCCTCCTCTAACCCGCAGAAATACTAACAATATACATTTTCAACAACTTTCCACTTCTCTGCAACAACTGCTCTCACCAATCTCGACATTTACTACACCTGACACTGCTGTATCACACCTGCACCAGACCCTAGAGAGTGCCCTTGATGAAGTGTCTCCAGCTACCCATCACACTCCACGTAGGCTTAGATGCCAACCATGGCACTCTAAATCAACAAGACACCTACAAAAACTGTCACGTAAAGTAAAACGTCAGTGGCGGAAATCTCAGAATCCAAGTGACTTTCCCACATATAAGACTACCTACCACTCCTATCGTCAGGCCCTGGACACTGCCAAATAAACATATTTCTAATCTCTCATCTCTTATCATGCCAACAACCCCAAGCGACTTTTTAATACATTTAAATCACTTCTTTACCCTCCCTCACCTCCCCCACTAGCTACTATCCGTGCACAAGAACTTGCTTCCTACTTCAAGGATAAGATTGATAAAATCCGAGATGAAATGGTATGCTCTAACTCAACCAGTGACCTGCTCAATTCCCTACATGAACCCTCTGGCAATTTCTCTTCATTTGATCCCACAAGTGAAGATGAAGTATCAACACTCTTTTCATCCTCCTACTCCACTACCTCTCCTCTTGATCCTATACCCTCACAGGTCAGTAAAACTTTGTCTCCTGTGCTTATCCCAACCTTAACTAAAATCTGTAATCTCTCTCTCTCTACTGGTATCTTTCCCTCTCTGTTTAAACATGTAGTCATTACTCCCATTCTAAAAAAACACAACTCTGACCCAAACACACTCTCTAACTACTGTCCCATTTCTCAGCTACCCAGTCCCTCCAAGCTACTTGAGAGGCTTGCCTACACTCGCCTTACACACTTTCTTAACTCGCACAACTTATTGGATCCACTTCAGTCAGGCTTTCGTGCCCAACACTCCACAGAGACGGCACTGACCAAAGTAGTGAATGATCTAGTCACTGCTAGATCAAAAGGCCATTACACACTACTTATTCGTCTAGATCTCTCTGCTGCTTTTGACACTGTTGACCTCTCTCTTCTCATACAAACACTACAATCCCTAGGTCTTCAGGACACAGCCCTTTCTTGGTTCTCATCCTACCTATCTAATCGCTCTTTCAGTGTTCACTTCTCTGATTCTACCTTCTCTTCTCTACCTCTATCAGTTGGAGTACCGCAAGGCTCAGTCTTAGGTCCTCTGCTTTTCTCAATCTATACCTCCTCTCTTGGTAAACTAATCAGCTCCTTTGGATTTCAGTATCATTTGTATGCTGATGATACTCAAATCTACCTATCCTCCCCAGATTTGTCACCACCAGTACTGGCTCGTGTCACTGGATGCCTGTCTGCCATTTCATCTTGGATGTCATCTCGCCACCTCATACTCAACATTTCCAAAACCGAATTAATTATTTTCCCACCAGCTAAGAGTAGTTACCAACCTGATATCTCTATAACTGTTGACAATGCAACTATCCACCCCACCCCACAAGCTCGTTGCCTAGGTGTCACCCTTGACTCTGAACAGTCCTTTGTTCCACACATTCAATCTGTCTCTAAATCATGTTACATGCACCTTAAAAACATATCCAAAATACGCCCTTATCTTACACAAGACACTGCAAAAACTCTAATCCATGCACTCATCATCTCCCGCATTGATTATTGTAATAGTCTCCTTACTGGTCTTCCCAAACATAGGCTATCACCATTTCAATCCATTTTAAATGCAGCTGCGAGGCTAATCTTCCTCGCCAGACGTTCTTCATCTGCTGATCCGCTCTGTCAGTCCCTCCATTGGTTACCGGTATTCTACCGTGTCAAATATAAAATACTTTTACTTACATACAAGGCTATTAACCAAACTGCACCATCATACATCTCCTCACTCATCTCAAAATATCTCCCTACCAGACCTCTCCGCTCTGCACAAGATCTGCGTCTCTCATCCACATGTATTACCTGTTCCCACTCAAAATTACAGGACTTTACCCGGGCTTCACCCACTCTGTGGAATGCACTCCAACGCACAATAAGACTCTCCTCTAGTCTCCAAACCTTTAAACGTTCTCTGAAAACTCATCTCTTCAGACAAGCCTACCAAATTTCAGACCCACACACATAACCTTCACAGCTTCCCTATCAAGTTACATCCCCTCTGTACAGTCCACATAAACTCACATTTTGTCTTCCAACATTGCTGGGTGATCATATCATATACAACCCATTAAGAACCTAGCAACCTGGGGAACCATTATGTGACAGGTAGCATCTATCCTTGTGTATCAATGCCTATTTCCCTATAGATTGTAAGCTTGCGAGCAGGGCCTTCCTACCTCTGTCTGTCTGTCTGTCTTTGCCCAGTTTTGTTCTATAATTGTTGTTCTAATTGTAAAGCGCAACGGAATATGCTGCGCTATATAAGAAACTGCTAATAAATAAATAAATCATTTGCGATCTCCGGAGGCTCCCTGACTTCAGGGTTTCAGCTCCGAGAGCCATTCTGCGCATGTACAGTGTGATGACTGCAGCCACGGGGAATGCTGGGAGGAATCTAATCAGATCCCTCACACCAGTGCTGCGGAGAGAAGCCCACAGGCTTCTATGGGGTATTGCCAGCAAAAGCCGGTGATTCCCTCCATGGCACTGTCCCGGCAGCCGTGGGTTAGTACAATTGGAAAATGTGGTCAACGGTGGTTAACCACATTTTCCGTTTAGTACATCCCGCCCATAGTGAGTATAAAAGATGGCCTGTAAGGTTAATATTCAGTGTCAATGCCAAGACATTCAGTGGTGTCATTAATCCATGGCATGGGCCACATATTCCACTATAACTAAAATCACTTTGCTCAGAATGTGCGAGCCACCCAGGGCCAGCCCAACCATTAGGTGAACCTAGGCAGTAAGGTGGTTCCTAAAACATTGGATGAGCTACACAATGTCACTGATCCAGTGTTTTATATGCTCACATGACACCACCACACCAAGTGACCAAGCAGATAGATTTTTCATGAAGCTGTTCGGCTCCTGGTCTACACAATTATTAAGCTTCCAACTATAATCATCACAATTTAATGATACAAAATACAGAGACTTAACAGACACTCTTATAGTTGAATAATCACTAGCAATGAGTTAACACTATACAATACATTGAGTTTTCTTATAAAACTATGCAGTTCAGCAGAGTAAACAATCACACTGCGTGCTACTGTATGTAAACTACTATATAGGAGACATTTATAAGTTATGTTTAACAGGCCTACAAATAAAAGAAATGATTATGAGTTATATAAACAGTTAATATATATATAATCTATATATGTAAATCAGCTCTATATACAGTAAGTACACTCCACATGAAAATGTGAGTAATTTGGAAAATGATTCCTCAGGTACATGTGACTAAACCAAATAACACTTTGTCAAATACAGTATGTTGTTTGAACACATATTGGATTCCTATAACGTTAGGATATTTCACATATCCAGCAAACGATTATGATCTCCCTAAAATAAGATATTATGTAAATCAATTACCAAGTTTTGTCATTTGCACGCTACCAATACCAAATAATTATTATAATTTGGCATTGGAGGACTTCGCACATCAGCCAGGTCTTAATAGGCAGATTCAATTAAATATCAGTATTCTCTCATCAAATAATAATGCAAATAGTACCATTGTCTATCTAATAGGAAACCTCACCTAACATTTGTTTACACAAACTCACCTGACCACCTGTTTTTTTCTAATGCCACTAACATTATTGTTGTTACATAAACTCACCTGACCACTTGTTTCTTTTCTAATACCACTAACATTCACAGGGGTTACATAAACTCCCCTGACCACATGTTTCTTTTCTAATACCACTAACATTCACAGGGGTTACATACACTCACCTGACCACATGTTTCTTTTCTAATGCCACTAACATTATCGGTGTTACATAAAACTCACCTGACCACATGTTTCTGTTCTAATACCACTAACATTCGCAGGGGTTACATAAACTCACCTGACCACCTGTTTATTTTCCAATACCATAATAATCAAGAAGTGCAGATATTTTCCCCAAATATCATTGGCTGTGTTTCTTCCTATTAAATAGTTTTATTCAGAAGGGGCTAACTAAGGTGCTACCTAAATCTAGCGTAAAGTTCACTAAAAGTGGGCAACAGCTCCAATGTTGCTAATGCTACTATATGTTAAAAAATAACTTTAATTATTTCAGCATATACAAAAAGTTGCAAGACATCTCTTTCCGTATATCCACAATTTAGTAAATATTAAAAACAGATTGTAAAACCAGAAAACGTAAAGACATCATGCCACCAGGTACAGTACTACATAGTTTTTTTTATTATTTTATTACTTAGTGGCCTTTGCACTTCGTATATAATTACTTTGTTACCTCATATGCTCAATGTATGGCCAAGGTACTGTATGGCACTTAATGTAATGCCCTGTCTATCTCCTTAGCTCTTTCCCAAGCTTGCATCTTCCATTTGACATATATAAAGGACCATTATGTGTGCTGTAATCTGCCCCAGGACAGGACATAGACCAAGAGGACCTGGTGATAATTTTTTTTTTTTAAATGTTATGCTTATGGAACTAAACTACCATTTTAAGACCTCCTGTAGGTGAAGTAAAATACAAGGTGTGCTAGATTCAGTGTCTGTAGCAACAAAGCTACAGAAAATAAAAGTAAAAAATTAAAACAGATAACAAAAGAAATACTAATATTATGGAGTTATTTGGTTCAACTAATAACTCAAGTATATTGGGGGTCATTCTGAGTTGTTCGCTCGTTATTTTTCTGTCGCAAAGGAGCGATTAGTCGCTAATGTGCATGCGCAATGTCCGCAGTGCGACTGCGCCAAGTAAATTTGCTATGCAATTAGGAATTTTACTCACGGCATTACGAGGGTTTTTCTTCGTTCTGGTGATCGTAATGTGATTGACAGGAAGTGGGTGTTTCTGGGCGGAAACTGGCCGTTTTATGGGTGTGTGTGAAAAAACGCTACCGTTTCCGGGAAAAACGCGGGAGTGGCTGGAGAAACGGAGGAGTGTCTGGGCGAACGCTGGGTGTGTTTGTGATGTCAAACCAGGAACGACAAGCACTGAACTGATCGCAGATGCCGAGTAAGTTTGGAGCTACTCAGAAACTGCTAAGAAGTGTCTATTCGCAATTCTGCTAATCTTTCGTTCGCAATTTTGATAAGCTAAGATTCACTCCCAGTAGGCGGCGGCTTAGCGTGTGCAAAGCTGCTAAAAGCAGCTTGCAAGCGAACAACTCGGAATGACCACCATTGTTCCTTTGATTTGAAAAACTTATGTAAGAGTAAAAATCTCTCTGTGAATGCTCCAATAATATTCATATTCTGCCAATTTACAGGATATTTTGGATTACTCTTCAATTTCAAATATAATCAATGCAATTTATTAAATGAAAAGCCACTTTGTTGGAACATTTTCAATATCAGCCAGCAATGAAGAAGTAACTATGGATACAGTAACACAAGTAGAACTGAGCTAATACTAAATAATGATCTACTACAGTACAGCAGAGCACACTGAGGGAAGATATGCTAAGCCTTGGAAAGTGATAAAGTAGAGAGAGATAAACTACCAAACAATTGGATCCTGTCATTTTTATCTCTCTCCACTTTATCTCTCTCCAAAGTTAGTACATATGCCCCATGGTTTGCTACAGTACATAAGGTACAGAAGGAGATGATAAAAAGTTATTCAGTCATTATTCAATGAATTCATTTGTAGTATGAAAATCAGAACACAACTTACAAGTATCAAAATCATTATTTTAATGGAGATTGAACACTAATATTAAAAATAGGTTTAAAACCTTAATGTGAAATCATATAAGTAACAACAAAATTCAACATCTCTAGGTTTAGGCTTCATGTTTTTAAATAAATGAAACAACTAATGCATTGCAACATCATCTGATGGTCATATCAGTTTACAGTGTACTGTAGTTCTATAAACAAGGAGCACATTGCTAACCAAGTAACACTATGCAGAGCTGGACAATCTCCCAAATATAATATTGATCATGAATAAAGAACACTTTCCAATACAGAGAATATATTACAATAGTCCTCCAGCTCCTAAGACCTTCTATCTTTAATACATGAAACTCTATAGATACCATATTGATGAGGACCCTCAATTTAGGATTCCAAATTTAGTTTAAACACTTTAACTATAGAACCCCTAAAATTACAGAGTCACAAGAGGTTTTAAATGTGAAATGGGGAAGGGGAGATGGAGAGCACCTTTAATGTAATTTTCATTTATTGATAGACTATGTAATACTAAAGACTAAGAAACAACTGTAACAATGGCTAATACAACATTACTATTATAATGCAACTAGTGATATAATATGCAAATGATTATTATTTTTATGCAAAAGGTTAAATTTTATATCTGTGAAACCTCACATGACATTTTCTATGTTACCAAACCTCACCTCACCTCAACACGGTTTGCAGAGGTTTCGTTCCCATGTCCGGAATCATCAGCATCAATGAGATTCTCTACAGGGACATTTTCATTTGGTTTCCTATAAGTAAAGTCACTTTCACTGGGATCCAAAGCCACACACACATTGTACGAGTAAGGAAATGGTAAAGATCCATCACTATACATGGAGAGTACCCTGGGATCCACTGGAGGATACAGATTTGTACTTAGAGAAGTAAAGGTTGGTGAAGGTTTTGATTTGCATTTTGATATAATGACCAACAAAACAGTTACAATAAATAACAAGGAAATGAGAGCAAGTGTGATCACTAAGTATGACTGTAGATTGGATTGGGGATCTTCATCTTTGAGTTGATTGCTAAGTTTTGGAACCACCTGTTGGAAATTATCTGCAACAATGAGACTTATGGTGACTGTAGCTGAAAGAGATGGGTCTCCATTATCCTTGACCATTACCACAACTTTGTGATTCAATATATCCTTATCATGAAAGACACGTGATGTCCTGATCTCACCAGTGTGCTGACTGATGCTAAAGTGAGATGGTTCTGACACTTGTATGAAGTGATATGAGAGCCAAGCATTATGTCCAGAGTCTGCATCCACTGCAACCACCTTAGTTATTAATGATCCTTGCTCAGAAGCAAAAGGGACCATCTCAAACACAGCTGGGCCACCACTGTCTGCTGATGGGTACAAGATCTTTGGTGCATTATCATTTTGGTCCATTATATGGATAATTAGCATTACATTACTGCTCAGAGATGGGAATCCATTGTCTCTAGCAGTTACTTGTATTAGAAATTCCTTGTGCTGCTCATAATCAAATGTTCTTTGAGCATAGAGAACACCAGTCTCTATATTCATGGAGAGATAAGAAGATATTGAGAGATCATCTGTATTATTGCTGAATAGTGAATAAATTATTTTAGCATTATCTCCAGTATCAGGATCTGATGCTTGTACACTGTATATTGAGGCTCCAGGTAAGTTGTTCTCTGGCACAAAAGCAACATAAGTAGATTTAATGAATATTGGTGAATTATCATTAATATCTGATATATCCAATTTGATTGTTCTTCTGCTGGAAAGTGGGGGAGATCCTCTGTCAGTAGCTAATACTGTGATGTTATAGCTAGATACTTTCTCTCTATCCAAATTAGTTCTTAAAACTATACTATAATAACCTTCAGATGACATTAAAACAAAAGGTATTTCTTCTATAATATTACAGTCAACTTCTCCATTTTCTCCTGAATCTAGATCATGAACTTCAATCAGAGCTATCATTGTACCTGGCTCACAATCCTCAGGAATAGGAGTAGAGAATTAATTGATAGATATCTCTGGAACATTGTCATTTTCATCTCTTACTTCTATCAATACCTTGGAATGAGCAACAAGACCACCTCCATCCTTTGCTTGTACAGAGAGCTCATAGTTCGTTATTACTTCAAAGTCCAAATGTTTAATTATTTTTATGTCACCATGTATAGGGTGAATACTAAAAATCCCTGTATGATGAAGATCTCCTGAGGTTTTAGTGAAAGAATATGTGATCTCTGCATTTATCCCTTCATCTCTGTCAGTTGCATTTAGTACAATTACTGTGGAGTTAATTGGAATATTTTCTTTTAGGGTGACTTTATACATGTCCTGAGTAAATGTAGGAGCATTATCATTACCATCAGTGACAATGATCTTTACCAAAGCAGTCCCAGACTTCACTGGGTTTCCTCCATCCAAGGCTGTAAAAATCAATTCATGAACATTTTGTGTCTCTCGATCTAAAGGTTTCTCTAATACAAGTTCTGGAGATTTACTCCCATCACTGCTGATTTTTTCACTCAGTGTAAAATGCTGATTGTCACTGAGCTTGTATGTCTGTACTGAATTCATACCAATATCAGGGTCTTCTGCATTTTGTAGTACAAATCTGGCTCCTAGTGATGTAAATTCAATAACTTCCAAAATAATTGTGTTATGGAAAAAATATGGAAAGTTATCATTTACATCCTGAATTTCAATTCTGACCTTAAAAATTTTAAAGGGATTTTCAACCACAGCATCAAAGGTTAGGAAGCAGGTAGCTGCTGCCCCACACAGTGTCTCTCTGTCTATCCTGTCTTTAATGTACAGATTTCCATTATCTAGATTTATATAAAAATATTTCTCTGATACACGTGATACAATTCTCAGTTTTCTAGATGAGAGCTTTTTAATATCTAATCCAAGGTCTTCTGCAATATTTGCTATAACAGAGTCTTTTCTCATCTCTTCTACAATAGAATAATGAATCTGACCAGAGACTGAATGACACAGCCATGATAATAAGAAGGGAAATATTACTTGCCATCTGATTCTTTTGTATGTCTGTGTAGGAGGTTTCATCTTTTGCTTCTGAAATCTTTCTCAAAATATCCTTTTAAAAGGTTTGTAGCTGTAATCCAGTGATTAGGAAATATCCCAAATAAATCCTTATTTGCTTGATCCCATTTTTCAGGAGAATATGACAAAAATATCTTTTTGTCTTAGTACTGTATGTGAGACTCTAGAAAATGGCTGTATGTGTCTTCCTGCAGATCTGCAGTGTGTGTGAATGATATAAATACCAGTGGATCTCCAGCTCTGTATTCTTTTCCTTATTGGTTAAACAGCGGCGCTCTGAGGTGAAAATGTGGAATTGCAGTTCTATGAAATAAATTCTTAAAGTACAGTACTTTATGAATTAGCCAAACATTTTGTGATTTTATTTGTACAATTTTAAGCATTGTAGTCTAAGAATCATTTTATTGTGTCTTATTTATTTAATTTAAAAATACATATTATTGATTTTGGCTTTCTAAATCACAGAATGATTTTTTTTACATATTGTTTGTAAAAGTAAAAAAATACATAATTTCTTTCATTTGGCAAATGTACTCAATAAACGGCATAAAATTTATGGCAAGTAATAGTGCAACACATTGGAACTTTTCATGCCTTTTCTAACAGCCAGTTGTTCATATAGTTTTGTTGGCTGCTGCTCTTCCTATTAAGCATGTCTGTACTGTATTGTATATAGAATATAAAAGTGTCAGTCACTTTAATTAGACATTATGCCATGTTTCTGAATGTTTTCATATGGCATTACTTATAGACAGCTGCAGGTTACATTTATGTAATCTAACCAAATACTACTATACAAAGAGTGGCTGGTGGTAATTTCTAGCACAGTTCCTGATTTCAGACTGCCATCATTTCAATTATAAAGGGCAGATTTGTAAAAAACAGGAGAGAGATATGGTAGAGAGAAATAAAGTAGTCACCAATCGGCTGCCATGTTACAGACTTTGTTTGAAAAATGATGGCTAGGAGAAGATTGGTTGGGACTTTATCTCTCCCTAAGCTTTGATAACTATTCACCTTAATGTTATATCTCATTTTTGCTGGCAATGTACAGTATTATCAAGCAGAGGTATCGTGACAGCTCTATGGAGGGGACTAGCTTGGTGAGACATATGTAGTGAAGCTCAGCTTGGCTGTCACTAGGTGCACCTGTGATCTGTTTGGCATGGTGTGATCATGGGTGTAAATAGCCCAGCATACCAAGTTGAACCCGCGGAACATGTGCCACTGTGGCTGTGCCGTGGATGAATGAATGCGGCTACATCTGTATCTCAATCTAGGGTATAGTTAACTAAAGTGAAATCCAAATTTAATAATAAAACATGCTATCGTTCATTGTATCCAATGCTGCATGGTACCCAGAACACTTGTACATGTAAAACACAAGCTCTATCACTAGTAGTTTATGATGTTCAGTTAATAAGAATTTCAGTAAACAGTATATCCAGTATATAGTGAGTATAAAACATGGCCTGTATGGTAATATACAATGTCAACTCCATGACATTCACCCCTTAGCATGCAGTGGTGTCATCAAACATGGAATACAGATGTGACTGCACTGATATTACCAATGAATGAGTCCTGCGAGTGGCTGCATCATGATTGTGACTAGCCGCTGCAAGCTGCAGGCTGTTCATGGAAGTGTACACACCATTCGATCCTATGGATTGTTGGTGCATGCACAGTGCGCATGCACACCCATGGGCATGCTATTCACAGCAAACCAGTCATGGTCACCACAAATAGGATGAAGGAGGACACATTTGATGGCAACTGTTAACTAAAATCAATTGTCTTAGAATGTATGAGCCACCCAGGACTGGCCAAACCATTAGGCGAAGCTAGGCAGTAAGGTGGTTCCTAAAACACTGTATGAGCAACACAATGTAACTGATCCAGTGTTTCTTATGCTCTTATGGTACCCCCACATCAAGCAACAGTCACTGACATGGAGAAGCCAAGCTGCTGCTTGTCAATATCAGTGTTAAGCTGGGACTGTTGGCAATGATGAAACAGCCACATACCCAGCATAAGGTGTGAAGCAACAACCCCCACCTTCCATGTGCTATGGTAGGCAGCAGCTGGAGTAAAGGCACAAAGCTGGAGGGGTGGTTAATACTTCTGGAGCTTCTATTCTGGTTTCAGAATACAAGGAATCAGAACTACATGTATTTGGAGACCACTTGTAGATGACTCTCCACAGGGGTGGATTGGGGACTGAAAGTGGCCCTGGAAAAAATTGTAGAAGTGGCCTTATATGGGCAGCAAAAGAGGTATACCGTGTAACCATGGCAGCAGCACCAGCCCACACATGTCAACAGACATAACAGGTACCACATGCACATCTGCCCACCAAGAAACTTCCCTGTGGACCCTATGGCCAATCCGCCCCTGACTCTTCACCTCTGATAAGGAGAGCCACCTTATCACATACAGAATTCTGTATATTCATATAGTATACATTCTGTATATGGACAATCATAATACCAACATACAGGATTATAACAGTGTTGGCAGTATTACTGCAAACATGCTGCATTACCAGCATGTCTATGGTTATGCTGCCAACACTGTTATAATGCTTCAAGCTGCATTTTATTTTTGTAGGTACTGTATACTGATGCTTGTATATTGCTGCTGATCTCCTGCTTATTGACATTATAATATCCCATTCACACTACAATTTTATAGCTGCTAAACTGAGCTGCAGAAGACATTACAATATTGAAATAAAATTCCAATGCTCTTTGTGAATGTTAGAATTTTTTTCACATTTAGTAAATTTATCATTTAGATTTACTTTGGGTTAGATAAACTTATATACAGTAAAAGGTCCTGATGCTACCTTCTATTTAACTGCTTTTTAAAGGAATTCTAAAGAAATTGATTTGGAAGGTTAAATATCTTAATTTACTGTTTATCATTTATTTACAGTGTCAATGGGATTCGAAAAATGTAAGTGAGCTGATAAGTAGACAATGAGTATTAGAACCACAAAAAAATATATTGTAAGACCACTGATTTTCCACTGACCAACAAATCTCTATTAATATTAAGATATCTACTATACAGAATATATTTTTTTACAATTTGCTAAATAAATTATTCTTTCAAAATGGAGACACACTGTGCATTGACAATACAATAGGTGTGTGATGTTTCAGATACTGATCTACAATATTTTTTAGCTTATACATATAATCATCACAATTTAGTGGTACAAATATCACTTTGTATAGACTCTAATACTTCCAAAATTACTTGCGTTGAGTTGACACTATACATTTTAGTTTCTTATAAGACTATGGGCCTAATTCAGACCTGATCGCTTGCTAGGGTTTTTTTGCAGTCCTGCGTTCACATAGACACCGCCTACAGGGGAGTGTATTTTAGCTTTGCAAGTGTGCGAACGCATGTGTAGACGAGTGGTACAAAAAGATTTTGTGCAGTTTCTGAGTTGCCCAGGACTTACTCAGCCGCTGTGATCACTTTAGCCTGTCTGGGGCCGGAATTGACATCAGACACCCGCCCTACGTACGCTTAGGTATGCCTGCGTTTCCCCAACCACTCCCAGAAAATGGTCCTTAGCCACCCACAAACGCCCTCTACCTGTCAATCACCATGCGATCACCCGTGCAAATGGATTCTTCATAAAATCCATCGCACAGCAATGATACGCTTTGTACCCGTGCGACGTGCTTGCGCATTACGGTGCATACGCATACGCAGTTCTGACCTGATCGCAGCGATGCAAAAAATGCTAGTGAGCAATCAGGTCTGAGTTAGGCCCTATGTACAGTTGTTCAGCAGAGGAAATACACTGTGTGTTATGTAAACTATAAACTTTAACAATCAGAAGCTATTTTAAAGAGTTCTTCAAATAGATGATAATGATTATGATAATCATTTATATAATCAGTAAGCACGATTCAGCACAACAAGTTCTGTAGCTTGAAAACTGATTCCAATGGTATATGTGGGTAAACCAAGTATTATTTTGTCAAATATGATTCATGAAGACATATTGGTTCCTATGTAGTCCAATGGCATACCTCCTGAAGCCAATGGAAGCATTCCCCTTCAGGAGCCAGGTGTTGGGGGGAGGAAAGGGGGTAACAGCCATGAACTAAGAGGTAAGAAGGATCCTCCACACTACCAGAGCCCACAGTATTTTTAGTAAGTATAGTGTGCAGCATTAGGGTAATGCATGTCCAGTTACACTGTATGTCTCTGCCTCCTACAGCACTTGTTTTTATCTAGGGTGTGATGTGGGGGACTTGGAGACCTGTCACTAGTCACTGTTAGTAAAGTTCTGCCACTGATGTAGTCAAATTATTGAAGGGGTTCTCCAGCTTCTAAGATCTCCACTCCATAAACACGGAATCTTCATGTGTGGCAACCCGGTGGAGCATCTACAATTGTGGAACCCCAACATCAGTTTAATAATGATAGCCACAGATCCCTTGAAATCACTACTGCTGATAGTAATACATCTAAGTATTCAGTCTCAGAGGATGAAATGTGGATATGATGATGAAGAATACATTTTTGGCTTTTTCATTTATAATTGGTCTATAAGCTTATAGGGGGATATTCAAATTTTGAAAAGTCAGTTGGGATTCTGTTTTTTCTTATCTAATAGACAGGAAAAAACAGACACCCAATCGTCTTTTCAAACATTTAAATCTCACCCATAAGACACTTTAATAAATATTAAAAGTACTATATAAATGAATAAAAAAAGTGAACAATATTTCTCATCTAACAATTTAGACTTACTTTAAACTTGAGCAGTAGAAAGAAAAAAATTGCAAAAAGTTACTACCAAGTTAAGTAAATTGCGTGTCATCAAAAAATTATGATAATTTGTAATTTCAGGAATTGTTACATCAGGTGGATCTTAGTAGATATATTAAATAAAATATTGGACTTCTCTCACCAAATAATAACGCAAACAGAAACATTGTCTACTTACTGAAAACCTCATATAACAGTCTCTGTGCAACATAGACTCACCTGATCATTGACTGCAAATGTTCCTTTTAAAGTTTCGTTCCCAAGTCCCGAATCATCAGCATCAATGAGGTTCTCTACAGGTACATGTTCATTTGGTTTCCTATAAGTAAAGTCACTTTCACTGGAATCCAAAGCCACACATACATTGTATGAGTATGGAAATGGTAAAGATCCATCACTATACATAGAGAGCATCCTGGGATCAACTGGAGGATACAGATTTGTACTAAGAGACGTAAATGTTGGGTAAGGTTTTGATTGTTTGCATTTTGATATAATGACCAACAAAACAGTTACAATAAATAAGAAGGAAATGATAGCAAGTGCGATCACTAAGTAAAACTTTAGATTGGATTGGAGATCTTCATCTTTCAGGTGATTACTGAGTTTAGGAACCACCTGTTGGAAATTATCAGCAACAATGAGACTTAAGGTTACTGTAGCTGAGAGAGAAGGGTCTCCATTGTCCCTCACCATCACCACAGCCTTGTGTTTTAATATATCCTTCTCTTGAAAGACGCGTGATGTCCTGATTTCACCTGTGTGCTGACTGATGGTAAAGTGAGATGGTTCTGACACTTGTATGAAGTGATATGAGAGCCAAGCATTATGTCCAGAGTCTGCATCCACTGCAACCACCTTAGTTATTAATGATCCTTCTTCAGAGGCAAAAGGGACCATCTCAAACACAGCTGGGCCACCACTGTCTGCTGATGGGTACAAGATCTTTGGTGCATTATCATTCTGATCCACTATGCGGATAGTTAATGTTACAGTACTGCTTAGAGATGGGGATCCATTGTCTCTAGCAGTTACCTGTATTAGAAACTCCTTGTGCTGCTCATAATCAAATGATCTCTGAGCATAGAGAACCCCATTCTCGATATTGATGGACAGGTAAGAGGACACTGGGAGATCTTCTGTGTTTGAGCTGAATATTGAATAAATTATTTTAGCATTGTCCCCAGCATCAGTGTCTGATGCTTGTACACTGTATATTGAGGCTCCTGGTAAGTTGTTCTCTGGCACATTGGCAACATAATTAGATTTCATGAATATTGGTGGATTGTCATTAACATCTGATATCTCCAATTTCACGGTTCTTCTGTTGGAAAGTGGGGGAGATCCTCTGTCAGTAGCTACAATTGTTATGTTAAAGGAAGATATTTTCTCTCTGTCCAGAGCACTTGTTGTAACAAGTCTGTAGTAATTGTTAGATGATAATAGATTTAAAGGGATTTCTTCTATAATGTTACAGTCAACTTCTCCATTTTCCCCTGAGTCTTTATCATGAACTTTAATAAGAGCTATCATTGTACCTGGCTCACAATCCTCAGGAATAGGAGTAGAGAATGAGGTGATAGATATCTCTGGAACATTGTCATTCTCATCTGTTACTTCTATCAATACATTGGAATGGGCAACAAGACCACCTCCGTCCTTTGCTTGTATAGAGAGTTCATAGTTCTTTGTTATTTCAAAATCCAAATTTCTATTTGTTTTAATTTCCCCATTTGCAGGGTGAATACTAAAAATCCCTGTATGATGGAGAACTCCTGAGGTTTTAGTGAAAGAATATGTGATCTCAGCATTTATCCCTTCATCTCTGTCAGTTGCATTTAATACAATAACTGTAGAGTTAATTGGAATATTTTCTTTTATGGTGACTTTATACAAGTCCTGAGTAAACGTAGGAGCATTATCATTACCATCAGTAACAATGACCTTTACTAAAGCAGTCCCAGACTTCACTGGGTTTCCTCCATCCAAGGCTGTTAAAATTAATTCATGAACATTTTGTGTCTCTCGATCTAAAGGTTTCTCTAACACAAGTTCTGGAATTTTTTTCCCATCTGCTCTGCTCTTTGTATTAAGTGAGAAATACTGATTATCACTGAGCCTGTATGTCTGTACTGAATTAATACCAATATCAGGATCTTCTGCATTTTCTAAAACAAATCTGGTTCCTGGTGATGTAAATTCAATCACTTCCAAAATCATTTTGCTATGAAAAAATTTTGGAAAATTATCATTTAAATCCTGAATTTCTACTTTGACATTAAAAATATTAAAGGGATTTTCAACCACAGCATCAAAGGTTAGGAAGCAGGTAGCTGCTGTACCACACAGTGTCTCTCTGTCTATCCTGTCCTTAATGTACAGATTCCCATTATCTGCATTTACATAAAAATATTTCTCTGATACATGTGAATCAATTCTCAGTTTTCTAGATGAGAGCTGTTTAATATCTAATCCAAGGTCTTCTGCAATATTTGCTATAACAGAGTCTTTTCTCATCTCTTCTACAATAGAATAATGAATCTGACCAGAGACAGAATGACACAGCCATGATAATAAGAAGGGAAATATTACTTGCCATCTGATTCCTTTGTATGTCTGTGTGTGAGGTTTCATCTTTTGCCTGTGAAATCTTTCACATAGAAAGGCTAGTATCTGTAATCCAGTGATGGGGAAATATCCAAATCCTTTTCTTGTTTTGCCTGATCCAATGTTTCTGGAAAATATGTACAAATATCCTGTATTCTGTGTAGAGAGAATCCAGAAAATGGCTGTGTCTTCCTGCAGATCTGCAGTGTCTGTGAGTGATGAAAATACCAGTGGATCCCCAGCTCTGAATTCTTCTCCTTATTGGTCAAACAGCGGCGCTCTGAGGTGAAAACATGGAACTGCAATGCCATGAAATTATTTCTCAAAGTATTTTTTACAAATATTTAGTGTATTTATGTTTTACTATTTTAAGTTTAATAACCTTGTTGTTGAGTCTTATTTATTTTAATTTTAAACATATATTATTGTATTTAGAGCTATAAATTACAGAATTTCTAATTTTTGTGCTTACATACTATTTATAAAAATAAAATATAAATAATTTCTTTTAGTTGCCAAACATATGTAATAACACAATAAAAGGAATAGCAAGAGTTCAATTGTAGCAAATAGTATTGCATTTATAGTGTAGAATGTAGCAATGCTATTCACTAGAACTGCTTCATGTCCTTTCTAATGGCCAATTGTGCATCTAGCAAAGGACTTTACACTTTTTTTGTTGGCTGTTGCTCTTCATATTAAACATGTCAGTACTGTATTCTTTATGGAATATTAAAGTAGTGGTCACTCTCATTAGCCTTTATGCCATATTTTGGCATGCTTTCAGATAGTGTTGCTTTCAGAAAGCTATAGCTTATTTACTCAATCAAACACAAATGCTGCTATAGACAGAGTGACTGATTTCAGGACTGTGATCCATCCAATCATAAGCAACAATAAAAATATATTAATCATCACTAGCAATGTATTATCAAGAAGAGGTAACTTTTGGCTCTATGGAGGGGGCTTGTTTGTTGATATGTCAATTTGGGGTAAAGTTTAATGAAAGTGGATGCCAGCTTTTAATATTAGAAAATTGCATAGTTAACTTTGCTTCCAATGCTGTATGTTTCCCAAAATACTTGTACATGTAAGACACAAGCTCTATTTATTATTTATTAACAGTTTCTTATACTGTATAGCGCTGTACAATTGGAACCAATGATAGAAGAAACCAGGTAACAACAGATAGTCATAGAGGTCGGAAGGCCCTACTCGCAAGCTTACAATCTATAGGGAGAATAGGTATTATTACACAAGGAGAAGTGCAATCTATTGCATAATGGTCCAGCCAGATTGCAAAGGGCTGCATTATATAGTCACACAGCAATGTTGTCCAGGTGTCAGGAGGATGTAAAGTGAATAAGGACTAAATATGTAAGGTTATACAGTATGTGGACTGTATAGAGGGGATGTACTTGAGTAGGATAGCTTATGAAGGCTATGTGGGTGGTTCCAGAATATGATACGCTTGCCTGAAGAGATTAGTTTCAGTGATTGCTTGAAGGTTTGGAGACTAGAGGAGAGTCTATTTATTAATCTATTCCTAGTAATGTATTTCTGTATAAATCCAGTACATAGTGAGTGTGAAATAGGACCTGTAACTTTATGCCATTTATCCCTTATTTTGCAGTGATGTCATTACAACATGCCTACTCTCACTAAAATCCATTTGCTAAGAATGTGTGAACTATTCAGAGCTGATCTTAGCGCTACATGTACTTTGCAGAGCACCTGGATGTAACTCTCATCCTCTGATTACGAGTGCCAGCTTATCACAATACAGAATTTGGTGTATTCATATATATACCATTCTGCATATCGACAATCATAAAGTCAACATGCAAGAGATTGGCAGCAGTATGCAAGCGCAAGTGTACCAACAAAGTTCTAATGCACCTTAAAGTACATGGTGCTTTACCAGCATATCTACTGTTATACTGCCGACACTGTTATAATGGTTTAAGCTGCATTTTAACTTTGTTGTTACACTGATGCTGGCATTCTGCTGCTGATCTCCTGCCGTTCAACATTGTGATTATCGAACAAGTATATATATCCCATTCCTACTGTAGTACTATATTGCAGCTCCTAAACTGAGCTACAGAAGACATCAAGAATATGGAAAAACATTCTAAACACTTTTTGAATGTTACAATTTTTTATTCAAATGTAGGACATTTATCATTTAGATTTACTTTGGGTTAGATAAACTGATGCTTCCTTCTATTCTACTGATTTTACAGCAGTTACAAAGAATATTCAATTGGAAAGTTACAGTTATGGTTTATTATTTTTTTTACAAAGTGTCATTGAGATTAGACAAATGTCAGATAACTGATAAGTAGAGAACAGGAAGGCCACTATCAATTAGAACCCCCTAAAAAATATATTGTAAGGCCACTAATTTCCCACCGGCCAACAAATCTCCATTACATTACATAATAAATTATTCTTACAAAATGCAGACCAGCTCTGCATTGACAGCAAAGTACTGTAGGTGCGTGATGTTTCAAATCCTGGTCTACAACATATTTAAGATTCCAAATATAATCAACACAATTTAGTGGTAAAAACAAAACATTGTACAAACTCTCACAAACACTATACATGGGTTGGCATTGAAATCCTGGCAGTCGGAATCCTGAGCATGCCGACATCAGCATCCCAACAATCAGAATCCCAACTGATCATGGTAAGAATTTTAACCCTACCCCTAATCCTAACCCACCCCTTTTACAGCCTAATCCTAACCTCTCCCACCCCGCAGCCTAACCCTAACCATCCCGCTAGTGCCTAATCCTAACCCCAACTCCAGTATTCACCATCGGGATGTGTTTGGATTCTGACTGTCGGGATCCTGATGTTGGTATTCTGACCACATTCCCAATACATTTTAGTTTTGTCTAAAACTACAGATGTGTCCTCACACACCTAGCCTCAAAATTCCATTTGGCGCTAGATGGCTGGAGTGACCTAGCTATGTCGAACGCTGTATTATAGCGACTTTTTCTTTACATTTTAATTTTATTCACTTCACAGATGCAGTGAAACACCTCTCAATCTGTACCAGAGACATCGGGCTGTGACTTTAACCATACAATAATTAGTTTTAAACACATACAATACAAAGTTGCACAAGTAGCATAACAGAACTCGGTGTGAGAAAAAGTCATGGCTGCTGCATAGTAGCACTTCGTACACAGATTCAGACTCGGACACAGATATAAAGTGTTGTGTATTAAATTACTTAGTGCAGTCTCATGAAGTGGTTTTGTCACAACACATTGCGGCAAAGACACACAACTGAGTGAAGAAAGACATGAAAAAAAAACCCCAGTAAGCACACTTCAGCATAACAAGTTGTGCAGCTTTGAAACCGATTTCAAAGGTATATGTGTGTAAACATAATAACAATTTGTCAAATATGATTCATGAAGACATATTTGTTTCCTATGCAGTCCAATGGCAAAGTACCTGAAGGCAATGAAAGCATTCTCCTCAAGGACCCAGGTGATGGGTGGGAGGGTTGGGGGGGGGAGGTTACAAGCAGTGTGCTAAGAGGTAAGAAGGTTCCTCCAGGATACCAGAGCCCACAGTATTTGTACTGTAGTGTGGATTGTGTGCAGAATTAGGGTGATGCATATCCAGTTACACTGTATATCTTAGACTTCTGCAGCACTTTTAACTTGGGTGTGGGGAGGGGACCTTGGAGGAGACCTGTCTCCAGACAATGGCAATGAAGTTCTGCCACTGAGGTAGTCTATTAACTTAAGGGATTCTCCAGCTCCTAAGATCCCCACTTCATAACACTGTACCTTCATGAATGTCATATTGGTGGAACCCCTCCATTTGTGCAACCCCCATCATTGGTTTAAATATGATAGCCACCGATACACTGCAATCACTACTGCTGATTGTAATACATCTAAGTATTCAGTCTTACAGGATGAAATGCAGCAGTGGAGAGGTAGAATGATTTTTTTTGTCCTTTAAATTCATAATTAATCTATAAGCTCATAATATACTATAATAGATATGACAAGTCCTCTATAAATAAATAAATTAATAAAAAGTAAAGAACAATGTAAACTATTTCATGCCTAACAAATGATTTACAGTAGCTTAATCTTCAATATCCATGAAAGAACATATTATGTATACAGTATGAACTATGGAGTTATGTAATTTGCATGTTGTCAAATAAGTATGATGATTCGTCATTTGCGGAAATCTCACATTGGCCAGGTCTTAAAAGATACATTATATATCAGACTTCTCTCATCAAGTAATAATGCAAATAGTTATATTTTCTATCTTATAAGAAACCTCACATGACAGTTCTTTTGTTACAAAAACTCACCTGACCACTGACTGAAACATTTTCTTTTAAAGTTTTGTTCCCAAGTCCTGAATAATCAGCATCAATTAGATTTTCTACAGGGACATTTTCATTTGGTTTCCTATAAGTAAAGTCACTTTCACTGGAATCCAAAGCAACACACACATTGTACGAGTAGGGAAATGGTAAAGTCCCATCACTATACATGGAGAGCACCCTGGGATCAACTGGAGGATACAGATTTGTACTTAGAGAAGTAAAGGTTGGGGAAGGTTTTGATTCTTTGCATTTTGATATAATGACCAACAAAACAGTAACAATAAATAAGAAGGAAATGAGAGCAAGTGCGATCACTAAGTACAGCTGTAGATTGGATTGGGGATCTTCATCTTTCAGCTTGTTACTGAGTTTAGGAACCACCTGTTGGAAATTATCTGCAACAATGAGACTTATGGTTACTGTAGCTGAAAGGAAGGGGTCTCCATTGTCTTTCACTATCACCACAACCTTGTGATTCAATATATCCTTCTCATGAAAGACACGTGATGTCCTGATCTCACCCGTGTGCTGACTGATGGTAAAGTGAGATGGTTCTGACACTTGTATGAAGTGATACGAGAGCCAAGCATTATGTCCAGAGTCTGCATCCACTGCAACTACCTTAGTTATTAATGATCCTTGTTCAGAGGCAAAAGGGACCATCTCAAACACAGCTGGGCCACCACTGTCTGCTGATGGGTATAAGATCTTTGGTGCATTATCATTCTGATCCACTATGCGGATAATTAGTGTTGCATTACTGCTCAGAGATGGGGATCCATTGTCTCTAGCCATTACTTGTATTAGAAACTCCTTGTGTTGCTCATAATCAAATGATCTCTGAGCATAGAGAACCCCAGTCTCTATATTGATGGACAGATAAGAGGACACTGGGAGATCATCTGTATTATTGCTAGATATTGCATAAATAATTTTAGCATTGTCCCCAGTATCAGGATCTGATGCTTGTACACTGTATATTGAAACTCCTGGTAAGTTGTTCTCTGGCACATTAGCAACATAAGTAGATTTCATAAATATTGGTGAATTGTCATTAACATCTGATATCTCCAATGTCATGGTTCTTCTGTTGGAAAGTGGGGGAGATCCTCTATCAGTAGCTACAATTGTGATGTTATAACTAAAAACTTTCTCTTTGTCCAATGCACTTTTTGTAAGAAGTCTGTAGTAACTGTTAGAGGATAATAAATTAAATGGTATATCTTCTAGGATGTAACAGTCAACTTCCCCATATTCTCCAGAATCCTGATCATGAACTTCAATCAGAGCTATCATTGTACCTGGCTCACAATCCTCAGGAATAGGACTAGAGAATGAGGTGATAGATATCTCTGGAACATTGTCATTTTCATCTGTTACTTCTATCATAATATTGGAATGAGCAACAAGACCACCTCCATCCTTTGCTTGAACAGAGAGTTCATAGTTTTTTGTTATTTCAAAATCCAGATTTCTATTTATTTTAATTTCCCCATTTGTAGGGTGAATAGTAAAAATCCCTGTATGATGGAGATCTCCTGAGGTTTTAGTGAAAGAATATGTGATCTCTGCATTTATCCCTTCATCTCTGTCAGTTGCATTTAATACAATAACAGTGAAGTTAATTGGAATATTTTCTTTTAGGGTGACTTTATACATGTCCTGAGTAAACGTAGGAGCATTATCATTGGCATCAGTAACAATGACTTTTACCAAAGCAGTCCCAGACTTCACTGGGTTTCCTCCATCCAAGGCTGTTAAAATTAATTCATAAACATTTTGTGTCTCTCGATCTAAAGGTTTCTCTAACACAAGTTCTGGAAATTTTTTCCCATCTGCTTTGGTGATTTCAGTAAGTGTAAAATACTTATTGTTACTGAGCCTGTATGTCTGTACTGAATTAATACCAATATCCGGATCGTCTGCATTTTGTAAAAGAAATCTGGCTCCTGGTGATGTAAATTCAATAATTTCCAAAATTATTTTGTTATGAAAAAAATGTGGAAAATTATCATTTACATCCTGAATTTCTACTTTAACATTGAAAATATTAAAGGGATTTTCAACCACAGCATCAAAGGTTAGGAAGCAGGTAGCTGCTGCCCCACACAGTGTCTCTCTGTCTATCCTGTCCTTAATGTACAGATTCCCATTATCTACATTAACATAAAAATATTTCTCTGATACACGAGATACAATTCTCAGTTTCCTAGATGAGAGCTGTTTAATATCTAATCCAAGGTCTTCTGCAATATTTGCTATAACAGAGTCTTTTCTCATTTCTTCTATAATAGAATAATGAGTCTGACCAGAGACAGAATGACACAGCCATGATAATAAGAAGGAAAATATTACTTGCCATCTGATTCCTTTGTATGTCTGTGTGTCAGGTTCCATCTTTTGCATCTGAACTCTTTTACAAAATATCCTTTAAAAAGGCTACTATCTGTAATCCAGTGATTAGAAAATATCCAAAATCTTTTTCTTTTTATGCCTTGTCCTTTTGTAAAGGAGAATATGTTAAAAACATCCTTTAGTCTTTTTATAGAGAATCCAGAAAATGGCTGTGTGTCTTCCTGCAGATCTGCAGTGTGTGTAAGTGATGAAAATACCAGTGGATCTCTAGCTCTGTTTTCTTCTCCTTATTGGTCAAACAGCGGCGCTCTGAGGTGAAAATGTGGAACTGCAGTTCTACGAAATAATTTTTCCAAATATACACTTAAAGAATTATACATATATTTGGTGACTTTTCCCCCCAATTTTATTAAAAGAATCATATTTATTTCTGCTCTATTTTATAATTAAGTAAGCACAACAGACAACAAAATTTCTAATAATTGTGTTTACAGAACATAACATTCATAACAAAACAAAACTATTACTGTATATAGATATGCTGCAATGTTGTCTTGTACTGTAAGTCGGTGTTTTTCAATTTTGCTCATTTGTTTATGTACTTTGTTAGGCACTGCAGTACCCGTGTGGTGCCATACAAATAAAGGAAAATAATAATATAATAATAATATAATAATAATAATAATAATAATAATAATAATAATAATATGAAGTATTATATGTAATAAATATATAAGAAACTGCATAACAGGAATAGAAAGATTCTGATTGCAGCAATTATAACTGACAGCCCAGAAGCAACAGTACAACCTGCAGTATCAGAGCTATTTTATAACTTTTCTAAAAACCTATTATTCAAGTAGTGCCGTGCATTTTCCCTCAATTTTGTGGGCTGTGGTTCTTCTTATTAATCTGGTTGTTCTGTGGTGAGAGAAAGTTGTTTTTCTTTAAAGAAGGTAATAGCTAAGGTGATGCCTAAGTCTGAGGTATTGTTCACTATAAGTGGGCAACAGCTTCAATATTATGTACCTCATTGCTAATGCAACAGCATATAGTATACAAGGTTATGAGTTGCAAGACATGTGCTCTTCTCTATTGGCATATACTGTCTGGTTAATGATTATTTCAGTATACATTTAGGATGAAGTCTAAAAAATACACTAGATTGTAAAGTATAAAAAATACAGTGTACTGTATTGTAAAACTTGGAAACTTAAAGACATCCTTCTACCAGGTACTACATATCTTTTTTATTACTTTATTACTCATTGTCTTTAATGCTTTGTATATAATTACTTTGTTATTCTATGTCTCCAAGGTAAGGCATAGGTTTGGTGCCTAATATAATACACTCTCAAAGAGGCCTATTCATGATCCAATACAGGTACAAAAATTTTTTTTGTAACGGGCCTATTCACTATTTATGGCCATTTTCAGAGTTTGATTGTGAGAGGCAATGTCATTCTTATGGGAAGGAGGTCTGAGGTTGCGAAAAGGGATAAAAGTCGATCCCTCCTCTACCTCTGCATTCTGACACCTGCAGACTCAGCTCAGCCATGCACAGTTGGCCGGGTCAGCAGAAGTAAATATCACTTCTACTTCTATAGCAGTGTTAGGGACTGCAGGGATAGCTGCTTTTCAAAGAAACTGTCTGTGCACTTGGGAAATACTGAATTGCTACAGTAGTTAAGCATCCACAGCTACATTTGGTGAGTTAGATACTTAAATATTGGAATGAAGGCCACCCAAATCCTGGTAATTAATGTGCTTAGATCTCTCCCAAGCTTGCATCCGCCATGTGACACAGGTGGAGGATAATTATGTGTAATATAATTTGGCCCAGGAGAGGACATAGCCAACTGTAAGTAAACCTGATGATAGATATTCTTGAACTGTTGTGCTTCTAGAATTAAGCTACCAATTCATTGTTTTTGTACTAATTAAACTACCTACATATGTGTCATCAAAGTATTGCAAATGTTCAGTATTATTTTTACAGTATGCTTTGTGATATCCAGTAAGGTCTCATGGTTGAGTGTCATTCGGAGAACTCCTGAAAGTAACTTGCAATAATGTGTGCAAGTTTCAGTGCTCTGTAGGCATGACACACAGCTACAGAAAATAAAGAAAATAAAAGTAGACAACAAAAGACATTTTACTACAATGAGTTCTTTGTGAAATACAAATGCTTTTTTGATAGTGACTCAAATAATAATCAAAGTATACTGTTCCTTTGATTAGATATATTTATGTAAGAGCAAATTTCATGTTTAACCACTTGCCAGGCATGGTTACATTGATTACAACCACACCAGGCTGTACATTATCTGACCTGGTTGCAAACAATTTGACCATTCAGAAGCACAGAGTGACCGACTGCCAGAAAATATTCTTCAAATATATTTGCCAAATGACAGAGGGACCTCCCTGCCCCATAGCTCCCCACTATCTGCCGTGCTGCCAATCACTGCTGATAGTTCAGCATGGCAGCACCCCTCCACCCGGCAGCTGTAGAGAGGAGCAGCCACTAGAGAAATGTAAAATAAACTCCCCAGGGCCCCCTGGCGCGTATCTGAGCAGCCACTGGAGAAATCAAAGTCACAACGACCATGATAGTCCCAATGTTCCAATGATGTTGTTCCAATATTCTGATGTTTAATAAAACATTATTTTACAAATGTTATATTTTTTTAAATAAAATAATTTTGGATAAATTCTACATAGATGACCTTGACCTAATTCAATCATAAACAAACCCAACAATATCTGAGCGGTTTTTGGAAGACAAATTCACCAGTTAAGTAGTTAACAATAAATGTGCAATATCCATCACCAACTTGGTGACCCTCATTATTTACCTTGCAGCTGCGTTATTTGCCAGAACCATTCTGCTTTGAGAATATGAGACCTCAGAGCTGAATGCTCTGTAGTTTGGATACCACTGGAAAGTGGTCCTCCATCTATGATCAGGAGAACTAGATCACACAATACAGGGGGCACTAGTTTCTCATCGCAATTTCAGTATCCAATACAACATGAAACAAGTAAATAACACTGAAATAGTTACATATTGATGATCTATGTGAATTTTACAAAAAATATTTAAAATTTAGTAACATTTCATTTTGTTTTACTCTTAAATTCCATATATAATCAATGCACTTTATTGAAAGAAAAGATCTTGTAGAAACTCATACAGTATTTGCAATATCAGTCAGCAATAAAGAAGTCACTATGACACTTGTACAAGTAATATTGATCTAAGTACGCTGCCCATGTTATCATATGGGCACACTTACTTAGATGCATGCACACTTCCTAGTCATGGGCACACTTGATGCACTTGGCTTGCTGCAAATATAGCAAGCTGCAGGCTAGATGTGCATGGCTACATCTGTACTACAGTAAGGAACAAGGTGTGCCACATACAGACAATCAGACATTAATCCTTCATTATTCAATGAATTGTTTGAGGTGGAAATCAGAGCACAGCTTTCAAGAATCAGCATTATTATTTTATAGAAATTATACCTTGATATAAAAGCATGTAAAGGCAAAAATCCATTTATCTAGATTTAAGATTTGCATGTTTAAATAAGACACCATCAAATGTATTGCAACTTTATTTGGTGACAGTGGCGCATTTATTATGGGTGGAGGGATTGTGGGGCACTTGGGTGCCTGGATCAGGGGGGGGGGGGCACACTGCACACCATGCACCCATTCAACATACAGATGTGACCTCATACACCTTTCACTTTTTCCTTCATTTAACATGAATTGTTTAGTATGGCTAAGATGCTCCACCAAAGTAGTGATTGGATGGATTCACAATTTTTTTTGTTGCAAAATAATTTGTATAAAGAAGCAGATAAAAAAACTGTAGCTTATCTCAAGAAAAATCACAAGGTTTGGCTATGTCGCAGATTTTATGGCATGGCAAATTTGGCCATATGCCTTAAAAGGGGAAAGGTGTATATTGACACATTTGCACTAACCTCTTTGTCAGCACTGTGGGTATCATTGAGAACATAGCGCTAGATCTATGTTTACAGAGATCTGCACCATAGATATCACTGAAAACATGATACTGGCACATATTCCCAGAGATCTGTGCATGCGCACTATGGAAATCACTGGGAAAATGCCACTTGCCAGAAGTCTATTACATTAAGTTCCAAGCCAGTAAGAGAAGAGGAGCCCAAATGGTGGTTGCACACATGCTCTTCTCTCTTGAACTGCCCCTGTCCAGTGGTCAGATTAGGTGAAAAATATGGTATTATAGGGAGCACACTTCAGTACAGCTAGTTGGTTGGGGGAGCAACCAAGGTGAGCAAACCAAATAACATTGGGGGTCATTCCGAGTTGTTCGCTCGCAAGCTGCTTTTAGCAGCTTTGCACACGCTAAGCCGCCGCCTACTGGGAGTGAATCTTAGCTTATCAAAATTGCGAACGAACGATCAGCAGAATTGCGAATAGACACTTCTTAGCAGTTTCTGAGTAGCTCCAGACTTACTCGGCATCTGCGATCAGTTCGGTGCTTGTCGTTCCTGGTTTGATGTCACAAACACAACCAGCGTTCGCCCAGACACTCCTCCATTTCTCCTGCCACTCCCGCGTTTTTCCCAGAAACGGTAGCGTTTTTTCACACATACCCATAAAACGGCGAGTTTACGCCCAGAAACACCCACTTCCTGTCAATCACATTACGATCACCATAACGAAGAAAAAACCTCGTAATGCCGTGAGTAAAAAACCTAACTGCATAGCAAATTTACTTGGCGCAGTCGCACTGCGGACATTGCACATGCGCATTAGCGACTATTCGCTCCGTTGCGAGAAAAAAATAACGAGCGAACAACTCGGAATGACCCCCATTATGCAGAGCCTGACAATCTCTCAAATGTTGTTCAGAAAGATAAGCCAATTTCCAGTGCAGTCAATGTTTTACAAAGGTCCTCCAGCTCCTAAGACTTTGTCTCATTAATAAGTGTATCTCTATACATACCATGTTGATGGGTTCGCTTTATAGGGTGCTCTATCATTAGCTTTAAAATGATAACCACAGGTCCCATGAAATCACTGTGGCTGTCAGCAATGCAACTAATTGTTAAGTCTCAAGAAGTGGTTTTTAGGAGTCCTTTTTATTATGATTTTCATTTATTGTTAAATGATACGCTAATGAAAGTTAAGTAACAGTGACTACAAAAACAGAATATGTATTTAAACATCAAAAACATTGTTGAATGTTTGTTTAATTACATCTGAAGACTTGTCTTGAACTATAAAAGTCAACAGTAATATCCATGACATAAGACATAAAAGTGAACTAAAGAGGTTATGTCATTAAAGGAAAATACTCAATAGATTAAAATAGACACATTCACCATACATTAAATGTCTGACCTTAAATGATAATGCAAACAATTACATACTATGGCCCTGATATATCAAGCCTTGGACAGTGATAAATTGCACATTGATAAAATACCAACCAATAAGCTCCAAAATTGTCATTTCCAAACACAGCTTGTAACATGGCAGTTAGGAGCTGATTGGCTGGTACTTAATCACCGTGCAATTTAGCATGCTCCATGGTTTGATAAATCTGGGTATATATATTATATGAAACCTCATATATATTCTGTGCTATAGAAACTCACCTGAATACTGACTGGAAATGTTTCTTTTAAAGTTTCGTTCCCAAGTCCTGAATCATCAGCATCAATGAGATTTTCTACAGGGACATTTTCATTTGGTTTCCTATAGGTAAAGTCACTTTCACTAGAATCCAAAGCCACACACACATTGTATGAGTAGGGAAATGGTAAAGATCCATCGCTATACATGGAGAGCATCCTGGGATCAACTGGAGGATACAGATTTGTACTTAGAGAAGTAAAGGTTGGTAAAGGTTTTGATTGTTTGCATTTTGATATAATGACCAACATAACAGTTACAATAAATAACAAGGAAATGAGAGCAAGTGCGATCACTAAGTACAACTGTAGATTGGATTGGGGATCTTCATCTTTCAATTGATTACTGAGTTTAGGAACCACCTGTTGAAAATTATCAGCAACAATGAGACTTAAGGTGACTGTAGCTGATAGAGAGGGGTCTCCATTGTCCCTCACCATCACCACAACCTTGTGATTCAATATATCCTTATCTTGAAAGACACGGGATGTCCTGATTTCACCTGTGTGGTGACTGATAGTAAAGTGAGATGATTCTGACACTTGTATGAAGTGATATGAGAGCCAAGCATTATGTCCAGAGTCTGCATCCACTGCAACCACCTTAGTTATCAAAGTACCTTGCTCAGAGGCAAAAGGTACCATCTCAAACACTGCTGGGCCACCGCTGTCTGCTGATGGGTACAAGATCTTTGGTGCATTATCATTCTGATCCACTATGCGGATAATTAATGTTGCATTGCTGCTCAGAGATGGGGATCCATTGTCTCTAGCAGTTACTTGTATTAGAAACTCCTTGTACTGCTCATAATCAAATGATCTCTGAGCATAAAGAACCCCAGTCTCTATATTAATGGAAAGATAAGAGGACACCGGGAGATCTTCTGTATTAGAGCTGGAAATTGAATAAATAATTTTAGCATTGTCTCCAGTATCAGGGTCTGCTGTTTGTACACTGAATATTGAGGAGCCTGGTAAGTTGTTCTCTGGCACATAAGCAATATAAGTAGATTTCTTAAATATTGGTGGATTGTCATTAACATCTGATATCTCCAGCCTGATGGTTCTTCTGCTGGACAGTTGGGGAGATCCTTTATCAGTTGCTAGAAGTGTGATGTCATAGGAAGATGCTTTCTCTCTGTCCAGAGCACTTGCTGTAATAATTCGGTAATATCTAGCAGATGATGATATCAACTGAAAAGGTACTTTTTCAATTATTTCACAGTCAACATTTCCATTTCCCCCTGCGTCTTGATCATGCACTTCAATTAGAGCTATATTTGTGCCAGGTAAGGAATCCTCAGGAATAGGACTAGACAAGGATGTGATAGATATCTCAGGAGGATTGTCATTATCATCAGTTACCTCTATCAATACCTTGGAATGTGCAATAAGGCCACCTCCATCCTTTGCTTGTAAAGAGAGTTCATAATTACTTGTCATTTCAAAATCCAATTTTTTAATTACTTTAATTTCTCCATTTGTTTGGTGAATACTAAATACACCTGTGTGGTGAACGTTTTGTGAAGTTTTGGTAAAGGAATACATTATCTGTGCATTGAATCCTTCATCTTTGTCTGTTGCATCCACTATAATTACTGTGGAGTTGATTGGGCTATTTTCATTTATGCTGACTTTATACAAATCTTGTGTAAATACTGGGGCATTATCATTGACATCAGTAACAACTGCTTTAATTAAGACTGTACCACTTCTAGCAGGATTTCCTCTATCCAAGGCTGTTAAAATGAGTTCATGAACATTTTGTGTCTCTCGATCTAAAGGTTTCTCTAGCACAAGCTCTGGAGATTTACTCCCATCACTACTGATTTTCTCATGCAGTGTAAAATACTGATTGTCACTGAGCCTGTATGTCTGTACAGAATTCAGACCAATATCAGGATCTTCTGCATTTTGTAAAGGAAATTTTGATCCCGATAATGTAGATTCAATCATTTCTACAATTATATTTTCATGAAAAAACATTGGGGAATTATCATTTATATCCTGAATTTCTACTTTAACACTAAAAACATTTAAAGGAATTTCAACCACTATATCAAAGGTTAGGAAGCAGGTAGCTGCTGCCCCACAGAGTGTCTCTCTGTCTATCCTATTCTTAATGTACAGATTCCCATTATCTACATTTACATAAAAATATTTCTCCGATACACGAGATACAATTCTCAGTTTCCTAGATGAGAGATGTTTAATATCTAATCCAAGGTCTTCTGCAATATTTGCTATAACAGAGTCTTTTCTCATCTCTTCTACAATAGAATAATGAGTCTGACCAGAGACTGAATGACACAGCCATGATAATAAGAAGGGAAATATTACTTGCCATCTGATTCCTTTGTATGTCTGTGTATCAGGTTCCATCTTTTGCATCTGAAATCTTTCACAAAATATCCTTTGAAAAGGCTAGTATCTGTAATCCAGTGATTAGAAAATATCCAAAATGTTTTCGTGTTTTGCCTGATCCAATTGTTCAGGAGCATATGAAAAAATATACTACATTCTGTGTTAGGAGAATCCAGAAAATGGCTGTGTGTCTTCCTGCAGATCTGCAGTGTGTGCGAGTGATGAAAATACCAGTGGATCTCCAGCTCTGTTTTCTTCTCCTTATTGGTCAAACAGCGGCGCTCTGAGGTGAAAATGTGGAACTGCTATTCTATGAAATGATTTTTCCAAGTATCTACTTAAAGAATTATACATATATTTGTTGATTTTTTTTTCAATTTTAGTCAAAAGAAACATGTTTATTTCAATTCTGAAATAATTTTGAGTTCAGCACTATATGGCACATTTCTAATAATGTTCATAACATTCTAAACTAAAATGAATAATAATTCATCTTTCTATTAAGTACATAAGAAACTGCATGCCAGACATAGAAAGATTCTTGTTGCAGCAACAGTCCATATAACAGTCCAGCAGCAGCAGTGTGACCTGCAGTATCAGAGTGGTTTTATACCTTTTCTAAAAACCTATTATTCAAATAGTGCAGTGCCTTCCCCTAGATGTTGTTGGCTGTGATTCTCCCTATTAATCTGGTAATTTTATGCCAAGTCAACAGCTTAAATATTATCTGCACATTGTTGCTAATGCTACATGAGTGAGATAACATATTTCAGCATATATAAAAAGGTATGAGTTGTAAGACATCTTCTCTTCTCTAGTGGCATTTGGTGTAAATATCAAAAGTACTGTAGATAGTAAATGCAGAAAACTTAAAAACATTCTGCCACCAGGTACTACTGTACATAGCTTTTTATTGTTGTATTAGTAGTGGTTTGTGCACTTTATATATTATTACTTTGCCAGAATATATTTTAAAGGTATGGCCCCTAATATAATGTTCTCTCTATGAGCTCAGCTCTCTCCCAAATTTGCCTTCTCCATGTGACACAGGTGAAAGACTATAATGAATGATGGATTATGTCCCAGACAGGATATAGACTAAGAGAACCTGGTGATAGATTTTCTTAAAATGTTATACTTATAGATATACTGCAAGCAGCAAATACATTGGGTTTGTACTATTGAAACTACCTATTGTCTGTTGTACTATTGAAACTACCTATTGTTTGCAAATGACTATTTACAGTAGTAATATAACCATGTGGACAGTACCTGTGTAATCAAACCATTGCAAATGTTCAGTACTATTTTTGCGGTGAGCTTTGTAAACGTACATTAAAGTCTGAGATCTGCATGTCACTAGGAGACAGGAGGCGACTTAAAATACAATTTACACTGGTTTCACTGTTCTGTAGCCCCAAAACAGAGCTACAGAAAATAAAAAATAAAAACAGACGACAAAGGAAATCTTACAAAAGTTTTTTCATTATGATTCAACTAATAATTAAAGGATACTATTTATTTGATTAGATACATTTAAAGGGAAGGTAGGTACGCGACTGGTGGTCCGGAGCCAGACGGTCACAATACCGATGCTGGAATCCCACCGCCTTACAGTCCCGACAGTCAGCATGCTAACTAACAGGGACTATTCCCACTCATGGGTGTCCATGACACCTGAGACGGGCTTCGTTGTGCTCGCCCCCCCCCTCTGCCAGGCATCTGAAAGGCAGGATTTTGATGTCAGTATGGTGACGGTGGTCTCCTGAACGCTGGTCAAGCAAACCCAACCCATTTAGAGTGCACATTAAGTTTAACAGTAAAATGTGCAATATTCATCGCCAACTTTGGGAATGTCATTATTTACCTAGCAGCTGTGTCATTGCACAGTTTCTGGAACCATTCTGCATTAAGACTATGAGATCTCAGAGCTGAATGTAGTTTGGACACCACTGGAAGGTAATTCTCCATTTCTGACCTGGAGAACCAGATCACACAATACAGGGAATGCTAGTTACAAAATATTTCATTTCTTTATCTAAGTTACAGAGAGCAACGGAAAATAAAATAAGTAAATAACACTGAAATATTTATACTATAATTCACTTCACTTCATGAATTGTTTAAATTTTTTTAAAATTCAGTAAATTTATATTTTGGTTGACTATCAAATTACAGATATAATTAATGCACTTTATTGGAAGAAAAGTCACTTTGTAAAAATAATTTTTAGTGTGGAAATCAGAGTACAGCTATCAAGAATCATCATTGTTAATGTAATGAAAACAACAGTAGTAAAACAAGGTTTAAACATTAATGTTGAAGCATGTAATTAAAGAGAAAAATCAATTTACAGTACCTAGGTTTAGATTTCGCAAGTTTAACTAAATAAAACACTATCAAATATACTGAAACTTAATCTGGTGATCAAATTGGGTGTAAGATATGGTAATGTAGGGGGCATACTGCAGTCCAGTAAGCTGTGCATTTTGTAAATTGCCTTATCAGGTGGGCAAACCAAGTAACACTATGCAGAGTCTGACAACCAATCAAATGTTTTTTTTTTTTTAATGAAAATAAGCCTATTTCCAATGCAGTCAAAGTTTTACAAAGGTCCTATAGCTACTAAGACCTATTCTCAATAATCAGTGTATCTCTATAAATACCACCTTGTTCCCTTCTATTGGGTCTGCTATCATCAAATTAAAATAATAACAGAGATCCCCTGAAATCACTGTTGATTTCTTTCTTTTTAAGTCTCAAGACTTAAGTCCATTTTACTGTGATTTTCATTTATTGTTAGACTATATATACTAATAAACATGAGAGACAATAAAAATAGTAACAACTACAACAGAATATATTATAAACATCAAGAACATTGTCAAATATTTGTGTTATTAAATCTGAAGACTTGTTTTGAAATATAAATTTAAACAGTAATATCCATGACATAAAATATCCATATGAACTACTGTATCAAGTTATAGAATTTGTCATTTAATGAAACGGCACACAAAATCCAAATAGATACATTCGCTGTACATCAAACTTCTGACCTAAAATAATGCTGCAAACAATTACATTTTATATCTAATATATAAAACCTCATAAGACATTTTGAATTTTACAAAAACTCACCGGATCACTGACTGGAAGTGTTTCTTTTAAAGTTTTGTTCCCAAGTCCTGAATCATCAGCATCAATGAGATTCTCTACAGGGACATTTTCATTTGGTTTCCTATAAGTAAAGTCACTTTCACTGGAGTCCAATGCCACACACACATTGTATGAGTAGGGAAATGGTAAAGATCCATCGCTATACATGGAGAGCACCCTGGGATCCACTGGAGGGTACAGACTTGTACTAAGAGATGTAAAGGTTGGTGAAGGTTTTGAATGTTTGCATTTTGATATAATGACCAACAAAACAGTTACAATAAATAACAAGGAAATGAGAGCAAGTGCGATCACTAAGTACAGCTGTAGATTGGATTGGGGATCTTCATCGCTGAGCTTGTTACTGAGTTGAGGAACCACCTGTTGGAAGTTATATGCAACAACTAGACTTAATGTGACTGTAGCTGAATGAGAGGGGTCTCCATTATCCTTCACCAACACCACAACTTTGTGTTTAAATATATCCTTCTCTTGGAAGACACGTGATGTCCTGATTTCACCAGTGTGCTGACTGATGGTAAAGTGAGATTGTTCTGACATTTGTATGAAGTGATATGAGAGCCAAGCATTATGCCCAGAGTCTGCATCCACTGCAACCACCTTAGTTATTAATGATCCTTGTTCAGAAGCAAAAGGGACCATCTCAAACACAGCTGGGCCACCACTGTCTGCTGATGGGTACAAGATCTTTGGTGCATTATCATTTTGATCAACTATGCAGATAATTAGTGTTGCATTGCTGCTCAGAGATGGGGATCCATTGTCTGTAGCAGTCACCTGTATTACAAATTCCTTGTGCTGCTCATAATCAAATGATCTCTGAGCATAGAGAGCCCCAGTCTCTATATTGATGGACAGATAAGTGGACACTGAGAGATTTTCTATATTATGGCTGAATATTGAATAAATAATTTTAGCATTGTCCCCAGTATCAGGGTCTGATGCTTGTACACTGTATATTGAGGCTCCGGGTAAATTGTTCTCTGGCACATAAACAACATAAGTAGATTTCCTAAATATTGGTTGATTGTCATTTACATCTGATATCTCCAATCTGATGGTTCTTCTTCTGGAAAGTGGGGGAGATCCTCTGTCAGTAGCTACAATTGTTATGTTATAAGTTGATAATTTCTCTCTGTCCAGATAAGTTCTTGAAACTATCCTGTAATAACTTTCAGATGAAAGTAAATCAAAAGGGATTTCTTCAATAATTTTACAGTCAACTTCTCCATTTTCTCCTGAATCTAGATCATGAACTTTGATCAGCGCTATCATTGTACCTGGCTCACAATCCTCAGGAATAGGCGTAGAGAATGAGGTGATAGATATCTCTGGAACATTATCATTCTCATCTGTTACTTCTATCAATACCTTAGAATGAGCAACAAGACCACCTCCATCCTTTGCTTGCACAGACAGTTCATAGTTCTTTATTACTTCAAAGTCCAATTGTTTAATTATTTTAATGTACCCATTTATAGGGTGAATACTAAAAATTCCTGTATGATGGAGATCTCCTGAGGTTTTGGTAAAAGAATATGTGATCTCAGCATTTATCCCTTCATCTCTGTCAGTTGCATTTAATACAATAACTGTTGAGTTAATTGCAATATTTTCTTTTAGGGTGACTTTATACATGTCCTGAGTAAACATAGGAGCATTATCATTAGCATCAGTAACAATGACCCTTACCAAAGCAGTACCAGACTTCACTGGGTTTCCTCCATCGAATGCTGTTAAAAACAATTCATGAACATTTTGTGTCTCTCGATCTAAGGATTTCTCTAGCACAAGCTCTGGAGATTTACTCCCATCACTGCTGATTTTCTCACTCAGTATAAAATGCTGATTATCACTGAGCCTGTATGTCTGTACTGAATTCATACCAATATCTGGATCTTCTGCATTTTGTAGTACAAATCTGGTTCCTGGTGATGTAAATTCAATAACTTCCAAAATAAGTTTGTTATGAAAGAATTGTGGATAATTATCATTTACATCCTGAATTTCAATTCTGACCTTAAAAATTTTAAAGGGGTTTTCAACCACAGCATCAAAGGTTAGGAAGCAGGTAGCTGCTGCCCCACACAGTGTCTCTCTGTCTATCCTGTCCTTAATGTACAGATTTCCATCATCTACATTTACATAAAAATATTTCTCTGATACATGTGATACAATTCTCAGTTTCCTAGATGAAAGCTGTTTAATATCTAATCCAAGGTCTGCTGCAATATTTGCTATAACAGAGTATTTTCTCATCTCTTCTATAATAGAATAATGAATCTGAGCAGAGACTGAATGACACATCCATGATAATAAGAAGGAAAATATTACTTGCCATCTGATTCCTTTGTATGTTTGTGTAGGAGGTTTCATCTTTTGCAACTGAAATCTTCCGCAAAATGTCTCTTTTAAAGGTTAGTATCTGTAATCCAGTGAATAGAAATGTCCAGATGTTTTCCTTGATGGAATTGTTCAGTAAATATGTTAAAAAATAATTTTAGTCTTTGTAGATAATCCAGAAAATGGCTGTGTGTCTTCCTGCAGATCTGCAGTGTGTGAGTGATGAAAATACCAGTGGATCTCCAGCTCTGCATTCTTCTCCTTATTGGTTAAACAGCGGCGCTCTGAGGTGAAAATGCGGAACTGCAATACTATGAAATTATGTTTCCAAATATCCATTTAAACAGTCATACATATATTTGGTGATTTTTTTCTATTTTAATCAATATAAGCATTGATATTTTAATTCTAAAATATCATTAAGTCAGCACTATAGATAACATTTTTCATAATTGTGTTTATAGTACATAACATTCATAACAAAACAAACTAATAAGAACGGCCTTTATATAAAGTACATAAAAAGCTGAATTGCATGCATAGAGAAATTATGATTGCAGCAAATATAATTCAGTCCAGAAGCAGCAGTACAACCTACCAGAGCTGTTGTATATTGTGTATAAATCCTTACTATACAAGTAGTACAGTGCGTTTCTCTAGTAGCATATGGTATTCAGTTAAATATTATTTCAGTAACAGTATATCCAGAATGAAGTAAATATAAAGAAAAATAGATTGTAAAATCTTAAAATCATGAAGACATTCTGGCACTGGGTACTACAAAGAAATGTATTCCTTTATTACTTACTGGCTTTTGCAGTTTTTAACTAATTACTTTTTCTGAGATATGGCACCTGATATAATGTACTCTCTATGGAGCCTATTCATGATGCTTTATAGGCTCATTATATGTTTTTTTATGTGGCCATTAATTATTAGGGGCCTGATGGGGCTGCCTGGTATTCAGAAAACTCCAAAAATTTTAAATTTTCAGAGTTTGATTGCGGGAACCAATGTCAACTTCAGATGGTGTTAATTGCCAGAACCCTGATACTTCCTATGAACAAGAGGCCTGGGTTGTAAGAATTTACCCAAGGGTATCTCCCACTATCTCTGCATTGCAAGTCCCTGTGCAAACTCAGGTCACCCATGCCCAGATCAGCGGGAATAAATATCACTGCTACTTCTGTAGAAGTGTAAGGGATTGCAGGGAGAGCTGCTTTATGAGGTCACTGTCCCTGTACTGGAGCAATACTGAATTGCTCTGGTAAGTAGGTACCCATCCCTAGATCTTGCAGTGAGTTGGATACTTAATTATAGGGGGGGGGGGGGCAATGACCTTTCACTTATAATGAATATGCCTCTATGTGCTTAGCTCTCTCCCAATCTTGCATCTTCCATGTGACATAGGTGGAGGACCATGATGTGTGATGTAATCTGGCCCAAGAGAGGATGTAGAGTAAGAGAACCTAGTGACAGATTTTTTTTTAAATGGTATACTTATAAAATGATGCTGCCAATACATTAATTTAGTACTAATTAATACCTTTGTATTGTCTGCAGTGGAAGAGAGGATTGCAATTGCTATTTACAGTGATAATATCCATGTGGTGGTTAGATGTGTCATCATAGTATTGCAAATTATTCCTTATTTTTAGTGAGCTTTGTGAATGTCCACTAAGGTCTCACAGCTGAGTGTCATTTGGAGACCCCCTGGAGGTGACTTACAATACAAGGTGCACTAGTTTGACTGTTCTGTAGCTGTGACATAGAGCTATAGAAAATAAATCAAAAATATAAATAGCCAACAAAGGAAATCTTAATATAATGAGTGCTATGTAAATTGTAAACAGTTGTTTTTCATAGGGATTCAACTAATAATTAAAGTATACTGTTCCTTTGATTAGATACACTTATGTAAGAATGAACATCATGTTTAACATTAACATGCAATATCCATCGCCATATTGGTGGCATTGACTATTTACCTGGCAGCTGTGTAATTGCACATTTGCCATAACCATTTTGCTTTGAGAATATGAGATCTCAGAGCTGAATGTAGTTAGGAGACCAGTGGAAGGTGATTCTCCATCTCTGAGCAGGAAACCTAGATCACACAATACAGGGGGAGTTGGTTTTAAAATACTGCAGCTCTTCATCTCAATTACAGAAAACAATAGAAAATGAAACAAGTTAAAAGGACTGAAATATTAATATTTTGATGCTGTTTGTGAATGTAAGAACTAATTTTCAATTTCAAATTCAGTAAAGATTTTTTTACTATCAACTTACAAATATAATCAAAGCACTTTATTGGAATAAAAGTCACTTTGTAGAAACTTATATTTGCAATATCAGTCAGCAATTAGAATCAACTACGGAAATTTTAAAACATGTCATATTGAGCGAATGCTATACATTAAGTTCTTTCTTATAAAATTATATAGAACAGCAAAGAACAAGGTGCTACCTAAAGGATAGTAGGAGATTATCAGAATTTATTAGTTAATTATTTTTTGTGAGGAAATCAGAGCACAGCTTTCAAAAATCAGTGTTATTATAATGGAATCAACAATATTAAAAAGGAATTTAAACATTAATGTTATTAATGAGAGACTTCCATTTGTCTTAGTTTGGGTTTTGCATGTTTTAGTGAATGAAGCTCCATCAAATGGGGTGCAAGATATGGTAATATAAAGAGCACACTTCAGTCCTGTAAGATGTGCAGTTTGCAAACTACTTCATCAGGTAGTCAAACCAAGTAACACTACGCAGAGCCTGAAAATTCTCACATGTTGTTCATCAAGATAAACCAATTACAAATGCAGTCATGTTTTACAAGGGGTCCTCCAGCACTTAAGACCTCTATGCATTAACCAGTATATCTCTATACAATACATAACTTATTGATGGGTCCCCTCCATTGGGGCCTTAACCATTAGCTTTAAAATTACGAAATTAAGTCAGGATCCTGGCAGTTGGGTTCCCAGCTGTAGGAATAACTGACACTGGGATCCCGACCACCAGAATGCCAGCAGCAGCACCATGGATAGTCCCACTCGTGGGTGTACACGACATCCATAAAGTGGTATTAGAACTTGTGGTGAGTGCAGCGAGCCACCAAGCCCACAGCATGGTGAGCACAGAGGGCCCACAAGGGGCTTCGATGCACTCACTCTCCTACTGGCATTCTGGTGGTTGGGATCCCGGCATCACTATACTGACTGCCGGGATCCCGACTGCCGGCATCCTGTACCCAATGCAAAATTATAACCACAGATCCCTTAAAAATGTTGTTCCTTTCAGCAATGTAGCTAATTGTAAAGGCTCAAGAAGTGGTTCTGAAGTCATTTTAGTGTCATTTTAATTTATTATTAGACAAAATGCTTATGAAATCTAAGAAACTGTAATAATAGAGACTACTATTATTATTTTTTTATTTATTACTAGTTATTTATATAGTGCACACATATTCTGCAGCTCTTTACAGAGAGGATTTGGCCACTCACATCAGTCCCTGCCCCAGTGGAGCTTACAATCTATATTCCCTACCACACGTACATGCATACACACTAATGCTAAGGTTAATTTGTAGGGAGCCAATTAACCTACCAGAATATTTTTGGATTGTGGGAGGAAACCAGAGTACCCAGAGGAAACCCATGCAAGCACAGGGAGAATATACAAACTCCACACAGTTAGGGCCATGGTGGGAATCGAACCCATGACCTCAGTGCTGTGAGGCAGTAATGCTAACCATTACACCATCTGTGCTGCCCATAACTACTACAACAGAATACGTAATAAACACGAAGAACATTGATGAATATTACATTAATTCTGAAAAGGTGTTTTGAACTATAAATGTCCATGGTAATATCTATGACATAAAAAATACAAGTAAACTAACTTGTTATGTAATTTGGCACCTAAGGAAAATACACAGAAGACTCATTCACTATATGTACATATAATTTCTTACATAAAATAATAATGCAAACAGTTATATTGCATACTGTATCTTATATGAAATCTCATATAACATTCCCTATGTTACAGGAACTCACCTGATCAGTGACTGAAAATGTTTCTTTTAAACTGTTGTTTCCAAGTCCTGAATCATCAGCATCAATGAGATTTTCTACAGGGACATTTTCATTTGGTTTCCTACAAGTAATGTCATTTTCACTGGATTCCAAAGCCACACACACATTGTATGAGTAGGGAAATGGTAAAGATCCATCGCTATACATGGAAAGCATCCTGGGATCAACTGGAGGATACAGACTTGTACTTAGAGAAGTAAAGGTTGGTGAAGGTTTTGACTCTTTGCACTTTGATATAATGACCAACAAAACAGTTACAATAAATAAAAAAGAAATAAGGGCGAGTGCGATCACTAAATACAACTGTAGATTAGATTGGGCATCTTCATGTTTTAGTTGATTACTGAGTTTAGGAACCACCTGTTGGAAGTTATCTGCAACAATGAGACTTAAGGTGACTGTAGCTGAGAGAGATGGGTCTCCATTGTCCCTCACCATCACCACAACCTTGTGATTCAATATATCCTTCTCATGAAAGACACGTGATGTCCTGATTTCACCCGTGTGCTGACTGATGGTAAAGTGAGATGGTTCTGACACTTGTATGAAGTGATACGAGAGCCAAGCATTATGTCCAGAGTCTGCATCCACTGCAACAACCTTAGTTATTAATGATCCTTGTTCAGAGGCAAAAGGGACCATCTCAAACACAGCTGAGGCACTACTGTCTGTTGACGGGTACAGGATCTTTGGTGCATTATCATTCTGATCCACTATGTGGATAATTAATGTTGTATTGCTGCTCAGAGATGGGGATCCATTGTCTCTAGCAGTTACTTGTATTAGAAACTCCTTGTACTGCTCATAATCAAATGATCTCTGAGCATAGAGAACCCCAGTCTCTACATTGATGGACAGATAAGAGGACACTGGTAGTTCTTCTGTATTTGTGCTAAATAGTGAAAAAATAATGTTAGCATTGTCCCCAGTATCAGGATCTGTTGCTTGTATGCTGTATATTGAAGCTCCTGGTAAGTTGTTCTCTGGTACATAAGCAACATAAGTAGATTTCACAAATAATGGTGGGTTGTCATTAACATCTGATATCTCCAATCTGATGGTTCTTCTGCTAGAAAGTGGGGGAGATCCTCTGTCAGTAGCTGCAATTGTGATGTTATAAGAAGATACTTTTTCTCTGTCCAGCATAGTTCTTGAAACTATACTATAATAACCTTCAGATGATCGTAATACAAATGGTATTTCTTCTATAATATTACAGTCAATTTCCCCATTTTCTCCTGAATCTAGATCATGAACTTCAATTAGAGCTATCATTGTACCTGGCTCACAATCCTCAGGAATAGGATTAGAGAATGAGGTGATAGAAATCTCTGGAACATTGTCATTCTCATCTGTTACTGCTATCAATACATTGGAAAGGGCAACAAGACCACCACCATCTTTTGCTTGTACAGAGAGTTCATAGTCCTTTGCTAATTCAAAATCCAAATTTTTACTTGTTTTTATTTCCCCATTTGTAGGATGAATACTAAAAATCCCTGTATGATGGAGATCTCCTGAGGTTTTGCTGAAAGAATATGTGATCTCAGCATTTATCCCTTCATCTCTGTCAGTTGCATTTAATACAATAACTGTGGAGTTAATTGGAATATTTTCTTTAAGGGTCACTTTATACATGTCCTGAGTAAATGTAGGAGCATTATCATTAGCATCAGTAACAATGACCTTTACCAAAGCAGTCCCAGACTTCACTGGGTTTCCTCCATCCAATGCTGATAACATTAATTCATGAACATTTTGTGTCTCTCGATCTAATGGTTTCTCTAGCACAAGTTCTGGAAATTTTCTTCCATCTGCTCTGCTCTTTGTATTAAGTGTAAAATACTGATTGTCACTGAGCCTGTATGTCTGTACTGAATTAAATCCAAAATCAGGATCTTCTGCATTTTGTAATACAAATCTGGATCCTGGTGATGTAAATTCAATAACTTCCAAAGTAATTTTGTCATGAAAAAAGTGTGGAAAATTATCATTTATATCCTGAATTTCTACTTTGACCTTAAAAATTTTAAAGGGATTTTCAACCACAGCATCAAAGGTTAGGAAGCAGGTAGCTGCTGCCCCACACAGTGTCTCTCTGTCTATCCTGTCCTTAATGTACAGATTTCCATTATCTACATTTACATAAAAATATTTCTCTGATACACGTGATACAATTCTCAGTTTCCTAGATGAAAGCTGTTTAATATCTAAACCAAGGTCTTCTGCAATATTTGCTATAACAGAGTTTTTTCTCATTTCTTCTATAATAGAATAATGAGTCTGACCAGAGACTGAATGACACAGCCATGATAATAAGAAGGGAAATATTACTTGCCATCTGATTCCTTTGTATGTCTGAGTAGGAGGTTTCATTTTAGCTGTTTTCAGGATCAGAATTCTTCAACAAATATCAGTCAGCATGAATAATCCACTGTTGTATAGCAGAGTTATGATTATAAATACAATTGTTTTTTTAAATTAGTTGAAATATCTTATATTCTTTGTAGAGAAAATCCAGAAAATGGCTGTGTGCCTTCTTGCAGATCTGCAGTGTGTGTGAGTGATGAAAATACCAGTGGATCTCCAGCTCTGTATTCTTCTGCTTATTGGTCAAACAGCGGCGCTCTGAGGTGAAAATGTGGAACTGCAATGCTATGAAATAATTTTTTCCAAGAATTCACTTAAAGAATTATACATATATTTGTTGATTTCTTTTCCATTTTTATCAATAGAAACATATTTTTTCAATTCTAAAATATATTTAAGTTCAGTACTACAGGCCACATAATTTCTAATAAGTGTGTTTAAAATCCATATGTCTTAACAAACAAAACAACTAAGAACTGGTCTTTCTTTAACGTACATGAAAAACTGCATGTAAGGCATAGAAAGATTCTGATTTCAGTAACTATAACTAAAAGAAGCAGCAATACAACCTACCAGAGCTGTATTATACCTTTTCTAAACCTTATTCGTCAAGTAGTGCTGCGCTTTTCCCTAAATGTTTTTGGCAGTGGTACTTCCTATTAATCTGGTTGTTCTATGGAGAAAGATGTTTGTTTTTCAGAAGGTAAAAGCTAAGTTGATGTCCTAAGTCAGAGCTAAAGTTCACTAAAAGTGAGCAACAGCTTCACTATTATCTGCACATGGGCCCTCATTCCGAGTTGTTCGCTCGCAAGCTGCTTTTAGCAGCTTTGCACACGCTAAGCCGCCGCCTACTGGGAGTGAATCTTAGCTTATCAAAATTGCGAACGAAAGATTAGCAGAATTGCGAATAGACACTTCTTAGCAGTTTCTGAGTAGCTCCAGACTTACTCGGCATCTGCGATCAGTTCAGTGCTTGTCGTTCCTGGTTTGACGTCACAAACACACCCAGCGTTCGCCCAGCCACTCCTCCGTTTCTCCAGCCACTCCCGCGTTTTTCCCAGAAACGGTAGCGTTTTTTCACACACACCCATAAAACGGCCTGTTTTCGCCCAGAAACACCCACTTCCTGCATTACGATCACCAGAACGAAGAAAAAACCTCGTAATGCCGTGAGTAAAATACCTAACAGCATAGCAAATTTACTTGGCGCAGTCGCACTGCGGACATTGCGCATGCGCATTAGCGACTAATCGCTCCGTTGCGAGAAAAAAATACAGAGCGAACAACTCGGAATGACCCCCATTGTTGCTAATGCTACATGGTGAAATAACATATTTCAACACATACAAAAAGTTATACACTGTAAGACATCTTCTCTTCTGTAGTGGCATATCTGGTTAAAGATTATTTCATACAGTATATATCCAGAATAAAACAAATATCAAAAATAGATAGTAAACTCATAAAGCATACTGCCACCAGGTACTATATAGCTTTTTATTACTTTATTACTTAGTTTCTTTTGCACTTTGTATTGTATATGAATACTTGTCAGCATATATCATCAAGGTATGGCCTCTAATATAATGCTCTCGATGTGCTCAGCTCTTTCCCAAGCTTGTGTCCACCATGTGACAGAGGTGAAGGACCAGGACCAGACAAAGACTAAGAGAATCTGGAGCTAGATTTTCTTAAAATGTTAAACTTATAGAACTATGCTGTCAATACATAGTTTTTGTATTTATGAAACCACTGTACTTACTGTTTAAAATGGAGAAGGGGAATGCAAGTGGCTATTTACAGTGATAGTAACCATGTGGCCAGTAACTGTGCCATCAAACCAATGCAAATGTTTGGTACTATTTTTATAGGGAGCTTTGTGAAAGTACAGTAAGATCTGAGTTCTGCATGTCATTGGGAGACCTCCAGGAGATAACTTGCAATTCACGGTGCACTAGTTTCAGTGTTCTGTAGCCCCGGCACAAAGCTTCAGAAAATAAATAAAACTAAAAACAGGCAACAAAGGAAATCTTACAAAAGCTTTTTCATTATGATTCAACTAAAAAGTATATTGTTCCTTTGATTAGATACATTTATGTAAGTGAGCACATCAAATTTAACATTAAAATGTGCAATATTCATCACCAACTTGGTGACATTCATTATTTACCTGGCAGCTGTGTCATCGCACATTTGCTGGAACTATTCTGCTTTGAGACTACGAGATCTCAGAGCTGAATGTAGTTTGGAGACCACCGGAAAGTGATTCTCCATCTATGATCAGGAGAATCAGATCACACAAGACAAAGGATGCTAGTTTCAAAATTCTACAGCTGTTCATTGCAGTTACAGAAAATAAAAAATAAAATAAGTAAAAAGACTGAAATATTTATATTATGATGCTCTTTTTGAATTTATAAATTGTTTCATATTCAGTAAAGTTATATTTTGTTTGACTCTACTTACAAATATAATCAATGCACTTTATTGGAAGAAAAGTTATTTTGTTAGAAACTCTTGTACAGTATTTGCAATATCAGTCAGCAATTAGAAGCAACAATGAAAATTATACATCAAAACATATTGAGCGGAAAATATGCATTAAGTTTCTTACCAAATAGTATTCCACAGCAAAGAACAAGGTGCTACATAATGTATAGAAGGAGATGATCAGACATTAATCGTTCATTATTTAATTAGTTTTTGTGTGGAAATCAGACCACAGATATCAGTTTTATATTAATGAAAACAACAATATTAAAAAGAGGTTTAAACTTTAATGTAAAAGTGTATTAGTAGTGAGAAAAATCCAATTACCTAGGTTTAGATTTTGCATGTTTAAATAAATAAAACCCCAGTAAATGTATTGAAACTTAATCTGGTGGTCAAATTGGGTAGAAGATATGGTAATATATGGAGCACACCACCGTTCAGCAAGATGTGTAGTTTGGAAGCTGCTTCATTAGGTGGGCAACCCAAGTAACACTGGGCCTGAATCATGTTTGTAAATAAAGCAGTAAAAGCAAGTAACTTTGTATCTGGAACAACCCATATTGCAATGCAGTTATATTTTTTTCTGTGCAGGGTAAATACCAGCTACTTTTGCATGTAGCCCACAAATTTTAGCTTTATTTTTACAAAGCATATATAGATTTCAGCTTGAACACATCCCAACCAAATCTAACTCTCTCTGCACATGTTATATCTGCCCCACCGGTAGTGCCACATGGTTTTGCCAAGTTTCTTGTTTTCTTGCTTTACTTACAAACATGAACCAGGCCCACTATGCAGAGCCTGACAAACTCTCACATGTTGTTTATGAAGATAAGCCAATTTCCAATGCAGTCAATGTTTTACAGAGGTCCTCCAGCTCCTAAGACCTCATCTCAATAATCAGTGTGTATCTCAATACATACCACATTGTTCCTCTCTATTGGGTCTTCTATCATTAGTTTCAAAATTAAAACAGATCACCCGGAAATCAGTGTTACTGTCTTCTTTTAAGTCTCACGAAGTGGTTCTGAAGAGTCCATTTAACTATGATTTTCATTTATTATTAGACTACTGTAAATACTAATAAAAGCTGAGAGACAATAATAATAGTGACTACTTCCACAGAATATAAAAAACCCCATCAAGAACATTGTCAGATATTTGATTAATTTAAACCAATACACTTGTTTTGAAATATACATTTCAGCCGTAATATCCATGACATAAAATATACAAATGAACTTGCAAGTTATGTAATTTGTCATTTCAGGAAAAAGCAGGACAAATTCCAAAGAGACACATTGACTGTACCTCAAACTTCTGACCTAAACTAATGTTACATTTTATATCTAAAACCTCATGTGACATTTTGTATTTTACAAAAACTCACCTGATCACTGACTTGAAATGGTTCTTTTAAAGATTCATTCTTTAGTCCTGAATCATCAGCATTAATGAGATTCTCTACAGGGACATTTTCATTTGGTTTCCTATACATAAAGTCACTTTCACTGGAATCCAAAGCCACACATACATTGTATGAGTAGGGAAATGGTAAAGATCCATTGCTATACATGGAGAGCATCCTAGGATCAACTGGAGGATACAGATTTGTACTTAGAGAGGTAAAGGTTGGGGAAGGTTTTGGTTGTTTGCATTTTGATATAATGACCAACAAAACAGTTACAATAAATAACAAGGAAATGAGAGCAAGTGAGATCACTAAGTACAGCTGTAGATTGGATTGGGAATCTTCATCTTTGAGGTGATTAATGAGTTTAGGAACCACCTGTTGGAAGTTGTCTGCAACAATGAGACTTAAGGTGACTGAAGCTGAGAGAGAAGGGTCTCCATTGTCCTTTACCATCACCACAACCTTGTGTTTCAGTATATCCTTCTCATGAAAGACACGTGATGTCCTGATCTCACCCGTGTGCTGACTAATGATAAAATAAGATGGTTCTGACACTTGTATGAAGTGATACGAGAGCCAAGCATTATGCCCAGAGTCTGCATCAACTGCAACCACCTTAGTTATTAATGATCCTTGTTCAGCAGAAAAAGGGACCATCTCAAACACAGCTGGGCCACTGCTGTCTGCTGATGGGTACAACATCTTTGGTGCATTATCATTATGATCTACTATACGGATGTATAATGTTGCATTGCTGCTTAGAGATGGGGATCCATTGTCTCTAGCAGTTACCTGTATCAGAAACTCCTTGTGCTGCTCATAATCAAAAGATCTCTGAGCATAGAGAACCCCAGTCTCTATATTGATGGACAGATAAGAGGACACTGGGATATCTTCTGTATTAGTGCTGAATAGTGAATAAATTATTTTTGCATTGTCTCCAGTATCATGATCTAATGCTTGTGCACTGTATATTGAGGCTCCTGGTAAGTTGTTCTCTGGCACATAAGCAACATAAGTAGACTTTGTAAATATTGGTCGATTGTCATTAACATCTGATATCTCCAATTTGATGGTTCTTCTGCTAGACAATGGGGGAGATCCTCTGTCAGTGGCATCAATTGTTATGTTATAGCTAGATACTTTCTCTCTGTCCAGAGCACTCAGTGTAACAAGTCTGTAATAACTGTTAGATGATAATAAATTAAATGGTATATCTTCTATAATGTTACAGTCAACTTCCCCATTTTTTCCTGAATCTAAATCATGAACCTTAATCACAGCTATCATTGTACCTGGCTCACAATCCTCAGGAATAGGAGTAGAGAATGAGGTGATAGATATCTCTGGAACATTGTCATTCTCATCTGATACCTCTACTAATACTTTGCAATGGGCAACAAGTCCACCTCCATCCTTTGCTTGTATAGAGAGCTCATATTTCTTTGTAGTTTCAAAATCAAAATTTCGATTTGTTTTAATTTCCCCATTTGTAGGGTGAATAGTAAAAATGCCTGTATGATGGAGATCTCCTGAGGTTTTGCTGAAAGAATATGTGATCTCTGCATTTATCCCTTCATCTTTGTCAGTTGCATTTAATACAATAACTGTGGAGTTAATTGGAATATTTTCTTTTAGGGTGATTTTATACATGTCCTGAGTAAATGTAGGAGCATTATCATTAGCATCAGTAACAATGACCTTTACCAAAGCAGTTCCAGACTCCACTGGGTCTCCTCCATCTAAGGCTGTTAAAATCAGTTCATGAACATTTTGTGTCTCTCGATCTAATGGTTTCTCTAACACAAGTTCTGGAAATTTACTTCCATCTGCTCTGGTCTTTGTATTAAGTGTGAAATGTTGATTGTCAGTGACCCTGTATGTCTGTACTGAATTAATACCAATATCAGGATCTTCTGCATTTTGTAACACAAATCTAGTTCCTGGTGATGTAAATTCAATCACTTCCAAAATAATTTTGTTATGAAAATTTTTTGGAAAATTATCATTTACATCCTGAATTTCAACTATAACATTAAAAATGGTAAAGGGATTTTCAACCACAGCATCAAAGGTTAGGAAGCAGGTAGCTTCTGTCTCACACAGTGTCTCTCTGTCTATCCTGTCCTTAATATACAGATTTCCATCATCTAAGGTTATATAAAAATATTTCTCTGACACACGTGAATCAATTCTTAGCTTTCTAGATGACAGCTGATTAATATCTAATCCAAGGTCTTTTGCAATATTTACTAATACAGAGTCCTTTCTCATTTCTTCTGCAATAGAATAATGAATCTGACCAGAGACTGAATGACATAGCCATGATAATAACAAGAAAAATATTACTTGCCATCTGATTCCTTTGTATATCTGTGTGTAAGGTTCCATCTTTTGCATACGAAATCTTTCACAAAATATCCTTTAAAAAGGCTATTATCTGTAATCCAGTGATTAGAAAATATCCAAAATGTTTGCTTGTTTTGTTGGATCCAATTGTTCAGGAGAATTTGTTAAAAAATATCCTGTATGCTGTGTTAGGAGAATCCAGAAAATGGCTGTGTGTCTTCCTTCAGATCTGCAGTGTGTGTGAGTGTGATGAAAATACCAGTGGATCTCCAGCTCTGCTTTCTTCTCCTTATTGGTTAAACAGCAGCGCTCAGAGGTGAATATGTGGAACTGCAGATCTATGAAATATTTTTTTCAAGTATCTACAGTACTTAAAAAATTATACATATGTTTGGTGGTTTCTTTTCCATTCCATCAATCAAAGCATATATAGTTCAATTCTAAAATATTTTAAGTTCAGCACTATAAGCCACATCATTTCTAATAAGCGTGTTTAAAATACATACTATTCTTAACAAAACAAAACTAATATGAACTGGTATTTTTATAAAGAACATAACACACTAAGTATCAGACACTGAAAGATTCTGATTGCAGAAAATTTCATAGACAGTCCAGAAACAGTAGTATGACCTACTAGAGCTGTTTTATACATTTTCTAAAACTTCATTATTTAAGTAGTGCAGAGATTTTACCTAAATGGTTTTGGCTTTGTTTCTTCTTATTGTCCTGATTATTTTATGGAGAAAGAAATATGTTTTTTCCAGTAGGTAGTACCTAAGGTTATGTATATGTACAATGTAAAGTTCACTAAAAATGTGCAAAAGATTCACTATTATCTGCACCTTTCTGCTAATGCTACATACTGTATGGTAGTAAACATAACATATAGTAAACTGGGTGGTATTCAGTATGCCAGATGTTGGGATCCCGGTGCACAGTATACCAGCGCCAGAATCCCGACACCCGGCATACGACATCTATTATCCCTCTTGGGGGTCCACGACCCCCCTGGAGGGAAAATAAATAGCGTGGCATGCGTAGCGCATCACCATGCCCGCAGTGTGGTGAGCAAAGTGAGCCCACAAGGGGCTCATTTGTGCTCGCCCTGCTGCCGGCATTCCAGTGGTCAAGATCCTGGTGCCGGTATGCTGGGAACCCGGCCACCGGCAACTCATACGACACCCAGTAAACTACATAACGTACAGTATTTTAGCATATACAAAAAGTTAAGCATTGTAGGACATGTGCTCTTGTCTAGTAGCATATAGTATCTGGTTAATGGTCATTTCAGTATACAGTATATCCAGAATGACATAAACATCAAATATAGTTTGTAAATACCGAAAATTTTTAAAGACATCATGTGAACAAGTACTAAATAGCTTTTTATTACATCATTACTTAGTGGTTTTTGCACTTTGTATATAATTATTTTGTCACCTTATGTCCCAAAGGTATTACCCCTAATATAATGCTCTATGTGCTTAGCTCTTTCCCAGGCTTGCCTCCTCCATGTGACAAAGGTGAAGGACCATGATGTGTGGTAAACAGACACAGAAGAGAACATAGAATAGGATAGGGGTTCTCAAACTCGGTCCTCAGGACCCCACACGGTACATGTTTTGCAGGTAACCCAGCAGGTGCACAGGTGTATTAATCTCACTGACACATTTCAAAAGGTCCACAGGTGGAGCTAATTATTTCACTTGCAATTCTGTGAGGAGACCTGCAAAACATGCACTGTGTGGGGTCCTGAGGACCGAGTTTGAGAACCTGTGGAATAGGAGAACCTATTGATAGGTTTTCCTGAAACTTTACACTTATAGAACTACAATATGCTGCCAATACATTGTTTTTGTACTAATTAAACTATGTACTGATTGTCTGAAATGGGGGTAGGGTTTGCACGTGACTATTTACAATGCTAATATTCATGTGGTCATTAACTGTGTCATCAAAATATTGCAAATGTTCTGTATTATTTAAACAGTGAGCTTTATGAATGTACAGATCTCAGGGCTGAGGTTTATTTGGAGATCTCCTGTAAGTGATACAATACAAGGTGCACTAGTTTCACTGCTATGTAATCCCAATACAAAGCTACTGTACATAAATAAATTAGACTAAAAATGAAACATGCAGACAATAAGTCTTACTATAATTAGTTAATTATAAAGTATTTTTAATTTTAATTTAAGTAATAACTAAAGTATACTGTTTCTTTGCTAAGACACAATTACAATATGTAACAGTGAGCATCATATTTAACATTAATATGTGCACTATCTATCCCCACTCTTTTCTGATGATTATTTATCTGCAACCATCTACTTGGAGAAATTAAGATCTTAGAGCTGAATGTAATTTTGAGACCATCGGAAGGTGATTCTCACTTCCTGACCAGGAGAATTAAGGGCCTAATTTAGACCTGCTGGCTAGTTTTTTTTTGCAGTTCTGCGTTCGCATAGTCGCCGCTCATATGGGAGTTTATTTTAGCTGTGCAAGTGTGCAAAGGCATGTGCAGCAGAGCTGTACGAACAGATCTTGTGCAGTTCCTGCACAGCCCAGGACTTACTCAGCTGCTGCAATCACTTCTGCCTGTCCGGGACCGGAACTGACATCAGACACCCTCCCTGCAAATGCTTATGCACGCCTGTATTTTTCCAACCACTCCCTGAAAACGGTCAGATGCCACCCACAAGAGCCCTCTTCCTGTCAATCTCCTTGCAATCGCCTGTGCAAATGGATTCTTTGCACAAACCCATCGCTAAGCGGCGATCCGCTTTGTACCCGTGCAATGCGCCTGTGCATTGTGGTGCATATGCATGCAAAGTTTACACCTGATCGCAGGCTGTATGAAAACACAGCCTAGCAATCAGGTCTGAATTAGGCCCTAGATCAGTGATGGATAACCTTGACACTCCAGCTGTTGTTGAACTACACATCCCAGCATGCCCTGCATCAGTTTTAGCATTGCCAAATAGCAAAACTGTAGCAGGGCATGTTGGGATGTGTAGTTCAACAACAGCTGGAGTGTCAAGGTTAGCCATCACTGCCCTAGATCATCACAATACAGGGGACCCTAGTTTCCAAATACCACATCTCATACACAGAGCTACAGAAAACAACCGAAAATGAAAACATTAAATAATTATGCTATGATGCTTTTTGTGAATGTTAAATGTTAAAATAAGTCATATTGAGCTAACACTACATAATGAATGAAATTTCACTTATAAAAGATATAATACAGCAAAGCACAAGGTGTGGTACATCAAGTATAGAAGTCAATAATCAGAAGTTAATCATTAATCATTACATTTATTTTAACAATGACTGAACACCAATATTTAAAAAATGATTAAACTGTGATGTGAAAGAAAGTAATGAAAAAATACCACTTGTCAGGGTTTAGGCTTTGCACCTTACATATTGTATATAAACCACCATCAAATGTATTGCATCTTCATTTGGTGGCCATATCAGGTGCAAGATGTAGTTCTATAAACAGGGAGCACACTGCTAACCAAGTAATACTAATGGTGCATACACACGGTGCGATTTCGTCTAGAAACTGCCCAGAGGCATGAGCCTCTGATCTAGCCAACATTGGTCCTGAATGCACATTCTATTTTTTCTTACGATGCCGATCCCACGGGAGCGCACGTCGGCATTGCAAGAGTATACACATGCTGCGATTTGCAGTAACTTTTTTATGATTTTGACTATATAGTCAAAATCGTAAGGACAAATTGCACCGTTTATACGGGGCTTATGCAGAGCCCGACAATCCTATCATTACTTTAAGAATGATAACCACAGATCCCCTGAAACCACTATTGCTGACAGCAATGTAGCTAAGTGTTCAGTCTCAGAAGATGTTCCACATCAGGAATGCATTAAGAGTGATTTAGAGCCCCTCTAATGTAATTTCAAGTTATTGGTAAGCTCTATAATACTTTAGGCTATGAAACAACAATAATAATGACTACCAAAACAAAATGTAATAAACTGTTAAAACACTTTTGGTTTCTTGTTTAACTAATTCTGTGGACTTCCTTTGAATTATGGTGGTCATTCCGAGTTGTTCGCTCGCAAGGCGATTTTAGCAGAGTTGCTCACGCTAAGCCGCCGCCTACTGGGAGTGAATCTTAGCATCTCAAAATTGCGAACGAAAGATTCGCAATATTGCGATTACAAACTTCTTAGCAGTTTCAGAGTAGCTTCAGACTTACTCGGCATCTGCGATCAGTTCAGTGCTTGTCGTTCCTGGTTTGACGTCACAAACACACCCAGCGTTCGCCCAGACACTCCTCCGTTTCTCCAGCCACTCCCGCGTTTTTCCCGGAAACGGTAGCGTTTTTCCCACACGCCCATAAAACGGCCTGTTTCCGCCCAGAAACACCCATTTCCTGTCAATCACACTACGATCGCCTGAGCGATGAAAAAGCCGTGAGTAAAAATACTAACTTCATAGCAAATTTACTTGGCGCAGTCGCAGTGCGGACCTTGCGCATGCGCACTAAGCGGAAAATCGCTGCGATGCGATGAAATTTACCGAGCGAACAACTCGGAATGACCACCTATATTCTTCAAATATAATATCCCTGACATAAAATATTATATGCATGACCTACAGTACTAAGTTATGCTACTTGTATGGTTACCAAATGTTATGTTCATTTGACATTTAAAGAAAACTCATATACTACCTAAAATAATGGTGCATTCTTACATTTTATAACATATATAAACCTCACATGACAATATCTATTTAAAAAAACCCTCACCTGATCAGTTTTATTCCCAAGTCCTGAATCATCAGCATCAATGAGATTTTCTACAGGGACATTTTCATTTGGTTTCCTATACGTAAAGTCACTTTCACTGGAATCCAAAGCCACACACACATTGTATGAGTAGGGAAATGGTAAAGATCCATCGCTATACATGGAGAGCATTCTGGGATCAACTGGAGGATACAGATTTGTACTTAGAGATGTAAAGGTTGGTGAAGGCTTTGAATCTTTGCATTTTGATATAATGACCAACAAAACAGTTATAATAAATAAGAAGGAAATGAGAGCAAGTGCGATCACTAAGTACAGCTGTAGATTGGATTGGGGATCTTCATTGCTGAGCTTATTACTCAGTTTAGGAACCATCTGTTGGAAGTTATCTGCAACAAGAAGACCTAAGGTGACTGTAGCTGAATGAGAGGGGTCTCCGTTGTCCCTCACCATCACCACAACCTTGTGATTTGAAATATCTTTTTCTTGAAAGACACGTGATGTTCTGATTTCACCTGTGTTCTGACTAATGATAAAGTGAGATGGTTCTGACACTTGTACAAAGTGATAGGAGAGCCAAGAATTATGTCCAGAGTCTGCATCCACTGCAACCACCTTTGTTATTAATGATCCTTGTTCAGAGCCAAAAGGGACCATCTCAAATACAGTTGATCCACTACTGTCTGCTGATGGGTACAAGATCTTTGGTGCATTATCATTCTGATCCACTATGCGGATAAGTAATGTTGCATTACTGCTCAGAGATGGGGATCCATTGTCTCTAGCAGTTACCTGTATTAGAAACTCCTTATACTGCTCATAATCAAATGTTCTCTGAGCATAAAGAACCCCGGTCTCTATATTAATGGAAAGATAAGAGGACACTGGCAGATCATCTGTATTAGAACTGGAAATTGAATAAATAATTTTTGCATTGTCGCCAGTATCAGGATCTGCTGCTTGTACACTGTAAATTGAGGAGCCTGGTAAGTTGTTCTCTGGCACATAAGCAATATAAGAAGATTTCTTAAATATTGGTGGATTGTCATTAACATCTGATATCTCCAATCTGATGGTTCTTCTGCTGGACAGTTGGGGAGATCCTCTGTCAGTAGCTAGAATTGTGATGTCATATGAAGATACTTTCTCTCTGTCCAGAGCACTTGCTGTAATAATTCGGTAATATCTAACAGATGATGATATTAACTGAAAAGGTACTTTTTCAATTATTTCACAGTCAACATTTCCATTTTCTCCTGAATCTTGATCATGAACTTCAATCAGAGCTATAATTGTGCCAGGTGAGGAATCCTCAGGTATAGGATTTGACAAGGATGTGATGGATATCTCAGGAGGATTGTCATTATCATCAAGTATCTCTATTAATACCTTGGAATGAGCAATAAGGCCACCTCCATCCTTTGCTTGTACAGAGAGTTCATAATTACTTAGCATTTCAAAATCCAATTTTTTATTTATTTTAATTTCTCCATTTGTTTGGTGAATACTAAATACACCTGTGTGGTGAACATTATGTGTAGTTTTGGCAAAGGAATATATGATCTGTGCATTGGATCCTTCATCGTTGTCTGTTGCTTCCACAATAATTACTGTAAAATTGATTGGGGAATTTTCATTTATGCTGACTTTATACAAATCTTGTGTAAATATCGGAGCATTATCATTGGCATCAGTGATAACAGCTTTAACAAAGACTGTACCACTTCTAGCAGGATTTCCTCCATCCAAGGCTGTTAAAATTAACTCATGGACATTTTGTGTCTCTCGATCTAAAGGCTTTTCTAGCACAAGTTCTGGAAACTTGCTCCCATCTGTTCTGATTTTCTCAGTTAATGTAAAATGCTGATTGTCACTGAGTCTGTATGTCTGTACTGAATTACTACCAATATCTGAGTCCTCTGCATTTGATAAGGGAAATCTAGCTCCTGGCAATGTAAATTCAATAATTTCAACAATAATATTTTCCTGAAAAAAAATTGGGGAATTATCATTTATATCCTTTATTTCTACATTGATACTGAAAACATTTAATGGATTTTCAACCACAGCATCAAAGGTTAGGAAGCAGGTAGCTGCTGCCCCACACAGTGTCTCTCTGTCTATCCTGTCCTTAATGTACAGATTTCCATTCTCAACATTTACATAAAAATATTTCTCTGATACACGAGATACAATTCTCAGTTTTCTAGATAAGAGCTGTCTAATATCTAATCCAAGATCTTCTGCAATATTTGCTATAACAGAGTCTTTTGTCATTTCTTCTACAATAGAATAATGAGTCTGACCAGAGACTGAATGACACAGCCATGATAATAAGAAGGAAAAAATTACTTGCCATCTGATTCCTTTGTATGTCTGTGTAGGAGACTTCATCATTTGCTTCTGAAATCTTTTACAAAATATCCTTTGAAAAGGCTAGTACCTGTAATCCAGTGAAAAATCCTTATTTACTTGATCCAAGAGAATAGCTTAAAAACATAATTTTGTCTTTGTAAAGAGAATCCAGAAAATGGCTGTGTGTCTTCCTGCAGATCTGCAGTGTGTGTGAGTGATAAAAATACCAGTGGATCTCCAGCTCTGTATTCTTTTCCTTATTGGTCAAACAGCGGCGCTCTGAGGTGAAAATGTGGAACTGCAATGCTTTGAAATTATTTTTCCAAGTATTTACTTCAAGAAATATACAGTGTTTGGTGATTCGTTTTTTCCATTTTAATCAATATAAGAATATTTATACCTTTTATTACAGATCACAACTATTCAAATAATTGTGTTTACAGTACATACCATTCATAAGAAAGCAAAACTAATAAAACACGTGTTTATAAAAAAATATGGAACAAACTAAATAACAGGCATTTACATTTTCTAATTACAGAAAATGTTGTTCAATTGACAGCCCAGAAGTAGTCGTATGACCTACCAGAGCTGTTTGATAACCTTGTCTATACTAAGAGAACTTGGTGATAGTTTTCATGAAATGTTATACTTCTAGAACTATACTGCCAATACATTGTTTTTGTACTAATTTAACTACTGTACCTACCTATTGTATGAATTGGAAGAGGCGATTGCAAGTGGATATTTATAGTAATTCTTTTCATGTGTCCGTTAGCTGTGTCAACAAATGATTGCAAATGTTTACAATTATTTTTACAATGAGCTTTGTGAATGTACAGTAAGGTCTCGTTAGAGACTGTACAAAGAAGGGCAACTGAAATTGTGCATGGCCTACATCACAAAACATACCCAGAAAGACAAAAAAATCTCAATATGTTCAGTTTGGAGCAGAGAAAGGAAAGGGGGGACATGATAGAAACTTTTAAATATATCAAGGGTTTTAACAAAGTCAGGAGGGAAACATTCTTCAAATGAAGAGAAGCAATAGGACGCGAGGACATGCACTGAGACTGGAGGGAGGTAGGTTCAGTGGAAATTAAAGGAAAAATTACTTCACAGAAATGGTAGTGGACAAGTGGAATAGCCTCCCATCACAGGTGGTAGAGGCTAAGACAGGAGAGCAATTTAAACATGCATGGGATAGACATAAGGATATCATTACAAAGAAATAAGGATCAAATAAGGTTTAAGTTAAAAATATGGTAAAAAAGGGGCAGACTAGATGGGCCAAGTGGTTCTTATCTGTCGTCAAATTCTATGTTTCTATGTCTCATGGATGAATGTTATATGAATGTTATTTGGAGACCTTCTTGAGGTGACTTACAATAAAAGGTATGCTACAGATGTGTCCCTCTACCACTTTGATGTGATGCATAGGCATAGCAGCAAGGACAGTGTGGCATAGCTGGCCGCATGTGATCGCAGGCTCCCGTTATGCCATAGACATGAATGGGAGCCAATGTGCGCATACGCCCACCTCCCATTCACTTGTATTGGACCTGGCAGCGATGCGAACGGTCCCGCTACAGCACGCTGCTAAAAGCAGCAAATCTGTACCTGGACACATCTGTAGTTTCATTGCTCTGTAACCCTGACACAGAGCTACAGAAAATAAATTAAATAAAAAACAGAAAATAAAGAACTCTTAATACAGTATAATAGAGTTTTTAGTAAATTACAAAATATTTTTCATAGCGCGTCAACTAATAATCAAAGTATACTGTTTATTTGATTATACAGTATTTTTGTAAAATTAGACATCAGGTTTAACATTAAAATTTGCACTATCCTTCCCCAACTTGGTGATATTCATTATTAACCTGGCAGCTGTGTCATTGCTCATTTACCAGAACCATTCTGCTTTGAGAATGAGATCTCGGAGCTGAATGGAGTTCGGAAACCAACCAATGGTGGTTCTCCAACCTGACCCGGAGAACCAGATCATCACAATACAGGGGGCAGTAGATTCAAAATACTGCAGCTCTTCATCAGAATTACAGAAAACAATAGAAAATTAAAAAGTAAAAAACTGCTTAAATATATTATGATGCTCTTAGTGGATATTACAAAAAAATGTTTAATTTTCAGTAAAGCTACATTTTGGTTTACTTTACAATTTCAAAAATAATCAATACACTTTCATTAAAGGAAAGTCACTTTGAAGAGACTCTTGCATTTGCAATATCAGTCAGCAATGAATAATTAACTACATATATTGTAAAACAAGTAAAACTGAGCTAACACTTTATATACATTGAAGTTTCTTACAAAATGATATACTTTACCAAAAAGAACAAAGTGTGCTACATGGCATATAGGAGTTAATTATTTATTTACAGTATTTATTAACAGTTACTTATATAAAGCCAGCATTTTCCATTGCACTTTACATTTCAGAACAAAATAGTATTAAAAGAAAACTGGGTAATAACAGGCAAAGAGGTAAGATGGCCCTGCCTGCAACTTATTATCTATATTGAAATAGGCATTGATACACAAGGATAGGTGCTATATATTGCATATTGGTCTATCTAGGTGCATAGGTACTTGGTGGGCTTTATGACCTAATCATACAGCATGTCCTGCTACAGTTTTAGCATGGCCAAATAGCAAAACTGTAGCAGGGCATGCTGGGTGTGTAGTTCAACAACAGCTGGAGTGCCAAGGTTCCCCATCACTGGCCTAGGGTCAGCAGGATGTGAAAATAAAGAAAGACAAAATATGTAAATGAATGTGTGGACTGTATAGAAGCGATGTAATAGGGAAGGATAGCTATGGAGGTTATGTGGGTGGTTCTGGAATCTGATAAGCATTCTGAGTGTCGGGGTTTTAATGGATGCCTTAAGGTTTGGAGACTAGAGAAAAGTCTCATAGTGCTTGGCAGGGAATTCCACAGAGTGGGTACAGTCCCCCAAAAGTTCTAAAACCATGAATGGGAGAAAGTAATGAATGTGGATGAGAGGTGCAGACAGTGTCAGGCTGGGACATGAAGGGCCCACCTGAAGAATGCAATTATCAGGGCCCATGCTTAGGGTAGTGGCCATCCACCTTAGAGATTTGTCTACCCATTAAAATATGCATGGTCTGCGACTATTAATATATATATATATATTTAAAAAAAAATATATATATATATATATATATATATATAGTAAATACTGTTAGTGCATGCATGATAATGTACCAGGTTAACTATAGAAATGCACTGTAGAAAATACACCATAGTTCTGTGCAGTATAATGTAACATATACAGTGTGTGAAGATACCGGGTCCCAAATCACTCAAGCACGGTGGTAGATGAAAAACCAACAGTGGTTTATTAAACAGAATGAGTTATACACAGTTCCGCACACTTCTGTAATCCAATTTCACATGACAATTCCCACCACAAACTCCTGACAGAACATTACTTCTTATAGGCCCTACACACTGGCCGATTTACTGAAAGATATGAACGATCTCGTTCATAAATGAATGAGAACTCGTTCATATCTTTCAGTGTGGAGACTCCAGCGATGAACGATGCGCGTCCCCGCGCTCATTCATCGCTGATCTCCCGTCGGCTGTGCATGCAGGCCAATATGGACGATCTCGTCCATATTTGCCTGCACTTCAATGCAGCCGCGTGACGGGGGGAGTGAAGAAACTTCACTCCCCCCGTCACTGCCCCCCCGTCGCCGGGTCGCTCGTCGGCCGTATCCGCCGTCGGGCAGCTCGGCGGCGGGTCGGCCAGTGAGTAGGGCACTTTAGTCAAGGAGCATAGAATATTTTCCAGCAACACAGAGTCCTAGATAAAGCCAATATAATGGGTCCCCAAGCAGATCCCTGGTAGAACATTAGTTCTTAGCCTGGGGTCAAAGAATCTCTCTCCTTCAGGTCTCTGGTTAGCTCTACTTATACCCCCAGCAGCTTCATATTGCAGGGGTGTGTGTGACTTCTTTGTCTTAGGATCGTACAGCATTGGAATACAATACATATTCTAATCAAGGTGATTACATCAGTCAGTGAGCCACCATGTCTGGTCAGCTCACTGTTGGACAATAGGGAGTAAACAAAAAGGGACAATGGTGCACTCACCCTTTGAGTGTCCACTATGCTGTTAGTAAACAACAGGAAACTAGGTCTAACATGAATACATTATCTAAAGGGTAACACATAACATAACACAATTGCATATATATACACGTTATTAAAATTGATTTAAACACAATATTGGGTGAGCAGCAATGGACATGTTATGGAGAATGAACAAACAGATGAATTTAATGTATATTGATATGGGTATAAAAAGTACATATTTGACATGGGAAATGAGGCATAGCTATATTAATTGTCACAGACCTCATTTCCTCACATAGTGTATAACTGAAGAGACAGTCTGGAACCTGATACCTAGAGGAGGATGTGTGCCCACAGGCAGTGGGGCCCACTGGGGTTTCCCCTGTACCCCTGTGGGCTGGTGGCCTGACCCTGGATACAGATCTTGTGCAGAGTAGAGTGGTCAGGTTAGGGGATATTTTGAGATACGCAAAAAGATGTACATTATATTGGTGTAGTTTGGTTAATAGCCATATATGTAAGTAAAAGTATTTTTATTGAATTTGGTAGAATACAGGAAAACAATTGAGGGACTGGCAGAGCGGAGCAGCAAACGAACAATTAGCAAGGAAGATCAGCCTCACAGGTACAATCAAAATGGATCATACTGTAGTGGTGGAAGTGTGTTTTGGGGAAGACCAGTAAAGAGACTATTGAAATAAACAATGTGGAAGATAATGGCCCTCATTCCAATTTGATCGCTCGCTAGCAGTTTTTAGCGGTTGTGCAAACGAATAGTCGCCACCCACGGGAGAGTGTATATTTGCTTTGCAGGAGTGCGAACGCATGTGCAGCATTATGCCTGCAAACACATTTTGTGCAAAACAAGACCAGCCCTGTAGTTACTTATTCTGTGCAATGATTGCTGCGACGAGTGACACGGTAATGACATCAGATACCTGCCCTGCAAATGCTTGGACACGCCTGCATTTTTCCAAACACTCCCAGAAGACGGTTAGTTGCCACCCAGAAACTCCCACTTCCTGTCAATCTCCTTGCAACCGCCAGTGCGACTAAAAGCGGCGCTAGAACCTGTGCAAAACCACGATGCTTGTTGTACCTGTACGACGCACATGCACATTGTGGTGCATACGCATGCGCAGATTTGCCGTTTTTAACTGATCGCTACTCAGCAAAAAATGGCAGCTAGCGATCAACTCGGAATGAGGGCCAATGGGCGGTAATCAATTTTTTTCACCCCCTTCCACATCCGTTCTGTTTCTGCTTACGGGCGTGGTATAATCATTTCAGCTCGCTACACCCTGGGGTAGCGAGGTCGCCCAACTCTTTACGCAGCTAAACCTGATTACTAGGGGAGCAATATGCGCAATAATGGGAATCACTTTAGAAAGGAGATTGGGAGTGATATATCATTTGAATCTGCCCAGTGAGTACATGAATTAGAGTTTTTGCAGTTTCTTGTGTAAGATATGGTACTGCAGCATTCTGGATATGTTTTTTAGATGTATGTAACATAGTTTGGAAACACATGTAATGTGTGGAACAAAGGACAGTTCAAAGTCAAGGATGACACCTAGGCAGTGAGCTTGCTGGTTAGGGTTTATTATCGAGTTATCAACAGTGATAGAGATATCAGCTTGGTACTGTAACTACTATCGACAGGTGGAAATATTATTAATTCTGTTTTGGAAAGATTACGTTTCAGGTGGTGAGATGACATCCAATATGAAATGATGGAAAAACATTCAGAAACACTAACCAAACCAAATGGTGACAAATCTGGAGAGGATAGGTAGAATTGAGTACCTTCCACATACAGATGATACTGAAATAAAAAAGAGCTGATACATTTGCCAAGAGATGTGATATACAGTAGATTGAGAAAGGCAGAGGATCTAGTGCTAAGCCTTGCGGTACTCCAACTGAAAGAAGTGTTGGTTCAAAGAAAGAACACTGAAAGAGCAGCTTGATAAGCATGAAGATACCTATGATTAGGCTGTGTTCTGAACACAACAGTGTTAAATGCAGCAGAGAGATCCAGAAAATCATTTATTATTCAAATAATTTTTTGCATGAAAACATGAGCACAGCTTTCAAGAATCAGCATGATTCTTTTCATGGAAATCAAAGACCAATATTAAAATAATTGTTAAACCTTAATGTGAAAGTCTGTTAGTAATGGCAAAAATCTATTTGTCTAGGTTTAGGTTTTGTGTACTTAAATAAAAATAAAAACACCATCCAATGTGTTGCAACTTTACCTGGTGTCAGGGAGTGCACTGCAAACCACCTAACACAATGCAGAACCTGACAAACTTTCAATTACTGTTCATGAAGATAGACAATTCTCTATGCAATCAAATTATTGCAATGGGTCTACCACCCCTAAGACCATGACGGTCTCTACCATTAGGCAGCTTTAAGTGGCTGCCTAGGGGCCCACACCACTGAAGGGTGCCACTGAATTCATCTAGCATAAAACTGGAGGATGTCTCTGAATGCACCCTCCTCCTTTTACACTGTGCTGGCTGCAGCTGCTGTGGGTCTAATCAGGTGCAGCCCCCACTAACAGGCTTTACCACATCATGTCTCGGCACTTCCCCAATGCTGACACATGTAACATCAAGTCATGTGAAGGCACATAGGAGGTGGATGTACCTATGGTACCACCACGGCCAATCCTCATGACCCTGATGCACCTACTCCAGGCCCCTGAATCCCAGCTCTCCAGCAGCAAGCAGCACCTGGCTGCATGTCTGCACCCAGCAGTGTCACCGCAACATATCTCTCAACTGTCCCATTTTCACAGGACAGTCCCATTTTTTTGTGAATAGATACTCTGTGCATGAGCACAGTGTCTATTCATGGGAGACAGAGAGGCTGGGGGCATGCCAGCAGATCACAGAGCACTGGGCATGCCCCCACAGTGATGGCCATGAGAGGCATGGCTCGCAATAGTGGCATTCCCGTGGAGCCACATACCCTTTTGCCAAGACCATACCCCCTTTTGGGTGCACACGGCTTTGCCGAACAAGAGCCCCAAATTGCTGGTTTTGAAAGTTGGGAGGTATGCTGTAATGCTGCTGCCACCTGTAAGAGGAACCATGCCAATTACAAGAGAAACCAAAGAAAAAACTTTTAGGTAAGTAACATATGGGGGTTTCAGCTGGACCACAGGCAGTACAGATCTTTCAGCCCCATGGGTGGTTTGCACCTGTAAACAGCATAATAAGTAAGCCACAGGCACTGGGGCACAATAGAGTACATATGGAAGAGTGTGGTCAGTAATGAACCTACAGATGGGATGGAACACAATAAGAGCATATAAAATATACAGTATGTATGTGTGTACATATGTATGTATACACCTAAAATTAAATATCTTTACCAGATCTGATATGCAGGTACAATATATGTACACACACACACACACACACACACACACACACACACACACACACACACACACACACACACACACACACACACACACACACACATATATATATATATACACACAGGTTGAGTATCCCTTATCCAAAAAGCTTGGGACCAGAAGTATTTTGGATATAGGATTTTTCCATATTTTGGAATAATTGCATACCATAATGAGATATCATGGCGATGTGACCTAAGTATAAGCACAGAATGCATTTATGATTCATATACGCCTTATACACACAGCCTGAAGGTATTTTTAGCCACTATTTTTGAATAACTTTGTGCATTAAACAAAGTGTGTGTACATTCACACAATTCATTTATATTTCATATACACCTTATATACACAGCCTGAAGGTGATTTAATACAATATTTTTTAATAAGTATGTATATTAAACAAAGTTTGTGTACATTGAGCAATCAGAAAACAAAGGTTTCACTATCTCACTCTCAGTCAAAAAATTCCATATTTCACAATATTTGGATATGGGATACTCAACCTGTATATATATATATATATATATATATATATATATATATATGTATTATATTATATATTATCACAGCACTCAGCAAAAATGTGAAATTGGCCTCAGTGTCATATACAATTCATAGCATGCCAGCTAGCATTTATACTGTACATAGGTCGTCACTCAAGGTTTTGAAAGTGAACGTGTATTGTAAACAAAGTCACAACATTTTGTGACTTTATTTACAATATACTGTACTTTTTAACTTTAAAAGACCTTTAGTGTTGTCTGTTTTCTCTGTATATGTATAATAATGCAATTCACCCCAGCCCACCAAGTGGTGACCTGCATCTCCCCTCTGAGATATGGTGGTGGTGGGATATGCAGTTTAGGGGGCGCTAGTTCTGAAGCTTTGCTTAGGTTGCAGAGAGACCTTTCACTGGCCCTGCCTAAGCCCTCCTGTCAATAGTCAATATATACTGTATCAAATAGGTGGGTCCTCTCCACCATTAGTTTAAATAAAATCACAGAAGCATTGAAATTACTGTTTCTCTCAGAATACTGGTTGTGAAGAGCCCTTCTACTGTGAATTTCATTTATTGTTAGACTATATGTTTAGAAAAGCTAAGAACCAATATTAATAGTGACTACTAGAACAGCTTCTGCTACGCGTAGTTATAAGAGACTTTGCGAGGTGGCAATCATGGGTGCATACATACACATGCACCCATGATTACTAACACATCAAGGGGCTGGTGGAGGTACGTGTATCCACAATGCATATGCATCGCAGAAATGCCACGCCATGCCAATATTTTAAGAGAAGATGTGTGAGGACACATCTGTATGTAATTTGCCACTTAAGGAAAATACACAGCAGATAAAAGTAGACACATTCACTATACATCTAACTTCTAATCTAAAATAATGCAAACAGTTACATTTTATATTGTATCTTAACATTATCTATGATACAAGAACTCACCTGATCACTGACTGAAAATTTTTCTTTTGTAGTTTCGTTACCAAGTTCTGGATCATCAGCATCAATGAGATTTTCTACTGGAACATCTTGGTTTGGTTTCCGATATGTAAAGTCACTTTCACTGGTATCCAAAGCCACACACACATTGTATGAATAGGGAAATGGTAAAGATCCATCACTATACAATGAGAGCATTCTGGGATCAACTGGAGGATACAGATTTGTACTTAGAGATGTAAAGGTTGGTAAAGGCTTTGATTGTTTGCATTTTGATATAATGACCAACAAAATAGTTACAATAAATAACAAGGAAATGAGAGCAAGTGCGGTTACTAAGTACAGCTGTAGATTGGATTGGGAATCTTCAACTTTCAGTTGATTACTGAGTTTAGGAACCACCTGTTGGAAATTATCTGCAACAATGAGACTTATTGTAACAGTAGCTGAGAGATAGGGGTCTCCATTGTCCTTCACCATCACCACAACTTTGTGATTCAGAATATCCTTCTCATGAAAGACACGTGATGTCCTGATCTCACCCGTGTGCTTACTGATGGTAAAGTGAGATGTTTCTGACATTTGTATGAAGTTATAGGAGAGCCAAGCATTATGTCCAGAGTCTGCATCCACTGCAACCACCTTAGTTATTAAAGAATCTTCCTCAGAGGCAAAAGGGACCATCTCAAACACAGCTGGACCACCACTGTCTGCTGATGGGTACAAGATCTTTGGTGCATTATCATTCTGATCCACTATGCGGATAATTAGTGTTGAATTACTGCTCATACATGGAGATCCGTTGTCTCTAGCAGTTACCTGTATTAGAAACTCCTTGTGCTGCTCATAATCAAATGATCTCTGAGCATAAAGAACCCCAGTCTCTATATTGATGGACAGATAAGAGGACACTGGGAGATCATCTGTATTATTGCTGAATAGCGAATAAATAATTTTAGCATTGTCCCCAGAATCAGGATCTGATGCTTGTACACTGAATATTGAGGATCCCGGTAAGTTGTTCTCTGGCACATAAGCAACATAAGTAGATTTCATAAATATTGGTGGATTGTCATTAACATCTGATATCTCCAATCTGATAGTTCTTCTGCTGGAAAGTGGGGGAGATCCTCTGTCAGTAGCTAGAAGTGTGATGTCATAAGATGATACAATCTCTCTGTCCAAAGCACTTGCTGCAATAATGTGGTAGTATCTAGCAGATGATGATATCAACTGAAAAGGTACTTTTTCCATTATTTCAAAGTCAACTTTTCCATTTCCACCTGCATCTTGATCATGAACTTCAATCAGAGCTATAATTGTGCCAGGTGTGGAATACTCAGGAATAGGACAAGACAATGATGTGATGGATATCTCAGGAGGATTGTCATTATCATCAATTACCTCTATTAATACCTTGGAATGAGCAATAAGGCCACCTCCATCCTTTGCTTGCAGGGAGAGCTCATAATTACTTATCATCTCAAAATCCAATTTTTTATTTACTTTAATTTCTCCTTTTGTTTGGTGAATACTAAATACACCTGTATGGTGAACATTTTGTGAAGTTGTGGTAAAGGAATACATGATCTGTGCATTGGATCCTTCATCTCTGTCTGTTGCATTCACTGTAATTATTGTAGAGTTTAGTGGAGTATTTTCATTTATGCTAACTTTATACAAATCTTGTGTAAATATTGGAGCATTATCATTGCCATCAGTGACAACTGCTTTAACTAAGACTGTACCACTTCTAGCAGGATTTCCTCCATCAAAAGCTGTTAAAATTAATTCATGGACATTTTGTGTCTCTCTGTCTAAAGGCATTTCTAACACAAGTTCTGGAAACTTGCTCCCATCTGTTCTGGTTTTCTCAGTTAATGTAAAATGCTGATTGTCACTGAGCCTGTATGTCTGTACTGAATTGATTCCAATATCTGGATCTTCTGCATTTGGTAAAGGAAACCTGGCTCCTGGTGATGTAAATTCAATAATTTCAACAATACTTCTTTTATGAAAAAAAATAGGGGAATTATCATTTATATCCTGAATTTCTATATTGACACTGAAAACATTTAAAGGATTTTCAACCACAGCATCAAAGGTTAGGAAGCAGGTAGCTGCTGCCCCACACAGTCTCTCTCTGTCTATCCTGTCCTTAATGTACAGATTCCCATTCTCTACATTTACATAAAAATATTTTTCTGAGACACGAGATACAATTCTCAGTTTTCTAGATGAGAGCTGTTTGATATCTAATCCAAGGTCTGCTGCAATATTTGCTATAACATAGTCTTTTCTCATCTCTTCTACAACAGAATAATGAATCTGACCAGAGACTGAATGACACAGCCATGATAATAAGGAAAATATTACTTGCCATCTGATTCCTTTGTATGTCTGTGTAGGAGGCTTCATTTGCATCTAAAATCTTCTGCAAAATATCCTTTTAAAGGCTAGTATCTGTAATCCAGTGATTAGTATATATCCAAAACTTTTCTTGTTTTGCTTAGTGTAAAATTTCAAGAGAATATGTTAAAAATATCTTTTAGTCTTTGCATGTGAGAATCCAGAAAATGGCTGTGTGTCTTCCTGCAGATTTGCAGTGTGTGTGTGTGAGTGATGAAAATACCAGTGGATCTCCAGCTTTGTATTCTTTTCCTTATTGGTTAAACAGCGGCGCTCTGAGGTGAAAATGTGGAACTGCAATACTATTAAATTATTTTTCAAGTATCCATTTAAAGATTTCTACATATACTGTATAGTATTTGGTGACTTGTTTTCTTTTTAAGCATTGTGAGCATATTTCTACTCTTTTATATATTTTAATACTGACATATAATAGATCAAAGTATTTCTAGTTTTTGCGTTTGCAGTAAATACCTTTCATAAGAAAGTATAACAAAAAAAACAGGTATTTATTATTTACAAAAATTATTTGCTGCATAAAATTCATTGAAATTTTCTGTTTGCAAAAATATTTTAAATTTGTCAATTCATAAATATTAATATGACCTGTCAGAGCTGTTTTATACCCTTTCTAGACTAAAGAGAACTGGGTGATAGTTTTCATGAAATATTATACTGTATTATTTAGTTTTGTGATATACATTATGGTGTTATGTCTGAGTGTTATTGGTAAACCTCCTGGGTGTGACTTACAGCACATGGTACATTAGTTGCACTGCTCTTTAGCCTCAACACAAAGCTACAAAAAATAAATAAAAATAGACAGTTGTTTGTAAATTACAAAAGCTTTTTCATAGTGATTTAGGTAAAAAAAATAAGTATACTGTTTCTCTTATTATATACACTTTTATAAAAGTGGACATCATGTTTAACATTAAAACATGCACTATCCATTGCAAACCGGTGACATTATTTACCTGGCAGCTGTGATATTGCTCATTAGCCAAAATCATTCTGCTTGAGAATATGAGATCTTAGCTGCTGAATGTAGTTTGGAGACCACCGGAAGGTGATTCCCCATCTCTGACTAGGAGAACCAGATCACACAATACATGGGGCACTAGTTTTAAATATACCACAGGTCTTCATCACAATTACAGAAAACAATAAAAAATAAAACAAAAACAATGAAATAATTATATAATTATATTGTGATGCTTTTGTTAATATTGCAAAAATGTATAGATTCAGTAAAGTTATATTTTGGTTTACTATCCAAATTCCTAATATAATTAACACACTTTAGTGGAAGAACAATCACTTTGTAGAAACATACGTATTTGCAATCTGTATCAGTCAGCAATAAGCAATAACTGTGGAAACTGTAAAACAAGTAATATTGAGCTAAAACTTGAAGTTTCTTTATAAAATTATACTGTATACTGCAGCAAAACACAAGGTACACTACGAGATGACCAGAAGTAAATTATTTATTATTAAATAAATTTCTGAAATTAGATCACAGCTTCCAAGAATCAGCAATATTATATTAATGTAAACAACAATATAAAAAGACTTTAGCATTTTTAAATAAATAAAACACCATCAGATGTATTGCAATGCAATCCATTATTCAGATTGTGTGGAAGATATGGTAATACAGGGAGTATGCTTCAGTCAGGAGAACCTAAAGGGGTATCTATATCAAAGCATGGTGAGTAAAAAAGTGAAGAGAGATATACAGTTCTTAACTTTAATTTTTCAAGCAAAGCCTTTAACATGACAGAAGCCGATGGTTAGTGGTTAATCACTCTCCACTTTATGTTTTGATAAATATTCCCTTTAAGCTCAAGAAATGGTCATGGAGAGTCTATTTTATGTGATTTTCATTTATTGCTAAACTATGGGGTCATTCAGATCTGATTGCTGGGCAGCGTTTTTTACTGCCCTGCGATCAGATAGTCGCTGCCTACAGGGAGAGTGTTTTTTGTTGTGCAAGTGTGCGATCGCATGTGTAGCACAGCTGCAAAACTGATTTTGTGCAGTCTCTGCGCAGCCCAGTACTTACTCTTCCTGTGTGATAGAATCCTGATGATCAGGGCCGGAGATGACGTCAGACACCCTTCCTGAAAATGCCTGTACCCGCCTGCATTTTTTTCCAGACAAACCCTGAAAACAATCAGTTGCCACCCACAAACGGCCTCTTCCTGTCCATCTCCTTGCAAACACCCGTGCAATAGATCCTTCACACCATCCCGTCGCTGATTGGCGAAGCCCATTGTAGCTGTGCATTGCACCGGTGCAGTGTGATGCATACACATGCGCAGTTTAGATCTGATCGCTCGCTGTACAAAAACGCACAGCAGCTATCAGATCTGAATGACCTTCTATATGCTAACGAAAGCTAAAAAAAAGCCATAATAATAGTGACTATTAAAACAGAATATATAATAAACATCTACAACATTGTTGGATATTTGAACTACAGTATAACCTTCAACAGTAACATTAAAAATACAAAAAGTTGACCAATCCTTAGGAGTTACGCATAAAGTTACCTAAACTATTACACTATTGTATTTTATATGTTTTTATTGCATGTTAACCAAGGTCACTATTAAATGATTCCTATTGCATCTGGAATCATATAAGATGGATATTTTAAGTTTTTCCTGTTTAGGAGGACTTCATGCTTTGAACAATTTTTTTTAGCACAAGTTGATATTAATTATTTTAGGTTTTAATAGTAATTTCCCTAATATAAAATATACATGTGAACTAGCAAGTTTTGTAATTTGGCATTTAAAAAAAAAAATACAGTACACAGCAATTTGAAATAGGCACATTCACCGAATATAAAACTTCTGGCCTAAAATAATAATGTAAACAGTAACATTTTAAATTTTATAGGAACCCTTACATGGTATTTTCTATGTTACATAAACTCACCTGATCACAGATTGGAAATGTTTCTTTTAAAGATTTTATCACAAACCCTGAATCATCAGCATCAATAAGATTCTCTACATGGACATTTTCATTTGGTTTTCTATAAGTGAAGTCACTTTCACTGGGATCCAAAGCCACACACACATTGTATGAGTAGGGAAATGGTAAAGTTACATCGCTATACATGGAGAGCAACCTGGCATCAACAGGAAAATACAGATTTGTACTTAGAGAAGTAAAGATTGGTAAAGGCTTTGATTGTTTGCATTTTGATGTAATGACCAACAAAACACTTATAATAAATAACAAGGAAATGAGAGCAAGTGCTATCACTAAGTACAGCTGTAGATTGGATTGGGGATCTTTATCTTTGAGTTGATTACTGAGTTTAGGAACCATCTGCTGAAAATGAGACTTAGTGTGACAGTAGCTGAGAGAGAGGGGTCACCATTGTCCTTCACCATCACCTCAACCTTGTTGTTCCATATATACTTCTCTTGGAAGACACGTGATGTCCTGATCTCACCCGTGTGCTGACTGATGGTAACGTGAGATAGTTCTGACACTTGTATGAAGTGATACGAGAGCCAAGCATTATGTCCAGAGTCTGCATCCACTGCAACCACCTTAGTTATTAATGATCCTTGTCCAGAGACAAAGGGAACATCTCAAACACAACTGTACTACCACTGTCTGCTGATGGGTACAAGATCTTTGGTGCATTATCATTCTGATCCACTACATGGATAATTAGTGTTGCATTGCTATTCAAAGTTGGGCGGCCATTGTCTTTAGCAGTTACTTGTTTTAGAAACTCCTTGTGTTGCTCATAATCAAATGATCTCTGGGCATAGAGAACCCCGGTCTCTATATTAATGGACAGACAAGAGGACACTGGGAGATCTTCTGTTTTATTGCTGAATAGTGAATAAATAATTTTAGCATTGTCTCCATTATCCGGATCTGATGCTTGTACACTGTATATTGAGGCTCCTGGTAAATTGATCTCTGGGAAATAAGCAACATAAGTAGATTTTTTCATAAATATTGGTGACTTGTCATTAACATCTGATATCTCCAATCTGATGGTTCTTCTGTTGGAAAGTGGGGGAGATCCTCTGTCAGTAGCAACAATTGTGATGTTATAACTAGATACTTTCTATCTGTCCAGAGTGGTTGTTGTAACAATTCTGTAATAACTGTTAGATGATAACAGCTTAAAAGGAGTTCTTCTATGATATTACAGTAAACATCTCGATTTTCTCCTGAATCTAGATCTTGAACGCAATCAGATCCTCAGGAACATGACTAAAGGATGAGGTGATAGATATCTCTGGAGCATTGTCATCCTCATCTGTAACTTCTATCGAAACTTTGTAATGGGCAACAATACCACCTCCATCCATTACTTGCACAGAGAGTTCATAGTTCTTTGTTATTTCAAAATCAAAATGTTTATTTGTTTTAATTTCCCCTTTTAGGGTGATTTTGTACATGTCCTGAGTAAATGTAGGAGGATTATGATTAGCATCAGTAACAAAGATCTTTACCAAAGCAGTCCCAGACTTCACTGGGTTTACTCCATCCAATGCTGTAAAAATCACAAATTGCATTTTGTGTCTCTCTATCTAAAGGTTTCTCTAGCACAAGTTCTGGAAATTTACTCCCATCTGTTCTGGTCTTTGTATTAATTGTGAAATACTGATTGTCAGTGAACCTGTATGTCTGTGCTGAATTAGTACCGATATCTTGATCTTCTGCATTTTGTAAAACAAATCTAGTTCCTGGTGATGTAAATTCAATGACTTCTAAAATAATTTTGTTGTGAATTTTTTTGGGAAAATTATCATTTACATCCTGAATATCAACTTTAACATTAAAAATATTAGAGGGAATTTCAACTACAGCATCAAATGTGAGGAAGCAGGTAGCTGCTGCCACACACAGTGTCTCTCTGTCTATCCTGTCCTTAATGTACAGATTTCCATTATCTATATTTACATAAAAATATTTCTCTGATATACGTGATGCAATGCTCAGTTTTCTAGATGAGAGCTGTTTAATATCTAATCCAAGGTCTTTTGTAATATTTGCTATAACAGACTCTTTTCTCATCTCTTCTACAATAGAATAATGCATCTGACCAGAGACTGAATGACACAGCCATGATAATAATAAGGAAAATATTACTTGCCATCTAATTCCTGTGTATGTCTGTGTGTGAGGTTTTATATTTTGCATCTGAAATCTTTCATAAAATATCTTGTAAGAAGGCTAGTAGCTGTAATCCAGGAAATATCCCAAAAATGTTCTTACTTTGCCTGATCTAATTGTTTATGAAAATAAGTTCAAATATCCTGTATTCTGTGTAGAGAGAATCCAGAAAATGGCTGTGTGTCTTCCTGCAGATCTGCAGTGTGTGTGAGTGATGAAAATACCAGTGGATCTTTAGCTCTGTATTCTTCTCCTTATTGGTTAAACAGCGGCGCTCAGAGGTGAAAATGTGGAATTGCAATTTCCAGAAATAATTTTTCAAGTATTCACTTAAAGACATATATTTGGTTATTTTTTCCCCATTTTTATCATTGTATACATATTTATTTAAATTCTAATGTATAATTTAGTTCAGTCCCATAGAAAACAGCATCTGTAACAATTGTGTTTATAGTGCCTACCAGTTATAACTGCATATAATAAATAGGAATTTGTGTTTAAAAAACACATACAAATATAAACTCTATAATATGCATATAAAGATTTTGATTAATATTATTTAATTGACAGTCCAAAAGCAGCAGTGCAATTTTCCATCGCTTTTTAATATATTTTCTAAAACCCTATGATTTACGTAGTGTAGAAATGTTCCAAATATTTTGTTGACTGTGGTTCTTCTTATTAAAGAGTGAGTCTCATGGTTCTATGATAAAAGTAAAATATTTTTTTTTTTTGGGAAAAGGGCTAGCTAAGGCGATGCCTAAATCTAGAGTAAGGTTCTCAGAAGATGGATAACAGCTTCAATATTATGTGCACTTCATTTCTAATGCTATATAAAAATATTAAATATTTCAGCATAAACAATAAATTGTGAGTTGCATGACACATGATTGTTTGTAGTGTCATGGGATGTCTGATTAATGATTAGTTCACTATGTATCCAGGAAATACTGTAATAAATATAAAATATATAGTAAAATCAGAAAAGTAAATGAAAACTCTCCTCCAGGTACTACATAGCTTTTTTATTACTTTATATCTTAGTGTAGTGGTTTTCAATTTGGGTGCCATGGCACCCTAAAGTGCCTCAGGAAACTTGCAGGTGTGACCTGGTTTGGTGGTCCAAGGCCAATACAAGTTATTTATGGTCAATGTTATTGTTAAAACCAGTGCTTGTGGCTTCCAATCATAAAATATGTGGACAAACAGAAGCAAATCCTGTCCCTCAGCACATAACTGAACCTAAGGATGACATATAAACACAATTTATTTAATGCTATATTTTTTCTGAATTTCTCAGAAAATTTTGTCATATGGGTGCTGTGAAAAAATCTTTTGGCTTAGGGATGCTGTGAAAAAACTTCTGATACGCTAAGGCAACATTACTATAAAAAAATTGGGAACCACTGCCTAAATGGCTTTGGAATTTGTATGTAGCTAAAATAATTACTTGTCACCTATATTCCGCAGGTATGGCTGATGTATGGTACTTAATATAATGTTCTATATATATTCTAAGCTCTCTCCTAATAATACAATGTCTAAAATGAACCCGAGAAGGTCACTGCTGGCGCTTTATAAGCAGATACTGTTTTTTTTTGTGTGGTTTACAACCTAAACCTTGTTTAAATATGTTACAAATAGAGATACAGTATAGACAAAAACATTGGAGCGCCAATGTCCAGAACCCCCCCGAATTAAATAGCCAGTATTAAAACTAAATTATGATGCAATATACGACTTAAATATGCAACTGTAAAGCAAAAATATATAAAACAATATTAGTAATAAATGCCTGCGCTTCACATTAAGGATGATCTCGTGTTTTACTTCCTCACTGACTGCAGGTGAGGAAGTAAGGATGCAGACATTTATTATTAATGTTATTTGTATAGATTTTTGCTTTACAGTTGCACATTTAAGTCATATATTGCATCATAATTTAGTTTTAATACTGGCTATTTAATTAGGTGAGATCTGAACATTAGCGCTCAAGGTTTTTTTTGCCTATCTCTTTCCCAAGCTTGACCAAGCTTGAACCTGTGATACATTTTCTCAAAACATTATACAATATAACTATGCTGCTAATATATTGTTTTGGTACCAATAAATCTACCAAACTTTTGTCTGAAATGGGTTAGTAGCTTTGTCATCAAGCGATTTCAAGTGTTGTATTATTTTTGCATTGAGCTTTGTGAATGTACAGTAAGTTCTCACAGTTGAATGTCACAGGAAGACCCCCTGAAGGTGACTTACACTACAAGATGTGCTAGTTTCACTGCTCTGTAGACCCAACACAAAGCTACATAAAATAAAATCAGGAAACAAATACATCTTAATATAATGAATAATTTGTAAAATACAAAAGCTTTTCCATAGTGTTTCAAATAATAATTAAAATATACTGTTCCTTTAATCTCTGGTATTACAATGCCATGATTCGCGGGTCTGATGGGAGTAGGCAAAATGAAGCAAATTTGTGTCACTTGGCCACAACCTCTCTATACGGAGCAGCTAATTCCAAGTATAATCTCCTCTTCCTGCCCACTTCACTAGGAAGCAGGTAGGATGTGGGAGATCTGGCCACTCTTCCATGGGTGCAGAAGACTACCTTAAAAATCATGAGTCTCTCACAACTTTTGGGAAAATAGGCAAGTATGCATTAGATTCACCTACTGTATGTAAGAATGGACATCATATTTAACAATAAAATGTGCACTATCCATCACCAACTTGGTGACATTCTTTTTTTTACCAGGTAGCTGGATTATGGCACCTTTGCCAGAATTATTCTGCTTTGAGAACATAAGTAACCCAAAGCTGAATGTAGTTTGGAGACCACAGGAAGGTGATTTTTGTCCCTGACCAAGAGAACCAGATCATCACATTATAGGGGGCACTATTAACAAACACCAGAACTCCTACACAGAGCAATAGAGAACAATAGAAAATAAAAAAAATGAAAAAATACAGCTATATTTACATTATGAGGCTCTTTATAATTGTTAAAAGAAAACTGAAAAGAAATATGCTTGTGCTCGGTTTTACCCATATTGAACATGGTATCAGCTGCATGGCATTATTGATGCCATATACAGTATGTATACAAAACAAAAAACTTTACATTGCATTTAAACGTACTGACCTCCAAGATACAGAGGTGATGTGAGTACCTTTAACTGTCATGTAATGGTTTAAAACGCATATATGCTAGTGCAGGTACTTGCAGAAATTTAGGGCCCCTTGACGACAGGCTGCATGCTTAAATGTTTTGGTAAAAAAAATAACTAAATCACCTTGGTTTTATTTGGTTCATACACACAGATTGAGCACAGTATATCACTGACAGAAACTAATAGCAAATGTCCTATTTATGAATGTTACAAAAATGTTTCATATTCAGTAAACAGTTTGCTTACTCTCCAATTCCAAATATGATCACCATAACTTTAGTGGAGAAAAGTCACTTTGAACTTTTACATTTATAATATTAGTCAGCAATGAAAAAGTAACTATGGATATTGTAAAACAAGTGGTATTGAGTTAATACTATATAATGAAATTTCAGCAAAGCACAAGGTGAGCAACATAAAATATAGAAGTAAATGATCAGAAGTTGATCAGTCATTATACAATTATTATTTTCCAGTAGAATCAGAGTAAATATTTCAAGAATCAACTTTAGTTGCTGATCAGGTGTAATATGAAGTTCTATAAACAGGGAGCACACTACAACTCAAGTAACGCTATGAAGAGCCGTACAAGCTCCCAAATATTGCACACATGGTAGATCCCTTCTTAATGCAGTCAATGGGCCTAATTCAGACCCGATCGTAGATGTGCTAAATTTAGCACATCTACGATCAGCCACACTGACATGCAGGGAGGACGCCCAGCACAGGGTTAGTCTGCCTCGCATGTCAGGCTTTCCCTTCCCGCAGAAGTACAAAAGCATCGCACAGTGGCAATGCTTTTGTACTTCACAAGTAGCTCCCTGGAAGCACAGCTTCTGTGCACTATCAGGGAGCTGCGCATCGCTGTGCTGTTCGCAGCGGCTGTGTGTGACGTCTTGCAGCCGCCACAGCCCCGCCCCATGCATGATCCGTGCACGCCTGTGTTGCCCAGACCGCGTCCCCTAAATGGCGGCCAAATGCTGCCTGCCTGCTCCCTCCTGCCCAGCAACCGCCTCTGCCTGTCAATCAGACAGAGGGAATTGCAGGGCAGAGACAGTCATCAGCTATCTGGCATGTGCTGGCACACTGCGGTAGCAGGCACAGTTCAGACCTGATCACCTGCTGTGCAAAAATGCACAGCACCAATCAGGTCTGAATTAGGCCCAATGTATTATAAGGGTCCTCCAGCTCCTAAGAACTCCTTTCATTAATCTGTGCATGTCTATACATACCATATTACCACCATGAGTTTAAACATGAACACAATAGATCCATTGAAATCACATCTGGAATGTGGAAGGGAAGGCGGAAAGCCCATTCAATTACATTTTATTTATTGGTAGATTATATAATATTGGTAAACTATATGTTACTAAATGCTAAGCATCAACAATAATAATAACTACTAAAACAAAATATGTAATACACTTTGACAACACTGTTAAATATCTTTTTAACTAGTTCTGTAGACTTGTTTTTAATTATAAACTTCAAATGTAATATACCAAAAATCAAATATTATACACATGTACTTTACTACCAAGTTATCTTACTTGTTTGGGAACAATTATATTCATTTGACATTTATGGAAAATTCACATCAGACTGAAATACACACTACTGTACCTAAAATAATGATGCAAACAGTAACATCATATAACAATCCCTGAGTTACAAAAACTCACCAGATCATTGACTGGACAAGACTCTTTTAATGTTTCGTTCCCTAGTCCTGAATCATCAGCATCAATGAGATTATCCACAGGGACATCTTGATTTGGTTTCCTATAAGTAAAGTCACTTTCACTGGAATCCAAAGCCACACACACATTGTATGAGTAGGGAAATGGTAAAGATCCATCGCTATACATGGAGAGCATCCTGGGATCAACTGGAGGATACAGATTTGTACTTAGAGAAGCAAATGTTGGTGAAGGTTTTGATTGTTTGCATTTTGATATAATGACCAACATAACAGTTATAATAAATAAGAAGGAAATGAGAGCAAGTGCGATCAGTAAGTACAATTGAAGATTGGATTGGGGATCTTCATTGTTGAGTTTGTTACTGAGTTTAGGAACCACCTGTTGGAAATTATCTGCAACAATGAGACTTAAGGTGACTGTAGCTGAGTGAGAGGGGTCTCCATTGTCCTTCACCAACACCACAACCTTGTGATTCAATATATCCTTCTCATGAAAGACATGTGATGTCCTGATCTCACCTGTGTGCTGACTGATGGTAAAGTGAGATGGTTCTGACACTTGTATGAAGTGATAGGAGAGCCAAGCATTATGTCCAGAGTCTGCATCCACTGCAACCACCTTAGTTATTAATGATCCTTGTTCAGAAGCAAAAGGGACCATCTCAAACACAGCTGGGCCACCACTGTCTGCTGATGGGTACAAGACCTTAGGTGCATTATCATTCTGATCCACTATGTGGATAATTAGTGTTGCATTGCTGCTCAGAGATGGGGATCCATTGTCTCTAGCAGTTACTTGTATTAGAAACTCCTTGTGCTGCTCATAATCAAATGATCTCTGAGCATAGAGAACCCCAGTCTCTATATTGATGGAGAGATAAGAGGACACTGGGATATCATATGTATTAGAACTGGAAATTGAATAAATAATTTTAGCATTGTCTCCATTATCAGGGTCTGATGCTTGTACACTGTATATAGACGCTCCTGGTAAGTTGTTCTCTGCCACATAAGCAATATAATTAGATTTCATGAATATTGGTGGATTGTCATTAACATCTGATATCACCAATATAATGGATCTTCTGCTGGACAGTGGTGGAGATCCTCTGTCAGTAGCTACAATGGTTATGTTATAAGAAGATACTTTCTCTCTGTCCAGAGCGCTTGTTGTAACAAGTCTGTAATAACTGTTAGATGATAACAAATTAAAAGGTATATCTTCTATAATGTTACAGTCAACTGCACCATTTTCTCCTGAATCTCGATCATGAACTTTAATGAGAGCTATCATTGTACTTGACTCACAATTCTCAAGAATAGGAGTAGAGAATGAGGTGATAGATATCTCTGGAACATTGTCATTCTCATCTGTTACTTCTATCAATACTTTGGAATGGGCAACAAGACCACCTCCATCCTTTGCTTGTACAGAGAGTTCATAGCTCTTTGTTATTTCAAAATCCAAATTTCTATTTGTTTTAATGTCCCCATTTGTATGGTGAATAGTAAAAATCCCAGTATGATGGAGATTTCCTGAGGTTTTGCTAAAAGAATATGTGATCTCTGCATTGATCCCTTCATCTTTGTCAGTTACATTTAGAACAATAACTATGGAGTTAATTGGAATATTTTCTTTTATGGTGACTTTATACATGTCCTGAGTAAATGTAGGAGCATTATCATTACCATCAGTGACAATGACCTTTACCAAAGCAGTTCCAGACTTCACTGGGTTTCCTCCATCTAAGGCTGTTAAAATTAATTCATGAACATGTTGTGTCTCTCGATCTAAAGGTTTCTCTAGCACAAGTTCTGGAAATTTACTCCCATCTGCTCTGCTCTTTGTATTAAGTGTGAAATATTGGTTGTCACTGAGCCTGTATGTCTGTACTGAATTAATACCTTCATCAGGATCTTCTGCATTTTGTAATACAAATTTGGCTCCTGGTGATGTAAATTCAATAACTTCCAAAATGATGTTATTATGAAAAAAGTGTGGATAATTATCATTTACATCCTGAATTTCAATTTTAATATTAAAAATATTAAATGGATTTTCAACTACAACATCAAAGGTTAGGAAGCAGGTAGTTGCTGCCCCACACAATGTCTCTCTGTCTATCCTGTCCATTACATACAGAGTACCAGTCTCTAAATTCACATAAACATATTTGTTTAATAGATCTGATACAATTCTCAGCTTTCTAGATGAGAGCTGTTTAATATCTAATCCAAGGTCTTCTGCAATATTTCCTATAACAGAGTCTTTTCTCATTTCTTCTACAATAAAATAATGAATCTGACCAGAGACTGAATGACACAGCCATGATAATAAGAAGGAAAATATTACTTGCCATCTGATTCCTGTGTAAATCTGTGTGTGAGGTTTCATCTTTTGCATCTTAAATCTTTCACAAAATATCCTTTAAAAAGGCTAGTATCTGTAATCCAGGAATTATCCCAAAAATGTTCTTGCTTTACCTGATCCAATTGTTTAGGCAAATATGTTAAAATATCCTGTATTCTGTGTAAAGAGAATCCAAAAAATGGCTGTGTGCCTTCCTGTAGATCTGCAGTGTGTGTGAGTGATAAAAATACCAGTGGATCTCCAGCTCTGTATTATTCTCCTTATTGGTTAAACAGCGGCGCTCTGAGGCCAAACCAAGGAACTGCATTTTTAGTCATTTTTTGTACTACAACTAATCATTAGCAATGTCATTTTATACATTTTTCTGCAATACTTTTAGTTTTTTCATTCAAAATATAGGTTTATAGGAGTGAAATAAAAATACTTATTTTATTATAATGTAGAAATAATAAGTAATGCATTAGAAAAGCACTAAATTCACTAAAACTAGACAATTACAACATTTTCTGACAGACAGTTCTATTGTTATAATGTGTATTTATGTTGCTAGTGTACTTATTTTTTCTATTTTTTCTCCTAAAGTAGTTGAGTCATCTGTTTTATTGTCTTCACAATTTCGTTTTAAACTCCTTAGTCATTAGAATGATTATAGTTATTTGTATTTCTAGATTGATTATGATATGATTATAGTTATTTGTATTTCTAGATTGTAGCACAAGAGATAAGTACATCTCACTGAAAGATGTGTCAGTTTCATCCCTTGTGACTATATATATAATTATGCAACATTTCAATAATGTAGGTGGCATATACTTTAAAGTATATAATAGGTACAGGTTGTGAAGTTCATGTGGACTCTAAGTTAAGGTGATCTCACACTGCTCACCTCACAGTGCACCTATTGGCTATACATTACATACCTTTCCACCACCACTGCAGAAATCATAGAGAATATACATAAAATCCCATTGCAGTCTTAATTATCAGATAAGCAAAGCAATACAAACATTTACAGCAGGGAGTAAAAATACAGGCATACTCATAAGGACTTGTAAGGAAGGGAGGGAGAAAACAAAGTATTTAACACTACAAAGCAGGAACGTAGATAGAGAGTAATTGCCCAACATGATAAAATCAATGACAGCATCGCACATGACAGTTTCATAGCTACTTAACAGTTGACACTTTCATATATTAGTGAAAGTCTTATATCCTGGAATATTCTTATTTTATTAATTTATTAGGCCTTTTCACTAATTTCTAGAACTAGTTATAGCAATTAAAAGGTTCTGGTACTGTGTATCAATTAACACCATAAAAAAGAAAAGACACTCTGGGGTATATTTACTAAGGTCCCGATTTTGACCGAGATGCCGTTTTTTCTTCAAAGTGTCATCTCGGGAATTTACTAAGCAGAAATCACGGCAGTGATGAGGCCATTCGTATTTTTTTGCAAGTCCAAGAATAAAAATACGAATAAATACACCATCGGTCAAAACGCGGCTGTTTAGATATGAATCTCAGTCATTTACTAAGAAGTGCAAAGCAAAAAAAAAAAAAAAACACTGCTGTGAAAAAATACAACTCGTAAAAAAGTGCTAAAAAAAATCAGACCTGCTTTTTTGAGCCGTGATTGGATAGGCATGCACAGATCCATGAGATCCGTGCATGTATATCAGTGGTAAGGGGTAGGAAAGTGTTAATTTTGTGAAAAAAAATTGCGTGGGGTCCCCCCTCCTAAGCATAACCAGCCTCGGGCTCTTTGAGCCGATCCTGGTTGCAGAAATATGGGAAAAAATGGACAGGGGTTCCCCCATATTTAAGCAACCAGCATCGGGCTCTGCGCCTGGTCCTGGTTCCAAAAATACGGGGGACAAAAAGCGTAGGGGTCCCCCGTATTTTTAAAACCAGCACCGGGCTCCACTAGCTGGACAGATAATGCCACAGCCGGGGGTCACTTTTATACCGTGCCCTGCGGCCGTGGCATCAAATATCCAACTAGTCACCCCTGGCCGGGGTACCCTGGGGGAGTGGGGACCCCTTCAATCAAGGGGTCCCCCCCCAGCCACCCAAGGGCCAGGGGTGAAGCCCGAGGCTGTCCCCCCCATCCAATGGGCTGCGGATGGGGGGCTGATAGCCTTTTTGTAAAAGTGATTGATATTGTTTTTAGTAGCAGTACTACAAGGCCCAGCAAGCCTCCCCCGCATGCTGGTACTTGGAGAACCACAAGTACCAGCATGCGGCGGAAAAACGGGCCCGCTGGTACCTGTAGTACTACTACTAAAAAAATACCCAAAAAAAGACAATACACACACACCTTGAAAGTAAAGTTTTATTACATCCATCCACACAAACATACATACATACTTACCTTATGTTCACACGAGGGTCGGTCCTCTTCTCCAGTAGAATCCATGGGGTACCTGTTGAATAAATTATACTCACCAGATCCAGGATACCAGGCTCCTCGGATAATCCTTTTGTAATCCACGTACTTGATTAAAAAAATAAAACGGATACCCGAGCCACGCACTGAAAGGGGACCCATGTTTTCACATGGGTCCCCTTTCCCCGAATGCCAGAAACCCACTCTGACTGATGTCTAAGTGGGTTTCTTCAGCCAATCAGGGAGCGCCACGTTGTGGCACCCTCCTGATCGGCTGTGTGCTCCTGTACTGTCTGACAGGCGGCACACGGCAGTGTTACAATGTAGCGCCTATGCGCTCCATTGTAACCAATGATGGGAACTTTCTGCTCAGCGGTTGACCGAAAGTGACCTCACCGCTGACCACAAAGTTCCCACCATTGGTTACAATGGAGCGCATAGGCGCTACATTGTAACACTGCCGTGTGCCGCCTGTCAGACAGTACAGGAGCACACAGCCGATCAGGAGGGTGCTACAACGTGGCGCTCCCTGATTGGCTGAAGAAACCCACTTAGACATCAGTCAGAGTGGGTTTCTGGCATTCGGGGAAAGGGGACCCATGTGAAAACATGGGTCCCCTTTCAGTGCGTGGCTCGGGTATCCGTTTTATTTTTTTAATCAAGTACGTGGATTACAAAAGGATTATCCGAGGAGCCTGGTACCCTGGATCTGGTGAGTATAATTTATTCAACAGGTACCCCATGGATTCTACTGGAGAAGAGGACCGACCCTCGTGTGAACATAAGGTAAGTATGTATGTATGTTTGTGTGGATGGATGTAATAAAACTTTACTTTCAAGGTGTGTGTGTATTGTCTTTTTTGGGTATTTTTTTAGTAGTAGTACTACAGGTACCAACGTGCCCGTTTTTCCGCCGCATGCTGGTACTTGTGGTTCTCCAAGTACCAGCATGCGGGGGAGTCTTGCTGGGCCTTGTAGTACTGCTACTAAAAACAATATCAATCACTTTTACAAAAAGGCTATCAGCCCCCCATCCGCAGCCCATTGGATGGGGGGGACAGCCTCGGGCTTCACCCCTGGCCCTTGGGTGGCTGGGGGGGGGACCCCTTGATTGAAGGGGTCCCCACTCCCCCAGGGTACCCCGGCCAGGGGTGACTAGTTGGATATTTGATGCCACGGCCGCAGGGCACGGTATAAAAGTGACCCCCGGCTGTGGCATTATCTGTCCAGCTAGTGGAGCCCGGTGCTGGTTTTAAAAATACGGGGGACCCCTACGCTTTTTGTCCCCCGTATTTTTGGAACCAGGACCAGGCACAGAGCCCGATGCTGGATGCTTAAATATGGGGGAACCCCTGTCCATTTTTTTCCCATATTTCTGCAACCAGGATCGGCTCAAAGAGCCCGAGGCTGGTTTGCCTTAGGAGGGGGGACCCCACGCAATTTTTTTTTAACATTTAAACTTTATATTTTTTTTAAACAAAGTGCACAATGAAGCCCAGCACGGATCTCTCAGATCCGGCCGAGATTCATTGTATTAAAGTCGGCAGTGTTTTACAAATCACTCACGTAAAACACTGCCTAAAAAAACGAATGACATCGACATCGGAAAACCCGAAAATGCAGAATACGGCAGCTTAGTAAATTAGTCGTAATAAATTCAAAAAGTTGCAGTTTTACACTTTCGATGTCATTCGTGATTATTCTCCCACCAAATCGGGAGAATTACGAATCTTAGTAAATTTACCCCTCTGGTGGGAATCCAATTAACCAATTAGTGTGGTTTAATTGAATAGCTCCATGCATGAAACCCAGAGCTATTCCCCACATGGAAAACTCTGTGGCTAATTGAATTTCCCCTTTGTGTGTACATGTATATACATACATACACACAGTACTTGCAACTGGTTACACAGGACCACCATATATTTTGTGGTTATCTCTTTTGACAAAGTCACCACATTATTATTGAAAAGCCTAGTAACATGTTCAATTTATTTGCCAATCATAAAAGCTATTCTGAACATATCTTTACACAGTGAAGATGGCATATACCTCTCTCCAGGGGCATAACTAGAACATTGTGGGCTCCAAAGTAATTTTTTTGAAGAGGACCCCATCTGAATGCTTCTAGAGAGACACCTCTGCCCACGGCAGATGTTCATTTTATGCCTCATAGTAATGTTCATAAGGGCTTGCTCTCTAAGGTACAGGTGAATAGAGACACCAATTCATACTGTTCACCTTTACAGTATCCCTTGTTCATATATGCCATACGTTAGTGCCTCCAATTAATTGTGTGCTACATTACAGTGCCCCTCAGTTCATATTATACCACATTACTTTGTCACAGTTCATATTTTACCAAACTACAGTATAGTACCTGCAGTTCATATTTTACCACATTATAATGCTATAGTTCATATTGTCACATTACAGTTTAGATTCTGTCACATCACAGTTCCCCTAGTATATTATTACATCCACTACACACAAATACCCTTAGCATTATAACATCCACTACACACAACACTCATTGTAAATTAGGCATTTCCTACTTTAAGCTCTTAAAAATGAATAATAGTTATTCAACCCTTCGAAGAAAGCTATTTCAAAATATTGACACTAATGAACTAGACACATCTAGTTGACTTTTATGCTTATACAAATGTGTCCTGGCTCATCTTTTCTGCAAATGGGTTGCACAAGTGGCTACATTACAATTGCGACATGCTGCACCCATGTGCTACCCATTCACGGGAGCATACGTACCTTTGTGATCCTATGGATTGTAGATGTGTGTGCAGTACATGTGCACAGAGGTGGAGATGAGCTAGATCTCATCTGTATCTTACATCTGCAATTCATATTTCCACAATGAGAAGAATAGTTTGAATAAGTAATTATCTTATGGCTATACCAATCAAGAATTATGTTTAAAAGTTATCACTGTTCTAATTAGTGGAATGACAAGTTTTAGGATTTACCGGCAAACAAATAATTTACGGGTACCTGTCAAAATAAAAAATACATTTTTCCATGTAAACAAATACAATGTCAGTTGATACACAATTGACTAATGTAGTTCATTCTATATCATGTATTCTAGTTAATTTGCTACTAAAAGAATACTAACATGAATAGGATTGTTTCCTGGAATATTTAGTTGTAAACATTAATTTCCAAGTTCTGAATAGTCAGTATTGATAAGACTGTCAATTGGTACATTTTGATTTGACTTATGATAGAGGTACAGTTCCTTCATTATATGTAGAAAGCATTTTGGGGACAACTGGAGGACACAGCCTTGTATTTAGAGATCCAAACATTGGAGAAGCTTTAGACTCCTTGCATTTTGATATAAAGACCAACACAACTTACAATAAACAACAAGGAAATTAGTGCAATGGCAATAACTATATAGAATTGCAAATTTCATTGATGATCTTCATTATTGATTTGATTGTTGAGTTGTTGAACCACCTGTTAAATATTATCTGCAATTACCAGACTTAAGGTGACTGAAGCAGAGAAAGAGGGATCTTCATTGTCCTTCACAATCATTACAACTCTGTAATGCAACATATCCTTCTCTTGAAATACATGTGTTCTGATTTCACCTGTTTGTAGACTAATTGTAAAGTGAGATGTTTCTGACACCTGTACAAAGTGATAAGAAAACCAACCATTATGTACAGAGTTTCCATCCACTGCAACCACCTTTTTTAAGTTTTTAATTATCCTTGTTCAGAAGCAAAAGGGACCATCTCAAACACAGCTGGTACACCACTGTCTGCTGATGGATACAAGATCTTTGGTGCAATATCATTCTGATCCAACTAATGTTGCATTGTTGCTCAGAGATGGGGATCCATTGTCCTTGGCAAATACGTTAGCAAATACCTGTATTAGAAATTCCTTGTGCTGCTCATAGTCAAATTATCTCTGCGAATAGAAAACCCTTAGTCTCTATATTGATACGACAGATAAGAGAACACTGGGAGATCTTCTGTATTATTGCTAGATATTAAATATTGTTATTTGGTACATAAGCAACTTAAGTATATTTCAATATTGATGGATTGTCATTAACATTTGATATCTCCAATCTGATGGTTCTTTTGATAGAAAATGGAGGTGATCCTCTGTCAGTAGCTACAATTGTGATGTAATAACATGATACATTCTCTCTGTCCATGGAACTTGATGTAACAGGTTTATAATAGCTACTATATGACAATTTTAAATCAAAAGGAACTTTTTCAATTATGAGACAATCAACTTCTCCATTTTGCCATGAATCTAGATCATGAATTTTAATTAGAGTGCCAGATTCAGAATCCTGGGGAATAGGAATAACTAATGAGGTGATAGATATCTCAGGACCATAATCATTTTCATCTATAACTTCTACTAAAAAGCAACAAAGCCACCACCATCCTCTGCTTGTACAGATAGTTTATAATTTTGTTTAACTTCATAATCTATGTTTTTTATATTTTTTATTTTACCAATTGTTTGATCAATACTAAAAATACCTGTGTGATGGATATTTTTTGTAAAAGAATATGTGATTTGTGTATTGGTTCCCTCATCATTATCTGTTGCAATGACCCAAAATATTGTAGTATTAATTAAAGTATTTTCAGTAACACTGATTTTATAAACTGGTTAGGTAAATACAGGAAAATCATCATTTGCATCAGTAACAATGACCTTCAATAAAGTAGTGCGAGATCTTATAGGGTTTCCTCCATCCAATGCTGTTAAGATGAATTCATGAGTATTTTGTGATTCTCAATCAAAATGTTTCTCTAATACAAGTTCAGGTAATTTACTCCCATCTGGATTGGAGTTTTCAGTTAATAGAAAATGCTGATTGTCACTAAGTTTGTATGCCTGTACTGAATTAACATGATATCTGGATCCTCTGCAGAATGCGTGACAAATATAGTTCCTGGTGTGGTCAACTCAATAACTGAAATAATGATGTCATAGAAAAACATTGGTAGATTGTAATTTATATCCTCAATTTCTATTATAACATTGGCAAGATGTAATGGATTTTCAACCACAGCATCAAAGGATAGGAAACAGGAAGCTGCTGTCCCACATAGTGTCTCTCTGTTGATCCTGTCCTTAATATACAGATTTCCACCGTCAATATTTATATAAAAATATATTTCTAAAACACATGATACAATTCACAATTTTCTAGATGTGATCTGTTTAGTATCTAATCAAAGGTCTTCTGCAATATTTGCTATAAAAGACTCTTTTCTCATCTCTTTTATAATAGAATAATGAATCTGACCAGGGACTGAATGACACAGCCATGGTAATAAGAATGTAATTATTACTTGCCATCTGATTGTGTCTGTGTATGACTTTTTATCTCAGCTATCCTTAACATTTAAAATCTTATTTGCAGTCCAAATATAAAAAAATAAAAACAAAACACTTTTCATATAATAAAGTAAAATGCAGATCAATTTATTCATTATTTCTATCTTCTTTGCATATGATAATCCAGAAAATGACTGTGTCTATTTGCAAATCTGCAGTGTGTACGAGTGATGAAAATACCAGTGGATCTCCAGTTCTGTATTCTTCTTACTGGGGAACAGCGGTGCTCAGAGGTGCAATTGCTGAACTGCAATTCTGAAAATTTCTTTTACATTTCCAGTATTTAATTACTTTATATATATCAAATATAAAATACTTTTACTTACATACAAGGCTATTAACCAAACTGCACCATCATACATCTCCTCACTCATCTCAAAATATCTCCCTACCAGACCCCTCTGCTCTGCACAAGATCTGCGTCTCTCATCCAGATGTATTACCTGTTCCCACTTAAAATTACAGGACTTTACCTGGGCTTCACCCACTCTGTGGAATGCCCTCCCACGCACAATAAGACTCTCCACTAGTCTCCAAACCTTTAAACGTCCCCTGAAAACTCATCTCTTCAGACAAGCCTACCAAATTCCTGACCCACACACATAACCTTCAATGCATCCCTATCCAGTTACATCCCCTCTGCACAGTCCCCATAACCTCACATTTTGTCTTCCAACATTGCTGGGTGATCTTATTATACAACCCACTAAGAACCTAGCAATCTGGGGAACCATTATGTAACAGGTTGCATCTATACTTGTGTATCAATGCCTATTTCCCTATAGATTGTAAGCTTGCGAGCAGGGCCTTCCTACCTCTGTCTGTCTTTGCCCAGTTTTGTTCTATAACTGTTGTTCTAATTGTAAAGCGCAACAGAATATGCTGCGGTATATAAGAAACTGCTAATAAATAAAATAAATAATATATATATATATATATATAGTTATGCACAAAAGGTCCCTGGCACTCCGGACTTACGTACACCTTGCTCCAGTGCCCTCCCTGCAGATTAGCATCTGTACATATTATCCTTGTATGGGCGGCACTCAGAGACTTTTACAAGCAGTATAAGTGAAAAAAAGCCCCACCGGGCCAATTTAATGGTGACGTTTTGGGGTATTATTCCCCTTCCTCAGACAATCAAATAAGCCAACAACAGTGATTTTTATACATAAAACAAACCTTGAACCCTCCTGTGCAAATCCAGTGTGTGCCCCACGCTCCCGGCCACCGTCCCGTAGTGGCACTTCCGGTCGCGGTGGGGCTTTTTTTCACTTATACTGCTTGTAAAAGTCTCTGAGTGCCGCCCATACAAGGATAATATATATATATATATATATATATATATATACATATATATACACACAGGTATAAATATGTACTGTACATGCCCCAGTGCATATGCAGAGCATATGCATATAAGTAGAAATACTGGGGTTACACTCAAGCATAATCTGTATAGTATGATTAAGCACACAAGATTAAACATTTTTTCAACCTTTGGTAATTGTTTCACAGTTACCATTACAAAATTCTGAAACAAAGTACACAATAGTGGACAGGAAAGGTCTGGTGCATAAATCTTGATTTCAATGTCATAATTTAACCTTTGTGGCCTGTTTGACTATTCATAGCCATTAATGTACAAACTGATGCTAGTGTAATCTGAACTCAAAAGTTTAAAAGGCCAAGACAAAAGAAATAAATATCTGTAATATACAATGCAGATTTTCAACTTTTTCAGCACATCACAGTACTCCATTCGACTATGTTCTCACCAGTGGGGAATTTCCAATTAGGTATGTGAGGCACGTGTCTAGGGGTGGCACTTGTTGGGGGGGCTTGAATTTGTTGGTACTGGTAAAGTTGGTGTCAGACTGTAAAGTATCAGTAACTGCAAATTATTTCCACTGTATTGTACCATATGCCATATTGAATCTAGTGTAAACGAATAACACATGCACATATTGCCCCTGTAAACTGTCCTACTTTTTAAATATGTATACATAATTAAAAATAAAAAAAATCATGGTTAGTGGCTTTTTATTATTCTATTAAGTTGGCTATCAGCGAAACATAGCTTATATCCAATCAATGAAAATAATTAAATTAGGCAGGGGGGAGGAGGGGGAATACTATTGTGCCTAGGGGAGTTGTCACCCCATAATCTACACCTGGTTTTCAGGGGTAAATTTGCTAAGACAGGAGTTCTATTTATGATGGAATGTTGCCCATAGCAACCAATCAGATTCTACTTATCCTTATCTAGCACCTTCTAGAAGATAATACCTTAATTTGATTGGTTGCTATAGGCAACATCCCATCTTAAATAGAACTCACATTTTAGTAAATTTACCCCTCACTCTGAAATTATCATAAACTTTAATTTTGTGTATACTCATCAAACAGCAGAAAAACTTTACTGCATGTTTCTAAATAGTGCCTTTCAAAAAGCTAAAAACACACTATAATACGGGTTGGGTATGGGATACCAGCAGTTGGGATGTCGGTGGTCAGAATACTGACACCAGGATCCCAACTGCTTGGAAACCTGACAGGGTTGCAGGAGGTAGGTACTGCTAATTCTAACTTTCCCCTTAACCGTCCCTCACCGGAGCCTAACCCTAATTCCTCCTCCCCACAGCCTAAACCTAGGCATCCCTTCCCATAGCCTAAACATAACCTTCTCCCTGCAGCCTAACCCGAACCTTACCCAGCATGCTTACGTTCAGGATTCTGGCAGTTGGGATTCCGGAAATTGGGATGCCGGCATCAACATTCTTAAAGGTTTTGGGATTCTGGTGCCAGTATTCTGACTGCCGGGATCCTGAATGCCAGGATCCCAACTATATCCCCTATAATACATATAGGGCAGTATTCAATTCTTTTCACCTCCTTCCATACCCATTCTGTTTCTGTCCTCGGGGGGTGTGGTATCATAATTTCAGCTCACTGCCCTTGGGGTAGCGAGGAACCCAACCCTTTACAAAGCTAAACCTGATTACTATGGGCATGATATGCACAATAATGGGGATCATTTTAGAAAGGAGATTGTACGTGATAAATCATTTGAATACCACCCATAGAGTTCTGAAGTTTTTACATTTTTAAATTTGAAATATGACATCCAGCAATTGCACAGGATCTGGTCAATATACATTAGGTCATCCCCCTATTGTCAAAAGACACAAGGTCGACATGGACAAAAGGTTGACATATGAAAGGTTGACACTGGAAAAGGTTGACAGGTTCAAAAAGCCAACAGGTTCATATGGTCAACATGACAATGGTTTACACACATATGGTTGACATGTTTTGGCGGGGTGGTTTCATTTTTTTACTTTTTCCTTCTTTGACTATCCATGTCACAAATCAAAACCTTTAGTACCCTTTTGATGAGCAAAGCAGAGTGGAGCAAGACACTGTGCCCGAAACGTAAGTGAAGCGAGTCTGCTAGGGGACGCGTTTCAACAATTGGTGGTCTCAGATACACAAGTGAGTTTTTCTCATGCTGATAATTGAGCATAGAGGCATAATCTAAAATATTCTGGAATTTCTAATATCCACAAACGTCACTATTATTTATGATTGACAGTTATGAACTAAATAATGTTATTATTCAACTGTACTTTCTAGATTGAATGCTACAGTGTTAAGTTTGGACATGAGATGAATACACATTTTACTGGAAATATTTTATGTGTAGCAATTGATCCACGATAATATACAGTAAGTGGTAATATAAAGCAAACCTCAATCTTCAGAAAACATTTTATTTGGTGAATTATTATTATCCTGTACTGTATATCTATGATACCACAGGGGGTCTACAGCACATTACAGAGTACAGAAACAAACAGTATGAATAAATCAGGAAATAAGTAACTTAGAGTAATGAATATTACAGGACATGGACATGGTTTATAAAAAAAATGCTGCAACAGCAATCAAACCAAAATGATCAGCAGGCCAAACCCAAGGTGAATATCAATCTCAAAGGATGTTCTGGATAACACACAATTGTCCAAGTCTTTGGAAACAGAGTATCATTTTGCTAACTAAGAGTATCATTTTACTAACACAGACTCTCTTATATCTTTACTTACATAAGGCTGTAAGGCACTACCTATATTGTATACAGTACCATGGCGCCTGTTTCAATCATAAAGCAATAGAGGACATTTAACCAAGAAAAATCCATAGGCATAGAACAACATTGTGTGACTAACTTATTCCACATATATCTGTGCAGACAGTTTTAATCCATTCGCAGGATTGAAATATGCCATAGGAATATGTGCACAGGCAGAAAATATCACTGATTTATTGAAATTCGGTTACATATTTTAAAGAGATGGTAGAATTAGGAAGTTAAGGCTTAAGGGATAATTTGAGAGAGCAAAACCTCAATAAAATATATAATCATAACAAAGTTTTTGATGCATAGAAACATTAATATCTCTAATTAATGCACAATTATAGTAACCAGAGTAAAAAGTAGAGGTACTTCAATGACAACTGCAGAAACAAATTACAGTAATTGGATGATTTCCTAAGATGTTAAAATGAAAATTTGAATTTCCATTTACCTACCTCCATAAGACAGCTATTTGGCTTGCTTCCTTCTAATATTTCATTGCTATGTCCATAATCATCAGCATCAATAATATTACCCACAGGGACACTTTGATTTGGTTTTTGAAAAGGAAAGTCACTTTCATATAAATCCAAAACCACACACACATTGTAACAGAATGAAAGGTCCATCACTGTACATGGAGAGCATTCTGGGGTCAACCTGAGGATACAAGTTTGTACTTATATAGAACCAAAGATTGATGATGGTTTTGATTCTTTGCACTTTGATATTATGACCAATATAATAGTTATAATAAATAGCACAGAAATCAATGCAAGGGCAGTTACTAAATAAACTTGCAAATTTGATTGCGGGTCTTCGTCATTGATTTGATTGATTAGCTTAGGAACTACCTGCTGGAAATTATCTGCAACAAAAAGAGTTAAGGTGACTGTTGCTGAGAGAAAGGGGTCTCCATTGTCCCTCACCATGACCACAATCTTGTGATTCAATATATCCTTCTCTTGAAAGACATGTGATGTCCTGATTTCACCTGTGTGTTCACTAATGATAAATTTAGGTGTTTCAGATATATGTAGAAAATGGTAAGAGAGCCAAGCATTATGTCTAGAATCTGCATCCACTGCAACCACCTTAGTTATTAAGGAACCTTGTTAAGAAGCAAAAGGGACCATCTCAAATACATTTGGTCCAGTAACTTCAGATAATGGGTATAAGATTTTTGGAACATTATCATTCTGATCCACTATGTGGATAATTAGTGTTACATTGCTGGTCAGAGATGGGGATCCATTGTCTCTAGCAGTTACTTGTATTAGAAACACCTTGTGCTGCTCATAATCAAATGATCTCTGAGCATAAAGAACCCCAGTCTCTATATTGATGGAAAGATAAGAGGACACTGGGTGATCTTCTCTACTTAAGCTTGAAATTTAATAAATAAATAATTTTAGCATTGTCTCCATTATCAGGATCTGATGCTTGTATACTGTATATTGATGCTCCTGGTAAATTGTTTTCTGGTACATAAGAAACATAAGTAGATTTAGTAAATATCAGTGAGTTGTCATTAACATCTGATATTTCCAATCTGATGTTTGCTGTACTGGAAAGTGAGGGAGATCCTCTATCAGTAGCTACAATTGTAATATTATAAGAAGATACTTTTTCTTTGTCCATAGCACTTGTTGTAACAACTCTGTAGTATCTAGTAGATGATAATATTAACTCAAATGGCAATCTCTGAACAATTTGACAGTCAATTTCTGCATTGTCTTCAGAATCTTGATCATGAACTTCAATAAGTGCAATCACTGTGCCAAGTGCAGAATCCTCAGGGATAGGAGTACTTAATGATGTGATAGATATCTCAGGAGCATTGTCATTCTCATCAATTACTTCTATTAGTACCCTTGAATGGGCAACACATCCACCTCCATTTCTTGTTTCCATAGACAGTTCATAAGTTTGTGTAAACTCAAAATCTAAGGAATTTAAAGTTTTTATTTCTCCATTTGTATTAATGCTAAACACACCTGTATGATGGATATGTCCTGATTTTTTCATGAAAGAATATGTTATTTGTGCATTGGAGCCTTCATCTTTATCACTTGCATTTACAAGCAGTATAGCAGAATTCATTGGAATATTCATTTACACTGACTTTATACTCTTTTTGGTAAAATATGGGGAAATGATCATATACATCAGTAACAATGACCTTCAGTAAAGTAGTGCCAGTTCTAATAGGTTTTCCTCCATTCAAGGCTGTTTAAATTAATTCATGAATATTTTGTGTTTCTCGATCTAATGGTTTCTCTAACACAAGTTTTGGAAATTTACTCCCATCAGGGTTTCTGCTTTCACTCAATGCAAAATGATGATTGTCACTTAGCTTGTATGTCTGCACTGAATTAATACCAATATCTGGGTCCTCTGCATTATGCAATGCTAAATGTGTTCCTGGTGAAAAAACACTGGAAAGTTATCATTTATATCCTAAATTTCTATTTTAACAATGAAAACATTTAAGGCATTCTCAACCACTACATCAAAGGTAAGAAATAATTTAGTTGCTTCCCCACATAGTGTCTCTCTGTCTATCCTGTCCTTAAAATAAAGATTTTGATTTTTGTTATTTATATAGAAATATTTAACTGAGACACGTGATACAATTCTCAATTTCCTAGATGAGAGCTGTTTAATATCTAATCCAATATCTTCTGCAATATTTGCTATAACAGAGTCTTTACTCATCTCTTCTACAATAGAATAATGAATCTGACCAGAGACTGAATGACAGCCATGATAATAATAAGAAAAATATTACTTTGCATCTGATTCCTTTGTATGTCTCTGATTGTTTTTTGATCTCAGCCATTTTCACAATCCAAAATCTCCTTTGCAATTGAGACAAAATTAGAGAAAAATGTACAAATTTCTTCATAGAATTAAGTAAAACTTTATAAGTCCATGGAAATCCTGTACTAATTCTTTCTTCTATGCATGGGAGAATCCAGAATATGGCTGCTTCTCTATTTGCAGATCTGCAGTGTGTGTGAGTGAAGAAAATACCAGTGGATCTCTAGCTTTGCATTCTTTGGTGAACAGTGGCACTCAGAGTTGCAATTGCTGAATTACAAGTTTGAAATAATTTATAAATAGTTAGTATTTAAACTATCGACTTTATTATTTAAAGACACTTTAAGTGGTAAATAAATAAAATTAGCAAAAACAATGCATAATATTTAATTAATTCTATATGGAGCAATAGTCCCAAAAGAAAATGAGTCTCAAGATGTGGTAATTCTACCATCACACTTTCAGTATAGTGTTTTTGACCTTTAGCTTATGTTTTGTTGTGAAATAAAATACAAAAGTCAAGTCCATCAGAACCATTTTTCTTTCTGCATAAAGTTACAGGTGAGGTAGCCACATTGAGTGCAATGAACAAATAAGCAATACATGGAAATAAGATGCATAAAATTAGCATTGAGCTTACATGATTCTCCCTGCATAAATGCTTCAATGGGTTGCTCAAACCAGCTGAGGCAGCCATCTTGGGTGTACTACATAGGTTACAGTCAGGAACAAATTCTCCACAAACAGCATAGGCAGCTGCCGAGGGCCCTATAGGCCTTGCAGGCCCACCACTTACCCAGAAACTTATTTTAAAAAGTCCCAGAGAGCCTGTATTCCCAAGATGGGGTAGGTTAAAATGCCTTGATTAGATTGTTTTGCCAGGCCAGCATTGCTCAAATTACAGAACAGTATTGGCAGTACTTCCTGCACAGCACTCTCTGTTCTCTCAGGCAATCACAGGGGTCACAGGAGCATGTGCTAAGTGCCTCCAGTCAGGGCTCAGCATTATCTGCTCTGACTCCTGCTCAGCAGCATCAGGCTGAGCGATACATACTTACAGAGCTGTGCAGGAAGCAAGACGTGCAGCATACAGTGGTGTGCTAGGCACATAGCATACTACAGATGAGCTATGGGCATTGGTCAGGTTACTGAAAATATAGTAATCAGTCTATTTGAGGTGTACAGTATGGTATCTTAGTGTGACTTCAGTAGAGTGATCAGTGTGTATCAGGTGTGTGATATTAGTGTGGCTTGTGTGTATGAGGCATGTGATGTCAGTGTTGTCATTGTATAATGATCAGTGTGTATCAGTTTTATATATATCAATGGATTGGAGAAGGGGGGCCTAAACCATTATAGTGCCTAGGGCCCAATGTACAGATGTGTCCTCATACATCTTTGATGGAGTCATGCCAAACAGTCCATCTTGGTATGCCAGGACTCATGAGACTCTGCTAGCATTGGGTGTCCTTTTGATGAAAATGCATCTGAATTGCAACATGGTGTGACTACAATACATAGGAAGACTGTGCAACACTCATATCTGTGTGCTACTAAGTCTCTGAATCTGCCTATGAACTGCTACAATGCGGCAACTTTGGGTTTTTCAATGACGATTTATTTAGCTTTATATACAGACTCATATACAAGTGTCACATGTTAAATTTATCAGCACAGTCTTCCTGTGTGTCCTAGTCACATTGCAACTAACTTGCAGCAAAAAAAGTTGCCCGATGCCAGGGGAATTGCATGGCACCTGTCAGCTCACTCATGCCAGGCATCTCCCATAGCATGGTGTATTGAGGCTATATGTATGAGGACACATTTGTAGTCCTAGTGAAATATGCCGTGATAGATTACAGAGAAAGTTAAAGAGTAGATGACGCGGATACCATAATGCAACTGTAAGGAGATCAAGAGTGCACACATTTGCATGTAATAGATGTTAAAAAAAGATATATAAATATCTAATCTCATGGAGGCAGCCCAGACTGGTGTGGGAATATGTGGATCCCACTATCTCTAGTACCGTATCTAGTAGAAATAGCATTCATCCCCCTTGCTCTGAGTACAGTCCTGGTGTTCCCCCATCACTAATATTTTTCACCAGTTACTGCCTTTTTACACATTCATGTTCATTTAAATCAACACAAATATGTTTTTAACTTAAGTTTCAAAGAGCAAATATTCTGTATTGAATGTTGCCTGATTCTAAATAAAGAGTGGTTTTTTGAAAAAAATTCCTAGTTTTTAAATAGTGCTTACAATATTTACACAAACGTAACACTTCTCTGCAGTTATATCAATCATTGCTCGTTTACATACAACTTTTCTGTAAAATGAAGGAAATGTTACTTTTTTTTAAATTATTTAAATTAAAAATTGTAGTGTTTTTAAATCTGTGGCTAATGGTTTTAATTCTAAAAGTTAGTGGCAGTCATTTACATGGCAAAATCAACCTGGTTTCCAATATTTTTGCATTTGTGTAGATACCTTTAATGACCATTTGCAGGCTTGAGGTATGTCATAGGAATATGTATTCTAGTAAAACAATCACTTGTCAATTATCATTAATAAAGCATTGTTGTACAGCCAGAATTGTTAAATACATAACTTATGGGCAAGTCAAAGTCTATAGGTATAATTTAAAGATCCCATAACCTTAATTACATTTATAATTCAGAAAAAAAGAGTAAATATTGCATATGCTCCTATTTAAATCCCAAACTGGTGGACACTTAGAGTAATTGCACATATAAAATAGGAGTAATTTATACAGGTTTACATAAAGAGAAAGATTTTGGAATTTAAGGATAAAACCCAAAATGTGTGAATTAAATTTAGATCTTTTTTATTAACACACATGCAGAAAACTGGTGTGTTGCTTACTTTCTTGTGTTACATTCCCATGTTCAGAATTATCAGCATCAATAAGATTGTCCACAGGAACATCTTGACTAGGTTTTACAAATGCAAAGTAATTTTCAGTTGAGTCTCAAAGCCACACAGAAATTGTAAGAATATGGGAAAGGTAATGATCCATCACTGTACATTGAGAGCATTCTGGGATCAACTCGGGGATACAGGTTTGTATTTAGAGATCCAGAAGTTGGTAAAGAATTTGATTTCTTGCACTTTGATACAATGACCAAAATAACAGTCACAATAAATAACAGAGAAATCAATGCTAGGGTAATTATTAAGTAAACTTGCAAATTTGATTTGGGATCTTTATTATTGATTTCATTGATAAGCTTAGAGGCCAGCTGTTGAAAGCTGTCTGCAACAACAAGAGTTAAGGTGACTGTAGCTGAGAGAGGGGTCTCCATTGTCTTTAACCATCACCACCACCACCTTGTGATTCAATATATCCTTTTCTTGAAAGACATGTGATGTCCTGATTTTACCTGTGTGCTGACTGATGGTAAAATGAGATGGTTCTTAAGTGTGAATTAAATGATATTAGAGCCAGGAACTATATCCAGAGTCCTCATTTACTGCAATTACCTTTGTTACTAAAGAAATTTGCTCTGAGGCAAATGGGACCATCTCAAACATTATTGATCCACTACTCTCAGGTGTTGGGCATAAGATTTTTGGCGCATTATCATTCTGATCCACTATGCAGATAATTAATGTTGCATTGCTGCTCAGAGAAACTCCTTGTGCTGCTCATAATCAAATGATCTCTGAGCATAGAGAATCCCAGTCTCTATATTGATAGAAAAATAAGATGACACTGGGAGATCTTCTGTATTTATGCTGGAAATGGAGTACATAATTTTAGCATTGTCTCCACTATCAATATCTGATGCTTGTACACTGAATATTGAAGCTCCTAGTAAATTGTTCTCTGACACATAAGCAACATAATTAGATTTTATAAATATTGGGGAATTGTCATTAACATCTGATATCTCTAATCTTATTGTTACTGTACTGGAAAGTAGGGGAAACATTTGTCAGTAGCTATAATGGTGATGTTATAACAAAATACTTTCTCTCTGTCCATAGTACTTCTTGTAGCAATTCTGAAGTACTTAGCAGAAGATTAAATTAGCTCAAAAGGTGCATTCACCATAATTTGACAGTCAATATCTGTATTGTCTCCAGAATCTTGATCATGAACTTTAATTAACGCAATAACTGTGCCAAGTGCAGAATCCTCAAGGATAGGGGTACTTAATGATGTGATTGATATCTTTGGAGCATTGTCATTCTCATCAATTACTTCAATTAGTACCTTGGAATGGTCCACAAAGCCACCTCCATCCTTAGCATGTATAGATAGTTCATATTTTTGTGTTATCTCAAAATCAAAGGAAGTTCTTATTTTAATTTCACCATTTACATTAATGCTAAATATCCCAGTATGATGGATATCTCCTGCTGTTTTTTGGGTAAATTAATATGTAATTTGTGCACTGGAGCCATATGTGACATTTGCACTTAAATGCAATATAGTGAAATTAACAGGTGTATTTTCACTTATACTTACAGTATTTTATAAAATGGTTGACTATTGTCAGATACTCATTGGTATCTGTAACAATAATCTTAATTAAAGCAGTACTACACTTCACTATCCTCCATCCCGGCTGTTAAAATTAATTCATGAATGGTTAGTGTATTACAATCTTATTGTTTCTCTAATACAATTTTTGGAAGTTTACTCCCATCTGGGTTGCTGCTTTCACTGTGCAAAATACTGATTGTCACTGAGCCTGTATGTCTGCACTTAAGTACTACCAATATCCGAATCTAATTCATTATACAATACTAGCTCTGTTCCTTGCAAAGTAGATTCAGTAATTTCTAGAATAACTGGATTGCTAAAAAACATTGGGGAAACATCATTTATATCAAGCATTTCTACTGTAACACTAAAACCATTCAAAGCATTTACAACCACTATATCAAAGGTTAGGAAGCAGGTAGCTTCTGTACCACATAGTCTCTCCCTGTCTATTCTGTCCTTAACATACAGATTTCTTTTTTCAATATGTACATAAAAATATTTCTCTGATACACTTGATACATTTCTTAGTTTTCTAGATGAGAGCTGCTTAATTTTCATTCTAAAGTCTTTTGCAATATTTGCTATAGAATAGTCTTTTCTCTTCTCTTCTCTTCTACAATAGAATAATGAATCTGACCAGATACTGAATTACACAGCCATGATAACAAGAGGATAAATATTACGTGCCATTCGATTCCTTTGCATTTCTTTGCATGTTTTTGTTTTATCTCAGTCATTCTTATCCACTAAAATTGTTGCAATCCAGAAATAAAAATGAATCAATAATAAACCACTATGTCAAAGAATAAAGTAAAACATTATGAATCCATTAAAATGCTGATTGTTTCTTCAGTGGAAGAAAAGGAGAATCCGAGCCATTGCTGCATCTGTTCCTACAGATCTGCAGTATGCGTGAGTGTTGAAAATACCAGAGGATCTCAGCTTTGTATTCTTCTTCTTGGTGCAATTGCTGAACTCCAAGTTTGAGATGATTTTTTCTAATTGCAGAATTTAACTGATCCTAAACTCAGTAAATCTAATTTGCTTTACAAAAGAAAAACTAAAATGAATTAACTATGATGGAATTTGAACTGAACAGTTTCAAGGTCCATGTGCGAAGCATGTTAAATCTGTTATTTAGACACTTGGACCATGAATAGCAAATAAACTATATTGCATTTTACTAAAAATATAAATCACATTGCTATGCCAAAAGTGCAAGGAGTACAGCTGTCCCATAAGATGAAAATATCTAAAAATATTTGTATAATTATAAATCATGTAAATGAATTTTCAATAGAGATTTCTACACTTTGGCCAAGTCTATATTCAACCTCCTACACAATTTCCCCCCCACAAATATAAATACATCTAAAAATTTGTGTAGGCAGTGGGAGCTTGTTGTGATAGTGCCAAGTAGTGTCAATAAAACAAAGATAAAGCTGTTTAGAAGTTCTTCTGAATACAGAATATTCTCAGTTCAGCTCCTGGACAAAGCAAGACAAAGGGCAAATTTAATGAAAGTCAGTTTTAATTGTTTAAAAAATTATCTAAACTGATCTAATTCAAAGTGGTGCTTCAGGGGCTGAAATGCCCATTTACAAAAAATCAGTGGTGTAACTAGAGGCTTGGAGGCTCCAGGCAAACTTTCAAGGTGGTACAATATACTACAGAAAAGACCAACAATGAATATGTTAATCACACCAATAGGGTTGTATAAAATTACTCTCCCTTGTCAATTGACTCCAATAGTCAGTATTAGTCCATATAGCCAGAGGAGACAAACATCAGGTAGTCCTTCTGTTCAACAGGCAGAAAGGTAGTTCAGGGGTGGGCACTGCTACCAGGTAAGTACTCTGATGTGTTTCATCCACATAACAGTTGGCTTTATTTTTTTTATTGAAGCATACAACAGTGTGACATCCTTCATTGATTATCCACAGATGTCAATGATAGTAAAAGGTTATTATGTGATAATCTGACATTATAGGGTACATAAATAAAATTTATGATCAATAGGATTATTCAGAAATAGGGTGTGTGTCCTTCTCTCCCCACCTCCAAGTAAAGTCCCATAAAAAAATTGATTATTCAAGGGCAATGGGAGGATCCTCTTCTAAAATTCGTAGCCCATACCACGAAGTTAAACGTAGGCTTCTGTGGATTTCCCTAAGTACTGAGATTGTTTGTGTTGCAATGTAACTTTCCCAGACATCAAAGAACGGGCCAGCTATTTTTTCCTTTTTGAATATAGTTTCCACCCAATCCATTCTAAAGATATTATGTAGTTTTTCTTTATATAAGGTTAAAGACGGGGGACTAGGTTGTATCCAGTTTTGTAATATTGTTTTTTTTAGCTGCAGATCTTATGGCCAAAAGCAACTTTTTCCCTCCTTTAGTAATACGTTGAGATTTTGGGGGGAATCCAAAGATGGCCCTCTCGGAGGAAAGAGGGACATAATTAATGTATTTTCTGCATCTCATTTGACTCTCAACCAAAGGCCTCTTATTATTGGGCAAATCCCAGAGGCAATGGTATAAATCTGCAAGACCTCGGGTGCATTTGGGGCAACTATCAGATGAGGTTAAACCCATGAGGAATTGTCTGTTAGGAGAAAGATAGGTTCTGTGTATTATGTTGTAAAATAGTTCCTGGTACATACTAGCAGACAATAGTTTGCAAGACACGGTGAGAAAACTTGAAAGGTCCTGAGTCAAGAGAGTTGGAAAATGGACCAACCACTGACTCAACCCAGATTGTATGGCGGTATGATCAATAGGATTATTCAGAAATACATAATGAGAAGAAATTGCTTTTTGTTCTAGAAGGCCCCCAGCGTATAAGATTATCTAAGGGATTATCCCAATCTGGAATTTCAAATTTCCTTATCAAAGTAGAGATATAGTATTGTGCTTGTAAAAATGCCATTAAATAATTTTGGAGTATTTCAAAACTAGCCACTGCTTCTAAAAATGTGAGATGTCTTTTATCTTGTAGATGGACCAAATGCCCAATTGAATTTATTCCTCCTAAATGCCATAGAGTGAAAGGGTAATCTGCCATGCCGCCCCAGAAAGTCTGGATTTTTGCAAAAGGGAGGGTGTAGAGAAAATTCAGCATTAAGCCCATTTTTGTGTCTTAAAATATGCCAGACCTTCCTTGTATTCCAAAGAAGAGGATTATCTCTGTAGACAGTTGGGATATCCTGATCATGAGTATGTGAAAAACGAATAGTGTTCAAATCGCCTAATAATTAAGATTCAAGTATTGTGTTTGCGTTAATATTAGTGCCATGAATCCAATCAGTTAAATATCTCAAATGTGCTGCATGGCTATAATGCACCCTGTCAGGAAAATTAATTCCTCCATTATCCCTAGTCTGGCATAATTTGAGGAAACTAATACAAGGTCTCTTCCCCCGCCAAATAAAAGACTGAAATTGACTGTTAATCTGTTTTACATTCTTTTGGGTAAGTAACAGGGGGAGAACTTGTACAGAATAGAGTAATCTAGGGAAAGTGATCATTATGATCAAATTTGCTTTACCAAGATAGGAAAGAGTTAAATGTTTCCATCCCTTTAGCTCATTAGAAATATGTTGAATTGCTTTGGTAATATTGTATTTATATAAATCAGAAGGGTTTCTAGTTAAAGTTATACCCACATAAGTAAGAGAGGAAGAAGCCAATTGTATGGGAAACAAATTACTCCACTGAGGAGTTGACCTACGCAGACCAAGCAACATCCCCACCGATTTGTCTGCATTTATAACCAAGCCAGAGACGTCGCCATAAGAGTGGATTTTATCTAGGATAAGTGGAACTGTTTCACAGGGGTTATTGATATATAAAAGAAGATCATCTGCAAAGGCAGACATTTTTATTTCACAAGAACCAATCCACACTCCCTGGAATTGTGGTCAAGCTTGAAGAATCCTTAATAGTGGATCAAGCGATATATTGAATAGCAAGTGAGAAAGAGGGCAACCCTGACGAGTGCCTCTGTAAAGGGTCAATTTATTACTTCTCAAACCATTAATCAGAAGAGAAGTAGAGGGAGAGTGGTAAAAAAAATGAGATTAATTTTATGAATCTGAACCAAAGTCCCTATGTTCCAATATAAAGAATAAATGTGGTCAAATGCCTTGTGAGTGTCTACACTGAGCAGCATATTATTGGAGTTGGGTGATGAAAAAAAATAAATCGTGGCTGCTGTCACAGCTCTGATAGCGTGAACCATATGTCTACCTGCTACAAACAGTTGGCTTTATTAAATGATCAAAGTGGTGCCCAACCTTGTACTATATTTATGCCTTGTGAGTTAGTCAATTAAAATTGACCTTTAGTAAAGTGGAGGATTTTAGGCTGAATTTCCCCTTCCAAGTTGATTGCTGCAAAGTCACCAACTCTAGGAGTGAGGTGTGCTTGCTATTGGGCCTGGAGTCCCTATTTCTCTTCTGGAGTCAAGCCTGTAAGGTACAGGCATATATGACTGCCCCCAGCCAACTTGGGTGCGAAAGCCTGGAAGATACTAGGAGCATCTTCTACTGCTACTGACATCCCTGCTTTGGACCTGGATAGTCTCTTGGCAGAAGGGCATTGGGATCCTTTGTATAGTGAGGTCCTTACCTGCATTGAATACACAGCTGGAGGTTAATCTTGCACTGTCTTGTGGTTGGAGGCTGCCAGAGTCAGGGAGCTGTTCTACCTTCCGTCTTCACCAGGTGGCTGCTTTGCGTCTTCTGGTCCTTGGTCCATACTTCAGGCTCTGAGGATCATGGTGACTGCTGCAGCACATTCCTTTGGTTGTCACTGGGTGTTTGTACACTTGGGAGAGGTCTGTGGGAGTTGGGAGGCACTTTTTGCCTGCTACCTCTTTTGGATCAGCCTCCTGCAGAGAGACAAGCTCAGTTCCTCTGGGGTGCCTCTGAATTAGACAGGGGTGACCCACAGTGACTCACTGAAAGAAGTTATTTTCCCTTGCTGAAGAAGACACTGGTTGCTAGTGTCAGGGACTATAATGCTGCACTTTCCCACCTTACATCTCAAACAATCTATCTATCATTGTAGGAGTTGGTGATACCCCGTAATCTGACTGATACTCTCATTTCAACATTGTCCATATAACTTTATAAGTCTGCTGAGGAACAGCAACATACTCTATTAATCTCAAAGGGACTGTGGTGTTTGGAGGTTGCATATTATTATTTTCTTTAACATAATAGTTGTTTGCTGTAGGTTTCATGTAGTGTATCACTTTTACATCTTGAATGTGACCATATTACCTGATAATGATGTAACAGATTCATACTGTATTGTTCTTTTGCTCATTTTATCATCTAGAAGGTATACAGTTTTGTTACTGGGACAAGTTATATATTTTATGGTACAATAGAGCCACTTAGTGGCATCTCTCATTATTGTGTTTCACACATTGTTTGGTAGAAATAGTAGCGGTGAAGCTAAATCATTACGTGAAGTCATTATTTTGTATATCCTACAGGTTTCTCAGATTTCCTTATTGTGTCTAGCATTATGTTTAATGTTTCTCATCTATTGCTCTTTCTAAATGGCCTGTAACAATACTTATACACTCTTACTGAGATCAGAGTAATCACATCAAAATATTACATACATGGTAACTACTATTTGTAATATCTGTAGCTAATGCTCAATAAAAAATGTGAAAAAAACCAATGGCTAACCAACTTGCTGTTGCATGGAGAAATATTTGTGTAGGTCAGAATTTCACCAACACTGAGAGATGAGTGAAATCAGTATAAAGTTCTTGATTGAATTACCTGACTCACTCTCATGAACAGCTACACACAAGAAATCATCCAAAATAGTGACATCCATGGCAGATGTGCACAATAACCACTACAACAGAACGCACTGTGCAAACTGACATGCAATGCACATGAGAAGAACTGACATGCACTACATGTGAGAAGAACCTGAAGACTAACTTTGGGCCTCCTTGTCCTGAGCAGTGCAGGCCCTCCTGTGTATTCTAACACATATGCACTGATATAACATAAATTGGAAGGTTTAATAAGTAATGAGTCCTCCATAGATAAGCAGAAGTCCTGATAGGAAATTGCCTTATTTCCTGAATGATGAGTCTGGCTGTGTTTTAGTGCAATGCATATACTTTCAGTGTGCACTTGAAAAGGGATACATGAGCCAGGGTTCTGTTTTGTGGTGAGGGCAATAAACCAATGGTGCTTTCTTAATATTCATTTTTATAGTTATTTGTTAGATGTTTGTCATATTAAATGTCTAAAATATTATTTTTGAAGCCTCCATATTTACATTTCAGTAATCAGATGATCTAGATGCTATATTTATTATTACACTTTAGCACAGTGATTACTCTTTTGCTTTTCTTTTACTAAAAACATCACCACTGGGTTATGGACAGTTACTTCAAAATAACCAATAGCCACAACTGTGCCTGTCCAGCAATGATCAACATTAAAAACAGGGGCATGTTGCTCTACATCAAGATCATTATCTTTCATTTTAATGTTATAGAAATAATATTATGGTTTTACTGCTGGACACATATTTGCACTTTTATTTATTCAAAAAAATGTAAACAATGAAACTGTAAAATATTTTATTTTCAAACTAAAAGTTTTCCTAGCACACATACAGTACTGTATGCTTTCATCTGGGTTCATGTTTTCACTCAGTAAAAATGCTGATTGTCACTGAATTTATATGTCTGCACTGAATTAAACTAATATCTGAATATTCTGTATTTTAATATGTAAATTGTGTTGATTGTTAAGCATGTCCAATTATTTCTAAAACAACTGGGTTCCTCAAACATATTGGAGAATTATATTTTATATCCTGAATTTTTATTTTGTAGATAAAAATATTTAAGGGATTACCAAAGGTTAGGAAGCAGGTGGTTATCTGACTATCCTGTCCTTTTAATAGATTTATATTTTAAATATATATCCATAAAAATATTTCTCTGAAATGTGGTACTATTCTCAGTTTTAAAAAATGAGAACTATGGCATTTAACATCCAATCCATAGTATTTTATATTATTTTATATTTTCTCCTTTAATGCAATAATGAATTTGAAGAGGAACTGAATTATACAGCAAAAAAATTCTAAGAAAAAATTTGCTTGCCATCTGATTCCATTGCTTTTCTGTATATGATGTTGATTCCATACATTCTCAACATCTATAATCTTTGCAATCCAGACAATAATAAATTAAAAATTACTTTTTTTCATGAAACAAAGTAATATATTATTAATCCATGTAAAATAATGGTTCTGTGTTCTGTGCCTAAGAGAATACAGATGTATCCACTTACAATGTTGCCCACAATGTGTGCCATGACATAGCATGAGGTAACAGGGAGCATGTGTACAGTGGAGCCAGCAGCTGCAGGGGGCTGTGCTATGCTGCAATGTGTATGCATCATGGCAGCACTTGGACATGCTGCCTCCTGCAGCAACAATAGATAAGGAAACATCTGTATATAACATAGCTGCTTCTCTTCCTGCAGAACTGCAGTGTTTGGGAATGATAAAAATACTAGTGAATCTCCAATTTTGTGTTCTCCATATTGATAAACATCAGTAGTCAGATGTGCAATTGCTGAACTGCAAGTCTGATAAATTCATTAAAATAATCTAAATATGTTCTAAATGCTAAAGTTAAAAAGTAAAATTTATTCCACAAATAAGAAAGAAAACACAGCCTTATCATTGAAATATAAATAATGTTGTACACAACATATATGCATCAATAGTTCCTAACTAAAACAGAGCAATATAGAAAGGACATAACATCTTGAGCATCATGTTAATATAATTATTTCTTTTTATAATAGAGCTATTTAACCTTTAGTTTCTGTTTTTTGTAATCCTTAAAGTTGCAAACATCTAAAACAGTTTACATAATAATAGAAAAGGTAAGATCTAGTGCAAAAATCCTGATAAACATCAGTGGTAATGCTCTGCAAATCATATGCAAACTGATGATGAAGGGATTTGAACACAAGTCAGAGTCCTGATAAATATACTTTTGTTTTCTAGACCCCTGAAAAGTTTACTAGCTTTTTAAACAATTTTCACACTAAACAGTCCTTCAACTTTGTTGTCTATAAAAATAATCACAATTTTATATTTATTCATTGAATAGCAATTACACTGTGCTATATTTTTTAATTGTATTTAGATTTTGAAAAATCTATCAATCATGCAGCATACAAAAGCAATTAAAATCTTTTCAATTCTTTAATTTGAAATAGTGCTGCCAGTATTCTTACACATTTTATTTTTTATTCTATTATTGTCAACCACATAAATTCAATAGATTTTCTAGATCAAGAAAACAAATCTAAAAGAAAATTCTATATAATTTATTAATACATTGTAATAGCTCAGTATTTCCTTAAAACAGACCAATCACATTAAAAAATATGTTTTCCAAGCTTTGTAATTCATGCTGCTACCAGGAATTCTATTATATGATTTCAATTAAACAACAACCTTTTAGTCCTGTCTATAAAACAATTAATTGCAAAGTGTTTCAATTATTCACAATTATTTAGTAAATGCTTATTTTCTTTTTAATTTTATTGTAATAATTGTAAAATTGTATTATGATGTTATTGGATACTTTTGAACAGATGAAAATTAAAAGTTTGATTGTAAAGTGTAAATATGGTAGGAGAACACAAGTTTGCATAACAGTTTTAAAAGATCTTTATAATGCCAACATATATCTGTACAGTATGTGAGAAATAAATATGGAATATAAAAGTAGACCTACACAAGCATCTTTTAGTCTTTGTGTTATCTTTAAGAAAGTCAGTCATGATTAAATGTGTCACAAGAAAAACACTAGGCAGTACTTAGATGAGAATGAGAATGCCAGTCAGTATCATACTTCTGTCAGTGAAGTTTTCAATCACAGACCTATACTTGAGACATACACGCAAAAGAGATCTGCTCTAAGAACAGAATTTTAAAAGCATCAACACCTTGATTAGATATGTCAATGCAAAGGAGTTTTTAATAAAATGAAATCAAAGCATAGCAGAATTATGTAGTATTTATGGATACAACCCAAGATATTTTAGTGACATTTTTAATATTAATTAACCTACAGTACCTTCATAAACTGTTATTCAGCCTACTTTCTTTTAATGTATCATGCTCATATCCAGAAGTATGAGCATCAATAAGATTGTCCACAGGTACATTTTCAATTGGTTTGTGAAATATAAATTCACTTTCAGATGATTCCAAAACCACACACACATTATAAGATTGAGGAAAAGGAAAATATCCATCACTTTACAGGGAGATCATTCTGGGGTCAACTTGAGGATACAAATTTGTGCTTAAAGACCCTCAAAGTTGGTAAAGATTTTGATTCCTTACATTTTGCGATAATAACCAACATAAAAGTTACAAAAAATTATAGAGAAATGAGTGCTAGGGCAATTACTATGTATAGTTTAAAATTTGACTGGGGATCTTCATTAAACTGATTAATGTGAAGGCCCATCATTTTGGGCATAATTCCCTTACTTGGTAATTTAAATAGTGCTAGGACAAATCAGGAGGTCAAGTACACATTTAACTGCATCCATTACAAGTACTTCTCACACATCTTTCAACTACTGACATCTTATACTGTTTGCACATTCAAATTGAAGGTTGCTTTAATTACAGGACATATATGAACCAGAGAATCATATATCAATTAGTTACTTACTACAGAACTCAAGATATGGGTGTGGAAATAAAGAGAAAGTATGACTCATAGCAGCCATGTAGAGGTTAGCCTAATTCATATATCTTGAGGTAGGTTTAATTCTACATGGCTGCTACAAGTCATAATTCCTCCTAACTTTTTATTTAAACACCCAGAATCATCAGCATCAATAAGATTGTCCACAGGGACATTTTGAGTTGGTCTTAGAAATGTAAAGTCATTGTCAGATGAGTCCAAAGCAACACATACATTGTAAGAGTATGTAAAGCTTATTATACATGGAGAGCATTATGGGATAAGCTTGAAGATACAAGTTTGTACTTAGAGTTCCAAAATATGGTAAAGGTTTTGATTCCTTGCATTTTGATACAATAAACAAAATTACAGCTACAATAAATAGCAGCAAAATCAGTGCTGGAACAATTACTAAGTAAACTTACAATTTTGAATGGCGATCATTACTATTGATTTGATTGTGGAGTTTGGCGATCATCTGTTGAAAACTATCTGCAACACCAAGGCTTAAGGTGACTGTAGCTAAGATTGAGGGATTTTCAACTACTACATAAAAGGTTAGGAAGCAGGTATCTGCTATCCCACACATTAGCTCTCTTTCTAGTCTGTCCTTAACATACAGATTTCCATAATCAATGTTTATATAAAACTTTCTGAAACACGTGATACAATTCTTAGTTTTCTAAAGGAGAGCTGTCTAATTTCCAATCCAAGGACATTTGCAATATTTTCTATAACAGAGTCTTTACTCAATTCTTCTACACAAGAATAAAGAATTTGCACAGAATCTGACCAGAAACTGAATAACACAGCCAACAATATAATAGAGAAAATATTACTTGACATCTGACTCATTCGCATCTGTGTATGAGCCATCCTCTTTGCATCTGAAATCTTCAACAATATGTCCTTTTCAAAGGCTAGTATTTGTAATCCTGTGTATAGAATATTTAATGCAATTTGCCTTATTTACTTAAAATAATATATAAAAAATATCCTTTAGTCTGTGTACAGGAGAATCCAGAAAATGGCTATATGTCTTCCAGCAGATCTGCAGTGTGAGTGATGAAAATACCAGTGGATCTCTAGTTCTGTATTCTTCTTCTTATTGGTGAACAGCAGCACTCTGAGATACAATTTTTGAACTGCATGTCTAAAGAAACTTTTTAAAATAACCAGCATTTAACTAATCTAAACATAGTATGAATGCAACATTTAGTAAATCAAATTTACTGTATATAAATATATATAGTATATTCCTACATATGTATGTGTATATGAAAGTATGGAAATATGGAATAGTTTTATATTTATTTTTACATTTTTATTTTTCTTATAATGAATAAATAAGTACAGTACGCAATCCATATCTCAATTAGAAGGTTCTTATTTAGACCACCTACTTTAAAAAATATCAGCTTTGCCTACCACAGGTTATATTCTCTTCACAAAAATACAATATATTCATTCCATTACATGTCAACTTCTTTTAATGCCACCTTTTCTATATATTCATAATTACTGTTTTAATTGACAGCAAAAGAGCTAACATTAAAGTTAGAGTAATATTATTAAAATAATAATAATAATAATAATAATAATAATAATAATAATAATGTTATTTACTAATGACGAGTTAAATAAGATTGTAAACAACTTGTGCTCTGTCTTTGGTGCTAATTATGTATTTACTCAGCAAGAATTATTTGACTTTATTAACAGTTATTTATAGAGCACACACAAATTATGCAGTGCTTTACAGAGAATATTGAGGTCATTTACACCCATCTTTGACCCAGTGAAGCTTACAGTCTATATTTCCTATCACAATGAACACATACAGTAAACACTATGGTTAGATTTTTATTCGTCTGATGCCAATTCACCTTGTATTATGTTTAAATAATGTGGGAAGAAACCAGAGCACTCAGGTGAAAGCCATACAAACATGATAGAACATGCAAACACCCCACAGGTAGTCAGGAATTAAACTCATGATGTCAGGACTGTGATACTTTGATACTAATATACCAACCATGCTGCCCTGTCTTGAATAAACATAAGTAAATCCCCATTTAGCTGCATCCTATTATATGGTCCTCATTTATACCCAGGTTGTCACCATTTACACTGCATGTGGATGCAGTCTTTCCCTTTTACTGTTCCTTGGAGATGACATCATATTCAGGCGGTGGAAAATCCAGATCTACCTAGGATTGGGTCAAAACTGGAATGGTCCAGACTGTGGAACCTGCAGTGGCCCATCCAGGAGGGTGTCTGTCACAGCTGTCTCTAGAGATGGAAGGGAGAGATTACAGCCTCCCCATATGAAGTGGGGATGAGGCAAATACTGGGACAGGTAGGATTCCTGGGTCACTGGACCGAGGCGTTATTGGGAAACCTTTTCCACTGAGCCACATCCAGGGTTATCACAGCAATAACCTGGGTTTTAGTGGCAGTTTAAAAGGAGTATTTAGTTGCACATCCAGCTAAATGTTACAATGATTACAAGTAAATGAGCCCTAGTGTACAGTATGCAACTTGTATTGCTGCTTTTATGAGACTCATGTCTCATATGATTACATGATTTTAGAATAAATAAACAAAACTTACTTTGTTTACTATTGCAAAGTATGTTGGAGTTATATAATATTAATAATAATAATTATTTTTTTTTTTATTATTATTAATTGATATTGATGTATGTGCAAACTCTTATAACATTTCTAAATTCTGTTGACATCACGACTGCGATGATTAGGAAATCCTATGTTAAAATAATTTGCTCCATGCAGTAAATAGTAGGAGTCACTCCTAGGCTGTTAGGAGTCAGCTCAGATTACAAAATTGGCCTACAGCTTTGTGCTTTTACAGTACATCATACAGTTTGCTCATATAAATATAATTCACAGTAGTGAAAGCATTGTCAACTATAAATAGGTTTCACATCATTAAGGTGAATCTTCATTTATATTAATGAACATAATGAGCCAGTCTCTTAAGTGAAACCAATAGTGAAAATGATTATTGATTTTTAAATGAGATTAAAAAACATATTTGTTACTAGATTTATGTTCTTTAGAGCAATCCCCAACTACATAAATTGTAAATAGGAAAGCTTTACTATAAATAAAATGTTATTAAAAATTAAATTTGCCCTCTAATGCTGTGCAGAAAAAGTGTCAGAAACTCCAGTACTGAAAACTGTCTTCATGGTTTAATTTCACTTACATCATTACTCATACAAGGTTTGAAAGAACAACCAAGAAGGAAACTGTCCTATTTGGATACTCATATGTGATTGTGCACATGGAAGATCCACAAAGTTAGATTTTCTAAGATTATGGTTGTTAATTGGAAAACCACTAGAGGTTATTTATGATGCCAAAAAAGTCACATGTTTGGCGCAAACTTGCCAACATGCCCATATTCCAGGTTTTCTGCATCTATGGTGCTGTACATGTTTCATAGCCTTTTGTAGGATTGTAGTTTATGATAAAAACATACAGTACCTGCTGGCAAAACATCACTTGACTATTATGACTAATTAATACTCGTTTAACCATAATGTGGTACAAAAGTCAAAATGTAAAGCATATTTTTAAGATGCACAAAACCTCAATAACAATTAAACAAAAAAGTGTTTTAAAGCACATGCACATATATACATACTAAATTAATGGTCAAATATACTAATTAAAATACTAAAAAAGAGAGATACTTCAATAATGGAACTGCAGTAAACCACCAAAATGCAATAACCAGAACACGGACAGCATGTCAGAATCAGAATCAGAATCAGAATCAGCTTTATTGGCCAGGTGTACTCACGTACACTAGGAATTCTTTGTGGTACAATGCATCGCCAAGCAGCAACATGAAGGAGGAAAAACGTAGCATACATTACAAACATTACACATATGAGTTCATACTGCACATATGCAACTGTACAGTAGACATATTATACATTTAAGACTAAAAACTAAGGCTGCTTGGCAGAGCAGCACCGAGGCAGCCATCCGCGGCGCCAACTAGAACTCACACAATGCACATAATACAGAAGATTTAAGTATTACATCAAAAGATAAACCACACAGACAAAGACACAGAAAGAATAATGCATGATTGGTGTAGGCATTTTGGGTAATAACCTCCAGGGGTTGTGTATTCCACCCTCACAAGGCACCAGGTGCGGCAGCCATCTTATGCGCACTGCGTAGGATTACCCAGGGTAGAATAGTCCACCCCTAGAAGAGAACACAAAATGGGGAGATTGCAGAGTCCTTAAGTTCAGAGTAGGGTTCCAATAAAAACATCAGGTCCACGCATTTTTCATCCCATCCACAAGCGCACCAGATAAGGCAGCCATGTTGGGCGCACTACAAAGGTTACACAGTGGGAGATGAGCCATACAGGGGCCAAATGCATGTATTGGAGAACTGACACGGGTGTAGGAGTATGCTATACATTGCATGGAAAGATCCAAATGAAGCACACCCCACCCACGGAGGAACCATCCGAGGCAGCCATGTGGGGCGCACTGCATAGGTTACTGCTGGCAGGGTGTGCAACCAATGGAGGTACACATTACGGGAATAGCACACAGTGGGGTGGAAGTACCGTGTAAGAAGAAAGAGAAGAGAAAGACACATTTGCAGAAAAACTGTACTAACATTATTTTGTGAAAAAGATAAATGTCCTGGTCTCATGAGAGCAGTGCGGGTGGGTGTGAGAATGTGGGGTGCACACTAATGTCCAATGGAACTGACCCAGCAAAGTCTGGTCCTGATGCGCACGTCCCTCAGTTCCTTGCTCAGCTTGAGGGGTAATCCCGGGGGCAGTCATGATGTTCTTGGACAGAGAAGTAGTAGGCATTGGTCCTGGTGTTCTCATGGCAGAGGTGAGGAGAGGCCACATAATGTTCCAGATTTCTTTCTTGATGCTGTTCAATGTTTGCTCAACTGTTTTTTTAACTGTTCATTTTCAAAACGCTTAGAGAAAGGAACGCTTTGAGTATTGGAACGCACAACTGACATGCACAGCTGTGCATGGTTGAAGTTACAGATATACTATGGGAAATTGACCCAACTACAGCCGAGGCAAATGTCCCACTAATCAAAGGTGTTACATTACACAGTGTTTGACTAAACAAACACCAGCCCAGTCAGCCTTAATTAAAAATGCGGCACTGACCAAGCTTTGAAACACAGGTATTTTAAATTACAAACAAAAGCATAAATCACAAAACTGTCTAACAAATGATTTGAACATACATTTGGAATAGAGATGATTTGCATAGGTGCAGATAGCAATAGGCAGATTACATGGTGAGATTTGAACATACATTTGGAATAGAGATGATTTGCATAGGTGCAGATAGCAATAGGCAGATTACATGTGCAAATTAAATATATTATTTTCATTAACATACCTGTAGAAGGCCATTACTATGCTTAGTTTCTTCTAATGCATCACTGCCATGTCCATAATCATCAGCATCAATAAGACTTTCCACTGGAGCATTTTGATTTGGTATTCCAAAAGTAAAGTCATTTTCAGATGGGTCCAAAGCCACACACACATTGTATGAGTATGGAAGAGGTAGAGTCCCATCACTGTACATGGAGATCATCCTGGGATCAATGGCAGGATACAAGTTTGTACTTAGAGGTCCAAAAGTTTGTAAAGGTTTTGATTCCTTGCGTTTTGATATAATAACCAACATAACAGTTATAATAAATAGAAGAGAAATCAATGCTAGAGCAATTACTAAGTATATTTGTATATTTGATTGGGGGTCTTCATTATTGATTTGATTACTGAGTTTAGGAACCACCTGTTGAAAACTATCTGCAACCACAAGACTTAAAGTGACTGTAGCTGAGTGTAAAGGATCTCCCTCACCATCACCACTACCTTATGGTTCAATATATCCTTCTCCTTAAATACATGTGATGTCCTGATTTCACCAGTATGTTCACTGATTATGAATTTAGATGTTTCTGATAAGTGAATTAAGTGATAGGAAAGCCAAGAATTATGTCCAGAGTCTGCATCCACTGCAATTACCTTAGTTATTAATGATCCTTGTTCAGAGGCAAAAGGGACCATCTCAAACATGGTAGATCCACTACTTTCTGGTGATGGGTACAAGATCTTTGGTGCATTATCATTCTTATCCACTATGCGGATAACTAGTGTTGCATTTGTGCTCAGAGATGGGGATCCATTGTCTCTAGCAGTTACCTGTATTAGAAACTCCTTGTGCTGCTCATAATCAAATGACCTCTGAGCATAAAGAACCCCAGTCTCTTTATTGATGGATAGATAAGAGGACAATGGGAGGTCTTCTTTATTATTGCTGGAAATGGAATAAATAATTTTAGCATTGTCTTTAGTATCAGGGTCTGATGCTTGTACACTGTATATTGATGCTCATGGTAAGTTGTTCTCTAGCACATAAGCCATATAATTAGATTTCATGAATATCGGTGGATTGTCATTAACATCTGATATCTCCAATCTGATGGTTCTTCTACTGGATAGTGGGGGAGATCTTCTGTCAGTAGCTATAATTGTAATGTTATAATAAGATATTTTCTCTCTATCCATGGTGCTTGTTGTAACAATTCTGTAGTATCGAGTAGTTGAAGACTTTAATTCAAAAGGTGCTTTCTGAGCAAATTTACAGTCAATATCTGCATTGTCTCCAGAATCCAGATCATGAACTTTAATAAGAGCTATTAATGTGCCAGGTGCAGAGTCCTCAGGAATAGGAGTACTTAATGATGTGATAGATATCTCAGGGGCATCAATTACTTCTACTAATACTTTAGAATGGTCTACAAAACCACCTCCATCTTTTGCTTGTAAAGACAGTTCATAATTTTGCATAACCTCAAAATCTAAGCAAGCTATATATTTTATTTCCCCAATTATGTTAATGCTAAACACACCTGTATGATGAATATCTCCTGATGACTTTGCAAATGAATATGCAATTTGTGAATTGGAGACTTCATCTTTGTCACTTGCACTTACATGCAGTATAGTAGAATTAACTGGAGTATTTTCACTTATTCTTATTTTATAAACTGATTGATTAAATATAGGGAGGTTATCATTGGCATCAGTAACAATGATCCTTATTAAAGCAGTACCAGATCTTACAGGATTTCCTCCATCCCAGGCTGTTAAAATTAATTCATGAATATTTTGTGTCTCTCGATCTAAAGGTTTCTCTAACACTAGTTTTGGAAGTTTACTTCCATCTGCATTGGTGATTTCAGTCAGTGCAAAATGCTGATTGTCACTGAGCCTGTATGTCTGCACTGAATTAAAGCCACTATCTAAATCTTCTGCATTATGCAATGCTAACTGTGTTCCTGGTGAAGTAGATTCTATAATTTCTAAAACAACCAGACTCCGGGAAAAAATTGGAGAATTATCATTTATATCCTGAATTTCTATAATGACACTTAAGATATTTAAGGGATTTTCAACCAAAGCATCAAAGGTTAGGAAGCAGGTAGCTGCTGCCCCACACAGTGTCTCTCTGTCTATTCTGTCCTTAACATATACATTTCCATTTGCAACATTTAAATAAAAATATTTCTCTGATACACGAGATACAATTCTCAGTTTCCTAGATGAGAGCTGTTTAATATCTAGTCCAAGATCTTCTGCAATATTTGCTATAACAGAGTCTCTTCTCATTTCTTCTACAACAGAATAATGAATCTGACCAGAGACTGAATGACACAGCCATGATAATAAGAAGGTAAATATTACTTGCCATCTAATACCTTTGTATTTCTGTATATAAGGTTTGATATCAGCCATTCTCAGATCCTGTAGTCTCCAGCAGCCCTTTCTTTTCAAATGAAAATTGTTGTTGATCCAGATATTTCATATGAGAAGGTAATAAGAGAAAGTGTATAATCATACACTTATTTTAGAGTTTAAGTTAAAGTATTATGTTTAAATATGTAATTCAAAATATGAAATAGCAAAAATCCAGTGTCCTCTGAATTATAAATCCAGAAAATGGCTGTGCCTCTCCTTGCAGATCTGCAGATTTCATATAATGAGTGATACAAATACCAGTGGATTTCCAGTTCTCTAGTCTCCTTCTTATTGGTGAACAGCGGCGCTCTGAGGTGTAAGTAAGGAACTGCATTACTACACTATTATTATTTTAATTGCAGTTTCTTTATATTTAATCTACCGTTCCATGTATTAAAAAAAGTGCATAATTATTTAGGATTAATGAAATTGAAATATAAAATGTTATACAATTTCATATCTGCAGCAGACATTCTACCATGTGCATACAAGAAATAATCTAATCCAATGTACAGTACTGTATGTACCTAACAAAAACAAAAATAATAAAACAATGTTCATTTTGGTGTATTATGTTAAACAAATTGTATTGCGGCTATTCAAAAATATTTGATATAGGGACCCGATGTGTGGCTTTGCACATCGCAGATAGGTATGGTAGCCCAAAAGCAATGCACATTATGAAACACAATACAAAAGAAAATATCTGCTTTACATTTCATCTAAAATGTGCTAACTTTTTTTGTTTATATAAGTAACATTTCTCATTACAGTATATTCTTGGCAGATGGCATAGTCCACATACTGTATCTCGCCTACAATTCTATATGAACTTGAAAGTGAAATTCAGGCAATACTGTAGCAATCTACTTTAATGCAATTTAAAAATATGCAAAAAAAGTTTACATTAAGCATAATTTGATTAAAGCATAATTTATATCTTCTAATTTCTACATTTATAAGGTTCTCTAAATCATTCACTACTGTATGGTGAATTAATGTGTCAATGCAAAACAAAGGGCCAGAATCAATTTACTGACTGGCTTCAGCACATGGGTTAAATATCTGAGCTATTAAATTACTACAAATAGTAAGCCCACGGTTAGCATGCGAAAAGCTTTAGATCCTAGATGTGAAGGTATTCTATTACTCTCCTTGGGAAGCCCACAACTAGCTCTGAGGCTGCACAAAACTTCCAAAGCTGCAATGAAAATTCTGCATTAAGGGGCTGTTTCCGATGTGAATGGAGTAGCTATTACTGCTGCTTCCTTGGGCCAGTGACTAATTGAATATACCACAAAGAGTAGTTGTTAAAGTTAAACATTTATGTCAAAAGATTATGGAGAAGATTTAGCAAAGCTTTAATTTCCAAATCATGAATTATAAATAATCAAAGAGGTTTTCCAAAGTGACAACTCAGTTGTTACTATGTACTGTAGGTCACTTTCTCTGGAATAAAAACATTCTCTGTATTATATGATTCTCTGTGATATTCGCTGTTCTTGTCAATGGTATATTTACTGTTGATGTGACACTTGATGCTTTAATAAAAAGTTTTTTTAAAACATTTAAGAGTATACTAACAGTTGCATGAAATGATAAGGGAGCCACACATTATACAAAGTCAACATGCACTGCATGGGTTCAGTATGATTTACTGGCAATAGGGATGCTGGCTGTCAATAACCCGACAGTGGCATCCCACCCGCCAGAATGCCGGCAGCGGGAAGAGCATAAAGAGTCCCCTTGCAGGCTCATTGCGCTCACCATGCTATGGGTTTGGTGGTAGCTGCTCTCACCACAGGATCTATTCCCACTCTATGGGTGTTGTGGATACCCACAATTGGGAATAGTCCTGTTGTGCTGGGATTCCGATAGGTGGCATTGTCAGCTATTGGGATTTCCGCAACGGTATTCTGAATGTCGGGATCATGACAGCAGGCAAATTAAATGCATCCCCAGAGGCAATAATTATTTAAGAACCTTTTTCAAAGATACAGTGAATCACTTTTGAAAATGACCATGCCTCTAAACAATCTGGTGATGGGTATGAGTACAGAAGTTTGGAGGTATTTTAATTCTGATCTACTGTATAGATAGTTAATGTTGACTTGCTGCTTAGAGGAAGGAATCCATTGTCTCTAGCAGTTACATGTAATTTAAACTGCTTTTGTTGCTCATAATGAAATGATCTCTGAACATAGAGAACCCCAGCATAGCCTCTAAATGAAAGGACATACTGCAAAAGGATACTGGAAGATTTTCTGTATTTGTATTGGAAATTTAATAAATATGTTTGTATGCTTTTTGGGCTTCTGGTACTGTAAGTTGTTTTATGACACATAAGCAACATGAGGACTGACTGCATTGTATGATTGGAACTAAATTCCAATATATAAAGTATATACAGTATTTTACATGCAGAATAGAATGCTTTTTTAATTTCTTATTCAATTCGGTAATACCAAGTGCTCAATTGCACAGAAAGTAATGAGATTAATATTGAATGCCATTTGATTCTTCGTTATTTTGGTAAATGTTATTTTTTTTATTCACAGTGGTATTTGAAATGATCCCCAAGTTTCCAACGCAGCATGAGAGGTACAGTGCAGAATCCAGTGTTTAAGCTGATATAGCAGATATGCAGCATTTATAAGGAGAATCTAGGAAAAGCATGTAACTATTCTTACATTGTGTTCAATGAAAATACCAGTAGATTTCTTGTTTTGTATCCTTCTACTTTTCACAAGTAAAATTGTATTATTGTCGCATAGTTTTTATCTTTTAAGGCACTACTGTATATACATGATGTAAGTCATTATTATGTACACAAAGTAAGTATTTTAGTACATTTATTAATTTTTTCAGCAAATAAAATCTTTATCGGCATAGATGCAAAGTCACTAATAGGGTTATTGCATATTTTGCTAACTGTACACAAATCAAAAAAGCAAATAGTTATCCAAATATTTTAAGAATTTTTAATATTATTTTTATACTTCTAAAACACATTTACCTCTTACAGGCACATAGACATCTATATAAAACTAAGAATGTGATAACTTATTACATTATTTTAAAATAATTGTGCACATTATTTTCTTGGACTGGATGACCTGACATGGTCTATATGTATTCAAGACATTGCCCATAGCTATTACACCTTTGGCTATCACAGAATTGAAGATCAAAATTAGGAACATTGTCTGGGCTTAGAAATTAGTTTGTACACACTCTCTATAAATCTGCTAAGGAGTATATACAAAATCTCAAACTTAACTTTAATGTTAACTCCATAGCCTAATTAGTTCAGAAACAAAGTAGATAAAAATAATTGCTGCTACTCAATGATTATATCATACAATCAAACATACACACAAATGTCATATACACAGACATGATCACCAAAAATATCCTTTTGAATTTACTACTGTTCTGGCTATAGAATTGTACAGAAAAATATGGAGAGTGTGGGTCTTTTAAAAAAACAAAACAACAACATAAATGTAAGGTACAGTATGGTGCTGCAAATTATATGGAAAAAAAATAGAATTCAAACCACACAAAGTTCTCCTTGAGAACTTCACTTAAGCCTGTTAAACCTTTTAATAGAGCAAAAAAAAATCCATTGCATATATACTATAAATATAGTATTAATGGCACTATACTGTGAAACTGCTGAGGAGGAAAGCGATCTAGGAGTCACAATTTCAGGTGAATTAAAGGCAGCTAAGTAATGTAATAAAGCAACGAAGAAGGCTAGTCAGTTGCTCTGTTGCATTGGGAGAAGAAAGAAGTTATAATGCCACTGTATAGGTCATTGCTATGGCCTCATCTAGAATACTGTGTTCAATTCTTGAGGCCATATCTCCGGAATGATATTAATACATTGGAGACTGTACAAAGAAGAGCAACTAAAATGGTGCAAGGCCTACATCACAAAACATACCCAGAAAGACAAAAAAAATCTCAATATGTATAGTTTGAATCAATGTAGGGAAAGGTGGGACATGATTAAAACTTTCAAATATATCAAGGGTTTTAACAAAGTCCAGGAGGGAAACATTCTTCAAATGAAGAGAAGTATTAGAACACGAGGACATGCACTGAAACTGGAGCGAGGTAGGTTCAGCGGAAATTTGAGGAAAAATTACTTCACAGAAAGGGTACTGGACAAGTGGAATAGCCTCCCATCAGAGGTGGTAGAGGCTAATGCAGTAGAGCAAATTAAACATGCATGGGATAGACATAAGGATATCATTACAATAAGGATCCAATAAGGTTTGAGGTAAAAATATGGTGAAAAAGGGGCAGACTAGATGGCCAAGTGGTTCTTATGTGCCATCAAATTCTATGTTTCCATGTTTCTATGTATACTGTACATGACAAGTCAGACACATAAATATCTACTGAGAAGCATTAAATACCTTGTCTAATAAAGAACCTTCTGACAAAGTCTCCATTACTGTGATATGAAGCTTGAATACTGAGTCTCAGTTAAATTGTTTGCCACATAAACAATATAAATATCTTTTATAAATTCAGACAGACTACTGTAATATCTCCAATTTGCTCTTCTGCTGCTAAATGGATGAGATTCTCTGTTAGATAAAAGTTTAATATTATAACAAAATACTTTCATTATAAATTGATGTAACGTTACAGTTTTTTAAGTATTTTGTGGATGTTGATGTTAAAAGGCATGTGGCAAAAATATAGGGGAGTGGCTTTATGGGGAAAGGGCGTGGTCACATAATAGTAGGAATTTACATTACACAATGCACAGTAGTGTCTGTTAGTCACATTACACTACACAGTAGTACCCCTTATACACATTACACCACTTTAAAGCACCTTATACACATTATGCCAGGGTAGGGGTGTGTGTGTGTGTTTGTGTGTGTCTCTGTGTGTGTGAGATCACCCAGACCCAGATAAACAAGCAAGCTCCTGTTTCCCACCACTCCATGTCTGGACACTGCAAGATAGAATGACAAGGGGTGGAGGGCACGGGAAAAAAACTTGCACAGCACTGTGCTGATTTAAGCTATGCAACATATAGCATAGATTTCTCAACACATACATTTCTAATCAGGGTAGCTGCAGACAGTGCTCCCACACATCAAATGCGTGGTGTGCAAAGCACATCTGCACCACCCTAATTATGGCCCTAAAACCTATACAAAACAATATCAAATTCATATAAACTTTTGAATACATTTATATTGGTTTAAAAAAATATATGATTTTTTTTACTTTGAATGCCTGATAAATTTTTACATATTGAAAAATTGGGAACAGTTGGAAATCTTTCATAATAAATGTATAATAAATGTATAATTTTAACTTTCAATATAATTCTACTGTAGTGTTGTAATTTCATTAAACCAGATGGTTTTGTGTTCATGTTTCCTAATATTTTACATTTATAAATCATACGGTTCAGTGAGGCATGTTTTACAGTTATTCATAAACGTAAAATCTTATTTATTGAAATCACACAATCATTGTTTCAGTTTATTCTACCCCACAATTCCCTCAGGGTTTAATTTTTCACCCTCTACCATACTAATACAAATATATTTATATTTGAGCAGCACAGTTGGTGTAATGCTTAGCATTACTGCCTTGCAGCACTGAGGTTATGGTTTTTACTCCTATCATAACATTACAGTACCTGTGTGGAGTTCATATATTTTTCCCTGTGCTTGCATAAAGATTTCCTACAGGTACTCCTGTTTCATCCTACACTCCAAAATTGTACTGGTAGGTTACTTGGATCCTAACAAAACAATAACCTGTGTGTTTGTGTAAATGTGATAGACCATACACATTGTAAGATCTACTGGGGCAGGGATTGATGTGAATGTTCAAATATTCTCTATAAAGTGCTGCAGAATATTATATGTATACACTTTATAAATGACTGGCAATAAATAATATATATTTAGAAATCCAAAACGTAACCACTGCAGTCACCTTACAGTACTTATTAAAACCCCATGGTCATAGATAAAATGGACCATATAAAACACACCTACAGTAATCCAACACTTTCTGATGAGAGATACAAAATATGTAAAATTTTGATCATTGACCTATTATATAATTATTAAATGATGTCTATATATATATATATATATATATATATATATATATATATTTATTTATATATACGTCCCAATATGAACAATCAGCGGCACTCAGAGACTCTTTCAAAAAGGAAAAAATGTATTTCACATCACACAAAACTCCATTTCGGGGCTTACCTGCCCCTTTGTCAAGGTGTGTTACGGCAAAGGGGAGGGTAAGCCCCAAAACATTGGAGTTTCATGTGATCTGAAATACACTTTTGCCTTTTTGAAAGAGTCTCTGAGTTCCGCTGATTGTTCATATTGGGATGTATACTACAGTTCCAGAGGATACCAGAGCAATTGAACTGAGTTTTAGAGGAGTACCAGTCCACTTCCAAGCTATATACTGTATATATATATATATATATAAACACACACACACACACACACACACACACACACACACACACACACACACACACACACACACACACACACACACACACACACACACACAGTGCATCTGGAAAGTATTCACAGTGCTTCACTTTTTCCTCATTTTGTTATGTTACAGCATTATTCCAGAATTGAATAAATTAATAATTTCCCTCCAAATTCTGCACACAATACCCCATAATAACAATGTGAAACATTTTTTTTGAGATTTTTGCAAATTTATTAAAAATAAAAAACTAAGAAATCACAATTACGTAAGTATTCACAGCCTTTGCTCAATACTTTGTTGATACACCTTTGGCAGCAATTACAGCCTCAAATCTTTTTGAATATGAAAAGCTTGGCACATTTATCTTTGGGCAGTTTCACCCATTCCTCCTTGCAGCACCTCTCAAGCTCTATCAGGTTGGATGGGAAGCGTCGGTGCACAGTCCTTTTCAGATCTCTCCAGAGATGTTCAAGTGGATTCAAATATGGGCTCTGGCTGGGCCACTCAAGGACATTCACAGAGATGTCCTGTAGCCACTCCTTTGATATCTTGGCTGTGTGCTTAGGGTCATTGTCCACCTGAAAGATGAACTGTCCAGTCTGAGGTCAAGAGTGCTCTGGAGCAGTTTTTCATCTAGGATGTCTCTGTATATTGCTGCATTCATCTTTCCCTCTATCCTGACTAGTCTCCCATTTCCTGCTGCTGAAAAACATCCCCACAGCATGATGCTGCCACCACCATGCTTCACTGTAGGGATGGTATTGGCCTGGTGATGAGCGGTGCCTGGTTTCCTCCAAGCATGACGCCTGTCATTCACGCCAAAGAGATCAATATTTGTCTCATCAGACCAGAGAATTTTGTTTCACATGGTGTGAGAGTCCTTCAAGTGCATTTTGGCAAACTCCAGGTAGGCTGCCATGTGCTTTTTACTAAGGAGTGGCTTCCATTGGGTCCTTGGTCACCTCCCTGACTAGGGCCCTTCTCCCCCGATTGCTCAGTTTAAATGGCCGGCCAGCTCTAGGAAGAGTCCTGGTGGTTCCAAACTTCTTCCATTTATGGATGATGGAGGCCACTGTTCTCATTGGGACCTTCAAAGCAGCAGATGTTTTTCTGTACCCTTCTCCAAATTTGTGCCTTGAGACAATCCTGCCTCAGAGGTCTACAGACAATTCCTTTGACTTCATGCTTGGTTTGTGCTCCGACATGTACTGTCAATTGTGGGACCAAATACAGTATAGATAGGTGTGTGCCTTTCCAAATCATGTCCAATCAACTGAATTTTCCACAGGTGGACTCCAATTAAGCTGTAGGAACATCTCAAGAATGATCAGTGGAAACAGGATGCACCTGAGCTCAATTTTGAGCTTCATTGCAAAGGCTGTAAATACTTATGTACATGTGATTTCTTAGTTTTTTTCTTGTTAATAAATTAGCAAAAATCTCAAAAAAACTTTTTTCACTTTGTCATTATGGGGTATTGTGTGTAGAATTTGCAGGAAAAATTAATTTATTCCACTTTGGAATAAGGCTATAACATAACAAAATGTGGAAAAAGTGAAGCACTGTGAATACTTTTCGGTGTGCACTATATATATATATATATATATATGTGTGTGTGTGTGTGTGTGTAAAGTAAATATTGTATTGAGTAATATAAAATCATTCTGTTATTTTTAAAAAGCTATAAGAAAATCATTTAAAATTATCATTTATATCTTTAATTTAAATTTCCATACCAACAATGACATCATTAAAGATCAAAAAGCAAATAAAGTTAAATTCTGTTATTAACATGTAGATTAAAAAAATACATGAAATATGTTACACAATTCTTAGTTTCTAAATACAACTATTTTCATTTCTAATGCAAGTTCTTTTATTATATTTGCTAAAACAAAAGGCAATTTTTACTTGCCATCTAAATCAGCTATATTTATTTTATGAGTTTTCATCTTGGCCATTCTCAGCATGTAGAAAATGAAAATGTTTGTAATATAAAATAATTGTTGTTTAGATGATCATTCAGTTGAAAATATACTTTTAGTATGGGTAACTGAAAACACAGTTTTATTTTCCTAGGTAGGAAATTAGAACAACACTTTTGTTTCTAGCTATAGGTTTGCAGAGTGTTTGTGTAAAAAAACAACACTAAATCATGATGCTTTTTGTATTTTCTAGAAATAATTTTAGTGCAATTAAATTATCAAGTAAGTTTCTGTAATGTTAACTATATACTAACAAGAAATATCTATTGACTTAAGACTAACTTAAGTTATATTAATTTAAGACAATTATGATCAGGTTAATTGTCAATCAATTTACAGTAATTCAAGTTTTAGATGAACATGTTTTAAACGTTGCATACATGCATACATTTCTATGAGTTCATTGTATATAGCAAAGCAGGTGATCAAATTGAGGTACAGTTTTACACTTTTCCCAGCATTTCATAGATGTATAATAAGATTTCTATATTGGGCACCAAATTTGTGAAGTTATTACTCAAAATGACTGCACCAACCTTACAATATGCTTTTTGTGTTCTCTAGGTTTCTGTTTTTAATTTTTTTCTGTGTGGTTTTCTATATTCTGTAACACCAAATCCTTGTACCATGTTTCTGATTTCTGTAAAGTGACTTTGAGTCCTATGGAAGAACAGTGCTATCTAAATAAAATGATGATGATCATTATAATAATAATAATAATAATAATAATAATAATAATATTTATTATTATTATTATTATTATTATAATAATACATGGTACCGTTATTGATTCTTTTATATAATAGAAGTCTAAACTGGTACATATATATATATATATATATATATATATATAGGCAGTCCTGGAGGAAGAAATTCCCTTTTGGCTGCGCTACCATCTAATCCAAGCTGCACCTTTTAGGTAGTCCCCTGCTGTTAGAGGCCAAATAGATAATAAACAAAAAAAGATACCTCTGGTGCGCTAATACATTCATATAATAATAAATACTTAATTGGTGGCATACCTTTTTGAAAGTGGTCACTCAATGATACACAATAGAATATAATAAAATATTAGCAGCAGCTGAACAGAGGGAAAACACATATAATAGTGATCAAGTCTGTCTGGCTATTACCAGTTAGGATTTTTATTATACTTATATATGATTAATATCCCATGAAGACTGATTAAGCTTATTAAAGCACACTTGTGGATTTGACTATATTGAAGATAACAAATCCTCGTTGAGAGAGGACTTAACCGATTATTGTGAATCATACCCCTGATGAAGTTCTGTGTGGACAAAATGCGTAGGGTCATTCTTGGATCATTTTTGTAATTGTCTGTACCATTAAAAAGGATTTTCACCTAAGGAGCTCACACCCATAAGGGTGAGGTGACAGCCTGACATCGCATCCTTGGAAATTGGACAGGTTTATATGTTACCATCTATGTGAACCAATATCAACTATATGTATCATGTTTTATACAAATATGTTTTAGCAACCTCTGTTTTTATACCAGGAATAAAATTTCAGGTATCTAACTTGATATCAGCTTCCCAAATATTTTATTATATTCTATTGTGTATTATTGAGTGACCATTTGCAAAAAGGTATACCACAAATTAAGGATTTATTATTATATGAATGTATTAGCGCACCTGAGGTATCTTTTTTGTTTAATATATATATATATATATATATATTGTCCTGAGGAAGGGGATACTAAATGAAGACTGACAAGAAACCACCTTGTTTGGATTTACACACTGATATAAACTATGAGTGCTGCCTATTTTCCTGTTGCATATTTGGAGAGATTAAATACCTTTTAGGAGGGGTCTGGAGTGCCATGGGAAATGTGTGGCTATATATATATATATATATATATATATACATACATACAGTATATATATATATATAGTAATTTAATTCAATTTAAGTCAATTGATTCCCTAGGAACATAATAGCTGCTATTCTTGGGGTTTGACTTTGGCATGTTAGTCAGATTAACTTTCATTGCAATAAGTGGCACTAATATATCCCCTTATTAAACAGAAGAAGCTTGGCTTGTTTGTAATTTATATAGAGGGGAGTGCAGAGTTTATAAAGTAAGATTTGATTTTTTTATATGAGACAATATGGTCACATCTCTCTTCCACCCCAGATATGTATGATGGTAGAATGCAGAAGATCAATTTCTTTGTCTATATACACATACAGTATGTGTCTCTATATGTGTGTGTGTATGTGTGTGTATATATATACACACACACACACACACACACACACACACACACACACACACACACACACACACACCTACATATAATTTGATGAAACATGAGCAGCATGATACAATATGTAATCAGAAAGACATTTTTGCAAACCACCTGCTATAGGCTTTATGTTTATTAAGCTACTGCCAATGCTGTAATATACGACATTTTTGAAAGGTTGCTGCAATACCACATAGCTCCAGCAGATGGCAATGTAAAATGCTCAGTTTTTCACTGCATATGTATAGAATATTGTAAGCTACAGTACTGTACAAATTACTGTACACTAGATAAATACAGTATATAATGTGCAATTATGTGTGTGCTTGATAAACACTGAACATTATATATGTAAATATATATATATATATTTATTTATTTGCGAATGTGATTAATAGTTTGTTTGAGACAAAAGTCATTACATATTGTTAAATATAATAAAGGGGATTATTAAGGTTGACATACTCTATGTGTTACCCATAAATAATTTGTTAAATAAAACATGTATTTAATTTGCTCTTTTGCAGTCTAATCCTCTGAGTTCAGTTTAGAGCTCTAGCTCTGTGACTATATTAATTTTACAACATTTTCCAACCAAATCTAAATTTAAAAAGATTCAATATATTAGGATGTAATTAAATGTGATAAACATGTTATTTTTATTCGTACTCTTTTTAAGGAAAACTATATCTGGCATATATTAAAATGTTCTATATTATGTACTATGTAACATTAACATTTATATGGAATTCTAAATAGTAGGAACTTGTACAGTATGTAGGATGTATTATTATTTGTGTTGTTACCTCATATTGTAACATCATAAACTTTAAAAATGGTAAGTGAATTAAGCAAGGTATTTAAGAAAATAAAACTGTTCTGAAAAGTATAATGTTTAATTTGACATACATATGTGCTCAGGCTGACATGATTCATGCACACACAGCAAAAGAAATCCTGCAACATGAAGAACACATCTGTACTGTAAGAATATTTCATTTTGGGTGTAAAAAACAATAGTAACTACAGCAGAAGGAGTATAATAAATACAGCATTTCAATATAACACTAAATTTGTTTCTTCAAACATTGCTGTATTATTTTACCATTTTGTGAGCTTGTTTATTGCAAAACTATTTTTAAGTAAGAACATACAGTATATAGTTATACAGTAAATCCATTTAATGTTAGTTACTTAATGCAACTATAATTACATTTTTAGATTAAACATTGATTATTGATTTGCCAAAATATGCATTATCACAAAATTGCTCAGTTTAGATTGTCTATTATTAAATATATGGGGATTACATTTTGCATTGGTGTACAATATTTCAGTATAGTTGAATGCGTTGATCATCATCATCAACAACATTTAAAATGTTGTTGTATAAAAGTACTCAGATTTAGGTATACCAAAGTAATTTAAACTTGTATGAGCAGGAGATAGATACATTTTCAGTATTATATGTTAAATAAGGTGTTAACGACTATAGAATTTACTGACAAAATGTCAAAAAAGGTTAATATATTTGGTCATGATAAAAGGTTGATAAATGTATGTGACAATTAGCTGAATGTTAACTGTTCACAATTTTTTTTACTTAGAGATATTGTAGCCAGAGATAAAGTAGATTTAATATCTTGAGCCTTATTGCAGCTAAAGTTTCAATAATGGTAGTGTAAACTGATCTCAGATTTAATCTAAAGTCTGTTAAATATAGTATGTATAGCTGTAAAAAGTGGACACAATTAGAGCAGTGTTAATAATTATATGACATATTTCTAAATACTGTATGATGCTATGTAAACTTATTACATAAGTTCACCAATACACAATTAAGTAAACTATTCGTGGTATAACTTTCCCTATCCTTTTCTTTGGTCAGAATCTCAAAGTTATATTCAGCAATTATAAACTGGTGAGAAAGCTAAGCATAGTGCTCAGATAAAAGACAAAAACTTTACTATTAATTAATTGAATCCATTTACAATTTTGAAGATTTCTTAATGTACTATAGTAGTTAAAACATGTAGCTACATTCATTCAAAAATTTGTTCAAAACATGTTTTGTACAGTACCTAATACCTTTGTGTCATTTTAATTTTAGATCTTAAACCACTGCAGCAAATGTTACAAAACAGCCAGTTTATTCCCAAAAATAAGCTATCATTATATTATACATAAAGTGCTATTTTTACAGACTGAGAAAAACAGAAAAATGTTATTGAGCCTAACTTAAGCAATAATATGATTAGTTTTAATGTCAATAACTGAGATTCAGCTTCATATACAGCAGTGGAAACCCTATCCCAGGTGACACCAGGTGTGGGAGGCACTGTTCTTCACATGATGAAGATGCGCCCACTGACAAAAAGGGGATTGGAATTATGGTTAGATACAGTGCATAGCCTCATGGGTAGGGGGCATGGCCTCATATCCCAGACCCTCATTTTTCTCATTTTGGGTGTATTGGAGATGCGGGCTGCCTCCAGAGACCAGTCAGTCTGAACTGTTGGCTCCTACACTGTGACTGGAGCAGTGTGCTGAACATAATGTTAAAGTGCAGCACACAGGTCCTGTCAATAATCAGGAGTCAGTATTTTGGTGTAACCCCTCAGCAGGTGACATCCAGGTGTACCTGTACATCCCAGTGAAACCACTGATATACAGTTGTAATTTATCAAAATTAACAAATATCTGCATTATTCAATGCAGCTTAGAAGTGAGTGTTCGTGTTCTTGTTATATTCAACTTGTTCAGTGAAAATCAGAAGCAAAAAGTTTCTTCTGCAAAATGATATTATTTTATAAAATTTCATATATTTGTTATAATGTTTCATGTTCTATACATAATATAATAATTTTAAATTCGAACTGATTGATACTGAGAATAAAAATTGCATACACTCAATAAATGCTACATATACACTTAACTTTCTTGTACATTAATTAAAATTAAAATATATTTTAATTCCAAATACAAATTCATTATTTGAAAAACTGTACTTTATATTTTGTTTAAATCTTTTAATATTTACATGAATATGTTTGATTTCTACACTAATATGTTTGATTTCTCATATGGTGAGTCTTATTTTAATATTGATACTTAAAAAAACTTTTTAAAGTTATACTTGTATAACAAATCCTTAATCTTTTAAATTTGTACATTAGTCTAAGGTAGGGGTATTTGACTTGTGTCCCTTCAGCTGTTGTGGAACTGCACATCCCAGCATGCCTTAATAGCAAAATTGCAACAGAGCATGATGGGACATGTAGTTCCACAACTTATATCACAGACACTTTTAAAGGATCCACAACTTTTCTTTTATTCAAAATGGTGACAAAGATACAGTATGTAAGGCTTAAAGAAATAAGTTTTGAGATGTTTAGTCAACTTTGCAGATAACTTTTCCAGTTTTAATGAAATAAAACCTAATGCCAATTAATAGCCATTCTATATAGTGACAACTTCATCTTAATAAATGACTGCTGCACATCCAGTCATGTGCCACAGGATATGAAAGATAATGTGTGATAAAATTTATATCAAAGTCTATATTTTTTTGTATAATTATATTTATTTATTTTTATATTAAAAGGTAAAATGTATAGCTACAATTTCTACATTTGCTTTAGTAAGTTTTTAAAGTTCTGATAAAAGATGGCAACATACCATCTATTTTAGGGGTCAATCCCTAATTTTGTGGTATATTAATAATTATGTTAATAATTATAATTTTTATACATTACTTACATATTTATTTTTACATTCACATTTCCTGAATTTTAAGCATCATTGAGATGGATTGTTTTTCAGTACAACTGAACTCACTTCCATTTGAAGCCAAATGAATACATCATAGGATAGTAAAAATGTTAAATTTGTAAAATAGCTGATTATCCATATGAGAATATATGTTAACATTTGCTGTGCTAATGATTGTAAGCTTTTCACTTTCCTACACTTTAAAAACAAAATTGCAGGTACTCTGAGTTTTTGTTTTTGTTTTAAATCATTACTTTTTTTTAGTAAATGCACAAAATGTATATAGGGGTACAGAAAAAGGGAGAGGGGAGAAAAACATAAAATGGGCAAGTGAGACAGGTGATCGATCTAGAGGCATCAAACATTCAGGAAATCACAGTATGCAAAATGCATATATCAGGCATCTTTTTCCACCTTTGAGGGTTCATTCAAATTGAAAGGGGAGGAAGGACTCCATGAAAAAGATCATGCAGGGGGGTGCACCCTTACCCTCTGTGACATAAAGATGGCATAGAGCCATTCACAATAGGAGAGAAAGAGGATGTAGAGTAAGGAACATCCCTGGTCTCCATCTCAAAATGAAACTGGGTCTTGGAAATAACTTTTGCAAATGGGGGTGGGAGGGGGAGGGCTAGAAGAAAGGTTTCAAATGTAGAGCTGTAGAGGCCCTGACTGCTATTAATGTATAGCCCAGGACATAGCAAGTTCATTTAGGAACACTGTAGGAGTACCGATGTAGGAGAGTTAGAGAAGAGTTAAGAGGAGGTTAAAAACATTGTATATGAGTTTAAACACATCAAACCAGAAGGGTTGTATGACAGGGCATCCCCAAAAATGATGGAAAATGGTCCTGTCAGAGTGGCATAACCAAAGTTTAGAGGCTGCAGGCCATATCTTATGCAGCTTAGAGGTGGTCAAGTACAATCTATTCAAAATGTTGACATGTATTAGTACATTTAGATACATTTAGATAGGAAAAAGTGGGATAAGTGGATGGATTACCATTGTTTAAGGGTGAAATTGCACTGAAGATCAGTTTCCCAGTTAAGCTGGGTAATGGACTTGTCTATCAATTCTGGGGGAGACAATAAGTAGTACCAGTAGGAGATGCCACCATGGGATGATGGTCTAGTCAATCTATTTAGAACCTGGTCTGGAGACATCCAAAATACTGTGGAGCAAGCACAGTATATGCAATGGATTTTTTTTATTTTTGATTTTTTTGATCAGCTGTTGAGAGGAGTCAGCATAACTTGACCTCAATTTCATTATTAGATAACTTTGTTGAGAATAAAACAGAACCATGCATCAAAGCTGTTTTCTCGAGAAAGATGCAAAATATTAAGCATTTTGGGTATATTGTGATGTTGATACTATATATTGAATAAATCTTCAGGATTCTGTTAGTGCTCAGATAGTGTGGTCAGGTTACATTATGCATTTTTTAGATGACAAATTATTAACACTTACAGTATCTTGCCGTGCAATGCAGCTACTATAACTGGCTATATTACAATATATATAAATGTGTGTGTTATTTTCCCCATCCCCATACAGGGCAAAAAATTGAAATTAAACACCAATTAACTTGCAATGCTTGTTTTGTCATGTACCAAATAGTTTGCCCTTGTGGCCTTAGTTACATAGAAAAGAAAGGAAATTCAAAGAGCTGATGATGGCTCGTCGCTCTGCAATCATAAATGCCTTGAAGACAGGTCAGAGCGAACAGCGTGTTGCGAGGCATTTTGCCCAGAACAATCACCCAGTAAATAGTATTCATTACAGAATGATACAGTATATACATTATGGTAAGAACTTACTGTTGATAACGGTATTTCTCCTAAGACCACAGGGTCCACAGGATAACAATGGGATATGATGAAGCAACAGTGGATTTGCACCAATCGGTCAAAGCTTTCCGGCCTCCCAGCATGCAATGGGCCCGTCCATATACCCCCACCTCCTGGCTCGGGCAAATCAGTTGTATTCCAAAGCTCAAGGCAGAAGCATCATAGATAGCCCTAATTAGGCGATAAGAACACATATGCACACCCTTCCATACAAGAAGGAAGAGGTTAGTGAGTAAAAGGATCCTCAAATCAGACGCGTCATGGTAGGATCCCTGTGTATCCTGTGGACTTAGGAGAAACACCGTTATCAATGGTGAGTTCTTACCACAACGTATATTTGTCTGGCAGGTTCCACAGGTTACCCACAGGATTACAATGGGATTTCCCAAACCAATTTTTTTTTATTGGTGGGGATGCTCCTGATTGGACAGGAGAATCCTTTGCCCAAATTCAGCATCATGAGAGGCAAAGGTATCCAAGGCATAATGTCTAATTAATGTGTGCTGCCCATGACGGACCTACCTTGCGAGTAGAGTGAGCAGAGACATTAGCCGAAACAGGGAGCTCAGCCTGAAAATATGCTTCTGAAATCGTCATCCAAAGCCACCTTGCCAGCATCTGCTTATCAGCAGGCCATCCTCTCTTGTGAAATCCGTAGAGAATGAAGAGAGAATCTGTCTTTCTGATGGCACTGGTACGATCCATGTAGTTCCTTAATGCACGGACCATGTCCAGCGATGCATCTCCCGCAGAAAGGCTTGGTACCTGGAAAGCCAGGACTCCAATTTCTTCATTAAGGTGGAATTTAGACACCACTGTCAGAAGATACCCAGATCTAGTTCTGAGAACTGCTTTATCAGGATAAAAAAATCAGAAATGGAAAACGACATGCTAATGCTCCTAAATCTGATACTCTTCTAGCTGACGCCATAGCAGTAGAAAGAGAACTTTAGCTGTAAACCATTTAAGATCCACTTTATTTAAGTGGTTCAAACGGGGCAACTTGAAGGGCTTCCAAGACTAGACTTAAGTCCCAAGGCACTGTAGGAGGAACAAAAGGAGGTTGAATGCGCAGCATTCCCTGGAAAAAAGTATGCACATCCTGTAAATTGGCAATTTTCTTTTGAAACCATACAGTCAATGCCGTCACTTGCACTCTCAAGGAAGCCACCTTCAAACCTTTATCCATTCCTGCCTGAAGGAATGCTAAGACCCTGGAAACTCTGAAAGACTTAGGGTCCATTTTCTATTCACTGCACCAATGAATATAGGATTGCCATATTCGGTGATAAATGCGAGCTGAGGAAGGTTTCCTTGCTCTGAGCATAGTTTGAATTACCTGTTTTGAGAATCCTCTTGACTTCAGGATAGAGGTTTCAAGAGCCACACCGTCAAAGATAGTTTATCCAGATGTCTGTGATAACAAGGACCCTGCATCAGTATATCCGGATGTTGAGGGAGCAGAAGTGGGTCATTCATCGACATCCTCTGCAGATCTGTGTACAAATGCCTTCTGGGCCAAGCCGGGGCTATTAGTATCATGGCACCTTTTCCTTGCTTTATCTTTCTCACCACCCTGGGTAATAGGGTGATTGGAGGAAACACATAAGCCAGATGAAAATCCCATCTCACCGACAGGGCATCCACAAAGATTGCTCTGGGATCCTTTGTTCTTGACCCATATGCGAGCACTTTGTTGTTCAGATGGGATGCCATGAGATCTATCTCTGGAAACCCCCACTTGTCTACTAGAGTCTGGAAGACCTCCGAGTGTAGAGCCCATTTGCTTGCCTGAATGGCATGTCGACTGAGAAAGTCCGCTTTCCAGTTTAGGACACCCGGAACGAACACTGCGGATAAGGCTGGATGATGAATTTCTGCCCACTTTAGTTTGTGACTTACCTCCTTCATCGCTTTTTGGCTGCGAGTTATTCCCTGATTGTTGAGGTATGCTACTGCTGTTGCATTGTCCAAGCAGATCTGAACTGGTTTTCCCCAAAGAATGTCCTTTGCCTGAATCAGTGCCATGTATATGGCCTGAAGTTCCAATATATTTATTGGCAGGTAACTTTCTTCCTTGGTCCATTGCCCCTGAAAAAACAACCTTCCTAACACTACTCCCCAGCCCTGGAGACTGGCATCTGTTGTCAGAACTTCCCAATCTGATATCCAAAAGGGTCTTCCCTTGTCCAGATGGGATGTCTGTAGCCACCAGACTAATGACCTTCTTACTTCTATTGTAAGAATCACAGTCTGTGTTTTTATCGACTGATGCAACCCATTCCATTTGGCAAGAATCAGACCTGCAGAGGCCTCGAGTGGAATTGTACATACTCCACCATGTCGAATGCTAACACCATCAAACCCATCATGCACATTGCTGCGTGAATGGATACCTTTTGACTCTGTACCAAGTCCTTAATCCTTGACTGAACCTTGGATATCTTGTTCAGAGGTAAAATTACTCTCTGAAGACTTGAATCCAGTACAGCCCCCAAGAGAGGCATCCGCTGTGATGGAACCAGAGATGATTTTACCCAATTTATGAGCCACCCGTGGTTCTGTAGACATGGTATTGTCTGTTGCAGATGACATAAGAGCAATACCTGCGTCTGTTCCTGGGTTAAAAGATCGTCAAGGTATGGAAGTATTCTTATCCCCTACTGGCGGAGATAAGCTGCCATTACCACCATAATCTTGGTAAATACTCTGGGGGCTGTGGCTAACCCAAAAGGTAGGGCCTGGAACTGAAAATGCTGTTGGAGGATAGCGAACCTGAGATAGCACTGGTAGGATAGTGCTATAGGAACATGTAGATAAGCATCCTGTATATCCAGGGATACCATATAATCCCCTGGCTCCATGGGCAAAATTATGGAATGTAACATCTCCATGTGAAACCGAGGTACCCAAATATATTTGTTCAGCACTTTGAGATTGAGAATGTGCCAAAATGACCCATTTGGCTTCTGAACTAAAAACAGGTTGGAGTGCTTCTTGAAGGCAAAAACATAACCAAGAGATACTGCTTCCTGCACCCAGGCATCTGTTGTAGACTGCTGCCAGATCTGTGCAAACTGAAAAAGTCGGTCCCCCACCATGGGGTTCCCCAGGTGGAGGCCTGCACCATTAGGCTGATGGCTTATTATCTGTTTTCCCAACTGTCCCAGACTTGTTGTATTGGGGCTGCTTGCCATCACTTTTTCCCTTAGCTTTTCCTTGAGACCAAAAGAGCCAAAAAGCCAAAACGTTAGGTTTGAAATTGTATGTGGAAGGAAACTTGACCTTCTTAGAGTCTGCTTGTGACTCTAGAATATCTATCAATTCTTTACCAAAAAGAATATCTCCAGAAAAGGGCAAAAATTACAAAACCTTCTTAGATTCTGAATCAGCTTTCCACATACGTAGCCAAACTGCTCTGTGAGCAGCTATTGTTGAAGCTGATGTCCTGGAGGCAATAGTACCCACATCCAATGCTGCTTCTTCCAAGAACATTGCAGCCTGTTTTATATGGCATTTTTGCTCTCTCAAAGCTATTGAAAAATCCCACTCCAATGCATCATCCCAGGCAGCCACTGCCTTTGCCATCCAAACTGAAGCCATAGCTGGCCTTATGACTGCCCCAGACAGGGAAAAAATGTTTTTTATAAAACCATCCACTCTCCTATCCATGACATCATTTAATGCTGTTGAAGGCAAAGGTAATGCAGATTTTTGCGCTAATCGAATTACTGTACATGCGTATCTACTTTAGGAGCCACCTACCTTTTTGAACAATCCCCAGCTGGAAGAGGATAATTGGAATACCATTTCTTAGGAATTCTAAACTTCTTATTGGGCATAGCCCAAGCCTCTTCAATGATTTCCATCAGCTGATCTGACCCTGGAAACTCAGTCTTAACTGTTTTGGGATGTTTAAACACAGGTGCCTTCGTTTTTAACACAGGCTCTGCTGCATGTAAGGGTTAACAGTGTAACCTATCCCTGGTACAGGAGTTGGAGTTATCCATTCAGCTATACTGGATAAAGTCTGTGTAAACATAGCACAAGGTGGATCCATCTGCACCTGAATCTGCCTTGTATTTTTCAATAACCCCTGGTGAAAGCTAAGACAATTTGCACACAAACCATCCTGAACCAGATCCTGAGAGGATAACACAGCTTTGCAAGACAAACATGATATGGGTGTTGGTGTTGCTTCCTCACCTATGCTGCTCTTAGACATGATAAATAATCAACATTTCCACAGTGTACTACACAATTTGTGACTGTAATCACTTTAAGTTTCTTAAAGTGACAAACAATCTGACCATACCCATGCATCAGCATTGAGGATCGGAATAAAACAAAACTGACAGAAATATAGTAAAGTCAGCAATCACACTAGCAGTCAGTCACATGTTATACATTAGTATATAAAGCAATATGAGCACATCATCAACTACAACTACATTTTAAGTATGTAGGAGAACATATTACTGAATCATGTTTAAATAGATCTAGATTGCAAAAGAAAACAACAGTAACTGTATACCAACTCATATGCAATATGCACTTATCTAACTATGTGTACTAAAAAGGGTTGATAGAGACTTAGTGCTGTATTACCTGTACTCAGTAGAGTGAGATACAAGGAGACTCACCTCGCTTCCAGACCAGGGGCATTTCTACAGAAGAGGGGGCCCTTGTGCACCTCTGGGTGGGCCCCCTCCTCTGTACAGTGCTGTAGACTCTGATATTGTGTGGGAAATTGTGACTCCCACAGAAGCATGAAAACAGTTCATGGCGTAAAACTCAGAGGAAACCAGGGGGAGGGGTGACCAGGAGAGCGTCTGACTCCCCACTGCTGACATCAATCCTAGGGATCACGGCCTCATACTATTCCTGGAGCCTCTGATCCCTAAGGCCTAGCACTGGTGCATGCGGGGTGGCAGCCGCGTCAGTGACTGTTTGGTAGTCTCCCCCCAAAACAGTGCAGCTGTGTCCGTATTCCTCTTCTAAGTGGAACCAATGCCTTACCTTCTCCCTGTGCTCCAGCCACAGTCACGTAACATCTGCTGGACCTGCTAGTATATCTGACACAGATGCCCACCAATACAGCACTGTACTCATGGGTAAGCATTGTCGCGGACCAGCGGAGAGCTGTTGGAGTGACTCTTTCTAAGGTACGTATAAGACGCTGTTTAGAAAGATTGCTAAAAAAAAATTGTAAGACTTTTAAAATAAATTAAGAAAGCTTAGGGCTGCTAAAACCAGCAGCCCTCTGACCATGGTCCGGCTCCTACCACACCAAACAAAAAACTGATTTGCCTGAGCCAGGAGGCAGGGTTATATGGACAAGCCCATTGCATGCTAGGAGTCTGGAAAGCTTTGACCGATTGGTACAAATCCGCTGTCGCTTCATCATATCCCATTGTTATCCTGTGGATAACCTGTGGACCCTGCCGGAGAAAGACCATGGCCCTCATTCTGAGTTGTTCGCTCGCAAGCTGCTTTTAGCAGCATTGCACATGCTAAGCCGCCGCCTACTGGGAGTGAATCTTAGCTTAGCAAAATTGCGAACGAAAGATTCTCAAAATTGCGAATAGACATTTCTTAGCAGTTTCTGAGTAGCTCGACACTTACTCTGCCACTGCGATCAGTTCAGTCAATTTCGTTCCTGGTTTGACGTCACAAACACACCCAGCGTTCGCCCAGACACTCCCCCGTTTCTCCAGCCACTCCCGCGTTTTTCCCAGAAACGGCAGCGTTTTTTCACACACTCCCATAAAACGGCCAGTTTCCGCCCAGAAACACCCACTTCCTGTCAATCACACAACGATCACCAGAACGAAGAAAAAACCTCGTAATGCCGTGAGTAAAATAACAAACTTCTTAGCAAATTTACTTGGCGCAGCCGCAGTGCGAACATTGCGCATGGGCAGTTTGCGGAAAATCACTGCGATGTGATGAAAAAGAACGAGCGAACAACTCGGAATGAGGGCCCATATTCCTTTGGCTATTAGAGGAGGTAATCGAGGAGTTAAATTATTGCAGTGTGAGGCCAGATGGATAGCAAGATTAGAAGTCATTCATCCAAAAGTATTAATTGAGAGTATTTCTTATGCTAGCTCCTTTTAAGCAATGTTTTGGCACGATAATATGTTGTAGTCACTGTATAGTTTCTGGATAGCAATTCAACCCAAGTTTATAATATCTTGTGGTTGTTTAACGTTTTAGACTAGCAATATGTCTGTGTAGTGCTATAGCTCTGCTATAGCAGTGTTCTGAAACGATAATATGTTTTAGATTCTTTGGTAATTCACTTGTGTTTGTAACAGTTTCCATATAGGGATTAACAGGCATCTTTTAGAATAACCTGCGCTAGAGATAGCATAAGGTCTGTATGTTTGATTACCATTGTGTTTCTCATTACATTTGGATTCTGTTACTCATTTGTTTATACAGATGGAGCCATGTCATCTTGGCTTCTCTGCTGCGCCTAGGTGCACCAAGGTTAATTAGCATAAGCCTTTAATCTATTGTTCTCAGCTGCAATACAATACAGAGAGAACAATACAGCAGGGGATTAAGTTATTACAGCAGGGGAATAAGCCCGACTGCCTTGGCTCAATTAATCCTATTAAAGGCCCAGATGAGGAGGGCTCCATTTGCATGCTGTATTATATGATAAGAGCTCTGTAGATTGCGTTGCATGTTTCCATGGTGATGGGAAAGTCACTGCATTGCACCGTCAAAGCACGATGATGTCATGTCAGCCGCCGCCCACCGAGTGAGCGGTCCCGGACAGACTCGTTAGGTATTCACACATGGTGGTCACTACAAAGGTATGTTAAATGTGTTATTTTTTTTATAAAACCTGACAACAGTTGCTTGTACAACTGAAACGTTGTTAACCCTTCATTGGAAGTAAGGTGTCTTTTTTGTTCATGCTATGAGTTCCGCATCTGCATTTGTTTATACTTTATTTATGGAGGCACCGGCGGTGTGATTATTAGCTTTTGGAGTGCCAAACCCGCATCTATATATATATATATATATATATATATATATATATGTACAACCTGGTATGGCGGCACTCAGATAAATTCACAGCTCAAGGCAGAAGTACAACGTTTCGGAGACTTTATTCACACTCCGTCATCAGACCTGTGAATAAAGTCTCCGAAACGTTGTACTTCTGCCTTGAGCTGTGAATTTATCTGAGTGCCGCCATACCAGGTTGTATTTTGTGGGCCTATTTGGGTTCCTTGGAGGGCACCGGAGCAGATGTAATTTTCTACTGGGAGTGCTGCCCTAACTGTGGATGTATATATATATATGTATATATATATGTATATATATATATATATATACACTGCTCAAAAAAATAAAGGGAACACTAAAATAACACATCCTAGATCTGAGTGAATTAAATTGTCTTATTAAATACTTTGTTCTTTACATAGTTGAATGTGCTGACAACAAAATCACACAAAAATTATCAATGGAAATCAAATTTATTAACCCATGGAGGTCTGGATTTGGAGTCACCCTCAAAATGAAAGTGGAAAAACACACTACAGGCTGATCCAACTTTGATGTAATGTCCTTAAAACAAGTCAAAATGAGGCTCAGTAGTGTGTGTGGCCTCCACGTGCCTGTATGACCTCCCTACAACCCACACAAGTGGCTCAGGTAGTGCAGCTCATCCAGGATGGCACATCAATGCGAGCTGTGGCAAGAAGGTTTGCTGTGTCTGTCAGTGTAGTGTCCAGAGCATGGAGGCGCTACCAGGAGACAGGCCAGTACATCAGGAGAAGTGGAGGAGGCTGTAGGAGGGCAACAACCCAGCAGCAGGACCGCTATCTCCGCCTTTGTGCAAGGAGGAACAGGAGGAGCACTGCCAGAGCCCTTCAAAATGACCTCCAGCAAGCCACAAATGTGCATGTGTCTACTCAAACGATCAGAAATAGACTCCATGAGGGTGGTATGCGGGCCCGACGCCCACAGGTGGGGGTTGGGCTTACAGCCCAACACCGTGCAGGACGTTTGGCATTTGCCAGAGAACACCAAGATTGGCAAATTCGCTACTGGCGCCCTGTGCTCTTCACAGATGAAAGCAGGTTCTCACTGAGCACATGTGACAGACGTGACAGAGTCTGGAGATGCCAAGGAGAACATTCTGCTGCCTGCAACATCCTCCAGCATGACCGGTTTGGCAGTGGTTCAGTAATGGTGTGGGGTGGCATTTCTTTGGGGGGCCGCACAGCCCTCCATGTGCTCACCAGTGGTAGTCTGACTGCCATTAGGTACCGAGATGAGATCCTCAGACCCCTTGTGAGACCATATGCTGGTGTGGTTGGCCCTGGGTTCCTCCTAATGCAAGACAATGCTAGACCTCATGTGGCTGGAGTGTGTCAGCAGTTCCTGCAAGACGAAGGCATTGATGCTATGGACTGGCCCACCCGTTCCCCAGACCTGAATCCAATTGAGCATATCTGGGACATCATGTCTCGCTCCATCCACCAACGCCACGTTGCACCACAGACTGTCCAGGAGTTGGCGGATGGTTTAGTCCAGGTCTGGGAGGAGATCCCTCAGGAGACCATCCGCCACCTCATCAGGAGCATGCCCAGGCATTGTAGGGAGGTCATATAGGCATGAGGAGGCCATAGACACTACTGAGCCTCAGTTTGACTTGTTTTAAGGACATTACATCAAAGTTGGATCAGCCTGTAGTGTGTTTTTCCACTTTCATTTTGAGGGTGACTCCAAATCCAGACCTCCATGGGTTAATAAATTTGATTTCCATTGATAATTTTTGTGTGATTTTGTTGTCAGCACATTCAACTATGTAAAGAACAAAGTATTTAATAAAAATATTTCATTCATTCAGATCTAGGATGTGTTATTTTAGTGTTCCTTTTATTTTTTTGAGCAGTGTATATATATATATATATATATATATATATATATACAGTTGATGTTTATAATGCATCTGAATTAACAATGAAAAATGTGATCCTTTCATTTCCCTTACTGTCTAGATCTGCCTCTTGTTCATTACATGTAAGTTATTTTAAGAAATGTAAGCAACATTCTTACTCTGCTGAAAAATAGATGCTAACATTTCCCTATGAAATTTTCAATCCAAAGTTTCTTTGTTGACATTTTTGGAGAACCTTTCTGAGTTACACCAGTCAGTCTTGGGGTGCAGTGCACTGAGGGTACGAAGACAGTTTGTCCATTTGCTGCATGTCACTGACTACAGAGCTGCTTGCTCAGGCAGGCTGCAGCCATTTTGCAGCTTGTGAATTACTGCTCAGCGTCCTGACAGGCTCCGCCTCCTGCCCAAATGAGCAGCACTGCAGTAAGGTACATACAGTACAGGCAATGGCCAAATGATATTAGTTCCCTCAATGCACTGCACCCCACGCAACTAACTGGTGTCCCCTTGGTCAGTTTTAAATAATTTTCAGAAACGACCATTAGTAAATCTTAAATTTCTATATTTTACACTGTTAAATCATCTATTCTTAGGTTAATATTTTAATGTGTTCTAAAGTCAGGTTTTAGGTTGATTTATGGTTTTGCCTTTAGTAAATATCCAATTTGCAAATTTGACTGAAAATCACCTAAAAATCCAACTCACCCCTTAGTATATATACCCCAAACTCTACAATAGCAGGACCTTATCTATTTATTACCAGTTATTTTTAGAGCACATATATATTGCAGCACTTTACAGTGAATATTTTCGCCATTCATATCAATCCCTGCCCCAGTGGAGCTTACAGTCTATATTCCCTCCCACATGAACACACATCCACGCTAGGGTTACTTTATGTTGGGAGACAATTAACTTACCAGTATATTTTTGGAGGAAACTAGCGTAACCAGAGAGAACCCACACAAGTACGGAGAGATTATAGAAACTTTACGTAATTAAGGCTGTGGTGGGTATTGAACCCTTGGCTTCAGTGGTGTGAGGCAGTAATACTAACTTACACCATCCGTACTTTCTGTTAAATGCTTTTTATAAAAAAATGCAAACTGATTTTTATTACTTGCATTTCTGTATGAAGTACAATTAATACTGATTAGTTTCCACATCTACATCTCTCAACATATAGGTACAGTAAATAAGTGTACTCTGAGGCCCAAATATAAAATTGTTTTAGTTCTGATTTTGAAGAAGGTACCTCTAAATCCCTCTTGATTACACAAATTGAGATGTTTAAATAATGTTTTTAAAACACAAACAAATCCTAAACAAATAATAAAATATGATTATAATATTATGACGTATGCAGATTGCTATCCCAACATAAAATAAATGTACAGCTATTTATTTTTAAAAGAACTCAGTGACATATTGTATACACTATAATGTTAAATTCTTCTGTGATTAAAATATTTTAATGTATTTGATTTATGTATAAATTAAATATTGTATTTGTTGATATATAGCCTATTTCGATGGTGGTCACCACATGTACACAGCGGATGTGAAAGTGGCTAATAGGTATCTCATCTCAGGAGTGAAGTACTGAAGATGTGTGCAGTACTGTGCATCTCTTACACAGTAAAGATGGCTGCAGCCTGCTCATGTTCAGTAGCACATCAGGTTGGAGGCTACACCTCCCTGCAGATTTTGGGTCCTAGTGCCCAGCATGTGCTAGTAAAAGGACAGAGGCAATGCTAAGTGCCTATTCTTTAACAGTATTTGCCCATTGTTTGCATGTTTTATGCAGTAGCATAAAAATGTAATTATGTTCCTAAGAAAGAGATAAAGTATGTGTACATATATATATATATATATATATATATATATATATATACATATATATCTATATGTACATCATATCGATACACTATTGATAAATATGTGTTTTTTTACAAAATAAAGTTTGTAAATTCTGGACATAATTTTTAAGGAATTCAAGAGAAGGTAGAGTTAATAAGGTTAATACAGATAGTTTGGGAAGTTATACTGCATTTTATGAATAGTTATTTAAATACACAGTTTGTCCTGATAAAATGTAATTATGAATCGGTAACTTTACAACTAATTTAAGACAAGTATGTGTTTAAAAAATGCTGACACAGTCTGTGCCCTAAAATGAAAGATCACTTGATCTATACAGAAAACTGCACAATAAACAGATCTTTGGAAAGGAAGCAAATAAATAATTACATTTTCTCTTTACTGATTCTTACAGCAGTAGATAGAAATTCTAACACAAAGTTTTACTTTCTCTGTACTGTTATCTATATTTATGGGTCTTAATAAAATTGTAAGCATCCCAAAAACTAGTGGTGCATGCTCACTATTCTCCATAATAATTGTATTTACTATTTTTAACTTTCCTTTACAAAACACCACAAAGTGTCTACAGCCCCATATAGGTTAAACATACTGTAGAAAAATTTCACAATAACAAACTTCTAGAGCATACTGTAAGTACTATGCACTACTAAATGTCTGACCTTAGCAACAGTACATAGAATAAGTACCAAACATTACTATAAAACTATAGATTTGGTAGGATAGATAGCAGGGGCAAGGGTTTGAAAATTCATTGAAGCTACAGCAACAGGAGCATACAGCGGTGAGTTGCAGGTGAAAATCAATTTAGTACTCTGTGGTCTTGTAACCAATATACTGTATGAGTGAACGGACAAAGATAGAATTACTTAAAGGGAGACAGGGGAGCATAGAATTTGTGACATGCTTTGCTCGAGAGAAGAACAAGAGGGGGAGGACTCTAATGGGAGAGCTTAGTGTACATTTATAAATTAACAATTTCTTATATAGCACAGCAAATTCCATTGCACTTTACAACTGGACATCATCTTTTCTGATCACAGCATTTAATAGAATACCTTCAAGTGAATATTTTTTTTACCATTACTAATATGAGGGCACAGATGATATATATTTAGCTCTCTAGATTGAAAATACAGTAAACTGTATGACCATCTTTTATAAATGCTGTTAATCTGATAATCCTGCATTCACAAAATTGTTCAATTAAGATGATTTTAGTGTACTGTACATTTTACTCTTCAGATTCCAAGTTATTCTGTGATTGTTTGTAGTTTGCCACTGATGTCTATATTTTTACTATTGCAATTTCCCTGTGAGAATTTATTGCTACATATTTATTTCATACCTTATGGCCTTCCATATTTTTCTTACATTGTCAGTATTTGTACTGTGAGTACATGATAGATGTTCAAAGGCTTTTATTTACTTTTTCACTTGTATCATTTTCCTAATACATTTTGTCATTTATGCAAGTTACTGTATGTGATTTATGTAGTCTTAGGTTTTGCTTTTCACTGAATACTTTGTATTGAAGGTTTTTGTAGAAACCATAGAAAATATGGAGGGGATTATAATAGGGTGTAAATTAGAATAGAGCAAAGAAAAGCATGTTACATGGCATGTAGCTTTGAGACATGGGGATATCATTGTGAGTTGATATAAAGTGTGTTTTGCTGTGTAAAAGCAGTCAAATCTTGCACTTATGACAACTTGCAGATATATAAAATTGAAGAGGTGGATTAGGGGACGGTATAAACATAGACAAACAATATGCAAGTGTTGGCTCAAATATGTCCTAAGAAGATTTGGGGAAAACATTAGAGATGAGCGAGGTTCGGTTTTACTCGGTTTTACTCGGTTCTCAAAACGGCATCTTATTGGCTATCCAAAACACGTGACATCCGTGAGCCAATAAGATGCCGTTTTGAGAACCGAGTAAAACCGAGTAAAACCGAGTAAAACCGAACCCGCTCATCACTAGAAAACATATATACATCTGTCAGAAGATAAAAAAAACTTGCAGTGGCTTGATTCCCCATAGTACATTAGAAATTGATAATGCTGATCAGCCACAGCAACAGAAAAGGCACATACAGTATACCACCATGTAGAGCTGGCCTTACATTTTGATTCTGTTAACGCATAGTGGCTTGCAAATTGTGTATTTTTTAAATTGAATTTACATGTTTAAATTTAACTGCAAATTGCTTCCAAGTCAACATGACCCCCATAATAAAAAATATACAAATTAGAAGAAGTGTCAGTTTTGTGAGAAATCACAGTTACAGATGGAGCTTCCATAGTCTTTGCTTCTTCTGTGACTAGGCACGCCTGGGCACACCTAGTCACTGTGAGCATCTCCGTCTGAACAGGCATGTGTGACCGGACGGAGACGCGCCCTATTCACTTGAATGGAGAACATCTCCATCTGCACATGGACAGAGATGCTCTAAATGGGAGCGTCTCTGTGCACTCCCGGCGTGACTAGACGGACGGATTGCTTAGTCACGCCTGCGACTAGGCAGGCAAAGATAACGGAGGCTCTATCTATAAGTAATCATACTATTGGTGCCATTTAATTAAGGATGAAGTAGCTTATGAAGAATTTGGCAAGTGCAGAACTTTCAGTGTTTGTATAAAGTAGTCTTAGATGTGATAAGCAGTCTAAGGAAGGAGTGGTAAATATGTTTTTATCACATGATTGATAAGATCAAAAACTTCAGTAAAAAATTATTTTAATTTTTGCCTAATTATAAAAACAGTGAGTCAGGTCTCCAATCTCAGAGAACTTTTTTCAACAACGGCATATTTTAAATGCTGCTACTGTATTTTTCCCTGCTGTTTTGTATTATTAATGTATTTTTTGTAATTTAAATAATAGTTATGGACTGTTAATATTGTATAAAAGATTATTATTTTTAAAGGGATAATTGTCATTTTAATTTTGTAACATTTGTAGTAAATACAATAATTATTATAGTAAACTAGCAGAACCTCATTTTATGCAATGCTTTCTAACTTAAAGTGAAAAATATTTATTTAGTTGTATTTATGAATAAAGTAAATACTGTACATGTGATCTAGAACAAATTTTTTACATATTTTGCTAAATATACAAAAAGCTATAATAAAACAATACATTTAGAACATGCATTATGTTTATTTATATGATATTAAATAATACACTAAGAAAGATGGCTAGTGCTGACATTTTCATTTTTTGAATACACAAACTGTTGCCTAAAATACTTAAGAGTGCCTAAGAGTTTTACAATTGTAATAAAACATAAGCAGTATGTGCATACAAATCAGGGGTAGCTGTTTTTAAAATAGTCATGTTGATGCAAATAGTAATATGGTATAGTGTATTTTTAAGTGCCAGTAAGTAATAAAATATGTAAATAATAAAACAATGTTATTAACTTTACAATAAATGTAACAAACATTGTTGATTTTTGTTTGAAAACAGTAATTATACCTACTGTAGAATTAAAACTAAAATAATTAATCAACATCATATTCTGCTCTCTGCCAAGCCAGAATCCTGTCTTTACCCATGGGCAAACACTACAGATTTATTTAACATATCCCAAAGCATTGGGTATGGGATGTCGGCGGCCAGGATACCAGCGATCAGCATACCAATGCCAGGATGCCAGCCACTAGAATGCTGGCAGGGGGCAAGCACAACAAAGTCCCTTATGGGCTTTGCTTGTCACAGGTTCCATTCCCACTCTATTGATGTTGTGGACACCCTTGTGTGGGAATAGCCCCTTTTAGCCAAAATTCCAGCTTGCAGCATTGTCAGTTGTCGGGTTTCCGGCATCGGTATATTGACCACTGGGATCCTGACTGCCGGCAATGTAACTACATCCCATCCCAAATAATTTCCTTAAAGAGCTAATTACAGTATTTGTACAAATTTGAGTGAACCTGAACACTTGACTGTGGTCCCTCCTTCTTACATCTTGGTGATACTTAATATTTGCCATATACAGTATATGCTTTAATACTGTAAATAGGCCCCTGAAAACTTAAATTACAAACCTCCCTCCATATGTCATATTTCTGTACTATATATCAATGCAGATTATTCTTGCACTTTATAAATAAAAGTTAATAATAATATAAAAAAACAATAACAATATACAAAAATATATGAAAAAGTATTAAAATGTCATAAACTTTATGTACTGCATGTGAAGTTATTACAACAAATATTTATAAATGTGCTTTATTAAAAAATAAGTTTCACACTGACTTCAGAGCTGTTAAAAAAATCTAGCACTGGGGCAAATGCATACTTGATCAACATATTTTACTACAGGGGTAATAATAAACTTTTATTTACAGTATTACAATTGACAGAGGGTTAAAAATAACCTGTATTGTTTTGATTTTAAAAATAGCATTGACACATTTGATAAAGTTTTGATAACCTGGAATAAAAACAAGAATGTTCTGCAGCTGTATAACACCTAACTTTGACTGCTACTACTATTGCAAGTACTGTAGTTTGACATTTAAAATTGTCAGAATAAAAGGTTAATCTTGAAAGTAATTAGAGAACTGCTGTGTAAAGCCCCGTACTCAGGGAAGATGTCCCCAGAGATGTGTGCTGAGCAGTCTAGCACATACCACTCAGCACACATCTCTCCCCCTGATCAGCACAGTACAATGTGTGCAGAGCGAGCAGGGGGGGAGCACGGGGGGCCGGTCATTTCACCCAGCAGGTGAAATGAATGATGTGCTAGATTGAGCCTGCATCTAGGCCAATCTAGCACCGGTAATAGCAACGTGTGGGACCGCACATTGCTATCGCTGGGGGGCATACACATTGAGAGATCCGCTCTGAAATGCTAAGCAATCTAGTCAGATTGCTTAGAATTTCAGCACGGATCTTTCTGTGTGTACCCCCCTTAACACATATTGTTATTTCCTTCCCTTATCTACATTATTAGTTCTTCTACTAAGTAACTACAGTAGACACATATTAATTACATTAATTAGTTTATCCAAATCCAAATGATTCATTCATATGTGGACAGAGGTGCTATTGCTGCCACTTAAATAGAAGCAGCAGTGATAGCACTAAAATGATAATGCAGCAAAGTCATCATACCTCCTGCACACATTACTGAGCTGAACTGCATCCTAAGACATAGGGTCGGATGAACTTCGACACCCTCAGCTGGCTGCGTGACCCATTGGGTCATGCAAGCTGGCTGCCACAGTTGCTACCTAAGGTCCAGGAAAGGTCCATCCTTTAACGAAGATCATGGTTTCTTCCATCCCCTGCAACAGTGGTGACACACCTTCATTTGGAGAACCGGAGACCGTCACCACCTCCTCCCTGCCCAAAATGGCATCAGACTGACAGTTTGATGCCATAGTGCAACTGTTGTGGAAGGATCCATTTGCGCATGTGCAGAACAGGTCCTGCACATGTGCAAAGTACCGATAATCATTGACGGACAAAGTACTTTCACCCACATCTGAATTACCTCCATTAAATATATTTATTTAGTTACTATACTGTATCTATCACAATATTACATTAGAAATGTGTATGGAAATTACTACAGTATTTCAATCCATAAATAACTGTTGAGAAATTGCAACTCACCTGTTGCAGGTTGTTGGTTGTTGTAGGTTCTTCAGCAATTTCTTTTGCAATTCCTGAATTATCAGCATCAAGAAGACTTTCTACTGGAACATTTGAATTTGGTTTCAGAAAGCTGAAATCACTTTCATTGGAGTCCAGAGCAACACAAACATCGTAGGAAAGTGGAAAAGGCAAACTTGTAGTACTATATCTAGAAAATAACTGAGGGTCCATCTGAGAATAAATGTTTGGATTTAAGGAGCTGAAGCTTGTTGAAGGTTCATCTTTCCTGCATTTTGACAGAACAGCTAAAATTACAGTCAACATGAAAAAGAAACAAATCAGTGCTAAGGCTATAACTAAATAAAACTGGACACTTGATTGTGACTGTACATTTGGTGATTGACTATCGAGGTCTGGAGCAACCTGTTGGAAATCCTCAACAGCAACAAGATTTAATGTAACAGTAGCTGAGAGTGAGGGATCACCATTGTCCTTCACTAATACTGCTAGTCTTTGTCTAACGTTATCCTTCTCTTGAAAGATGCGTGATGTTCTAATTTCTCCAGTATTGTGACCAATAGTAAAATAAGAGGGTTCTGATGCTTGAATAAAATGGTAAGAAAGCCAACCATTGTGCCCAGAGTCAGCATCAACTGCCACCACTTTTGTCACTAAATAACCTTGTTCAGAGGCAAGAGGAACAATTTCAAACACGCCATCACTTTCTGGTGCAGGATACAGAATTTTTGGTGCATTGTCATTCTGATCTATTACACAAATTTCCAGGGTTGTATTAGTGCTCAGGGATGATAATCCATTGTCTTTTGCAATGATCTGGATTTGAAATTCTTTCTGGTCTTCATAGTCAAATGACCGTTGTGCATAGAGAACTCCAGTGACTGGGTTAATGGACAAGAAAGAAAATATAGGGAATTTCTCCACCTGTGAGCTAACAATGGAATATGTGATTTTACCATTGTCTTCTGTATCAGGATCTGTAGCTTGTGCACTAAAGATTGAGCCTCCAGGCAAGTTATTTTCTGTTATATAAGCAATATAATTACTCTTATGAAACACTGGTGGGTTATCATTTACATCTGATATTGTCAAACTGATGATTTTTATTGTAGACAGTGGTGGAGAGCCTTTGTCAGTAGCTATTACAGAAATATTATAATTTGATGTTTTTTCTCTGTCCATAGCTGTTGTTGTAACAATTTTATAATAGTGTCCAGAGGATGATAATAGTTTAAATGGTAATGCATCTTTAATCTCACAGACAACATCACTATTTCCTTCTGAGTCCTTATCATGGATATTAATCAAAGCAACCACTGTACCTGGCAGTGAATCTTCAGAGATTGGAGATAAGAGGGAATTAAGTGTTATTTCAGGAGCATTGTCATTCATGTCTATTATCTGGACAATCACATTGGCATGAGAAACTAGGCCACCTCCATCCTGTGCTTGGACAGACATCTCATAAGTTTTTGTTATTTCAAAATCCACATTTCCCTTAATTTTTATTTCTCCACTTTTTGAGTCAATTCCAAAAACATTCAATGCATCTTCAGGAATGTTGCTGAATGAATATGTGATTTCAGCATTTGAGCCTTCATCATGATCATTTGCTTGCACTAAAACAACTATTGTTTTGAGAGGCATGTTTTCATTTAGTGTAACTTTATATACCTCTTGAGTAAATATAGGAAAATTATCATTGGCATCAGTGACAGAAATTTTGACTTGCATTGTAGAAGTAAGCATTGGACTACCTCCATCTGATGCTGTTAGGATCAGTTCATAATAACTCTGGATTTCCCGATCTAGAGGTTTTTCTAAAATGACTTCAGGATATTTGATGCCATCAGAATTTGTTTTTTCGCCCAATGTAAAATATTGGCTGTCACTAAGCACATATGATAGAACTGAATTTGTACCCAAGTCAGTGTCTCTTGCATTTTGTAACAGAAATCGTGCTCCTGGTGAAGTTGATTCAACAATATCTAATGTAATGGTTTCAAGATAAAATTTTGGAACATTATCATTTATATCTTGAATTTCAACCTTGATATTGAAAACATTCAAAGGATTTTCTACAAGGACATCAAAGGTTAGAAAGCAGGGATCAGTTGTAGGACATAGTGTCTCTCTGTCTATTCTGTCATTTATATACAGATTTCCATTGTCTAGTCGAACAGAAAAATATTTTTCTGAAACATGAGAAACAAGACGTAATTGTCTGTCAGAAATTTGCTTAATATTAAATCCCAAATCCCTTGCTAAATTGCCAACAAATGCACCTTTTCTCATTTCCTCAACAATGGAATAATGAATCTGTGCAGAGCTCATGCAACACAATAAAGAAATGATGAAGTAAAATGCTACTTGCCATCCTTTGTGTGCTTTTCCTTGATGGATCTTCATATTATCCTTCTGTGGTTCTAAGATTTCTTAAAGCTTTCCTCCAGTTGTCTTGTGTTCCTCAATGCAGAGGAAGCATTTACTGTAGATTGTTATATATCTTGCAGTTGTATTAATTGCTTGCTCTTTTTACTTTTGATTTTTCTTGTTGAAAACCTCCAAAACTATCTTATAAAGAAATTTCTTTTTTCTAATTAATATTTTCTAAACCAGTTGAAATAATATACATTTTAAAGTAAAATGTCAAGAAATGAAAACAAATACAGTATATCTGTATTGTAAAGGACTAGCAATGGCTGTTTTCCTTCATGCAGATCTGCAGTGTCTGATAATACCAGTGAATTCTATGTTTTCTGTAAAGCTCTCAACTTCTTAGCAAACAGCGGCGCTCTGAGGTAGAAATGTGGAATTGCAGCAGAAATTCTTTTTTTTCTAGAATCTATAGTTCAAAAACTGTACAAAGTGTTATATGTTAAAAACAATTGAGAGCATCTATGTTTGTGACATTGTTCATGAAAGATTCAATTATTTGTTCTCAATAACAGAGACATACAGTAATGCATTAAAGAGGTTGTGCAGTGAATCAATAGTTATTATGAAGACAAAATGTATATGTAAGTATATGATTTTGTAATAGACAATAATCAAAGTACTGTAAATAGATACTTATCAATATCATAAACATTGAGAGTTTTCAATGCTTTTGGCTTTGAATCAGTGTATGTACTTTACATGGTAAAGTTGAAATGAATATATTTTATCCCTTGTATCTATCTATCTATCTATCTATCTATCTATCTATCTATCTATCTATCTATCTATCTATCTATCTACTGTAGCTATCAATCTTCTGTATCTATCTATCTATCTATCTATCTATCTATCTATCTATCTATCTATTTATCTATCTATCGTAAACTATATACCAATAATATTTAACTTTTTAATTAAGTCTTAATTCTACATAATTTAAAAGTAAAATAAATCTGTTGACTACAAACTACACTGAACAGCATTACTTTCAAGAGTACAGTTTTTGCAGCTAACTTAAATCACACCATCAGTGTCCATATGAAAATGATCAAAAGTAATCAAATATATTTTTTTTCTGGCAAAGGCTGGGTGACAGTGTAGGCTCATTTTCAGCAGATTCATTTCTTGTTGGAAAAAATCACTTACTTTTGAGGCATTATGAAGAGTACACCTATATAATGAATGATAATAAGCGGCAGGATGTAATGACATCTGAGATCGCTGGAGGTGCGAGATATATATACAGTATTAACTTCTGCTAACTACTTATTCTACTGACATCTTCTCAGTATAGAGCCCATTTTGGCTGTTGATTAGCAGTGATGAGCAATAGCAGTTATTTTTGGTCTTTAGCAAGAGAACATCATTATATTTTCCTGTTTGAATATTGTCAAATTTTGCAGCATTAAGCATGATATCTTTTACATAGTAAGATTAATTTGAAACTATATAATATATTTTGGGGACACAGCAACATAGTGATCTATACTACTAAACTACATCTGTGTAATAAGAAAACTGTTGATGCACTTTAATTTCTGATAGACTGCTACTATTGTGTATAAAATCATAGAATCTGTGCTCCTGTAAAATGATACCCTCTGTATAGTTTGTCATCATCATTTCCTTCTTTGTTCCATTTGTGTAAGGACAACTGTATTTACTATGACTGAAACATTTCTTGGTCCTACATGAAATACATATTAAACTTATTAATGTTTCTAAATGGTTTTTGATAAATGTAGGTCTTTTATTTTATTGATTTTTTGTCCTTCCATATTAGATATTTACAAAACAATCATTTTAGTAAAATGTAACAATTATGCTGAACTATGGGCCTAATTCAGACCTGATCACAGCAGCAAAGTTTTTCTCTTATGGGCAAAACCATGTGCACCGCAGGTGGGGCAGATATAACATGTGCAGAGTTAGATTTGGGTTGGTTATATTGTTTCTGTGCAGGGTAAATACTGGCTGCTTTATTTTTACACTGAAATTTAGATTTCAGTTTGAAGACCCCCCCACCCAAAATCTAACTCTCTCTGTACATATTATATCTGCCCCACCTGCATTGCACATGATTTTGCTAATTAGAGAAAAAAATTTCTGCTATGATCAGTTCTGAATTAGGACAAATGTTTCATTTCAATTATATCATAGCTCTGTATGTCATTTAAATACTAAATAAAACAACAAAAAAGGGTTGCCAAAGAACATTCAGAAATGTTATGTACACTATTAACATGTCACATAACCATCAACCATACATAGCTTACTTAAACCCTGGACTGCTCAACTTAAACACACTTGCCACCATCTGTCTCCCATTCCATCCATCCAGCTCCTCAGCCCAATTCCTCCATTTTTTGTTTTGCATTTTATTTTGTGATTGTTTTTTTAATGTGTATACAATGCTCTTTTGGATGATAGTATTGTCAAATTCTATACCATGATTGTAACACAAGCATTTCAATAAAGAAAATACAAATGTAAAAACAAATCATCTTAAACCATGTTTTCATAAATCTTCAACAAATATTCTAAATCAAATTGACTAATTTACAACACAGTATTTGTGAATTGCCAGAGTTGGCGATGGTAACTAGGCATAATGTGAGTTCTTAGATTCAGGCTGGAAAACGAGTCACATAGGCGAGAATTTAATTAGGCATGAGGTTTTCACCACAAAAAATCTTGCATCCAATTTTAGATTACCATGGGTATGCATGCTCCCAATACCTGCAGTATCCAATTTTAAAAAAGTGGTAACAGGGCTTTAAGCTTTGAAAACCTTGCAGTACAAGCATAAAAAAGTCTGTACCAGTCTGGTGGTCTCTGGTGGCCTCTCTGGCTTTCAGTGATCCCCTGTCCATCTTTACACTGGGGAAGGGGCTGCCAGGAGGCAAGGGGGCTGCTGGGATGGGAGGTGGCTGCTTGGAGATGTATTACTCCCAGCTGCTATTTCCAAGGGGAGTCTCACACACACACACACACACACACACACACACACACACACACACACACACACACACACACACACACACACACACACACACAAGAGTCACACACACTTATGCAAACACACCCACACTCATACATACTTACAGTCACTCTCAGACTCTCACACCCAATGCTGGAGAAGAAGACAGTGCTTCAAAAGGTGAGTAATTACTGACTAATTGTGCTAAATGAAAACTTTCAATTGCCTTATTCCCCATATAGTGGCAAACAAATACAGAAGTTTATAGTTATATCTCAAAGAAAACCAAATCGAGTGTCAAAAGTCTCAAAGGACTTTCTAAATATTTCACATTGCTGCATATACAATATATACTATAATTTATATTGCACTCCCCAGCATCAAAAATGTAAACAGCAGGTGCCTGTCTAATAGACATTCAGATCTTGGATGCCTAATAAAAAACAACACAGAGTGGTGGCATACTTAAAGAATGAAAGAAATCACCATAGCATGGAGATACTGTATATAAATAAAAAATATAAATATTATTTTTTTCACATACACTGTTAAGTTAATTGAAACTATGTTAAATAAGTTTGACTGCTTGCATACACATATTAAATTATAAAAATGAGCATATCTATAGTATGTCCTATTGATAAAAAGTTGGATAACACACCATGTCAAATTGTATAGCATTTACCTTTAAATATTTTAGATACATTAAAACAGATTGTAATACTAAATATGCAATAACTTATAATAAAATTAATCACTTTGGAAAGTTATGACTTTTACCATATTGCTATGTTAGAAAAAAAATGCAATATCACACTTTAGTGTATATGATTTAATACATAAAATAGTTAATTCAGAGCAATTACTGTATCTATTATTTAAATAAAATACAAAAATAAAAAAACAACTTATCTCCCAACTCTGAACCCATTCTCACAATGCAGCACAAATATGACAGAATTTGGTAATATCACCTCAGATTCCATCATTAAACATGAAATATATATCCAAGCAAAAACGAGTCCACCAAAGCTCTTTCCAAGATCACCTACAGTACTTGTTTCTCATTTCTTGTCCACTGCTTAACATACCCACTTGCATATCAGTTTGCTTTTGCTGCATTCTATACACTCCTCCCTGAAATTTGTATTATGTCATATTGGTGTACAATACACCCCTTTGGAATACTGCATATTGGTACTGTATAAATAGATGCTAAAAGTACTAGAAATACAGAACAAAACTAATGTATTGCAATTCTTTATAATCTATTAAATTGTCTTATAATATACTCTGTGTTTTTGCATACTTGGGCAAAATGAATAGTCTCATTGAATGACAGCATTGCTGAGCTCATGCATTTTTCTTTTTTTAACAATAGACAAAAATAACCTGTGTTACCAAACATATATTTTTTAAATGTAACCCTGCTTTAATAAATGTGATAATGTTTAAGTTGTTAATATAAAAAAAACAAGATGGGTAGTAAATAAAAAGGAATAGAACTCAAGTCTAACACACAACATACCAAAAATTGTATGTGAGCTTGGCTCACTTATCTGGTCAACTTTAAGGCCCCTACACCCTTTTATCACATCTAGTACAACCAACTGGATGATATTGATTGGCTTACCTCACCAAACAAGCAAGTACAGGATCTCCAATTCATGTATGTCTAACCCAACAATCCTCCCCACTCGTCTTAAAATTTTAAACAATATTGAAACCACAGATTGAAGTTTGACCTTACTTAAGACTAATAAAACATTTAACATCTCACAAATTACAGTATTGTCTCAACAGTTTAAGCTTTACTACTTAGACCTTATGGCCTAAAAAAATATGCAAAATAAAAATCAGTAGGAAATATATTGTACATATTACTTTTGTTGATGGAATGAATTCTCTCCTGTATCACCTGCACTTTGTGTTTATGTGGCCCCTTTTTTATATTATACCAAAATGTGATATCTCTGCACCATTGCTGACTTTTAACTGTATCCCCTGATTTTAATGGTGCATGAGAAATCAATTGAAAACACTAATAAAAAAGATAAGAACTTCCAACTAATGTATAACACTTACAGTAGTATTGAATGACTTTTGAAATTAAATTGCATTCTAAAATACAATAAAGGAAGTCTTTAATCATTTTTATAATAGAATAAAAAAATCTTGAAAGTAAATAATGGTATTGCCATCATTTTCTGTAATTTATGTTATCCAATAATTTCACAAATAGCTAGGAAAGCATATTGATTACATTAACTAAATCATCCAAATTTATACCATATTAAACCAATTTAATTTATTACATTTTGAGCTGATATATTCACCATACATTTCAATTCAACATTCAACATAGAAAAAACAATATAAGCCTAACATAAATACAGCAAAGATTAAGGAAATCTTGCAACTCACCTCTGTCGGGTTGTTAGTTGTTGTAGGTTCTTCAACAATATCTTTTGAAATTCCAGAATTATCCGTGTCAAGAAGACTGTCTATTGGAACACTTGGATTTGGTTTCAGAAAGCTGAAATCACTCTCATTTGAATCCAGAGCAACACAAACATCATAAGAAAGTGGAAAAGGCAAACTTGCAGTACTATATCTAGAAAATAACTGAGGATCCATCTGAGAATAAATGTTTGGATTTATTGAGCTGAAGCTGGTTGAAGGTTCATCTTTCCTGCATTTAGATAGAACAGCTAAAATTACAGTCAACATGAAAAAGAAACAAATCAGTGCTAAGGCTATAACTAAATAAAACTGGACATTTGATTGTGACTGTACATTTGTTGATTGACTTTTTAGGTCTGGAGCAACATGTTGGAAATCCCCAGCAGCAACAAGATTTAACGTAACAGTAGCTGAGAGTGAGGGATCACCATTGTCCTTCACTAAGACTATTAGTTTTTGTCTGAAGTTATCCTTCTCTTGAAAGGTATGTGATGTTCTGATTTCACCAGTATTGTGACCAATAGTAAAATAGGAGGGTTCTGATGCTTGCATAAAATGGTAAGAAAGCCAACCATTGTGCCCAGAGTCAGCATCGACTGCCACCACTTTTGTGACTAGATAACCTTGTTCGGAAGCAAGAGGAACAATTTCAAACATGCCTTCACTTTCTGGTGCAGGATAGAGAATTTTTGGTGCATTGTCATTCCTATCTACCACAAGAATTTTCAGGGTTGTATTAGTGCTCAGGGATGGTAACCCATTGTCTTTTGCAATGATCTGGATTTGAAATTCTTTCTGGTCTTCATAGTCAAATGATCGTTGTGCATAAAGAACTCCAGTGACTGGGTTAATGGACAAGAAAGAAAATATAGGGAATTTTTCCACATGTGAGCTAACAATGGAATATGTGATTTTACCATTTTCTTCTGTATCAGGATCTGTAGCTTGCACACTATAAATGGATCCTCCAGGCAAGTTATTTTCAGTAATGTAAGCAACATAATTATTTTTCTGAAACACTGGTGGGTTATCATTTACATCTGCTATTATCAAACTGATATTTTTTATTGTGGACAGTGGAGGAGAGCCTTTATCGGTGGCTACTATAACAATATTGTAGTATGATGTTTCTTCCCTGTCCATAGCAGTTGTTGTAACAATTTTATAATACTGTCCAGAGGATGATAATAGTTTAAATGGTAATGCATCTTTAATCTCACAGACAACATCACTATTTTCTTCTGAGTCTTTATCATGGATATTAATCAGAGCAACCACTATACCAGGCAATGAATCTTCTGAAATTGGAGAGGAGAGGGAATTGAGGGTTATTTCAGGTGCATTGTCATTCATGTCTAATATTTGGACTACCACACTGGCATGAGAAACTAGGCCTCCTCCATCCTGTGCTTGAACAGACATTTCATACATTTTTATTATTTCAAAATCCACATTTCCTTTAGTTTTTATTTCTCCACTTTTGGAGCCAATTTCAAAAACCTTCAATGCATCTTCAGGAATGTCGCTGAAAGAATATGTTATTTCTGCATTTGAACCTTCATCATTATCATTTGCTTTCACTAAAACAACCAGTGTGTGTAGTGGCATATTTTCATTTAGTATAACTTTATACATCTCTTGAGTAAATGTAGGAAAATTATCATTGGCATCAGTGACAGAAATTTTTACTTGTGTAGTACCAGTGAGCATTGGACTACCACCATCTGATGCTGTTAGGATCAGTTCATAACAACTCTGGGTTTCACGATCTAGAGTTTTTTCTAAAATAATTTCAGGATGTTTGATACCATCAGAATTAGTTTTTTCACCTAATGTAAAATATTTGTTCTCGCTCAACATATATGATTTGATTGAATTTGTATCTAAATCAGTGTCTCTTGCTGTTTGTAAAACAAATCGTGCACCTGGTAAAGTTGATTCAACAATATCTAATTTAATTGTTTCAAAATAAAATTTTGGAACATTATCATTTATATCTTGAATTTCAACCTTGACATTGAAAACATTTAAAGGATTTTCTACCAGAACATCAAAGGTTAGAAAGCAAGGATCAGTTGCAGCACATAGTGTCTCTCTGTCTATTCTGTCTTTTATATACAGATTTCCATTGTCAAGCTACACAGAAAAATATTTTTCTGAAACATGAGAAACAAGGCGAAAATGTCTATCTGAAAGTTCCTTAATATGAAACCCCAAATCCTTTGCTAAGTTACCAACAAATGAACCTTTTCTCATTTCCTCAACAATGGTATAATGGATCTGTGCAGAGCCTGAGTGACAAAACCCTGAAATTAAGAAGTAAAATGCTACTTGCCATCCTTTGTATGCCATTGCTTCAGGTGTCTTCATTTTATTCCTTTCTCAAATATATCAGTTCAATTTTCTATGAGCCACTTGCTTTGTAATCCAGAAAAAAAGATTTAGAAGATGAAATGCACTGATGGTTTATTCATTTCTTGTTGTTATTCTTCATGTTATGCTCATCCAAAAGTTGTATCAAGGTGAAAATCTAAAGTTTTGCAAGCCAGTTGGAAGAATTGATATTTTAAAGTCCAGTTTTATAGAATACAAGCAAATATATCTGGAGTGTGGAGGAGCAACAATGGCTTCTTTTCTTCATGCAGACCTGCAGTGTCTGAGCACACTAGTGAATTCTACATTTATTCTTAATCCCTCAATTTATTGGTAAACAGCGGCGCTCTGAGGTACAAATATGGAATTGCAGCACAAATTTTAGTTCTTTTTTAATCAAAACCTAGTGTATTGCTGTGAAACAAACTAAATTTTATTATTTTTGATGAGCAGTTTTATATTATTCAAACCTTTGAGAGCACCTGTGTGTGAGACATTTGTTTACTGAGGATTCAACAATGTATTCCCAATTAAACAATCTTAACTGTATTGCATAAGGCATTGAATAGCTAGTTATTATTAAAGATAAAAATTAGGTATAATTATTTGATTTTGGTATAAAAACGATAAATATAATTATACATTTGACTTGAGATGATAACAATTAACCACTTAACTGACATGGTCAGATCCCATGCGACCATGCCACCCCACTGTGTCCCCCCAGTTTTTGACGAGGAGATCCATCCTGCAGTTCTGCATAATATACTATTTAAATATTTTCAAAAATACTTTTTAAACTATATTAATTTTTTTTATTAAATAACTATATGAGTGGTTTTGAAGGGAAAAATTGTCAGTCAAGTGGTTAATAACATAAATAAAAGTAATACATTTCCATAGTTTGTGTTTTTTTAATCTGTTATTCTAATGCATACCATGAATATAATCAAATAATCTTCTCATTATAATGAAAGTTTGATCATGAAACAATGAGACAATTTTCAAAAATCCCCCCCCCCCCCCGCCAAAAAATATGGCAAAATTGACACCATTACAACCTTATTATAGTTATTAATGAAGTCTTAATGTCACATCATTATAAAGCAGGGGAGATCTAGTGGCTCAAAATGTATCAAAAATATTATATTGCAATACAATATTTTCAAAAGGGAAGTTATTTATTTCTAACTGAAACCATTCTCTCACTGTCTGAGTGAAAAGCATAAGAAGTAAACAAACACCTTATTTTTAGCTAACTAAAAAAAATTACTGAAAATGAAATCTACATAGTTTTTGTGGAACTTAGAAGAATAAATCTGCATGAGTGAGAGATATTGTTTATAGACTGCAGAGATAGCTTTACCTTCCCTAATATGCTATTTACATTTCTGCCATTGGTAATCCCATGTCCTTGCAGAAGTAAGTTTGATGAAATAGATATACAGTACAGTATTTTTAGATTTACATATGTATGTCAGTAATATATTGTGTTTGGATAGGTGTTTCTTAAGCACAATATAGGAATGGTCCAAAATAAATACATCAGCTTGAATAATATCATCACCTTAAAGTGCTAGTGGCACAACCACTAGACCACAAAGCCAAACCATGCTTTCATTAAAATAGTGATATGTTCTGCAATAGAAGTACAGTTGGTTTTGAAGACATTCCCAAAATACCCTAGAACATGTATACAGTGGCATTGTATAATAGATTTGAATACATCCCTTTTTCCAGACCTAAAACAAGCTACATTGTTAGTTGTGTTCAATTTATACAATTGAACTGATCTCTACTGATCCATTTGCACAATACCAATGAGGTATCTATGCTAGTAGCAAAAAGTAAGATGACTGACATCTGTAAAGAGACATGCAGTAACTTATGGGTAGTCTCCTTTATGCAGCTCAAGAATATCTTGAAACTAGGAGAACTCGTACATTTTAAGGCCAGAGTTCGAATAGCCTGTACAAACATAATAGGGAGAGGAGATAACACTTCCTAGTGCCATTTGAAATGGAAACGGTACAGTATCTGACAAAAACCTGTTGCTCAATGGCCTTAGGGTGAGTGGTCAAACATATAGATCTAATTTGAAAGTAACACATCTCAAAGTGTAATGAAAGCAGTTAAATTACTACTTTGCAAAAAAACAAAAGCAATATTTTATGATCTTGAGACCAGCTTCATAATATCAAGAACTCTGCAGGTACTGTCAAAACTAGAAAATACTGTAGTATTTATAGATGGCTGAAACATGTCTCTATAGTCTTTAATATTGTAATGTAGGGCATTACAGTATGTGTGCTTTAAATTTTCGTTGCCTACAATGCTAGTAATGTTTAATTCTAGTTTCATATATTTATTTTAGAAATGACACACACTGCCTTCTCAGTAGAGAAAGGGGTGTCCTATCTTTTTCCTATAAAAAGTGCTTTGACATTTAGTATCAGTCAAAACTTTCAAATTAATTGTTGAGGGAATTTGGTTGTATCTGAACCAATCAAAAGAGAACAGAGTACATAAATGAAAAAGGCATCTGAACTTTATTGATAGTGAAGATAAACATATGACCTGCTTTATAAAGAGAACACATTTTTGGACATTTTCAGAAAAATGGGGATCATAGTGTCTTCCTGCCCACAGTGACTCCAAAATGAAGACGATACATCCAGACAAATGTTGGGTATACTCGAGAAGACTAAATAGTAGCCAAGAAAAACCTTTACAGAATGTTCCCAGATGGGCATGACAAGGCTAGCTGGGACTGCCACTGACAGTTTGGTATACTGTATACAGTAGCAAGTACACACTATTTTGGCCCTTTGTCTAAGCTAGCATTGTACTTATGGTGTACCAGAAGCAAGTACAAATCTGTACATCAGATAAAAATCCTTTTCTAAATCCATTATTAAATGAAGACTCTCCCACACACCATCTTTCCACTTATCACATAATTCCAGTAGGCATCTATCAAATACAGATGCCAAAGATGTTAATAATAGGGTAGATTATATAGCTATTATTATTGTTAATTTTTATTATTATTATTATTATTATTATTAATAATAATAACAACAATAATAATAATAATAATAATAATAATAATAATAATAATAATAATATATTGACATTTCAAGATAAGTTTGTTCCCATTTTTACATTTCACTGTATTGCACAATACAGTATTTTTCTATATGTCAGCATTATTACCCCCTCTTCCCCTGTGCTATACAACAGCAACATAATACAATACCAACAAGGTTGCAAACAGGCGCCAAGGTCTGGCAACACAGGTATCCAATATACAGGGAAAGGTAGAGGCAGGTCAAACTCCAGTTCTAAGGTCTGGCAGCTCAGGTATCCGATACACAAAGGCACAGATTGCAGAATCAGATTCAGAACATCAATGTCTGAGTGAAGACCAATCATCTAACAATTAACCTTATGTGATGTATCCTTAAATAGATCCATATGGATTGAAAGTTAGCACTGGTCAGAGCTGGCTCTAATGTGCAGATGTTTGAATTTCCAACTGTTGCATTCCAAAGTCCAGAAACCCTTTAGTCTCAATGCAGGTGCTAAACCTCTCTCAAGCTGCACTGCCCTAGCAACAGTGAATCTCACATGCAGGGTCCGGGAATATCAGCATGCTCATGAGGAGCAAACAGTACCACTGATGATGACAATACCTGCCATCTGAATTCCTATATTACTCATGCAAAAAACACAACTGCTTTGTGAAACCTTATTGCAACATGGTTTCCTTAGCTGAGTGCACTGTTCACTAAATGCAATACAGTATATGCTGCACTGAGAGCAAAGTTAATTTAGGACACATCTGTTTCTCAAGAAAATCTTCATCTGACATTTCTCAGTCCATCTTAAAAATCTATATTTGAGGTGACTGTATATCTGTTAAATGTAAAATAATGTATTCTGAATTTAGGGACAATTATGGGGTTTATCCTAATAAGTGGTCCACCTTCTATGGTGCACCAACAAGCTCCAGTGCACTCTACAGGAGATGGGAAGGGGGCTGTGGCAGCCCATCACTTCTGAAGTGCTAGGTATGCCCCACAGGGAAATTACTTGTCTTAATGTGATGTGACCAGGCACTCATGTTTTATGACCATGCCATTCTCAGGTAATAAGCCCTGGGAAGTGCTGAATGTCACATATTTTAAATGTTGGGAGTTCTGTTTTCTGACATACAGTCCTCTTCTGTGTAAATTGCCATACATAACTTAGTATCATTCACAAATAGTTAAAACACTTTTCATGTAGTCTATAAAAATATAAAAATAGACAAGGTTGAATACATATTGCTGTTGGAAGACACTAAATATGATGCAGAAATAGTGGTCTGTTACCAAACATAGCTCCTGGAGCACATAAATGCAGGTGAATTATGTGTTAATTTTGTTATATTTAAAGGTGTGCTCTATATAGTACTGCACACCATGTTTACTAGAACTTTGTCCTCTGTATAAATACTGTTATAAATGTATTTAAGACATTCTCCTTCAACCAATACACCTAGTTTATATTTGTTGGTCCAACACTATGATTAATATAAAATACAACATAAAAGGTAATCTCAATAAGAAATAAGTATAAACACTAGTCACTAATTAGTTTACTTTTTATCAGAAAATTGCATTCTCCTTTAATGAAAACTCACAAAATTTAATTTTACTGTACCTTCTTATATGTATTCTGATGTGTCTGTAGTTAACACATCAACTTATATGTATCTGTAGCTTTATCTGAGGAGATGAAACAAAAAACTCTTGCTTTACTTCTCTCCCCAGGCTACAATTTCCCCAGCAAGTACAAGGATTTTATGGATGATTATGGAAAGGTTATAAAGGAGTATTTGTTAGTAGTGAATCATAGTAAAATAAATAATAATATTATTGAAAATGTTGGAATATTTTATTGTACTGAGTTTGCAGGATACGGACATCTGTGTTCGGATATAACAACTTGTGATAATGTATGTGATATGGATGTTACATGTATCAGGTTGGATTGCATGTAACACAAATACATTTAAAGCATATACTGTAGTTGTAAAAGGGTTACATTGTCTGTAGTTAACACATCAACTTATATCCACTTCCTTTAATACCAATACACATAATACACAGCAATACGGGGCATGCCCCCAAACCTTACAACATTCATACACATAAATGTAAAACAGTAACCTAACATATATTTTATTTGCATACTGTATGTATTATACCATCTGTCTATTAGTGTTTCCTGATATACTGTGTAAGGATAGTTATTGAACATCAATGCTAATGACAATACAACATATTAGAAATTAAGCTACTGTATGTCCTCTATGCAATTTTCTTTGTATACTTTAATTAAATGTCTAATGTTATTCCTGTTAATTGAGAGCAGAAAACAAATGTTGAGTTAAATTTAATTTATAATTCATTATGAGTAGTTATTTAAATCAACATATTTGCCTTAATTTTAGACCCACAGAGCTATCAGTGGGAAGAAATAGCACAATGTTTGATACCGTAACAATCACATTATTGCACATATAAACATTTTCATTATATTTGAAACTGGCAAATTGACTAGAAATCTAATTAGCTTTCCTGTGTATGGAGAACTGTTGAAAAAATATATGACTATAGATTTGCAACTCACCTGCTGTAGGCTGTTGGTTATTGAAGGTTCTTCAATGTTTTGTTTTGCTATTCCTGAATTATCAGCATCAAGAAGACTGTCTATAGCAACATTTGGATTTGGTTTCAGAAAACGAAAGTCACTTTCGTTTGAATCCAGAGCAACACAAACATCATATGAAAGTGGAAAAGGCAAACTTGCAGTACTATATCTAGAAAATAACTGAGGATCCATCTGAGAATAAATGTTTGGATTTATTGAGCTGAAGCTGGTTGAAGGTTCATCTTTCCTGCATTTAGATAGAACAGCTAAAATAACAGTCAACATGAAAAAGAAACAAATCAGTGCTAAGGATATATCTAAATAAAACTGGACATTTGATTGTGACTGTACATTTGTTGATTGACTTTTTAGGTCTGGAGCAACATGTTGGAAATCCTCAGCAGCAACAAGATTTAACGTAACAGTAGCTGAGAGTGAGGGATCACCATTGTCCTTCACTAAGACTATTAGTTTTTGTCTGTAGTTATCCTTCTCTTGAAAGGTATGTGATGTTCTGATTTCACCAGTATTGTGACCAATAGTAAAATAGGAGGGTTCTGATGCTTGCATAAAATGGTAAGAAAGCCAACCATTGTGCCCAGAGTCAGCATCGACTGCCACCACTTTTGTGACTAGATAACCTTGTTCGGAAGCAAGAGGAACAATTTCAAACATGCCATCACTTTCTGGTGAAGGATACAGAATTTTTGGTGCATTGTCATTCCTATCTATTACTAGAATTTTCAGGGTTGTATTAGTGCTCAGGGATGGTAACCCATTGTCTTTTGCAATGATCTGGATTTGAAATTCTTTCTGGTCTTCATAGTCAAATGACCGTTGTGCATAGAGAACTCCAGTGACTGGGTTTAATGGACAAGAAAGAAAATATAGGGAATTTCTCCACCTGTGAGCTAACAATGGAATATGTGATTTTACCATTGTCGTCTGTGTCAGGATCTGTAGCTTGTGCACTAAAGATTGAGCCTCCAGGCAAGTTATTTTCTGTTATATAAGCAATATAATTACTCTTATGAAACACTGGTGGGTTATCATTTACATCTGATATTGTCAAACTGATGATTTTTATTGTAGACAGTGGTGGAGAGCCTTCGTCAGTAGCTATTACAGAAATATTATAATTTGATATTTTTTCTCTGTCCATAGCTGTTGTTGTAACAATTTTATAATAGTGTCCAGAGGATGATATTAGTTTAAAAGGTAATGCATCTTTAATCTCACAGACAACATCTCTATTTCCTTCTGAGTCCTTATCATGGATATTAATCAAAGCAACCACTGTACCTGGCAGTGAATCTTCAGAGATTGGAGATAAGAGGGAATTAAGTGTTATTTCAGGAGCATTGTCATTCATGTCTTTTATCTGGACAATCACATTGGCATGAGAAACTAGGCCACCTCCATCCTGTGCTTGGACAGACATCTCATAAGTTTTTGTTATTTCAAAATCCACATTTCCCTTAATTTTTATTTCTCCACTTTTTGAGTCAATTCCAAAAACATTCAATGCATCTTCAGGAATGTTGCTGAAAGAATATGTGATTTCAACATTCGAGCCTTCATCATGATCATTTGCTTGCACTAAAACAACTATTGTTTTGAGAGGCATGTTTTCATTTAGTGTAACTTTATATACCTCTTGAGTAAATATAGGAAAATTATCATTGGCATCAGTGACAGAAATTTTGACTTGCATTGTAGAAGTAAGCATTGGACTACCTCCATCTGATGCTGTTAGGATCAGTTCACAATAACTCTGGATTTCCCGATCTAGAGGTTTTTCTAAAATGATTTCAGGATATTTGATGCTATCAGAATTTGTTTTTTCGCCCAATGTAAAATATTGGCTGTCACTAAGCACATATGATAGAACTGAATTTGTACCCAAGTCAGTGTCTCTTGCATTTTGTAACAGAAATCGTGCTCCTGGTGAAGTTGATTCAACAATATCTAATGTAATGGTTTCAAGATAGAATTTTTGAACATTATCATTTATATCTTGAATTTCAACCTTGATATTGAAAACATTCAAAGGATTTTCTACAAGGACATCAAAGGTTAGAAAGCAGGGATCAGTTGTAGGACATAGTGTCTCTCTGTCTATTCTGTCGTTTATATACAGATTTCCATTGTCTAGTCGAACAGAAAAATATTTTTCTGAAACATGAGAAACAAGACGTAATTGTCTGTCAGAAATTTGCTTAATATTAAATCCCAAATCCCTTGCTAAATTGCCAACAAATGCACCTTTTCTCATTTCCTCAACAATGGAATAATGAATCTGTGCAGAGCTCATGCAACACAATAAAGAAATGATGAAGTAAAATGCTACTTGCCATCCTTTGTGTGCTTTTCCTTGATGGATCTTCATATTATCCTTCTGTGGTTCTAAGATTTCTTAAAGCTTTCCTCCAGTTGTCTTGTGTTCCTCAATGCAGAGGAAGCATTTACTGTAGATTGTTATATATCTTGCAGTTGTATTAATTGCTTGGTCTTTTTACTTTTGATTCTTCTTGTTGAAAACCTCCAAAATTATCTTATAAAGAAATTTCTTTTTTCTAATGAATATTTTCTAAACCAGTTGAAATAATGTACATTTTAAAGTAAAATGTCAAGAAATTAAAACAAATACAGTATATCTGTATTGTAAAGGACTAGCAATGGCTGTTTTCCTTCATGCAGATCTTCAGTGTCTGATAATACCAGTGAATTCTATGTTTTCTGTAAAGCTCTCAACTTCTTAGCAAACAGCGGCGCTCTGAGGTAGAAATGTGGAATTGCAGCAGAAATTCTTTTTTTCTAGAATCTATAGTTCAAAAACTGTACAAACTATATTCAATTATTTTGAATGAGAAGTGTTATATGTTAAAAACAATTGAGAGCATCTATGTTTGTGACATTGTTCATGAAAGATTCAATTATTTGTTATCAATAACAGAGACATACAGTAATGCATTAAAGAGGTTGTGCAGTGAATCAATAGTTATTATGAAGACCAAATGTATATGTAAGTATATGATATTGTAATAGACAATAATCAAAGTACTGTAAATAGATACTTATCAATATCATAAACATTGAGAGTTTTCAATGCTTTTGGCTTTGTATCAGTGTATGTACTTTACATGGTAAAGTTGAAATGAATATATTTTATCCCTTGTATCTATCTATCTATCTACCTATCTATCTATCTATCTATCTATCTATCTACTGTAGCTATCAATCTTCTGTATCTATCTATCTATCTATCTATCTATCTATCTATCTATCGTAAACTATATACCAATAATATTTAACTTTTTAATTAAATCTTAATTCTACATCATTTAAAAGTAAAATAAATCTGTTGACTACAAACTACACTGAACAGCATTACTTTCAAGAGTACAGTTTTTGCAGCTAACTTAAATCACACCATCAGTGTCCATATGAAAATGATCAAAAGTAATCAAATATTTTTTTTTCTGGCAAAGGCTGGGTGACAGTGTAGGCTCATTTTCAGCAGATTCATTTCTTGTTGGAAAAAAATCACTTACTTTTGAGGCATTATGAAGAGTACACCTATATAATGAATGATAATAAGCGGCAGGATGTAATGACATCTGAGATCGCTGGGGGTGCGAGATATATATATACAGTATTAACTTCTGCTAACTACTTATGCTACTGACATCTTCTCAGTATAGAGCCCATTTTGGCTGTTGATTAGCAGTGATGAGCAATAGCAGTTATTTTTGGTCTTTAGCAAGAGAACATCATTATATTTTCCGGTTTGAATATTGTCAAATTTTGCAGCATTAAGCATGATATCTTTTACATAGTAAGATTAATTTTAAACTATATCATATATTTTGGGGACACAGCAACATAGTGATCTATACTACTAAACTACATCTGTGTAATAAGAAAACTGTTGATGCACTTTAATTTCTGATAGACTGCAACTATTGTGTATAAAATCATAGAATCTGTGTTCCTGTAAAATGATACCCTCTGTATAGTTTGTCATCATCATTTCCTTCTTTGTTCCATTTGTGCAAGGACAACTGTATTTACTATGACTGAAACATTTCTTGGTCCTACATGAAATACATATTAAACTTATTAATGTTTCTAAATGGTTTTTCATAAATGTAGGTCTTTTATTTTATTGATTTTTTGACCTTCCATATTAGATATTTACAAAACAATCATTTTAGTAAAATGTAACAATTACACTGAACTATGGGCCTAATTCAGACCTGATCACAGCAGCAAAGTTTTTCTCTAATGGGCAAAACCATGTGCACCGCAGGTGGGGCAGATATAACATGTGCAGAGTTATATTTGGGTTGGTTATATTGTTTCTGTGCAGGGTAAACACTGGCTGCTTTATTTTTACACTGAAATTTAGATTTCAGTTTGAAGACCCCCCGCCCAAAATCTAACTCTCTCTGTACATATTATATCTGCCCCACCTGCATTGCACATGATTTTGCTTATTAGAGAAAAATTTTGCTGCTATGATCAGTTCTGAATTAGGACAAATGTTTAATTTCAATTATATCATAGCTCTGTATGTCATTTAAATACTAAATAAAACAACAAAAAAGGGTTGCCAAAGAACATTCAGAAATGTTATGTACACTATTAACATGTCACATAACCATCACCCATACATAGCTTACTTAAACCCTGGACTGCTCAACTTAAACACACTTGCCACCATCTGTCTCCCATTCCATCCATCCAGCTCCTCAGCCCAATTCCTCCATTTTTTGTTTTGCATTTTATTTTGTGATTGTTTTTTTAATGTGTATACAATGCTCTTTTGGATGATAGTATTGTCAAATTCTATACCATGATTGTAACACAAGCATTTCAATAAAGAAAATACAAATGTAAAAACAAATCATCTTAAACCATGTTTTCATAAATCTTCAACAAATATTCTAAATCAAATTGACTAATTTACAACACAGTATTTGTGAATTGCCAGAGTTGGTGATGGTAACTAGGCATAATGTGAGTTCTTAGATTCAGGCTGGAAAATGAGTCACATAGGGGAGAATTTAATTAGGCATGAGGTTTTCACCACAAAAAATCTTGCATCCAATTTTAGATTACCATGGATATGCATGCTCCCAATACCTGCAGTATCCAATTTTAAAAAAGTGGTAACAGGGCTTTAAGCTTTGAAAACCTTGCAGTACAAGCGTAAAAAAGTCTGTACCAGTCTGGTGGTCTCTGGTGGCCTCTCTGGCTTTAAGTGATCCCCTGTCCATCTTTGCACTGGGGAAGGGGCTGCCAGGAGGCAAGGGGGCTGCTGGGATGGGAGGTGGCTGCTGGGAGATGTATTACTCCCAGCTGCTATTTCCGAGGGGGGTCACACACACACACACACACACACACACACACACACACACACACACACACACACACACACCAAGAGTCACACACACTTATGCAAACACACCCACACTCATACATACTTACAGTCACTCTCACGCCCAATGCTAGAGAAGAAGACAGTGCTTCAAAAGGTGAGTAATTACTGACTAATTGTGCTAAATGAAAACTTTCAACTGCCTTATTCCCCACATAGTGGCAAACAAATACAGAAGTTTATAGTTATATCTCAAAGAAAACCAAATCGAGTGTCAAAAGTCTCAAAATACTTTCTAAATATTTCACATTGCTGCATATACAATATATACTGTAATTTATTTTGCACTCCCCAGCATCACAAATGTAAACAGCAGGTGCCTGTCTAATAGACATTCAGATCTTGGATGCCTAATAAAAAAACAACACAGAGTGGTGGCATACTTAAAGAGTGAAAGAAATCACCATAGCATGGAGATACTGTATATAAATAAAAAATATAAATATTATTTTTTTCACATACACTGTTTAGTTAATTGAAACTATGTTAAATACGTTTGACTGCTTGCATACACATATTAAATTATAAAAATGAGCATATCTATAGTATGTCCTATTGATAAAAAGTTGGATAACACACCATGTCAAATTGTATAGCGTTTACCTTTAAATATTTTAGATGTATTAAAACAGATTGTAATACTAAATATGCAATAACTTATAATAAAATTAATCACTTTGGAAAGTTATGACTTGTACCATATTGCTATGTTAGAAAAAAAATGCAATATCACACATTAGTGTATATGATTTAATACATAAAATAGTTAATTCAGAGCAATTACTGTATCTATTATTTAAATAAAATACAAAAATAAAAAACAACTTATCTCACAACTCTGAACCCATTCTCACAATGCAGCACAAATATGACAGAATTTGGTAATATCACCTCAGATTCCATCATTAAACATGAAATATATATCCAAGCAAAAACGAGTCCACCAAAGCTCTTTCACCTACAGTACTTGTTTCTCATTTCTTGTCCACTGCTTAACATACCCACTTGCATATCAGTTTGCTTTTGCTGCATTCTATACACTCCTCCCTGATTTTGTATTATGTCATATTGGTGTACAATACACCCCTTTGGAATACTGCATATTGGTACTGTATAAATAGATGCTAAAAGAACTAGAAATACAGAACAAAACTAATGTATTGCAATTCTTTATAATCTATTAAATTGTCTTATAACATACTCTGTGTTTTTGCATACTTGGGCAAAATTAATAGTCTCATTGAATGACAGCATTGCTGAGCTCATGTACTTTTCTTTTTTTAACAATAGACAAAAATAACCTGTGTTACCAAACATATATTTTTTAAATGTAACCATGTTTTAATAAATGTGATAATGTTTAAGTTGTTAATATAAAAAAACAAGATGGGTAGTAAATAAAAAGGAATAGAACTCAAGTCTAACACACAACATACCAAAAATTGTATGTAAGCTTGGCTCACTTATCTGGTCAACTTTAAGGCCCCTACACCCTTTTATCACATCTAGTACAACCAACCGGATGATATTGATTGGCTTACCTTACCAAACTAGCAAGTACAGGATCTCCAATTCATGTATGTCTAACCCAACAATCCTCCCCCCTCGTCTTAAAATTTTAAACAATATTGAAACCACAGATTGAAGTTTGACCTTACTTAAGACTAATAAGACATTTAACATCTCAAAAATTACAGTATTGTCTCAACAGTTTAAGCTTTACTACTTAGACCTTAAGGCCTAAAAAATATATGCAAAATAAAAATCAGTAGGAAATATATTGTACATATTACTTTTGTTGATGGAATGAATTCTCTCCTGTATCACCTGCACTTTGTGTTTATGTGGCCCCTTTTTTATATTATACCAAAATGTGATATCTCTGCACCATTGCTGAATTTTAACTGTATCCCCTGATTTTAATGGTGCATGAGAAATCAATTGAAAACACTAATAAAAAAGATAAGAACTTCCAACTCATGTATAACACTTACAGTAGTATTGATGACTTTTGAAATTAAATTGCATTCTAAAATACAATAAAGGAAGTCTTTAATCATTTTTATAATAGAATAAAAAAATATCTTGAAAGTAATTAATGGTATTGCCATTATTTTCTGTAATTTATGTTATCCAATAATTTCACAAATAGCTAGGAAAGCATATTGAATACATTAACTAAATCATCCAAATTTATACCATATTAAAACTATTTAGTTTATTACATTTTGAGCTAATATATTCACCATACATTTCAATTCAACATTCAATACAGAAAAAACAATATAAACCTAACATAAATACAGCAAAGATTAAGTAAAGATGAAGGAAATCTTGCAACTCACCTCTGTTGGGTTATTAGTTGTTGTAGGTTCTTCAACATTTTCTTTTGAAATTCCAGAATTATCCATATCAAGAAGACTGTCTATTGGAACACTTGGATTTGGTTTCAGAAAGCTGAAATCACTCTCATTTGAATCCAGAGCAACACAAACATCATAAGAAAGTGGAAAAGGCAAACTTGCAGTACTATATCTAGAAAATAACTGAGGATCCATCTGAGAATAAATGTTTGGATTTATTGAGCTGAAGCTGGTTGAAGGTTCATCTTTCCTGCATTTAGATAGAACAGCTAAAATTACAGTCAACATGAAAAAGAAACAAATCAGTGCTAAGGCTATAACTAAATAAAACTGGACATTTGATTGTGACTGTACATTTGTTGATTGACTTTTTAGGTCTGGAGCAACATGTTGGAAATCCTCAGCAGCAACAAGATTTAACGTAACAGTAGCTGAGAGTGAGGGATCACCATTGTCCTTCACTAAGACTATTAGTTTTTGTCTGAAGTTATCCTTCTCTTGAAAGGTATGTGATGTTCTGATTTCACCAGTATTGTGACCTATAGTAAAATAGGAGGGTTCTGATGTTTGCATAAAATGGTAAGAAAGCCAACCATTGTGCCCAGAGTCAGCATCAACTGCCACCACTTTTGTGACTAGATAACCTTGTTCGGAAGCAAGAGGAACAATTTCAAACATGCCATCACTTTCTGGTGAAGGATACAGAATTTTTGGTGCATTGTCATTCCTATCTATTACAATAATTTTCAGGGTTGTATTAGTGCTCAGGGATGGTAATCCATTGTCTTTTGCAATGATCTGGATTTGAAATTCTTTCTGGTCTTCATAGTCAAATGATCGTTGTGCATAGAGAACTCCAGTGACTGGGTTAATGGACAAGAATGAAAATACAGGGAATTTTTCCACATGTGAGCTAACAATGGAATAAGTGATTTTACCATTTTCTTCGGTATCAGGATCTGTAGCTTGCATACTATACATGGATCCTCCAGGCAAGTTATTTTCAGTAATGTAAGCAACATAATTACTTTTCTGAAACACCGGTGGGTTATCGTTTACATCTGCTATTATCAAACTGATATTTTTTATTGTGGACAATGGAGGAGAGCCTTTATCGGTGGCTACTATAACAATATTGTAGTATGAGATTTCTTCCCTGTCCATAGCAGTTGTTGTAACAATTTTATAATAATGTCCAGAGGATGACAATAGTTTAAATGGTAATGCATCTTTAATCTCACAGACAACTTCACTATTTTCTTCTGAATCTTTGTCATGGATATTAATCAGAGCAACTACTGTTCCTGGCAATGAATCTTCAGAGATTGGAGAGGAGAGGGAATTGAGGGTTATTTCAGGTGCATTGTCATTCATGTCTAATATTTGGACTACCACACTGGCATGAGAAACCAGGCCTCCTCCATCCTGTGCTTGAACAGATATTTCATAAGTTTTCATTTTTTCAAAATCCACAGTTCCTTTAGTTTTTATTTCTCCACTTTTGGAGCCAATTTCAAAAACCTTTAATGCATCTTCAGGAATGTCGCTGAAAGAATATGTTATTTCTGCATTTGAACCTTCATCATTATCAATTGCTTTCACTAAAACAACCAGTGTGTGTAGTGGCATATTTTCATTTAGTATAACTTTATACATCTCTTGAGTAAATATAGGAAAATTATCATTGACATCAGTGACAGAAATTTTTACTTGTGTAGTACCAGTAAGCATTGGACTACCTCCATCTGATGCTGTTAGGATTAGTTCATAACAACTCTGGGTTTCACGATCTAGCGGTTTTTCTAAAATAATTTCAGGATGTTTGATACCATCAGAATTAGTTTTTTCACCCAATGTAAAATATTGGTTGTCACTAAGCATATATGATTTAATTGAATTTGTACTTAAATCAGGGTCTCTTGCCGTTTGTAAAACAAATCGTGCACCTGGTAAAGTTGATTCTACAATATCTAATTTAATAGTTTCAAAATAAAATTTTGGAACATTATCATTTGTATCTTGAATTTCAACCTTGACATTGAAAACATGCAAAGGATTTTCTACAAGCACATCAAAGGTTAGAAAACAGGGATCAGTTGCAGGACATAGTGTCTCTCTGTCTATTCTGTCTTTTATATACAGATTTCCATTGTCTAGCTGCACAGAAAAATATTTTTCTGAAACATGAGAAACAAGGCGAAAATGTCTATCAGAAAGTTCCTTAATATGAAATCCCAAATCCTTTGCTAAGTTACCAACAAATGAACCTTTTCTCATTTCCTCAACAATGGTATAATGGATCTGTGCAGAGCCTGAGTGACAAAACCCTGAAATGAAGAAGTAAAATGCTACTTGCCATCCTTTGTATGCCATTGCTTCATGTGTCTTCATTTTATTCCTTTCTCAAATATATCAGTTCAATTTTCTATGTGCCACTTGCTTTGTAATCCAGAAAAAAAGATTTAGAAGATGAAATGCAATGATGGTTTATTCATTTCTTGTTGTTATTCTTCATGTTATGCTCATCAAATATTGTCTCAAGGTGAAAATCTGAAGTTTTGCAAGCCAGTTGGAAGAATTGATATTTTAAGGTTCAGTTTTATAGAATACAAGCAAATATATTTGGAGTGTGGAGGAGCAACAATGGCTTCTTTTCTTCATGCAGACCTGCAGTGTCTGAGCACACTAGTGAATTCTACATTTATTCTCAATCCCTCAATTTATTGGTAAACAGCGGCGCTCTGAGGTACAAATATGGAATTGCAGCACAAATTTTAGTTTTTTTTAAATCAAAACCTACTGTATTGCTATGAAACAAACTAAATTTTATTATTTTTGATGAGCAGTTTTATATGATTCAAACCTTTGAGAGCACCTGTGTTTGAGACATTTGTTTACTGAGGATTCAACAATGTATTCCCAATTAAACAAACGTAACTGTATTGCATAAGGCATTAAATAGCTAGTTATTATTAAAGAAAAAAAAATAGGTATAATTATTTGATTTTGGTATAAAAACAATAAATATAATTATACATTTGACTTGAGATGATAACAATTAACCACTTAACTGACATGGTCAGATCCCATGCGACCATGCCACCCCACTGTGTCCCACCAGTTTTTGACGAGGAGATCCATCCTGCAGTTCTGCATAATATACTGTTTAAATATTTTCAAAAATACTTTTTAAACTATATTAATTTTTTTTATTAAACAACTATATGAGTGGTTTTGAAGGGAAAAAGTGTCAGTTAAGTGGTTAATTACATAAATAAAAGTAATACATTTCCATAGTTTGTGTTTTTTTTATCTGTTATTCTAATGCATACCATGAATATAATTAAATAATCTTTTCATTATAATGAAAGTTTGATCATGAAACAATAGAGACAATTTTCAAAAATTCGCCCCCGCCAAAAAATATGGCAAAATTGACACCATTACAACCTTATTATAGCTATTTATATAGTCTTAATGTCACATCATTATAAAGCAGGGGAGACCTAGTGGCTCAAAATGTATCGAAAATATTATATTGAAATACAATATTTTCAAAAGGGAAGTTATTTGTTTCTAACTGAAACCATTCTCTCATTGTCTGAGTGAAAAGCACAAGAAGTAAACAAACACCTTTTTTTAGCTAACTAAAAAAAATTACTGAAAATGAAATCTACATAATTTTTGGGAAACTTAGAAGAATAAATCTGCATGAGTGAGAGATATTGTTTATAGACTGCAGAGATAGCTTTACCTTCCCTAATATGCTATTTACATTTCTGCTATTGGTAGTCCCATGTCCTTGCAGAAGTAAGTCTGATGAAATAGATATACAGTTCAGTATTTTTAGATTTACATATGTATGTCAGTAATATATTATGTGTTTGGCTAGGTGTTTCTTAAGCACAATATAGGAATGGTCCAAAATAAATACATCAGCTTGAATAATATTTCAAGGATCAGAACCTTTCTGACCCAGGATGCTACTAAGACTCTTATCCACTCACTGGTCATCTCCAGACTGGACTACTGTAATCTGCTCCTGACTGGCATTCCTGACAAATACCTCTCTCCACTCCAATCTATCCTCAATGCTGCTGCCCGGCTCATCTTCCTCACCAAACGCACTACGTCCACCTCTCCTCTCTTACTAGACCTTCACTGGCTCCCCTTCCCTTTCAGAATCCATTTCAAGCTTCTCACACTCGCTTATAAAGCCCTCACCCACTCCTCTCCCATCTACATCTCTGACCTTATCTCCCTTTACACTCCCACCCGTCCTCTTCGCTCTGCTAATAAACGCCGACTCTCCTGCTTACGGATTACTTCCTCCCACTCCTACCTCCAAGATTTCTCACGTGCTGCACCACTTCTTTGGAATTCCCTACCTCTCCCCCTCAGACTCTCCACCTCTCTACAAAACTTCAAACGGGCTCTCAAGACCCACTTCTTCACCAAACCCAGCCAAATCTCATCCTAAGCCTCTGTTCTACGCTCTCTATGTACCCCAACTGTGTCACCCCTGTCTGTCTACCCCTCCCCTTTAGAATGTAAGCTCTCACGAGCAGGGCCCTCTTCCCTCATGTGCTTATCCTTTCTTACTTTAATAATCTTCAACTGCACCAATTCCATCAGTCTTCTGCCACCTGATACTTATTCCAGTGTCATCTGTACTTGTCCTATACTGTCATCAACTGTAAGTTGCTGTTTTCCTGTTTGATTATTTGTTTATGTACTCTGTAATTGGGCGCTGCTGAACCCTTGTGGCGCCATATAAATAAAGGATAATAATAATAATAATAATAATAATAATAACAACATCACCTTAAAGTGCTAGTGGCACAACCACTAGACCTCAAAGCCAAACCATGCTTTCATTAAAATAGTGATATGTTCTGCAATAGAAGTACAGTTGGTTTTGAAAACATTCCCAAAATACCCTAGAACATGTATACAGTGGCATTGTATAATAGATTGAATACATCCCTTTTTCCAGACCTAAAACAAGCTACATTGTTAGTTGTGTTCAATTTATACAATTGAACTGATCTCTACTGATCCATTCGCACAATACCAATGAGGTATCTATGCTAGTAGCAAAAAGTAAGATGCCATCTGTAAAGAGACATACAGTAACTTATGGGTAGTGTCCTTTATGCAGCTCAAGAATATCTTGAAGCTAGGAGAACTCATACATTTTAAGGCCAGGGTTCGAATAGCCAGTACAAACATAGTAGGGAGGGGAGATAACCCTTCCTAGTGCCATTTGAAATGGAAAAGGTACAGTATCTGACAAAAACCTGTTGCTCAATGGCCTTAGGGTGAGTGGTCAAACATATAGATCTAATTTGAAAGTAACACGTCTCAAAGTGTAATGAAAGCAGTTAAATTACTACTTTGCATAAAAGCAAAAGCAATATTTTATGATCTTGAGACCAGCTTCATAATATCAAGAACTCTGCAGGTACTGTCAAAACTAGAAAATACTGTAGTATTTATAGATGGCTGAAACATGTCTCTATAGTCTTTAATATTGTAATGTAGGGCATTACAGTATGTGTGCTTTGAATTTTAGTTGCCTACAATGCTAGTAATGTTTAATTCTAGTTTCATATATTTTATTTTAGAAATGACACACACTGTCTTCTCAGTAGAGAAAGGGGTGTCCTATCTTTTTCCTATAAAAAGTGCTTTGACATTTAGTATCAGTCAAAACTTTCAAATTAATTGTTGAGGGAATTTGGTTGTATCTGAACCAATCAAAAGAGAACAGAGTACATAAATGAAAAAGGCATCTGAACTGTATTGATAGTGAAGATAAACATATGACCTGCTTTATAAAGAGAATAAATTTTTGGACATTTTCAGAAAAATGGTGATCATACTGTAGTGCCTTCCTGCCCACAGTGACTCCAAAATGAAGACGATGCATGCAGACAAATGTTGGGTATACTCGAGAAGACTAAATAGTAGCCAAGAAAAACCTTTACAGAATGTTCCCAGATGGGCATGACAAGGCTAGCTGGGACTGCCGCTGACAGTTTGGTATACTGTATACAGTAGCAAGTACACACTATTTTGGCCCTTTGTCTAAGCCTGCATTGTACTTATGGTGTACCAGAGGCAAGTACAAATCGGTACATCAGATAAAAATCCTTTTCTAAATCCATTATTAAATGAAGACTCTCCCACACACCGTCTTTCCACTTATCACATAGTTCCAGTAGGCATCTATCAAATCCAAATGCCAAAGATGTTAATAATGCGGTAGATTATATAGCTATTATTATTATTGTTCATTTTTATTATTATTATTATTATTATTAATAATAATAATAACAATAATAATAATAATAATAATAATAATATCTTGACATTTCAAGCTAAGTTTGTTCCCATTTTTACATTTCACTGTATTGCACAATACAGTATTTTTCTATATGTCAGCATTATTACCCCCTCTTTCCCTGTGCTATACAACAGCAACATATAGTACAATACCAACAAGTTAGCACACAGGCGCCAAGGTCTGGCAACACAGGTATCCAATATACAGGGTAAGGTAGAGGCAGGTCAAACTCCAGTTCTAAGGTCTGGCAGCTCAGGTATCTGATACATAAAGGCACAGATTGCAGAATCAGATTCAGAACATCAATGTCTGAGTGAAGACCAATCATCTAACAATTAACCTTATGTGAGGCATCCTTAAATATATCCATATGGATTGAAAGATAGCACTGGTCTGTGCTGGCTCTAATGTGCAGATGCTTGACTTTCCAGCTGTTGCATTCCAAAGTCCAGAAACCCTTTAGTCTCAATGCAGGTGCTAAACCTCTCTCAAGTTGCACTGCTCTTGCGGCAGTGAATCTCACATGCAGGGTCCGGGAATATCAGCATGCTCATGAGGAGCAAACAGTACCACTGATGATGACAATACCTGCCATCTGAATTCCTATATTACTCATGCAAAAAACACAACTGCTTTGTGAAACCTTATTGCAACATGGTTTCCTTAGCTGAGTGCACTATTCACTAAATGCAATACAGTATATGCTGCATTGAGAGCAAAGTTAATTGAGGACACATCTGTTTCTCAAGAAAATCTTCATCTGACATTTCTCAGTCCATCTTAAAAATCTATATTTGAGGTGACTGTATATCTGTTAAATGTAAAATAATGTATTCTGAATTTAGGGACAATTATGGGGTTTATCCTAATAAGTGGTCCACCTTCCATGGTACACCAACAAGCTCCAGTGCACTCTACAGGAGATGGGAAGGGGGCTGTGGCAGCCCATCACTTCTGAAGTGCTAGGTATGCCCCACAGGGAAATTACTTGTCTTAATGTGATGTGACCAGGCACTCATGTTTTATGACCATGCAGTTCTCAGGTAATATGCTGTGGGAAGTGCTGAATGTCCTATATTTTAAATGTTGGGAGTTCTGTTTTCTGACATACAGTCCTCTTCTGTGTAAATAGCCATAAATAACTTAGTATCATTCACAAATAGTTAAAACACTTTTCATGTAGTCTATAAAATTATAAAAATAGACAAGGTTGAATACATATTGCTGTTGGAAGACACTAACTTTGATGTAGAAATAGTGGTCTGTTGCCAAACATAGCTCCTGGAGCACATAAATGCAGGTGAATTATGTGTTACTTTTGTTATATTTAAAGGTGTGCTCTATATAGTACTGCACACCATGTTTACTAGAACTTTGTCCTTTGGCCTCTCTATAAATACTGTTATAAATGTATTTAAGACATTCTCCTTCAACCAATACACCTAGTCTATATTTGTTGGTCCAACACTATGATTAATATAAAATACAACATAAAAGGTAATATCAATACGAAATAAGTATAAACACTAGTCACTAATTAGTTTACTTTTTATCAGAAAATGGCATTCTCCTTTAATGAAAACTCACAAAAGTTAATTTTACTGTACCTTCTTATATGTATTCTGATGTGTCTGTAGTTAACACATCAACTTACATGTATCTGTAGCTGTATCTGAGGAGATGAAACAAAAAACTATTGCTTTACTTCTCTCACCATGCTACAATTTCCCCATCAAGTACAAGGATGTTATGGATGATTATGGAAAGGTTATAAAGGAGTATTTGTTAGTAGTGAATCATAGTAAAATAAATAATAGTATTATTGAAAATGTTGGAATATTTTATTGTACTGAGTTTGCAGGATACGGACATCTGTGTTCGGATATAACAACTTGTGATAATGTATGTGATATGGATGTTACATGTATCAGGTTGGATTGCATGTGACACAAATACATTTAAAGCATATACTGTAGTTGAAAAAGGGTTACATTGTCTGTAGTTAACACATCAACTTATATCCGCTTCCTTTAATATCAATACACATAATACACAGCAATACGGGGCATGCCCCCAAACCTTACAACATTCATACACATAAATGTAAAACAGTAACCTAACATATATTGTATTTGCATACTGTATGTATTATACCATCTGTCTATTAGTGTTTCCTGATATACTGTGTAAGGATAGTTATTGAACATCAATGCTAATGACAATACAACATATTAGAAATGAAGCTACTGTATGTCCTCTATGCAATTTTCTTTGTATACTTTAATGAAATGTCTAATGTTATTCCTGTTAATTGAGAGCAGAAAACAAATGTTGAGTTAAATTTAATTTATAATTCATTATGAGTAGTTATTTAAATCAACATATTTGCCTTAATTTTTGACCCACAGAGCTATCAGTGGGAAGAAATAGCACACTGTTTGATACCGTAACAATCACATTATTGCACATATAAACATTTTCATTATATTTGAAACTGGCAAATTGACTAGATATCTAATTAGCTTTCCTGTGTATGGAGAACTGTTGAAAAAATATATGACTATAGATTTGCAACTCACCTGCTGTAGGCTGTTGGTTATTGAAGGTTCTTCAATGTTTTGTTTTGCTATTCCTGAATTATCAGCATCAAGAAGACTGTCTATAGCAACATTTGGATTTGGTTTCAGAAAACTAAAGTCACTTTCGTTTGAGTCCAGAGCAACACAAACATCATATGAAAGTGGAAAAGGCAAACTTGCAGTACTATATCTAGAAAATAACTGAGGGTCCATCTGAGAATAAATATTTTGATTTATTGAGGTGAAGCTTGTTGAAGGTTCATCTTTCCTGCATTTAGATAGAACAGCTAAAATTACAGTCAACATGAAAAAGAAACAAATCAGTGCTAAGGCTATAACTAAATAAAACTGGACATTTGATTGTGACTGTACATTTATTGATTTACTATTGAGTTCTGGAGCAACATGTTGGAAATCCTCAGCAGCAACAAGATTTAATGTAACAGTAGCTGAGAGTGAGGGATCACCATTGTCCTTCACTAATACTGCCAGTCTGTGTCTAAAGTTATCCTTTTCTTGAAAGATATGTGATGTTCTAATTTCTCCAGTATTGTGACCTATAGTAAAATAGGAGGGTTCTGATGTTTGCATAAAATTGTAAGAAAGCCAACCATTGTGCCCAGAGTCAGCATCAACTGCCACCACTTTTGTTACTAAATAACCTTGTTCAGAGGCAAGAGGAACAATTTCAAACATGCCATCACTTTCTGGAGAAGGATAGAGAATTTTTGGTGCATTGTCATTCCTATCTACCACAAGAATTTTCAGGGTTGTATTAGTGCTCAGGGATGGTAACCCATTGTCTTTTGCAATTATCTGGATTTGAAATTCTTTCTGGTCTTCATAGTCAAATGATCGTTGTGCATAGAGAACTCCAGTGACTGGGTTAATGGACAAGAATGAAAATATAGGGAATTTCTCCACCTGTGAGCTAACAATGGAATATGTGATTTTACCATGTTCTTCTGTATCAGGGTCTGTAGCTTGCACACTATAAATGGAGCCTCCGGGCAAGTTGTTTTCAGTAATGTAAGCAACATAATTACTTTTTTGAAAAACTGGTGGGTTATCATTTACATCTGATATTGTCAAATTTATGTTTTTTATTGTGGACAGTTGTGGAGAGCCTTTATCGGTGGCTACTATTACAATATTGTAGTATGATATTTCTTCCCTGTCCAAAGTTGTTGTTGTTACAATTTTAAAAAAATGTCCAGAGGATGATAATAGTTTAAATGGTAATGCACCTTTAATCTCACAGACAACATCACTATTTTCTTTTGAGTCCTTATCATGGATATTAATCAGAGCAACCACTGTACCTGGTAATGAATTTTCAGAGATTGGAGAAGAGAGAGAATTGAGGGTTATTTCAGGTGCATTGTCATTAATGTCTACTATTTGGACCACCACATTGGCATGTGACACTAGGCCTCCTCCATCCTGTGCTTGAACAGACATTTCATAAGTTTTTGTTATTTCAAAATCCACAATTCCTTTAGTTTTTATTTCTCCACTTTTTGAGTCAATTCCGAAAACCTTCAATGCATCTTCAGGAATGTTACTGAAAGAATATGTGATTTCAGCATTTGAACCTTCATCATTATCATTTGCTTTCACTATAACAACTATTGTGTTGAGTGGCATATTTTCATTTAGTGTAACTTTATATACCTCTTGAGTAAATATAGGAAAATTATCATTGACATCAGTGACAGAAATTTTCACTTGCGTAGTACCAGTGAGCATTGGACTACCGCCATCTGATGCTGCTAAGATCAGTTCATAATAACTCTGGGTTTCCCGATCTAGAGATTTTTCTAAGATCACTTCAGGATATTTCATACCATCAGAATTAATTTTTTCACCCAATGTAAAATATTGGTTGTCACTAAGTACATATGATATGATAGAATTATTACCTAAATCAGGGTCTCTTGCATATTGTAAAACAAAACGTGCACCTGGTGATGTCCACTCAAGAATATCTAACTTGATGAATTCAAGATAAAATTTTGGAACATTATCATTTATATCCTGTATTTCAACCTTGACATTGAAAACATTTAAAGGTTTTTCTACCAGCACATCAAAGGTTAGAAAGCAGGGATCAGTTGCAGCACATAGTGTCTCTCTGTCTATTCTGTCTTTTATATACAGATTTCCATTGTCTACTTGCACAGAAAAATATTTCTCTGAAACATGAGAAACAAGACGAAATTGTCTATCAGAAAGTTTCTGGATATTAAGTCCCAAATCCTTTGCTAAGTTACTAACAATTGACCCTTTTCTCATTTCCTCAACAATGGTATAATTAATTTGTGCACATCCTGAGTAACAAAACCCAGAAATTAAGAAGTAAAATGCTACTTGCCATCCTTTGTATGCCATTGCTTCATGTGTCTTCATTTTATCCTTCTGTGTATCACTGGTTTCAATTCAGTATTCCTTATATTCAAATGGTTTGAATTCCAGAAGAAACATTTAGATAAATAAATGCCTGGTTGTTTTTTTGAATGTCTTGCTTTCAGTTTTCTTATTTTCCAACTCCAGATGTTGTATCAGAGATAAAAACAAAAGATCTTCAACCCAATTTGAAGAGCTGTCATTTGAAAGTTACATTTTATGGATTGCAAACAGATACTGTATATCTGGAGTGTGAATGAGGAACAATGGCTGCAATGTCTGCAGTTCTGCAATGTCTGGTCATAACAGTGAATTCATTTCTTCTGTAAATCCCTTAACTTCTTGGTAAACAGTGGCGCTCTGAGGTACATATGTAGAACTGCAGCAGAAATTAATTTTTTAATCAGTCATAGCTAAGAACTAAACTTTACATTTTTAGAACACATCTAGGCTTTTGACATTTTTTAATTAAGATTATATTTTTTCTCTATAAATTGTATCAGTAGTTAAGAATACAAATACTGTGTGTATGATTATATACATTTATTGTAATAAAAGAAGTTGAAACAATAGAATAAACATGATCACTATGACTAGTAAAAAAAGTGATGTAATTACATATTCTGTGCTGCAAATCTCTATTTTTTTAAGTGTATGGACAATATGAAATACGTGTTAATTTTTATGTTTTCTAAGAGTTTGAGCATCAACAAAATGGATCAGGTACACCATTATTATTTTACTTTGGTTATCTATTTGCCAAACCATTTTAGAGCATATGAAAACCACTGCTTCAAATGACATTGATTAGGAATGGTCTTGCAGCTAATCCAAAGCATATTCTCATTTGACAACCACTAGTATTGCACATCACTTTTACAAGGTCATAAATATACAGATAATGGAATACACTCCATCAAATAACATATGAAAACAATTAACCATAAAACTTTGGATTGTATTTAACAGTATTGTATTTGTAACAGTTTTTGCAATGAAAACGATACTAAACAAACAAACATTTCTGGGCCAACACAAAGGGTTGGTGTAAACATAGTGAACCTGATCCTGAGTCAGATACAGCCTTGTCCATGACTGAGTCTACTGCAGGTAACACATCTGCCACTTTATGCAAATGCCACTACAAAGCACTTCACTAGTGTACAGCCATGCATTTGAATGTGCAAGACTGATGCACATACTGTCAGCATCCATATACTCTGAAATACCATTTTGTGCATCTGTCGGTTTCACCATCAAAGCTTGCACCTGCCCTATGGTGGATGAAGTTTCTCCATCTGAATATGACCTCCTTTGTGAACAATTCTTTGTCTCTGTATATAACCAATATTTGCAATATACCAGTGACACTCCTAAATTACTCCCATAAAATGGACTAGCTGTATAACAACCTCCCAATCATCGCCCATGAATACCCATTACATTTTCAAAACATTTCCTAGACTGTGCATCTCCTGTACTATGTACTATTTGGATGCATGTGCAGTGCAACTTAGGCACATGTGTTGAATCAGAATCAGGCTCAATATTGGAAGCTTTGGCCAGACAAAAATATGGCAGAACAACAAATAGATATCATGATAGAAAAAGTTTCTATTAAGGGGATACAGGAACGATCTTTTGATAAGAGCAATGAAAATACTGCGGACTCAGTTGTTATGTAGGAAAGAGAAAAATAGAGAGAGGGATATGATACCGTGGACCAATCATTTTAACCCACATGGTGGGGCTATTAAAAAAATACATCAGAAATTATGGCCTGTGGTACAATTCAATCCCTCTTTGAAATTGTGTCAAACACAAATCATGCCCTATTATACTAGAGGCCATAAAATATGGGACATTGTGATGAAGACTGATATAACCAAAGATCAATAAGGTACTCAATCCAACTTTTTATACATTAAACCGGGATGTTTTCATTGCTTAGGCTGTATTACTTGTCAGTATTTGACTAATGCAACTAGTTTCAAACATCCGCAGAACCACAAATAGATATCATGATACAACAAATAGATATCATGATAGAATATATACAGGAATGAATACAGGCAGCACTCCAGTACATGTAGCATAAAGTGCCAGTGCCCTCCTAGGCCTCCCTTAGCTCAGGATCCAATATAGCAGTATGGTCAGGCGGCACTCAAAAAAATTTCACAGAAACAAAACTTGCTTCAACGTTTCCAGATTTATTATCTCATCATCAAACTCTGTTAGAAGTGGAGTGCTCTACTGAGCAGTATCAAACAAAATGGTTTCTCTGATTAAATGTCATTCCCTAACCAAGATTGCCACTGATAGAGTATCTGTGCAGGTACAGCACCATCTTGCCACTGTGTATGAGTGACATGATTGAGAAGGATGTCATCCTCTTGGCTTCTAAGATCCACAACTTCATCCTGCTACAACCACTGTTCCAGAACCCTGCACCACTACCTTGTGAAAGTTACCATCTGGTGAATTATCTGCAACCCTGCTCCATTACCAGCTCCAATTTATCACTGAACTAATGAGTGTAACAGTGAGTAGCTTGATTCAGCAGTTTGCAGCTTAATATTAGAAATATTACATATCACTACAAGATTTCCTCCTTTTTTCTAACACATTTTCTGTGTGTGGGCAGCACAAAAAGATACAGCTGTTACAGTTTTTTTTTTAGCAGTTATCAACCATGCAGATAGGTAGGAACATGCATATTAGGATTTTATATATATGTTATATGTGTCATTTGTTGTATCTTGTCACATCTTATTTTGGTCTTAAATCACTGTCTTTTGTACACAAATGTTGAATATCCTCCTTGCTTTTCTAAAGTCTGCTGTCTTTTCTTTTTTATTTAATCAGTGTAATGGAACCAAGACTTTGTAGAGTAATTTAATAAAGGGTAAGTATTATTTTAGTTTAAGGGCTACTGCAGATTTATCAAAGCTTGTAGAGAGCTAAAGTGGAGAGAGAGACCATACTAACCAATCAGCTCCTAACTGCCATGTTACAGACTGTTTGCAAAATGACAGTTAGGAGCTGATTGGTTGGTATTTTATCTCTCTCCACTTTATCTCTCTCTAAGTTCTTATAAATCTAGCCCTTAATGAGAGTGTCTGCAGCAACTGGTTTCTTTTTTATTTTCTCTTACAGTGAATATAGATTGTGAGTTCCACTATGGCAGCACCTGATGTAACTGATATATTCTCTGTAAAATGCTGCAGAAAATGTGTGTGCTATATAATTGTGCTATAGGAACCAGTCCTCCAACTGTTTAGTGTGCAAATAGACAGCAATTTTCTCAGCTTTCCCTGAGGACGAAAAATTTAAGTGAATATTTACAGAACTAAGGAACTAGGAGGAGGTGCAATAGCTTTAAAAAGTTCTTGAAGGTACAAATTGAAATTGTCATGAAAACATAATGTATACAGAAATAATCTGAAATGCCATCTGATACAAAGCTTTACTATAGATAATATTTAAATCTTACTTAAATAAGTTAAATAAGTAAACAAAATTTATTGGAATTATAACCCAAAAATGTTTATAACTCTCACAATTCATACTCCTTATTTAATTGTAAATCCACATCAACCCATAGAAAAAAATTAGTAATGAAATGTGCTCTTTAAAAAATATTCACACAGCTTATGTTTGTCAGCAATACTCAATCAAGTACAGCAAGTAATTTACTGAATAGCTAGAATGAATGCTGAAACATACAAAATATGAATTATTATGGCTATAGAACATGTACACAAGTGGACACTAAAAGAATAAATTTTAATGAATAAAAAATACATTTAATAATTGCCAAAAAAAATATATTAATAGACAACAGTTTCAAAACTGTTTGCAAAAAAATGACAGTACTGGCAGTTTTTTTATATTTTCTAATTAGGCTGCTCCAAACACTACAGTATAGTATATACACTGTCTTCAATATGTCTGCATACTATGTATCCAAGACTCATGGCAAATTATTATTATTATTATTATTATTATTAATAATATTAATATGAAGAAGAAGAAGAAGATGACTGTAGATGTTAAATGTATTATTAGATTCAATTTTATATTAGTTTTGTCTATGATTTTATTGATGGAAAATTATGAATATCACTTTTTAATCACTTCTGGAGGACTCCCATCTATACTGGATTTTAAAATACATTATATTTTATTTTCAGATTATTTTATTCTACAAAATAATATGTTCTATAGTATAACAAACATTTCCACCATTTATCAAATAAGTACAGTAATGGGCACCAAGTACTCATCAAGCTATGCTGACCTTTATGTTTGTTATTAAAAGGAAAATACCAATCTGGGCTATACTATGCTCTTGGAATGTTATAATGCTGACATTCTTATTATTTAAAAGAATATAATCTGAATGTTGTGCATTTAAAAAAAACTATTTAATGCTAACAGATAAATGCTTAAAACTAGTGCAAATATGTCCCAAAGTAGTCCACAATGTAATAACCTTGTTCAAGTACTGTATATTCATGGATATTCCAGACTGTAGTTTTGCATCTTATTGTTATGGGTTCAACCTATCAAGTAACCTCAATAATGGAAATCTACAAAAAAATAACATAAGGGCACCCAGTATAATATACAGTAGTCTATTTCGAATGATTTCTCCCACCAAATATTGTACATGCATTAATCAAAGTATAGAGCAGGCATTTCATCTGGTACTTAATAGTATCCAATGCAAGGTCAGATACAATTCAGGTCATTACTGCAAGAGCAAAGCCACAATAGGTCAAGAAACAGTAGTGTGAAACCATGACAAAATCCATTATTAGCCATAGAAATCCATAGCAATGGCTGCATACAAGAAAACTTAAAAGTACAGGCTTATCTGAATTGTATAAGCAATCTTTGGAACATCCACTTGTGTACAATACAATCATAGGAACACCAACGCAACATCAATGTGGATGGCCCCCCAATGTGTTTTCTCACATGGCCTTCATCTCTGATTACTATATGCTGGGCCCAGATTAGACCCATTGTCATTCCTGTAACTAAATATTTTACTTATTTTAATATTTGTAATGGTTAGATTTCAACACCATTAAAATCAATTGCTATATAAACTCAATGGAGGTCCTTGATACAGGCCAATCAGCAAGGTTTGTCTTACTGCCTCTACAACATCATGATGGTGATGATATTCTAGAGGGAGCAGACAGCTATATTTCAACTATTTTCAGTTTACTAAAAAATTGGATACCAGATGTTTTCTATTTGGAGAAAAAAAGTCAAAATATTGTGCCATAGTTTGCAGGATAGAACATCTGGCCAAGATGATCAGGTAACCAGTGAGATTTACTGTACTAAGGAAGTACGCACCTTGGGCAAGTTGCAAAGAATATACCAAATAGGATGTCTATCTGTCAAAAAGAGGCAATGGTATAATATATTCAACCATTTGACAATGCTAAATTAATTAGACCATCAGTCTTTTTTATACAGGCCATAGGGCAACAATCAATTTGAGTGTCTGTGTGTGAATACACTATCTGAATCTTAACCATAATCAGAAAAAAATGGTAATATAATGGACCCTCCCTAATCGACTGGATGGAACACCAATTTATCATTCTCTATTTGTATCTCTATTTTCTTTAAAACACTTCTGCAATAGTCAAATTGTCAAACACTCTATCCTTATACAGTAGTTATAATTATTAGTAACCTGTGAATTAACAAGCCTAAGGAATGTTAGGAGGCTAGTATTAGATGAGATTAGGTCAAACATAATAAGATATTTTCAATGCACTATTTTTTTATTTATATAACTTAGCAAAGTACTTTTTTAAATTAAATTGTCATTCCAATTTCATAATGGTCAACTAACCACTTAAATTTATCAAATTTATTGGTAGAAATAAGTGACAAAATCTTAGCTCTCTTCAGCTGGTAAAACTATATAGTCCAACAGATTCAAAATACAGGCATTTGCAGCCATTGTTATGGTGTCCTATGGTGTCCACAGCCTTAGATGTTCCCTTTTTCATTTGTGATATCTTGTAACCTGGGGGCAACACCTACAAAAAATACTGCCTGTTGGTGTTTGGGTATATTGTGTACTTAAATTGGAGATATGAACTGGAATCATTAGTTGAAATAAGTTATCAGTCACTTATCAAGAGTTATTTGTTAGTTACAACAAAACTAAATTGATATTAGAATTCTAAATTAAAAGCATCAGTATTTAATCATTCTCAGAATTAACACTTAATTCCAAAACAATAAATGAACTATCTACATAATGGCCATAGATCACAAGATTATTTCAAAACCTATACAGTGGTTTATAAATCTTAGGGCAAACCTGGTGCCCATGGCCGTACCCAGTGTTGCAGATAAAATGCAAATTCAAACAGAAAGTAATTGTAAGTTAAAATGAAGTGTATAGAGTCCAGAATAAACTTGTACAGTCTGCCAGAAACTCCCACATCTTGGATAAGTGTGCCTTGCACAGCATTAATTCTGCCTTGGTGTGATATATGGGTATGTATTGCTTGGCTGTCCAGGGTAAAGAAAAAAAGGTGTACCAGCTAACCCTTTCTAAAACATTCAGTAAGAATATGTGACTCTGTGAATTGTGAGTCAAAAAAAAAGAACTGATTTGTAGCAAGAGAACCAGTACTTGAAATAATATGCCTGCCAAGGGCTTAATAAATAAAACATGATTTTCCTCCTTGGAAATGAGACCCTTTGCTAAATGCTTAAGCCAATAATCTTTTCAGTTCTTTCAGAAAGCAACCTTATTAACATTAGAGAGTATCTCATAGAAATCAAAACTCTAATGCTGCCTAAGTATCTGTTTGATTTATACCTCTCTATCTAAGATGACCAGGCCACCACACTTGTCAGTGGGATTAATATTGAAGGAGTTATCTTGCTGTAATTGTTTTATTGCTCATCAATTTTATTAGAAAAGATTAAGTCTATTCTAATTGCTGTTCATGTTTTTACTATTAAGGGTGTGAAAATAACTTGAGTTTGTTTTAGAGAGTGCTGGTGGTTAATGGAATACAAGCTAGTTTTTTTTATAAAGACCATCTTTTTTCTCTCTCCTGGATTCCATCTACACTAAACATACATTTTTCATTTGGCACTGGTTCAATCTCCACAGTTTTAGATTAAAAAAATATGCAATAAATTCTGATCAGATAATTTTAGGTACTGTTCAAGATGTATTTTTATGACAGAAAAATCTCAGATTACCTAAAATACCTGTTTTATGATAATAATTGTAATAATTCACATTGCCTAAAGTTTCAGTTGACATATTACATACTGTATGCCCATATTGTAAATGTCTGTGACTCATCTGGATTCATAACAGGGGCCAAAATAGATATATGGCTGGAGGCCGTGTGTAGGAAACTGGAATGTCTAATAATGCTTGTCCTCATAGGATGAATAATATTAGTTATTGAAATAGAATGAGAACAAGACATATGGTTGACACAATAAACAGTCACTGGTTCCCTGCAGGGCTTACAAATATAATCTTAGTCAGGAACTGCAGTGAGTGCATAGACCTGTAATAGGATAGTCTTTGGTGGTAAAACCAGAAGGGCTTGATTAATAGTTCACACAATAATACTGTACTTCCAGCTGTAGACGTAAAGATAGAGCATCCTCATCTATGCCTTTAATAGAATTAAATGAGCCAGGGCGTCAGACTTAATCCCCTGCTGTAATGACTTAATCCCCTGCTGTATTGTTCTCTTGTATTGTATTGCAGTTGAGAACAATAGATGAAAGGCTTATGCTAATAAACCTTGGTGCACCTAGGTGCAGTAGAGAAGCCTAGATGAGCGTGGCTCCATCTGTAGTGGTAGGATGAAGTAAACTGAGGGTACCAGGATGGATGCAAGTCTTAGGCCAGTGCTCACAAGCAGGGAGCACTTGGAGCTTTGGTATAAAGTGTCCAAGCAGAAGCCACAGAGATGCCAAGGTGCAGAATACAGTAGTTGTTATATGACAGATAGAATGTCTTTGGAGTAGCTGCAGTCTGCGATAGTGGAACAGACTGATGTTGGCAATGTATGTTATCGCAGATAACGAAGTAGGACTGTATTATAGTGTAGTGAGACAGAATTATATAAAAGGCTGAATGATGCTGTCAGAGTAGTCAGGCACTTAGCAGTTAATAAAAAGAAAAAGGGATGATGAGGCACCAGAAAGATAGTATTACTGATATGTGGTTAACCAAAATGGGATAATTACAGTACAGTTAGTACCAATATTCCTATGTCCATTTGGTGGTGCGCCCCAAGTCAGAGAGGGGCATACACAAATATACAGAGAGAAAGAAGACTCTTTGTGTGGGCGCACTCTTACAATTGGTAAATACCATGTGATTGGTATTTACCAATCGTAAGAGTGCACCCACACAAAGAGTCTTCTTTCTCTCTGTTTACTTAGCAGTTAATAACCACAATCAGGGGTGAGTGAAAACACAGTTCAGCACATGATACTGAGAATAGTGAAACAACAGAACTGATTAAGTTAGAGCACAAATGGTCCAGGAGTCTGTAAAGTAAGTAGCACGTGACAAGACTGACAAGTGTAGGAGGACTATATACAGTATGTTGCTCTGGAATCCTGAATGAAGCATAGTAGATCTTGGCAGGAATTTGGAGCATACAGTACACACAGGAATGCAGGTAGTCCAATGGGACTGCCTGTAACTGACAGGCAGAACTTCCAATAGGAAGTAACTGCCAGTCACAGTGAAGCCAGTGCAGTCACGAACTGCATCTGGATTTACTGACACTGAGCTGAGATTGCGGATTTTCCTGGAAGCACTTTGGTTAAATCTGCCACTGCTTGCATTCATAAAAAAAGAATACTGTATGTCTTCTGTTGCAGAATCACACTGAGCAGATTTGCTTGCAGTGTATCACAGAAAAGCTTTCATGGCATTTTATTGGAGAGAGCATGCCTACAGGAGATAAGCAGGGCAGACTGCTGTCAGAAAGACTTATATGCAACAGGTGGCATACAACAAAGTTGAGTTATGATGAAGATTATGGCCTTTCATAAACACCCATTAAGAATTAGGTGTCTGTCTTTCTTGCTTCAGTGCCAGACACGGACCTCGTTCCATTTACTAATCTATTGTTTTATGGTCAACAGGTTCCAGGAGGTAAAAGAACATGGGCACAAGTGTTTCTCCAACTCTCAGACACTGTACAGTCTGTCAACGTACCCCAGGTAAGATACTTCGGTGTAGCAAGTTAAGCTGTATTTTTTAGGTGGTTATTTCCATTAAAATTATGTTTAGTATTATCAACCCACCATGATCAAATCTCAAGAAGAATTATTTTTAGAGAAAGGTTAGATTGGACTATTGGAATAGGATGGCTTTAGAGGCATGTGACTACTTGCTGACAAAGTCTGTTTGACCTTTTTTTTTTTAGAGTTAATAAACCTGATGTTTAAAAGATTAAGAGGCTAATTCATAGTTGTATACTATCACAATTGGGCACACATTGTGTGTTCTGAGACAACTGTGGATATTTGCCCATTTGTAGAGTTGGAAGCAGCTATGCAGTTGTATAATCCCTATTCATATGCTTGGTGTCATCACTATCAAAGCTCAATTGTACCAGCCCTATCCCTGATTCAAAAGATCATATGAAAGCAGATGGATCCACCAACAATGCTACACCTTGACAATGTCAAAATATATTTCTAGAATGCCTATTAGATTTCCTGTACAACAATGGGAAATATTTTTCAGGAACAGCTTTACCTCTCATAATCCAGGGAATCACATAATATGAAATCCAGCAGTATACAGTATATGGAACATAACTGTGGAATTAATGAAGGATATATATTTAAGTAAAGATTTAAATGTTTTGGTCTGGTTTAGTTTTCTTTTCCATTTTGATATTATTGCCAAGCTCACAGATAACACAACAACGAAAATAGAAAGACTTTAACTTAATATAATTACTATTATCCTTTAGTTATGAAACTCCAACATATTACACAGAGCTGTACATTGAGGGTACCATAGTACAAATATATAACATATAGCAACATAAAATAGAAAGACCTGGACAAATTATCTTACAATTTAAAAGATGTGATAACTGATTATTCTCAACGTTTATCAGGCACCAAAAAGAGTATGTTTTACTGTACAGACAAACAATACAATATACTCATACAAATAGTACAGGGGGAAAAACTCATGATCTTCATACTGTACAGAATTTAGTGGATTATCAATGGTAGCTAGTGGTTGGGAAAAGTGACTATGACTACTGTAAATCAGTAGCATTTGTAGTCACCAATAATTATAGGTGGTGTGATAAGAAAGACAACTAGTTACTGTGAAACATCAGGGTCAGCAGCTGGCAACCATAATTGTTCTTCAACATCTTTCTCAACTAAATCTCTTTCTTCTTCAAGTTTTGGAAAAGTCTTTTGCTGTTGTGTTGCATGGGCATTCTTATAGTCATCTTTCAGCTCAGAGTAGATGTGTGCCTGGTATCTTTCTGTGGTATCACTCTCACTGCTAGACACAGAGCCAGATCACTAGTTCATTATGTTCAAAAAAGTTTGGTGGCAGGTGTCAGTGAGGCCACTGATATCACCAAAAATGGAAGAGAGAAGTCAACAATAATAAATGTTGAAATCTTTGGACTCAGCAGCTGGTAGATTCTAAAATATTAGTAAAACAACTGTGTCCAAATGTATATTAGAATGTGAGGTTTTCTTTGATCTTGGTTATTTAGTTAAAGTATGACATTTTAAATATGTTCTGCAACAAAATGTTTATTGTAACAGTTGACTCCAATTTTCTTTTCTTCAAAGCACATGTAGAGTATGCATTTCCTCATTTTACTCTAGGTTCATTTGTTAAAATCAATATCACAGATGCTTGTTTTGGAATTAAAGGAGGGGTATGCTTTGACACCACTTCTACCATTAGGTATCCAGTTAAGATGCATCATCCACTGAAGGAAATAGAATGCATCATCCACTGAAGGAAACAGAATGCAGCATCCACTGAAGGAAAAAGAATGCAGGGCGCAGTGACATTTTGATGTTCTGCACTAATATTCTTTGTTGTATAACAAGAAAAAGAGTATGAAAGCTTAAACAAAGTTTAAACTTTTCTTCAGTGTCTAGATCTGCAGCTAGTCCAGGAAAATTTTCTGGAACAAAAACAACATACTGTAAGATTTTTTTTTTAAAAGTTGGTCCAATATCATTAATATCTGAAATTTGCATAATAGTTTTTTTTGCCAGTCTTTAGTATAACAGATGATTAAAAGTAGAAAAACCTGTCAGGAATAGTCTCTTTACACATAGTTTTAATATCGCAGTAGAGTAGTAATAGTCCCTGTGTAACAGTTATCAGACATTGGGCCTAAATTAGACCTGGACGCTGCTACAACAGCGGTTGTAGGTTGAAGCCAGGTGAGGTGTGCGCACATGTGATCGCCTCTGCCTTATTGACAGGCAGAAGCAGTCGCAGGGCGTGTTGGCAGCATTGCGGCTGCATTTTTGGGGCGCTGTCCGGACAATACAGACGTGTCTGGACTGTTTGTGGGGTGGCCCGTGGTGGCTGCGTGATGTCACACGCAGCCGCTGTGGCCAAAAACATGGCGGGTAGACGCCTGCCTTTGCAGCTAGGCTGCATAGGCAGGGAGCTACTCGGCAGGTGCAAAAGCATCGCCACTGTGTTGGGGGGGCAGGACCAGGCATGCGGGGTGTCCCCCCACATGTCAGAGATTTTTATTGTAGATGTGCATTTTTCGCACATCTATGGTCAGGTCTGAATTAGGCCCATGGTCTGAGAACCCTAGACAGCCAACTTTCTGTTTGAAAAAGGCTGTCTCTAAAAACTGTACAAACGTGTTTAAGATTATATTAATCAGATGTTAAATATTAAATTGTATGAAAGTCTAATTAAAGAAAATTATTGCAATGAGTTATGAAATACTTGTGTTGTTTGCACTAATTTATTATAGAGGGAAACCATGATAACCCAATTTCAACAATGAGAACCCTTACCAAAAAAGGGCCAACGTGCACAGATTTTCTTTCGATCTATTTTCCAATGTCTTTTTCATAATATAAAAACCAAACATGTGTACTGTGTATATTATTAAACTGAGTTAAAGAATAAGTAAAGCTATTTAATTGACTCACAAACGTCACTGAGGCTGAATAAAATACATGAATACAGTGGCGTTTTTATAGTTAATGTTCTTTGACCACAGTGTCAAGCTGCCATGTTAGATAGGAGGGTCCACTCTTACGAGATCTGGTTAGGATCTCGGCATGCAGGATCCCGGCAGTCGAAGTACCAATGCTGGACTCCGGTTATGGATCACAATCCCTGGTGATGGGATCCCAACTGCCAAGATCCTGAAAATGGTTTGCCGAGGCTACAGAGAGGTAAGCTGCAGGGGGTGGGGGTTAGGTTTAGACTGTGTGGGGAGTTTTAGGGTTAGGCTGCAGGGGGAGGGTTATGATAAGGCTGTGGGGAAGGGGGTTTAGGGTTAGGCACCCCCAGGGAGGATTAGGGTTAGGTTGCAGGGAAGGGAGGATTAGGTTTGGCTGCAGGAAGGGGTGGTTAGGGTCATCCACCACTGTGGAGGGTTAGGGTTAGGCTGCATGGGGAGAGGGTTAGGGTCAGGCTACAGGTTGCTGCTGTTGGTAATATAACTGCCATCATGCCAAGCAACAGGAACCCGATACCATCCCTCTCTTACAAAGAAGGGAGATTTTGAGACACAGTATTGCAGATTGAAATACTTGCAGAGAGTTTTTGACCTGATATAAGGTCCCATTATGACACTATCCTAAAGAATTAGAAGGATATCCAGTCTCCATAGAGGAATGTGGGGATGTAAATATTTTAGGGTGAGATTTATCAAAGCTTTGAGATAGAGAGTTAAATCAGAGAGAGATAAACTACCAATCAATCTGCTCCAATTTATCATTTTTCAAACAGCCTGTAACATGGCAGTAAGGAGCTGATTGGTTGGTACTTTATCAATGTTTAAACTTTGATAAATATCCCCTTTAATCCTTTATAGAGCAGCAGTGGAATAATCATTGTAATAAAAAATAAAACAAAACTGTAGGAACATTATTATTTATCTCTCGAATTTCCCACTTTCACATTAAAAATACATTTAAAAGTTTTTATATTAAGCATGAAAGAAAACAAGGACTTATTGAAACATGTGAGGTTCTCTGCCTAGCTTATCTGTTCTAAACAAATTACATTGTCCTCAGTAACATGATGAAATATGGAATTTTCAATCAAACTGTACATTTACATTCATTTACAGATTATTTGCCAAAGTTCTAAAAAAAATAAATTTTTTTATCTCTTCAGTAATGGGAAAGACAAGACAACAGAAATCTTACTTGCCACCTCCTTGCATTGTATATCCTCTATCACTGGATCTTCACTGCAGCCATTTTAGCTACAGTATCATTCCCTTTTAAAATTTCCTCAGTATTACAGTCCACATACTGTATATATTGATGCATAGCTGTGTCCTGATCTTATTATAAGCAAATGTATTTGTAATTTTCCAGGAACAATACATATTTGATTTCATTTCTACTTACTGCTTTGCAGAATGTGCATGTAAGAAACATAGCTGTTATTTTACAATTCTAGGTCCTTCAGCTGCAGGTAAACAGTGGCGCTCAGAGGCAAAATTGTGAATTGCAACACTATAGTATTTTAAACTGTTTAAAAAACAGTCAATTTTTAAGCAAACGCTCTATGCCATCAACTCATACTACAGCATAAGGCATCTAATGTTTTTTTTTTAGAAAGCTTTAAAATATATCTTCAAAATCATATCTTAAGTACTGAAAATACTAAACTAAGCCCTTATGGTACATTAAAATGTCTGTTTAAATTTACAGTTTTAAAGTTAGGAAAAAAGCGCACTAACTTTTTGAAACAACATACAGTAGGTGCAACATTATCAAAAACTGACATCATGAGTGACATGTAATAGGATGCGATTTTTAGTAAAATTCCAAATTTGCCCCTTATCGCATGTTTTGAAAGCGTTAATTTTTTGCCAAAATCGCAAATCTAATAGGATGCGAATTAGGGAGTGAAACATGTGATGTCATGCAATTTGTCACGATATTATGACCCAGTAATGTGCGCTTTTCTGACCAACCAGAATGCGATTTACAACACCACCATTACACACAAGCAAAGAACCCCACCTACTGGCCAAGCTAAGTCCCCTGGAATCTGCATCACACACCCTATATAAAGGGCTCCAGCTCCATTTTGCCCTTTGTTAGGCTGGGAGTAGTGTAAGATGGAGAGGAGAGTGAGCAAGAGAGGCAGCATGGTGGCAAGGAGGGCTGCGGCTCGGAGGAGTCAGGAGGAGTAGGCTCAGCATGAGGAGCAGGAGGAGGCTGGTGCTGGAAGCAGACAAAGTGACACAGAGGAGGAGGATTTTGAGAGGGAGCAGGAGGAAGAGGAAGAGGTGGAGGAGCCTCTCCTTAGTGACATCGACTGGCAGGAGGAGGGTGATGGGGGCCTGTTTGAGGAGGAGGCCACAGAGGAGGGTGAGGAGGATGAGGAGGGTGAGGAAGGCTCTATGCCAGGGCGTACTCCCAGTGGTCGCCATGTGCATTTTTCCTATGAGGAAAACTGTGCCCTGTCAGGGCAATGTTGCCAGTTTTTAATCGGCTTCTGGGGAAGGATAGCCACCGCTCTAATATGGTGCGTAAGCGCAAAATGTGGGAGGACATTACAGACACAGTTAATGCGGTTAGCATTTTCAAGCAAAAAGTGGTGAACATTAAAAAAGATTTAATGACATAAAAAGACTGCTCAAAATGAAGATGGCTGCAGAGAGAAAGGAGGCCAAATGCGTAGGGGGAGGTACCAGTGCACCCATACAGTTTACAGCCTACGAGGAACAACTGAAGTGAATAATACCGACAGAGATACTTCCTGGGCTACACATACTGTAGCTGATACTAATCAGCCTGCATCACCCCCACAAGCTGGTAAGTGATCACATATTTTTGCAGATAAAAATACATTTACGTTAACAAACTATGCTAGGTATTCTTACTATGTGTTCTACAATGTAATGGTGCTGTGGCACTGCACATACCATCAAGGTGCTGTAATGTGAACCTATGCTGGAAACTATTTGTTTAATGCTTTAGCTGGTTCTTGTAGTTCCACAGCAGCATGTTTTTTAATAGTCAAGAACTACACATTACAGTGGTGTATAGAATTATAATGCAGTCATTTTTTTTTCTTAGACATGACCTAATAAGCTACATTAATCATGTTTGGCACCAAAAAAAACATATATGTATTTTTTTAGGACAAAATACATTTCATCAAAAATGTTTTTTAGGATTGTAAACATGATGAACATTTTTAATGAACCATTTTCACATCTGAATCTGCATGCTGCAAATAAGTGTGGATAATGGCATGCATTTAATCTGTTTCCTCCTATGTCTTTAGAGCACCACATCAGAGAAGGTGTACTGCTACACAGAGGAAACAATGTGTTTGGCTAGATGTAGAAGCTGCTGGTGAGTTTCTCCTGTCAAAAAGACACAGGTGGTCATTCCGAGTTGTTCGCTCGCTAGCAGTTTTTAGCAGCTGTGCAAACGCTATGCCGCCTCCCACCTCCCACTGGGAGTGCATTTTAGCTTAGCAGAAGTGCAAACGATAGGATCGCAGAGCGGTGGCAAAGTTTTTTTGTGCAGTTTTAGAGTAGCTCAATACCTACTCAGCGCTTGCGATGACTTCAGACTGTTCAGTTCCTGTTTTGACGTCACAAACACGCCCTGCGTTCGCCCAGCCACGCCTGCATTTTTACTGGAATGCCTGCGTTTTTTTGAACACTCCCTGAAAACGGTCAGTTGACACCCAGAAATGCCCACTTCATGTCAATCATTCTGCGGCAACCAGTGCGACTGAAATGCTTCGCTAGACCACGTGTGAAACTACATCGTTTGTTGTAATAGTACGTCGCGCATGCACATTGCGCTGCATACGCATGCGCAGAAGTGCCATTTTTTTGCCTCATTGCTGCACAGCGAATGAATGCAGCTAGCGATCAACTCGGAATGACCACCACAAAACACACAATAACTATCAAACCATGACGTTGCCAGGAAGATTCATACTGGAAACACCACTGAAAGACTCCGAAATGTCCAAAAACATAGTAATTTATATATTTAAACCCTAGCAAAGGAACTGGGTTATTTTCCTTATTTACAGATATTGTCGCATTAATACTGGCCAAATCTGGCACCGTACATCATTACATATTTATGCAAAGCAGCCCTATGCTTTCCAGATAACTTGTAGTCCGTTGTTTTTTTTGTTTGTTTTTTTAAAATACAAATTTAACACAGCTTGATAAAAAGACATCACATACTCCCAAAACATATGTTCATGTTAATGTGCTAAATGAAAACACGGTTGTGTAGATGGCCATGGGAAGATGTCACCATAATTGATAACTTACACCCAAATTTGCAAATTCAACATAGTTACATAGTTACATTGGCCCTCATTCCGAGTTGTTCGCTCGCAAGGCGAATGTAGCAGAGTTACACACGCTAAGCCGCCGCCTACTGGGAGTGAATCTTAGCTTCTTAAAATTGCGACCGACGTACGCGCAATATTGCGATTACAAACGAGTTAGCAGTTTCAGAGTAGCTCCAGACTTACTCTGCCTGTGCGATCATTTCAGTGCTTGTCGTTCCTGGTTGACGTCACAAACACACCCAGCGTTCGCCCAGGCACTCCCACCGTTTCTCCGGCCACTCCTGCGTTTTTTCCGGAAACGGTAGCGTTTTCAGCCACACGCCCCTGAAACGCCGTGTTTCCGCCCAGTAACACCCATTTCCTGTCAATCACATTACGATCGCCGGAGCGAAGAAAAAGCCGTGAGTAAAAATACTTTCATCATAGTAAAGTTACTTGGCGCAGTCGCAGTGCGAACATTGCGCATGCGTACTAAGCGGATTTTCACTGCGATGCGATGAAAAATACCGAGCGAACAACTCGGAATGAGGGCCATAGTTGGTAAGGTTGAAAAAAGACAAGATGTCCATCGAGTTCAATCTGTATTTTAAATTATAAAACACTTAGATGCTGTAGCCCTGGATATTTCTATCAGTTAGGAATTTATCTAATCCATTTTTGAACTTATTTAGTGAGTCCTCCTCTGGTAGGGAATTCCAGATCTTTATTGTTCTTGCTGTGAAGAACACTTTCCTCCGTTGTGTATGTAATTTACCTATCTCAACATATTCACAGGAACAACACAGCAACTCCAGCAAACACAGGTTCAGGTTGTCTGGAGTGAAGAATACCTGGAAATTATTTTGGAGCCAGTGGAGGCATTTCCTGCTGAAGAACAAACAACACAGGCATCCATTACAGAAAGTCAACCCACTGTCCTGGAAACCCAGCATATACAAACCACACCATCACCCCCTACTGCCGACCAACTTGCAAGGTCATTAGACACTTTTAAAACAAAACAGCTTGATTTCATGTCCACCCAAAGCTAACAAATGCTCCATATGCAGGGCTACCTTAAAAATATATGCCAGCAACTACGTAAAGTAGCACACACTGAAAGAGTAGCTCAGGGTACCAGAATCCGGATGGCAGCATCTCTAGATATGAGGCTATCTGAAACTAGTAATGCACTAAGGCCACAAACAGATGCCATTAGGGCACAAAATTAAACAATTGTGGCCCAAACAGATGCCATAAGGTCACAAACAAATGCATTAGTGTCCCTACACACACACACACACACACACACACACACACACACACACACACACACACACACACACACCTTACTGCTGAAGGCCAACCGATAATTCCAAATACACCTTCAACTATAAGTAGTGTCTCAAGTACACCTATAAGCACCTCTCCTACTACTCCCCCACGCCATAGTGTAAGAACAAGAAGGTGGGGTCCCAAAAGTAGGCAAGTCGGCTTGCAGCAGGTCACAAAGCAAAAAATAATGTGCATCAACATTTAAGATGTAGGTTTCTGTCTTTTTTGTATTGTGTTTTTCTATATTTGGAATATTTGAAATTTGGGACTCACTGTAATGTTTGTACCCATGTTTATGCACAACAATTACTTTCAGTAAAAAGTGTTGAAAAACCACACATATGCATTTTGTCTAAGTCGTTTTATCGGTACATTTTGCAAATGTAAGTTGTTTCTTACTGAAAAAAGCAAGGCCAACGGAGGATCACATATATAACAGAGTATTGGTTAAAATCCAAGTCAATACTGACATTTAATCAATGTTTTAAATTTACACATGTAAAAACACTAACTTATCAGCATGTATGTATACAAGCAATTAGCAGATATGGGCAAACTTCTTAGGGGTGGGCCATATTACCCTAAACATTTGGAGGGGCAAAAAATTAAATGTTAATGGACAGTGATTGTAAGGAATATGGGTTTTTTGTTTTTAAAATGAAGCAAGGTAATTCAATCAAATTACCGGAGAAATACAGTCGTATAATCTCAGTCCAAATCATATCCCCCCTCCGCGTAAAACTATTTGCCCTAACTCGTGTAGGTTCAGCTTCCTCCACGACTGCTGCAATGCCTTCCTCTGCATAATTGTCTTGGCCCAGGGCAATGTTATGCAGCAAGCCTGGACGATCATCACTACTTTGGGTGGTTGATAAAGTAGGGTACCTGATGACCAGTCCAAACACCTAAAATGACTTTTCAGCAACCCAAAAGTGTGTTCCACAACATTGCAGGTGGCAATGTGTGCATCATTATATTGGTGCTGTGAAGTGCCTTGTGGATTACGCAGATGTGTCATGAGCCACGGTAGACACACATACCCAGAATCCCCTGCAAAACATGAGTTGTGGTTGTGAATGATTAATTACAGTTGTTTTCAGGTATAGTTAATTACCAGACCCTAACAGTCAGTTATTACTACACATAAGCACAATCATTAGAGGAATGTAAGTTGACTTCATGGCACAAATAAGTGTGTTACTGACCAAATAAGCACACCATTATGGGTCAGGGTCATGCTGCATTGTTAGGCATTAAAAGAGTACTTTTAAAAGGACATATTAGGAAACACATTAAAAGATAACTTGAATGTACCTACCAAGTAGCCATCCCTCAGGCATGGTGTGCTGCTGGAAGCGTTCCCAAAGGGATGAGTGATGCAGGATATAGGCATCATGGCAAGACCCTGGGTAACCTGCAACCACACTGAGAATTCTAAGGTTAGCATCACACACCACCTGCACATTGAGGGAGTGATGCCCATGTGGATTGACAAAGACATACCCCCTCATGTGTGGTGCCCAAATCCCAATGTGGGTGCAGTCTATGGTCCCCAGCACATTAGGGAATGCTGAGAGCCGATAGAATGCCACCTTCAGGTCCTGCCACTTGGACTCAGAACTTGGGAATGAGATATATGTGCGCCTCAGCTTCTTCAAGGCATATAACACTTGAGTTAAATGCCTTGAGAAAGTGGCTTGTGTAACCCCCAGCGACCAAGAGCCCACAGACTGAGTGGTGCCTGTGGCAAAAAAGTGCATATAGCTCCAAATCATGTGTCACCTGCAAAAAAGCCATTGCTCAATCCCTCACAGGTGCCCAAGATGATGTAGGGGTATTTGTAAGGATGTTTCTGATGAAAGTAAGGCTCACCTGTGTAAAATGTAACCCTTTGGGTGACATGTAAGAGGATGAGCTTATTAGACTTTTGAGACTTTTAGTCAAAAACGGCCAAAATCGCCTGTTTTGTATGGTGGAAGTACTCCAAATCGTCTATCTCTACCTGGTCTGTTTTGTGTGCAGTTTTTAGTCAATTTTTAAGTGCGATTTTTAAAATCACATCCTATTACATTTGCGAGTTATATACTTTTGAGTGAGAAAACATCTGGATGCGATTTGAAGTGCAAAATTAAATCAACATGCGATTTACTCTTGAAAAATGCGAATTAGAGTGCAATTCGCATCCTATTACATTTGCGATTTACTCAAGACAGGCAATTTCGGACGTTTTGTTGAATAAAAGTCTCAAAAGTCTAAAAAGCTCGTCCTATTACATGTCACCCCATATTTCTTTATTTAGCCAATTTGAGAGCATTTAATACACACTGCACCCATTATAAATACAACACTGACAGTGATGCAGCTCTATAATAAGAGGAACACCTAACCTTTTACAATTGCATGCAAATTAATTGGGACAAAGTAAGTTTTTGTGGTTTATCTTCAGGACATAGTGAATGCTGTAACTGGTTATTGCAGATGTTAAGAATTTTAGCTGTTAAAACTAGTGATGAGCGGGTTCGGATCCTCGGGATCCGACCCGCCCGAACTTCACCTTTTTTTTACACGGGTCCGAGCGACTCGGATCCTCCCGCCTTGCTCGGTTAACCCGAGCGCGCCCGAACGTCATCATCCCGCTGTCGGATTCTCGCGAGACTCGGATTCTATATAAGGAGCCGCGCGTCGCCGCCATTTTCACACGTGCATTGAGATTGATAGGGAGAAGACGTGGCTGGCGTCCTCTCCGTTATAGTAGAACACAGAGTGACTTAGTTAGTTATAATTGTGGGGAGGATTGGGGACGGGGAGCAGCTGTTAGGGAGTACAGTGCAGGGTTTTGATTATACCACACCAGTGAGTTTAATCCTTTGTTTCTCTGCCTGAAAAAAACGCTCCACCATATCTGTGCTCACTCAGTGTGCTGCACTGCTGCATGATATATCTGTGCTGAGTGCACTGCTCTGCTCACACTGCCTAATTGTGGGGACTGGGGAGCAGTTATAGCAGGAGTACAGTGCACAGTTTTGCTGACAGTGACCACCAGTCCAGTATACGTTTGTCTGCCTGAAAAACACTCCTGTGTTTTTTTTTTCTTCATACTAGTTTAGCAGTCTGCTGACAGTGTCCACCAGGTCTGTTATACAGTATATTATATATATAAGCAGCAGTACGGTAGGCCACGGCTGTACCTACCTCTGTGTCGTCAGTGCACTCGTCGTCCATAAGTAATATAATACTATACTATCCATCCATCTACATTGTATACCTGTGGTGTTTTTTTTTCCCTTCATACTAGTTTAGCAGTCTGCTGACAGTGTCCACCAGGTCCGTTATACAGTATATTATATATATAAGCAGCAGTACGGTAGGCTATGGCTGTACCTACCTCTGTGTCATCAGTGCACTCGTCGTCCATAAGTAATATAATACTATACTATCCATCCATCTACATTGTATACCTGTGGTGTTTTTTTTCTTTCTTCATACTAGTTTAGCAGTCTGCTGACAGTGTCCACCAGGTCCGTTATACAGTATATTATATATATAAGCAGCAGTATGGTAGGCCACGGCTGTACCTACCTCTGTGTCATCAGTGCACTCGTCGTCCATAAGTAATATAATACTATACTATCCATCCATCTACATTGTATACCTGTGGTGTTTTTTTTTTTTCTTCATACTAGTTTAGCAGTCTGCTGACAGTGTCCACCAGGTCCGTTATACAGTATATTATATATATAAGCAGCAGTACGGTAGGACACGGCTGTACCTACCTCTGTGTCGTCAGTGCACTCGTCGTCCATAAGTAATATAATACTATACTATCCATCCATCTACATTGTATACCTGTGGTGTTTTTTTTTTTTCTTCATACTAGTTTAGCAGTCTGCTGACAGTGTCCACCAGGTCCGTTATACAGTATATTATATATATAAGCAGCAGTACGGTAGGCCACGGCTGTACCTACCTCTGTGTCGTCAGTGCACTCGTTGTCCATAAGTAATATAATACTATACTATCCATCCATCTACATTGTATACCTGTGGTGTTTTTTTTCTTCTTCATACTAGTTTAGCAGTCTGCTGACAGTGTCCACCAGGTCCGTTATACAGTATATTATATATATAAGCAGCAGTACGGTAGGCCACGGCTGTACCTACCTCTGTGTCGTCACTCGTCGTCCATAAGTATAAGTAATAATAGTATACTATCCACCCATCTACATTGTATACCTGTGGTGGGTTTTAGTTGTGCGCAAAATATGGAGAACAAAAATGTGGAGGTTAAAAAATAGGGAAAGATCAAGATCCACTTCCACCTCGTGCTGAAGCTGCTGCCACTAGTCATGGCCGAGACGATGAAATGCCATCAACATCGTCTGCCAAGGCCGATGCCCAATGTCATAGTACAGAGCATGTAAAATCCAAAACACAAAAGATCAGTAAAAAAATTACCCAAAAATCAAAATTAAAAGCGTCTGAGGAGAAGCGTAAACTTGACAATATGCCATTTACGACACGGAGTGGCAAGGAACGGCTGAGGCCCTGGCCTATGTTCATGGCTAATGGTTCAGCTTCACATGAGGATGGAAGCACTCATCCACTCGCTAGAAAAAAGAAAAGACTTGCGGCAAAAGCACAGCAAAGAACTGTGCGTTCTTTGAAATCACAAATCCCAAAGGAGAGTCCAATTGTGTCGGTTGCGTTGCCTGACCTTCCCAACACTGGATGGGAAGAGCTTGTGCCTTCCACCATTTGCACGCCCCCTGCCAGTGTTGAAAGGAGCACCCGCAGTCCAGTTCCTGATAGTGAAATTGAAGATGTCAGTGTTGAAGTACACCAGGATGAGGATATGGGTGTTGCTGGCGCTGGGGAGGAAATTGACAAGGAGGATTCTGATGGTGAGGTGGTTTGTTTAAGTCAGGCACCCGGGGAGACACCTGTTGTCCGTGGGAGGAATATGGCCATTGACATGCCTGGTGAAAATACAAAAAAAATCAGCTCTTCAGTGTGGAATTATTTCAACAGAAATGCGGACAACTGGTGTCAAGCCGTGTGTTGCCTTTGTCAAGCTGTAATAAGTAGGGGTAAGGACGTTAACCACCTCGGAACATCCTCCCTTATACGTCACCTGCAGCACATTCATAATAAGTCAGTGACAAGTTCAAAAACTTTGGGCGACAGCGGAAGCAGTCCACTGACCAGTAAATCCCTTCCTCTTGTAACCAAGCTCGCGCAAACCACACCACCAACTCCCTCAGTGTCAATTTCCTCCTTACCCAGGAAAGCCAATAGTCCTGCAGGCCATGTCACTGGCAAGTCTGATGAGTCCTCTCCTGCCTGGGATTCCTCCGATGCATCCTTGAGTGTAACGCCTACTGCTGCTGGCGCTGCTGTTGTTGCTGCTGGGAGTTGATCGTCATCCCAGAGGGGAAGTCGGAAGACCACTTGTACTACTTCCAGTAAGCAATTGACTGTCCAACAGTCCTTTGCGAGGAAGATGAAATATCACAGCAGTCATCCTGTTGCAAAGCGGATAACTGAGGCCTTGACAACTATGTTGGTGTTAGACGTGCGTCCAGTATCCGCCGTTAGTTCACGGGGAACTAGACAATTGCTTGAGGTAGTGTGCCCCCGTTACCAAATACCATCTAGGTTCCACTTCTCTAGGCAGGCGATACCGAGAATGTACACGGACGTCAGAAAAAGACTCACCAGTGTCCTAAAAAATGCAGTTGTACCCAATGTCCACTTAACCACGGACATGTGGACAAGTGGAGCAGGGCAGACTCAGGACTACATGACTGTGACAGCCCACTGGGTAGATGTATTGCCTCCCGCTGCAAGAACAGCAGCGGCGGCACCAGTAGCAGCATCTCGCAAACGCCAACTCGTTCCTAGGCAGGCTACGCTTTGTATCACCGCTTTCCAGAATACGCACACAGCTGAAAACCTCTTACGGCAACTGAGGAAGATCATCGCAGAATGGCTTACCCCAATTGGACTCTCCTGGGGATTTGTGGCATCGGACAACGCCAGCAATATTGTGCGTGCATTACATCTGGGCAAATTCCAGCACGTCCCATGTTTTGCACATACCTTGAATTTGGTGGTGCAGAATTATTTAAAAAACGACAGGGGCGTGCAAGAGATGCTGTCGGTGGCCAGAAGAATTGCGGGCCACTTTCGGTGTACAGGCACCGTGTACAGAAGACTGGAGCACCACCAAAAACACCTGAACCTGCCCTGCCATCATCTGAAGCAAGAGGTGGTAACGAGGTGGAATTCAACCCTCTATATGCTTCAGAGGATGGAGGAGCAGCAAAAGGCCATTCAAGCCTATACATCTGGCCACGATATAGGCAAAGGAGGTGGAATGCACCTGTCTCAAGCGCGGTGGAGAATGATTTCAACGTTGTGCAAGGTTCTGCAACCTTTTGAACTTGCCACACGTGAAGTCAGTTCAGACACTGCCAGCCTGAGTCAGGTCATTCCCCTCATCAGGCTTTTGCAGAAGAAGCTGGAGGCATTGAAGGAGGAGCTAAAACAGAGCGATTCCGCTAGGCATGTGGGACTTGTGGATGGAGCCCTTCATTCGCTTAACCAGGATTCACGGGTGGTCAATCTGTTGAAATCAGAGCACTACATTTTGGCCACCGTACTCGATCCTAGATTTAAAACCTACGTTGGATCTCTCTTTCCGGCAGACACAAGTCTGCAGAGGTTAAAAGAACTGCTGGTGAGAAAATTGTCAAGTCAAGCGGAACACGACCCGTCAACATCTCCTCCTTCACATTCTCCCGCAACTGGGGGTGCGAGGAAAAGGCTACGAATTCCGAGCCCACCCGCTGGCGGTGATGCAGGGCAGTCTGGAGCGACTGCTGATGCTGACATCTGGTCCGGACTGAAGGACCTGCCAACGATTACTGACATGTCGTCTACTGTCACTGCATATGATTCTCTCACCATTGAAAGAATGGTGGAGGATTATATGAGTGACCACATCCAAGTAGGCACGTCAGACAGTCCGTACGTATACTGGCAGGAAAAAGAGGCAATTTGGAGGCCCTTGCACAAACTGGCTTTATTCTACCTAAGTTGCCCTCCCTCCAGTGTGTACTCCGAAAGAGTGTTTAGTGCCGCCGCTCACCTTGTCAGCAATCGGCGTACGAGGTTACTTCCAGAAAATGTGGAGAAGATGATGTTCATTAAAATGAATTATAATCAATTCCTCCATGGAGACATTCACCAGCAGCAATTGCCTCCAGAAAGTACACGGGGACCTGAGATGGTGGATTCCAGTGGGGACGAATTAATAATCTGTGAGGAGGGGGATGTACACAGTGAAAGGGGTGATGACTCGGACGATGATGATGAGGTGGACATCTTGCCTCTGTAGAGCCAGTTTGTGCAAGGAGAGATTGATTGCTTCTTTTTTGGTGGGGGCCCAAACCAACCAGTCATTTCAGTCACAGTCGTGTGGCAGACCCTGTCGCTGAAATGATAGGTTCGTTAAAGTGTGCATGTCCTGTTTTTACAACATAAGGGTGGGTGGGAGGTCCCAAGGACAATTCCATCTTGCACCTCTTTTTTCTTTCATTTTTCTTTGCGTCATGTGCTGTTTGGGGAGTATTTTTTGGAAGGGCCATCCTGCGTGACACTGCAGTGCCACTCCTAGATGGGCCAGGTGTTTGTGTCGGCCACTAGGGTCGCTTAGCTTAGTCGTCACACAGCTACCTCATTGCGCCTCTTTTTTTCTTTGCGTCATGTGCTGTTTGGGGAGTATTTTTTGGAAGGGCCATCCTGCGTGACACTGCAGTGCCACTCCTAGATGGGCCAGGTGTTTGTGTCGGCCACTAGGGTCGCTTAGCTTAGTCGTCACACAGCTACCTCATTGCGCCTCTTTTTTTCTTTGCGTCATGTGCTGTTTGGGGAGTATTTTTTGGAAGGGCCATCCTGCGTGACACTGCAGTGCCACTCCTAGATGGGCCAGGTGTCTGTGTCGGCCACTAGGGTCGCTTATCTTAGTCGTCACACAGCTACCTCATTGCGCCTCTTTTTTTTCTTCTTTGCGTCATGTGCTGTTTGGGGAGTATTTTTTGGAAGGGCCATCCTGCGTGACACTGCAGTGCCACTCCTAGATGGGCCAGGTGTTTGTGTCGGCCACTTGGGTCGCTTAGCTTAGTCACACAACGACTTTGGTGCAGCTCTTTTTTTCTTTGCATCATGTGCTGTTTGGGGACTATTTTTTTAAGTGCCATCCTGTCTGACACTGCAGTGCCACTCCTAGATGGGCCAGGTGTTTGTGTCGGCCACTTGTGTCGCTTAGCTTAGTCACACAGCGACCTTGGTGCTCCTCTTTTTTTCTTTGCATCATGTGCTGTTTGGGGACTATTTTTTTGAAGTGCCATCCTGCCTGACACTGCAGTGCCACTCCTAGATGGGCCAGGTGTTTGTGTCGGCCACTTGTGTCGCTTAGCTTAGCCATCCAGCGACCTCGGTGCAAATTTTAGGACTAAAAATAATATTGTGAGGTGTGAGGTATTCAGAATAGACTGAAAATTAGTGGAAATTATGGTTATTGAGGTTAATAATACTATGGGATCAAAATGACCCCCAAATTCTATGATTTAAGCTGTTTTTTAGTTTTTTTTGTAAAAAAACACCCGAATCCAAAACACACCCGAATCCGACAAAAAAAATTCGGTGAGGTTTTGCCAAAACGCGTTCAAACCCAAAACACGGCCACGGAACCGAACCCAAAACCAAAACACAAAACCCGAAAAATTTCAGGTGCACATCACTAGTTAAAACCTACATATAACTAGGGATGTGCAGGCTCGGTTTATAGGAAACTGATCTCACCCATATCTCTGGTTTTTGAGGGAATCCGATCACTGGCTCAGATTTTCCTGCCTTGCTTGGATTCCATAATGAGGCCAAACGTCATCTTCCAGCCATCAGATTATGCGTATTTTGGATTCGATATAAGTCCCTTGGCGCTGATTTGGGTGCCATTTCTCACAGGACAAAGGGGGTCATTCCGACCCATTCGCACACTGCTGTTTTTCGCAGCAGTGCAAATGGGTTGGTTCTGCACATGCACGGAGGCCGCAATGCGCAGTCGCGTCATTGCCCAGCAATGGCCGTCGCTGGGCAATGACAAGAAGAACAAAGAAAGTTATCGCTACCGCGATCGCAAGAAGATTGACAGGAGGAACGCGTTCCGGATCGTCAACTGACTGTTTTCAGGGAGTAGTGCGGCAAACGCAGGCGTGTCCAGGCATTTACAGGGCGGGTGTCTGACGTCAACTCCGGGACCTGACAGGCTGAAGACATCACAGCGGGTAAGTAACTCCAGAGCTACTCAGAAACTGCACAAAATGTTTTTGCATAGCTCGGCTGCACAAGCGTTCGCAGCCTTGCTATGCAAAAAAAAACCCTCCCCCATAGGCGGCGTCAAGTTGATCGCACGGGCAGTAAAAAGTTGTTATGTGCAATCAACTCGGAATGACCCCCAATGGACAGAGAGCATATCTACTAGACTGCCAGGGCACTATAGCAATATTTATCCTTTAGGACCTTTATTAGTAAACTGCACACAGCCCATTGTTCATCCTAAGGGCAGCATTTTTTGTTAAATGCCATTATTTTTAACCATTAGTGTAACCCTTTATTGGTGCACAATCAGTCACACTGGTGCTGTAACTGTCCTCAGTGCAGCCTACAGTTCCTAATACATGGCAGCATTAACCCATACTTGCCGATATTTCAAATCTCCTCTCCGGGAGATGCCTGCAGAAGAGAAGCAGGTGGGTGGTGATGAGGGAGGGGCCAAGCTGATTGCATCAGTAGGCTCCACCCGCCGGGAAAAGTCTGTGATTGGGCAAAATTTGAATAGGGGCGGGGCTAAAAGACGCGATTAGCATGTAATCATGTCATTAGGCTCTGTCCCTCCACTGGGTCCGTGATTTTGCTGTGTTATTCTCCCTATTCTGCCCACTTCACTAGGAAGTGGGAAGAATGTGGAAGGGGTGCCCACTCTTCCGGGGGCTGCGGGGGACTACCCGAAAACCGTGTGTCTCCCGCACAATCCGGGAGAGTAGGTAAGTATGCATTAAGCCTTGGTGCACACTGGTATTCTTTTGTCACTTGCCTACAGTGCAGCCAAGAGCTCCTAACACAGAGCAGCATTAACCCGTTACTGGTTGATGCTGGTGCTATATCTGCCCACAGTGCAGCCCGGAGCACCTAATAGTAATACTGTGCAGCATTAACCCTTTATTGGTGCACACTGGTGCCCGCAAAAGTTTTCAGTGTGCGCCACTATTTCTATAACATAAGTACAATAATTTGCAGCAGTGTGTACATAAAATAAATCTAAAAAAAAACAGAAAAGTGAGGTAGTGGACACTGTGTTGCAATAATGCTCAGTAGGTGCCGTGCCGCTATGTTAATAATACAAGCACTGTGAGAGTCACAGATTAAAGTTATTGTCATTTGTTAAAAGACAGAATACAATGTTTTCTTTTTTTTGTAAAACTTGCGGGTGTACAGGTCCAAGTCTTGCCACCAAGTTAATAATACTAGTACTGTGAGAGTCGCAGTGTGGAGTTATCAGTTGTTGAAAAAGAGAAAAAAGTGTTTTATTTTTCGTGTGTTCAGGGCCAAGCCGAGCCAACACATTGATAATATAAGCACTGTGAGAGTCACAGTGTGAAGCCATTTGTTAAAACACAGAGAAAAGTTTTTTTTTTACTTGTGCAAGTTCAGAGCCAAGCCTTGCCACTGTGTTAATCAGGGATGTGCAATAAATGGCTCAGGAGGCACTGGCTAGTACTAGAGACAGCTTTAAACACAACATATTAGCCAAAGGGTTCATGTGGGCATTATACACAGGTGCAGCAGTATATACTGCTGGAAATTTGGTGAGATATGCAGAAAACATAAACAGGGGAGGCACTGCCTCTCCTGTCATAGACTTTTTACTCCAGAGTTTTAACTCTAAAAATGATTAGAATAATACAAAAAAATATTTCTAATATATTCTATGTATTTTTCATATATTTATCTAGTCAAAAGTCTGGAGTACTGTACATGTTAGTAGGAAAGGCTCTCCCTCACTGTGCGTCACTGGTGTAAATAATATAAGCACTGTGAGTCAATATGGATCACGATCAGTCGAGCAGGAGCAGCAACCAAGTAAGAGTGCTGTGGCTGCTGCCAGGCTAAAATGAACCTTTTCCTAGAGATCCACTGTTGATAAGGATGAGTCTACTCAGTGCACACAACATTTTGACATCTGGTCAGGTCTCAAAGAATTGCCCAACATTAGTGACACCTCTACTGTGATTCAATCTGCTACAGTATCCATCCACAGAATGGTGGAGGATTATTTTTTTTTTTTAATGCAATATTTTTATTGAAGAGAAGTCGAATAAGCTGATACAAATCAAACAGGAGATGATGACTCCAAATAAATTCAAAATCACATACATGTTATCCAGTGGGGAGTAACCAAATATAGCAAAAACAGGGGAGTACATCAGCAATACCAAATATATATCGACAACAGTTTTTCTGTGTTTGAACAAAAAGTAAAGAGAAGGATAGGAAGAGAGAATCAAAGACGAAGAGAGTAAGCATGGGAGAAAGAAGGGGGAGGGGGGGATGGGAGAGTGGGAGATCATCAAAGGAGCATACAAGGTAAAGTCATGTCGTGGGAGGTGGGAGGTAGCATCCCCTAACTACAATCTGTACAATCTGTACAGCCATGGACAGTATAACACCGCTTTTGCTTAGTGGGACCTGTTTGACGTAATGTATCACACCCCGGCAGTAGAGGGCATAGTATAGATGAACCAGGGTTCCCATATCCTCCTATATTTCTCTGACCTGTCTCGTAAGGAAGCTGTAATTTTCTCCATCATGGAAATATGCCATATTTTAGCTATTAGCATGCTCCTAGGGGGGGTAGTGTTTTTTTTCCAATTTTTAGCTATCACACATCTGGCGGCATGTAGGATTTGGAGTACCAGGCTGCTCGCATGGCTGTCTAGATTGGATAAAGGTAGGCCCAGTAGGGCCGACCAAGGGCCCAAGGTTATTTGTGAACAGAAAATAGATCCAATAAGAGCTTCCACCCGAGCCCAGAACGGGCGTATTTTGGGGCATGACCACCAGATGTGTTTGAAATCTCCAATTTGGCCGCACCCACGCCAACACAATGGGGAGGACCCGGGAAAGATCCTATGCAGTGTTGCAGGGACCCGATACCATCTAGTATAGACTTTATAGGAGTTTTCCTTCACTAAGGAGGAAATTGAGGACTGGGCTACATTTTGTCTAATGATTTCCCATGAATCTTCTTCAGGGGGGGGGCCAAGGTCCTGTTCCCATTTACGTTCATGGGGAAGTATGTTCGCTGCTTTCAGAGAACGTAGTAGACCATAAAGCATAGAAATAATACCCTGCCGCATAGGAGAATAAATACAAAGACGCTCCAAAGGGGTGAGTTGGCGAATAACCTGGGGTTTGGGAAGGGAGCTTAAGAAGGAGCGAATTTGTAAATACTCGTAAAATACAGGTTGGGAGATATCATATCTGTCACACAGAGATTGTAGGGAGCGCCAGGAAGAACCTTCTATAAAATCAAACACCAGTCCCGGACGCGGGTTCAGGTGAAGCCACGAATGCGACCGTAGGGTGGAACCAGGGGAGAAATCCTAATTATCCCAAATGGAAGTGATGGGTGATGGGAAAGTGGATAGACCATAATGCCGAATGCAGAAAAACCACAGGGAGCAGGTGAATTTTGTGGAGGGGGCACACGTTTGTATCGTCCGTAGTGGCTTGACCTGCGTGAGTAGGGAAACCAAAGTGGAGACCCCGGCCGCCAAACGCTCAATTCGAATCCAGGGTAGATGGGGCGCTGGAGAGAACCAAGCGAGAGCCTGGCTCAGGTGAGTTGCATGATAATATTTATGGATGTCCGGCAATCCTCTGCCTCCAGCTAGTGGGTCACGCACCAGAGTGGAGGTCCTGATTCTAGGAGGTTTACCAGACCATACAAATTTTAGAAAGAGTCTCTGCATTCGACATAAAGCCTCAGCGGGGATGCATACGGGAATTGTTTGAATCAGATACAAAAGCCTGGGTAGGATGTTCATCTTTACTGAGACAATCCGTCCAAACCAGGCTATAATCTGCTTGTCCCAAGCACGGAGGTCCGACTCTATACACTTAAAAAGGGCTGGAAAATATTCAGAGTATAGAGAGTCGTAGGAATTTGTGATGAACACGCCTAAGTACCTGATTTTCTTGGAGCGCCAAGCAAAATTAAAGTTAGCAGCTAGGAGAGACCTGGTATCCTCATTAAGATGCAAAGGGAGGGCCTCCGATTTGGAATAATTAATACGATATCCCGAGTAATGAGAGTATAACGATAGGGTTTTGAATAGGTTAGGGTTAGATATATTGGGGGAGGAAAGAGTTAACAGAACATCGTCTGCGAATAATGACAATTTGAACTCCTCATCACCAACAGAGATACCCTTAATATCGGGGTTGGCCCTAACCATAGACGCCAAAGGTTCGATAGTCATAGCAAAAATTAGTGGCGACAGGGGACATCCCTGACGTGTACCGTTGTTGATGTGGAAGAGGGGAGAGTCCTTGCCATTAACCCGAACTCTAGCGGAGGGTTTGGAGTAGAGTGCCTGAATACCCTGAAGTAGGCTTCCTCCCAGGCCGAACCTACGCAGGGTGGCGAACATGAAGGGCCAAAGTATTTTATCAAAAGCCTTCTCTGCATCGAGCGAGAGAAGGATAGAAGGTAATCTAGCTTTGTTAATAAGATGGACTAAGTTAATAGTTCTGCGGGTATTGTCTCTAGCTTGTCGGCCTGGGATGAAGCCCACCTGGTCAGCGTGTATCAAACGCGGGAGAACCGAGTTTAATCTCAAGGCTAGGATTTTGGCAAAGAGTTTAATATCGTTATTTAGTAAAGAGATGGGGCGGTAACTAGCACAGGAGTTGGGGTTCTTCCCAGGTTTATGGATTAAGACTATTCGTGCCTCCAATGTACGGGGCGACAGAGGATTACCTCTGAGGAATCCATTGAAGAGCCTACAGAGGTGGGGCAATAGAATCCCCTTGAATTTCTTGTAATACATAATTGACATCCCATCAGGTCCAGGGGCCTTACCTGATTTCTGAGTTTTAAGTGCATTATCTATTTCCTCGATAGTTATCTCTGAGCCTAACTGAGACACTGTCGAGTCACTCAGTGACGGTAGGTTACATTTATCTAAGAGGGATTCAATCCCCTCATTAAATCTCGGTAATGATGAGGGAGCCGCTTCCACGTTATATAATAATTTATAAAATTCCTCAAATTCACCCAGAATGCGGTCAGGGTCATGAGTTAAAGTTCCCTGTTTGGTGCGGATAGATAGGATATTTTTGGAAGAAATCTGAGCCCTCAACTTTCTAGCTAGAAGTTTATCTGCTTTATCCCCTTTTTCATAGTAAATCTGGTTAAGACGTCTAAGGCATTGTTCAGTCTTGTGAGATAACAGCCTATTAAGTTCACCCCTAACTTTAAGTAGCTTTTCTAAATCAGCAGAGTGGAGAGAGGACTTATGAACTTCCTCCAGATGGTGGAGTTGATCAGTCAACTCTAGGATCTTTTGGGAGCGCTGTTTAGTGAGCCTGGCCGCGATCTGAATAAAGTGGCCCCGGAGGACCGCTTTATGCGCCTCCCACAGGGTCATGTCAGATATACCAGGAGTTTGATTCTCAGTAAAATAATCGGTTAATGCCTGAGTAGTTTGCAGCGGCACTTCAGACTGTTGGAGAAGGGCATCATTAAGGGCAAGGAGGGGGGGGGGGAGAAAGTGCGTGCCAACCCAGACAGAGTCAAAGATATCGGGGCGTGGTCGGACCACGTAATTGGGTGAATACAGCATTTCAGGATTCTAGAGGTCAGGTCCCTCCCAACCATGATCATATCGATTCTAGTGTATAGATTGTGAACTGGGGAGAAAAATGTGTAATCTCTAACTAAAGGGTCGACAACCCTCCAGGAATCAAATAGTAGGTGGTTTTTGAGTAGTGACTGCAAGGCTCTGGAGTTGCGAGTACTTGTGTGGGACTGGGATAATGGGAGGGAGTGGGAGCGATCAAGACTATGATGGAGTATAGTGTTAAAATCTCCTGCCATTAAAATGTCGCCTTTCCTACATTGGGCGATTTTAGAGTCTAAGGAGGCAAAAAACGAGGCCTGATTAACATTGGGGGCGTAGACATTAACCATAGTGATGGGAACATTGTTAAGCTTGCCCACTATAATAAGAAACCTACCGCGGTTGTCCTTAATGATTTTTTCCGGTTCTAAGTGTAAATGGGCGAGAATCCATATGGCGACCCCTCTTTTCTTCTGGGTGTGGTCACAGGCGTGTATGGCGTCAGGGTGGCGTCTAGAACGTAGTTCAGGGTGGGAAGTACCTCTAAAGTGCGTCTCTTGGAGGAATACCAGGTCTCCCCCCACCTGTTTCAGAAAAAGAAATAATTTGGTCCTCTTTTGGGGACTATTGAGACCCTTCACATTATAGGATATTACGTTAACAGACATGGCATTACAAGTAGAAGCAGCACATGAATGGCCCTAAGGGCCCATGGTTGGTCTCCCTGGGGAACGAGGGGAGAAGGGGGGGTAGGAAGCAGAAGGAGAAGAAAAAGAGGAGAAAAGAAACATCGAAAACAATGCAAAATGAACATGTATAACTTACCGAGCCAAAGACCCATTGTACGCTTCGTACGGGTCCATATGTTTGAGCTCCCGTATGGGGTATCAAGGGAGAGGAATTCTCCCTTGTGCTCAAAACCGACTATAATGGCTCGGTGGAGGGCACGGCTCCGAACACCTAGGGGCCCACCAACTAATCAGGGGTGGCGACCAAGGGGGTCGTAGCATCAAATAACCGTAATGAACCACCTAAGAATCTGATAAACAGAAAGAACATATGCTCAATTATATAAGCTCAGTATGCAAAGGAACTTTTAAACCTCTAAACTAGTATGCACAACAGTAGAAGATGACATGTAGCAACCCATCAGTGCAGCTGTGAGGGAACGTTCACGAAGGGTCATGTCTTGCAGAGGTTCTCGCCGGGATTGTCGACCAAAGGCGTCGAGGCGCTCGCTGTGGGAGGGGTGAATTTGGAGTGCGTCGGAGATCTGGTGCATCCTGCGGGGAGGAAGGTTTATCGGACTCCGGGGGGGGGGTAGGTTAGGTCTCAGAAGAAGCCGATGAGCCTCCTCCTTGGATCGTGCCAGCAGTCTCTTCCCATCGAGCTGCACAATTAGGGCGAAGGGATAACCCCATCTGTAGCGGATTTGATTATCCCTGAGGATTTGGGTGTACTCCCTCAGATCAAAGCGCCTCTTAAGAGTAGTAGGGGATAAGTCCTGAAACACCATTAGCTTATGCGATTCAAACAGACACAAGTCCTTGTTCCGGGCCGCCGTCAAAATTCTGTCCTTAGTTTTGAAGTAGTGACAGCGTAAAACTACGTCTCTTGGAGGGGACGAAGTTGAGGGCTTTTGGCGTAGGGAGCGATGAGCCCTGTCTAGGAGAAACTGCTCACGCGGGACATCCGGCAGGAGGTGTTGAAAGAACCGGAGGAGGAAATCTTCCAGTTGTGCTGGTTCCACCGACTCTGGGATATGTTTAATACGCAAGTTATTACGTCACGCGCGGTTATCTGCATCCTCCTGTTGGTCTTGGAGTAGATAGATATCTTCCTGCATAACATGGACCGAATGTTCTAGTTCCTGCTGGAAGGTTATGACTTCATCAATTTTCTGTTCAACATCATTAGTGCGGGCCCCAAGATCCGATATCTCCGCCTTGAGGCCGGAGATGGCTTTATGGATCTCCGAGTGGAAAGCCTGTTTCAACGATTTCATCTCCGTTAGGATGGAGGAGATGCAATCTTTCATGGAGGGGTCTATGACAGGCGAGTCTTCCTCAGATTCCGAAACTGGGGCAGGAGGGGGGGCGGCTGGTAATTTAGTTGCACTAGACTTCATCTTAGAAATAAAGGAAGATATTTCCGCAGAGGATGTAGCTTTCTTGGACTTGGACTTAGGCATGTTAGGCATGTTGTGTGACAGTCCCGGCAAAAGAAGGGGTCATAGGGCAGAACTGAGCAATAGCATAAATAGTTAGTGATCCATCACGAGATGAGAAATGAGAATAGGCATAGGCATAAGCACAAGAACAAGACCCCCAGGGTCGCGCCCGCCGGCATTCAGCAGCACATGCCCCTGCTCAATAGTATCACAGAAGGCTGGGGTATAATGCAGGCGTAGTCGTAGGCAATGGCCAGGAGATGGCGCCCCCGAACTGTAGATTATAATACAGAAAAGGCCAGAACAGTAGTGAAATATCAGAAAATCCCAGCAGACTGTATTAAGATTCAATACTGAGGGGAAGTGGGGGGTTTGAGCATATAGAGCCCCTGTAGGGAGAGGTGGGGGCACCCCCCTGAGCCCAGCTTAACACCAAGGCAGGGAAGGAGAGGAGGTGCCAGCATTTGTGAGGGTCAAGATGGCCGCAGCCAGGGCCTGCAAAGGGTACTTTGTCTTCCTGGGGCCGTGGAAGGGGTTCCCCAGCATGGGGCTCGCAGGTCAGGGGCCACCTAGCAAGTCACGTTGGAGGAGGTCAGAGGGCCGTAGAGCCGTCCCGTTTTGGGTGTGGAGCTCACGAATGGGGTCTGCAGCAAACTCGAGCCCCCGGTGCTGAGCTGGAAGCCGCAGCGGGCAGGGTATCGTGGGAGGCCGCGCCGGACCGTCTTGTGAAGCCGCTACTCCAGGTGATAATAATAATGCCCCCGGGAAGAGACAGGTGACGGCAGGGCTGGGACCGAGGACCATCCCCAGGCGGAAGGTTGCAGTGGAGCTGTGTTCCCTTTTCGGTGGAGGATTATTTTAATGACGGTGTACAAATGAGAATGTCAGACAGTCCCTTTGACTATTGGGAGGAAAAAAGGAAATTTGGAGTCCATTATACAAACTTTCTACCTTTACTTAGACTTGCTACCTTTAGTGTTTTCAGCACAGCTGTGAACCTTGTGAGCAATTGGCGTATGAGGCTACTTCCACAATATGTGGAAAGATGATGTTCATAAAAATTAACTAAAATTTCCATGAGGAAGACCTTACCTGCCAATTATGGCAAAGTACAGAGACTTCTGTAACAGTGGATTCCAGCGGGGATGAGTTAATATTATGTGGTGATGATGATGATGATGTTAACACTGGTGAGGAGGAGGATAAAGATGACATCTTCCAACTGTAGAAAAGAGAACATTAACACAACAACAGTGTTGGCTGCCTTAAGCCCTAAGTAGGTTGCTTTGTGGGGGCCCAAACAAAGCAAGCACTTCAACCACAAAAGTGTCAGTCCTTGTCACTGAAGTGCTTGGTTTGTTAAACTGTGCATGACAGCAAGAACTGCAATCTGCAACCAGTCTGACATGCACTATCCCTTATTGCCTGAGGCTTGGATCAGCTCCCACAATGGTACTCTAGTGTAGTTGTTGATAAGCAGCTTTAAAACCATTAAAGTCAAGTACCCATACACTGTATGTGTCATTTGTTTATAACATTATACATCTTGCATAGAGTATTGGGTAGGTTTACTCTTGAATGAACCTCATGTTTTAAATATCTTGGTATTTGGGTCTTTATCAATCCAACTGATCATGCGTTAAATGTCCACTCAACTTTTTGAAGGATAAAATCCACATATGGCTGATGCTCCTGCTTTCTGTAACAGCGTGGATTAACCTAATAAAGATGGTGGTTCACCATAAACTCATACTTTTTAAAGCATACTATATCTGCATTCTTCAGTTGTATGCCCATTGTTGTACCAACTTTGCACCTATATTCATGATATGTTCTGTTGTATATAATTTAATTACTCTGTAGTTGAATTGTATTCGTGAAGTCAACTGAAAAATGGAAATAATGAAAATATTAGCACAAAGAAAGTATTAATTAATGTATCATTCCAATAGTTTACAGATTATTTCATTAGTTTACAGATTTTTTATGGCAGGAATGCCATAAAAATTGTGTGTGACTGACAGAACAGGCAAGTCCCCCTGTGGTCAAATCTGTCTATAATGTGGGTGGAGCTACAGTAGGGGTGGGGCATTAATTGGTATATAAACCATTTTAAAAGTTTGGGCTGTGTGGGGTTGGTGTTATTATAACATGTCCATCTATTATGTATATTATATAATACCCTAGCCCTACCTCAGCCTCCTTAGTATGATACATAAATAGCTCCACTTCACTTACACACATACACACACACACACACACACACAGTCACACAAATGAGTATCCGGATCCGGTCGGAATGCTGATGCCAAAATCCTGACACTGCTTCAAATACCTACACCGCGATACTGACATGGATTTCAATGCCGGCACCAGAATTGCGAACACCGGGATCCAGAATGCAAGTATGTTGGGGCTGCTGAGGTTTCTGGCAGCGGAAGGGGGTAGATTGCAGGGAAGGGAGGGTTAAGTTTATTCTGCAGGGTGGAGGGAGTTAGGGTTAGGCACCATCAGGCATGGTTAATTTATGGATAGGGAGGATTAGGATTAGGGGGGTTGGGGATTAGTGTTAGAATACTTACCTAACTGGATCCTGCATGTTGGGATGCCGCTGTCAGTATTCGGACCACCGGCATCCCAAGCGCTGGCATCCCAATACAATCCCCACACATATATACCAAACACCTCCCTCTCACACACATATACCCAGTCCTGCCTCAGTCATCTAACACTCACACACATATACCCCAGCCACTTACCTCCCACACATACAGTATATGCTCCTGCCACAGCCACCTCCCTATCACACATATAATTCCCTAGCCCTGCCTCAGCCACCGCAGTAGGATACATACTGTAAATATCTCATGGCAACTCCACCTCACACACATACACACATGTATACACAAACCATCTCCCTCTCATACACATATAACTAGGGCTATTCCTAGACAATTTTGCTCCCAGTGCGAGCATTAAAAAAGTGTCCCCATAGACATTCAAATGTGACCCCCACCATAGCCAGAAAAAAATCCTTTTTTGTTCATACCTGCAGTGCGCATGCACCAGTTGAGGAGGCATGACCTCACTAAGATAGGTGTGGCCTCCCAGGAAAAGACTACCTTACACCCCACTTTTTGACCCTGCAACAACAGACCTCGGCCACCACAGGAAAAAAATATTCCACCATATAAAACCCCACACAGTAATGCCCCTTGCACCATATTTTGCCTCCTGCACCATATTATGCCATACACCACAATGCACATCATACATTATGACCTACAGTAAAGCTTTTAATTACTTTTAAATTACCTACCTGTTGCCAGGGATTTCATGATCTGGGTGTCATGCTCATTTCCAGGGGTTTCACACACTGCGTGTCATGCTCGTTGCCAGGGGTTTCATGCACTGGGTGTATTGCCAGGGGTTTTACGTGCCGTGTGTCATGCTTGTTGCCAGGTGTTTCACATGCTGGGTGTCATGATTTTTGCCATGAGTTTCATGTGCTGGGTGTCATGCTCATTGCCAGGGTTTCATGTGCTGGGTGTTATGTTTGTTGCCAGGGGTTTCATGCTCTGTGAGCCATGCTCATTGCCGAGGGTAATTCTCTTTGCCAAGGGGGTGTATACAGTATATTTGCTGGCAGGCACTAGCCCGCTCCCCCTCCTCCCTCTTCACTAGTATTCAACTCGGGTTAGCGGAGTTTCACATAATTACATTGTTGAATCGTGATGTCACAACGCAACCACATCATTCCATGAAACTCTGCCCCTTGAGCAGAGCACTTGGGTAGAGGGAGGAGGGGTAGAAGAAAGGAGACACAAATTGCCACAGTGGGTACCCCATGCGATTGCATGGCTCACCGGTTGCAAGAAGCAGCACTGCAAATAACCAGACCTACCCTTGTCATGTCACTCTCACACATTTACCCCAGCCCTGTCCCCTCCACCTCCCTCTCACATATACAGTACATATACCCTAACCCTGCCTCACTGCTATCATCTTGAGATTCCCAGTGAGCTAGTTGGTCTGCCTTGAACCTGCAGACTTAATGTTGCATTATCTCTGACTTCTGCTAAACATGATGCTTCCTTATATTTGTTAGTCCACATTGTTGGTTGTTTTGTCCCCTACATGTTGTTGGCCATTTTGTTGAGCACATTTCTATACAGTTATACACTTATCCAGAGATGGGTCCCCTCTCTGTCTGGGCCAAGGACAACAGTCCCGGCAGTCCCCCTACCTGATGGGCACCCTGCTAGTCACTGCCAGCAATAAACATGTAATACTTACTCCTGGGACTAAGCCACATTATTAGACTTGTTAATCTTTTAGCAAAATGTCCCTCATACTGTACAGCAATAACAAACTGTAACCACCTATAATTTTACAAGATATAAATGTTTTGGTAGGCTTTTTATTTGAACTTTACTACAATAAAGGGTGGAAGGTGGGGTTATTGCTGAAACAGTGAAAACAAAAACCCAGCCTCTCTCACACCCTCTTGCCCTGTCATGTATCTCATCCTTTCTCATGCTGTCTGTCTTGTTTTTGCTTATCTGCACTTATGACACAACCTCACCCCACACTTTCTAATGTAAAATAGCTGCTGAAAACAGGGGGTGTGGTATAGCTCATAGACAGTTAAAAGATAGACAGTCATTAGTTAGACACTATATGGTCGACAGTCAAAAGTCAGACTGGGTCAAAAGTCAGACAGTCAAAAGTCAGACAGGGTCAAAAGTCAGACAGTCAAATGTCAGACAGTCAAAAGTCAGACAGGGTCAAAAGTCAGACAGTCAAAAGTCAGACAGGGTCAAAAGTCAGACAGTCAAAAGTCAGACAGGGTCATAAGTCAGACACACAAAAAAAAAATATTTTTTTGTGTTTTTAAACATTTTTAACCCAAAATTGGTGAAATTTGTCTGCTCGCCACGCTTCGGGCTCGGTGTCTCATTCCGCTCCGCTTCGCTCAGCACAACTTTACTAAAAGGTAATAGTTTGTGTGACATGGATAGTAAATGAGGCAAAAGTTGTAAAAAACAGAAAAATCAAACATTTTTTGTGTGTCTGAATTTTGACCCTGTCTGACTTTTGACTGTCTGACTTTTGACCCTGTCTGACTTTTGACTGTCTGACTTTTGACCCTGTCTGACTTTTGACTGTCTGACTTTTGACCCTGTCTGACTTTTGACTGTCTGACTTTTGACCTTGTCTGACTTTTGACTAGAGATGAGCGCCTGAAATTTTTCGGGTTTTGTGTTTTGGTTTTGGGTTCGGTTCCGCGGCCGTGTTTTGGGTTCGAACGCGTTTTGGCAAAACCTCACCGAATTTTTTTTGTCGGATTCGGGTGTGTTTTGGATTCGGGTGTTTTTTTCAAAAAACACTAAAAAACAGCTTAAATCATAGAATTTGGGGGTCATTTTGATCCCAAAGTATTATTAACCTCAAAAACCATAATTTACACTCATTTTCAGTCTATTCTGAATACCTCACACCTCACAATATTATTTTTAGTCCTAAAATTTGCACCGAGGTCGCTGTGTGAGTAAGATAAGCGACCCTAGTGGCCGACACAAACACCGGGCCCATCTAGGAGTGGCACTGCAGTGTCACGCAGGATGTCCCTTCCAAAAAACCCTCCCCAAACAGCACATGACGCAAAGAAAAAAAGAGGCGCAATGAGGTAGCTGTGTGAGTAAGATTAGCGACCCTAGTGGCCGACACAAACACCGGGCCCATCTAGGAGTGGCACTGCAGTGTCACGCAGGATGTCCCTTCCAAAAAACCCTCCCCAAACAGCACATGACGCAAAGAAAAAAAGAGGCGCAATGAGGTAGCTGACTGTGTGAGTAAGATTAGCGACCCTAGTGGCCGACACAAACACCGGGCCCATCTAGGAGTGGCACTGCAGTGTCACGCAGGGTGTCCCTTCCAAAAAACCCTCCCCAATCAGCACATGATGCAAAGAAAAAGAAAAGAAAAAAGAGGTGCAAGATGGAATTGTCCTTGGGCCCTCCCACCCACCCTTATGTTGTATAAACAAAACAGGACATGCACACTTTAACCAACCCATCATTTCAGTGACAGGGTCTGCCACACGACTGTGACTGATATGACGGGTTGGTTTGGACCCCCCCCCAAAAAAGAAGCAATTAATCTCTCCTTGCACAAACTGGCTCTACAGAGGCAAGATGTCCACCTCATCTTCGATATATCACCGTGTACATCCCCCTCCTCACAGATTATCAATTCGTCCCCACTGGAATCCACCATCTCAGCTCCCTGTGTACTTTGTGGAGGCAATTGCTGCTGGTCAATGTCTCCGCGGAGGAATTGATTATAATTCATTTTAATGAACATCATCTTCTCCACATTTTCTGGATGTAACCTCGTACGCCGATTGCTGACAAGGTGAGCGGCGGCACTAAACACTCTTTCGGAGTACACACTTGTGGGAGGGCAACTTAGGTAGAATAAAGCCAGTTTGTGCAAGGGCCTCCAAATTGCCTCTTTTTCCTGCCAGTATAAGTACGGACTGTGTGACGTGCCTACTTGGATGCGGTCACTCATATAATCCTCCACCATTCTATCAATGTTGAGAGAATCATATGCAGTGACAGTAGACGACATGTCCGTAATCGTTGTCAGGTCCTTCAGTCCGGACCAGATGTCAGCATCAGCAGTCGCTCCAGACTGCCCTGCATCACCGCCAGCGGGTGGGCTCGGAATTCTGAGCCTTTTCCTCGCACCCCCAGTTGCGGGAGAATGTGAAGGAGGAGATGTTGACAGGTCGCGTTCCGCTTGACTTGACAATTTTGTCACCAGCAGGTCTTTCAACCCCAGCAGACCTGTGTCTGCCGGAAAGAGAGATCCAAGGTAGGCTTTAAATCTAGGATCGAGCACGGTGGCCAAAATGTAGTGCTCTGATTTCAACAGATTGACCACCCGTGAATCCTTGTTAAGCGAATTAAGGGCTGCATCCACAAGTCCCACATGCCTAGCGGAATCGCTCCCTTTTAGCTCCTTCTTCAATGCCTCCAGCTTCTTCTGCAAAAGCCTGATGAGGGGAATGACCTGACTCAGGCTGGCAGTGTCTGAACTGACTTCACGTGTGGCAAGTTCAAAGGGCATCAGAACCTTGCACAACGTTGAAATCATTCTCCACTGCACTTGAGACAGGTGCATTCCACCTACTATATCGTGCTCAATTGTATAGGCTTGAATGGCCTTTTGCTGCTCCTCCAACCTCTGAAGCATATAGAGGGTTGAATTCCACCTCGTTACCACTTCTTGCTTCAGATGATGGCAGGGCAGGTTCAGTAGTTTTTGGTGGTGCTCCAGTCTTCTGTACGTGGTGCCTGTACGCCGAAAGTGTCCCGCAATTTTTCTGGGCACCGACAGCATCTCTTGCACGCCCCTGTCGTTTTTTAAAAAATTCTGCACCACCAAATTCAAGGTACTGTATGTGCAAAACATGGGACGTGCTGGAATTTGCCCATATTTAATGCACACACAATATTGCTGGCGTTGTCCGATGCCACAAATCCACAGGAGAGTCCAATTGGGGTAAGCCATTCCGCAATGATCTTCCTCAGTTGCCGTAAGAGGTTTTCAGCTGTGTGCGTATTCTGGAAAGCAGTGATACAAAGCGTAGCCTGCCTAGGAAAGAGTTGGCGTTTGCGAGATGCTGCTACTGGTGCCGCCGCTGCTGTTCTTGCGGCGGGAGTCCATACATCTACCCAGTGGGCTGTCACAGTCATATAGTCCTGACCCTGCCCTGCTCCACTTTTCCACATGTCCGTGGTTAAGTGGACATTGGGTACAACTGCATTTTTTAGGACACTGGTGAGTCTTTTTCTGACGTCCGTGTACATTCTCGGTATCGCCTGCCTAGAGAAGTGGAACCTAGATGGTATTTGGTAACGGGGGCACACTGCCTCAATAAATTGTCTAGTTCCCTGTGAACTAACGGCGGATACCGGACGCACGTCTAACACCAACATAGTTGTCAAGGACTCAGTTATCCGCTTTGCAGTAGGATGACTGCTGTGATATTTCATCTTCCTCGCAAAGGACTGTTGAACAGTCAATTGCTTACTGGAAGTAGTACAAGTGGGCTTACGACTTCCCCTCTGGGATGACCATCGACTCCCAGCGGCAACAACAGCAGCGCCAGCAGCAGTAGGCGTTACACGCAAGGATGCATCGGAGGAATCCCAGGCAGGAGAGGACTCGTCAGAATTGCCAGTGACATGGCCTGCAGGACTATTGGCATTCCTGGGGAAGGAGGAAATTGACACTGAGGGAGTTGGTGGGGTGGTTTGCGTGAGCTTGGTTACAAGAGGAAGGGATTTACTGGTCAGTGGACTGCTTCCGCTGTCACCCAAAGTTTTTGAACTTGTCACTGACTTATTATGAATGCGCTGCAGGTGACGTATAAGGGAGGATGTTCCGAGGTGGTTAACGTCCTTACCCCTACTTATTACAGCTTGACAAAGGGAACACACGGCTTGACACCTGTTGTCCGCATTTCTGGTGAAATACCTCCACACCGAAGAGCTGATTTTTTTGGTATTTTCCATCCTCATCCTGGTGTACTTCAACACTGACATCTTCAATCTGACTATCAGGAACTGGACTGCGGGTGCTCCTTCCAGCACTTGCAGGGGGCGTGCAAATGGTGGAAGGCGCATGCTCTTCACGTCCAGTGTTGGGAAGGTCAGGCATCGCAACCGACACAATTGGACTCTCCTTGTGGATTTGGGATTTCGAAGAATGCACAGTTCTTTGCTGTGCTGCTTTTGCCAGCTTGAGTCTTTTCATTTTTCTAGCGAGAGGCTGAGTGCTTCCATCCTCATGTGAAGCTGAACCACTAGCCATGAACATAGGCCAGGGCCTCAGCCGTTCCTTGCCACTCCGTGTGGTAAATGGCATATTGGCAAGTTTACGCTTCTCCTCCGACAATTTTATTTTAGGTTTTGGGGTCCTTTTTTTACTGATATTTGGTGTTTTGGATTTGACATGCTCTGTACTATGACATTGGGCATCGGCCTTGGCAGACGACGTTGCTGGCATTTCATCGTCTCGGCCATGACTAGTGGCAGCAGCTTCAGCACGAGGTGGAAGTGGATCTTGATCTTTCCCTAATTTTGGAACCTCAACATTTTTGTTCTCCATATTTTAATAGGCACAACTAAAAGGCACCTCAGGTAAACAATGGAGATGGATGGATTGGATACTAGTATACAATTATGGACGGGCTGCCGAGTGCCGACACAGAGGTAGCCACAGCCGTGAACTACCGCACTGTACTGTGTCTGCTGCTAATATATAGACTGGTTGATAAAGAGATAGTATACTCGTAACTAGTATGTATGTATAAAGAAAGAAAAAAAAACCACGGTTAGGTGGTATATACAATTATGGATGGGCTGCCGAGTGCCGACACAGAGGTAGCCACAGCCGTGAACTACCGCACTGTACTGTGTCTGCTGCTAATATATAGACTGGTTGATAAAGAGATAGTATACTCGTAACTAGTATGTATGTATAAAGAAAGAAAAAAAAACCACGGTTAGGTGGTATATACAATTATGGACGGGCTGCCGAGTGCCGACACAGAGGTAGCCACAGCCGTGAACTACCGCACTGTACTGTGTCTGCTGCTAATATAGACTGGTTGATAAAGAGATAGTATACTCGTAACTAGTATGTATGTATAAAGAAAGAAAAAAAAACCACGGTTAGGTGGTATATACAATTATGGACGGGCTGCCGAGTGCCGACACAGAGGTAGCCACAGCCGTGAACTACCGCACTGTACTGTGTCTGCTGCTAATATAGACTGGTTGATAAAGAGATAGTATACTCGTAACTAGTATGTATGTATAAAGAAAGAAAAAAAAACCACGGTTAGGTGGTATATACAATTATGGACGGGCTGCCGAGTGCCGACACAGAGGTAGCCACAGCCGTGAACTACCGCACTGTACTGTGTCTGCTGCTAATATATAGACTGGTTGATAAAGAGATAGTATACTCGTAACTAGTATGTATGTATAAAGAAAGAAAAAAAAACAAACCACGGTTAGGTGGTATATACAATTATGGACGGGCTGCCGAGTGCCGACACAGAGGTAGCCACAGCCGTGAACTACCGCACTGTACTGTGTCTGCTGCTAATATATAGACTGGTTGATAAAGAGATAGTATACTCGTAACTAGTATGTATGTATAAAGAAAGAAAAAAAAACCACGGTTAGGTGGTATATACAATTATGGACGGGCTGCCGAGTGCCGACACAGAGGTAGCCACAGCCGTGAACTACCGCACTGTACTGTGTCTGCTGCTAATATATAGACTGGTTGATAAAGAGATAGTATACTCGTAACTAGTATGTATGTATAAAGAAAGAAAAAAAAACCACGGTTAGGTGGTATATACAATTATGGACGGGCTGCCGAGTGCCGACACAGAGGTAGCCACAGCCATGAACTACCGCACTGTACTGTGTCTGCTGCTAATATAGACTGGTTGATAAAGAGATAGTATACTCGTAACTAGTATGTATGTATAAAGAAAGAAAAAAAAACCACGGTTAGGTGGTATATACAATTATGGACGGGCTGCCGAGTGCCGACACAGAGGTAGCCACAGCCGTGAACTACCGCACTGTACTGTGTCTGCTGCTAATATAGACTGGTTGATAAAGAGATAGTATACTCGTAACTAGTATGTATGTATAAAGAAAGAAAAAAAAACCACGGTTAGGTGGTATATACAATTATGGACGGGCTGCCGAGTGCCGACACAGAGGTAGCCACAGCCGTGAACTACCGCACTGTACTGTGTCTGCTGCTAATATATAGACTGGTTGATAAAGAGATAGTATACTCGTAACTAGTATGTATGTATAAAGAAAGAAAAAAAAACCACGGTTAGGTGGTATATACAATTATGGACGGGCTGCCGAGTGCCGACACAGAGGTAGCCACAGCCGTGAACTACCGCACTGTACTGTGTCTGCTGCTAATATAGACTGGTTGATAAAGAGATAGTATACTCGTAACTAGTATGTATGTATAAAGAAAGAAAAAAAAACCACGGTTAGGTGGTATATACAATTATGGACGGGCTGCCGAGTGCCGACACAGAGGTAGCCACAGCCGTGAACTACCGCACTGTACTGTGTCTGCTGCTAATATAGACTGGTTGATAAAGAGATAGTATACTACTAATATTATATATACTGGTGGTCAGGTCACTGGTCACTAGTCACACTGGCAGTGGCACTCCTGCAGCAAAAGTGTGCACTGTTTAATTTTAATATAATATTATGTACTCCTGGCTCCTGCTATAACCTATAACTGGCACTGCAGTAGTGCTCCCCAGTCTCCCCCACAATTATAAGCTGTGTGAGCTGAGCAGTCAGACAGATATATAATATATATAGATGATGCAGCACACTGGCCTGAGCCTGAGCAGTGCACACAGATATGGTATGTGACTGACTGAGTCACTGTGTGTATCGCTTTTTTCAGGCAGAGAACGGATATATTAAATAAACTGCACTGTGTGTCTGGTGGTCACTCACTATATAATATATTATGTACTCCTGGCTCCTGCTATAACCTATAACTGGCACTGCAGTAGTGCTCCCCAGTCTCCCCCACAATTATAAGCTGTGTGAGCTGAGCAGTCAGACAGATATATATAATATTATATATAGATAATAGATGATGCAGCACACTGGCCTGAGCCTGAGCAGTGCACACAGATATGGTATGTGACTGAGTCACTGTGTGCTGTGTATCGCTTTTTTCAGGCAGAGAACGGATTATAAATAAAACTGGTGGTCACTATCAGCAAAACTCTGCACTGTACTGAGTACTCCTAATGCTCCCCAAAATTAGTAAATCAAGTGTCTCTCTAATCTATTCTAAACGGAGAGGACGCCAGCCACGTCCTCTCCCTATCAATCTCAATGCACGTGTGAAAATGGCGGCGACGCGCGGCTCCTTATATAGAATCCGAGTCTCGCGATAGAATCCGAGCCTCGCGAGAATCCGACAGCGTCATGATGACGTTCGGGCGCGCTCGGGTTAACCGAGCAAGGCGGGAAGATCCGAGTCGCTCGGACCCGTGAAAAAAAACATGAAGTTCTGACGGGTTCGGATTCAGAGAAACCGAACCCGCTCATCTCTACTTTTGACCTTGTCTGACTTTTGACCCTGTCTGACTTTTGACTGTCGACCATATAGTGTCTAACTAATGACTGTCTATCTTTTAACTATCTGTCTATAGACAGGAACCCGAAAACAGGAAGGAGTTGCTTATGTGCATTGCAAAATATGCAAAATCCAAAACTGAGCTGTAACTTGGTTTGACTCAGTACCACGAATACCAGCACTATCGCATTTAGACAAATCTAAACTGCTCATCTCTATTAAGTATATAACATTATAGGAAAGCTTCATTAATAAAAAAAATTCATATAATAAACAATGTTCAAATTCAATAATGTATTAACGGTATTATTAGTTTTTCAATTTACTGATAGCTGTACTTTCTTTTCCTTTTATTATTGAAAAATACCATTAATTATGCTTCCATATAATATGGGTTTCAATACAGTAGTCAATGGGGTCAATTCTATACAGTGACAGTTGAATAGCGCCGGGAGTTAGCTCCTGGCACTATTCAATACAGCACCAAGTGACACCAATTGTCGGGAATTCTTCTCTCACCCCTGGGGGGTGAGAGGATATCCGACAAAAGTGCTGCCACGCGGCCGGCGCAAGGCTGACTCTGTCGGGAATCAGCATCGCGGTGGGGAGTTAAGTCGGAGAATGCCCGTTCTCCCGACAATTCAACCTGTTAAGTTGGCGAGAATGGGCCTTCACCGACTTAACATGAGCTGAACTGAATAGCGACGGGAGCTAACTCCTGGCGCTATTCAACTGTCGCTGAATTGAATCAACCCCAGTGTTTGCTTTTAAGGCTAAGTTTACATTTACCAAAGGTAAGAAATATCTACAGAGCCTTTATGTAATAGCTTGCATAAGCAAACGCAGCGGGGCCCTTCTCTTGGCAAGTGGCTCAAAATATACAATAGCAATAGTATATAATACGATTACTAGAGCTGCAGCCACAACATGTAGTATAAGGGACTGAGCAGAGCTGCTGCACATGCCCAGTGGTAGCAGCTTCTTCTACAAAGTTTGCTATGTGTGTGGATCTGAGTGCACTGGACCAGAGAGTATCTGCCAAGAAGAAGAGTTACTAGGTTCTTCTACCGTTCCTGAAGTCACCCGCATTTGCTCCAATGTTCTGCAGAGTGGGAGATTGTTGACTTCATTTGGAAACCCCCCTCTAGAAATCCTGCGTTTGCCACTGGCTTGTGAGTTGCAGCAACTTGTGCGATTGGCTTTTACTTACTGCATGTAGTGTATCCTCTGATTATAGGCTTACTCCACTCTTTTATATCACCACTATCCTTTCTTATGCCTGGGCAGTTTATTTAACAATGATGACATCCAATATTACTAAGCAAATTGATAAATACTGCTGCTATGGAAAAACTCTGATGAACACATTGATGTTCTAGTTTTGCTCCTAACCTGTATATATACATTTAACAGAAAAAAACAAAAGATTAATCAGCATGTTTACAGGTCAATCTGATTAATATGTTGAATGCAGTATGTTACTGGACCTTAGCCATAATCACAATAACCAGCTTATTGTTTATTCACTTAGAGGCTATAAATAGACAAGTCAAGTCTAAATGCTTCAAGCCTTTCAGAACAACAGACATGGGTTATAAGACAGTGAGACCACAGAGGAAGCAATTAATGCTACTTTTCAGATCCCGGTATGATAATCTAGGAGTCAATAAAACCTCAGACAATTATCATTAGTACAGTAAATCAAAGAGATGTAACAGATATGCAGAGGCTTAGAACACACTCAATTGAAAAAACAAACAAACCACACATACCCATATCTTCAAGAAAATCAAATAAAAATAAGAACAATCTCAAAAAAATTTTTTATTTTGCTTTGCATTTTTCCCTTTTATTTTAGCAGCTATAGAGATTTAAACATTGTATATAAACCTAGTTGCAAGTAGGCCTGTATTCAATTTACAGATGAACGTGTTCCAGGGACGTGCATTAATGATTAAAATAATACAAATAAGATACATAAGACACATATTATGTGTCATATGTATCCACTTTATATTATTCTAATAATTTTAGAACATTTTATTTAGTTTGGGAGGCACTGATAGCTAGTGCCTCCCATAGACAGCGGGAACGGGGACAAAGCGGTGGCGGGGCCAAGTGCTGGGCTGTAAAAGCCCATTAGAAAAAGAGGGGAATGCGACACTTATACAAGTGCCTCACTGGCAGGGAAAGCACACCCCTGCCAGCGAGGCACATGTGATTGGACAGCGGATCCAGTGCTGGATCCGCTGGCCCAATCACACATATGAGGCAAGGAGAAGTGGCGGCGGGACCTGGCAGTTATTGTTGCAGCAGCAGCGGCCCCGGGAAGCCCAGACCAGGAGTGCATGCAGCGGCAGTGGTCAGCACTCTCCCCTCTCATTCCTCCTCCATCCCCCAGCCAGCAGTAGCAGTGGCAGCGGCGCCTACACTCTGAGGCACATCTCAGGTGAGTGAGGGGGGCAAATGGAGATATATATATATATATATATATATATGTATATCTATCCATGTGCCTCCCCAGACAAAGACTTCACAGCACATCACTGGAGGGTTCAGTATTCTGAAGACCAAGACCACTCGAACTTCCAGGATTCGAGGGAATCCAAGCTGATTTTTTTAATCTTTTTGTACAATTTGTGTGTGCTGTGAGTTCTATACCCCACTGTGTTCACATAAATAGGAACTCTGTTCAAATAAATATAAGCACTGTGACTCCGCAGTGTGAGTTGTCATTGTGAAAAAAGTTTAAAAAAATTGTTGATCAAATGGGGGCATAAACTTCCCCAATATAGTGATTTATGCTGCACTTCTATGGCACCTACGTGACTGGCTTCACAAAAGTTCAATTTACACAAATACCAGAAGATACCTGAAATCTTGAAATTAAAGCCTCTTTTGTGGACTAGAAAACTTTGGCAAATCCTGTGTCATAATGCTGGCCTAAATGCATATCACTCCCTACATTTACCCCTAATTCGAAATCCTAACTTTCTGGATAGCATAGCTGCTGACCCATTTATTATGTAGAGATTGACGGGGATTTCTGGTATTAGGTTTTTAGTTTCTATAGACAACCGTATTTTAACCTTTGCGGAGGTGTCCTTACAATTCACCATGGTTATCCCATACCCTCTAGCTTTTCTGCAAGCACATTTCTATGTATCACATGTGATAGAGCACTTTTCAGAAGAAGAATTCTATGGCACACTGGACTGCCTCCTGACATCCCCAGTACCAAAATCTAGGGCAATTCGATCCATTACACATTTCTAAGAAAAAATTTAGATCAAGGCAGAGTAACTGGGGGTATGTCCAAGTGGCTGACCCATTTTCCTACACTATCCATGCCTACACTGGTAACGGCCCTGATGTTCTCTCAGAAAACACTACCATCCAGCATTAATACTGAACTTTTCCTAAACGTATATCATAATACTTATCTTTTCCCACTCAGGCGTTTTCAAATGGGAACATCCAAGATTCACTCCTGTCCAGAATGTCATCAAGAAGAGGCAGACACTTATCATTGCCTTTATGCTTGCCCCATTATCCTTTTACACCAGAGTGGGTGATTTTGGGTGTCTTCGACCTGAAGCCAATGCATGACCCTGGAGAGTAAGAAGCTATTACTAGCTCTTAGTGTGGCAGGCAAGAAAACAATTTTACAGGTTGGATTGAAAGTACACCCCCACAGATACCTTTATTCCAGACCAAACTAAAAAAACGTCAGGATGTACTGGTTGGAGGGTATTTTAGACAAAGAGAAACAGGTGGAGCACTTTTTTACATTGGCAATCATATATGGATACTCTCCCCCTTAGTTACCAGACAACAAATATACCACAGCCTTAAAAATACCACCTGATAACTCACACAATTAGCGGTGCAAGATCCTCCTCCAATCTCACTTAATTGATAGATGTGGTAATACTTGGCTTCAAGACTCCATAATATGATGCAACATTGTGACTAATGAAATTATCTTCTTGTTATGTTTTATCTCTTATCTCAGTTAGAATTATAGTTTTTACATTGGTTACTACATTCTTGTTGTAACATTAGTATTCAGTATATTAAGATAAATGACCAACACCACAAAAGGAACAAAAGATGGCTGTTTTCTTCGATATATGGTTGCCTTATATTAAAACACTGTCCCCAGTGACTAAATTACTTCTCCTTCAGGACTTCCAGCTCACTACATGGTATAATATGATGGTATTGGATACTAGTTAGCCCATTCTGAGCTTTAGATTAATACTTCTCCATTCCTCTCAACTGTTTTATTGATTTTTGTACTGTGATTTCTATTATCATATTGTAATATTATGTAAACCTGCTGTATGTTTACATTTCTTCCTGTCAATAGTGTTTTTTTTTTAAAATGACCAACACCACTGTTTCATTGCGATATTAATACTATGTTTCATTAGCTGTATACTTTATTCATGATATCTAAATAGAAGATATTAAAAAAATTGGTTTATTTTTACAACTTTTGTGTATTCATTAATATGGATCATGATCAGCTGAGAGAAGAGAAGGTGCAGCAACGAAATACTAGCACTGAAGCTGCTGCTACCAGTCATAATGACACTAGTCCTTCAACATCATCTACTAAAGCCAATGGTCAAGGACATAGACGGTTTAAGTCAGGGCATCTGAAATAAAAAAAAAAACATTTTACATTGGTAAAGAAGAAAATACCTCTAATAAAGGCGAAGTTTACTGCACAAAAACATAAAATTGGCAACATGCATTTACCACATGCAGTGGCAAGGAAAAGCTCAGCCCTTTTTATCTGAATTCTGGTTCTGCAACTGTCAATGAGGCATCTTCTAATTCTCATGATGATGCATGACTTTCTTACTCAGAGTCTAGAAGATGTCAAAAAATTAAAACCGGAAAATCAGTGCTAAAAAACCCACATTAAGGCTGTAGAAAAAAACGGTGTGTTCAGAAACATCACAAAGAAAGTTTGTCCATGAATGTTATGTGTGAGCCTGACATTTCTTATACTGTACTCATAGAGAAGCCCCCTTCCACCATTTCTGCACCCTCTGCAAATGTGGGAATTTTTTAGTACAAGTAAAGATGGCGATGATGATATAATAGAAATTGAGGATGCAAGTGTGGAAGTGGACAGGATGAGGAGGACATTTGTGTATGATATGATGCTAATGAAGATGTTGGTAATGTTGTTTGTGTAAGTCTGCCACCAGTGGCAGCAGTTCTTGCCCATGATAAAAAATAAAACAATTGTGATGCCTGAGCATAAGACCAAAAAAGACACCTCTTGGGTGTGGGACATTTAGGCATCTCCTCCATGTTAAGTCATTTGAGGTGAGTTCATAAAATGTATTTGTTACAAACTGAGTATAATGTTACAAATTGAGTACCTGGAACTCTGCGGAATGTGTGACAACCGTAGAGTTCCAGTACTCATAACTGAAGCTGCAGCCAGTATGAATGACCGCAGCAAGACCTATTCTAGCCCTAACTCCGTTACTCCTCTTAGTGGTTGGATGGTGCCTGCTGTGCTAGAGTTCTTGTGCCCATGGCAGCCACATTTGAATGGGCAAATTAGTTCCGCCCAAACTCCGATGCCCCCCGCTCTTATAAGGTAACAAGGCACCACCCCGAGACTGCGAGTGAGTTATGGGAGAAACTAGCTAAACCCTGCAAGACTACCAACGGGAAATAAACAAATGAGTTAATGCAGCGCTGCCACCAGTACCAAAACACAAAAAACTAAGGCTAGTGGGAAGACCCACAAATATGACACCATCGTTTCCAGACAAGTAAACCAAAGTATAGCGGCCTAGCTGCCTAAAGCGACTCTGTTGCAACCTAGCAAAGGACTGTGTAGAAACTACTGCAAAACCAACACAACAGAAAGGTAATAACAATGCGGCCTCTGACGCAGAATGCAGCAGAGCTGCAGACTCATGATACCACAAGGGAATGACACGGGGGAGTTCCAAGGACCGGCTGACAGAGCTGGAAACTGAACAGGACTCTTGACTGGACACGATCCAAACATAAATCAGGACCAGGGCACCACGAGTTCAGACTGGAACAAGGAATTACAGACAGGGACCAAGAACAGCTGACAGGGACCAGGAACAGCTGACAGGGACCAAGAACAGCTGACAGGGACCAGGAACAGGTTTGCAGGAAGCTAACGAGGAACATACAGGTACAATACTGGACATGAAGCTATTACCAGCACCCAGGTGAACGGCAACCTGGGTAATATAGGAAACATGCCCCAATCAGGATTTCTGGAAGCCAGGCACAAGGTAATGGCCTAATTACTGACAGCTGAGACAGCCCAGGCCACACATACAAGAGACAAGCTCCAATTACACAGACTCAGCACCTAATGGCCTAATTATCTGCCAGCTGAGCCAGCACAGAAAAAAGGCTGTAGTTACACAGACTCACCAAGGGCGGCCTGCAACAGTACTCTAAACAAGTACATAAGAAACCCTGGCATGCAAACAAATATAAAATACATGAGCAAAATGAAAACAGGATTGAGCCACTGCCGTGTCTCATAACAGTATTTTACAAGATTTTAATAATTTGTAAAATAATAACAAGAAGTCCAGTACAATAGTTTGAACCAGCTCATGCAATCTCCACCACCAACATCCTCATCATCAACCTCTTCATTAGTGATAAGAGGTAGTTCTTCCAAAAAATGGTTTGTGTGGCCCAAAAAGACCAAGCACTTCAGCCACAAAAGTGGCAGTCCCTGTCGCTGAAGTGCTTGGTTTAGTAAACTGTGCATGTCCTTTTTAAAATCCAAGGACAATTCCATCTTGCACTACTTTACTTTTCTTTGGACCAATAATACCATTGATTAGAATAAATAATTCCAGTGATTTTGTCATTTTCTTCCAGTGATTTGGACCAAAAATAACATTGATTAGAACGAATAATTCCAGTGATTTTGTCATTTTCTTCCAGCGATTTGGCCCAATAATACCATTGATTAGAACAAATAATTCCAGTGATTTAGTCATTTTCTTTCAGTGATTTGGACCAATAATACCATTGATTAGAACAAATAATTCCAGTGATTTTGTCATTTTCTTCCAGTGATTTGGACCAATAATACCATTGATTAGAACGAATAATTCCAGTAATTTTGTCATTTTCTTCCAGTGATTTGGACCAATAATACCATTGATTAGAACAAATAATTCCTGTGATATTGAGGTGTTTGTGTCGCTTAGCTTAGCCGTCCAGCGACCACAGTGCACCTCTTTTTCTCTTTTCTTTGCATCATGTGCTGTTTGGGGCCAATTTTTTAAAGTGCCATCCTGTCTGACACTGCAGTGGCACTCCTAGATGGGCCAGGAGTTTGTGCCGCCCTCTTGGGTCACTTTGCTTAGTCATCCAGCGACCTCGGTGCAAATTTTAGGACTAAAAATAGTATTGTGAGGTATGAGATGTTGTGGTTATTGAGGTTAATAGTACTATAGGATCAAAATTACCCCAAAATTCTATGATTTAATCTGTTTTTGGGGGGTTTTGAAAAAAAACACCTGAATCCAAAACACACCCGAATCCAACAAAAATTTTTCAGGGAGGTTTTGCAAAAATGCGTCCGAATCCAAAACACGGCCGTGGAACCGAATCCAAAACCAAAACACAAAACCCGAAAAATGTCCGGTGCACATCTCTAATAATAACATAGCCCTTAGTGTCAGGTAGGTTTCCAATTTTTAGGTTAAAAAGCTTTTGTAGAAATCCTCTATGATTTGTAGAAGTTTTAAACCAATCAGTGCTCAGAGTAAATACAGTAGAGGATACTACTGTATAAAAGAGATCTAATGATATTTTCTATAAATATTCTTTTTTAAATTAAAACATAAACAATGCACAACATAAAGAGGGTTGTTGAAAAATATGAACATAATATATATATCAACAAAATCGGGTTGTTGAAAAATATGAACACACCATACTGTATATCACCATAACAAATAACAGAAAACAATCAATTAAGGTGCAACAACCAACAAAATCGGTAAGCTGAATTAAGACATATGAACAGGAGTCAACAATTAACCATAAGGAAACAGGAGTTAACCAGGTAGCTAGGGGAAAGAGGAAGAACAGCTGAGATGTAAACATGAATATACAAGATTTTTCCCCAGCGCAAAGAAACAGAATGTGGAGAAATGACAATAAAGACAGAATAAAACACTTATTCTTGTATTTCTAGTTCTTTTATTTCTATTTTATTTAAATAATTCAGGTACTGATAATATCAAGGTTAAAAACCAAAAGAAGGTATGCAATAGTGTGACTACCTATTACCGGTAAACAATGACACAACACAAACAAACATATAACATATATGGATAAAGGCAAGTGATCTTATGCCCGCCCCACAGTACTTTGATGGTCTCCAGTACATAAGCTAACTGTAGATAGTTCTAATAGAAGAGACTCGCTGATCCGCAGCTTTCTCCCTCTATTTAAATTGAGTCAGTCACAAATGATATTGTTCCAGAGATTAAACTCAGTGGGCACACTCTAGACAGTATAAAAATGCACCAACACCATTATTAATAGAGGTCTTCCCAATCAATGTTTAGTGCATCTGCACAACCGCTGATATTGCACTTAATGTAGTTCCTTTATGATAAGATGATACCTTATAATATTGTCCAAGTAATGTCTCTCAAAGGGGAAAGCTCCCTGGCTGTATTGTTCCCAAAAATGATGAAGAGAATCCGGAGTCCACCGGCGGTAGTCCCGTGCACGCTGCTTGTAGCGATACACAGCGTTGCTCGGGATCGATGTTTTCTGCACTCGATACGTTTCGCCTGTAGAAGGGCTTCGTCAGGATTGCAGAATAATCGATCCGTCTCCCTTCATCAATTTATAGGACATCCAGCATAAATCAAACATAAATCAGGACCAGGGCACCACGAGTTCAGACTGGAACAAGGAATTACAGACAGGGACCAAGAACAGCTGACAGGGACCAGGAACAGCTGACAGGGACCAAGAACAGCTGACAGGGACCAGGAACAGGTTTGCAGGAAGCTAACGAGGAACATACAGGTACAATACTGGACATGAAGCTATTACCAGCACCCAGGTGAACGGCAACCTGGGTAATATAGGAAACATGCCCCAATCAGGATTTCTGGAAGCCAGGCACAAGGTAATGGCCTTATTACTGACAGCTGAGACAGCCCAGGCCACACATACAAGAGACAAGCTCCAATTACACAGACTCAGCACCTAATGGCCTAATTATCTGCCAGCTGAGCCAGCACAGAAAAAAGGCTGTAGTTACACAGACTCACCAAGGGCGGCCTGCAACAGTACTCTAAACAAGTACATAAGAAACCCTGGCATGCAAACAAATATAAAATACATGAGCAAAATGAAAACAGGATTGAGCCACTGCCGTGTCTCATAATAGTATTTTACAAGATTTTAATAATTTGTAAAATAATAACAAGAAGTCCAGTACAATAGTTTGAACCAGCTCATGCAATCTCCACCACCAACATCCTCATCATCAACCTCTTCATTAGTGATAAGAGGTAGCTCTTCCAAAAAATGGTTTGTGTGGCCCAAAAAGACCAAGCACTTCAGCCACAAAAGTGGCAGTCCCTGTCGCTGAAGTGCTTGGTTTAGTAAACTGTGCATGTCCTTTTTAAAATCCAAGGACAATTCCATCTTGCACTACTTTACTTTTCTTTGGACCAATAATACCATTGATTAGAATAAATAATTCCAGTGATTTTGTCATTTTCTTCCAGTGATTTGGACCAAAAATAACATTGATTAGAACGAATAATTCCAGTGATTTTGTCGTTTTCTTCCAGCGATTTGGCCCAATAATACCATTGATTAGAACAAATAATTCCAGTGATTTAGTCATTTTCTTTCAGTGATTTGGACCAATAATACCATTGATTAGAACAAATAATTCCAGTGATTTTGTCATTTTCTTCCAGTGATTTGGACCAATAATACCATTGATTAGAACGAATAATTCCAGTAATTTTGTCATTTTCTTCCAGTGATTTGGACCAATAATACCATTGATTAGAACAAATAATTCCTGTGATATTGAGGTGTTTGTGTCGCTTAGCTTAGCCGTCCAGCGACCACAGTGCACCTCTTTTTCTCTTTTCTTTGCATCATGTGCTGTTTGGGGCCAATTTTTTTAAGTGCCATCCTGTCTGACACTGCAGTGGCACTCCTAGATGGGCCAGGAGTTTGTGCCGCCCTCTTGGGTCACTTTGCTTAGTCATCCAGCGACCTCGGTGCAAATTTTAGGACTAAAAATAGTATTGTGAGGTATGAGATGTTGTGGTTATTGAGGTTAATAGTACTATAGGATCAAAATTACCCCCAAATTCTATGATTTAATCTGTTTTTGGGGGGTTTTGAAAAAAAACACCTGAATCCAAAACACACCCGAATCCAACAAAAATTTTTCAGGGAGGTTTTGCAAAAATGCGTCCGAATCCAAAACACGGCCGTGGAACCGAATCCAAAACCAAAACACAAAACCCGAAAAATGTCCGGTGCACATCTCTAATAATAACATAGCCCTTAGTGTCAGGTAGGTTTCCAATTTTTAGGTTAAAAAGCTTTTGTAGAAATCCTCTATGATTTGTAGAAGTTTTAAACCAATCAGTGCTCAGAGTAAATACAGTAGAGGATACTACTGTATAAAAGAGATCTAATGATATTTTCTATAAATATTCTTTTTTAAATTAAAACATAAACAATGCACAACATAAAGAGGGTTGTTGAAAAATATGAACATAATATATATATCAACAAAATCGGGTTGTTGAAAAATATGAACACACCATACTGTATATCACCATAACAAATAACAGAAAACAATCAATTAAGGTGCAACAACCAACAAAATCGGTAAGCTGAATTAAGACATATGAACAGGAGTCAACAATTAACCATAAGGAAACAGGAGTTAACCAGGTAGCTAGGGGAAAGAGGAAGAACAGCTGAGATGTAAACATGAATATACAAGATTTTTCCCCAGCGCAAAGAAACAGAATGTGGAGAAATGACAATAAAGACAGAATAAAACACTTATTCTTGTATTTCTTGTTCTTTTATTTCTATTTTATTTAAATAATTCAGGTACTGATAATATCAAGGTTAAAAACCAAAAGAAGGTATGCAATAGTGTGACTACCTATTACCGGTAAACAATGACACAACTCAAACAAACATATAACATATATGGATAAAGGCAAGTGATCTTATGCCCGCCCCACAGTACTTTGATGGTCTCCAGTACATAAGCTAACTGTAGATAGTTCTAATAGAAGAGACTCGCTGATCCGCAGCTTTCTCCCTCTATTTAAATTGAGTCAGTCACAAATGATATTGTTCCAGAGATTAAACTCAGTGGGCACACTCTAGACTGTATAAAAATGCACCAACACCATTATTAATAGAGGTCTTCCCAATCAATGTTTAGTGCATCTGCACAACCGCTGATATTGCACTTAATGTAGTTCCTTTATGATAAGATGATACCTTATAATATTGTCCAAGTAATGTCTCTCAAAGGGGAAAGCTCCCTGGCTGTATTGTTCCCAAAAATGATGAAGAGAATCCGGAGTCCACCGGCGGTAGTCCCGTGCACGCTGCTTGTAGCGATACACAGCGTTGCTCGGGATCGATGTTTTCTGCACTCGATACGTTTCGCCTGTAGAAGGGCTTCGTCAGGATTGCAGAATAATCGATCCGTCTCCCTTCATCAATTTATAGGACATCCAGCCATGATTTCCTTTTCCTGTATGCGTTCCAAGTATCATAATGACATAGTGCGTTCCACCATCTTGTGGACTTCCTGATCAAAAGGAATAGGCTCTCGCCCTGTCCACTTCTTAACGGTTGCTCACCAAATAAAAGGTGCACAATATCTCTCTTATGTGATCCATTCACATGGGCAATCTGACACCATAACAACATAAAAAACATGAAACAGTCCTCATAATATTCTAATAACTATATTTAAAATTCAAAAGATTGGGGCCTGGCAGGCAAGCAAGGAGGACATGTCTGAGGGGAGCTCCTGCACTCAGCCTCCTATAGAGTCTTTATTGGCCCTATTACTGCACCTATATAGCTCTCCCTGCTCCCTACATTCTGCCCCTATCCCCCCTGTACCTGGTGTGTGAGGTCCCGGAGCCGGAGAGGGCCTCCTGCCTCCTTGCGGGTTGGGGCCTGCACACCCTCCAGAAGCCGGGGGCTCAATTTCTAATACGGCCGGTGCCGGGAGTTCCCCGCCGCCGGAATCACAACTACATCTGCTCCGCCCGGCCTCCTGCTGTGTCCGGTTTCCTCCACCTCTACGCTGCTCTGTTCATCCCCTCTGTGAGCGCCTGGTGGAGCGGGTACGCGAGCTCCATCCCCTACGTCCGTCCCGAGGCCTACTTCTGCTGGCCGAGCCGGGGACTGTAGTGATGGTGGCAGCTACCGCGTGCTCCCGTAAGCCCGCAACCAGACCCGACGCCTCCATGGCGGGCCGGGAGGTGATCCCTCCTGCAGCATATACCGGGTGCCTCCAGTTCCTCCACCTTTAGTACCCGGGGAGCCCGATCGGCTGTACCGGTGAGGCACTGGGCCCCGGAGGCTCTGTCCTCTCCTGACACCGGTGGCCATCTTTGATGAGGGCACTGCGGAGCTCCTGCCTCTCCCACTGGCTAGTGACCACAGTGAGGTGCCCTGGCTTATAGCTGGTCCGTGGCTGGGGCCCCCACCTGGTTGGTGCTATCTCCTGCCGCTTGGGGGCACTGGGCGGGTAGTTGTGGTGTAAAAAAGGAGATCTCCATCCCCCATCACATATTTCCCTATCCTGGCTCTGACTGAACCACTCCTATAAATTTACCTATGTTGAGGACCGGACTGCACTGCACCATGGGGCTGGCTATAAGTGGGGATCCCCCCTTAGAGCTTCTGCTGCTACTACTGTAATTTTTTCCCTTTTTTTTTTTGCTTTGCCTCAGCTGCCTTGCTTCATATATGGTAATTGACTCTGGAGCTCCATCTACTGGTGGCTTTATTGTTTGATTCCAGCTGCCTGAGAGAGCCGACTCTCCCAACATTGTGATCCTCAGAATTCTGCCCTGAGTCTGGGAACCTTCTATGTCATAATTTTCACAAGTATACTATCCCTACTACCAAGACTTTTCTAACTCTGTAATGCAGTGATCTTATAAAGCTGTTCTACACGCACGTTCCACCATGCCCAGAGGTAACAAAAAGCAACATGGAGCGGATTTGAGCCAGAGCCTGAAAAAATTTGCTTACTCAAATGCTAAATCTCTGGGACAGGGGCTCCCTCGCTACATGATATATTGGATTCGGAGGACTCAGATCATTCCCCATTGACCCGGAAAGATCTGCAAAGGCTTTTCCGTGAAATTCAGGAGACGAGGAAGGCAGAGGTACATACGGCCATTGCCTCTCTTAAGGCTGATGTTACCGACCTTGGAGACAGAACGGACCACTTAGAGTCAAAAATGGATGAAGTGGTTGCCTTCCACCAGGGAGTAGGGGATAAAATTCACGGTCTAAAGCAGGAAATGCAATTACTCCTAGAACGCCAAGAAGACCAGGATAATAAGGCGCAACTAAATAATCTTCACATCCGAGGTGTCCCTGAAGATGTTGATATGACGTCCCTACACGATTACCTTAAGAAACTGTTTGTGCACCTGTCGCCCTCAACTCCGGTAGACCAACTCTTGTTGGACAGGGCTCATAGGGCTCTCCGCCCTCGCTCTCAGGATTCAGCCCAGCCCAGAGATGTTATTCTTCGATGCCATTACTATACGGCTAAAGTGGACCTGCTCAGGGAGGCTAGGAAGCTCTCCAAGCTGGAGTTCCTAGGACATTCTCTCCAAATATTCCAATATATTGCACCTAGCACCCTGCTTAAAAGGAAAGAATTCTGACCCATCACCTCGGCTCTTCGGGACAGTGGCATTCACTATAGATGGGGTTTCCCCTTTCACATTCTGGTATGGCATCATAACCGCCTCCACTCGGCTAGGTATCTAGCCGAAGCTAAAGGACTCTTACGTGACCTGCGTCTTTCTCCACCTCCGGCCTTGTCCGAGTCTCCACGGCGGACATGCGAGGCCTCTTCCATAGAGTCGACTGCCACTCCGAGATGCTCTTTGAATCGAGACTGGTCGCGAGTACCCTCTGCACAGAAATCTGCCTCTGCTGGCCTCCCCACCTGATGCATTATGTGTTTAATTATTATTTCATTTCTGTAATATGTTACTTCAATGCATGTTTATTTTGTGGATATGTATTTTCTCTTTTTTTCCATTCCACTACTGGCCCGACTTCCCTTATACCTGGCATATGCAACTAGCTGCTTTGCTTCTATTACCGTAGCCGTGTATGCAAGGAGGTTATAGGGCTGAGGCTCCCCTTCTGGGAAATGCATCCCTCAGTACTGGAACTGACACCCTTTGTTCTATTTACTGTTTGTTAGTGCTATCCTCCGCCTATGGTTATATTTGTTTCAGTTTTGGATGGTCACTATTATCTTACTAGTTGCCCTGTATGGTAGTGGGATTTAGGAAATGTTGTTTAATTTCTTATCCCCTTAACACTGGTCCCTAGACTCGGGACACACGATGGTAAGTGTCCGCTGCTCTTGATGCACCTGGCCCGACCAGGCCGTGTCCCCATAGTTGGGTCTTATACCCGAGTCCGGTTGTTGTCACCTAGTGACCCCTTTCTATTGTCCCCTGGCCGGCACTCTAGGCCAGATGTAGTTCTTTCTGGTCCCCAATCTTCCCCTCTCCCCTACTTTTCCCGTGTCTTGGATCCCCTGTTCCTGTGTTCTCTTCTTCTTGTTCAGATGTGTAGAAATGTCCGCCGATTGCCATGGGTATTCACAATGTTTTTGCTTTTTTTTGTTACAGGGCTGCGGTGTCCGGAGGGAGGTGGTGAGGCATTAAAAAACTTGCTGGTCATGGCTCTTAGAATCTATTCCCTTAATGTTAAAGGTTTGAACAGCCCCCACAAACGCACCAAGCTTTTTCTCTCCCTTAAACAGGCCAAGTGCGATTTAGTTTTCCTACAAGAAACCCACTTTAAGAAATCCCTCCACCCTGATTTAAAGTCTAAAGCCTACCCTCTTACCTTTCATGCATGTGATGCTACACACAAGAAAAGGGGGGTCTCCATCTTGATAGCGGCCCACCTTACGTTTGAATTGATGGAAAGTCATGTAGATAAGTCAGGTAGATGGCTCATTCTTATTGGGAACCTAAATGAAATTCTATGTACCCTTGTTAATGTCTATGCACCGAACCAGAGTCAGGCCGCATTTTTTTGGGGGTTGAATGAGTATTTGACTAGACTCCGTAGAGGGGAAGTCATAGCGGCAGGCGATTTTAACGAAGTGCTTGACACCTCGTTGGATAGATCCTCCCCTCTCTCTCCTCATTCTTCTACCACTACACGCCCATCCTCGGCATCTCTTGCCCTGCTAGACTTTTTGAAACTCCAGTTGCTATTTGACTCTTTCAGACTGACTGGCCCTCTGACTATAGACTATACTTTTTTTTCCTCTGTACGTAAGTCTTATTCCGGGATAGACATGATCCTACTCAGCCGAGACCTGTCCTCTAAACTTAAATCTACTAGTATACTCCCTATGATATGGTCCGACCACTGCCCAATCACGATTGATCTCCATTCTATTGCCCCCCCCCCCGTCCCCCTCCTGCCTCTTGGATGTTGAATGATTCCCTATTGCATAGCCAGGAAGTTACTAACCAAATTAAATGCTGCCTCACTGACTATTTTCTACTTAACAACCTTTCGGAGACTTCACCTATTACCCTATGGGAGGCACATAAGGCTGTTTTACCTGTCCATTTGATTAGTCAGGCATCCAGGTTTAAAAAGTCACAGGAAGCTACCTTCCTTTCCCTTTCCACTAAACTTCAGACCCTTGAACATCAACATAAACTCTCCCCTACTCCTTCCAACTTAGAGTCCTTACTGGAAGCGTGGTCTGTGATCTCGCTATCTATGTCAGAATGTACGGCAAAGACTCTCCAGTGGCTTAATCAGACATATTATGAGAAGGGTGACAAAGCCAATTGAATCCTGGCATCCCGCCTTAGAGCACAGCGGTCACGGAATAATATACTGGCAGTGCACACCGAGTCTGGTGAGGTAACGTATGCCCCGGAGGGTATAAACAGGGTGTTCCGGGACTATTATACTAAGCTCTATATTTTACACTCAGCTGACTCAGGCCCCGGTCCCCCAGAGGCCTTAATATCAAAATTCTTGCATCGTGCTAATCTCCCTCGGCTATCTGAATTCGACTCTTCGGAGCTGAATAAGGATATAACTGATGAAGAAATAGCTGCTGTTCTGAGGAATTTCAAATCGTCTAAAGCTCCAGGTCCTGATGGCTTTACGGCCTCTTACTATAAAAAATTTGCCTCCATTTTGGTCCCACATCTCAGGGTACTGTTTAATGCGGTACTTCATGGCATCCCATTCCCGAGTAATATGCTGGAGGCCAGGGTTATAGTTATCCACAAAGAGGGCAGGGATCCTCTAAATTACGCTAACTATCGGCCGATATCCCTCTTGAATTTGGATATTAATCTCTATGCAAAAATCTTGGCTACTCGCCTCAATGGTGTGCTCCCAGATCTGATACACTATGACCAGGTGGGATTCATCCCTGGACGTCAGGCCAGGGACAACACTAGGAGAGCGATCGACCTTATTCAATTGTTGAATTGCAGACAAACCCCATCCATTATCCTTTCTCTCAATGGAGAAAAGGCGTTCGATCGTATTTCATGGCCTTTCTTATTTCAGACACTACAGGCATTTGGGATATCAGCAGAATTTTTGACAGGAGTCTCTGCCCTATACTCCTCCCCTATAGCTAAGGTCCTCACTAACGGAATATTATCCCCTCCCTTCCCACTGTCCAATGGCACGAGACAGGGGTGTCCTCTCTCCCCCCTAGTGTTTGCCATGGTCATTGAACCTCTGGCCGCTATGATAAGAAACTCTGACGGAATTAGGGGAGTGAAGGTGGGCTTGCAGAAGTCTAAGATTTCGCTCTTTGTAGACGATGTATTATTGTCTCTTACTCAGCCGCAGTCTTCTCTCCCTACCCTATATCAGATCATAGAGGAATTTGGTTCCCTGTCGGGCTATAAAATAAATGTCATTGAATCCGAAGCTATGTTATTACATATACCTGGTGATCTAAAATGCTCCCTGCAGTCCTCCTATGACCTTCAATGACAGACCACTAAGATTAAGTGTCTTGGTGTTTATATCACTTTTCACTATTATTCTCTGTTTTCTGAAAATTTCCCGCGACTGTTGACCAAGATTAAATCTGATCTGGCAAGATGGAGATCACATATTATATCCTGGCTGGGTAGGATTATTGGTCTCAAAATGACAGTCATGCCACAACTTTTTCAAACTCTACCTGTGAGGGTTCCAGAGAGGGTTCTTAGGGATGCCCAGGCCTCATTCGTGAGGTTTGTCTGGAACAACAAACCCCCACGGATAGCCTTTACTGTGCTCCGGCTCCCTCGCTTGGAGGGAGGCAGAGGATTTCCCGATGTTAAATTTTATTACTTGGCCAGCCATTTAAGCCAAATGGTGGCCTCCTTTGCGCCCTGTGGCTCTATTGCCTGGGTGGACTTTGCAGCTCTTTCTTTGGGACTTCACTCATTGGCTTCGCTGTGGGGTCTGGGCAAACCATATCAGCTCACTCTAATGAACTCCTCCCCTTCTCTTAAATTCCATCTCTCTATTTGGCATAAATCTCTCACGAAATATAATCTGTCCTCCTCATGCTCCCCTCTCACACCCCTCTGGGACAACCCTGATTTCCCTGAGGGGTTTCACCCTATCGGTTCACACCCTGGTTTAGTGCAGGAATCCATGTGGTGCATGAAGTCTCTCAACAGGGCCATTGGATGTCAATAGACGATATCAAATGCAGGTTATCCTCGCTATCCCCTCCCTTTTTTTAATATTTTCAGCTCCGTCACTTTCTTCTCTCCCTGCCCCAAGCTGACGCTCTGCAGGATCTTACCTCTTTTGAGTCTCTATGCACTACAAAACCCATATGTAGAGGGTTAATCTCACTGATCTATTCTATGTTGGTTGGAGTTTCCTCGGGGCCGCAGACTCGCCATGAGCGAAAGTGGGAAAGGGACCTGGGTCCCCCACCAGACGATGCCTGTTGGGAGGAAGTACGGGAGGGTATCGCTAAAAGCTCTATCTGTACCCGACTCAAGGAGACATCCTATAAACTATATTATAGGTGTTATTACACCCCAGACAAACTATCTAGGATGTTCCCTTCTGCCACCCCGGTTTGTTGGTGGGGATGTGGTCAACGTGGAACTCTCTTCCATATTTGGTGCACCTGTCCACATATTGTTCTCTTCTGGAATAGGGTACTCGATATATTGAACTCCCTATCTGGTTTAGCGCTCGAACTGGACCCGTGGATGTTTTTATTGGCCCATCCACATCCAGATCTAGACCCTCTTTTGAATAAACTATTTTCACATATATTAGTGGTTGCTAAATCATTAATTGCTAAAAATTGGAAGGCCTCCGCTGCTCCTACTATCTCAGCTTTGAATAATTATATTTGGTTCGTTGCTAATATACTTATTATCTGCATGACTGTCCCCACAAATTTGAACTAGTTTGGGGCCCCTGGTTGCTTATGATGTCTCCCCCAATTTGATGCTCAAACCGTTTTTTTGTTCTCGTCCTCTGAATTCCTAGCCATGCTGTACCTGGGCCCTCCCTCCGGACGCCGTACTGCCCTCCATGATCCTTATTGGTTTTCGAGTGATGCCTAGCTCGAGTGTCTATATCTATATTGTAATGAGTATGCACTATTCTTAGAAACATTTGATGTTCTTTCCCCCTCATGGCATAGTTCGGCTCTGTTCTTTTTTCTGCATCTGCCCCTTTTCTTTTTCTTCCCAGTCCCCCCTCTTCCTCTCTCTTTCTTCTTCCCTGTTTTTATCTTTTATGTATATAGCCCCCGCATAGGGGACACCTTTGTTTGTTTGTTAAATGCGATCAATATTATTTGAACAAAAAATTTCCATGGAGACTGATTTTCACCCTTTATTGTACAACTACATCTGTATTGTCTACCTTTTTGTCTCTCCTGGTATAAATAAAGAGTTAAAAAAAAATTTCAAAAGATTAATCCAAAAGAAACTAATACTATAATATAACGGAGGAGGGGTATTAATCTTCACCATAGGGGTACACTACTAAAAACTAAACTCTACCTATTTTCCTAGGGAATCCATATGTTCGAAATATAAATATACTAAAAATTATTATGGATTTCCAACCTAAAAGATATTTTTATATTATAATTGACTACAGTAATAAATCCATATACATATATAAAGTGCATATTAACCCTAACTAAAAATTATATAAAAATAAAATATAAATTTCATTCTGACCCCTACTTATAAAAAAGGCATTAGATCAAAATCAATATTAAGTCCCCTAGGTGTAAGGGTGCCTAATTGATATATTAGTTTTGTCTCTTCTCTAATCAGGTATTCCTCCATCCATCCCCCTCTCCATGGTACAGAGATCTTCTTCAGTCCTACAAACTGTAACATATATGGGTTACCTTGATGTTTCTCTAAGAAATGGGCAGATACACTATGGTCCTTCTTCCTATTTTTTATGTTGCACAGATGTTCCTGTATCCTCACGTGCAACTTGTGCTTAGTCTGACATATATACTGTAGCCCACAGGGACAAAATAACAGATAAATAACACCAGTGCTATTTCAACTTAAGCGTTCTCTGATCTTAAATTCCATACCATTGGAGGAAGACCTAACTGTTTCAATAATCGTAGTTGAATTCATTCTGGTCTTTTGACAGGCCGTACAGACACCACATCCGGAGAAACCTTTTCTATCCCCCTCCTTAAATTTTGTTTCAGGTTTTGGATGACTTCTGACCAATGAAGATTTAAGAGCGGGTGCTCTCCTATAAACTATATGTGGTTTGTCTGGAAGCAAATCTTTTAAAACATCATCAGATAACAAAATGTGCCAGTGTTTACGAATAGTCTCTTCTATCATATTATTTTGGGCTGAGAATGTGGTGATAAACAGTACATCCTCCATTTGATTGGGGATTTTTTGTTCATATTTAAGAAGTTCTGACCGATCTAAATTCTTTGTGAGATTCTTTGCCTCTAATAAATGACGTTTAACAAAATCCTTGTCCTCAAAATTTTTAATAAGTTCTTCCACTTGTATATCAAAATCTGTACCTTTGGAGCAATTACGTTTTATGCGTTTCATTTGTCCCCCCGGAATGTTTCTGACCGACCTTTTGTGGTGATTACTTTTTGCATTAAGATAACTATTGGTATCTGTCGGTTTTATATATGTCTTAGTTTCTAACTTATTGTTCTTCACATAGATTGTAAGATCAAGGAAATGTATTGCCTCTTCACTTATTGTGCTGGTGAACTCCAAATTTACTTCATTGTTGTTTATCTCTTGTATATAATACAAGAATAAGTGTTTTATTCTGTCTTTATTGTCATTTCTCAACATTCTGTTTCTTTGCGCTGGGGAAAAATCTTGAATATTCGTGTTCCTTCTTTAGTGGCGCAAGGTAGTAGCCTCACTCCTTTCAGCAGCATTGTTCAGAATTAACTTATTCTTTCCTATAGCACAGTGCCAAAAACTTTTCTTTTTATGAGATGTAAACATGAAGACCTATGTGTTATGCACACCAGTGCCTGCAGGAAAGTACTGGTGTCAGAACTGTTATGCACTCCAGTGCCTGCAGGAATGTACTGGTGTTTGAACTGTTATGCAAAACAAATGGACTCACAGACAGACTGGGGAATATGACATAACGTACACAGAAGGTGATAGGGTAACAAAATACACACAAGGTGAACAGAGAAGCCCAGAGGCTAAGGAACTGGGTATCTCCCTTGTATTAGAACTGCTCAGATGGGAAAAGCAAGATGTTGTGTTTTAATACGTAGAGAACCCGAAATGCTGTTGCTAAGGGCAACAGCAAAACCCTAAAGGGTTACCAACGGGTGTGGCAGTAAACTCCTTGGTCAGAGATGGAATGATAGACACAAGGAGAGCCTCCACAATCCTAATTCTCACTTGCAGTGCACAGGTTCAGCTTACTGCCACTAAACTGACCCCTGACTCCTAGCACAGTGAGACAGGATTAGACAGGCAAGTCTTAGAATACAGCCGCAAACTTGCTAAGTTCACAGAGTAGTAACAGAACCCCAGCAAGCTAAACGACTGACTCCAGTCTTACTGCTAGGTCTGGATTGGCAGAGTGTAATACCAAATCCCCAGGCCTATTTGCAGTAAGCAACAAACAAATACAAAGCTACACAGTACTGGTTAACTTTCAGGAACTGACTAACCAACAAAGATTCAGCAGCATCTGCTTACCCTGAGAAGAGGCCTTATAAAGCAGGTGCTGTCCACGCCCCACTCAGACCTCACAGACTGTGAGCACAAAAACCAGCACCGGATCCCCTGCCATGCACAGAGCCTATAACCACTGCACAGCAAAAGACCCGAACCGGAGTATCAGTTGCGCTCAGGTTACTCCGCTAGCACTTGTCTCCCGGTTGCCATGACGACGTGGCAGCACAGGGCAGGAGACCCTAACAGTACCCCCCCTCTGACGAGGGGTCAAAGAACCCCTACCACCGGGTTTATCGGGGAACTGCGAGAAGAAAGAGCGTATCAGTCTGGGGGCATGAAGATCACAACTGCGCACCCACGACCGCTCCTCCGGGCCATACCCCTTCCAGTGCACCAAAAATGACAGCCGAGCCCGAACCACCTTGGAGTCAAGAATCCTTTCAACAACAAATTCCCTCTGGCCACGTATCAGAAGAGGGGAAGGTCTTCCACTGGAAGAAGGATTACTAATCGCCCGTTTTAAAAGGGAACAATGAAATGTTTTATTGATACCCAAAGAACGGGGCAGATCTAACTGAAATGCCACCGGATTGATAACCCTGGTGATCTTATAAGGGCCGATGAACCGGGGGCCTAACTTATGAGATGGCTGTCTCAACTTCAAATTCTTGGTAGACAACCAGACGAAGTCTCCTAATTTGAAGCTGCAGGGTCTTTTCCGCTTATCAAAAACCCTTTTGGTCACTAATGACACAGACACAAGGGCTTTCTTCACTTTCCGCCAAATACCTCTAAGGACCGAAACCACAGAGGAACCACCAGGCGTGGAGTCCAGGGGGTCAAAAGAATTGGCCTTAGGATGATGCCCATACACACAAAGGAAGGGAGAGATCCCTGTAGCAGAGTGAGCCGCGTTGTTATAGGCAAACTCCGCCATGGACAGATGAGCAACCCAGTCAGTCTGACACTTGGAGACATAACACCTGAGGAACTGCTCCAAGGACTGGTTCACCCTTTCAGTCTGCCCATTAGACTGCGGATGGTAGCCTGACGACAAGCTGACAGAAATCTGGAGATCGGAACAAAATGCCCTCCAGAATTTGGCCACAAACTGGGATCCGCGGTCAGAGACCACATCAAGTGGCAACCCGTGGAGACGCACAACATGCAGCATAAATAATTCAGACAGGCGTCTGGCCGATGGCAGCCCAACCAGTGGAACGAAGTGCGCCATCTTCGAAAACCTGTCAACGACAACCCAGATGGCTGTCATCCCCGAGGATTTGGGCAAGTCCACCACAAAATCCATTGAAATGTGGGTCCATGGCTTAGATGGGATAGAGAGTGGATGTAATGGGCCAACAGGAACCCCTCTAGGAGTCTTATTTTGGGCACAGATGTCACATGCCCGAACCCACTGATCCACATCCTTAGCCACCGAGGGCCACCACACCGCCCTAGATAGCAACTCCCGAGTTCTGGCAATACCCGGGTGACCTGCCGACTTCTTGGCATGGAATTCCATGAACACTCGCTGTCTTAACCTAGGAGGCACAAACAAAAGACCTACCGGAAGGTCTGGAGGAGCCTGCTCCTGTGCTCTAAGGACTAATGATAAGAGGTCCTGGGTAATGCCCACTTTAATACATGATGGGGAAACAATGGGCAACGGCTCCTCGTGGTCTCCTGGATTGGAGCAAAACTCCGCGAGAGCGCATCAGCCTTGATGTTTTTTGACCCAGGGCGATATGTTATCAAAAAATTAAAGCGAGCAAAAAACAAAGCCCATCGTGCCTGCCTGGCATTGAGACGCTTTGCTGACTCTAAATATGCCAGATTCTTATGGTCAGTGAGAATTGAGACCACAAACTTAGCCCCCTCAAGCCAGTGTCTCCACTCCTCGAGTGCATCCTTAATAGCCAACAATTCCCGGTTACCCACGTCATAATTCATCTCGGCAGGCGAAAATTTACGGGAAAAGTAAGCACAGGGATGAAGGCGATTATCAGACACTCCCATCTGAGAAAGCACTGCCCCAATACCCATCTCAGAGGCATCCACCTCCACCACAAAAGGACGCTCTGGATCTGGGTGTCGCAGCACCTTGGCCGAAACAAATGCCCTTTTGAGACGGGCAAAAGCCGCTTTAGCCTCACAAGACCAGTGAGCAACATCCGCCCCTTTCTTAGTGAGTGCCACCAAGGGCGCCACTATAGACGAAAATCCAGCGATAAATCGTCTATAAAAATTCGCAAAGCCCAGGAAACGCTGAAGCGCCTTCAAACTAGTGGGCTGCACCCAATCCAGGACTGCCTGTACCTTGGAACCCTCCATTTGGAAACCTTCTGGGGAGATAATATATCCTAGAAATGCGATTTGCTGAACTTCAAATTCGCACTTCTCCAGCTTCGCCCCAAGCCGGTGGTCTCTGAGTTTCTGGAGGACTAAGCGTACATGCTACCGATGTTCCTCCAGGGAATGGGAGAAGATTAGGATGTCATCTAAGTATACAACTAAGAATCTATCCAAATATTCCCTGAGCACATCATTCATGAAATCCTGTAAGACTGCCGGGGCATTACAGAGCCCAAAAGGCATCACCAAATATTCATAATGCCCTGAGTGGGTATTAAAGGCAGTCTTCCATTCATCCCCCTCTCTTATTCGGATTAGATTGTACGCACCGTGTAGGTCAATCTTAGAAAAAATGGTGGCAGTACGAAGCTGGTCAAACAAGACCGAAATGAGAGGCAGTGGGTATGAGTTTTTAATCGTGATACGGTTCAATTCCCTGAAGTCGATGCAGGGTCGCAACGAACCGTCCTTTTTACCCACGAAGAAGAACCCCGACCCAACTGGAGACTGTGAAGGTCTGATAAATCCCTTAGCCAAGTTCTCCTGAATGTACTCTGCCATAGCCTGAGTCTCAGGACGTGACAGGGAGTACAACCTGCTCTTGGGAAGCTTAGCATTTGGCAACAAATCAATGGCACAGTCATAGGGGCGATGGGGAGGTAGTACCTCTGCAACTTTTTTGGAGAACACGTCCGCAAAATCTGCATAACACCCTGGCAATCCTGGCAAACTTAGCTGCGAGAGCCTGACTGGAAGGCTCAAGCAACTCCTGAAACAATCAGTACCCCAACTCAGAATCTCCCCAGAGACCCAGTCAAATTGAGGATTGTGGGCCCTTAACCAGGGTAACCCCAACACCAATGGGGCAAAAGTACAGACAGTCACATAAAAGGACAATTTTTCAGAGTGTGTGGCTCCAATAAATAAAGAAATCTGGCTAGTGCAAGAGGTAATTTTACCTTGGGATAATGGTTCCCCGTTTAACCCACAAATCTCAATTTCAGATGCCAAGGGTACTAAGGGAACAGAGTGTTTCAGGGCGAATTGGCGGTCCATAAAAACCCCGTCGGCCCCACTGTCCACAAAGGCCTCAGTCTGGACAGTTTGACCGAGGATCTTCAAGGTCACCGGAATGATAAAAGTCTTCTTGGGAAATTCTGACTTCTGGCCTGACAGGATATTTCCCATCACCCTCAGGCCCTGAAGTTTTCCGGCTTTTCTGGGCATGATACTACCACATGACCTTTATTCCCACAGTACAAACACAACCCCTGCTGTCTCCTCCGCGTCTTCTCATGCGAGGAGAGGCGGGTAGCCCCAATCTGCATAGGCTCCTCTGAAAATTCCTCAGAGTCTGAGGTTCCCTTGGGAAGGAAGGAAATCTCAGTCTCCCTTTCAAGCCTACGCTCTCTCATCCGTCTATCCACCCGGATGGATAACTGCATGAGCAGATCCAAGCTATCAGGCAAGGGATATTGTACCAGTTGGTCCTTTATCTGGTTAGAAAGACCTCTTCGGTACTGGTGTCTCAGGGCTGGGTCATTCCACTGGGTATCATGGGCCAACCTCCGAAACTCCGTACAGTAAACCTCAACTGGCCTTCGCCCTTGCTTAAGGATCGAAATCTGAGCCTCGGCTGAGGCCGTCTTGTCAGGGTCATCATACAACATGCCCAGTGCCGTAAAAAAAGCGTCAACACTTTTAAGCGACGGACAGTCAGGCTGCAACCCATATGCCCAGACCTGTGGGTCTCCTTGTAGCAAGGAAATCACTATGCCCACCCGCTGAATCTCCGACCCAGAAGACTGAGGCCTAAGCCGGAAGTATAGCTTGCAGCTCTCCTTGAAACAAAAGAACTGCGAGCGATCTCCAGAAAAACGATCCGGGAGATTTACTTTCGGCTCCTTAACCCCTGCAGGTGCTGCTGCTGCGGGAGCTCCGCCAGCAGCCTGGGAGGTGTGCATTTTAATGGACAAATCATTAAATTGTCGAGTCAGGACCTGCACCTGATTGACCACCTGTTGCAACGTATTTTGAGGGGTATGCTCCATATTCCCACAAAATTTCAACAGGAGTATTAGGCTGCTGAATATGTTATGCACACCAGTGCCTGCAGGAAAGTACTGGTGTCAGAACTGTTATGCACTCCAGTGCCTGCAGGAATGTACTGGTGTTTGAACTGTTATGCAAAACAAATGGACTCACAGACAGACTGGGGAATATGACATAACGTACACAGAAGGTGATAGGGTAACAAAATACACACAAGGTGAACAGAGAAGCCCAGAGGCTAAGGAACTGGGTATCTCCCTTGTATTAGAACTGCTCAGATGGGAAAAGCAAGATGTTGTGTTTTAATACGTAGAGAACCCGAAATGCTGTTGCTAAGGGCAACAGCAAAACCCTAAAGGGTTACCAACGGGTGTGGCAGTAAACTCCTTGGTCAGAGATGGAATGATAGACACAAGGAGAGCCTCCACAATCCTAATTCTTACTTGCAGTGCACAGGTTCAGCTTACTGCCACTAAACTGACCCCTGACACCTAGCACAGTGAGACAGGATTAGACAGGCAAGTCTTAGAATACAGCCGCAAACTTGCTAAGTTCACAGAGTAGTAACAGAACCCCAGCAAGCTAAACGACTGACTGCAGTCTTACTGCTAGGTCTGGATTGGCAGAGTGTAATACCAAATCCCCAGGCCTATTTGCAGTAAGCAACAAACAAATACAAAGCTACACAGTACTGGTTAACTTTCAGGAACTGACTAACCAACAAAGATTCAGCAGCATCTGCTTACCCTGAGAAGAGGCCTTATAAAGCAGGTGCTGTCCACGCCCCACTCAGACCTCACAGACTGTGAGCACAAAAACCAGCACCGGATCCCCTGCCGTGCACAGAGCCTATAACCACTGCACAGCAAAAGACCCGAACCGGAGTATCAGCTGCGCTCAGGTTACTCCGCTAGCACTTGTCTCCCAGTTGCCATGACGACGTGGCAGCACAGGGCAGGAGACCCTAACACTATGACATCCAGGTACTACAGCAAAGAATGAAGCAGGAGGGCTATATACAGTAGTCATCTACAGGGGATGGGAACTGTAAAAAAAAAGAGATGGGAAAATAAAGTAAAATTCCATGAGGCCTATAGAGGTAGCACTAATGATGAATACTGTGGAAAAGGCAAAAAAGATCAGAAACACAGAGATGCAAGCACTTAGTGGCATTCCACCAAGAGAGGCATGATGGTTGCTTCCATAACTATCCTTGGTTGAAAAGTAATATCCTCCATATACACATAGGAATCAAGTATGGATACTCATTTAGTCAATGCTTTGTCTACTCTGAGTATAGTACTTTAACTACATAATGAAATATAATTTGTTGTTGCGGCACTAAAGTGGAAAAAAGAAGAAAAGTACTGCGCTATAAAATCAGCAGCTCCATTTGATTTGAATAGTATGGTTAATGTATATATGGAGCGCTTGGTAGTGTGTACCTGTCTAATGCTGAAAAAGAAAAACAGGTTTAAAACACGATGGGTTAAAAATGAACTCACTAATGTTTAAGCTCTTTTTTGAAATTTTGAAAGTCCCGATCTCCAATTTAATGTGGTCCCTTCAGGCACAATAGCAAGGTCCCCGGTAGGTGTACTAGCTGTCTCTATCCTACCTCTGGGTCCTCTGGTCTGTGGATCACACACTGGTCCGTTTCTTTGCGGTGGCCGGCGTCTCTTCTTCCTAATTGGAAGTTGGTGAGGCATCGCGGAACATCACTTCCGGGTGCCGTGGTGACGGGATTTTCGTGTATCAATGCATTTCATGCACTGCGGCACTTCGTCCAGGAAGTGGGCCCGAGTGTTGAAAGCTGGACTCTGGAAATTACACTTTGCCAGGTTTTCTGCCCAAAGGTAGCAAGGAACTGCTATTCTCCCCTATGCATATCTAGGTCTCTGACAATTATCTGACACACAAAACAGAAAGAATTAGATATAATAGAATTTTAAGAGGAGGCAGGCTAATCTTCAAGTGCAGAGGTGGTAGTAGATGATAAGTTAGGGGAATGGGTGAGGGGAGAAGATAGGGAGTAGAGCAACATGAAGGAAGGGGAAGACAAACAGCTTATCAGTCCAGTTGAACACTATGAAATCATCTGAGCCACACCAGGATAGCAGGGGTGGAGTGCCCACATTCTGGGACTCCACAACCTAGAGAATCAATAAATATGGTCTAGAGAAAATGTTTGTGTAAACATTAAAACAATTTACATATACTGTAGATAAAAAGTAAAGCATAGGAACAGAAATAGAACAATATACTGTAAATACAGTAGAAACTGCATCCTTTGGAAAACAGATCCTTAAACACAGTAAGAAAAAGGACAGAAATTGTCAAGTTAAAAACAGAAAGAGAAAAGAAGTATCACACAGAAAAATGGGAAAAACTCAAAGGTTTGGAGGTTGGTCTGCTCGTGTAAGATATGGGACCTGAATATAAGCAAAAAAGATCAAAACAACACACACTGCAAATAAAGTTTGGCAACAAATTATTTAGTCTTTCAAGTAATGCCCAGACAAGATATACATTTTGAAACCTGGGTTTGCTTTTTAAATTGTTTTAAAAATATGGACTAACTTGCTTGAATCATGCCGATAGGCTATTTATAAGGGCCATTCTCTTGTATAATAAGGGAAGATTGTGTTTACCCAAGAGATCCATACAGCTTCCCAGACACTACAGAAGATCTAGTAGTATGTACTTTTAATAGTAGGACAGAATTAAAAAAAGACCCAATACTTAATGGTTATTTTATATAAGATGAATTACACAATACATTGCTAGATTTTGCATGGAAGCCAAACTAAAACAACAAGCTGCAATATACACTCAATGTCTTTAAGGTAAATCAGTCAAAAGAAGCAAGTAAGGCATTTACTATCTAATTTGTTGAGGGAGGATAGTTAATGCAACTGAAAATCAATAGTTTATTGACATCCATATGTAAAGCACAATATGGAACCTTTTTAAAACCTATTATCATCTCAGACTCTTTAATGCTGAACCTACAATTATAAGGACAACATTGTAACATTGTGTAAAGCTTGTGTAAAATGTTATAAAAATCCTAAAGTACAAATATCATAATCAATATTCAAAATAATTTGAGCATTTTTAGCACAGATAAGAGAACATTCTGGTTTTGCTACATTAAAGTCATCATAGTTCTGGAAAGTTTAGACAAATCAAGAGTTAGCTCAACATTGACTTGACCAAGCAATTACAGTGACCACCTTAATTGAGAGTTGCATTGCACTGCAATTTGGCACTTTTAGTTGGAAATCATGGGAGTCATTCCGAGTTGATCGCTCGCTAGCTACTTTTTGCAGCGCTGCGATCAGATAGGCGCCACCTGTAGGGGAGTGTATTTTTCGCTTTGCAAGTGTGCAAATGCTTTTGCAGCCGAGCAGTACAAAAAAGTTTTGTGCAGTTTCTGAGTTGCCTAGAACTTACTCAGCCGCTGCGATCCCTTAAGCCTGTCCGGGACCGGAAATGACTTCAGACACCCGCCCTGCAAACGCTTGGACACGCCTGTGATTTTCCAAACACTCCCAAAAAATGGTCAATTGCCACCCACTTCCTGTCAATCTCCTTGCGATCGGCTGTGCGAATGGATTCTTCGTTTAATTAATCGCTCAGCAACGATCTGCTTTGTACCCGTACAATGCGCCTGCGCATTGCGGTGCATACGCATGCATAGTTTTGATGATTTTTGACCTGATCGCACCGCAGTGATAAAACCTAGCATGCGATAAGGTCGGAATGACCCCCATATTCTTAGGACATAACAGAAGAACAGGAGAAATATTGCATGCTTACATTTCATTGCATGTTACTGTATGTGTGTGCTCACTGGTTCTATGTGTGACAAGCAATGTTCTGTAGTAAACAGATTTTACCCACTGAATCATTACTTTTTTCATATAAAGTATTCATTTAGAGAAAGTAAAACAAAAAATAAAAGCAAAAAAGAAAGGATGAGTGATTTGGAAGGAGTATGTCAACCAAAACAGCCTCTAAAGGGACAAAAGTATTTGGCATTGCGGAAGAAGGGTCATTATACAGTGGTGCTTGAAAGTTTGTGAACCCTATTTTCTATATTTCTGCTGAAGTTTGGCGTAAAACTATCTCAGATTTTCACACAAGTCTTAAAAGTGGATAAAAATATCCAAATCAAACAAATGAGACAAAAAAATTAGACGTGGTAATTTTTTATTGAGGGAAATAATCCAGTATCACATGTCTGTGAACCTTTAGGCTTAACAGATATTTTGAAGGTGAAATTAGAGACAGGTATTTTCAATCTATGGGATGAGGTGGGAGTGGACAACCTGTCTTTTTAAAAGAATAGGGATCTATCAAAGTCATGTTCACAACATGTTTGTGGAAGTGTATCATGCCATGAACAAAGACGATTTCTGAGGACCTCAGAAGAATTGTTGATGCTCATCAGACTGAAAAGGATACAAAACCAGGGTCAGAGCACTGTACTGAAAACAGTTAAAAAGAAAACTCACCTGCTGCTGAGCACCAGATAACGGGGGCGCCGGTGTCAGAACTGGTGGGCAGTGGATGGCGGAGGGAGGGAGAGCATGATCTCTCCCCTGCCTTTCATCATAGGACAGAGGACTGGCCATCACAGAGCTGCCTATCTCCATTACATGCCAGTGTGTTCTGGGCTGTGAGAGAGGCTGCTGCAGTGGTGGACAGTCCTCTCTCCCCACCCAAGGTGCGGCTGACAGCAATTAGGAAGGGGGAGGGCAGCAGGATCCAGGACCCCTCCGGCCCCTCCAATGGGCCCAGGCCCGGATAAAGATTACCTCCTTCTTGGCGCCACTGTCTGTAACGATATGTCTCTGTATATGTGTCTGTGTAATTCTATATGTGTCTGTAACTCTTTCTATAAGTCTGTGTCACATGATACAACTCATTTTCATGGGACATGGGTGTGTCATTTGTTTTACAGGTTGATATGGGGGTGCAACATTTACCTTGCCTCCAGGCAGCTGGGATGAAGTTATGCTGCTGCCTAGGCAGTGCATGCGGACCCATGGAGGTGTGAGGAAATAGATGGAAGGGGAAACCCAATCTAAATTAAATAAGGTAATACTTTTATATTGATGTTATTGATGTTATGGATGCGGAGAAAGCATTTGTTACAAATGTTACATCACTTCGGTTTTCGGAAAAGGTTTCTTCAAGCCATCCAGGCTCTTTATTACAACCTGACAGCCACAGTCTCATCAGGTGGATTACTTTCAGGCCCTTTACCGATCACCAAGACCAGGGTGCCCTCTGTCACACCTTATATTTGCCCTTGTTATTGAGCCACTTGCTGTCCACATACTGTACAATCTAACCCTGATTTTGCCGGCATAGAGATTGGACACTCTGAATATAATCTCTCGCTATTCGCTGACGATATTCTTCTAACTCTGACAAAGCCGCTTACTTACCTTCCCAACCAATTTCATGAGTTACAGTGTCTATGGCAATTTATCTGGTTATAAGATCAACCACAATAAATCTGAGGATCTTCCTCTCCATCTTCCCGACTAACTTTACTACAAGCAAATTTTTACTTTACATGGAAGAGAGACTCATTAAAATACCATGGATTTTTTATTACAAATTCTTATAACTCTATATAAAGCCAACTACCCTCCCCTACTTAGATCTATTGATAGAGATTTACAACAATAGCGTACGTACACTATTTTCTCTTGTGGATAGGTCACATCAATACCATCAAAATGAACGTACTTCCCAGATTACTATACCTCTTCTAGACACTCCTGATACCTGTTACCTTGCATACTCTTAACTCACTATAGTCCACACCTTGCAAATTCATTTGGAAAAATAAAAAACCCTGACTTCCGCAAGAAATTCTCTCCAAGCACCCATGTAATGGAGGGTTGGGTTTACCTATCCTTCACAGATACTATAATGCATCCTGGTTAAGCCAAATGATTATCTGCATTCCCCTAGCCATACTAAATGTTGGGTCAACCTAGAAAGCAACCTAGTGGACTCCCTTCAATCTCCTACCTACCTTGGCTATCCCGTACCCACAAGCCTAAATCCACTTCTTTATTTCATAAAATAGCATTGACACTCAAAAACTGGGATTCACTCTTTAAAAATTGTATCTCTCCTTTTATCCATTCCCTCTAACCCGAATTTGGAATACATTTATTAATCTCTGACACTTTAATTATACACATTTTTAAAGATGTCAGCTGGTAGCACTTGAAATCATTTATACATATTTTTTTTCTTATAAAAAAAACACACATATTTGGATTGTACTCCTCTTTGTAATCATGGGCATGCCCTAGAGGACAAGACTTAGGAAGCCATACTGTCTGACACCTCTGGTACTCTCACCATGATGTTCCCCTTCCAGTTCTGGGCTGATATCTTCATATGCATCCCCGTATAATCCTATGTCTTTTCCCCACTTCTTCCCTGACTCTCTCCCCGACATCTTCCCTCCTTCATACCCCCCTCCCACCCTCTTACTACTGTCAACTTGTAAATTGATTACACATTTGATATGTGAATGTATTGCCTTTTTATGTTATACACCTTATTTTTAGTTTTATTGGGTTGTATCAATGTACCCTTTTACATTTACTATGTGTTACACAACCGTAACGTGTTCCCTTGCTTACTTGCTTACTAAACCTGAAATTACTGAATAAACAATTATAACAAAAATGTAGGAAGTGGTCATAATAATGTGACTTGATCGTGTTTATATATTTTTAATAACCAGAGCTCTGATGAAGAGCAGGCACTTTCCAAACTACGCAAGAATGATTCTGTTGTTATTAGGAAGGAATACAAGGGTGGTTCAGTTGTCCTGCAGGATGCATCAGCCTATGATTTGAAGACATGTAGACAATTGGGTGACTCCATGACGTAAAAGCAGATACCATATAACCCTATGATGAATATTAAATGTAAAGTTGATAAGCTGATTAGTCTAGCCTTGGCTAGTGGTTGGATTGATACTACTTTAAGTAAACTTTTCATAGTTGAATATCTGATATGTCCGTTTTTGGTCCAAAAGTCATTGGTGGAGCCCCCTGAGCAACCAATCATCTATGCCTGAGGAGCTGTGCTGCAAACACTGGTGCAGCTTGTGGATTTTCAACTACAGGACTGTGTAAAAGTGATTAGTAGCTATATCTAAGACACTAGTGATTTTTTGAAGGGTATTACACTTAATGAAGCAAGTTCTTTACCTGATGACTGTTTATTGGCCACTCTAGATGTGTGTTCTTTGTACATTGTAATACTGCACACAGAAGGCATTAAGGCAGTACATGAATCACTTCTGAAGGGTCCGTATTCAAGGACACCAATTGAATTTATAATTTCACTACTTGAGATTGTTCTTGAATGTAACCACTTCATGTATGCTAATGAGTTATTCATGCAGCTGTCGGGGACCACTAAGAGGTCAAATCTGGACCCAGCATATGCCAATATTTTATGGATTTCTATCAAAATTAGCATTTTCTGCCAAAATATGGGTATAGGCGCCTATATTTTAAGAGGTTTATTGACAATATTGTTGTGATTTGGCAGGGCAATGAACATTCATTTTATTATATGGTTGATACCCTTAATGCCCTAGATATCCCAATACGGTTCACCGCCTTAGTTGACAAGATGCAGATTAATTTTTGGGATATTCAGATCTTAAAAAAAACAAAAAAACAACAGGTTGGCACACACTCGAAATACTCTTCTTGTTCCCTCAATTTACCGTCCTGATGCCTTGAAAAATAAGATGCCTGTATCTCATGTCCTACGGGTCCTGAGGAATAATTCAGGGTCTGATCTTGTTGAGGTACAGCTTGAAGAGAACAGTCAAAGATTCCTTATAATAATAAAAATTGTGGTTGATTGTTGTTTCACCAAGATTGTTACAGGCCAATGTAAAGAAACCCAAGGGATTGCAGAATCCTGAAAGGATGATCATGGGTGGGAGATGCAACATAAACTATGGATAGTACAATGTCCCATTAAGAAACACTGGCCGATTGTTGCCTTTAATGCAAATATTGGCAAAATTGGTACAGTACCACTGCTGTTGAGCATATGACGTGTTCCAAATTTAAAGGATCCTCTACATAAAACCAATACGAAATCTATTCCCTCATGCAGACAGAATTGGTTGACTACCAGTAAGGATGTTTTCACTGTCTGGGGTGCACAACCTGTAGGGCATTCATGGTGGGGTGCTCCTTTTCATGTCGGCAAAGCGGAAAAAGGATCTTTTTACAATATCACCTGACATGCCTATTGGATTATGTTATCTATTTTTTTATTTGTCCATGTGGACTTATGTATGTGGGCAAGACCACAAAGCCCTACAGGGTTAGGTTGACACAACATAGGTCAGACATAAAATTGGTATATGAGAAAGGTGTCACTGATAAACTTGTGACATCACACTTTCTGCAGGCTGGCATTCAGCTAACTACCCTAAAGTACAGTATATGATTATTTATTGGATGCCCCCGCTCAGAAGAGAGGGTGACAGAGGATTCTTGCTGCTGAAAAAAGAGGCCAGATGAATCCACCGGCTTGAGACAGTGGCCCCAAATTTCATGAATGAATACAATCAATTAAATGTATTCCTATAAACCACATTGGGTATTTTAATCCAATGTGGATTTACCTGTTTAACAAACTTGCTCCGACAGCTGATAGATTTTTAAAATTTTTGTCTTTTTGTTTTTTTAATATTTTTTGTGATTCGTTGGTGTCTCTATATACTGTATTACTTTATATTATACTGATCTTTACACTGTGTTTTTTTAATATGTGTTTTAATATTGATTGAATGTTACATACAGTACTGTTATCTATCTGTTTGCTGCTCTGGCTCTCCTAAAAGGCTCCTAATGCATGGTTATGCTGTTGTTGTGCAATTTACACTTTGGAATGCATAGAGGCACTTTCTGGGGTGTTACAGTTGCTTTGTTATGACTTCCTGATATTCTTTGCTGCTCAGTATGCCTTATACATGCTCTTACCAGCACTTCCGGCCAGTGGAATGCATGCACCATCCACTTCCGGTTGCAGTGGGGCGCATTCCGGAAGTACACCGGCTATGAGCGCAAATTAATGTTTTTTGGCTGCTTTAAACGTTTTAGCCTGTTACAGTTACTACTAGCAATGCCCCAGGCAAGTGGTTACCTGAATCCCTAAATATATATATATATATATATATATATATATATATATACACACTGCATATATGTTTGTCTACATGGCAACATATTATTAAGAAAAAAGGAAATGTCAATGGTATTTACATATGTCTCATACATTGTAACTAACACTATCACAAAGGAGGAATGTATACTGTGTTAGTTTTCTGTTTTTCTTTTACTTATAAATGACTTGCAGTATCACATACAAGGGTGACAGAAATAAGGGCAGCTCCTCACATGGGTAGAGTGGTATAATCTCTGTCATGCAAACAAATGGTTGACAAAACAATAATACACTTACTGTACACCTCAAAAGCGGGATGGTATCGGGATCCTGCACTTGGGATGCTGGCAGACAGATACCGGCCACGGCATTCCGATGCTTGGGATCCCGTCACATACTAGGTAAGTATGCTATCTCTACTCCCTAACCCCCCTTACCCTCATCCTGACCCTAATCCTCCCCCTTGCAGCCTAACCCTAACCCTCCTGGTGGTGCCTGACCCTAACTCCCTCCCCGCAGTCTAAACCTAACCCTCGCTCCCCGGCAGCCTAACCCCTGGTGTATCCCAAATCAGGAACTCCCTGGTGGTGCCTAACCCTCCCTCTTTTCATACTAAGCCTCCCCCTGCAGCCTAAACCTAACCGCCCCCTCTCCCCGCAGCTTACCTCTCAGCACTCCGGAATCACGACACTGATCAGAATACCGATGGCGGGATACAGACATGGATTACAATTCCAGCGCCGATACCCCAATTGAGGAACTGCCGCCACTCAGGATAGGTAAGCTGTGTGGGGTGGTTATGTTTAGGCTGTGGGGGGAGGGTTAGGGTTAGGCTTTGAGGAGGGTAGGTTAGGGTTAGGTACCCTGGGGAGGTTTAGGTTTAGGCTGCGGGGGTGGGAGGGATAGCGTTAGGCTGTGGTGAGGGTGAGTTAAGGTTAGGCACCCCCGGGGAGGGTTAGTGTTAGGCTATGGGGAGGGAGGGTAAGGTTTATGCTGTGGGAAGGGGGTGGCTAGTGTTAGGCAACACTGGGGAGGGTTAGGGCTAGGCTGCAAGAGGGGGAGGGTTAGGTTTAGCTTCAGGGAGGGAGGGTTAGGGTTGGGGGGGTTAGGTATTAGGGTTAGCTACCTTACTCTGCAGGTGTGGGGATTCCCAGCACTGGGAAATCATATGTAACCGCTCACTGACACATAAAATACTTGTGAGGGCTCTGATGGCTGTTACCAATAACCTGAAATAAGAATTGTGTACAGTATACCATTTACTACTTATGAAGAACTGCAATAGGTCTGCACAGAATTAAGTACAGTTTATAATTACATTTATCATTAAATGTTTCTTATTTATATATATACAGTAAGCCATGGGGAAAAAAACATGTAAATAAATGGAGTATTTCATAATAATTATGTGCAAAAATAATTATCTGTAAAATACCTCTGTAACTGGAGACTAGTAGAGTTTTATATTACTCCCACACATTCTGCCAAGTAATTGAAATAGTAGGCTCATAAATATAAAAAATTCATGAAGCAGAATAAGTGCAGATTTAAAGTGTACTGTAGATTTGCTGTGTATGATGGATCTGAAACTGACGTCGCTATAATAATATTCTTCCAGCCATTATTTATTTATTTCATTCTCATTTATTCCTTTTTTTTTTCTTTTTTAGTGTCAGCTACTGTTACAGTATTATAATGTTAAAGGATAAGTAATCCCCAAAACTCAACATTTGCATAGATGAACCATGAAGACAAAATATAATGTACTTTGCATTGATGCAGTGTTAAAAACAAAAATTGTTATGAAAAAGTACTGTACACTTCTATACGGGGTACTGATGCTACATGCCACATTTAAAGGAAAAAGGTGCATCATATTTGGGATAAAAATGTACAAAGGCAGAGCATAACAATTATACTTTCTGTGACATCTCCGGCCCTGACACAGGGGCTAATTCAGAGGTGAATTCTAATTCAATGTTGTTGTTTTTTTTAAATCTGCACATGTGCAGAACCCACAATGCACACATGCAGATGTGGTCCTGTGATGTTGGATGCTGCAGCCGCTGATATCGTGTGACAATCTGCAGCTGTTTGGGGGCGTCTGGGAGCCAGTGGCTGTGTTATCGGATGCAGTTTCACTGGCCCCAGCAGCGTAGTTTTGCCAGACATCATGAGTAACCTGAGGGTCCGATGGCATGACAGTGTACATGCAGTTGATCCGATGCTGCGTCTTCAAATGCAGCAGCAGATCAGAGAAGCCAGCAGCGTGCATCTTTTCACAAAAGACTCCTCCTGTGGCTTTTCCATATTGTCGCACAGTGCCATTAGCATCAACCTCTGAATCAGCCCTGTGCATGAATCCACCAACATGCAGAACATTTAAATTACCTTGGCAATTAACCTGCCACTTACAAAGGCTCTAACTATGGGGGCAATTCAGACCTGATCGCTAGGGTGCGTTTTTTGCAGCCCTGCGATCAGATAGTCACCACCTACAGGAGGAGGGGTAAAGTCTGTGCAAGTGTACGTTTACTTCTGCACATCAGTTTGTGCAGTCTCTGTGCAGCCAAGGACTTACTCAGCCGCTGCGATGGATTCCTGGTGATTGGGGCCAGAGCTGACGTCAGACACCCTCCCTCCAAACTCCTGAGCCCGCCTTTTTCCAGACACGGTCAGCTGACACCCACAAACGGCCTCTTCCTGTCAATCACCTTGCAATCGCCCGTGCAATCATTGTTTTTGCGCCATCCCGTCGCTAGGCACCATTGCCCAGTGCTGCTGTCCTTCGCGCCTGTGCATTGCGGTGCATACGCATGCACAGTTCAGATCTGATCGCCCGCTGTGCGAATGGTATCTGAATTACCCCCTATACCAATAGCATATTTATTACAATCAGCATCACAGATGCGGATGGGGTGTGAAAAATTCTCCCCAATCTGCAGTGCCATCATTTAATACATTGCAAGGATGTACCAATTATCACTTGCGAAAAAGCTCTGACCCTGCAAATCCATTTCACCCACTTATGACTGTATTTTTCAGAAAAATACATGTCTAAGTCTGGTTCTCCTATCCCTGCTCCCCATGTCTCCAGTCCCCACTGCCTTTACCCCCCCCCCCCCCCCCAGCCATGGCCACCTCTGCCTTACACCGCCTTTGCCCTAACCCCCCCTGCACTTGTATTTGTAAAAAATAAATAAAGAAAAACTTATGTGCAGCGGAGGGGGCAGAGCAGTGGTCTCCACACCAGCGGATTAGCTGTGTGAGGTTAGTCAGGATGCAATGAAAGTGTCGGCCAGCCAGCGGGGACAGGAGACCTGGGCAGCAGGGACACTAGAGCCAGGCTGCAGCTTGCACTTAAGTGATCAGCCTGTGGTCTATATAGACACACAGGTTGATCACGCACAAGCTCTTGGCTTCTGTTCTGCTTGCAAGGTGACAGGCAGTGATCAAGAACCAGAGGTATTTTTTAGTATTTTTTAAATTATTTGCTTAGTAAATTTGTCCAGATCGCATTTCCCATAACAAGTATGGGAAATGTGATCTGGTTACTACAAAAAATTTGATATCAAGGGCTTGGTTGAGAATTTTATAAATTATCCTCCAAATGGCATTAAGTGCATTTAGGTGATACTAAAATAAAGTGAAATGGGTGTGAAAATACCCTTTTTCCCATTATTTTAGAAAAATATTGTTGATAAATATGTCTGTATATGAGACATAGAAACACTACATTTTTTGACAATGTCTGATTTTTTCTAAAAGGTAAAAACAGATAACATGTTGGACAGATTTAGGGCCTTAATCAAAGTTGTATGCAATCCCAATGTTTGTGTACATCTCCGATGCAAGGTCCACCCATCATTGGATCCTGTCAGACCACTCACAGTGCCCCAAAGACCTGTTTGGGAAGCCAAATGGGGGCAGTGACAGGGACCGTTTTTCAAAATGGGAGCATGTCCTCCCCATTTTATAGGCATGCCAAGGCCAGGGTCTGTGTCTTCAAATATTTTGGTCAGAGCAGAGGAGTTCCCTCCCAATTTCTGAGTAAGCTTAGACTTACTCAGAATTTGCTACTTACATATACTTGGTGACGTTAGTTGCTCACAGTCATCAGAAACTGGTAGGGAGTAGTAGTGCACCCCAGTAGCTCACTCTTAAGGGTATTTTAGAAGTGGAGATGTTGCCCATAGCAACCAATCAGATTATGCTTATCGTTTATCTAGCACCTTCAAGAACAGTGGTTCCCAATCTTGATCCTCAAGGACCCCAAACAGTTCACATTTTCGAGGGTTACTGAGAGGTGCACAGGAATATTCATTACTCATTGACACATTTTAAAATATCCACAGGTGGAGCTAAGTATTTCATGTGATTCTGTGAGGAGACCTGGAAATTGTGAACTGTTGGTGGTCCTTGAGGTTCAGGTTTGAAACCGAACATTGGAAAAAACATTCATGTTTTCTCTTAGGACTCAATGTGAAATCAAATGAAAATTGGAAGAAAATTTTACATAAAATCAACCAAGCAATAGACTAATACTGTACGTGTCAGGTATTTTTCACTTCTAAAACCCATTCCATTGCCTAAACCTTCATTATGATCCCTATAAAAGTAGAGACGATGGACACTATGCCAATATTTTTGCAATTGAGCAAGTAAATTGTGCATGCATACTTTGCTTGAGCCAAAGTCTAATAGTGGTGGTGCTTTAAGCACCTACCTGTACAGAGGGTGATTCACAGTCAGGCACTGTGGGTGTTGACCATGGAGTTGTGGCAAAAACACAGAGGTGTTGCGGACATGTTTGATGCATGTTGCTGGCTGTGTCTGTTTTGGCTGCCATGCTCCTTGGCCATTGATTTACTCTATCTGCTGATTATCAATGGAACTGCATGTGTGCTGGGAATGTGTGCACAGTTGCTGTGCCATTGCGATGGCTATACTTTTCTGGGTTGCTGTTTTTTTTGCATAATTTCGCACATCTTTAGCTTGCACAATTGCAGCTGCAATCGCCATAGCGTTCATCAATGAATCAGGCCAGATGTTAATAATACTGTAATGGCTCTATGTGATGGTTCCAAATTACATAATTTTCACTTTTCACTATCAATTTCTTAGGAATTCAAGAATCACTTGAGGATCTGCGCACATCTTTAATGAAAACAACCATGTGGTCCACTTTGGCTGTATGAATTATGGACCTCATTCAGAGATGGATGCAGTGCATTTCGCTGTTTTGTCTTTATACTCTCATACCCCAAATGACCCAAGGGGCACTGCGTGCAATGAAGCAAGTCCCATTCTGCACATGCACAGAACGGGTCCTGCGTAGACGAACACAAACCAGAATTAGAGAAACCACAGCAGCTTCTTGCTTGTGGTAATTTTTTGTCCATTAGAAAATTAGCAGGAAGTGGTCGATTGTTGGCCAATTTTTGGCTGATTGTTATGTCTATTTGCATTAAATTTTTGAATGGAGCTGACAAAAGCAGACTGACTTTAGACTTAAAAAAATATATCAGCAAACATCGGTTTTAAAATTAATTTTAAGATTGACTGTTAAATAAGGAATTTAGAACTTGAACATGCTACAAAGATTGACTGTTAAATAAGGAATTTAGAACTTGAACATGCTACAAATGATGCTCGGTGTTAGATCTATTTAAATTTGATCTAATATCTAATTTTAGCACAGCTACGATCATTCACACTGACATGCGGGGGGACGCCCAGCACATGTCAGTCCGGCCCCCTCTCGCAGAAGTGCTCCCCGGCCCGCAGCAGCTGCGTGTGATGTAACGCAGCCACTGCAGCCCATCCCCCGCTTGGTCCGGCCACGCCTGCGTTGGCCGGACCAAACCCACGAAACGGCGGCCAACTGCCGCCGTTCCGCCCCCTACCGCCCAGCGATCACCTATGCCTTCGGCCATCTGGCATGTGCCGGCGCACTACGGCACCGGTGCATGCGCAGTAGGGACCCGTTTGCTCTGCTGCGTTAAAACGCAGTGAGCGAATGGGTCAGAATGACCTCCTTAGTACTCATAGGCGTGCGCAGCACATTTTATTAGGGGGTGCACTGTTGGAGGGGTGTGTCTAGCACCGCCTTTTGGGTGTGTCTAGCACCATCTATTGACGGTCAACGTAATATAAAATATCCACCCTTGTACCAATCCTAATAATGCAGATGCATTGTCAGATGTTGCGGTGTGCACCAAACGAACACCCCTGATGGCACTCACTGCAATTACACTGCCCCTCCTCAGCCTGGTCTGGCTCCCCCTCTCTTTCCCCTGCAAGCTGCAGTCACTCACGGACACTGAGTCGCAGACTAGTTACTGCTGCTGCTGGAAAAATGCGTTACGTGTCAATGCTGCTGCCGGCTGCCTGCCAGCATTGAATTTGTCTTCCTAAGAGGAATGCTGGCTGCATGCTGCTCCTCATCAGTGGCTGGCGTTGGCATAGAATAGGAGAGAGGTGGGTGTGTGACGGGTGGGCGTGCGAGCAGCATGATGTCATCACGTCACATCACGCTGTTTTTGTACAATGAGGTGGAGCCAGGAGTATGAAAGCCAGTGGCAGTGGCACCCTTCATTAACCCAGGCGTCCAGTCAGTAATGCAGTCCTGACAGGGTGCATTAATCAGCCTGCTCGGCGATCGCTGCATCAGGCATGTGAGATTGGATTGCCGGACATTAGGGGGTGCCTGTGCGCACCAGGCACCCCCCCTGCGCACGCCTAATTTAGTACTGAAGATTTACCCTATGATGTGATAGAAGATGAAATTGCAGGACCCAGATTACCATGCATTCCCAATTTTGCTACCTTCCCGAGATACAGGGCTCTATTCAGTGATACCACTTTCATACAGAAAAGTCTGAAAGTCCCGGCAATGCCGAGTCGTTTTGCCGGGACCTGCCTGACCCCACCTTTCACACAGACATGCAAATTACCGGATCCAGAATTTCGACCCGCTAATTTGCAGATCAACACTGGTATTTTGTCTGTGTGAAAGGGTCAACCCATGTCATAATTCCTGTGTCCCCGACAAAGTCCCGGGAATTACAACATGGGTTGACCCCTTCACACAGAAAAGGACCCTTGTGCTTCATGACATTACCAGGTGGAACTGCTTCACCTGGTAATTTCATTTTCTGTCTGCAAGGGATATAAGAGTAGCAGATTCTTCTAAAAAGCAGAATCTGCAACTGCTTCTATAGCATGCTGAGGGCCGCCCAGCGTAGGGCAAGGCCATCCAGCATGCTAATTGGTGGCCAGTAATGTTCGCAAAACAATTGCGAACGCATCGTTAGATTCACTACGTCCAGAATTATTGATGACCCCCTGCATACGCAGCTAGGCTGCGTATACAGGCGGTCCGTCGCCATTTTCTTCATTGGAGCATCCACCTGTGATGTCATGCAGCCGCCCCGAAAATGTCCGGACAACTCCCCAGCAACACCGCCCCCCCCTCTGACAGCTGCCGCTGTCAATCATAGTGTGATCACATCCTCCAGGGATGCCATAACACTGTGAATGCTAACGCATGTGCTGTGCGGCCGCAGCGCATGCACATTTTGCAGAAAATAGATCATTTGTGATTTTCTGCAAACTGCAATGCGTATGCAACATGATTAAGGGCCACTGCACTGTATGCTATCATTATTTGCTTGCCTGCCTTTTAAGAATAAGGATAAGTAAAGCTACTGTATAAACAGCTGTGAAAATGTTTCTTATATTGAATGCAATTACCTCATCCAGGCCAGAGAGTAACAAATATAATATATTTCAATCTTGTTTATAAAAAAAAAAAAGTTTGAATAATATCTACTGCTCCTCTCTGCTTCATGTTTCGTTATTTCATTGTAGTTGATTGAACCAGACATTAACGTGCCCGCAGACTATAAAACAGCCACTGCCCCTCCTTATGCAGCATGTCACGGAATCCTGCCAAAAAACACAGATGCCTGTCAGACTGATACTGTATCTTTGTTTTCACTTTAACTCATACTTGCCTACCTGACCCTCTCCATGAGGGAGAAAATGCTCTGTTCCTGGACTTTCCTGGTAATGTATGTTTGCCATCACCTGTGGTGAAATGCCTTTCTTATCAATTAACTAGCCCACCACAGGTGATGGCAATCATACATTACCAGGAAAGTCCAGGAACAGAGCATTTTCTCCCTCATGGAGAGGGTCAGGTAGGCAAGTATGCTTTAACTCAGGGCTGGCCAAACCGGTCCTCAAGATCTACCAATAGTTCATGTTTTCCAGGCCTCCTGGAGACCTGTAGAATTGTCAGTTAGGAATGAATGCAGCACATCTTAATTAGTAATGACTACACCAGTGTACCAGCTAGGTGGTCTGGAAAATGTGAACTGTTGGTGGATCTCGAGGACTGATTTGGCCACCCTGGCTTCAACTTATCTCATACTTGCCTACCTGACCCTCTCCATGAGGGAGAAAATGCTCTGTTCCTGGACTTTCCTGGTAATGTATGATTGCCATCACCTGTGGTGAGCTAGTTAATTGATAAGAAAGGTGTTTCACCACAGGTGATGGCAATCATACATTACCAGGAAAGTCCAGGAACAGAGCATTTTCTCCCTCATGGAGAGGGTCAGGTAGGCAAGTATGACTTATCTACAGAAAACATTGTAATTAAACAATACTGTAAGTACAGTATAACGTTTTATACATTCATTATGCATTGGTGTAACACAATGTATAATTCATCAGTTAGTGTGAAAATATAAATATGTTTAATTGCTTTGTTAAAAAATTCTACTCGTATTTTCTATGGCCGTGCTTTTCATGGAACCCTACCTGTCCATATTTTCAAGGTATCCTCAGGAATAATTGGTACCACCTGTGGATCTTTTGTGTTAGTTAATGAATATAATTGTGCTCCAGCTAGATAATCTGGAAAACATGCTCTGTAATGGTCCAATGAAGCCCGTGCTTGAGAAACAATAAGAAACAGTCATTCCTTTTAATACTGTATATAAGTACGCTCATGGATTATACAGGTTCTGTGTCTGATTAAAACCAGGTGAATTGCAGGTTTACAATCAGCCAGTCACAAAACCTGTGTAATTCATTAGTGTCCCAGGTTAACCCCTTCAGTGGAGAGTTTCCAATTTAAAAACACTCCCTGGGTGGGTGTTTCTAAATTGGCGTGGGAGCTGGGGGGAAGGTGAAGGGGGTGGGGGGGGCGTGTGACAGGGCAGGGTGAGGTTATCGCCTGGCGATCATCATTGGGAATCAGCATAAGCCATTATACAGCTAAAGGGCTCTACTCATTTGACGATGCGCCGCCGAGGTGCCCGACGGCCGAAACGGCCGACGAGCGACCCGGCGGCTGGGGGGCAGTGACGGGGGGATTGAAGTTTCTTCACTCCCCCCGTCACGCGGCTGCATTGAAGTGCAGGCAAATATGGACGAGATCGTCCATATTGGCCTGCATGCACAGCCGACGGGAGACCAGCGATGAACGAGCGCGGGGCCGCGCATCGTTCATCGCTGGAGTCTCTACACTGAAAGATATGAACGAGTTCTCGTTCATTTATGAACGAGATCGTTCATATCTTTCAGAAAATCGGCCAGTGTGTAGGGCCTATAAGCCTGCTCCCCAGCCAATAGGAGTCCAGGGGGCGGCCTTAACTTCATAATGGAGTATGCTGATTCCCGGGTGCCGTGCACACTGCAGGCTGTCCCCAGGGAATCAGGAGGTAGCATGCTGGCTAGCCCGAGAGATTTCCGTGCATACCACTGAAGCGGTTAAAGGGATAGTATTCCTATATATATATATATGGGTATTTGCAACCACCTGCAGCCTGATGTTTTGATGTTCAATATATTTTCTATGTCCCACTTATTAATAAATAACATTACATTATACACACTGTCCTTTTGAAATGTATTAAATAATATCACATACCTCACATCTAGACCCTCTCCAGGAGGGAACGAATGCTCTGCTCCAGGACTTGCTTCTTAATTTATGAGTGCCATCACCTGTGATGAAACACCTTTCTTATTCATTAAACTGATCAAAATAGGTACCGCCAATCTTACATTAAGAGAAAAATACAGAAGCAGAGTATTTTGTCCCTCCTGGAGAGAGTCAAGTTGGGAGGTATGTTATAACACCTCACCAAATTAATTAGATCGCTAACAAATACAGTTCTCTGATACTGACTCAGACAGCTGTTCACTTTGTTGCCAATTATATCCAATCAAATCAAAATATTCAGTGGCAGCCCCTACCTTTTTGTTGGAGGGGTGCTGCCACTACCCATGATGTGCTGGGAGAGGAGAGAGCCAGACCTAGCCAGCCGGATCACAACACCTGCAAAATGGATCTAGCAGGTGCTGGGACCGGTGCATGAGCAAAGGGGCCGTGGAACTGTGTATGTGCAAAACACTGGGTTCTATGGACTTCATCGGCTGTAGCCCACAGAAGTCATAAAGGGCTCCTAATGGTACTGCCTGTCCTATGGGTGACTGTCATGTATCACTTCCAATAGGAAGTCACTGCCAGCCACAGTGTCACCAGCGCAGTCATGGACTGCAACTGGTTCACTGCAGTGGCAGATTTTACTGGGGGGCTGCAGCTCTGCATCCCATAGGTAAATCTGCCACTGATTACTATATATCCAGATAAAACTGATCCAACCAGATGGTATAGCATTGGGTGGTATCCGGATGACTTGTTGACAGTCAATAGGTCAACAGTCAATAGTGTAGGTCAACCACATATGGTCAGCATGCATTAGGTCGACAGATACAAAAGGTCGGCAGTGCTTAAGGTCGACAGGTTCAAAAGGTCAACAGGTTAAAATGGTTGACATGACAAAGTTTTTTTTATTTTATTTCAACTTTTTCATACTTCACCATCCACATGGATTACGATTGGGAATAGTAACCTGCTTTAGTAGCCTTGCCCGTAGCATAGCGAGTGAAGTGAGCCCCTCGAGCCTACACGTTTCCACTAATCTGGCTTTTACATGGTTTAACATACAAAATAACCACCCAAAATTTACAAAAACCTGTGTTGACCATTTCACTGTGTTGACCTTTTGTTCCTGTTGACCTTTTAAGGTGTCTACCTTTTACATGTTGGCCAATTGACCCTGTCAACCATGTGCATGTCAACCAAATGGGGTCGACTTAGTGACTGTCCACCTAATACTTGTTGACCTAATGACAGGAATGTGCAGTGAGGTGAGGCAGAGCCTTTCCTGATATAGTAATGTATGCAAGAGAGTATTGACAATATAAAGTATATCAAAATACAAAGAATATATTAGAAATATGTTCTTTGTATTATTCTAGTTATTTTTATAGTCAAATCTCTGGAGTAAAAAGTCTATGGCAGGTGAGGCAGTGCCTCCCTCATCCACACATCTCTGATCAACACTCACCAAATTTCCAGGAGTTTATACTGCTGCACCTGTGTATAATGCCCACATGTATATACTGCTGCACCGGTGTAGAATGTCCACATTATATACTGCTTCACCTGTGTATAATGCCCACATGTATATACTGCTGCATCTGTGTATAATGCCCACATGTATATACTGCTGCAGCTGTGTATAATGTCCACATTATATACCGCTGCACCTGTGTATAATGTCCACATGCATATACTGGTGCACCTGTGTATAATGCCCACATGTATATACTGCTGAACCTATGTATAATGCCCACATGTATATACTACTGTATCTGTGTATAATGCCCACATGTATATTCTGCTGCAGCTGTGTATAATGCCCACATGTACTGTATATACTGCTGCATCTGTATATAATGCTCACATGTATATTCTGCTGCACCTGTGTATATTGCCCACATGAACCCTATGGTTCGGATATTGTGTGTAAATCTGGGTCTGGTACTAGCCAGTGCATCCTGAGCCATTTACCTCATTGCACTTTCCTGTCTAATGACCCACACCTGTGATGTGCTATGGCCAGAACATACAGTACTCTGGGGCAGATGTATTAACGTGGAGATGGCATAAGGAAGTGATAAACCAGTGATATGTGCAAGGTGATAAACACACCAGCCAATAAGATTCTAAATGGTAATTTACATACTGGAGCTGATTGGCTGGTACCTTTATCACCTTGCACATATCACTGGTTTATCACTTCCTTATGCCATCTCCAAGTTAATACATCTGGCCCATTGTACTAAGAATGGCTGAAATTTTCAATGACTGACCATATCAAACAATCAAACTCATAACACTTTTGGACAGTTTTAGCCCTACTTAATGCAATAAGGTTGCTTTGTACTATGAAAAAACCATAGCGCCTGATCCATAGATATAGGATATGCAGATATTTGGAATTAAGCAATTATCGGCATAGGTACCTTAGCAATGTTGCTTGCAGTGAGAATTTATTTGCAAAGTGATTGACAGTCAAGGACCATTTAGGAGAGGTGATGGGGAGTGGTGGCAAAAACGCAGACATGTCGTGACTGTTTTGGGGTCATGTCTCAGCCTACAACTGAGATCCTGTATTTACAAAACATGGTGCTAGCATCTCAGTTCTCACAGCCATTCTGTGTGACTCTAAGGTTACTCTGGGATAGAGATGAGCGGGTTCGGTTCCTCGGAATCCGAACCCGCCCGAACTTCAGGTTTTTTTACACGGGTCCGAGCGACTCGGATCTTCCCGCCTTGCTCGGTTAACCCGAGCGCGCCCGAACGTCATCATCCCGCTGTCGGATTCTCGCGAGGCTCGGATTCTATCGCGAGACTCGGATTCTATATAAGGAGCCGCGCGTCGCCGCCATTTTCACACGTGCATTGAGATTGATAGGGAGAGGACGTGGCTGGCATCCTCTCCGTTTATAGAGAAGAGAGTGAGACTAGAGTAGAGAGAGACACAGTATTTACTTTAGTAATTTTGGGGAGCATTAGGAGGAGTACTTCTACTTGCTGAAGTGATAGTGTGACTGTATATCTGACTTGTGGGGGAGACAGTGGGGAGCAGTTAGAGTCTGAGAGCAGGAGTACATATTTTAACGTACAGTGCACACTTTTGCTGCCAGAGTGCCACACTGCCATTGTGACCACACTGACCACCAGTATATATTGTGATTGTCTGCTTAGGAGTACTACTTGCAAGTTGCTGACAGTGTGACCAGTGACCTGACCACCAGTTTAATTAATCACCACCAGTTTAATATATATATATATATATATATATAATTGTATATAATATAAATATAATTGTATACCACCTACCCGTGTTTTTTTTTTCTTTCTTCTTGATACATACTACTATAGTAGCTTACTGTAGCAGTCTGCGGTGCTGCTGAGCTGACAGTGTCCAGCAGGTCCGTCATCAGTCATTACATAATAAATATATATACCTGTCCGGCTGCAGTACTAGTGATATTATATATATATATTAATTTCATCTCATTATCATCCAGTCTATATTAGCAGCAGACACAGTACGGTAGTCCACGGCTGTAGCTACCTCTGTGTCGGCAGTCGCTGGTCCATCCATAATTGTATACCACCTACCCGTGGTTTTTTTTTTCTTTCTTCTTGATACATACTACTATAGTAGCTTACTGTAGCAGTCTGCGGTGCTGCTGAGCTGACAGTGTCCAGCAGGTCCGTCATCAGTCATTACATAATAAATATATATACCTGTCCGGCTGCAGTACTAGTGATATTATATATATATATATATTAATTTCATCTCATTATCATCCAGTCTATATTAGCAGCAGACACAGTACGGTAGTCCACGGCTGTAGCTACCTCTGTGTCGGCAGTCGCTGGTCCATCCATAATTGTATACCACCTACCCGTGGTTTTTTTCTTTTCTTCTTGATACATACTACTATAGTAGCTTACTGTAGCAGTCTGCGGTGCTGCTGAGCTGACAGTGTCCAGCAGGTCCGTCATCAGTCATTACATAATAAATATATATACCTGTCCGGCTGCAGTACTAGTGATATTATATATATATATATATTAATTTCATCTCATTATCATCCAGTCTATATTAGCAGCAGACACAGTACGGTAGTCCATGGCTGTAGCTACCTCTGTGTCGGCAGTCGCTGGTCCATCCATAATTGTATACCACCTACCCGTGGTTTTTTTTTTCTTTCTTCTTGATACATACTACTATAGTAGCTTACTGTAGCAGTCTGCGGTGCTGCTGAGCTGACAGTGTCCAGCAGGTCCGTCATCAGTCATTACATAATAAATATATATACCTGTCCGGCTGCAGTACTAGTGATATTATATATATATATATTAATTTCATCTCATTATCATCCAGTCTATATTAGCAGCAGACACAGTACGGTAGTCCACGGCTGTAGCTACCTCTGTGTCGGCAGTCGCTGGTCCATCCATAATTGTATACCACCTACCCGTGTTTTTTTTTTCTTTCTTCTTGATACATACTACTATAGTAGCTTACTGTAGCAGTCTGCGGTGCTGCTGAGCTGACAGTGTCCAGCAGGTCCGTCATCAGTCATTACATAATAAATATATATACCTGTCCGGCTGCAGTACTAGTGATATTATATATATATATATTAATTTCATCTCATTATCATCCAGTCTATATTAGCAGCAGACACAGTACGGTAGTCCACGGCTGTAGCTACCTCTGTGTCGGCAGTCGCTGGTCCATCCATAATTGTATACCACCTACCCGTGTTTTTTTTTTCCTTTCTTCTTGATACATACTACTATAGTAGCTTACTGTAGCAGTCTGCGGTGCTGCTGAGCTGACAGTGTCCAGCAGGTCCATCATCAGTCATTACATAATAAATATATATACCTGTCCGGCTGCAGTACTAGTGATATTATATATATATATATTAATTTCATCTCATTATCATCCAGTCTATATTAGCAGCAGACACAGTACGGTAGTACTGTAGCTACCTCTGTGTCGGCAGTCGCTGGTCCATCCATAAGTATACTAGTATCCATCCATCTCCATTGTTTACCTGAGGTGCCTTTTAGTTGTGCCTATTAAAATATGGAGAACAAAAATGTTGAGGTTCCAAAATTAGGGAAAGATCAAGATCCACTTCCACCTCGTGCTGAAGCTGCTGCCACTAGTCATGGCCGAGACGATGAAATGCCAGCAACGTCGTCTGCCAAGGCCGATGCCCAATGTCATAGTACAGAGCATGTAAAATCCAAAACACCAAATATCAGTAAAAAAAGGACTCCAAAATCTAAAATAAAATTGTCGGAGGAGAAGCGTAAACTTGCCAATATGCCATTTACCACACGGAGTGGCAAGGAACGGCTGAGGCCCTGGCCTATGTTCATGGCTAGTGGTTCAGCTTCACATGAGGATGGAAGCACTCAGCCTCTCGCTAGAAAAATGAAAAGACTCAAGCTGGCAAAAGCACCGCAAAGAACTGTGCGTTCTTCGAAATCCCAAATCCACAAGGAGAGTCCAATTGTGTCGGTTGCGATGCCTGACCTTCCCAACACTGGACGTGAAGAGCATGCGCCTTCCACCATTTGCACGCCCCCTGCAAGTGCTGGAAGGAGCACCCGCAGTCCAGTTCCTGATAGTCAGATTGAAGATGTCAGTGTTGAAGTACACCAGGATGAGGAGGATATGGGTGTTGCTGGCGCTGGGGAGGAAATTGACAAGGAGGATTCTGATGGTGAGGTGGTTTGTTTAAGTCAGGCACCCGGGGAGACACCTGTTGTCCGTGGGAGGAATAGGGCCGTTGACATGCCTGGTGAAAATACCAAAAAAAATCAGCTCTTCGGTGTGGAAGTATTTCACCAGAAATGCGGACAACATTTGTCAAGCCGTGTGTTGCCTTTGTCAAGCTGTAATAAGTAGGGGTAAGGACGTTAACCACCTCGGAACATCCTCCCTTATACATCACCTGCAGCGCATTCATAATAAGTCAGTGACAAGTTCAAAAACTTTGGGCGACAGCGGAAGCAGTCCCCTGACCAGTAAATCCCTTCCTCTTGTAACCAAGCTCACGCAAACCACCCCACCAACTCCCTCAGTGTCAATTTCCTCCTTCCCCAGGAATGCCAATAGTCCTGCAGGCCATGTCACTGGCAATTCTGACGAGTCCTCTCCTGCCTGGGATTCCTCCGATGCATCCTTGCGTGTAACGCCTACTGCTGCTGGCGCTGCTGTTGTTGCTGCTGGGAGTCGATGGTCATCCCAGAGGGGAAGTCGTAAGCCCACTTTTACTACTTCCACCAAGCAATTGACTGTCCAACAGTCCTTTGCGAGGAAGAAGAAATATCACAGCAGTCATCCTGTTGCAAAGCGGATAACTGAGGCCTTGACAACTATGTTGGTGTTAGACGTGCGTCTGGTATCCGCCGTTAGTTCACAGGGAACTAGACAATTTCTTGAGGTAGTGTGCCCCCGTTACCAAATACCATCTAGGTTCCACTTCTCTAGGCAGGCGATACCGAGAATGTACACGGACGTCAGAAAAAGACTCACCAGTGTCCTAAAAAATGCAGTTGTACCCAATGTCCACTTAACCACGGACATGTGGACAAGTGGAACAGGGCAGGGTCAGGACTATATGACTGTGACAGCCCACTGGGTAGATGTATGGACTCCCGCCGCAAGAACAGCAGCGGCGGCACCAGTAGCAGCATCTCGCAAACGCCAACTCTTTCCTAGGCAGGCTACGCTTTGTATCACCGGTTTCCAGAATACGCACACAGCTGAAAACCTCTTACGGCAACTGAGGAAGATCATCGCGGAATGGCTTACCCCAATTGGACTCTCCTGTGGATTTGTGGCATCGGACAACGCCAGCAATATTGTGTGTGCATTAAATATGGGCAAATTCCAGCACGTCCCATGTTTTGCACATACCTTGAATTTGGTGGTGCAGAATTTTTTTAAAAACAACAGGGGCGTGCAAGAGATGCTGTCGGTGGCCAGAAGAATTGCGGGACACTTTCGGCGTACAGGCACCACGTACAGAAGACTGGAGCACCACCAAAAACGCCTGAACCTGCCCTGCCATCATCTGAAGCAAGAAGTGGTAACGAGGTGGAATTCAACCCTATATATGCTTCAGAGGATGGAGGAGCAGCAAAAGGCCATTCAAGCCTATACAATTGAGCACGATATAGGAGGTGGAATGTACCTGTCTCAAGCGCAGTGGAGAATGATTTCAACGTTGTGCAAGGTTCTGCAACCTTTTGAACTTGCCACACGTGAAGTCAGTTCAGACACTGCAAGCCTGAGTCAGGTCATTCCCCTCATCAGGCTTTTGCAGAAGAAGCTGGAGGCATTGAAGGAGGAGCTAAAAGGGAGCGATTCCGCTAGGCATGTGGGACTTGTGGATGGAGCCCTTAATTCGCTTACCAAGGATTCACGGGTGGTCAATCTGTTGAAATCAGAGCACTACATTTTGGCCACCGTGCTCGATCCTAGATTTAAAACCTACCTTGGATCTCTCTTTCCGGCAGACACAAGTCTGCTGGGGTTCAAAGACCTGCTGGTGACAAAATTGTCAAGTCAAGCGGAACGCGACCTGTCAACATCTCCTCCTTCACATTCTCCCGCAACTGGGGGTGCGAGGAAAAGGCTCAGAATTCCGAGCCCACCCGCTGGCGGTGATGCAGGGCAGTCTGGAGCGACTGCTGATGCTGACATCTGGTCCGGACTGAAGGACCTGACAACGATTACGGACATGTCGTCTACTGTCACTGCATATGATTCTCTCCCCATTGAAAGAATGGTGGAGGATTATATGAGTGACCGCATCCAAGTAGGCACGTCAGACAGTCCGTACTTATACTGGCAGGAAAAAGAGGCAATTTGGAGGCCCTTGCACAAACTGGCTTTATTCTACCTAAGTTGCCCTTCCACAAGTGTGTACTCCGAAAGAGTGTTTAGTGCCGCCGCTCACCTTGTCAGCAATCGGCGTACGAGGTTACTTCCAGAAAATGTGGAGAAGATGATGTTCATTAAAATGAATTATAATCAATTCCTCCGTGGAGACATTGACCAGCAGCAATTGCCTCCACAAAGTACACAGGGAGCTGAGATGGTGGATTCCAGTGGGGACGAATTGATAATCTGTGAGGAGCGGGATGTACACGGTGATATATCGGAGGATGATGACGAGGTGGACATCTTGCCTCTGTAGAGCCAGTTTGTGCAAGGAGAGATTAATTGCTTCTTTTTCGGTGGGGGTCCAAACCAACCCGTCATTTCAGTCACAGTCGTGTGGCAGACCCTGTCACTGAAATGATGGGTTGGTTAAAGTGTGCATGTCCTGTTTATACAACATAAGGGTGGGTGGGAGGGCCCAAGGACAATTCCATCTTGCACCTCTTTTTTCTTTCATTTTTATTTGCGTCATGTGCTGTTTGGGGAGTGTTTTTTGGAAGGGCCATCCTGCGTGACACTGCAGTGCCACTCCTAGATGGGCCAGGTGTTTGTGTCGGCCACTAGGGTCGCTTATCTTACTCACACAGCTACCTCATTGCGCCTCTTTTTTTCTTTGCGTCATGTGCTGTTTGGGGAGTGTTTTTTGGAAGGGCCATCCTGCGTGACACTGCAGTGCCACTCCTAGATGGGCCAGGTGTTTGTGTCGGCCACTAGGGTCGCTTATCTTACTCACACAGCTACCTCATTGCGCCTCTTTTTTTCTTTGCGTCATGTGCTGTTTGGGGAGTGTTTTTTGGAAGGACCATCCTGCGTGACACTGCAGTGCCACTCCTAGATGGGCCAGGTGTTTGTGTCGGCCACTAGGGTCGCTTATCTTACTCACACAGCTACCTCATTGCGCCTCTTTTTTTCTTTGCGTCATGTGCTGTTTGGGGAGTGTTTTTTGGAAGGGCCATCCTGCGTGACACTGCAGTGCCACTCCTAGATGGGCCAGGTGTTTGTGTCGGCCACTAGGGTCGCTTATCTTACTCACACAGCTACCTCATTGCGCCTCTTTTTTTCTTTGCGTCGTGTGCTGTTTGGGGAGTGTTTTTTGGAAGGGCCATCCTGCGTGACACTGCAGTGCCACTCCTAGATGGGCCAGGTGTTTGTGTCGGCCACTAGGGTCGCTTATCTTACTCACACAGCTACCTCATTGCGCCTCTTTTTTTCTTTGCGTCATGTGCTGTTTGAGGAGTGTTTTTTGGAAGGGCCATCCTGCGTGACACTGCAGTGCCACTCCTAGATGGGCCAGGTGTTTGTGTCAGCCACTAGGGTCGCTTATCTTACTCACACAGCTACCTCATTGTGCCTCTTTTTTTCTTTGCGTCATGTGCTGTTTGGGGAGTGTTTTTTGGAAGGGCCATCCTGCGTGACACTGCAGTGCCACTCCTAGATGGGCCAGGTGTTTGTGTCGGCCACTAGGGTCGCTTATCTTACTCACACAGCTACCTCATTGCGCCTCTTTTTTTCTTTGCGTCATGTGCTGTTTGGGGAGTGTTTTTTGGAAGGGCCATCCTGCTGACACTGCAGTGCCACTCCTAGATGGGCCAGGTGTTTGTGTCGGCCACTTGGGTCGCTTATCTTACTCACACAGCTACCTCATTGCGCCTCTTTTTTTCTTTGCGTCATGTGCTGTTTGGGGAGTGTTTTTTGGAAGGGCCATCCTGCGTGACACTGCAGTGCCACTCCTAGATGGGCCAGGTGTTTGTGTCGGCCACTAGGGTCGCTTAGCTTAGTCATCCAGCGACCTCGGTGCAAATTTTAGGACTAAAAATAATATTGTGAGGTGTGAGGTATTCAGAATAGACTGAAAATGAGTGGAAATTATGGTTTTTGAGGTTAATAATACTTTGGGATCAAAATGACCCCCAAATTCTATGATTTAAGCTGTTTTTTAGGGTTTTTTGAAAAAAGCACCCGAATCCAAAACACACCCGAATCCGACAAAAAAAATTCGGTGAGGTTTTGCCAAAACGCGGTCGAACCCAAAACACGGCCGCGGAACCGAACCCAAAACCAAAACACAAAACCCGAAAAATTTCAAAAGCACATCTCTACTCTGGGAGTCGATTATCAAAGGTCCTGTGACTGCCACTGCATAGCTGTACACAGCTATTTGGACCTGTGATATTACCAGTGGACGTCTCAATAGAAATCCAGGCTTCTGTGTCATTTGCATATTTTTGCATATCCAATTCAGAATCAGGCCCTCAGTTATCTTCAAATAAATTACTGCATTTTAGAAAATATATAATTCCATTAAATCATATATTTTGTACTAATGTTGTGTTTGTTATATACTCTTTATGGACTAATATAATATTTTTGAACTGATTATATAATTATTTATGGTAAGACATTTTAAATTCAATATTTGTGTTTAGATAAAGGATCTTCCCTAAAGCATTTCAATTAGCATTGCTAATTGGCCAATGAAAGCATAATTAATTAACTTGGGCTTCCTCAGTTAAGCCCTTTGGCACACTTCTAAGATGTTACTTTCCAAGCCAATGAAAATATTAGCATGTGACATTGTAGATTTTTCAACTACAGTGTAGACAAAGACTGGAAGTTTCATTTGTCAACACAAAATGCAGGATCACATGTATTTCCTTTGAGCCACTTGTACACTTAACTGTTTCAAGATTCTTGTATACTTCCCATACTGCGTCTACATTTATAACTAACATTAAAAAATATTACTTTTCTAAAATATTGCTTAGTTTTCCATTAGTATTTTCTAAAATCCCCATTTTGTAGGCATGGCCAGTTCATGGCCTGCAGTTTCCAACACAGGCTCCTGGGACCCGCTGGGACTTATTCAGATGTCCGAGGGCTGAGAACTCTTTAGATGCCGCTCTCAGGTCTGCAATGGTATGAGCAAGCATCTTTCATCCTCAGATGTCTCCTGCAGTAATAGAATACTTTCTCATCACTGCTCCATCTTTGGAGAATGAGATGATGAGAATACTGTAGCATCCATTACTGAATTAGGGCTGTGTTGCTAAAAAAGTAACTGGGACAACTTGACAACACATGAAACAATCTGTAATGGTTGTTGTTAGACTGTTCACTTCAACAATTGAATTGTTAGATTTGTTGAATATTTTGCTACTCATGTGTTTATTCTGGAATTGAATCGAATAACCCAGTGGTTCTCAAACTCGGTCCTCAGGACCCCACACAGTGCATGTTTTGCAGGTAACACAGCAAGTGCACAGGTGTATTAATTACTCACTAACACATTTTAAAAGGTCCACAGGTGAAGCTAATTATTTCACTTGTGATTCTGTGAGGACACCTGCAAAACATGCACTGTGTGGCAGGGACGTGCAGTCAGGGGAGGCAGGGGTGGCAGTGCCTCCCCTGTCATTAATGATTAAAATAATACAAAGAAGATACTTATGACACATATTCTGTGTTATAAGTATCTGCTTTAGTCTTTACATTATTTTAATCATTTGTACCTTGTGAATAACTGTGTTAAATGTGTGTTGGAGGCACCGCTCTCGGTGCTTCCAGCTATCAGTGTGAAAGGGACGGAAGCGGGGGGCGGGGTAGGGCAGTGAAAACCCATTCAAAAAAATGCAGTGGTGTTATGCACACCAGTGCCTGCAGGAATGTACTGGTGTCTGAACGGATAGGGATGCAAAACAAATGAACTCACAGACAGACTGGGGAATATGACATTACGTACACAGAAGGTGATAGGGTAACAAAATAAACACAAAGTGAACAGAGAAGCCCAGAGGCTAAGAAACTGGGTGTCTCCCTAGTATTAGTAATGCTTCAGATGGAAAAAGCAAGATGTTGTGTTTTAATACGTAGAGAACCCGAAATGCTGTTGCTAAGGGCAACAGCAAAACCCTAAAGGGTTACCAACGGGTGTGGCAGTAAACTCCTTGGTCAGAGATGGAATGATAGACACAAGGAGAGTCTCCACAATCCTAATCCTCACTTGCAGTGCAAAGGTTCATCTTACTGCCACTAAACTGACACCTAAACACCTTGCACAGTGAGACAGGATTTAGGCAGGCAAATCTGAGAATACAGCCGCAAACTTGCTAAGTTCACAGAGTAGCAAAAGAACCCCAGCAAGTTAAACGACTGACTCCAGTATGACTGCTAGGTCTGGATTGGCAGAGTGTAGTACCAAATCCCCAGGCCTATTTGCAGTAAGCAACAACAAATACAAAGCTACACAGTACTGGCTAACTTTCAGGAACTGACTAACCAACAAAGATTCAGCAGCATCTGCTTAACCTGAGAAGAGGCCTAATATAGCAGGTGCTGTCCACGCCCCACTCAGACCTCACAGACTGTGAGCACAAAAACCAGCACCGGATCCCCTGCCGTGCACAGAGCCTGTAACCACTGCACAGCAAAAGACCCGAACCGGAGTATCAGCTGCGCTCAGGTTACTCTGCTAGCACTTGTCTCCCGGTTGCCTTGACGACGTGGCAGCACAGGGCAGGAGACCCTAACAGTACCCCCCCTCTGACGAGGGGTCAAAGAACCCCTACCACCGGGTTTATCGGGGAACTGCGAGAAGAAAGAGCGTATCAGTCTGGGGGCATGAAGATCACAACTGCACACCCACGACCGCTCCTCCGGGCCATACTCCTTCCAGTGCACCAAAAATGACAGCCGACCCCGAACCATCTTGGAGTCAAGAATCCTTTCAACAACAAACTCCCTCTGGCCACGTATCAGAAGAGGGGAAGGTCTTCCACTGGAAGAAGGATTACTAATCGCCCGTTTTAAAAGGGAACAATGAAATGTTTTATTGATACCCAAAGAACGGGGCAGATCTAACTGAAATGCCACCAGATTGATAACCCTGGTGATCTTATAAGGGCCGATGAACCGGGGGCCTAACTTATGAGATGGCTGTCTCAACTTCAAATTCTTGGTAGACAACCAGACGAAGTCTCCTAATTTGAAGCTGCAGGGTCTTTTCCGCTTATCAAAAACCCTTTTGGTCACTAATGACACAGACACAAGGGCTTTCTTCACTTTCCTCCAAATACCTCTAAGGACCGAAACCACAGAGGAACCACCAGGCGTGGAGTCCAGGGGGTCAAAAGAATTGGCCTTAGGATGATGCCCATACACACAAAGGAAGGGAGAGATCCCTGTAGCAGAGTGAGCCGCGTTGTTATAGGCAAACTCCGCCATGGACAGATGAGCAACCCAGTCAGTCTGACACTTGGAGACATAACACCTGAGGAACTGCTCCAAGGACTGGTTCACCCTTTCAGTCTGCCCATTAGACTGCGGATGGTAGCCTGACGACAAGCTGACAGAAATCTGGAGATCGGAACAAAATGCCTTCCAGAATTTGGCCACAAACTGGGATCCGCGGTCAGAGACCACATCAAGTGGCAACCCGTGGAGACGCACAACATGCAGCATAAATAATTCAGACAGGCGTCTGGCCGATGGCAGCCCAACCACTGGAACGAAGTGCGCCATCTTCGAAAACCTGTCAACGACAACCCAGATGGCAGTCATCCCCAAGGATTTGGGCAAGTCCACCACAAAATCCATTGAAATGTGGGTCCATGGCTTAGATGGGATAGAGAGTGGATGTAATGGGCCAACAGGAACCCCTCTAGGAGTCTTATTTCGGGCACAGATGTCACATGCCCGAACCCACTGATCCACATCCTTAGCCACCGAGGGCCACCACACCGCCCTAGATAGCAACTCCCGAGTTCTGGCAATACCCGGGTGACCTGCCGACTTCTTGGCATGGAATTCCAGGAACACTCGCTGTCTTAACCTAGGAGGCACAAACAAAAGACCTACCGGAAGGTCTGGAGGAGCCTGCTCCTGTGCTCTAAGGACTAATGATAAGAGGTCCTGGGTAATGCCCACTTTAATACATGATGGGGACACAATGGGCAACGGCTTCTCGGTGGTCTCCTGGATTGGAGCAAAACTCCGCAAGAGCGCATCAGCCTTGATGTTTTTTGACCCAGGGCGATATGTTATCAAAAAATTAAAGCGAGCAAAAAACAAAGCCCATCGTGCCTGCCTGGCATTGAGACGCTTCGCTGACTCTAAATATGCCAAATTCTTATGGTCGGTGAGAATTGAGACCACAAACTTAGCCCCCTCAAGCCAGTGTCTCCACTCCTCGAGTGCATCCTTAATAGACAACAATTCCCGGTTACCCACGTCATAATTCATCTCGGCAGGCGAAAATTTACGGGAAAAGTAAGCACAGGGATGAAGGCGATTATCAGACACTCCCATCTGAGAGAGCACTGCCCCAATACCCATCTCAGAGGCATCCACCTCCACCACAAAAGGACGCTCTGGATCTGGGTGTCGCAGCACCTTGGCCGATACAAATGCCCTTTTGAGACGGGCAAAAGCCGCTTTAGCCTCACAAGACCAGTGAGCAACATCCGCCCCTTTCTTAGTGAGTGCCACCAAGGGCGCCACTATAGACGAAAATCCAGCGATAAATCGTCTATAAAAATTCGCAAAGCCCAGGAAACGCTGAAGCGCCTTCAAACTAGTGGGCTGCACCCAATCCAGGACTGCCTGTACCTTGGAACCCTCCATTTGGAAACCTTCTGGGGAGATAATATATCCTAGAAATGCGATTTGCTGAACTTCAAATTCGCACTTCTCCAGCTTCGCCCCAAGCCGGTGGTCTCTGAGTTTCTGGAGGACTAAGCGTACATGCTTCCGATGTTCCTCCAGGGAATGGGAGAAGATTAGGATGTCATCTAAGTATACAACTAAGAATCTATCCAAATATTCCCTGAGTACATCATTCATGAAATCCTGGAAGACTGCCGGGGCATTACAAAGCCCAAAAGGCATCACCAAATATTCATAATGCCCTGAGTGGGTATTAAAGGCAGTCTTCCATTCATCCCCCTCTCTTATTCGGATTAGATTGTACGCACCGCGTAGGTCAATCTTAGAAAAAATGGTGGCAGTACGAAGCTGGTCAAACAAGACCGAAATGAGAGGCAGTGGGTATGAGTTTTTAATCGTGATACGGTTCAATTCCCTGAAGTCGATGCAGGGTCGCAATGAACCGTCCTTTTTACCCACGAAGAAGAACCCCGACCCAACTGGAGACTGTGAAGGTCCCTTAGCCAAGTTCTCCTGAATGTACTCTGCCATAGCCTGAGTCTCAGGATGTGACAGGGAGTACAACCTGCTCTTGGGAAGCTTAGCATTTGGCAACAAATCAATGGCACAGTCATAGGGGCGATGGGGAGGTAGTACCTCTGCAACTTTTTTGGAGAACACGTCCGCAAAATCTGCATAACACCCTGGCAATCCTGGCAAACTTAGCTGCGAGAGCCTGACTGGAAGGCTCAAGCAACTCCTGAAACAATCAGTACCCCAACTAAGAATCTCCCCAGAGACCCAGTCAAATTGAGGATTGTGGGCCCTTAACCAGGGTAACCCCAACACCAATGGGGCAAAAGTATAGACAGTCACATAAAAGGACAATTTTTCAGAGTGTGTGGCTCCAATAAACAAAGAAATCTGGCTAGTGCAAGAGGTAATTTTACCTTGGGATAATGGTTCCCCGTTTAACCCACAAATCTCAATTTCCGATGCCAAGGGTACTAAGGGAACAGAGTGTTTCAGGGCGAATTAGCGGTCCATAAAAACCCCGTCGGCCCCACTGTCCACAAAGGCCTCAGTCTTGACAGTTTGACCGAGGATCTTCAAGGTCACCGGAATAATAAAAGTCTTCTTGGGAAATTCTGACTTCTGGCCTGACAGGATATTTCCCATCACCCTCAGGCCCTGAAGTTTTCCGGCTTTTCTGGGCATGATACTACCACATGACCTTTATTCCCACAGTACAAACACAACCCCTGCTGTCTCCTCCGCGTCTTCTCATGCGAGGAGAGGCGGGTAGCCCCAATCTGCATAGGCTCCTCGGAAAATTCCTTAGAGTCTGAGGTTCCCTTGGGAAAGAAGGAAACCTCTGTCTCCCTTTCAAGCCTACGCTCTCTCAGCCGTCTATCCACCCGGATGGATAACTGCATGAGCTGATCCAAGCTATCAGGCAAGGGATATTGTACCAGTTGGTCTTTTATCTGGTTAGAAAGACCTCTTCGGTACTGGTGTCTCAGGGCTGGGTCATTCCACTGGGTATCATGGGCCAACCTCCGAAACTCCGTACAGTAAACCTCAACTGGCCTTCGACCTTGCTTAAGGATCGAAATCTTAGCCTCGGCTGAGGCCGTCTTGTCAGGGTCATCATACAACATGCCCAGGGCCGTAAAAAAAGCATCAACACTTTTAAGCGACGGACAGTCAGGCTGCAACCCATATGCCCAGACCTGTGGGTCTCCTTGTAGCAAGGAAATCACTATGCCCACCCGCTGAATCTCCGACCCAGAAGACTGAGGCCTAAGCCGGAAGTATAGCTTGCAGCTCTCCTTGAAACAAAAGAACTGCGAGCGATCTCCAGAAAAACGATCCGGGAGATTTACTTTCGGCTCCTTAACCCCTGAAAGTGCTGCTGCTGTGGGAGCTCCACCAGCGGCCTGGGAGGTGTGCATTTTAATGGACAAATCATTAAATTGTCGAGTCAGGACCTGCACCTGATCGACCACCTGTTGCAACGTATTTTGAGGGGTATGCTCCATATTCCCACAAAATTTCAACAGGAGTATTTGGCTGCTGAATATGTTATGCACACCAGTGCCTGCAGGAATGTACTGGTGTCTGAACGGATAGGGATGCAAAACAAATGAACTCACAGACAGACTGGGGAATATGACATTACGTACACAGAAGGTGATAGGGTAACAAAATAAACACAAAGTGAACAGAGAAGCCCAGAGGCTAAAAAACTGGGTGTCTCCCTAGTATTAGTAATGCTTCAGATGGAAAAAGCAAGATGTTGTGTTTTAATACGTAGAGAACCCGAAATGCTGTTGCTAAGGGCAACAGCAAAACCCTAAAGGGTTACCAATGGGTGTGGCAGTAAACTCCTTGGTCAGAGATGGAATGATAGACACAAGGAGAGTCTCCACAATCCTAATCCTCACTTGCAGTGCACAGGTTCAGCTTACTGCCACTAAACTGACACCTAACACCTTGCACAGTGAGACAGGATTTAGGCAGGCAAATCTGAGAATACAGCCGCAAACTTGCTAAGTTCACAGAGTAGCAAAAGAACCCCAGCAAGTTAAACGACTGACTCCAGTCTTACTGCTAGGTCTGGATTGGCAGAGTGTAGTACCAAATCCCCAGGCCTATTTGCAGTAAGCAACAACAAATACAAAGCTACACAGTACTGGCTAACTTTCAGGAACTGACTAACCAACAAAGATTCAGCAGCATCTGCTTAACCTTAGAAGAGGCCTTATATAGCAGGTGCTGTCCACGCCCCACTCAGACCTCACAGACTGTGAGCACAAAAACCAGCACCGGATCCCCTGCCGTGCACAGAGCCTGTAACCACTGCACAGCAAAAGACCCGAACCGGAGTATCAGCTGCGCTCAGGTTACTCTGCTAGCACTTGTCTCCCGGTTGCCTTGACGACGTGGCAGCACAGGGCAGGAGACCCTAACAAGCGGCACCTAATGGAAGTGCCGCTTTCACAGGGGCGTGCTGTCAGCTCACATGAAAGCACGCCCCTGTCCCTGAGGAAGCTGCGAAAGGGCAGTGGGCAGGATCGGCCTTGTCATTACTTTTGAGGGTGCCCCATTAGTTGTTTGCACCCTACCTAGACGCTCTCTCTCTGTAATCTACACCACCGTTCGGACTTTGTGACAGGGGGGGATCTCTTCAGGTGCTGGGAGCCCCGCTGGCTGAGAGAGCTCTCTTGCAACGAGTGACCACTGCTGAGTCTGCCTGGCCGCAGGAGAAAGGATCTCTGTGAGGAAGGGTGCATGTCTGCTGGGCCGGTTTACACTGTGAGTGTGTGCAGGGCCAGATGGCCGCTACCGCGATCGGTGCTCTGATCGGGTAGTGGTCACTGGTCCTTCTTTAGTAACAGGTCACAGTACAATGGATTCGAGAGGGCTGCTCTGCATGCTCTGCCCCAGCTCCCCCACGGGACTCCAGCAGCAGCAGCGTCCAGTAACAGGAAGCCGAGTAGGGGACTCCCATACAGGGAAACGCTACACAGGTGCCCATAAGTCTCTCCACAATGTAAAGTTATATTTTAACTATAGGAGTTGTGGGGTCAGATGCAGCCCCTCCTCCCCCCATTTGCCATGACACTGTGTTTCAGGCCTGTACTCTGTCTCCGGGGCTCCTCCCCTCCCCCTGTGCAGCAGCGTTACACAGCACCTCCCCCCTTCCTCTGCAGAGCAGGATGCTGTTCCACTTCCTGATCCTGACAAGAGAGTGTGCAATAGGAAGGAGCAGGTTGGTGTTTCATGTATGGGCATAGGTAATGGATTCAGGGGAGAGGGGCTGATATGTGATTTCCTCCCTCTGTAGTGTATTGTTCTTCTGTCTGACTGTCCCTTCCTTCTATCTCTGTTACTCTATGCCACCTGTCTCTTTCCTCTGTGTGTCTCTTTCCACCATCCTCTCACATCCTCTGTCTAGCTGCCTGTCTGTCTGTCTCTTTTTCCTCTGTGTATCTCTTTCCACCATCCTCTGCCTGTCTCTTTCCTCTATGTGTCTCTTTCCACCATCATCTCACATCCTCTGTCTGCCTGTCTGTCTCTTTCCACCGTCCTCTCACATCCTCTGTCTGTTTGTCTGTCTGTCTCTTTCCTCTGTGTGTATCTTTACACCATCCTCTCACATCCTCTGCCTGTCTGTCTCTTTCCTATGTGTCTCTTTCCACCATCCTCTCACATCCTAGGTCTGTCTGTCTCTTTTCCTCTGTGTGTCTCTTTCCACTATCCTCTCACATCCTCTCACATCCTCTGCCTGTCTCTTTCCTCTGTGTGTCTCTCTCCACCATCCTCTCGCATACTCTGTCTGCATGTCTGTCTCTTTCCTCTGTGTGCCTCTTTCCTCCACCCTCTCACATCCTCTGTCTGTCTACATGTCTGTCTCTTTCCTCTGTGTGTCTCTTTCACCATCCTCTAACATCCTCTGTCTGTCTGCCTGTCTGTCTCTTTCCTCTGTGTGTCTCTTTCCACCATTCTCTCACATCCTCTGTCTCTCTGTCTGTCTCTTTCCTCTCCACCATCCTCTCACATCCTCTGTCTGTCTGCCTGTCTGTCTTTTTCCACCATCCTCTCACATCCCCTGTCTGCCTGCCTGTCTCTGACAGCAGGGAGGGATTTGGAAAGATCCCTCACCTACCCAAGCTGACGAATCAGCGACATCGGCGGTAACTGGCATCGGCTTGGTGATGGTAGCAGGTATTAGCTTGACGGCGGTAGGGGTCATCAGCAGGATGCAGAGAACATTATGCCTGCAGTGCCTCACCAGCCACTGGCCTCACTGCACGCCACTGCTGTGTGGGGTCCTGAGGACCGAGTTTGAGAACCTGTGGAATAACCTACAAGAGGCTTTTGCATTGCAGCCCATTTATCACATATTTACCATCATGTGAATTTATTTTGATTTCTAGTTTAAAAAACAATATGGAAAAACTGGATCTTGCATATGCAGGTTTATAAAGTGAGCAAAGCAGCAGTTAATTGTCAATATGAGTGTTAACCATTACATACGCTTCTTGCAGTGACGCGATGGAACTGCATCTAAATAACTACTAATGAGAATGAAACCTTAAATTATCTTTCAGTTATGAAATTTTACACATAATCAGTGATAGTTCAGGTATTGGCATTCACACAACAATCAATGAGCCTGAAAGGGATGTGATTTAGTTAAGATTGGTTTAAATATTCTATGTAGTAGGTATTCCTGCATTATGTATTGACGGTGTGCTTTCTTTTATTATCTTGGATTGTCTGCAGATTGAGAGAGTGGAATTACAGTAGAATAACTTTACAAAGGAATGTAAGAAAATTAGGTTCTGATAATACTGTACGTTATAAATTAGTTAATTCCAGTCAAAAATTCCAGCCTACACATATGCTGCCCGGTCTTGTCCACTCTGGGAGCCAGTGGCAGCAAATGTCAGAGTACCTTGTGTGATTGTACAGCTTGTCCACTGTGTGTGATTGTACAGCTTGTCCACTGTGTGTGATTGTACAGCTTGTCCACTTCTCAAGACAGCCCTGCTTATGATCTACATTAGAACAAATCTATATTTAGATCTGTTCTATAATCTGTTAGCACTTTGTAATTTACCTACATTACTATGCAATTTTTGAATGTTCTATTTTGCTTTCCATCCAACTGCCTATACAACTTCAATATCCTGTTCCTAAATAGGTTTGTCAGCTTTGGGCATGTCCCCCTTTCTTAACAACATACCCACGCCCCCATATGTAACATTTTTCCTGGGGAAAACATACTTCTGCTTGATACAAACCAACAGATGGCACTTCTTGACATAAAACAAAGATGAGAGTGTTTGACATTATAGGAGACAGTCTAAGAAATTACTGCATTAAATACGCAGAGCTTGAGTATTTAATGCTGCACCAGACTGAATGGCTGATGTTTTTGTCTAATCAGGTGTCATCTCTATAACACCTGCTATCCATAGGAGAGTTTTATTGCCAATCAGGTGCATCCTCCATGCACCAAAGCTTTCTGTTCCTCCTCCTGCAATCCAACAGTTGCTCTTATGTCTAGGAAAATCGAGCTTAATTTCAAACACTGCACCAAACCCTTGTTGGCAAGATAAATAGAAAGTTTAATCTATTGCAGTTGATTGCTTCTTATTCAAGTATCCTGATTGCACATCTGTTATTTGTGGTCAACTTTTTATTTGTACAGTATTTTTGATGATGTTGCTTTTATTTACCTCTTGCTGTGTCTACATTTGTATCTTTTCTGTGTCCAGAGGTGGATCTTTCTACTAGTCAATGTGCGCATGGGTAGAAGGGGGGGAGGAGGGGTACTCATTTTATATACTCATTCATTTTTTCTTTCTTTCATACCTGTGCTTTATTACTTAAGTAACTTGCATACCTCTTGCGCTATTTTATAAACTTGCCGCATGCAATCAAAGAAAGACCACAAAAGCCCTTTGATTGGTTCTTGACTTAAGAAAGATTTTTTACTGTGTAATTTTAGATCAAAAAAGATGAACAGCAGTGAATTAAAAATTAACACTACTTCACTTTTTTCACAAGTGTACAAAAAAGAAAAAAAAGTATGGGTTTACATTCAACAGTTTAGGTCAACTATAACTGATAGTAGAGTTTGCATTCACATACACAAGCACAGAATAAATATATGTTGGGCTTTCATAGGAGCATAGGGCATACATACCGTACTTATTTCCACATCAGTGTGAGTATAATTGGCATTTCATGTACTTCTCGTAAGACAGGTAATCACCAAAATCCATATGCGACGCACAATAAATTGTCATACAGTATAGCATCTGCAATGGTCCTTCACACATTTTGGACATGTTCCGGTGATGTTAGTGAACTTAGAGTGCTTGTTTAAGTCTTTTTTTGTTCTTTTACAAATATTATTTACACATGCAACAGCTGGCCACATTGTGATCTGTGAGTGGTGGGTGAGCAGTACTATACACATGATACAGGCAATTTCCGTAATGTGGTTAGTAGACAGGTTGCCCTATTTTATGCAAAAGAGCTATTTGTACCATTCACAAATATATAGTATATTATACAAATGTTTTGAGAAAAGTAATTGTTTTGGAAAAGGCTCTCACCAAGGGATACCTTTAATTGTTTTCTTTTTGTTGTTGTTTTTTTGCTGTCTTCATCACTTTTTAATTTTTTAATTACTTCCCCTCCAAAAATCAAAGTATCGATGCAGAAAGCATAGATTTGATCAAAGTGATAAGTTCTACTTAGCTACACAGCAAGAGCATATACAGCATTGAATGACTTACTGTAAATCACCTAGCTTTAATATACAGTATTGTGAATGTTACAAAATGGCTTTTTAATGTATCAACTTGTATTCTACATTTATTTTCTCTCTTAGATCTATGCGGCCAAAAGCATTAAATCAAATATTTGTTTCACTGGTCCAACTTGCACCAGACAGATCAAAGCATAAATATGAGTAGTAGCAATGGCTTGCAACATGGAGCTAGCATACTTGTACTGAACTTGTTCAATTGTCTCCAACAAGATACATCTCATAACGTTGTGTAAAAATTATAAATTGTATAAGGCTTTTGCAATTTATTGAACTGTAGTCCAAGAAATATTTACAATGTATTCATAATATATATATATATATATATTTTAAACATTTGCTCTTTAATATTTTGGATAGTAAGTTTTATAATGAGTTGTCACTGCAGCTATTGCTCTGCATGAAAAAGCTTAGCAAATGACAAAGATCTATTTGTAACTAGTGACAAACGGGTCTAAGGATAATGTGTATTGGGGCACACACATAATATTAACAAAACTCTCCACAATTTTGTATTTAAATATATTGGAAAATCTAAGCTTATTTTAAATTATGCACATTACAATGTACTGTTTACACGGATTATGTTCAATATCCCAACTGTCGGGATTCTGGCAGCCGAAATACAGATGCCGGAATCCCGACACCCGTTAGAACACCTACACCGGAATACAGAAAACATCAGGATCCCGACAATGGACTCCCGACATCCGGGATACCGGAGGTAAGTGTAGCTGGGAGGTTAGGGTTAGGCTGCAGAGTGGGGGGTTTTGCTTTAGCCACCACCTTGGGAGGCTAGGGTTAGGCTGCTGGGGTAGGAAGGTTAGGGTGAGGCTGCTGCCAGGGGGCTAGGCTTAGGCACCACTGGGGGGATAGGGGTTAGGTTTAAGCACCGATGTCAGTATACTGACCACCGGCATCCCGTATACCGGGATTTTATACCAAACCCGTTTACTGTACATTACAATGTACAGTACTTAGTCAGCCCTATCAGGTCCCTAATATGAATGGGACCATTACATAAAACATGTGGAAACTATGTGTAACAGGCCCTTAAGTAATGATAAATAGGCCCGTAGTGTTAAAGAGAGCACATTTCTTTTGAGTTATGCACTCTTTAAAAAAAATGTGTTAACTAACAAATTATTTTTAAAATGTAAACAACTGTCGAAAAATTATTTGTTTTCTGCATGCATTATTTTTATGGATTTTCAATGATTACTTTATTTACCGACTGTAGTTCAAGCCATTTTGTATAACCGAAGGTACATACAGTAAGAACAGAAATAAATGTGTTGGTAATGTACATTTACTCCATTGATTCCTGAGGAATTACTGTACATACAGTAGCTCGTATACAAACTTAGATCAATGCATTAAAATGTTATTGAGAGTCTGGTAAAAACATAATAGCTAAGTTCTTGATATATATGTAGTCAATATTAGATATACAACAATAAAGAGATATTTTCTACACCTGCAATTTATTTTCCATATTTTGACTATTATTATTGTTTACCCACCTTTTAGAATATTTGCTTACTATTGATTTATCATATTTTGTAACTTATTTCTGCTCAGATTTACTGTACCACTGATATGTGGCTGAAATCTACCCTTACATGTTGTCCCATAGGTGACTAGAGACAATTGATTTTCTATACAATACACATGAACTATTTACAAAGACATTGGCCTTAAACGTTTCTTAATATATTATATGCACAAACTGTCACTGTGTTCTTTGGATGTGAGAGACAACTGCTGGGCATCATATGATTAAACATTTGACATAATAAAGCTTTAAGACATAATCTGGTAAATAATATAGACAGACTGTATAGGTTTTCAGGCTTGAATCTTGAAGTCTTTTTGTTCATAGGAAGGTGCATTAACAATAGGAAGAATATTACGAGTTGCTACATTATTTATTACAAAAAAATGTGGTAATAATAATTGGCTTCATTATCCTTTCATTGATCGTTGTTGTCAGTTGGATTATTTCCTTTGTCTTGATTCTTGTTCCCCTTCTTCTTCTTCTTTTTCTTCTTTGTCTCTTCCTTTTTCCCGAAGGTTATAAAGTTACTTTTATGACCTTGGGCTGATGGCTGATCCTGGCGGATCGAAATGATGGCTGGGGATCCTGGGATAATAAAATTCTCCGGAAAATCGGGTGGTATTTGTGGCACTGGTTGTTTTGGATTCCCAGGTCCATACTTGAAGGTCCAGCTGTTGCAGTTCACACCAGCTCCTACAGGGGGAGACACTTCTCCTCCTTCGGGTTCTGCAACAGTTAAGAAAAATATTTAAATATTATGAAATCATTATAATTACTACATAAAAGTAAAGTCCACATTCATTTCCTTTTATTTCAGGGATCCTAACTTGGGAATACCGGATTTCAGCTTCCTATGAGTATATTTACTAAGAAATAGGGTGTCAAAGCTGACAAAAGTCAGCGACCGATAGTTTTAAAATGGCAATAGGATTAAGGGTGACATGTACTAAGCAGTGATAAAAGTGGAGAAGGGAGCCAGTGCAGAAGTTGCTCATTGCAACCAATCAGCTGCTCTGTATACTTTTAAAGTATGCAAACTAGAAATTTTACATCAGTGCTGGTTGGTTGCATTGAGCAACTTCTCCACTGGCTCACTTCTCCACTTTTATCACTGCTTAGTACATGTCCCCCTTAATGCTCAACAAGCCTGGTTTAGTATTTATTCCTATTTCAGTTTTTAAAATGATCAGTCAAATCAATTGATGATTGGTGGCTTTAAAACCTGCTAGAGTTCAAAATATTTTTAGTACTCCAACCTAATAGATTATAAACAGAGGTACAGTATGGGTGAGACCAAAGCTGATTTAAACTTTTTAAGATAAATAGTTTACTGTGGGACTTTTTTAAAACTCTTTAGCAGCGAGGTTAGGTTCCCCAGCCACACAGCTGCCTCTCAAAGAACAAGTGGTAAACAGGTGGTACACAGAAATGTAGGGCTTCATGTGGAGGAGACAAAAACTAAAATGTAATCATTGTGAACCAACTAGCTTGTAGAATTTTCACATTTTAACTTGCTTAGTATCTCTGGATTCATAAATGATATGCAATAAAACCAAATTGTATCTGCAGTGGAGCCAAAACGATATAGTAACAGTGGGAAATAGCTTTCGTATCAATTATAGTTGCTTTAAGGAAATGTGCAAACCAAAATATTGGCAAGATTTAACAATTATCATTTACTTCAATAATTATACACTGTTTATTATGATTATGACTTTCCATTATAGAACTCTCTCTGGCTGCAATAGTGTTCAAAGAGTAATTCTTGCATGTTATATATATATATATATATATATATATATATATAGTGTATGTATGTAGACATACAATGCATGATAGGGTTATAACGTAAAAACATTTTCCATTTTGCATGTTTCATTTTCTCATTGGTTATCAAGAAGTATAAATTTGGTAAGTCTGATCTCTGATTACCAATAAATACTATGGAGTCAATTTACTAAAGCTTCTAAAAATTAAAAGTGGTGATGTTGCCCATAGCAATCAGATTCTGTCTATCATTTCTTTATTGCATGCTAGAAAATTATATGATTGGTTGATATTGGCAACATCACCACTTTTCATTTTCAGAAGCTTTAGTAAATGTACCCCTATGTTGGGTCAAATAAACAGCATTAAAGCTTTTTCTTAAATAAATAGCGTTAAAAGATAAATACAAAAAAAGGGGAAAAAGTTCCTGCGCACTGGAAAGGGTATATAGCACACCTTATTTGGTGTGATTAAAACCTTAACCAATTTTTCTAATTATATGTAAGTTGATTTTTCTATCAGACAGATCTCTCCACGTTTAATATGTATAAGTACAGATATTTCTCCTAAATTCTGGAGGAAATGTATAGACCACCTTATTCAGGGTTTTTAAATTTTAACATCCGTCTTATTTATCGCAGAAAATGTACAACAAAAGAAAAAGTCTCGTGATAATATCATGAAATGTATAAAGTCCAATCAAAGTCCAATAATCCGGATCAAAGAAAAAGCAATAAGTCTCTTATCTGGTATCCTTCTTAATGTTTGTAGTAAGTCGTCCCCACCGTATATGAGGTGCTCTTGGCTGCCCAGGACCTGGTGAAGGTACAGCTCTATAGGGGGAGCTTCACAAATACCCTTGTATGCTATTTACTGTGCCTTCCTGGAAGGTCATTTGTGGTACGCATTTTAAGTGTAAAATATTGTTTTTTGAATAAATTTGTAGAAGTCATATACGGTGGGGACTTTTTCTTTTGTTGTACATTTTCTGCGATAAATAAGACGGATGTTAAAATTTAAAAACCCTGAATAAGGTGGTCTATACATTTCCTCCAGAATTCAGGAGAAATATCTGTACTTATACATATTAAACGTGGAGAGATCTGTCTGATAGAAAAATCAACTTACATATAATTAGAAAAATTGGTTAAGGTTTTAATCACACCAAATAAGGTGTGCTATATACCCTTTCCAGTGCGCAGGAACTTTTTCCCCTTTTTTTGTATTGTTCTTTTGTGATTGGTGTAGTCACTTAAAAGTTCCAGCAGCCAGTTTACTAGCAAGGATCGCAGGTGGTACCATTGTCTCTTTAGCGTTAAAAGATAGCCTATAAGTTATACAATTATAAAATTAATTTTTTTGCTACACAATTCATAGCTACATCTAAGAAACCCAAAGTGCAATCAATTAACTTCAAAACTATTAATTGGAATCAATGTGTTTCAATTTATCAGGAAATATTGCAAAATATAAACACTTAATTATGAAGTTAAAAGGACATAAAGAACATGCAAACAGACAATGCACACAAAAAATCAACAATAATGGGAAGTTAAAGGGTAAATATTCAAGAACTGAAATCTGTACTGGAGCAATGTCAAGTCTATTTTAAAGAATATGGCATTATTCTATAAGTGTATGTTTTTATTAATTAACAAAAGGTTGTACAGTTGTTGTATTTATCTGTGGCAAGTAAACTGGATCATTAGTTCCATGATCAAAAACATAAAGGATTGGTGAATACTTGCTATACTGTAGCCAGAACAGGCAGGGCCACCCCTCACCTTCTGCTCCTCCTGCAGTCCCCACAACTTTCTGTTCTGGACACTAGTTGATACTCCCGGGACAAGACTGTAGAACACCAGGTTGCACCCCTAGGCATGACCGCAGCGGGTATTACCACAGCAGCAGTACAGGGATAGTTTCTGGACCAGGCAGCCATAGAAGGACAGCATCGGCAGTATTTTAAATTTGGAGCCAATCAGAGCTCACGGACCGGCAGCCAATCAGGAGCTGCTGCTGCAAATTCAAAATGCCGCCAGTGCTCCTCTATGGCAGTCTGCGGTGTGCTACAATCCACACTGCTGCCATGCAGTGGTTATGGCCTGGGAATGGAGTCCCGGCAGTCCCCCCCTGATGGACTGTGTGGAGTTTGTATATTCTCCCAGTACTTTGGTGGGTTTCCTCCAGGTACTCTGGTTTCCTCTCACAATCCAAATGTATACTGGTAGGTTAATTGGCTCCCAACAAAATGAACCCTAGTGTGTGTGTGTGTGTGTGTGTGTGTGTGTGTGTGTGTGTGTGTGTGTGTGTGTGTGTGTGTGTGTGTGTGTGTGTGTGTGTGTGTGTGTGTGTAGTAGGGAATATAGACTGTAAGCTCCACTAGGGCAGGGACTGATGTGAATGGCCAAAATATTCTCTGTAAATCGCTACAGAATATGTGTGCGCTATATAAATAACTGGTAATAAAATAATAATAAACTAGTTTTCCTCTTTTGCAGTTATCAAGGGCATATGGTTCTAGAATTAAAAGCACAAAGCTCTGTAATTAATATTATGATGCAATGAATTACAGAAGCTCACATGTAAACTGTTACATTTTCAGTAATGGAAAGAAGGACACAGCAAATCCTAATCCTAACACACAAGAGTTAACCAGATTCGCTTATGAGCTGAGCTTTATCTCCCTTTTCAGGAAATTAAACTTCTGTCTGGTCTACCACAGAACATTGCAGATATTTATCTGTAAATTGAAGCAGTATTTATATAACCATACAGCTGATTCTCATAGGTCTAATAAAATCCTTGTCAAAACCTATTGATGTCATACCGAGCATAATAACATTTAAAGGGTAACTCGCTTCCTGAGCACAACATGTGCTACATAACACACAATAGCAATGTGAAAGTTGTGCTGCTGAATAAATGCATTAAACTAAGATTTTAGTGATTCATTTGCTAGCTTCATCGGCTACGGTAACTGTATTGCTTTGCAAAAAAAAAATGCCTCGATAAGATGGGCAAATATGCCAACATCACTTTAGCTATCACCGATTAACACAAAATATTCAGGGGCCTATTTATTAACATTATTTTTTACTAAAATAATGTGAAAAAGGGTGTTTTCTGTTTTCACACCCTTTTCACATTATTTTAGTATCACTCAAATGTATTAAAGGGCTTTTGGAGCAGTTCTTGTGAAAAACTGCTCCAAACTCTTTAATTGTAATTTTTTTTAGTAACCCACATCACATTTCCCATACTTATAATTGGAAATGTGATATGGCTGAATTTAAAAAAATAAATAAATGTAAAAAAACACAGCAGTATCCCCTGTGATATTAACGCCAGTTCAGGCTGGCGTAATCACAGGACAGCACTACAATATGCAGACTTTTGCACAGCTTTCTCTGCCCCATGGCAGAGAAAGCTGTGCGGGACCCGGCCAGTGTGATCAGCTCATACCCTCCAACATGACCCGCCCCACTAGGTACAAAATGCTCTGTTTCAGGACTTCCCTCTTAATTTATTATTGCCATCACCTGTGAAGAAACAGCTTTCTTATCATTTAACTAGTTCAACACAGGTGATGGAAATCATAAACCCTAATGGGGCGGGTCATGTTGGAGGGTCTGTCAGCTATGTGTGTCCGATGGACACACAAGCTGATCACTGGTAAAAAAAAAAAGAAAAACATACTTACCAATCCTAGGAACTGGGGATCTGTGCTCCGGGTCCTCCATGTGCTGTACTGTGGCCCCTGTGCAATAAAGTGATGCTGCAAAGCCATACCTCCCAACATGACCCTCTCCAGGAGGGACAGAATGCTCTGCTCCTGGACTTTACTCTTAATGTATGATTGCCATCACCTGTGCTGAGCCTGAAACACCTTTCTTATCCATTAACCTGTTCAATACAAGTGCCAGCAATCATAAATGAAGAGAAAAGTCCAGAAGCAGAGCAGTGTGTCCCTCCTGGAGAGGGTCATGTAGGGAGGCATGCAGAAGCAGGATCCAGTGCATGGCAGCCTCCTGGAGCAGCGGACATCGGCTCCTGGGACTGGTAAATATAAATCTCGGGGAGGACTTTTGCAATGCAGGGGTAGTTGTGACGGGAGGGGGGGGGGGCGTCCCGGCGGCAGCGGCGTGTGTGCAGCAGGACATCAGGGTATTTTTTAAGAAAAATACCCCGATGATGCTGTGGGGAGGCACCGCAGGGACAAAACGTTCTTGCAAGCTCTGTCCCTGCATGCGATAATTAATACCTCCATGCGCTGTACTCAATTATCACATTGCGAGTTTGGTGGACATTATCACACCACATCCAGATCATCAGATGCGGATGGTGATAAAATGGCCCCTCAGTGTTTTACTGTTTTCTTTAGTATTTAGTGACACTTGGGTTTTTGCTTTAACGCAGGTTCCAAGATTACATTTAGGTGCAGATTTATTGTATTAAGCCTGGAGGAGTGATAAAGTGGAAGGTGATAAGGCACCAGCAAATCATATTTCAAACTCAGCCTGCAATTTGACAGTTAGGAACTGATTGGCTGGTGTGTTATCACCTTCCACTTTATAACTTCTCCAGACCTAATACATCTTCTCCTTAATTCCTTCCGGTGACAGCTAATAGTCAACTTGGGCAAATGGTCCAAAATCGCACGGACCCAAAAAAAAAACAAAATGCCACATTATCAATAGACTCCTAGTTCAGTATGATGGAAAATGTCATTTTTATAATCCCATCTATTTAATCTCATTGTTGATCAAATACTATTTAGCACATGAAAACAGAACGTGTTATTGCACAGCTAATCCCCTAATACAGGGAAATCCTATTATACACATGTTGAACAGAAATATGTTGTATGCACTAAAGCATATTAATAGACTACTGTATATACTGTTGTTTTCCCATTTACCTTTATTATTATCATTGCAATTCAATGAAAATTCTATAATTCAGCAGGTGAGGGCTCATTCCTATTACATTGCCTTATATACAGTAGCATACCTCCCAACATGACCCTCTCCAGGAGGGACAGAATGCTCTGCTCCTGGACTTCCCTCTTAATTTGTGATTGCAATCACCTGTGGTGAAACACCTTTCTTATCCATTAACCTGTTCAACACAGAAAGGGAAAAGTCCAGAAGCAGAGCATTGTGTCCCTCCTGGAGAGGGTCATGTTGGGAGGTATGCAGTAGATCACAGTTTCTCAAACTCGGTCCTCAGGACCCCACACGGTGCATGTTTTGCAGGTCTCCTCACAGAATCACAAGTGAAATAATTAGCTCCACCTGTGGACCTTTTAAAATGTGTCAGTGAGTAATTAATACACCTGTGCACTTGCCGGGTTACCTGCAAAACATGCACTGTGTGGGGTCCCGAGGACCGAGTTTGAGAACCACTGCAGTAGATGATATTACATCAACATTACACATTGCTGTATTATCTATGGGAGTTTACATGTTGCACACCTTCCTTTGTGCATGATTTTAGATTATTTTCAGTAATATCAAAGCCAACTACTTTTTTTAACTCCCCTCAGGTAGACACGAGGAGGAGGGAGGGGGCGACAAAGATTTGTATGCATCTATGCAACAGCCCTGCGCTCAGCCACATGCTTGTTGAAAAAATAGCCATCATCATTTTCAGAGTACACCAGTCTAATGGGCCCTACACACTGGCCGACATGACTGAACGATATGAACGATCTCGTTCATTAATGAACGAGATAACGTTCATATTGTGCAGTGTGGAGGATCCAGCGATGAACGATGCGCGGCCCCACGCTCGTTCATCACTGGTCCCCCGTCGGGTGTACATGCAGGCCAATATGGACGATCTCGTCCATATTTGCCTGCACTTCAATGCAGCCGGGTGACGGGGGGAGTGATGAAACTTCACTCCCCCCGTCACTTCCCCCCCCCGCCGCCGGGTCGCCTGTCGGCCGTATCCGCCGTCGGGCAGCTCGGCGGCGGATCAGCCAGTGTGTAGGGCCTATATAGGTATACCTGGGACAATCACAATTCTGCAAACTCAGCATAGCCCACAATTTGACTACACACCCTTACAAAGTTAATGAGGTTGAAAAGAGGCAAAATGCCCATCGGGTTCAACCTGTATTCTGTACTAACCTGTGCACATTATAATGCACCAGCTGAAGTAATTGTTTCGTACCAATTAACAACTATAATTCGTATCACTCCCATTTACTTAATGTCAATATATTAAATGCTATAGCCTTGGATACTTTTTTCAGCTAGAAAACTGTCCAATCCGTTTTTAAATGTATTTACAGAGTCCACCATTATTACCTTCTCCAGCAGGGAGTTCCAAATCCTTAATGCCCTTACGGTGAAGAACCCTTTCCTACATTGTGTACAGAATTTTCTCTCTAGCCTCAGCGAGTGCCCACGTGTCCTATGCAGAGTTCTTTTAATAAACAAATCCCCTGCTAACTCCTTGTAATGATTCATTCAGGGTACTGGTGGAAACAAAATATCATTCAGGGTGCTGGGGGAAACAAAATGCCTTTTTTTCTTGCTTAGAAATACCCCTCCCTTTCAAGCACTTGAATGATATCACTTAGTTAATTGACCATCTGCCACTATATTAGTCAACTCCTTATACTGACCATTTACATAGTAACACATGCTCACTAATGCCCCTTTTATACAGCCTGAGGCGGGTCGCACCCGGGAGCCTGACGGGTTGGGGATGTCCACAGTGATGCTGCGGGGGGCGGTGCTTAGAGATCACATGACCCAGCTTCCCGTTTACACAGCACAGTGAGCCGGGTTGAACACGTGTTCAACCCTGTTCGCTACCCGAGTTGGAATACCGGGTGGCTCGACTCTAATATTATTCCAACTGGGCCCTTTTACACTGCACAACAACATGGGTTATGCGCGCTCTTGTGCAATAACCTGTGTTAAAAGCTGGCGGTGTAAAAGGGGTATAAACTTACCCTACATGTGAACGCCCCATTACCACCAAGTTGTGCCCAATCAGCTGCAAGTGAAGATGCGACTGAGAGAGGTGTATCTCAGAATCGTCCATAAATATGTATGCTTGTCTTTGGAGCATGGTTACTGTAGAACTGAAAATCTGCAAAACAGACTTATGTGCAACTCTGTGGGGTAAGGGGTGTATCAAACCATGGAGCAAGATAAAGTAGACAGAGATAAACTACCAACCAATCAGCTCCTGACTGTCATTTTTCAAACACAGCCTGTAACATGGCAGTTAGTGTTGACTGACTGGTACTGAACCTTTCTCCATTTTATCTCTCTCCAAGGCTTGATACATATCCCCTTGAATCAACCCCTAGGTGCAGGGCCGTTTTAACAGCATCACATGCCCTCAGCAAAGAACTGCACTGGGTCAACAACGCACCCATTCACGGGCATACTGATGTGTCCACATACATCTTGTCTCAATATGCCATGCAGCTGGAGAGTGAGTCAGTCGGCAGCTCCTGGGCAGCTCTGCTAATGTCGGGGTGGCTTTTTTTAAACAAAAAATGTGTCTTATTCACATTCCTATTTGACTGGTACACACAGGCAGCTTGTGTCGATTAAAATGATATGCGGCATGCCTACATTCTGTGTGCGACTGTGGCTGTACCTGCATACGAAATGCTACGTTACAGAGATTTCCAGGAAACCGCTGTAATGTAGCATTTCTGTATGCATATACAGCTGCAGTCACACACAGAATGCCGCATATCATTTTAATTGGCATAAGCTGCTTATGTGTCCTATTTGCATTTAAACGGAAAAAGACGCACAGAAGGGCGCTCAGCGCTAAGCCAACTATTTTGTCATGTCGTGCCATGCTTTCAGGGCCGGCGCAAGGTTTCTCGGCACCCTAGGCAAAACTTGCCTACTGCCCCCACCCCACACACACACCCCAACTAGCCTTCAGGACACCTTCCTGCAGTGCATACACCCGCTGAGGGCCAGGCAGTCTGTATATACGGCTGTCAGAATGGCAGCTACATTGTTAGAACCCAGCAGAAACCCCCCTTTGCCTCAGCACAGCCATCATTCCAGCCCCACCTGCCCCTGCTCCTGACCTCATTCCCCTCTCCTGACACCCCCATTACCAGCTCACTGTGCCCCCTTCTTACCTTGAAGAACCCCTCCCCATAGAAGGTATTGGGGGCCTGAATATCACCTCCCCACAGTTGTAGAGAACTAGAGATCCATCATCCACATGCGTGACCCTGAACCCCTCCACTAGCTCCTTCAGCAGCCCCTTTAGCTCCAGAAGCAGTGCATTCTGGGAGCTGGTCACCGGCAGCTGCCTAAAGCGGCCTATGGGTCCTGCATGGTATGGCGTGACTAGAAGGGCTGTTTAATGTGACTACAGCAAGGATGTAGGAGGACATATCTGTAAATGAAATAATATATCATAACTTATCCCTCCTGCGGTCCCACACTGTCTCGCCACATATTTCCATACAGTGAATGGCTGTCAGCACTCTGATTGCTGAATACATCCAGTCATCCACCAATCAGCAAGCTGATAGCCATTAAGTGTCTGGCTGCAGGCTAGTAGACCGGTTCCAGGCACGTTTCAATAGAGCGGACGATCAGGGTGCCTCACTTAAAGGGCGCCGCTATTCTCTCCGCCATATTGGAGCCTGGAGCCAGCAGCAGCATCCGATCTTCGGCCTACCTCCTGGCAGTAGCTGTGACGATGAGGGGGAGTGCTGTGGGCGGGCCAAAGCTAAACCATGTGCACGCTGTGCGGTGCCGGCGTCTGTCTCTCCCACTGCCAGTCTCTCCCACTGCAGTGCTGCATAGTGCACAAACACGTTGTTGGCTACAGTGCACGAATGAACCTGCATAACGGTGATATCAGGTACAGTCAGCTCCTTGTGTTAGTGTGATACAGTAACACACTCTGGCACATGGTTCAGCCACCTCTCTCTCAACCCGGACCACAACTGCCCTGTACGATTCCCCTGCTACTGTGTATAATCCTCCCGGGACCCTCGAGCACACGGGCTGTGCTCGGGTATAATTATACAGTACTATAGGTGTTCATATACAGGCTGTGTATATATATACTATAGGTGTTCATATGCAGGCTGTGTGGATAAATACTATAGGTGTTCATATGCAGGCTGTGTATATATATTTCTCTAACGTCCTAAGTGGATGCTGGGGACTCCGTCAGGACCATGGGGATAGCGGCTCCGCAGGAGACAGGGCACAAAAATAAAGCTTTAGGATTAGGTGGTGTGTACTGGCTCCTCCCCCTATGACCCTCCTCCAAGCCTCAGTTAGGTTTTTGTGCCCGTCCGAGCAGGGTGCAATCTAGGTGGCTCTCCTAAAGAGCTGCTTAGAAAAAGTTTTTAGGTTTTTTATTTTCAGTGAGTCCTGCTGGCAACAGGCTCACTGCATCGAGGGACTTAGGGGAGAGAATTTCAACTCACCTGCGTGCAGGATGGATTGGATTCTTAGGCTACTGGACACCATTAGCTCCAGAGGGAGTCGGAACACAGGTCTCACCCTGGGGTTCGTCCCGGAGCCGCGCCGCCGACCCCCCTTACAGATGCTGAAGATTTAAGGTCCAGAAACAGGCGGCAGAAGGCTCTTCAGTCTTCATGAAGGTAGCGCACAGCACTGCAGCTGTGCGCCATTGTTGTCACACACTTCACACCAAGCGGTCACGGAGGGTGCAGGGCGCTGCTGGGGGCGCCCTGGGCAGCAATATTTAATACCTTTATGGCAAAAGAATACATCACATATAGCCATTGAGGCTATATGTATGTATTTAACCCATGCCAGTTATCTAAAACTACGGGAGAAAAGCCCGCCGAAATAGGGGGCGGAGCTTATTCTCCTCAGCACACAGCGCCATTTTCCTGCTCAGCTCCGCTGTGAGGAAGGCTCCCAGGACTCTCCCCTGCACTGCACTACAGAAACAGGGTAAAACAGAGAGGGGGGGCATTTTTTTGGCGATATTTTGATATATTTAAGCTGCTATAAAGAACAACACTTATATAAGGTTGTTCCCATATATATTATAGCGCTTGGGTGTGTGCTGGCAAACTCTCCCTCTGTCTCCCCAAAGGGCTAGTGGGGTCCTGTCTTCGATAAGAGCATTCCCTGTGTGTCTGCTGTGTGTCGGTACGTGTGTGTCGACATGTATGAGGACGATGTTGGTGTGGAGGCAGAGCAATTGCCGATAATGGTGATGTCACCCCCCAGGGAGTCGACACCGGAATGGATGGCTTTGTTTATGGAATTACGTGATAATGTCAGCACATTACAAAAATCAGTTGACGACATGAGACGGCCGGCAAACCAGTTAGTACCTGCCCAGGCGTCTCAGACACCGTCAGGGGCTGTAAAGCGCCCTTTACCTCAGTCGGTCGACACAGACCCAGACACAGACACTGAATCTAGTGTCGACGGTGATGAAACAAACGTATTTTCAAGTAGGGCCACACGTTATATGATCACGGCAATAAAGGAGGCTTTGCATATCTCTGATACTGCAAGTACCACAAAAAGGGGTATTATGTGGGGGGTGAAAAAACTACCTGTAGTTTTTCCTGAATCAGAGGAATTAAATGATGTATGTGATGAAGCGTGGGTTAACCTAGATAGAAAAATGCTAATTTCAAAAAAGTTATTAGCATTATACCCTTTCCCGCCAGAGGTTAGGGCGCGCTGGGAAACACCCCCTAGGGTGGATAAGGCGCTCACACGCTTATCAAAACAAGTGGCGTTACCGTCTCCTGATACGGCCGCCCTCAGGGATCCAGCTGATAGGAGAATGGAAACTAGTGCTGCAACAACACGGGTGGATTCTGAATTTTCCAAAATCTCAGTTGACCCCGACGACACGTCTGCTGTTCCTGGGAATGATTCTGGACACGGTTCAGAAAAAGGTGTTTCTTCCGGAGGAGAAAGCCAGGGAGTTATCCGAACTTGTCAGGAACCTCCTAAAACCAGGGAAAGTGTCTGTGCATCAATGCACAAGAGTCCTGGGAAAGATGGTGGCTTCTTACGAAGCGATTCCATTCGGCAGATTCCACGCACGAACTTTTCAGTGGGATCTGCTGGACAAATGGTCCGGATCGCATCTGCAGATGCATCAGCGGATAACCTTATCGCCACGGACAAGGGTGTCTCTTCTGTGGTGGTTGCAGAGTGCTCATCTGTTAGAGGGCCGCAGATTCGGCATACAGGACTGGGTCCTGGTGACCACGGATGCCAGTCTGAGAGGCTGGGGAGCGGTCACACAGGGAAGAAACTTCCAGGGAGTATGGTCAAGCCTGGAGATGTCTCTTCACATAAATATACTGGAGCTAAGAGCGATTTACAATGCTCTAAGTCTGGCAAAACCCCTGCTTCAGGGTCAGCCGGTGTTGATCCAGTCGGACAACATCACGGCAGTCGCCCACGTAAACAGACAGGGCGGCACAAGAAGCAGAACAGCAATGGCAGAAGCTGCAAGGATTCTTCGCTGGGCGGAAGATCATGTGATAGCACTGTCAGCAGTATTCATTCCGGGAGTGGACAACTGGGAAGCAGACTTCCTCAGCAGACACGATCTACACCCGGGAGAGTGGGGACTTCATCCAGAAGTCTTCCACATGATTGTGAACCGTTGGGAAAAACCAATGGTGGATATGATGGCGTCCCGCCTCAACAAAAAACTGGACAGGTATTGCGCCAGGTCAAGAGACCCTCAGGCAATAGCTGTGGACGCTCTGGTAACACCGTGGGTGTTCCAGTCAGTGTATGTGTTCCCTCCTCTGCCTCTCATACCAAAGGTACTGAGAATTATACGGCAAAAGGGAGTAAGAACGATACTAGTGGCTCCGGATTGGCCAAGAAGAACTTGGTACCCGGAACTTCAAGAGATGCTCACGGAGGATCCGTGGCCTCAACCTCTAAGACCGGACCTGCTTCAGCAGGGACCGTGTCTATTCCAAGACTTACCGCGGCTGCGTTTGACGGCATGGCGGTTGAACGCCGAATTCTAAGGGAAAAAGGCATTCCGGAAGAGGTCATTCCTACACTGGTAAAAGCCAGGAAGGAGGTGACTGCACAACATTATCACCGCATTTGGAGAAAATATGTTGCGTGGTGTGAGGCCAGGAAGGCCCCCACGGAGGAATTTCAACTGGGTCGATTCCTACATTTCCTGCAAACAGGATTGTCTATGGGCCTCAAATTGGGGTCCATTAAGGTTCAAATTTCGGCCCTGTCGATTTTCTTCCAGAAAGAATTGGCTTCAGTTCCTGAAGTCCAGACTTTTGTAAAAGGAGTACTACATATACAGCCCCCGGTTGTGCCCCCAGTGGCACCGTGGGATCTTAATGTAGTCTTGGATTTTCTCAAATCCCATTGATTTGAGCCGCACAAATCGGTGGAGTTGAAGTATCTTACATGGAAAGTAACCATGCTACTGGCCCTGGCTTCAGCCAGGAGAGTATCAGAATTGGCGGCTTTATCATATAAGAGCCCATATCTGATTTTCCATACGGACAGGGCAGAACTGCGGACACGTCCTCATTTTCTGCCTAAGGTGGTGTCAGCGTTTCACCTGAACCAGCCTATTGTGGTGCCTGCGGCTACTAACGATTTGGAAGATTCCAAGTTGTTGGACGTGGTCCGGGCATTGAAAATATATATTTCAAGAACGGCGGGAGTCAGAAAGTCTGACTCACTGTTTATATTGTATGCACCCAACAAGATGGGTGCTCCTGCTTCTAAGCAGACGATTGCTCGTTGGATTTGTAGCACAATTCAACTTGCACATTCTGTGGCAGGCTTGCCACAACCTAAATCTGTCAAGGCCCATTCCACAAGGAAAGTGGGCTCATCCTGGGCGGCTGCCCAGGGGGTCTCGGCATTACAACTCTGCCGAGCTGCTACTTGGTCAGGGGCAAACACATTTGCAAAATTCTACAAATTTGATACCCTGGCTGAGGAGGACCTTGAGTTCTCTCATTCGGTGCTGCAGAGTCATCCGCACTCTCCCGCCCGTTTGGGAGCTTTGGTATAATCCCCATGGTCCTGACGGTGTCCCCAGCATCCACTTAGGACGTTAGAGAAAATAAGAATTTACTTACCGATAATTCTATTTCTCGTAGTCCGTAGTGGATGCTGGGCGCCCATCCCAAGTGCGGATTGTCTGCAATACTTGTACATAGTTATTGTTACAAACAAATTCGGGTTGTTATTGTTGTGAGCCGTCTGTTCAGAGGCTCCTACGTTTGTCATACTGTTAACTGGGTTCAGATCACAAGTTATACGGTGTGATTGGTGTGGCTGGTATGAGTCTTACCCGGGATTCAATATCCTTCCTTATTGTGTACGCTCGTCCGGGCACAGTATCCTAACTGAGGCTTGGAGGAGGGTCATAGGGGGAGGAGCCAGTACACACCACCTAATCCTAAAGCTTTATTTTTGTGCCCTGTCTCCTGCGGAGCCGCTATCCCCATGGTCCTGACGGAGTCCCCAGCATCCACTACGGACTACGAGAAATAGAATTATCGGTAAGTAAATTCTTATTATATATATATATATATATATATATATACACAGTACTATAGGTGTTAATAGACAGGCTGTGTGTATATATACTATAGGTGTTCATATGCAGGCTGTGTGTATATATACTATAGGTGTTCATATGCAGGCTGTGTGTATATATAATATAGGTGTTCATATGCAGGCTGTGTATATATATTAGAGATGTGCACCGGAAATTTTTCGGGTTTTGTGTTTTGGTTTTGTATTCGGTTCCGCGGCCGTGTTTTGGATTCGGACGCGTTTTGGCAAAACCTCCCTGAAAATTTTTTGTCGGATTCGGGTGTGTTTTGGATTCAGGTGTTTTTTTTCAAAAAACCCTCAAAAACAACTTAAATCATAGAATTTGGGGGTAATTATGATGCTATAGTATTATTAACCTCAATAAACCATAATTTCCACTCATTTCCAGTCTATTCTGAACACCTCACACCTCACAATATTATTTTTAGTCCTAAAATTTGCACCGAGGTCGCTGGATGACTTAGCTAAGCGACCCAAGAGGGTGGCACAAACACCTGGCCCATCTAGGAGTGGCACTGCAGTGTCAGACAGGATGGCACTTATAAAAATTGGCCCCAAACATCACATGATGCAAAGAAAAGAAAAAAAGGGTGCAAGATGGAATTGTCCTTGGGCCCTCCCACCCACCCTTATGTTGTATAAACAGGATATGCACACTTTAACAAACCCATCATTTTAGCCACAGGGTCTGCCACACGACTGTAGCTGAAATGACTGGTTGGTTTGGGCCCCCACCAAAAAAATAAGCAATCAATCTCTCCTTGCTCAAACTGGCTCTACAGAGGCAAGATGTCGACCTCATCATCATCCTCAGATTCCTCACCCCTTTCACTGTGTACATCCCCCTCCTCACAGAGTATTAATTCGTCCCCACTAGAATCCACCATCACAGGTCCCTGTGTACTTTCTGGAGGCAATTGCTGGTGAATGTCTCCACGGAGGAATTGATTATAATTCATTTTGATGAACATCATCTTCTCCACATTTTGTGGAAGTAACCTCGTACGCCGATCGCTGACAAGGTGAGTGGCTGCACTAAACACTCTTTCGGAGTACACACTGGAGGTGGGGGAGGCAACTTAGGTAAAATAAAGCCAGTTTAAGCAAGGGCCTCCAAATTGCCTCTTTTTCCTGCCAGTATACGCACGGACTGTCTGACGTGCCTACTTGGATGCGGTCACTCATATTATCCTCCACCATTCTTTCAATGGTGACAAAATTATATGCAGTGACAGTAGACGACATGTCAGTAATCGTTGGCAGGTCCTTCAGGCCAGACCAGATGTCAGCACTCGCTCCTGACTGCCCTGCATCACTGCCAGTGGGTGGGCTCGGAATTCTTATCCTTTTCCTCGCAGCCCCAGTTGCGGGAGAATGTGAAGGAGGAGCTATTGACGGGTCACGTTCCGCTTGGATTGACAATTTTCTCACCAGCAGGTCTTTGAACCTCTGCAGACTTGTGTCTGCCGGAAAGAGAGATACAACGTAGGCTTTAAACCTAGGATCGAGCATGGTGGCCAAAATGTAGTGCTCTGATTTCAACAAATTGACCACCCGTGAATCCTTGTTAAGCAAATTAAGGGCTCCATTCACAAGTCCCACATGCCTAGCGAAATCGCTCCGTCAAACTCCTCCTTCAATCTCTCCAGCTGCTTCTGCAAAAGCCTGATGAGGGGAAAGACCTGAGTCAGGCTGACAGTGTCTGAACTGACTTCACGTGTGGCAAGTTCAAAGGGTTTCAGAACCTCGCACAATGTTGAAATCATTCTCCACTGCGCTTGAGTCAGGTGCATTCCCCCTCTTTTGCCTATACCATAGGCAGATGTATAGGCTTGAATGGCCTTTTGCTGCACCTCCATCCTCTGAAGCATATAGAGCAGGCTTTCCCAACCACGGTCCTCAAGGCACACTAACAGTGCAGGTTTTAGTGATATCCAGGCTTCAGCACAGGTGACTTAATTAGTAGCTCAGTTATTTTGAGTTAACCATCTGTGCTGCAGCCTGGATATCACTAAAACCTGCACTGTTGGTGTGCCTTGAGGACCGTGGTTGGGAAAGCCTGATATAGAGGGTTGAATTCTACCTCGTTACCACCTCTTGCTTCAGCTGATGGAGGGGCAGGTTCAGGAGTGTTTGCTAGTGCTCCAGTCTTCGGCACGCGGTGGCTGAATGCCGAAAGTGGCCCGCAATTCTTTGGGCCACCGATAGCATCTATTGCACACCCCTGTCATTTTTAAAAAAATTCTGCACCACCAAATTAATTGTATGTGCAAAACATGGGACGTGCTGGAATTTGCCCACATGTAACGCACGCACAATATTGGTGGCGTTGTCCGATGTCACAAATCCCCAGGAGAGTCCAATTGGGGTAAGCCAATCTGCGATGATGTTCCTCAGTTTCCGTAAGAGGTTGTCAGCTGTGTGCCTCTTATGGAAAGTGGTGATACAAAGCGTAGCCTGCCTAGGAACAAGTTGGCGTTTGCGAGATCCTGCTACTGGTGCCGCTGCTGCTGTTGTTGCTGCGGGAGGCAATACATCTACCCAGTGGGCTGTCACAGTCATATGGTCCTGAGTCTGCCCTGCTCCACTTGTCCACATGTCCGTGGTTAAGTGGACATTGGGTACAACTGCATTTTTTAGGACACTGGTGACTCTTTTTCTGATGTCTGTGGACATTCTCGGTATCGCCTGCCTAGAGAAGTGGAACGTAGATGGGATTTGGTACTGGGGACACACTACCTCAAGAAATTCTCTAAGTCCCTGTAAATTAACGGTGGATACCGGACACACGTCTAACACCAACACAGCTGCCAAGGCCTGAGTTATCCGCTTTGCAACAGGATGACTGCTGTGATATTTCATCTTCCTCGCAAAGGACTGTTGGACAGTCAATTGCTTACTGGAAGTAGTACAAGTGGTCTTCCGAATTCCCCTCTGGGATGACGATCGACTCCCAGCAGCAACAACAGCAGTGCCAGCAGCAGTAGGCGTTACACTCAAGGATTCATCGGAGGAATCCCAGTTAGGAGAGGACTCGTCAGACTTGCCAGTGACATGGCCTGCAGGACTATTGGCATTTCTGTCTAAGGAGGAAATTGACACTGAGGGAGTTGGTGGTGTGGTTTGCAGGAGCTTGGGTACAAGAGGAAGGGATTTAGTTGTCAGTGGACTGCTTCCGCTGTCATCCAAAGTTTTTGAACTTGTCAATGACTTCTGATAATTGCGCTCCAGGTGACGTATAAGGGAGGATGTTCCTAGGTGGTTAACATCCTTACCCCTACTTATTACAGCTTGACAAAGGCAACACACGGCTTGACACTTGTTGTCTGCATTTCTGTTAAAATAATTCCACACCGAAGAGGTGATTTTTTTTGTAATTTGACCAGGCATGTCAATGGCCATATTCATCCAACGGACAACAGGTGTCTCTCCGGGTGCCTGACTTAAACAAACCACCTCACCATCAGAATCCTCCTTGTCAATTTCCTCCTCAGCGCCAGCAACACCCATATCCTCATCCTGGTGTACTTCAACAGTGACATCTTCAATTTGACTATCAGGAACTGGACTGTGGGTGCTCCTTCCAGCACTTGCAGGGGGCGTGCAAATGGTGGAAGGAGCCACCTCTTCCCGTGCAGTGTTGGGAAGGTCAGGCATCGCAACCGCCGACACAATTAGACTCTCCTGGGGATTTGTGATTTAGAAGAACGCACAGTTCTTTGCTGTGCTTTTGCCATCTTAACTCTTTTCAGTTTTCTAGCGGGAGGATGAGTGCTTCCATCCTCATGTGAAGCTGAACCCCTAGCCATGAACATAGGCTAGGGCCTCAGCCATTCCTTGCCACTCCGTGTCGTAAATGGCATATTAGCAAGTTTACGCTTCTTCTCAGACGCTTTTAATTTAGATTTTTGGGTCATTTTACTGGACTTTAGTTTTTTGGATTTTACATGCTCTCTACTATGACATTGGGCATCGGCCTTGGCAGACGACGTTGATGACATTGAATCATCTCTGCCATGACTAGTGGCAGCAGCTTCAGCACTAGGTGGAAGTGGATCTTGATCTTTCCCTATTTCACCCTCCACATTTTTATTCTCCATTTTTTAATGTGTGGAATTATATGCCAGTAATATTATTATATCAATAGCAATGGCCTACTGTACTGTACAACTATATACTGTTGGTGACCAAAATGATGCACTGTACTACTATATATACTGCTCACAAAAATTCAGCACAGATATGGAATGGATACTTGCAGTGACACGGAGCTGCAAGATACAGCAATGGCCTACTGTACTGTACAACTATATACTGTTGGTCACCAAAATGCTGCACTGTACTACTATATATACAGCTCACAAAAATGCAGCACAGATATGGAATGGATACTTGCAGTGACACGGAGCTGCAAGATACAGAAATGGCCTACTGTACTGTACAAATATATACTGTTGGTCACCAAAATGCTGCACTGTACTACTATATATACTGCTCACAAAAATGCAGCACAGATATGGAATGGATACTTGCAGTGACACAGAGCTGTAAAATACAGCAATGGCCTACTGTACTGTACAACTCTATACTGTTGGTCACCAAAATGCAGCAAACTGAGCACAGATATTTGCAGCACACTGAGCACAGATATGGAGCTTTTCAGGCAGAGAACGTAGCCATGTCCTCTCCGTTCAATCTCCAATGCACGAGTGAAAATGGCGGCGACACGCGGCTCTTTATATAGAATACGAATCTCGCAAGAATCCGACAGCGGGATGATGACATTCGGCCGCGTTCGGGTTAACCGAGCAAGGCGGAAAGATCCAAGGCTGCCTCGGACCTGTGTAAAATAGGTGAATTTCGGGGGGTTCAGCTCTCGACGAACCGAACCCGCTCATCTCTAATATATATACTACTAGGTGCTTCATCGCGCCCTACGGGCGCTCTTCACACCGTCGTAAGGGGCTACGCCCCCTTAACCCCTGTACGCCGTTCAATATATGTATTATATGCAGTATTACCTGCATTCCTAGTTTTGTGAGTGGTTAAATATTGCACAATGAAAGGGCGTCGGATGGTGAAGGGGCGTAGCCCCTTGCGACGGTGTGAACAGCGCCTGCAGGGCACACTGTACAGAATGCAGTGGGTGTGGGGGGGACCGAAGTTGGGGTAGGGGGTCGGGAGGCGCTGCGGGTAGGGATGGGTGGGGGAGTGGGATCCGGAAGCAGTATGGGGGGGGCAGGGGTGTCGCGGGTAGGGGAGGGGCAGGTACGGGGATCTGGCAGATGGGGAGGGGGTTCCGGAGGTGCTGCAGGTGGGGAAGGGGGGAGTTCGCCGCGGGTGGGGTAGGGGGTCCGGAAGCAAAGCGCGTGAGGGAGGGACAGGTGTGGGGGTGCAGCAGATGGGGGAGGGAGTGGGAAGGCGCAGCGGGTAGTGGAGAGGCAAGTGCAGTGGGGCCACGCGGGTGGGGTAGGGGGTCAGGAGGTGCTGCAGGTGGGAAAGGGGCGAGTGCACTGCGGGTGGGGTAGGGGGTCCGGAAGTGATGCGCGTGGCTGAAGGGCAGGTGCGGCAGATGGGGGAGGGCGTCCGGTTGCGGTGCGGGTGGTTGAGGGGCAGGTGAAGTGGGTGGGGTAGGGGGTCAGGATGTGCTGAGGGTGAGGGAGGGGCGGTTTCGGGGGTTGACTGCGGATGGGAGAGGGTGACTGTAGAGGCTGTGGGTGGACGGGGGGCGGATGCGGGGGGGTCGCTGTGGTTGGGAGGGTCTGTGGTTGAGGGAGGGGAGTGGGGGCCGTGGCTGGTGTAGGGGGTCTGGAGGGGCCGCATGTGAGGGAGGGGGTGGTGGTGCGGCGGATGGTGGAAGTGTCGAAAGGCGCTGCAGGTGGTGGATGGGCGGGTGTGGGGTTGCCGCGGGTAGGGAAGGGGCAGGTATGGGGATCTGGCGGATGGGGAGGGGGTTCCGGAGGCGCTGCAGGTGGGGAAGGGGCGAGTATGCCGCGGGTGGGGTAAGGGGTTTGGAAGCGAAGTGCATGGGGGTGGGGCAGGTGTGGGGGTGCGGCAGATGGGGGAGGGGGTCGGGAGGCGCTGCAGGTGGTGGAGGGGCGGGTGTAGTGGGGCAGGGTGTCAGGAGGTGCTGAAGGTGGGGAAGGGGTGAGTGCGCTGCGGGTGGGGTAGGGGGTCCCGAAGGGCCGCGTGTGGGGGAGGGGTGAGTGTGCTGCGGGTGGGGGTGGGGGTCCAGAAGCGACGCGTGTGGGGGAGGGGCAGGTGTGGCAGATGGAGGAGGGGGTTCGGAGGCGATGCTGGTAGTTGTGGGGTGGGTGCAGTAGGGCCGCGGGTGGGGTAGGTGGTCAGGAGGTGCTGTGGGTGGGGGAGGGGCGGTTGCAGGGGATGACTGGGGGTGGGGGAGGGTGTCTGTAGATGCTGTGGGTGGAGGGGGGTCTGCGGTTGGGAGGTTCTGTGGATGAGGGAGGGGCAGGGGAGTGGGGGGGTGTGGGTAGTGTAGAGGGCCTGGAAGTGCCGCGTGTGGGGGGAGGCGTGGCGTGTGGTGGAGTGGTAGGTGGGCGGTTGGTGGAAGGGTCCGAAGGCACTGCAGGTGGTGGATGGGTGGGCGCGTGGGTGCTGCAGGTGGGGTATGGGGTGAGGAGGCGCTGTGGGTGGGGGAGGGGCGGCTGCGGGGGTTGACGGCAGATGGGGGAGGGTGTCTGTAGATGCTGTGGGTGGAGGGGGGTGGATGCGGGGTGGGGGGGCTGTGGTTGGGAGGGTCTGAGGTTGAGGGAGGGGCAGAGGAGTGGGGCCGTGGATAGTGTAGGGGGTCTGGAGGCGCCGCATGTAGGGGAGGGGTGGTCGTGTGGGGGATGGTGGAAGGGTTGGAAGGCATTGCAGGTGGTGGATGGGCGGTTGCGGGGGTGGGGCAGGGGGTCAGGAGGCGCTGGGGGTGGTTGTGGGGGATGTCAGTGGATGGGGGAGAGTGTCTGTGGATGGAGGGGTAGTGGATGCGGGGGACTGTGGTAGGGGGTTGGGAGGTGCTGCGGTGGTGGGAGGGGCAGGGGAGTGGGGGCTGCGGGTGGGTTAGGAGTTCTGGAGGCACCGCGTATGGGGGAGGGTCAGGGCAGGTGCGGCGGATGTTGGATGCGCTGCGGGTACTGTACCTGGCAGCAAGGTAGTTGGAGGGTAATCATTAGCAGCTATCAGTGACACTGCTAATCTCTCTGCCCCAAGGATCCCATCTCTCATCATCAGCAGCAGCAGGGCCGCAGGCCACCCGGGCTCAGTGTCAGGGTAACTGTGTGGCGGGCAGCCGGGGATCACAGCAGTGTGCGGTGTCCCTGCTCCCGCGTGAGCCGCTCTGCCTTCTCACATCTCCCCCCCCCCACCAGGCACATCTCCCCCCACACATCTCCCCCCCACCAGGCACAGGCACATCTCCCCCCGCCAGGCACAACCCCCCCCCCCGCTAATTTATCCCCCGCCAGGCACATCACCCCCCCGCACATCTCCCCCCCCCCCCGCCAGGCACATCTCCCCCCGCACATCTCTCCCCAAACCCCCCCCCCCACCAGGCACATCTCCCCCCCGCCAGGCACATCTCCCCCCACACATCTCTCTCCAACCCCCCCCCCCCCCGCCAGGCACATCTCCCCCCGCACATCTCCCCCTGCCAGGCAGCCGGGGAGCACAGCAGTGTGCGGTGTCCCCGCTGCCGTGTGAGCCGCTCTGCCTCCTCACATCTCCCCCCCGCCAGGCACATCTCGCCCCGCACATTCCCCCTCCCCCCGCCAGGCACAACTCCTCCCCCCGCCAGGCACATATCCCCCCGCACATCTTTCCCCCGCCAGGCAGCCGGGGAGCACAGTAGAGTGCGGTGTCCCCGCTGCCACGTGAGCCGCTCTGCCTGACATCTCCCCCCGCCAGCGGTCCAACATGCAGCGGCCCGCACTGGGCACATCAGGCAGTGGTCGGAAGACTGGGGACATGTGCGCCGAGAAGGTGTGTGGCAGAGCTTCTCCTCATTGGCAGCCGTCACTGATTAGCCCACATCTGTGACTCCGCCCAGCGTTAGAAATGCAGTCACAGAGTCACAGGGCTATTATATAGGAGATAGGTGTTTATATGCATGCTGTGTGTATACATACTATAGGTGTTCATATGTAGGCTGTGTGGATATATACTATAGGTGTTCATATGCAGGCTGTGTGTGTGTATGTATATATATATATATATATATATATATATACATACAGTACTATAGGTGTTCATAGACAGGCTGTGTGTATATATACTATAGGTGTTCATATGCAGGCTGTGTGTATACTGTATATACTATAGGTGTTCATATGCAGGCTGTGTGTATATATATATATATATATATATATATATACTATAGGTGTTCATATGCAGGCTGTGTGTATATATATACTATAGGTGTTAATATGCAGGCTGTGTGTATATATACTATAGGTGTTAATATGCAGGCTGTGTGGTTATACTATAGGTGTTCATATGCAGACTGTGTGTATATATACTATAGGTGTTAATATGCAGGCTGTGTGTTTATACTATAGGTGTTCATATGCAGACTGTGTGTATATATACTATAGGTGTTCATATGCATGCTGTGTGTATGTATTGTGTATATATATATATATATATACTATAGGTGTTCATATGCAGGCTATGTGGATATATTCTATAGGTGTTCATATGCAGGCTGTGTGTATGTATATATATATATATATATATACATACACACAGAATATCCTGCACTCTCATCAGTTCATAGAGATAAATAGGCGGGTGCTCCCAATGACCTTGTCAGGTCACAAATATACACGGCGGGTGGTAGATGCGGTATATGTATATATATATATATATATATACTAGCTAAAACAAAGTGGACAGAAGGACCAGGTCCTTTAGTCTACATGGTTTTAGACTCAACCCTGCTAGGAGATGGGCCATGGGACGGACGCTGTTGCTGTCCCTTCCTGCACACACTGTCACTACAGCAGACTCCTGAGTACTCAATAGAAGTAAGCCTTGCCTTAACAGTATTTTTTTCTCTCATATGGTGCACTGTTCTAGCGGATAATGTTTATCTGACACTGTGGGGCATATAATGTGTATCTGGCACTGCTGGGGGGCATATCATGTGTATCTGGCACTGCTGGGGGGCATATCATGTGTATATGGCACTGCTGGGGGGCATATCATGTGTATCTGGCACTGTGGGGATGTATGTGTATCTGGCACTGTGGGGTCATATCATGTGTATCTGGCACTGCTGGGGGGCATATCATGTGTATATGGCACTGCTGAGGGGCATATCATGTGTATCTGGCACTGTGGGGGCATATCATGTGTATCTGGCACTGTGGGGGCACGAAATGTGTATCTGGCACTACTGGGGGTCATTATGTGTCTGACACTATACTGGAGACATTATGTGTATCTGGCACTGCTGGAGGGCATATCATGTGTATCTGGCTTCTTCCCAGTGTGCCTATAGGTTAATATGGCCCTGCCTAGGTGTTAATTTGCAAATAATGCTCCTACCCTAATCTACCTGTTGTTTATTAGGAGCCTGGGGTACCATTAACTACCTCTCATATGTTTAGGTGTCTTCCTACATTATACCCCCCCGGAGATTGTCAGGAGGGAGACCAAATAGTTATGCCACTTAGTCTACTTCTGGGGGCCCTACTTCTACACCCTAAATAAGAGATGTCGTCTGGTGTCTAATATGACTACCAGCCTAGTGCTTTCTTCCTTCTTGTCTCTTATTGTGCCGGATGGGAAAGAAGTATTTTACATGGCAAATATCTTCTCCCCTCTGATGTCAGGTAAAGGACATTGAAACACTGAATGTCCCCACTAATGTTTTCCCCTATAACCTATGCTGAGTGTTCTACCATATGCCAGGTCAAAACAACAAACAAGTTTTTTTTCACATAACCTTGTTTTGTATTGATTTAAGCCACCTGTACTTACCCATGTGTTATGCAATTATCAGCACCAGTACACAAGACTGACACAGATGGCTTAAGCTCATGCAAAGGTAAAATAAATTAAATAAATTACAGTAGTTAATATACACATACATTACTTTTATTTATACAATGTTACAGACCTAATTCTACCATAAGCAATGTAGTCTAAATTTATAAACTGTCAGTCGTACAATGGACCAGTGCGGATGGTGAAAGTATTACCTCTTTCCCACAGATTATGAGGATGGATATAGATTCCTGGGATGCATTTAGCATCCCGGCTGTTGGGATGCCGGCGGTCATCTTACCGACGCCGATATCCCGACACCACTCAGGAGACTGGCGCTGGATCAACAACAGAGGACATCCCGAAGGTGAGTAGCGGGATGGAGGTTAGGGCCCCATGGGAGTGGGGGTTAGACACTAGGGGGGGGGTTAGCCCCAGCCACTATCCTCTGACCTCTGAGGGTGAGCTGTAGCCAACACCTACGGAGGGTTAGTCCTAGCTGCTACTCCCTGTGGGTTAGAGTAGGGGACGAGGGGGACAGGGGCTGTAGAAATACTTGACCCCTCCAATGTCAGAATCTTCAATGTCAGGATGCCACAGTCGGCCATGTGACCGCTGGCATCCCGACAGCCAGGATATATATTCCAGATTCCAGATCATGCTTCAGTATACTGTCTGCAATTCAAAGGCACCAAATTGTGTCATTTGCCTGAAGAATGCTGCCAGAAGACCTATGTGCATAATAATAAATCCAGCCCTAAATCTGACAATACCTACTGTAGATAAGCCCCAAAACTAATCATTAGTATAATCTCCTTATGGATAATGAGTTCCTCTTTAAAAAAATTCAGACTGGTAAGATAACAAGAACAGTATTTGAAGACCGCAATTCTGAGCTGAGAGGTAAAGCATGTTTTAACAATATCATCCTACTGCCCTTTAAACACAGACTTGATTTTACTTTAATTGTATAGGAAGCTTTCTATTCATGCTATATACATTCATTACAGCGGTTAAATGTAGATGTAAAGAACAGAGGGGGTGGTGTCTATTTTTAGAATCTCCCTGCTACGTTTGCATTATATGCTCAGGCTAAAGGCACAATCTGCTGTTTACTACATTCTGCTCACAAGGCGACAAGCTAGTGGTTACAAAATAAGATCTGGAACAACAGAAAACCTATTCTGTCATTGTCTCAAATAATGCTTATTACAAAAGAGAGCAAAAGATTGCCTTTGAGTATAAACAGATCCTTTCATGCAGTCTCTGTCTCTGCAGTAGTGTGTGGCAGCATAACGCGCTGAAGAGGCGAACCCCACCCTCCATTCATTCAGCAGAGCATGCAATTCGGGCTCCCATCACATGTGCATCCTTTGTATAATATATGTTATTGTGTTCATTATAACACAGTCTTCTGCTTTGTTCTATTATTTTATTCCCCTTCCATATAAATATGCAAAAGCTGCACAATCCTGTCTAATGTCATGTTGACATATCCAATGGGCTTATCCGCAGGTTAATGTTATGCTGCCTCATTTAGCAACATCTCAGATGCTGTTGATAAAACACAGGCACCAAAGCAGGAGGCGATGAAGAACATGTCCTTGCCTCTAACCTGATTACTGCTCAGCACGGACTTGGCACAGACATTGCAGATGCATTTTTTTTCAGAGTGTTTGGAGAAGCAAACAGTTCAAGAGTTAAATTTAGAATATAAAAAAACCCACCAGCCTCAGTAGATAAGCAGTGATCTGGAAGTAAACCTGAATTGCAAAGCAGCTCTAGCTCACTGCATCCCAGCACTCTCTAGTAGAGTTCACAAGTTCAGGACAGTATTATATTTAGTATAATCCGTGTAGGGCATATTCCCCATTAGGGAAATTACAGCTGCAAAAAATGAAATATTAAGGTAGTTATATCCTTGAGATGACACCATTTGCTACATGAAAATATTTAAATATCATCATTTTTGTGTCATCATTGAAAAATATTCGTTTTAACCTCCACATGTTCCTTTTATAAAGCAACATTCCAATATCAACAATTTAGAGGTACAGGAAGACATATAATACATTTATTAAATTTACTCCACAGGGAAACATCTACCTGTTTCCTCTCTGTTCCACCCAATTTTATTGTTTCCCCACTTGAAACTTTGGCACTGCTTCAAAGTCAAATCATGACTGCACTTAACGTTCAGCACCGGTCAGCTCCGGACAGCACTTTGAAATGTTTATCCCTTTTAATAATCCATCAAATACCTAATGGGAATATAAATCCACAAAGTGCTTTCTGTTCCTTCCAATGTAACTGTTATACAGGTTGCATTTAAATGTGCAAGGACTGAGACACCCAATGTAAATACCACTGGTGATTCTTTAGAAGCCACCATAGGTATACAATCGAGCACACCATTGACACTTGCAGTGTGCATTTTCTCTGTCTGACTATGGCCTCTGTGGCTGTAGGGGTAATTCAGACCTGATTGTAGATGTGTGAAAACATGCACATCTATGATCAAATTCTTAGACATGCGGGGGGGATGCCCAGCACAGGGCAAGTCCAACCAATATGCCTGATCCAGCCCCTCCCCCCAGATGTCGGCAATGCTTTTGCATGTTTCGAGGAGCCCTTTGCCTATGCAGCCTAACTGTGAAGGCATATGGCTACCTGACATGTTAAGGGTTGCAGCGGCTGCATGTGACATCACGCAGCTACTGCAACCTGCCCCAGCAACGGTCTGGACATGCCTCTGTTGTCTGGACCGCTCCCCTTAAATGAAGCATCGACACCCACAAAACGCAGCATTGACGCACCATTCCTGCCCTCCCTCCAGGTCATAAACTGCATTCTGAAGAGAACACAGTTTATAACCTTGCACATTCGCGTACTGGCATATGTGCAATTTTTGCACATTGCGAAAGGGTCTGAATTAGGCCCTGTGTGCCTTGGAATACAGCCAATTTTACTGACATTAAAGAGTAAAAATAGATCAGATAAAAACATAAAGATAATATAGTTTAAGTTGTAACAAAATGTATTCTCTAACAAAAATAGTGCAATCAACACAATACTGTAGGTTAAAAACAAGACAGGATGGAGGTTTAATACATTCTAATGTAAAGTAGGATAATGGATCTAATAGAGATGCAGGGTCTGGAATCAGTGTCAGGGCCTTTTTATTCACTAGAATCTGGATCCACCTCCAATCAACAAGACAGCACTCCTGTTACCTGCTACCAACACTTTTTGGGAAGTGCCTTCTTTGAGAAAGGGATGTGGCTCCCAAAACATGTTGGTTGCAGGTGACAGGAGTGCTATCGTGTATGTTGATTGGGAGTGGATCCAGATTCTAATGGATGAGAGGGCCCAGATACCGGTTTTGGAGCATGCGTCTCTATTTCATCCATTTGGCCTACCTCTAACCTGCCTTGTTTTTAACCTATTGTGTTAATTGCACTATTTTTTTAGAGAATACTATTTTTTATTAATTAGATTATGTTCTCTTTATGTTTTTGTCTCCACATGTTTTGAATCAAATACACATACAATGTCATCACAGTCCCTATTGGTTCATTGGTCAGGCATCCGAATACTTTTAACCATATAGTGTATGTTGAGAAACTTGTGAGGCACTACAGAGATTGAAAGACATTTCAAGGGAAGTGTTGTTTTATGTCTTGTTTTGAATAAGTTACAGCGCACCTATCTGATCTATTTTTACTCTTTTGTTGCACTATTTTGGTTATTGGGGTGTAACCTACAGTAGATCAGGATGGCGCTGCAGTTGCTTCACAATTTGTGCCAGGGTATTTTTCTCTACATATATTCCTCACTGACGTGCCCGCTACACTCCCATGACATGACCATGAGACAGACAATGTGGGAGATTCAAATGTTTGAAAAGTCAGTTGGGAGTCTGTTTTTTTCCTATCTAATAGACAGGGAAAAACAGACACCCAACCGACTTTTTAAACATTTGAATTCCATCCTTTGTGTTTGCTTCTAGCCACCTCCCAGATACCACCCAGGAACACCCATCACTTTGCCACCCCATTTCTGATACCATCTTTCCCAATTGCATAAACATCTTTGTGCATACACTCTGTATAACACATGCACCGTAGGGGTTTCTTGAATTTTTTGTAGATGTGCAGTTGCAAACACTGTAATCACTCAACTACATGAACATTTGCATTGCACGACCTACGGTTGTGCATGTACAGAAACCAGCTGGAACAGTAATTAGAAGTATAATGTGCAATCAGCAATGAAAGTGCCTTTTTTATTATTTATTGAAGCTGTTATGGTAGGGAAATGATAGACATAATCTGATTGGCTGTTATAGGCAACACAACTATTTTTCTGTTTGGGAAGCTTTAATAAATTTACCCATTTGAGTCTGTGGCAATTGCCCTATCATCTAATCACTCAGGGTTCCATTCATCAACAAGTAATAAAACTCATTGTGAATGATAAATCTTGTTGTGTATAATATATAGTGCTCCAGCCAATCAGCTCACAACTGTGACTTTTCAAACACATGACAGGAGCTGAACACATGACAGTGGGTAGACAGGAATATTAACTCTCTACCAGCCAGTCTTCCAGATTCTAATTTATCATACTATACTCTGTGTCTCTCTGGATAACTGTGACTATTTCCTGGTACTCAACAAATTATTCTCTTCAATCTACAGTACATTGTAACTATTGCTTATCTAATTTCACGACATTGTTTTATTTACTTGGCATACTGTACAAAAAAAGTATTATGTCAAAAACACTCATCCTTCCCGATACATGATATAAATAGAGGAATTTACAGTAGTCTTTGTACTGTAAATCATTTTCGTACTGTTCATGCCAGACTTTTTTCCTTAGGAAAGATAATTGTATTACTGTTTAACGATTACATTATAAAGTCATTATCTAAATCAACATTATTATTAACATTAATGCATTAATTAAGGGCTCTGTAATGCATGAGTCTGTAGGATTACCCTCTGCAATCTCGTTTTTAGTAAATATTCATTCTCCTTTAAATTGATTCAGCGGAACCTGCAATTATTCAAAATACAGTATCTTTTAAAAACATAAGTACATCACTTAAATACTATACATGACATTCTTTGTTGAGAACATTCTATAATTGGGTTAAAATCAATGTACAGTAGTTACAGTAGTTCACAGGCTCTAATTAAGTGGGATGTACCTACTGAGAGATGGATTCTCTCACCTTTATGGTGAAGCCTATTTATATGTTTATGAGACGTTGTGAATAAATAATTTTTTACTATTATTATTAGTATTATTTTCCAATGTAAACTGTGTATTCCTTTTTGCTGCATATTAGTGATATTTATATTAATGCTGTTATATGCTCAATAGTATACATTAATAACAGCCCACTTTTTACAACTTCTATGGTTTAAAAGAGAGGGGTTGGCAACTATCCGGAGTATGTTAACTGTGTACTGTTTATAGAATGCCTTGATAAGTGCCTACAATCTTTGTACACTATTCCTTGGAAGCCACACTTAGGGTGTGTACACACGGTGAGATCCTTGCTATGCCTGATTTTCACTTGCGATTTCCCTTGAACTCCCCGGAGCCCAGCACCATCGATTTTGACTAACTTTTCTTGAGATATGGACTATGTGGGCTTACGATTTTGGCTTATGTGAGATTTTGGCTTATGTGAGATGTCATTGACATGTGAGATGAACTAGATAGTACACCGATCTAGCAAGGATTGACTTGCCTGCACAGTCTATCTTTTCTTGCGATGCCGACCTGGCGGGACCGCGCATCGGGATCTCAAGGTGACTTTCACCTTGCGATCTGCACTAACTTTTCTTGCGATTTTGACTATATAGTCAAAATCGAAAGAAAATATCTCACCGTGTGTACACACCCTTACTTAAGTCCTTTCACTGTTTCAAATAATATTTAGGTATCATAGAACTCTGCACAATAGTTACTATTTAAAGACACATACAATCTACAATCACAATGCCTATTTATGTGTGAAATAGTAAATTGATGGATAATGAACTAGATGGAAAAGATAAGTGTGAGGTAATGGGGACAATAACTAAATAGCAAGAGTTAATAATTTGATGGTGGGTTGGCGGTATTAATTTATTTGCAAGACTATTTGATGATAGAAGAAGGTTGAGTGGAATAGGTCTATTTATTAAAGGTGATTATTATTACTTGAATGCCATGGCTGTTTGGGGAAAATAAGCATACCTCCCAACCATCCTGAATTTGGTGGTACATTCCAGCTTTTTGGGCACTGTGCCATTGCCGCATCCATGAGTCGCAGTGTCCCATGGTGTAGGGGAGGTTGGGAGGTCTCCTCCCCGCTGCTCTCCTGAGCAAAATAAGTGGTTAATATACCCTGTGTATATGTCTAATCAGTGGAAAAATGGACTGGGGGCATGCATCTTATTGAATGCTATGCATGCCCCCAGCGTGATAAAGGGGGAAGGGTGTGGCTTACATGTGCATCATTTCCCATGAGACCACACTCCCAAATATGAGGCTACACCCAGTTTTTGGGTCCCAATTAACACTGTCCAAACATTGGTAGGTATATCTAAGCCTACTCATGAACATGAATTCTAGTTAATGTCATAAGCTGGTTTGGGGCTATAGCTCTATTTATTAAATGTGATTGCTATTATTTTTATGTCTGGGCTGTCCAATCACTTTACCAAACAGGGCCAACAGCCCAACATTCTAAGATACAGACAAACATTAACTGAGCTTAAGACCTGAGCAGCAGTTACTAGAACAGGTAGCAGAGAGCTACAATACACTGTGTGCACTGCTGTTTGGAACAATCAGCTTTCCCTTCATAACCCGAGAGCAGACTAGCGCTGGCTAAAATGGTAGCTAGTTGCATTATGATCAGTTATAATCTCATGACTTGGCAGAGAAACCCCATCTATAATATAGTGTTTGCCCTGGGAGAACATATGTAATTGCAAGACAGGTGAGGCATGCTCACAATGGAAAGTTTGAATGATTATTTCTTCTTCATCAAAAACCACATTAGTCAAAGACTGCTACAAAATAAACAGAAAAACGTAATAGTATCTTGTGAATATTTATTTGTTGTCACTTCTAAACAATAGGAGACTTTCTCCCTGCTGTAATTAATGTGCCAAATGCTACTCGCCATCTCTCTCCATTCTCACTATAAATCAAGCTGAATGTTTTGCTATCACATACTGCCATGCATCTAATTAATCCGTGATGGTGAAAAGCAAGGGTGAGGATTGTCTGTATGCAAGGCTGTGATTTACAAGAATATGGCTTCCGATCATTTCCTTAAGGTTGAGGATCTATCTATTCAATTACTTTATGCTGTTCCTATGTCTCCGTATTACCCAGAGGCTAACAAGGACCTACTGAGTAACATAAATATATCTGGCAGTTGACCTGGTTCTGCTTCTCTCAATTAGGAAGCTCTTTGTTTAGACAAAAGAAAAATCCATGTGTGTGTCTCATTGATACTGCAGCTCATAAAATTGTCATACAGTAAAATGTGTATACACATTCTGCAGATACACACATAGAGGGTTATGTACTAAGTACTCAGATTACAGAACTGGTGTGATTATGGCAAGTTTGCCACTAAATTTAAAATGTAAATTGCCATATTCAATTTATAGGGGAACTCGGTGTAATGATGCCATATCCATGGTCTTGGAACCTATAGCATAACCTCCATAGAAGGTATTATGGCAGAAAGTGTTCTTCTTGAAGAGGGTTGGCCAACATATAGGTTGCATCTGGCACATCAAGGCTCTTTCTGCTGTCCAATGTATCATTAAGAACCTCAAAGCCTATTTATAATATTTAGAAGATTAATTACCAAACCCATTGTAGTATTGAATAAAAAAATTATCTAGATTTATTTAAAAAAAATGTAAGTTCCTATATGCTGATAAATGTGTGCCTTCCCCTCCCATCATGTATGTGGAAGGCTTCACCAAGAGTCTCAGTTAGGATCACAGGGCAGTAATACATTTATTGGGAGGCAATAAAAAAATGCATTGGCGAGATGTAATAGAGTCTGAGCTTTGAAAAAGTCAGAGTTTAGTGCTAAACTAGCACTTTTTGTAGAATTCAGCAATGAAATAGGATATGGGAACATGCAAACTTGCATGTTTTCTGCAATAGTGCAGCTCACAATGGCAAAACTTGCATCCAGATGTTTTGCCATTGCACACATAAAACTCGGGCAATCAACGTGGCATCCACCACCAAGTGGTGCTGGGGATAACCCTGGGCCTTAGCCCTGGCTTTGGGTGCCCAGTAGGGAAGGGGGACCCCTTTACTGGGGGTGTCCCTACTCCCCCAGAAATCCCTGGCCAGGGCTGACTAGTTGGGGGGGGGATAATACTACGGCCGCCGGGACCAATATAAACGTGTCCTCCAGCTGTAGCATTACCCCTCTGGCTAATAGAGCCCGGATCTGATTTTAAAAAAAACAGGGGACCCCCAACATCTTTTTCCCGCTGTAATTTTGGAACCAGGACTGGTCCAAGAGCCCAGTGCTGTTTGTTAAAACACAGGGTGACCTCAGTTATTTTTCTCCCTCTATTTTTTCTACTAGGATCAGCTCAAAGAGCACAGGACTGGTTATGCTTATTGGGGAGAGGACTCCACATCATCTGTAAAGATTTTTTTAACTTTTTCTTAACTGTCACAGACAGAAGCTTAAACAGATGTTGTTGATCTGTGCATACTTCTGTCAAAACTCGCACCTTATAATCAAACTTACAGTACATTAGATGTTGTAAGTTTTCTAGCAAAAAAAAAACATTACTACATTGCACATTGGGGGTCATTCCGAGTTGATCGCTAGCTGCCGTTGTTTGCAGCGCAGCAATCAGGCTAAAAATCGGCATTTCTGCATGTTTGCATATGCACTGCAATGCGCACGCGTGACGTATGGGTACAAAGGCATTTGTTGTTTTGCACAAGTTCTAGTGAAGTTTTCAGTCACACTGACGGCCGCAAGAAGATTGACAGGAAGGGGGCGTTTCTGGTTGTCAACTGACCGTTTTCAGGGAGTGTTTGCAAAAACTCAGGCGTTTCTGAAAAAATGCAGGCGCGAATGGGCGTTCGCTGGGTGGGTGTATGACGTCAAATCCGGACAGGAATAGGCTAAAGTGATCGCAAGAGTTGAGTAGGTTCAGAGCTACTCAGAAACTGCACAAACAGTTTTTGCAGAACTCAGCTGCACACGCGTTCACACTTCTGCTAAGCTAAAAATACACTCCCCAGTGGGCGGCGGCATAGCATTTGCACGGCTGCTAAAACTAGCTAGCGAGCGATCAACTTGGAATGACCCCCATTGTTATAGCCTTGAGCTAACAAACTCACAGGTTATTACATAGTGGGTAATTCAGAGTTGATCGCAGCAGCAAATTTGTTAGTAGTTGGGCAAAACCATGTGCATTGCAGGGGGGCAGATATAACATGTGCAGAGAGAGTTAGATTTTGGGGGGGGGGGGTGTTCAAACTGAAATCTAAATTGCAGTGTAAAAATAAAGCAGCCATTATTTACCCTGCACAGAAACAATATAACCCACCCAAATCGAAATCTCGCTGCAAATGTTATATCTGCCACACCTGCAGTGCACATGGTTTTGCCCAACTGCTAACAAATTTGCTGCTGTGATCAACTCTGAATTACACCCATTGGCCCTCATTCCGAGTTGTTCGCTCGGTATTTTTCTTCGCATCGCAGCGATTTTCCGCTAATTGCACATGCGCAATGTTCGCACTGCGACTGCGCCAAGTAAATTTGCTAAGAAGTTTGGTATTTTACTCACGGCATTACAAGGTTTTTTCTTCGTTCTGGTGTTCGGAGTGTGATTGACAGGAAGTGGGTGATTCTGTGCGGAAACTGGCCATTTTATGGGAGTGTGTGAAAAAACGCTGCCGTTTCTGGGAAAAACGCGGGAATGGCTGAAGAAACGGGGGAGTGTCTGGGTGAACGCTGGGTGTGTTTTTGACGTCAAACCAGGAACGACAAGAACTGAACTGATCGCACTGGAAGAGTAAGTCTCGAGCTACTCAGAAACTGCACAGAAAAATCTTTTTGCAATATTGCGAATACTTCGTTCGCAATTCTGCTAAGCTAAGATACACTCCCAGAGGGCGGCGGCTTAGCATGTGTACTGCTGCGAAAAGCGGCTAGCGAGCGAACAACTTGGAATGAGGGCCTTTGTGCGGGTTGCGGGGCAAACTCGCACCTTTTAATGTCCCTCATTCCAAGTTGTTCGCTCGTTGCCGAGTTTCACTATATTGCGATTAGTCGCTTACTGCGCATGCGCAAGGTTCGCAGAGCGCATGCGCTTAGTTATTTTACTCAAAAGTTAGGTATTTTACTCACGGCATAATGAGGATTTTTCATCGTTCTGGTGATCGTAGTGTGATTGACAGGAAGTTGGTGTTTCTGGGTGGAAACTGGCCGTTTTATGGGAGTGTGCGAAAAAACGCTGGCGTTTCTGGGAAAAACACGGGAGTGGCTGGAGAAATGGGGGAGTGTCTGGGCGAACTCTGGGTGTGTTTGTGACGTCAAACCAGGAACGAAACTGACTGAACTGATCGCAATGGCTGAGTAAGTCTGGAGCTACTCAGAAACTGCTAAGAATTTTCTATTAGCAAATCTGCTAATCTTTCGTTCGCAATTCTGCTATGCTAAAATACACTCCCAGAGGGCAGCGGCTTAGCGTGTGCAATGCTGCTAAAAGCAGCTAGCGAGCGAACAACTCGGAATGAGGGTCAATGTGCGAAAAGGTGCAAGTTTGTCCCGCATAAAAAACTCAGACCCTATTACATCCCACCCCATTTTTCCACCATCTTCAGGTGTATCCATAAATAAGAAATGTTGGTGCCATCCATTAACTAGTAAATGGGGGTGTATTTAAAAATGTGTTTGTATGAATATGGGCATTTGTGCAAAAAGGTAAGTAGCAAAGGAACCAAAAATGTTGGTGTTTGGAAAATTAATCATTAGGGGGTAATATAATAGTTTACAAGTTTAAGAAACTGACTTATTCTCAGCTAGACCGCCATTAAATTTAAAATGTCATTTCGTTATTAGGCAAAACCAGCCTTGTAACTAACTGCTGCTTTAAACTGAATAGCATACTTGCTGAACACACGCCAGTTCCTTAAACACAAAACCTATTACATAACTCCCTTAGGGCCTAAGGGGGATATGTACTAAGCAGTGATAAAAGTGGAAAAGTGAGCCAGTGGAGAAGTTGCCCATGTCAACCAATCAGCTGCTCTGTGTACTGATATTATATGCAAATTGTAAATGTTGCGTCAATGCTGATTGGTTGCCATGGGCAACTTCTCTACTGGCTCACTTCTGCACTTCTGTCCCCCTAATTCCGATACAGTTCGTAAAGCAGCTGTGTCTTTGGATGCAGCTGCTATACAAAAATATGCAAAAGCATCAGGAGGCGTCTTGAGTATATAGACACCTGCTGCGTGATTGTGTGATCCGCTGCTGCGTCAGCATCAGATCCCTTGTGTTAACATTGGTCATCTGAGAAAACCTCAGGTTATGCAGAATGGGACGCTGTTCATGTTGCAGGGGGCAGGGAATCTGCCTTGCCACCTCCAGAAAATAGAGATGATGCCCCCATATTTGGGAATGCTGCCCAGCATATTACCCTCCCACCCCCAAATGCCGGCAGCCTGACAATCACACACTACCCATTGTACACATGCGCAGAACAGGTCCTCTGCATGTGCAGGTAGGTGCAGCATCACCAGAGATGTACGTAAACTAGGGTGTACATACATACATCTCCAAATCACACCCTTAGGGTGGAATTCAATTGTTTGAAAAGTCGGTTGGGTGTCTGTTTTTTCCTGTCTATTAGATAGGAAAAAACAGACACCCAACTGACTTTTCAAACAATTGAATACCCCCCTTAGTGTCTGACACGAAATTGATATTGAAATAAAATTTAGATTATACAATTTTTTGTACTTTGACACTAATGTTAGCCTTGTCTGTAGCATTTTAGAAGTAGAAGTAGTATACTGTATACATTTTTATTAATTGGCTTAAGGGTCTATTTACTAAGCCTTGAATGGAGATAAAGTGGACGGAGGTAAAGTATCAGCCAATCAGCTTCTAACTACCATGCCACAGGCTGGGTTTGAAAAATGATAGGAGCTGATTGGCTGGTCATTTATCTATGTGCACTTTATCTCCATCTAAGGCTTAGTAAATAGACCCCTCAGTTGGCAATTGTTTATTAGCGGTCAAGAAGGAGAACTGCTCTTTGTTAACATCTCATCACCGGGATGTAGTTATGTGACCGGCGGTCAGAAGATCGCCGGTCACAATACTGACCCCAACATCCCACAGGTTCTTAATCCCAACAGTCGGCATGCGACTAGCAGGGACTAGTCCCACTTGTGGGTGTAAATTACACCCATAGATTGGGAATAGAACCTGTGGTGAGCGCAGCTTGCCACCGAGCCTTCAGTGTTGCGAGTGCAGTGAGCCCACAAGGTGCTTCGTCGTGCTCTCGCCCCCACCGACATTTTGTGGCCGAGGTCCCGGCATTAGGATCCCGGCTGCCGGTACAGCATAAACCTGGGGATTTTCAATAATAATAATGTCTAGTACTGTACATGGGATTTATATTTCCTGCTTGATAAGGTTAAAGGGAATACGGTTATGTTACCAGCAGTCAGGATCACGGCGGTCAGGATCCCAACGCCAGAATTCTGACTGCTTAAAATACCAACACGCAAGATCCCGACATACAGGTCTATTCCCACTCATGGGTGTCCATGACGTCCATAGAGTGAGAATAGAACCTGTGGCGAGCACAGCGAAAAAAAGGTCCCCGCAACGTGGCAAGTGCAGCGAGCCCGCAAGGGTCTCCATTGTGCTCACCAACCTGACGGCATTCCGCCAGCATTTATCCCAGCGTTGGTATGCTGACCGATGGGATTCCTACCACTGGTCACGCATACCCAACCCGGTTAAAGAATATGCCTGGTTCCATAAATGCATTCTGTAAGTGTTTAAAGGACATATTTATCACAATCCGCATCTCATATATGAATGGGTTGTGATAAATACAACCAAAACGGAATTGCAAAAATTCAGTGGTTCTCAAACTCGGTCCTCAGGACCCCACACGGTTCACGTTTTCCATGTCACCCAGCAGCTGCACTGTGTATCACCAACTGTCAAATTTGAAAAATCTACAGGTGACCTGCAAAACATGGACCGTGTGGGGTCCTGAGGACTGAGTTTGAGAACCTGTGCGATAATTGGATACACTGCAAAATGCAGGGGCAGAACTTGCGAAAAAGCTCTGTACAGTATGTGCAAATCCTTTTCACACAGTTAGAAGAAGTCCGCGCATAAAGTCTATTTAGACCACAAAGCTGATCAGAGGGGCCAGCTCCCAGCTCTGCTCTGCCTGTCAGAGCAGAGCAGGAGTTGGGTCACGGGGTTGGGGCTATGGGGCATTGTGGCCCCCAAACCCTTTCCCATCCCTTTTCTTCTTTTTGTATCCCTTTTTCCTTTATTATTTTCAAAAATGTATTAAAACTATTATGCAGTGAAAAAAAGATTTAAAAGTAAGGAAAATCCTAATTTGCTGTTTTTTACTTTGTTTTCAGTCCCTTGTAATTTAATATTTCAAGGTACAACAGAACGCAATCCATGGTTTACAAAAAGACTCAAATGTGCATACCATCGCATTAGTAAGCATGATGGATTGACCTTATGCTGACTTACTGTATTTCCCAATAAAGATTTAAAAGAAGTTCTCAGTGTAGAATAAAACCTCAGCATTACAAGACTTTCAGAATCTCCTCTATCTCCAGCCCTGTGTTTGTGCATAATGTGATTATATGGAATGCCAATCAATAAAATCTTTCAGCCCATGCCAAGATTTCAATATATGTAATTCTAGTAAGTAAGATGGTAGCATGAATGATATATGAGTGTTCTTGTTTATTAGCGTCCCTGGACTATTTTGCTGAGAAGACAGCTGTAGCATTTTAAGGAAATAAAATGATTGACTAACATGAAAGTTATAATACTAACATTTTGTTATGGAAAGCAATCTGTTTCCATTTACCAGTCTCTAAAAGTTCAATAATTGTAAATAATAGTGTAATTTTGTGCTGTATAATACATTGTCAGAATTGGTGACCACACAGTGCATATATATCTATATGAATGGAGATACGGATGTCATGAATAAAATTTGTGAACAATGATGTCATCCTGTATTGCAAAATATACATATTGGTGGTATATTTACTAAAAATCGATTTGGGTCAATTTTGATTTTTTCCCCCCCCACAATGTTTATTCGATTTTTGATCAATTTTGTGTTTCAGGGTCTAAATCATTGGCGGTTCTATAATTGGTGCAATGTGTGCAGTGCACATCGGTCCCTTGGTCCAGAGGGGGCCCACACCGCACACATTGCATCCATATTTCAATACTTACCTTTGCAGAGTCCAGCATTGGGTGCTGCACTCCAAAATAGCTGATGCGCATACTTAGTAGTCAAATTGGTCTCCGGAACATAGCGGTCGCATGCACAGTAGACTCCGGCACAATTCCGGAGAATACTGAGCCGTGCAGAGGAGGGGGCACATGGACCCCGTCCTCTATTGAAATGCCCCTGGTCTAAACCCCACTTTTACTATTAGATGATTTTTGACATTATTTAAAAACAAATATGTAAAAAATAATTTCTTAGTAAATGTGGGATTGAGACCTTGAAATACAAAATCGACCTATCATAGATCAAAAATCGGCCCAGATCGACTTTTAATAAATATACCCCTAAATCCCACATTTACTAACAGATGATTTTTTTTACATTTTTTTTAAATGATGCCAAAAAGCATCTGTTAGTAAATGTGTGACTTAGACCCTGAAACACAAAATCGATCAAAAATCGACCAAACATTGACCAAAAATTGTTCAAAATCGACCCAAATCAATTTTTAGTAAATATATCCTAGGGACTCAATAGAGTTGAACATGAGTATTTTTTATTGCTGTACACAAAATACACGTTTCCGTATTGTGAATGGGCACCAAAACAGCTTGCCCATGTTCTTATACAGTATACTGTAGATTTTTTCAATTTGGCTTGCATATCCTTATACTGTACTGCATACAATACTGTACTGGCAGAACAGGAGCAGGACGTTGTAGTCAAGTTTAGATTGAATACAGTTATAGCATGTTCATGTAAATGCAACACAATTAGATTTGGACACAACCTTGGTACTACAGGCTTACAAAGAAGCTTAATGTCAGTCATTACAAAAGTGCCGGGGCAAAACTTTTTGCATGACTCACCCTTTATTTCACAACTATGTGTTTTTTGCTATCGAGCCTTTGCGGATGAGGTAATGATGGCACAATCAGCTGCAGATCATGTAATCAAGCCTTCTTTGACTCTACTGGGTAAAGGGGTGGGATCCAAAGTTGATCTATCCTCCCATGAGTCCTGAAAGACTCCTAAAAATTTGTGGGTCTACTGAACATTCAGAGAAATTAGGAAAGTATGTTTCAAAGTCACCCTTCCACCACAGTGCTACATGGTTGTGTCAAGGTGCAAAACTGAACTTTCTGGTTTGGTTCACTGTGTGCTCTAAATTAAGCTCAATCTGTCCAAAAATATAGGGTTTGAAATCAAGCAATATATTGGCATTATTTATTTAGATTAACAATGACAATATATTGGTGGCATTATATAATCTAAAGGCATTAGGAGTCTACTAGGAAAAAGGATGGTGATAGTGAGAAAACTGTTTGGAAGTATAGATATCTATAGATTCAGTGGGATTCTCCTTTCTACCTATTCTTTTAGTACTGTGATGTTTAATAAGGCATATTAATAAGTTAATATACTGGGATTGTGTAATATACTGTACAAACACCAACCAGTTTGCTGACCTAACAAACATTAGTGATAATACTGTATCTCCATTAAAATGACATCACATTCCATTTATGGCAAGCATCACATTGGATTTAAGATAAACCAGCATAACACCAATCAATACCAATTTACACTGACATAACGAGTAGAATGTAGCATTACTAAAAATACTCTAAAACCTCTAAAAACTGCAATTTTCTGAGGTTTACTGCAATACTAATGAATCACCATACATGTTAAACCAGTCCACAGCAGATAAGGCACACAAGCCCTATAAAATTCTATGGGGCTGCAATGTACCATATGCATTAAACTCCAGAAACTGTTGAGAGATTGATCCAAATAGGCAATGGTATAAAAGCCCTAATCTTTTTTCTTAACAAGTCCCCAGAGAGGGATACTTTGGATCCGTTTTCATCCGCCACAGCATTAGGGTTCCCATGTTATAAACCTGGAAGCAATGCTTGAAGTGGAAATTTAGGAGTGGGATTATGAAAATTTTAATCTTACGGCCAGGATTCCCTCCAGGCCCCTAGAAGCTTTTGGGATTTTGATAACATGAGCTGCATTTTAGATGCTTTTAGCAATATGTAGTATAATATTAAATATATTTTATGTTGTACCACTATTCACCCCGTGTTCACCTATCCTTAATGTCTATTTTAGTCCTACAGTTTCTCTCTCTTATGTGTCCCCTGCTTTGTTCACCTCTCTCTTATGTCTGTCATTTCTAATTTTTCTTACCTGTTTCCCTAGTCTGTCTTTCTCTTCTACACATCTCTCCATCACAGGTAACCCCTCACTCCCCACATGGCACATGCTCTCCTTTGTGTCTGATTACCTGCATCTCTCTCTTCCTTTACTAACCCCCTGCACCTCTCACTGCCTGCTACCCTTACAGCCCCTGCTTTCATCTCACCCCACACTTCTCACTACCTACTTCCCTCTCTCATCCCCTGCACTTCTCACTAACTGCTTCCCTCTCTCATCCCCTGCACTTCTCACTAACTGCTTCACTCTATCATCCCCTGCACTTCTCACTACCTACTTCACTCTATCATCCCCTGCACTTCTCACTAACTGCTTCCCTCTCTCATCCCCTGCACTTCTCACTAACTGCTTCCCTCTATCATCCCCTGCACTTCTCACTAACTGCTTCCCTCTCATCCCCTGCACTTCTCACTACCTACTTCCCTCTATCATCCCCTGCACTTCTCACTACCTACTTCCCTCTATCATACCCTGCACTTCTCACTAACTGCTTCCCTCTCTCATCCCCTGCACTTCTCACTACCTACTTCCCTCTCTCATCCCCTGCACTTCTCACTACCTACTTCCCGCTATCATCCCCTGCACTTCTCACTACCTACTTCCCTCTATCATCCCCTGCACTTCTCACTACCTACTTCCCTCTATCATACCCTGCACTTCTCACTAACTGCTTCCCTCTCTCATCCCCTGCACTTCTCACTACCTACTTCCCTCTCTCATCCCCTGCACTTCTCACTACCTACTTCCCGCTATCATCCCCTGCACTTCTCACTACCTGCTTCCCTCTATCATCCTCTGCACTTCTCACTAACTGCTTCCCTCTCTCATCCCCTGCACTTCTCACTAGCTGCTTCCCTCTCTCATCCCCTGCACTTCTCACTACCTACTTTCCTCTATCATCCCCTGCACTTCTCACTACCTACTTCCCTCTATCATCCCCTGCACTTCTCACTAACTGCTTCCCTCTCTCATCCCCTGCACTTCTCACTACCTACTTCCCTCTATCATCCCCTGCACTTCTCACTAACTGCTTCCCTCTCTCATCCCCTGCACTTCTCACTACCTACTTCCCTCTATCATCCCCTGCACTTCTCACTAACTGCTTCCCTCTCTCATCCCCTGCACTTCTCACTACCTGCTTCCCTCTATCATCCCCTGCACTTCTCACTACCTACTTCCCTCTATCATCCCCTGCACTTCTCACTAACTACTTCCCTCTATCATCCCCTGCACTTCTCACTACCTACTTCACTCTATCATCCCCTGCACTTCTCACTACCTGCTTCCCTCTATCATCCCCTGCACTTCTCACTACCTGCTTCTCTCTATCATCCCCTGCACTTCTCACTAACTGCTTCCCTCTCTCATCCCCTGCACTTCTCACTACTTACTTCCCTCTATCATCCCCTGCACTTCTCACTACCTACTTCACTCTATCATCCCCTGCACTTCTCACTACCTGCTTCCCTCTATCATCCCCTGCACTTCTCACTACCTGCTTCCCTCTCTCATCCCCTGCACTTCTCACTACCTGCTTCCCTCTATCATCCCCTGCACTTCTCACTACCTGCTTCTCTCTATCATCCCCTGAACTTCTCACTAACTGCTTCCCTCTCTCATCCCCTGCACTTCTCACTACCTGCTTCCCTCTATCATCCCCTGCACTTCTCACTACCTGCTTCTCTCTATCATCCCCTGCACTTCTCACTAACTGCTTCCCTCTCTCAGCCCTTGCAACTCACTCTCCATACTACCTGATCACACTTCCTGCTGAATATTGTCAGGAGTTGGTGGGAACAGTAGGCTCCCTTGGGATCAGCTAAGTGTATCACAGCTGTAGTAGATTTTTGCTGCCAGGACAGAACAATCAGCGACCCTCCTGATGTATCTGTCTGCCCCCCCCAGACTGCTCTGTCATCTATCCAATGGGAGCCTGTTGACATAGGAGTCTGGTTGGGGGAAGGGGTCTAATTTTCTGTGGCTGAGATACACCCAGCTGATCCCCTGTGAGCTTTCAAAAATGAAACAGGGAGAAAAAGTGATGGTAACTCATACCATCATATATCACCCCACTTCGGGCACTGCCTGGAAGTCAGTACTTCACCATGACAGGAAGAGCTATCCTACCATAATAGTAATCATGCATAACAGCGTGGGGTGGGTTGTATTGTATCACAATATAATTGCAACACATCATACAGCCTATCTATAGTTTCATTCAGTGTTTTACTTTTAATGCCTCTGATGCTGCTATGGAGGAGAAGCAGCTGTAGAATTTAACCTATGAAGCTGACAGCTGCTACTACATTGGTAATATGGGGGGTAATTCCAAGTTGATCGCAGCAGGAATTTTGTTAGCAGTTGGGCAAAACCATGTGCACTGCAGGGGAGGCAGATATAACATGTGCAGAGAGAGTTAGATTTGGGTGGGGTGTGTTCAACCTGAAATCTAAATTGCAGTGTAAAAATAAAGCAGCCAGTATTTGCCCTGCACAGAAACAAAATAACCCACCCAAATCTAACTCTTTCTGCACATGTTATATCTGCCTCCCCTGCAGTGCACATGGTTTTGCCCAATTGCTAACAAACTTGCTGCTGCGATCAACTCAGAATTACCCCCATGGTTCCTTGGCTATAATGTCACAGCCAAGGGTCACACTCCCATTGAGCAGCAAGTGAATGCCATCCCAACCCCTGCCTTCTAGGGAAATAAGTAGCTGGGAGGGAAGAGGATATTGAGAGTGTGTGTGTGTGTGTGTGTGTGTGTGTGTGTGTGTGTGTGTGTGTGTGTGTGAGAGAGAGAGAGAGGGGGGGGGGAGAGGGAGAGAGTGGGGGTGGGAGAGGAAGAGAGAGAAATAGAGGGGGAGGGAGAGAGAGATGCATAAATAGAATGCATTCAAATTAAATACAGCAGTGATGGAGAAAAGCAAAACAAGATAGAAATGTTAAGTGCTAGAGGAGAACAGCAAGACAGACGCTCTGCTTGTAAGTTTAACACCGACTTCATGTATTTTTAATCATGTTATTTCAACTGAAGTCAGCAGTAAAGGAGACAGCTCTTAACTCTGGCTCAGAGCATTTCTCTCACATGGATTCTTGGAAAAAAAGTGGCAAGATGTTTAATGAGGTTAGAAATAAAAATTGTGAGGCAGCAACAAGCGCACTTTACATTTGTGCTGTTACATAACACTCCAATTATATCAAGCAAATAAGCATAGGATATGTGTCGCCACGAATTACACTTTATACTTCAATAGCTCATGAAAGAACTACCTGCACACCATCATAGCCACTATGCAAAAGAATGGGGGCAGATCCATCAGGCATGCCAGTTGTTTAAAATATCAATATGTCTGATGCTGTACTAGATATTATTTTATTTTAAAGAGATCATTGTAATATGTCAAGTCAATCATTTTACTTTGTAAATGTTGAAGAACATAATTTAGGCTGATTTGGAATAGCAATAATGTGAAATTCCACCTCTCTGTGACAGTAAGGTAAAATGTGCAATGTTACCCTCAAAGCTGGCCACCATTTAGATCTGTGCCCTGGCCACTGAGCGGATGGTCTCACTTGTCATCCCCTCTGCTGTTCTTCTTAAAGGGGGCAGTGTTATGTGCCACTTGCACTGAGCTGAAACCTACAGGGAATGAGGCTTCAGAGGGGGGTTAGGATTAGGTATCATCGGGGAGGGCTAGGGTCAGGCTGCGGGAAAGGTGACTTAGGGATAGTTAGGGTTAGGGAGGTTAGGGATTAGGGATAGTAGCCTTACCAACTAGGTGTCGGGATGCCGCTGTTGGTATTCTGACTGCTGGCCTCTCAAGCGTTGGGATCCTGATACCATCCTGCCACAACAGTCATGAAGTTATGGGTCGCACGCACATAGGTGGTCAATCCGAGTTGATCGCAGCCAGCAACTTTTTGCTGCTGCTGCGATCAACTAGTACATGCCTATGGGGGAGTGTATTTTAGCTTAGCAGGGCTGCGATCGCTTGTGCAGCCCTGCTAAGCTAAAAAACTTTAAAGCAATAGAAGATTAGGCCTATACCTACTTACCCTGTGTGACGATCTATGTGATGCTGGAGCCGGCTTTGATGTCAGAAATCCGCCCTCCGTTCTCCTGGAAACGCCTGCGTTTTACTCACCACTCCCCGAAAACGGCTCGAAATGGTCCGGATCCACCCTGGAACGCCTTCTTCCTGTCAATCTTCTTTGCGTCAGCTCTGCGACCGCTTCCTATGTAAGCCGCGACGTAACCTGGTGACCCCTGTCGCCGGGCAACATTGCGCACGCGCACTGCGGCCGCCGCGCATGCGCATTCCATATCCGTTCGCACCACAGCAATAAACCGCTGCGTGCGAACGTGTCGGAATGACCCCAATAGTACAGTATATTCATCACCAGACTGTATTCCAAACTGTTAACAATACTATGGAATTCTGTCTAGTTTACTGGGTTGGGTTGTGCATGAAATATAAAGACACAAAATACTGTAATGTGGCCCTGCTAGTATTCTGATAGGATAACAGGATAGCAATATGGAACCACCCTGATTTCAGCAAGTTGCCTCTAAATTTAAAGTGGCGATCATCTATATGGCAAACCCAGCCTCATAATTGATTGTTTCTTTAAAGACAGTGGTGGACTCACTGACATTATGGGGTAAATTTACTAAGATTCGTATTTTCCCGTTTCAGGTCAAAGTTCAATCACGAATGACATCGAAAGTGTAAAACTGCAACTTTTTGAATTTGTTGCGATGGATTTACTAAGCTGTCGTATTCGGGTTTTTCTTTTCTTCCGATGTCGATGTCATTCGTGTTTTTTTTGTGTTTTTTACGGCAGTGATTAGCAAAACACTGCCGACTTTTTTACAATTAATCTCGGCCGGATCTGTGTGATCCGTGCTGGGGTTCTATTTTTTTTTTTTTTAATTAAACACTGTAAAATTTTAAAAAAAAATTGCGTGGGGTCCCCCCTCCTAAGCATAACCAGCCTCGGGCTCTTTGAGCCGATCCTGGTTGCCGAAATATGGGAAAAAAAATGACAGGGGTTCCCCCATATTTAAGCAACCAGCATCGGGCTCTGCGCCTGGTCCTGGTCCCAAAAATACGGGGGACAAAAAGAGTAGGGGTCCCCCGTATTTTTAAAACCAGCACCGGGCTCCACTAGCTGGACAGATAATGCCACAGCCGGGGGTCACTTTTATATAGTGCCCTGCGGCCGTGGCATCAAAAATCCAACTAGTCACTCCTGGCCGGGGTACCCTGGGGGAGTGGGGACCCCTTCAATCAAGGGGTCCCCCCCCCCAGCCACCCAAGGGCCAGGGGTGAAGCCCGTGGCTGTTCCCCCCCATCCAATGGGCTGCGGATGGGGAGGCTGATAGCCTTTGTTGTAAAAGAAAAGATATTGTTTTTAGTAGCAGTACTACAAGGCCCAGCAAGCCCCCCCCGCATGCTGGTACTTGGAGAACCACAAGTACCAGCATGCGACGGAAAAACGGGCCCGCTGGTACCTGTAGTACTACTACTAAAAAAATACCCAAAAAAAGACAAGACACACACACCGTGAAAGTATAATTTTATTACATACATACACACATACATACATACTTACCTTAAGTTCCCACGCAGGTCGGTCCTCTTCTCCAGTAGAATCCAAGGGGTACCTGTTGAAGAAATTATACTCACGAGATCCAGGGGTCCAGGCTCCTCGGGAAATCCAGGGGTAATCCACGTACTTGAAAAAAATAACAAAACGGTGTCCCGACCACGAACTGAAAGGGGACCCATGTTTGCACATGGGTCACCTTTCCACGAATGCCAGAAACCCACTTTGACTTCTGTCTAAGTGGGTTTCTTCAGCCAATCAGGGAGCGCCACGTTGTAGCACTCTCCTGATCAGCTGTGTGCTCCTGTCCTCACTGACAGGCAGCACACGGCAGTGTTACAATGTAGCGCCTATGCGCTACATTGTAACCAATGATGGGAACTTTCTGCCCTGCGGTTGACCTAAAGTGACGTCACCGCTGAGCAGAAAGTTCCCAGCATTGGTTACAATGGAGCGCATAGGCGCTACATTGTAACACTGCCGTGTGCTGCCTGTCAGTGAGGACAGGAGCACACAGCTGATCAGGAGAGTGCTACAACGTGGCGCTCCCTGATTGGCTGAAGAAACCCACTTAGACAGAAGTCAAAGTGGGTTTCTGGCATTCGTGGAAAGGTGACCCATGTGCAAACATGGGGCCCCTTTCAGTTCGTGGTCGGGACACCGTTTTGTTATTTTTTTCAAGTACGTGGATTACCCCTGGATTTCCCGAGGAGCCTGGACCCCTGGATCTCGTGAGTATAATTTCTTCAACAGGTACCCCTTGGATTCTACTGGAGAAGAGGACCGACCTGCGTGGGAACTTAAGGTAAGTATGTATGTATGTGTGTATGTATGTAATAAAATTATACTTTCACGGTGTGTGTGTCTTGTCTTTTTTTGGGTATTTTTTTAGTAGTAGTACTACAGGTACCAGCAGGCCAGTTTTTCTGTCGCATGCTGGTACTTGTGGTTCTCCAAGTACCAGCATGCGGGGGAGGCTTGCTGGGCCTTGTAGTACTGCTACTAAAAACAATATCTTTTCTTTTACAACAAAGGCTATCAGCCTCCCCATCCGCAGCCCATTGGATGGGGGGGGACAGCCTTGGGCTTCACCCCTGGCCCTTGGGTGGCTGGGGGGGGGGGACCCCTTGATTGAAGGGGTCCCCACTCCCCCAGGGTACCCCGGCCAGGAGTGACTAGTTGGATTTTTGATGCCACGGCCGCAGGGCACTATATAAAAGTGACCCCCGGCTGTGGCATTATCTGTCCAGCTAGTGGAGCCCGGTGCTGGTTTTAAAAATACGGGGGACCCCTACTCTTTTTGTCCCCCATATTTTTGGGACCAGGACCAGGCGCAGAGCCCGATGCTGGTTGCTTAAATATGGGGGAACCCCTGTCATTTTTTTTCCCATATTTCGGCAACCAGGATCGGCTCAAAGAGCCCGAGGCTGGTTATGCTTAGGAGGGGGGACCCCACGCAATTTTTTTTGAAAAAATAAGCACTTTCCCACCCCTTCCCACTGATATACATGCACGGATCTCATGGATCCGTGCATGCCTATCCAATCACGAATAAAAAAAAAAGGTCTGTTTTTTTTAGCACTTTTTTACGAGTTGTAATTTTTCACGGCAGTGTTTTTTTTTTTTTTGCTTTGCACTTCTTAGTAAATGACCGAGATTCATACTTAAACAGCCGCGTTTTGACCGATGGTGTATTCATTCGTGATTTTTTTCCTAGGACTTCAAAATATTACGAATGCCCTCATCACTGCCGTGATTATTGCTTAGTAAATTACCGAGATGACACTTTGATGAAAAAACGGCATCTCGGTCAAAATCGGGAGCTTAGTAAATTTACCCCTATGTCTGTCTCGTATTCTAGGAATGTATTACACAACCCCCGCTGTTTTCTGAAATCAATATATACTACATGAATTTCCGGGAATATTCTAAAACCTATTGCTGCTTTAAAATGCTTTTGTGTTTACCCCAAAGCAGTGGAAATATCCTATTGTACTGCAGTAGTGTTTTACCTGGTGTTGCGCTGGATACTGTCGGCCACTGCTGTTCGAGTCCTACAGCTGCGCCACGTAAGACTGCTGCTCCTTCGATATGTACAGCCCTGTACAAAACAGATAATTTGGGTTAAATATTAATTAGTGTATCTTCAAAATAAAGACTGACATATACACTGTTTATTAACATAAAGATGATTATAGGATTTAAGAATTGAAAATAAAATAGAACATGGTTTATAGTTTCTCGCAGACTGTATTTTATTTAACATTTACAATAGTGCATTACTGACTCAATATGATGTTTTACTGTATGTTTAAAAATACTGATCAGAACTTATATAAATCTATCAGAAATCATTATTGCATATGTAGTCCATAATCAATGAAGACAGATGAGATCTGAGGAAGGACATAATCTTTCTCCCATTGGCATGCAACTAAATGGGAGTCTCTCTGCAGAAAATCTTCACCATTCTATTGATATCACAGCCAAGGTTATAGCTGGTTAATACAGTCATTCATTGCTTGCTGGACAACTTGCATGGAGGGTAGGCTTCCTATGGTTTGAATATATGTATTACAGGGAGTTCTACAGTTATCATAGGATCAACACTTAGAACATTCCTACCCCCTCAATGGTTTTGAGCACATATCTAAACAGCAATAAAAAAGGTAAAGGTACAAACATCATGGCAGGGGTGACTTTATTCTTGCCATCAAAGGGGGAAAATGCAATACAAAAGATTTATTTAATGAACATTTAGGGGGTAATTCAGGCCTGATCTCTGTTGTGCGAATTCGCAAGCCGGCCGATTATCAATCGACTGCACATGCAAACAGATAGTAGTACGCGTGCGTGAGGCCAAACAGCTAAAAAAAATCCAGCGACTTTTATTATCGCTAGCCGTCCGCAAATTGATTGACAGGAAGGCGGCATTTGGGGGTGGTAACTAGCCATTTTCTGGGAGTGTCAGGAAAAACGCAGGCGTGGCCAAGTGTTTTCAGGGAGAGTGTGTGACGTCAGCTCCGGCCCCGATCAGCCTGTTTCTATCGCAGTAGGAGTGGCTCCTGGGCTACGTACAGACTTTCAGAGACTGGAAAATCATTTGATGATGAGTGAGTTGTGAATGAATTTGCAGTTGAATTTCACAAGCCGCACGCACACTTGCACGGGGCGGGTTTTCACTCTGTCTGGGCGGTGACTATCTGATCACAGAGCTCTGTAAAATCGCAGAGGAGCAATCAGGTCTGAATAACCAGGGCCGAAACTAGGGGGGGGCTAGGGGGGCAGGCGACCTGGGCGCCAGATTGGAGGGGGCGCCGAGACCCCCTAACACCCGCCGCGGCACTTACTTTTAAAAACCCCCTTCTCCCGAGTGCCCAGCTCGGGGGGCGGGGTTTCGCGGAATGACACGATTGCGTCGTGACATCACGGCGCAAACGCGTCATTCCACGAAACCCCACCGGAGGAGGGAGAAGGGGGAGCCCGGAGCCGCGCAGACGAGGAGGGAGAGGCGGCTGAAGAGCGGCGAGAACCGCTTCAAATGTAAGTCAGCCCCTCTCCCTTCCTCTCTCTCTCTCTCCCTCCACCACCTGCCGCAATGTGTAAAATGGGGACCTGTGCCTGCCGCTATGTGTAAAATGGGGACCTGTGCCTGCCGCTATGTGTAAAATGGGGACCTGTGCCTGCCGCTATGTGTAAAATGGGGACACTTGCCAGCGTACTGTGTAAAATGGGGACCTGTGCCTGCCGCTATGTGTAAAATGGGGACACTTGCCAGCGTACTGTGTAAAATGGGGACCTGTGCCTGCCGCAATGTGTAAAATGGGGACACTTGCCAGCGTACTGTGTAAAATGGGGACCTGTGCCTGCCGCTATGTGTAAAATGGGGACACTTGCCAGCGTACTGTGTAAAATGGGGACCTGTGCCTGCCGCAATGTGTAAAATGGGGACACTTGCCAGCGTACTGTGTAAAATGGGGACCTGTGCCTGCCGCAATGTGTAAAATAGGGACACTTGCCAGCGTACTGTGTAAAATGGGGACCTGTGCCTGCCGCAATGTGTAAAATGGGGACACTTGCCAGCGTACTGTGTAAAATGGGGACCTGTGCCTGCCGCAATGTGTAAAATGGGGACACTTTTTCCTGCCGCAATGTGTAAAATGGGGACACTTTTTCCTGCCGCAATGTGTAAAATGGGGACACCTGTCTGCCGCAATGTGTAAAATGGGGACACTTGCCAGCGTACTGTGTAAAATGGGGACCTGTGCCTGCCGCTATGTGTAAAATGGGGACACTTGCCAGCGTACTGTGTAAAATGGGGACCTGTGCCTGCCGCAATGTGTAAAATGGGGACCTGTGCCTGCCGCAATGTGTAAAATGGGGACACTTGCCAGCGTACTGTGTAAAATGGGGACCTGTGCCTGCCGCAATGTGTGAAATGGGGACACTTTTTCCTGCCGCAATGTGTAAAATGGGGACACTTGCCAGCGTACTGTGTAAAATGGGGACCTGTGCCTGCCGCTATGTGTAAAATGGGGACACTTGCCAGCGTACTGTGTAAAATGGGGACCTGTGCCTGCCGCAATGTGTGAAATGGGGACACTTTTTCCTGCCGCAATGTGTAAAATGGGGACACTTTTTCCTGCCGCAATGTGTAAAATGGGGACACCTGTCTGCCGCAATGTGTAAAATGGGGAATGGGGACACTTGCCTGTCGTACTGTGTAAAATGGGGACACTTTTTCCTGGATATGAAATTTATGTTAGAAAAGGCAGTTTCTCAGGTAAAAAAGTTCTGAAAGAGATATATATATATATATATAAAGTGGAATAAAGGGCGGCACTCCATTGGTTTTAGAAAAAACAGCTCACTGAGGCAGCATAGGTTCAATCAACGTTTCAGGTGTCACCTGACGAAAGGTGCTAATAAAGACACCTGAAACGTTGATTGAACCTATGCTGCCTCAGTGAGCTGCCTCATGTGCTAGGTCGACAGGTCTAAAGGTCGACATGAGGATTTTTTTTTTTTGGTGTCGTTTTCTTCATAGAGTGACCGGGATCCCAAATTAGTGCACCGCATTCGCTCGCCATGCTTCGGGCATGGTGCCTTCGCTCCGCTACCGCTTCGCTCGGCACACTTTACCGTTCCAATCGTAGTCCACGTGGATCGTTAAGTATGAAAAAAAAAAGTGTGAAAAACTCATGTCGACCTTTAGACCTGTCGACCTAGCACATGTCGACCTAGAAACCCTGTCGACCTTCCATCCATGTCGACCTAGTGACTGTCGACCTATAGTGGTCGACCTAAACATTGTCGACCTAGACACTGTCGATCTTCAGACCGGATCCCCTTTAAAAGCAATGCTTGTATCATGCACTTCAAGAACTACACCTACATACTGGCACCCACAATGGCATATCTATAATGGATGCAAGGTGTGTGGTGTACACAGGTCCCTGGGTCCAGGGGGTCCCACACACCACACACCTTGCACCCATTTAATTATACTTACTGCTCCATCGGCCCAGTGATGTCTGTGGAGCTGCAGAAAACACTGGGAAAATGGCCGCCAAGGCTGCAGACTCCTGGGACAACCATCCAGCACATATAGTGCATACAGCACAACATGTATGTTTACATGTTATGCTGTGTCGCATATCAAATCACTTTTTGACTAAGATGCATTTTCTGCAAAAACTATGCCCAATGCTAGCATCTGGGGCACCGAGAAGGGCTGCTTGGTGTGACTGCAGCATATGAACACACATCTGTACTTGTGTTGCACTAGTTGCTTTGCAACAAAAGTCACAACCTAGCATCTATGGTACACGGCAAGAGGCTTTAGTTTAGCTGCAGTTATGATGTGACTAAGACGTAGGGGTAAATTTACTAAGATTCGTGTTTCAGCCAATTTTAGCCAAGATCAATCTCCGCTGGAATCGGTCGTTTTAGATTGCAACTTTTTGAAAATAAAAACAGTAATTTACTATGCTCCCGCTTTTCTTCAATTCTAGTTTTCTGATGTTTATGTCATTCGTTAATGTAGAGCAGTGTTTTATGGAGGAGTTTAGTAAAACACTGTCGAACATTACGGTTTTTGCGTTTAGTAAAATTACCGAGATGCATCTTCGTCCAAAATGCAATCTTTAATGGAAATGGGAGCTTAATATATTTCCCTTGTAGTATCTAGTGAAATGTTTGCTGCGCTAATGGTGTCAGAGCATCTCAGTTGCACCAGGCATCTTACACCATTTGGCATAAAGATGCTAAGTATATGAGGACACATCTGTACATCAGAGCATTGCATCATACAGTATAAAGACCTCGGACCCTGTTGGGACATAGCTACTGTAGCCACCAGGCCTGTTTCTAGAAAATTTGGCTCCCACTGTGAATAGTATACAGTAATGCCTCTCGCAACATATGATGACCCAAACAGTATTGCCCCTTGGCCATATGCCCCACACAGTAATCTCCTTGCACCATATTATGCCCCACACTGTAATTCCCCTTGCACCATATTATGCCCCACACTGTAATGCACTCTGAACTATATTATGCACCACTCAGCAATGCCCCTTGAAACATATGCCCCACACAGTAATACACATTTAACCATATGCCCCACTCAGTAATACCCCTTGCACCATATGCCCCACACAGTAATGCTCCATAATATGCCCCACAGTTATCCCCTGCCACTTTAAAATATGCCTCATAATGTGGGTTTACTCACATAATATGCCCCACTACTACCTGCTTGTTGTCAGGTGTTTCATGCCACCACCACATTCCTCAGCTGGGGTCCCAGCATTTTCTAGTGGTCCCGACACTGGCTCCTGCCTCTAGTGAATGTCCCTCCCCAAAATGGCAGTGATTGCACAGCTCACCCAGCCCTAAAAACGGCCCTGATAGCAAGTACTGCATACTTGACAATATTTTATGATTTTGCTGCCGCGAAAGTACAAGAATGATTCTAACATATGGCTCAGGCTATACAAGCCTTGGTATGCCGCAAATCCAATCATGTTCTGTTTAATTAACTTCCGTATGCTATTCTGAAATAGTGTATTTAAATGCAAACAAAATATGGTAATTTAGAGATGTGCAATTCAGTTCATTAGTAATCTGAACCCACATTCATTTTGTGGATCTCTATCTAACAGAGTCCCAGTTCGGATCTTCCTGTGGTTTGAATTCAGATATTAAATTCGAATTTCAGGTTTTGAATTGCAAAAATGACATGATTTTAGCTGTTAAACATTTTCAATAAATCCAAAACCCAAGATTCAGTTTCAAATCTATGCCAAAAAACTTGAGGTTGAATTTTCAAAACCAAAACACAACGATGAAATTAGAACAAAAATCAAAACATGAGACCCTGCGCACATCTCTTGTAATTTATAAGGCTAGATAAAAAGAATTGATAATAAGTACCTCTTTACAAGTATTTACTCTACTAACACCCAGGGCCGGTGCAAGGTTTCTCAGCACCCTAGGAAAAACTTCAGCCTACTACCCCCAACCACCACCAATAACCACTTCCCAGCTTTTCAAACGAAAGTGGGACTTATAAGTTCCACAGCCACACTTTCATTAAGTACAACAAAGATGTTTCTTTCAGAAACATACTTCATTTCATTATAGGCAGACTCAGTGGTGCCTCCCCAGATCCTGGCGCCCTTGGCAGCCGCCTAGAGCTGCCTAATAGTAGAGTCTGCCCTACTAACAACACCTTTATCCCATACAGAGGTACACACTTTATATTGTCTCAATCTCCATTCTTGCCACAGTTCTGCTATTTTTCTCCTAGATTTTAAGATGTCTAATAAGCAAATCCCTTCCTCCCCTTTTTTTTTATATCTGCAGATTGTTTTGTCTACAGTTTATGTGGATTTGGTATGTAATACTAAGGGGATGCCAGCTGTCAGTATCCCAACAGTGGCATCCCATTTGCTGGAGTGCCGTCTGCAAGTCCCCTTGCGGGCTCGCTGCACTCGTCACAGGTTCTGTTCCCACTTGGTTGGTGGCGTGCATCCACCAACCGAGTGGGAATTATGGGCGGGTGCCGGTATTCCAATTGCCAGTAAAATGTCAGCTACTAGGATTCTGGCGTCGGAATCCTAACCACTAGGATACCGACAGCCAGCATTTTGATTGCATCCCTTTTATGTCTGTTTCCTGCATAGTCCATTTTTAGCACCACTGTAGAGTAAGCATTTGTGTTTTAATACTAGGAAATATTTAAAATACAAAAAAAAAGTAAATATTCTCCTGCTAGAGTTATCTGATGTGATCACTATGGATCTCAGGACCTCATTCAGCTTCAATAGCAGTTTTGCTAAAAAAGCAAAACTGCTACTGCTAAAATAACATGCTGGGGGCCCCCCAGCACAGGTCAAGGCTGCCCAGCATGCGATGTGCCGCCTAGTAATGCAATCACAATTCAATTGCAATCGCATCGCAGAAATCGGCAAATAGTGCTAGTCCCCTGCATACACAGACAGGCTGCAAATTCAGGAGCACCGCTGCCATGTTTCCCGTCACAGGAAACATGCTGATCTACATCCTGCTCCAATCCCCCCCACAATGCTGTGTTGCCGCCCCCCTGAGTGCCCGCCGCCTGTCAATCATTTTGAGACTGCATCCTTCCAAAGCCATCAATAAGATTGTACTAACAAAGCCATCCATAAGAATTACAACTGGTAGATAAGTATCTTCTATTTTGTAAGTACACCTCAAATGTAAGTTGTTAATTACAAATTACTTTTTTATCATTTGTTTCAGTTCTCACAGACGCTAAATAATGAAGTTTTCACAATATGAATATGGTGGTATCCCTGATGCCGGCATCCTTTCACCCCCAATGTCAGCACTTATAGGGGTATTACACTTTGGCTGCCTCAGACACCCAAAGCAGTGCCGTAACTAGGCATTTTAGCGCTGTGTGCAAGAACTGACATTGGCGCCCCCCCCGTACAAGATAGGCGCAGTGCGCGCCGTAGACGCGCGAAAAATATATAGGGGCGTGGCTTCACAGGAAGGGGCGTGGCAACAAAATAATATCAATTCACACTACGGTGCACAGTAGTCTCCATTATTCAAATTACGCTGCACAGTAGCGCCACTACACCAGGTAGAGCCCCTTTTATACATTACAATAGACAGTGTCCCCCTTTTTACACATTGCGGCAGCCAGTCCCCCTTTTTACACATTGCGGCAGCCAGTCCCCCTTTTTACACATTGCGGCAGCCAGGACCCCTTTTTACACATTACGGCAGCCAGTCCCCCTTTTTACACATTGCGGCAGCCAGTCCCACTTTTTACACATTGCGGCAGCCAGGACCCCTTTTTACACATTACGGCAGCCAGTCCCCCTTTTTACACATTGCGGCAGCCAGGACCCCTTTTTACACATTGCGGCAGCCAGGACCCCTTTTTACACATTACGGCAGCCAGTCCCCCTTTTTACACATTGCGGCAGCCAGGACCCCTTTTTACACATTGCGGCAGCCAGGCCCCCTTTTTACACATTGCGGCAGCCAGGACCACATTTTACACATTGCGGCAGCCAGGACCACTTTTTACACATTGCGGCAGCCGGGACCACTTTTTACACATTGCGGCAGCCGGGACCACTTTTTACACATTGCGGCAGCCGGGACCACTTTTTACACATTGCGGCAGACGGGACCCCTTTTTACACATTGCGGCAGATGGGACCCCTTTTTACACATTGCGGCAGACGGGACCCCTTTTTACACATTGCGGCAGATGGGACCCCTTTTTACACATTGCAGCAGATGGGACCCCTTTTTACACATTGCAGGAGAGAGAGAGAGAGAGAGAGACATACTTACCTTCTCCCCGCTGACAGGCTCCTCGTGCAGCTTCCTCTCCGTGCAGTGTGAAGTCAGTTGAGAAGGAGGAGGAGGGAGGGGGGAGCAGAGAGCCGCAGCAGCGCTATTTGATTGGTAGTAAGCGCTGCTGCAGCATCCCCCTCTCCTTCTGTATTGGCTGCCTGGCGCTGCTGTGGATGCTGGGATGCATCCACAGCAGCGCCAGGCAGCCAATACAGAAGGAGAGGGGGATGCTGCAGCAGCGCTTACTACCAATCAAATAGCGCTGCTGCGGCTCTCTGCTCCCCCTCCCTCCTCCTCCGCTGCCCGGCGCTCCTGTCTTCTCTCCTCCAGCGCGGCGCACGGCGCAGTCACAGAGGCGGCATGTAATGAGTCAATTTGACTCATTACATGCCGCTGGCCGTGCGCCCCCAGGGCAACTGCGCTGTGTGCCAAGCCCCCTTGGCACACACGTAGTTACGGCCCTGACCCAAAGCATTGATAAGGCGCAGTTGGAGCTGCGATAACATATGGAATTGAGGACTTATCCCTGATCCCATGTGTTTTTGTGAGATCGCAGGTCCAATTTCATCCAATCAAATCGCCATCTATTTGGATACTGCAATAATTACCATTGGTCAAAAATCGTGATATCCGCCCATTTTGATTTGCTGAAATGGCATCAGAGAGAAACTGCGATAGAGAGAAACTCTTTTTTACCCTACATTTTTAAAAAGTAAAATCAGCTGTGTTAATACAGCATACATATTATTCTATGACCTTACCGATTATTCCTCATAAAAAAAATATATTCTGTAAAGAATATTTTTCAAGCAGCTTAGTAAATGCCACTGACAGCATCACTTACAGTACACATACTTCATTGTATAGTTCTGATTAAAAGAGTCATGTCCTGTTAAACCACTTATGATATTTAACTTGAATCTATTTTCACCTCTACTGCCTACTTTCCTGATCATAGTTCTTAAAGAGCGATTAGTTACACAGCAATATGGATGGTGTAATGATTAGCATTACTGCCTCACAGCACTGAGGTCATAGGTTCGATACGCAACATGTCCCTAACTGTGTGGAGTTTGTATACTCTGCCCGTGCTTACACGGATTTCCTCCACGTACTCTGGTTTCCTCTCACAATCCAAAAATTTACTGATAGGTTAATTGGCTCCCAACTAAATTAACCCTAGTGTGAATGTGTCTGTGTGTACATGTGGTAGGGAATATAGACTGTAAGCTCCACTGGGGCAGGGACTGATGTGAATGGCCAAATATTCTCTGTGAAGTGCTGAAGAATATGTGTGTGCTATATAAATAACTGGTAATAATAATAGTTATATATTTAGTAGATATGCTAAAAGGCACAGGTACAGTGTTAAGCTCAATGCTCATACAGTATATTCTACTTCATCCAAGCCATGTGAAGGCTTTACATTAACTGCATAAAAACAGTTGGTCATTAGAGTGACAAATTCCTTCCAGCCCTAAAAGTGGCAGCCAGGTAAGTCCACTTGATCAATTACCCCCATAATGTTATCTAATAATTCAATATATAAAGGCACCTAAATCATTGATTCACTACGTTATAAGAAATTGCATATCTCATAGCACAGAATTCCTTCCTATACTTATTCAAAAACATCTGTATCCCATTCACAAATGAGGGGCTCAGTGGAAAAGAGGTACATGCCACAAGTAGCAACTAGATCTGTCTTGAAATAATTTGTATTTTGCTGCTGGTAACATAGGCACATGCAACTATGTTAGAAGTTAATGGAGTAGACGCTACATGCTGAAGTTACTTGATGGTAGCAAAATTCTAAATCCATATGGATGTGACATGATCCTCTTTACCTCTGAGCTGCTCAATTGGTGATATTTATCCTTATCTTGGACTATCTCAAGTTCTCCTTTGTCATTACAATTGTTTCCCAAAAATTTACTCCAAATTCAAGATATGGGCCCTCATTCCGAGTTGTTCGCTTGCTAGTTGCTTTTAGCAGCATTGCATACGCTAGGCCGCCGCCCCTCTGGGAGTGTATCTTAGCTTAGCAGAATAGCGAACAAAAGGTTAGCAGAACTGCTACTAAATAATTCCTTGCAGTTTCTGAGTAGCTCCAGACCTACTCCTAGACTGCGATCACCTCAGTCCGTTTAGTTCCTGGTTTGACGTCACAAACACACCCTGTGTTTGGCCAGCCACTCCCCCATTTCCCCAGCCACTCCTGCATTTTTACCTGGCACACCTGCGTTTTTTAGCACACTCCCTGAAAACGGCCAGTTTCCGCCCAGAAACATCCACTTCCTGTCAATCACACTACGATCACTCGAGCAAGGAAAAAACGTCGCTCGAGCTTGTGTAAATCTACAAAGTTTTGTGTGAAAGTACTTAGCGCATGCACGCTGCATACCATCCGCATGCACAGAATTGACGTTTTTTCACTTGATTGCTGCGCAGCGAAAATCGGCAACGAGCAATCAACTCGGAATGACCACCATGGCTAACTAGTGACATGCTATAGTAATACTATGTATGCATTACAAACATTTATAGCTTCCTTTTGCATCCAAGGAATTGCTGTGCCTTTGTAGCTGCTGTCTGGTGTTGTGTGCTGCTACTCAGTTATACAGTATGTACAGTAAATAAATATTCTTCAGTACAGTATTTTTGCTCATTTTTTTTGTTTTGCAGTTGTATTCTATCTAATGTGTAACTAAGAATGTAATTACCATGCCCTAGATGAATAACCCTACATTTATCTACTTTCAATTTAATCTTCCATTTTGAATCCTGTTTGCCAATTTGCCTACAGTACAGTAGATCTCTTTTTGGGCTAGATGCTTCATCGCTTGGAGAGTGAAAAAATGGAGAGAGAAAAAGTACCAACCAATCGGCTTCTAGCTGCCATGTCACAGGCTGTGTTTTGAAAAATGGCAGGAGCTGATTGGCTGGCACATTTTCTCTCTCCATTTTATCACTTTTCTAGCGATGACGCATCTAACCCTTTGGGCCAAATGTCATAGAGTGAGAGTTTCAGAAACTGAGAGATTTGGTAAGGTTTTTCAGTTTTTTTAAAGTGGCAATCATTTACACTGCAAAACCAGGTTGATCTTGCTGTGTCAAAATGAATAAAAAAAGGAGTTTGTATTAATTACTTAATACAAGTTCTGGCGCTGCTACTGAGCTGATTCTCTAAGCTGCTATAAAGTGAGAGATGGCCAGTCTCTCATATACCTGGAAGTTACAATGTGGAAAAAACAGTGCTCAAAAATTAATCAATAACAGGTAATTTCATAAAAAACAATTCTCATATATTTAATAAACACAATATAAACACATGTAAGAAATTTTTCACGAATTAAAACATCAATCAGAGCCTCACTGACAGTCTCTAGACCACAATTAGTTACTTGTGTCGGCACACATTATGCCATTCGTGTCCTTGTGACCGGTCACACTGACAACAGGATCCTTCTGCAGTATGCAGATAAATTATATGCATCTAGACTCTTTGGTAAATAGTTACCTATTTCCTCATGGATTTGGCCGGGTATCCCACCTAGCGAGGGTCCAATGTGTATTTCCGATCCTACGCAAGTAAATGGTGGTTCTCCCTTTATTGATGTCCACAATATTCAGCTGGAAATCTCAAAAGATGGAATGACTGCAAAACATCCTGTGGGGTGACCTTATGGTGCCCGGGTCAGAGGCTAGCACTCTTACGCGTTTCGCTGGCACTTGGCAGCTTTATCAAAGGTATTGATGCTGAGCTCATACAGCTCTTATATAGGGGTATCAATTACCCATACAATTAGCACCTGTTCAGATTCAATTATATTAACATATACAAAACCATCCTACCTTCTAATGTATAGCAGCAGGAAGGCAGAGTACAGTACCTTTAGAATTTATAATGAAACTAAAAAACAAGGTTTATAAGCATCTAAAAATTTTATTTTATTATTTAATATAGAACTGAGTCCGATCACGTGACCTCAGTCACGTGTTAAAAACTTTTCCCTTTATGCATTTCTAATTGGCCATTGATGTTTTAATTCAAGAAAAAATTCTTACATGTGTTTATATTGTGTTTATTAAATATATGAGAATTATTTTTTATGAAATTACCTGTTATAGATTCATTTTTGAGTGCTGTTTGTTCCACATTGATCTTCCTGTGTAAATGATTGCCACTTTCAGAAAAACTGCAAAACCTTACCAAATCTCTCACTTTTTGAAACTCTCACTCTTTTACATTTGGCCCTTTGTCTTGTTACTTTTCTGCTCAAAAGTCATTCCCCCAAAGATGCAGTTCACCTCCATCTCCATGAGTGTTTTTTTCACTTTTAAGTTTAAATCACATTTTAAACATTGCTGTGGTCATTTTTAGGCTTAATGTAGAGATTGTTGATGGTTTATTGCTTAGTTATAAGCGTTATCAGTACTTGTATTGTTTTCCCCATTTGTTTCTCCCCCACCCCCCCTTCCTCCTGTCTGTCTTCTTTACTGACCTCTCGGGTATACTGATGTCCTGTGAATCCTCAGGTAGAATTGTATGCTTAGCCTTAGGTATATGGTGATTTCTTATGCTGAGACGCACGTCGGTAATGTCTTCATCATTTCCTAAACCTCATGTAGGTTAAGATTGTTTATCCTTTACCTCTTACTCAAGCCTACAATTACCGACTATGTATCTGTGGTTTCACTGATGTGGCTTAAAAGCACTTTACGATGGATTATTGTAACTATACCGGTTTCTCTCCGGTTTTTGGTATGTCTGTATCATGAAGGTCTTCCCTGTTCTTGTATTTCTATAAAAATCTAATAAAAATTGTTGAATTTAAAAAAAAGGGTTATCAATCCTTTTTTTGATTGCAATCTCATTAGTGGTCTTGCTTGTAGTGAAGAGTTAGAGTAGGGGCAGGTTGGGGCTATAGTAGCTTTGGCATTTCTAAACTGTAAATAAAATCACATCCTTAACCATAAAGAATACATTAAAAAATTGTGTTTTCATGTAGAATTTAATAACCATATTTTCACAGTGTACGGTTTTTGCATTAGATACAATTTCTGTGGAATCAGGAGGATACAAATATCAGGCAACACTAGGAACATTCTACTTAAGTTGGGCAAGGCGTAGATAGATGTTCACACTGCAGACAGCTATAGCCAGCCACTGCTTCATTCAGGTTAACGGCGCTAGGACAAAGTACTCCTATGCCAAAGAAGTATGGACAGTGTCAATACAAGCAGCAGAGTATGGAGATGTTTTCTGCTCTGTCGGTCAGTTGAAGACACCACTTCATTTAGATTGAGACTTTGAGACATAGCTAATTATATTTTATTGATTAGCATGTGCAAAGTACAAATTGTGCACATCAACCACTAAAAGCAGACCATAAACATATAAACAATTAAAACACTGCAGTACTTGTATTCATGTCTAAGAGTAAACCAGTATGTTTATGAATGTTCATTGTTCATCACCAAATCCTTTAATGCAAGTTTGTGTTGTCTTTTGCTACAATCTGTTCTCTCTTTTAGTGTATTAAAAATATAAAAAAATTAAATATGTACTCACCCCTGCATTGCAGCTTTTAGTGATGCAGAGTAACGCCAGTCTGGGTTAGGATGTTTTGGCTGAAGAAGCAAATAAGAACAAATGTTTAGTTCCAGTTAGAAATTTAATTTATGCAATCAATGTCAACATAAAGGATCAAACATTTGCACTGTGTTTGCCAATTTAAAATAAATAAATAAAATAAATTGGTAACTTTAATAATGAAAAATAATAGTAAATTTACCTTTATGCAAACTTTTAAAAGTTTGTCATTTTTTTTTGAAAATAGGTTACAAATTTGGATGAGATAGCAAACATCTAAATTATCCAATACAAAGATTTTTTTCTAAATAATGATTGTAAAAAATATTAATAAAAGTACTATTAAAAATAAAGAAAATGGATCATAATCCTAATTATAAATCACAAAGCGATTGTTTCCCATTAAAAAAGTGTAAAATCATCATGGGAAGGTCACCAGTCAAGCTTTACTTTCATAAATATTTGAAGTAGCTTGAAGGTGTAATGCAACAATGGAACAATTAAATGAAATTAAAAATGGTAATTAAAAATGACTTGTTTGACAAACCTGGAGTTCTTCTGCACCACTGTTGCCAACATATCTAATGCATTTTTAAACTTGTATGTGTTACTAAATAATGATAACACTACAATCTAATAGTACATTAAGAGTTTTACCAAATAAACAGGATTTTTATCCTTGCAATGTGTTACACAGTACTTCAACATGATTGTTTTTTGTTTTTTTTGTTTCTTGTTTGTGCTCACATGGGGGCAGATGTATTAACCTGGAGAAGGCGTAAGGAAGTGATAAACCAGTGATAAGCGCAAGGTGATAACGCACCAGCCAGTCAGCTCCTAACTTTCAATTTACATATTTGAGCTGATTGGCTGGTGTGTTTATCACCTTGCACTTATCACTGGTTTATCACTTCCTTATGCCTTCTCCAGGTTAATACATATGCCCTATGGAGTGATATACTGTACTGTAGACTGCAGCACCATTTTAAACGGTAACAGTGTATTTAAAACAATCCACAATATGACGGGCGCAATACAATTTTCTGAAGATTTGACTATATACAACAAGATTGATAACGTTTTTTTTATTGAAACATAACAGCTGCATATTAAGACCTTTCATTTGTCTGTACATTTTATATATATATATATATATATATATATACATATACACATATACATACAGTATATATAAGATAGCAATATAAAGACTAAAAACAGTGCAAGATTATAAAATGAGAATTCACAATAAAATACATATTTATATATTTTTTGCATTTATTTACAACCACAGCAAGCCAGTTATCAATTATCTTTAAATGATTTTGTGCAAGTTAAATATTAAAAATACATTACTAATTAATTACTCTGAATTACTGTACTTTTGTTATCGATTGTAAATAGTCTTCATTTTGAGACAATGCAACAACATATACAAGGAAGAGCACTAAAACCACAAATGACTTTTACTTTTACAAGGCAAATCCGTGCTTGTGTTTTTGATATACAGTATAGCTCTCTATATATATATATAGCAATGCGAAAGCCCTCACTCCATCAATCAATTAACCAGTCACTCACTCATCACTAATTCTCTTACTTCCCGATATGTAAGGAAGCTGAAACTTACATAGATATTGTTCAGGTGGGAAATAGGAAAACTACGTAATTAGAATTTTAATAAACCTCCTCTAAGGGGATTAAAAGGGGGTTGACCTAACGACATTATCAACAATGCATGGCTTGCGTTGTGTGTGTATGATAACGCCCAAGTGTGTAGATTTTAATAAACTACAAAAATGCACAAGCCCTCACTCACTCACTTACTCACTGACTGACTCATCACTTATTCTCTTACTTACCGATATGTTAGGAAGCTGAAATTTAACATATTTATTCTGCAGGTGGGAAATAGGAAAACTACGTCATTAAAATTACAATACACCTCTCCTAAGGGGATGAAAAGGGGGTAGACATAATGATGTCATTACCGATGTGTGGCTTTCATTGCATGAACGATAATGCCCAAACAGACAATCGGATCAAAATTTGGATTGCACCTCCAGTGTGTAGAATTTAATAAACTACAAAAAATGCAAAAGCCCTCTCACTCACTCACTCACTCACTCACTCACTCACTCACTCACTCACTCACTGACTCATCACTAATTCTCTTACTTCCCGATATGTTAGAAAGCTGAAACTTAGCATAGGTATAGTACAGGTGGGAAATAGGAAAACTATGTAATTAGAATTTTAATAAACCTCCCCTAAGGGGATGAAAAGGGGGTTGACATAAGGACATCACCACCAATGCGTGGCTTGCATTGCGTGAATGATAACGCCCAAATGGACAATTTGGATTGCACCTCTAGTGTGTAGAATTTAATAAACTACATAATTGGCAGGTCACTTTTTACCGTATCTCATGTGGGTGCTCCTCGGGTAATGCCAAGAACCATGGATTAATATTTACTTAAATTAAGATGTCTCAAATTTACATCTCTATGGAATTACCACATTTTTTACACTCATTTATATTTACATCTGTGAAAATCAGAAACGCGCGTGCGAAGAATGGGTAGAACAGCTAATATTGTATATTCTCAATATTTCTTTCTTTGCACGTATTTCTCACAATCTGTCATTACTCTCAACCACTAATGGGCCAAAAGTGTCCCAGCAAGCTTTCAATTGCAGCTGCCAGCTTTGTGTCTTGCTCTGGCTGTTCTCTGCATTTGATTAACATTCCCCCCTGTTTTCCCATCTTCATTCCACTGTTACTACTAATGGAGCATTTTCCTTTGATACAAATATTGTAATTTAATGCAGTGCATAACCTTATTAGACAAAAGCTCCAGCTAGAACTCATGCTCTCATTTTGTTTATATACACAGCTTCGTACTTGCAGGCCTATTAATTAACCATCAAAAAACCCTATCTTTTTAAATACTCTAATAGATTTTTCTATATTATTATTATTATTATTATTATTATCATCATCAGCGTCCTGGTCCACTGGAGGAGGAAGATATTCCCTGCTGCAGCCGCCACTGGCTGGATCCTGGCACCTGCATAATGAAGATGACAGAAGCCAGGACCAGCGCATGCGCACAAGCTGTGGCTTGACTGCACTTGTGCAAAACCATGGCTTCTATGGGTCTCATCGGCAGAAGCCAGCTAGGGTGGACAGGGCAGGGAGCTGGCTTCCTACAGGAAGCCAGCTCTCTACCTATTGCAGCCTGGAGGAAAGAAACACCTCTCAATGGCACTGCCTGTAGTGTCTCTGACTGGCAGGTAAGACTTCCAATAGGAAGTCACTGATAGTCACAGTGAAGCCAGTCCAGTCTCATGGACTGCGTCTGGCTACACTGACAGTGAGTGGGGTTGCAGATTTTACCAGAGGTGGGGGGGGGGGGAAGCTGCAGTCCTGCAGCCCATATGTAAAAACTGCCATTGATTATTATTATTATTATTATTATTATTATTATTATTATTAGTGGAGCTTACTTTCAGATTAACTTTTTGGAATCACGGCACCCTAGAGTATCAAAAAAATTTCCACAGCTCCCCTAGGCCAAAAGTTTCTTATTGAGAAATTTAGAAAAAACAATTCGATGAAGTAAATTGTGTTTATATGTCATCCTTAGGCTCAATTGTGTGGTGAGGGACAAGATTTGCTTCTGTTTGTCCACATATTTTATAATTGGCAGCCACCAGCAGTGGTTTTGCCTATTACATTGACCATAAATAATGTTAATTGATCCTGGACCACCAATCCAAGGCACCCCTGCAAGTGTCCCAAGGCACGCCATGATGCCACCACACACAGTTTGACAACCACTACATTAAGAAATCACAGAGGACATCTTTTTGACCTTCTCTATGGATGTAGCTGTATGCCTGGCTCTGCTAAGAAGATAAAACACACCTGTGCAATTCTGCACAGCTCTACTGTAATACATTTAGCTTTAATTGATACTGAAGACTCTGAAGCCAGAGAAAAAAATTAAGTGGATTTCAATGCATGCACTAAAATCGTTTATGACAACTGAATTTAAACATAGCACATTCACAAAAATATCCCAGTACATTGTACTCCATGGCCATTTCTAAATATAGACACACCGTAGGCCATGTCTGTGCACTGTAACATTTCTATCACATATCTGCTTGGAGAAGAGGCAGAATCCAGAAACATTGCTTAAGACTGTCTGTCTTGTGTTTTCTAAAGCGAATGAAGATTTTGATTGCCTTTATGTACAGTCCAAAGCACAGACATTCTCAGAGAGGCTACTGGAAACAACTGTTTTTTTTTAACTCTTCAGTTGTTTATTTTCTTGGGGTCTAGAAAAATAGAATGTTTCAATAGGCATGCAGTATAAATTGTGTATCTGTCAAGAACGATCTTGTATACTTGCATTATTAACTACAATTTCTCATTTTTGCAGACACTTAGACTTTGTTCATTGGTTTGGGATGTGGTTGCTCAAATTGCAGCATTGATCAGCAGAACAATTACTCTTGTTCTTTACTATATACAATAGCTTAATGATTATACAGCAGCAGGCAAAATCTCTACAACAGCTGCATTATCTTCATGCATTGTATTTCCAGTGCTATTTTTCAGCAATAACCAGCAGGAACTTAGGGGTCTATTTACTAATCCTTGGAGTGAGATAAAGTAGACAGAGCTAAAGTACCAGCCAACCAGCTTCTAACTGTCATTTTTTAAACCGAGCCTGTGACATGGCAGTTAGGAGCTGATTGACTGGTACTTTATCTCCATCCAAGGCTTAGTAAATAGACCCCTCAGTTCCTGAACCTCTCATTAAATATGACATAGGGGGTCATTCCGACCTGATCATAGCTGTGCTAAATTTAGCACAGCTACGATCACTGACACAGACATTTGGGGAGACGCCTAGCACAGGGCTAATCCGCCCCGCATGTCTGGCCCGGCCCCACCGCACAAGTACAAAAGCATTGCCCAGCGGCGATGCCTTTGTACTTGTAGAGTAACTCCCAGCCAGCACAGCTCCTGCAGCTGGCCAGGAGTTACTTGTCATTGCCAGGGTCACAGCGGCTTCGTGTGACATCACGCAGCTGCTGCGGACCGCACCCGCGCACGGTCCGGCCACACCTACGTTAACCGGACCACGCCCCGAAAATGGCGGGCAAACGCTGCAGTACCGCCCGCTCCCACCCAGCGACTGCCTCTGCCTGTCAATCAGGCAGAGGCAATCGCTAGGCAACGACAGCCGTCGGGTGTCTGGCATGCGCCGGCACACTGCGGCGCCGGTTCATGCACAGTTCTGACCCGACCGCACCAGTGCAAAAAACTGCAGCGTGTGATCGGGTCAGAATGACCCCCATAATGAGGAACTGGGTTCTTGCACCTATCCTGGGCCAAAATGTATTTTCCATTAGATAAGTTTTATTTAAAGTGCAGTTTGAGTGCTTTATTTTCTAAAAACTATCTATCTATCTATCTATCTATCTATCTATCTATCTATCTATCTATCTATCTATCTATCTATCAATCAATCACTTTTTTAATAGCTCTAGACCCATAGTTACTGAAACTGTTTTTCCAGAAAAATAGTGCTGGATGTACCTAAAATACAGTAAAATCATGTACATATAAGGGGAACTGAAGCAAACTGTGGCCAAGATGGCCCGTGGAAGTCGCAGATGCATCTGTTGGGAGCAGGGGGATAAGTTTATCCCTGTTGCCAAGTACCAGTTGAAGTTTGATGCCCTGCGAATGTGTCTCTGCGAATGCGTGTGTGTATTGCATATACACAGGATTCAGCTGCCTGGAGCATTCAGAACCAGCTTTCACTGGTGGATCCCATCTCACAGTCCAGCAGCAGTGGCAGGTGCACCGTCACTTGCTGCAGTGCAGGCTGAGTGGTACCAGGCGGAAGCCGTCCTATCCCCTACTGCAGGTGTTAGCAGGACTGCAGGGACAGAGCCAATTAACTATTCAGCAGCAGGTGCACCACGGAGTTCTATTGGAAGAGCAGTGGTCACACTTGGATCCCTCACAGGTGCTACTGTACATGCAAGTGCCCCTTCAGGGCTTGGAGCCCAGAGGCAATTGTTTCCATTGCCTCTGGAAGTTACACCCCTGGTAGGGAAGAACCTGGCTTGTGGATGTTCAAACCCAAGTGCAATTGGTCAACTGATGATGATGGTGTCTGTTTGGATAAATTGTTTAAAACCCACCCAACTGCAACTTAAAAGCAAGATTACTGTGTACAGAATACTCATTTTTAATAAACAAAATGTGTTTCCTACTGTGGTTGGGAACGGGAAGGCTGCCTGTATGTTTATTGGTGCTGAATTATAAAACAAATATAACATTTTATATTTAGTTCTTGATTCTGAATTGGAAACCAGTAAGAAAAAGCAAGTAACTGTGCAATTTGGTAAAACCATGTTGTACTGCAGGTGAGGCAGATATAAAATGTGCAGAGAGCGTCAGATTTGGGCGGGGTGTATCCAAACTGAAATCTAAATTGCAGATTAAAAATAAAGCTGTCCAGTATTTGTGGGCCACATGCAGAGGCGCTTTAAGAGAGGAGGGCGCTCAGTCTACTGCACATGCACAGGTCTCTGGGAACATGGTGACCGTGCTGTGTTCCCAGGGACATCACTATTGCGCATGCGTGAATCAGCAGAAAATATCTGCAGTGGCCATTTTCTGTGTGATATTTGCCGCTCTGCAGCCAGCACCGGACCAATGGAGAGGAGACTATAATTAAGTGGACCAGGGGCCCATGTGCACTGCATGCCTTGCTCTCATTATAGATACACCATTGGCTACATGCAAAAGCAGACAGTATTTACCCTTCGTACAAAAAAAAATGTACAGTATGTCTTACTCTTTTCCCCCTTTGCTTTGCAACAAAATTTGTTCAGATGCACAGTTACATGCTCTTTCTTATTTTATTCCCCTCTCAGAATCAGGCTCTTGGGTACTTATTAACTGCACGATACAATTTATTGTAATATGTATACGCTGGTAACTGTGAGTATTTGCACCTTTTCTACAGGGGAAGGGGAAAAGCCTGTGCAATTGTGCGTTCGCTTCTGTAGCTGAGCTGCACAAAAATCAGTTTGTGCAGTCTCTGCACAGCGCAGGACTTACTCAGCCACGGCGATGGAATTTTCCTGATCGGGGCCGGAGCTGACATCAGACACCCTCCCTTCAAATGCTTGGTCCCATTTGCGTTTTTCTAGACACTCCTGGAAAATGGTCAGTTGCCACTTACAAATGGCCTCTTCCTGTCAATCTCCTTGCGAATGCCCATGCGTTTGGATTTTTTGCACCATCCCATCGCTAGCCACAGATGCCAGTGTGGCTCTGATTCATGCGCAGTTCAGATCTGATCGCCTGCTGAGCAAAAATGCACAGCAGTGATCAAATCTTAATTACCCCCCCTCCCCACCGTTAAGTGCATGGGGAGGGAACCACATTGGCTACCTTGCATATATTGCATATACAAGTACAAGAATGCATCTTCTTCCTGCACTCATTTTGCAATTACATTTGCACTCAACTCTGAATAAGGCCCCTATGAGCAATGTGTAGTCACACATTTTTGTGCAATTATTTATCCTAGATAAATTGCATGAAAAAGGGCAATAATGGTATAAACAACATAAGATTGTTGCAAGCACCTGATAAAGTTACTGTTCACTGCAATTGCTATTCCTTACATTCCTTACAGCTTATGTATTGAACCTTAATCACATCAAACTAGCCACAATGGTACAACTGCATTCATTACTGCATAAAGAGATCCCCAGGGGGGTAACACTGAATCAAGTGACAGCAGTAGACTCAGTAGTGTGTCCTATGGGTCTTGAGCTCAAACAGGGCAAGTGAGTCAAATCAACTAATAAACAACCATACTATGGGTGGGATGCATGAGGTATTACATTCTGATGTGATGAATCCTGCAACCCTCCACAAGCATAATGGTGCTTATTAATGCTGTATGCTTGAAAAAAACAAAAAAACAAACAAAAGACATCTCTTCCAGTAAGAGCTGTCTTTTGCCATAGAAGAACTTACAGGTTTAGGACCCAGGAGTCCTTCTGCCCATGTGTCTAGTGACGCACACGCTGATTGGTTCCCTCTCAGGAGGAATAACGGAAAGAAGCCCATAGGCTTCTATAGACCTTTATAGGGCAACACCATATAAAGATGGCATTGCCCATTGCATCCCAGACCTGGAATGTATCACATTATGTAGGGCATAAAATGAACTAGGGCACTACTATGGGCTTAGAAAGAACTGTGGCACTATGATCTAGGGTACTACTATGGGACATAAAATGAACTAAGACACTACTATGGGACATAACATGAACTAGAACACTACTATGGGGCATAAAATGAACTGTATCACTATTATGGGGCATAAAATGAACAAGGGCACTACTATGGCGCATAAATTAATTAGGGCACTACTTTGGACATAAAAAGAACTGTGCCACTATTATGGGACATAAATGAACTAGGGCACTACTACGGGACATATAATTAACTAAGACACTACTATGGATGGACTAGGGCACTACTATGTGGCATTAAATGAACAAGGGCAATACTATGTGGCATTAAATGAACTAGGGCAATACTATGGGACATAAAATGAACTAGGGCACTACTATGTGGCATTAAATGAACTAGGGCAATACTATGGGACATAAAATGAACTAGGGCACTACTATGGGACATAAAATCAACTAGGGCACTACTATGGGACATTAAAATTAACTAAGACACTACTATGGATGGACTAGGGCACTACTATGGGACATAAAATGAAGTAGGGTACTACTATGGGACATAAATGAACTAGGGCACTACTATGAGGCATAAAATTAACTAGGGCACTACTATGGCACATAAAATGATCTAGAGCACTACTATGAGGCATAAAATGAACTAAAGCACCATTATGTGGCATAAAATGGTGCAAAGAGTCTCTCAATAAACATTGGTGCTGGGGCCACTGTAAATACTATGGGGCCAATGCTAGATATGCCCTTGGAGTGGGGCCAATGCAGAATTGCACACAAGTCTGTTTTGCTGATGGATGCATTGGAGCAGAGCATATGCAACTGTGAGCAACCACAGGTGATTCAGAGTCCTATGCATTTCAGTCACAACTCCACTTGTGACTGTGTAAAGACACAATTGCAGTCTATGAAGCGTTTTGCAAACACAGAAATCTGTTTGAAATTCTTGATGCATTTATTACCTGGGATAGAGCTGGAACATATGTGCACTGATAATGAGGCAAATATCTGCATTTAGGTAATTACAGTACATGCAATGCAGCCATCACATTGCTTTGTAACGCAGGCAGACCTCACATGACACCAGCTTCTGTTTAAAGATGAAGACTGCTGGAAATGTCATAAAAAGGAACATACTGTAAGAGTACAGTATGTGGGTCAGGAAGAATGCACAATAAATAATCAAACAGCAAACTCACTGCGAACAACAAACCAACCTTCACAAGGCGACATAAAACTTAAAAGCCACAATGGGGGTCATTCCGAGTTGATCGCTTGCTAGCTGTTTTTAGCAGCCATGCAAACGCATAGTCACCGCCCACGGGGGAGTGTATTTTTGCTTTGCAAGTGGGCGAATGCCTGTGCAGCTGAGCTCTGCAAAAACATTTTGTGCAGTTTCAGAGTAGGTCTGAACTTGCTCAGTTCTTGCGATCACTTTAGTCTTTTTGGTGCAGAAATTGACGTCACACTCCCGCCCTCCAAACGCCCAGGCACGCCTGCATTTTCCCTACCACTCCCAGAAAACGGTCAGTTGACAGTAGAGATGAGCGGGTTCGGTTCCTCGGAATCCGAACCCGCCCGAACTTCATTTTTTTTAACACGGGGCCGAGCGACTCGGATCTTCCCGCCTTGCTCGGTTAACCCGAGCGCGCCCGAACGTCATCATCCCGCTGTCGGATTCTCGCGAGGCTCGGATTCTATCGCGAGACTCGGATTCTATATAAGGAGCCGCGCGTCGCCGCCATTTTCACACGTGCATTGAGATTCATAGGGAGAGGACGTGGCTGGCGTCCTCTCCGTTTATAGAGAAGAGAGTGAGACTAGAGTAGAGAGAGACACAGTAGTAATTTTGGGGAGCATTAGGAGGAGTACTACTACTTGCTGAAGTGATAGATAGATAGTGTGACTGTATAATGTATATCTGACTTGTGGGGGAGACACTGACAGTGGGGAGCAGTTAGAGTCTGAGAGCAGGACTCAGGAGTACATATAACGTACAGTGCACACTTTTGCTGCCAGAGTGCCACACTGCCATTGTGACCACACTGACCACCAGTATAATATATATTGTGATTGTCTGCTTAGGAGTACTACTTGCAAGTTGCTGATAGTGTGACCAGTGACCTGACCACCAGTTTAATAATCACCACCAGTTTAATATATATATATATATATATATATATAATTGTATATAATATATATATAATATTGTATACCACCTACCCGTTTTTTTTTTTCTTTCTTCTTCTTTATACATACTACTATAGTAGCTTACTGTAGCAGTCTGCGGTGCTGCTGAGCTGACAGTGTCCAGCAGGTCCGTCATCAGTCATTACATAATAAATATATATACCTGTCCGGCTGCAGTACTAGTGATATTATATATATATATATTGATTTCATCTCATTATCATCCAGTCTATATTAGCAGCAGACACAGTACGGTAGTCCACGGCTGTAGCTACCTCTGTGTCGGCAGTCGCTCGTCCATCCATAAGTATACTAGTATCCATCCATCTCCATTGTTTACCTGAGGTGCCTTTTAGTTGTGCCTATTAAAATATGGAGAACAAAAATGTTGAGGTTCCAAAATTAGGGAAAGATCAAGATCCACTTCCACCTCGTGCTGAAGCTGCTGCCACTAGTCATGGCCGAGACGATGAAATGCCAGCAACGTCGTCTGCCAAGGCCGATGCCCAATGTCATAGTACAGAGCATGTAAAATCCAAAACACCAAATATCAGTAAAAAAAGGACTCCAAAATCTAAAATAAAATTGTCGGAGGAGAAGCGTAAACTTGCCAATATGCCATTTACCACACGGAGTGGCAAGGAACGGCTGAGGCCCTGGCCTATGTTCATGGCTAGTGGTTCAGCTTCACATGAGGATGGAAGCACTCAGCCTCTCGCTAGAAAAATGAAAAGACTCAAGCTGGCAAAAGCACCGCAAAGAACTGTGCATTCTTCGAAATCCCAAATCCACAAGGAGAGTCCAATTGTGTCGGTTGCGATGCCTGACCTTCCCAACACTGGACGTGAAGAGCATGCGCCTTCCACCATTTGCACGCCCCCTGCAAGTGCTGGAAGGAGCACCCGCAGTCCAGTTCCTGATAGTCAGATTGAAGATGTCAGTGTTGAAGTACACCAGGATGAGGAGGATATGGGTGTTGCTGGCGCTGGGGAGGAAATTGACAAGGAGGATTCTGATGGTGAGGTGGTTTGTTTAAGTCAGGCACCCGGGGAGACACCTGTTGTCCGTGGGAGGAATATGGCCGTTGACATGCCTGGTGAAAATACCAAAAAAATCAGCTCTTCGGTGTGGAAGTATTTCAACAGAAATGTGGACAACATTTGTCAAGCCGTGTGTTGCCTTTGTCAAGCTGTAATAAGTAGGGGTAAGGACGTTAACCACCTCGGAACATCCTCCCTTATACGTCACCTGCAGCGCATTCATAATAAGTCAGTGACAAGTTCAAAAACTTTGGGCGACAGCGGAAGCAGTCCACTGACCAGTAAATCCCTTCCTCTTGTAACCAAGCTCACGCAAACCACCCCACCAACTCCCTCAGTGTCAATTTCCTCCTTCCCCAGGAATGCCAATAGTCCTGCAGGCCATGTCACTGGCAATTCTGACGATTCCTCTCCTGCCTGGGATTCCTCCGATGCATCCTTGCGTGTAACGCCTACTGCTGCTGGCGCTGCTGTTGTTGCTGCTGGGAGTCGATGGTCATCCCAGAGGGGAAATCGTAAGACCACTTTTACTACTTCCACCAAGCAATTGACTGTCCAACAGTCCTTTGCGAGGAAGATGAAATATCACAGCAGTCATCCTGCTGCAAAGCGGATAACCGAGGCCTTGGCATCCTGGGTGGTGAGAAACGTGGTTCCGGTATCCATCATTACTGCAGAGCCAACTAGAGACTTGTTGGAGGTACTGTGTCCCCGGTACCAAATACCATCTAGGTTCCATTTCTCTAGGCAGGCGATACCGAAAATGTACATAGACCTCAGAAAAATAGTCACCAGTGTCCTAAAAAATGCAGCTGTACCCAATGTCCACTTAACCACGGACATGTGGACAAGTGGAGCAGGGCAGGGTCAGGACTATATGACTGTGACAGCCCACTGGGTAGATGTATGGACTCCCGCCGCAAGAACAGCAGCGACGGCACCAGTAGCAGCATCTCGCAAACGCCAACTCTTTCCTAGGCAGGCTACGCTTTGTATCACCGGTTTCCAGAATACGCACACAGCTGAAAACCTCTTACGGCAACTGAGGAAGATCATCGCGGAATGGCTTACCCCAATTGGACTCTCCTGTGGATTTGAGGCATCGGACAACGCCAGCAATATTGTGTGTGCATTAAATCTGGGCAAATTCCAGCACGTCCCATGTTTTGCACATACCTTGAATTTGGTGGTGCAGAATTTTTGAAAAAACGACAGGGGCGTGCAAGAGATGCTGTCGGTGGCCAGAAGAATTGCGGGACACTTTCGGCATTCAGCCGCCGCGTGCCGAAGACTGGAGCACCAGCAAACAGTCCTGAACCTGCCCTGCCATCATCTGAAGCAAGAGGTGGTAACGAGGTGGAATTCAACCCTCTATATGCTTCAGAGGATGGAGGAGCAGCAAAAGGCCATTCAAGCCTATACATCTGCCACGATATAGGCAAAGGAGGGGGAATGCACCTGACTCAAGCGCAGTGGAGAATGATTTCAAAGTTGTGCAAGGTTCTGCAACCCTTTGAACTTGGCACACGTGAAGTCAGTTCAGACACTGCCAGCCTGAGTCAGGTCATTCCCCTCATCAGGCTTTTGCAGAAGAAGCTGGAGACATTGAAGGAGGAGCTAAAACAGAGCGATTCTGCTAGGCATGTGGTACTTGTGGATGGAGCCCTTAATTCGCTTCACCAGGATTCACGGGTGGTCAATCTGTTGAAATCAGAGCACTACATTTTGGCCACCGTGCTCGATCCTAGATTTAAAACCTACGTTGTATCTCTCTTTCCGGCAGACACAAGCAATATATGACACCTTGGCTGGCAAATCTACATCATATATAGTCCAAGAGGCTATATAGATGTAAAATTACCCCTGCCAGTATTCCAGAAAAAGCGGGAGAAAGTCAGTTGAAAAAGGGGCGGGGCTTCTCCCTCAGCACACTGGCGCCATTTTCTCTTCACAGTGCAGCTGGAAGACAGCTCCCCAGGCTCTCCCCTGTAGTTTTCAGGCTCAAATGGTTAAAGAGGGGGGGGGGGGGGGCACTAAATTTAGGCTCAATATATGTATACAAGCAGCTATTTGGGGAAAAATCACTCAGTTATAGTGTTAATCCCTGCATTATATAGCGCTCTGGTGTGTGCTGGCATACTCTCTCTCTGTCTCCCCAAAGGACTTTATGGGGTCCTGTCCTCAGTCAGAGCATTCCCTGTGTGTGGTGTGTCGGTACGGCTGTGTCGACATGTTGGATGAGGAAGGTTACGTGGAAGCGGAGCAGAGGCCGATAAATGGGATGTCGCCCCCTGTGGGGCCGACACCAGAGTGGATGGATAGGTGGAAGGTATTAACCGACAGTGTCAACTCCTTACATAAAAGGCTGGATGACGTAACAGCTGTGGGACAGCCGGCTTCTCAGCCCGCGCCTGCCCAAGCGTCTCAAAGGCCATCAGGGGCTCAAAAAACGCCCGTTACCTCAGATGGCAGACACAGATGTCGACACGGAGTCTGACTCCAGTGGCGACGAGGTTGAGACATATACACAATCCACTAGGAACATCCGTTACATGATCTCGGCAATGAAAAATGTGTTACGCATTTTCTGACATGAACCCAAGTACCACATAAAAGGGGTTTTATTTTTGGGGAGAAAAAGCAGCCAGTGTTTTGTTCCCCCATCAGATGAATGAATGAAGTGTGTAAAGAAGCATGGTTTCCCCCGATAAGAAACTGGTAATTTCTAAAAAGTTACTGATGGCGTACCCTTTCCCGCCAGAGGATAGGTCACGTTGGGAGATATCCCTTAGGGTGGATAAGGCGCTCACACGTTTGTCAAAAGGTGGTACTGCCGTCTTAGGATACGGCCACCTTGAAGGAACCTGCTGATAAAAAGCAGGAGGCGATCCTGAAGTCTGTATTTACACACTCAGGTTATATACTGAGACCTGCAATTGCCTCAGCATAAATAGGGCTGCTGCAGCGTGGTCTGATACCCTGTCAGATAATATTAATACGCTAAGACAGGGATAATATTTTGCTAACATTGAGCATATTTAAGACGTTGTCTTATATATAAAGGATGCACAGAGGGATATTTGCCGGCTGGCATCCAGAATTAATGCAATGTCCATTCTGCCAGGAGGGTATTAGAAACCCGGCAGTGGACAGGTGATGCTGCCTGTAAAAGGCACATGGAGATTCTGCCTTATAAGGGTGAGGAATTGTTTGGGGATGGTCTCTGGGACCTCGTATCCACAGCAACAGCTGGGAAGAACATTTTTTACCTCAGGTTTCCTCACAGCCTAAGAAAGCACCGTATTTTCAGGTACAGTCCTTTCGGCTTCAGAAAAGCAAGCGGGTCAAAGGCGCTTCCTTTCTGCACAGAGACAAGGGAAGAAGGAAAAAAGCTGCACCAGCAGCCAGTTCCCAGGATCAAAAATCTTCCCCCGCTTCCTCTGAGTCCACCGCATGACGCTGGGGCTCCACAGGTGGAGACAGGTGCGGTAGGGGCGCGTCTCGGGAACTTCAGGGACCAGTGGGCTTGCCCACAGGTGGATCTCTAGGTTCTGCAAATAGTATCACAGAGATACAGGCTGGAGTTCGAGGCGACTCCCCCTCGCCGTTACCTCACATCAGCCTTGCCGGCTGCCCTCGGAGAAAGGTAGTACTGGCGGCAATTCACAAGCTGTACTTCCAGCAGGTGAAAGCAAGGTACCCCTCCTTCAACAAGGCCGGGGTTACTATTCCAAAATGTTGTGGTACCGAAACCAGATGGTTCGGTGAGACCCATTCTAAAATTGAAAGCCTTGAACACTTATATACGAAGGTTCAAGTTCAAAATGGAATCGCTCAGGGCGATTATTACAAGCCTGGAGAATTTCATGGTATCACTGGACATCAAGGATGATTACCTGCATGTCCCTATTTACCCTCTTCACCAGGAGTACCTGAATATTGTGGTACAGGATTGTCATTACCAATTCCAGACGTTGCCGTTGGTCTGTCCCCGGCACCGAGGTATTTACCAAGGTAATGGCCAAAATAATTATCCCGTACTTGGACGATCTCCTTATAAAGGCGAGGTCCAGGGAGCAGTTGTTCGTCGGAGTAGCACTATCTCGGGAAGTGCTACAACAGCACGGCTGGATTCTGAATATTCCAAAGTCGCAGCTGGTTCCTACGATGCGTCTACTGTTCCTGGGTATGGTTCTGGACACAGAACAGGATAAAAAGGGTTTCTCCTGGAGGAGAAGTCCAAGGAGTTGTTGTCTCTAGACAGAGACCTCCTAATACGTATACAGGTGTCGGTGCATCAATGCACGCGAGCCCTGGGAAAGATGGTAGCTTCTTACGAAGAAATTCCATTCGCCAGGTCCCATGCAAGGATTTTCCAGTGGGATCTGTTGGACAAGTGGTCCGGGTCGCATCTTCAGATGCATCGGCGGATAACCCTGTCTCCAAGGGTCAGGGTGTCGCTGTTGTGGTGGCTGCAGAGTGCTCATCTTCTAGGGGGCCGCAGATTCGGCATACAGGACTGGGTCCTGGTGACCACGGATGCCAGCCTTCGAGGCTGGGGGGCAGTCACACAGGGAAGGAACTTCCAAGGCTATGGAAAAGTCAGGAGACTTCCCTACACATAAATATTCTGGAACTGAGGGCCATTTACAATGCCCTAAGTCAGGCTAGACCCCTGCTTCAACACCGGTCGGTGCTGATCCAGTCAGACAACATCACGGCGGTTGCTCATGTAAACCGACAGGGCGGCACAAGAAGCAGGATGGTGATGGCAGAAGCCACAAGGATTCTCCGATGGGCGGAAAATCATGTGTTAGCACTGTCAGCAGTGTTCATTCCCGGAGTGGACAACTAAGAAACCTCCACCCGGGAGAGTGGGGACTTCATCCAGAAGTCTTCCAAATGATTGTACTCCGTTGGGAAAGGCCACAGGTGGACATGATGGCGTCCCGTCTCAACTAAAAGTTACAAAGATATTGCGCCAGGTCAAGGACCCTCAGGCGATAGCTGTGGACGCTCTGGTAACACCGTGGGTGTACCAGTCGGTGTATGTGTTCCCTTCTCTGCCTCTCTTACCCAGGGTAATGAGAATAATAAGAAGGAGAGGAGTAAGAACTATACTCATTGTTCCGGGTTGGCAAGAAGAGCTTGGTAACCAGAACTCCAAGAAATGATCTCAGAGGACCCATGGCCTCTGCCGCTCAGACAGGACCTGCTGCAGCAGGGGGCCTGTCTGTTCCAAGACGTACCGCGGCTGCGTTGACGGCATGGCGGTTGAACGCTGGATCCTGAAGGAAAAGGGAATTCTGGAGGAAGTTATCCCTACGCTATTTGAAGCTAGGAAAGAAGTGAACGCAAACCATTATCACCGCATATGGCGGAAATATGTTGCGTACTGTGAGGCCAGGAAGGCCCCAAAGGAGAAATTTCAGCTAGGTCGATTTCTGCACTTCCTACAGTCAGAGGTGACTATGGGCCTAAAATTGGGTTCCATTAAGGTCCAGATTTCGGCTCTATCGATTTTCTTCCAAAATTGAACTGGCTTCACTGCCTGAAGTTCAGACTTTTGTTAAGGGAGTGCTGCATAGTCAGCCCACGTTTGTGCCTCCAGTGGCACCGTGGGATCTCAACGTGGTGTTGGATTTCCTGAAGTCGCATTGGGTTGAGCCACTTAAATCCGTGGAGCTATAATACCTCACGTGGAAAGTGGTCATTCTGTGGGCCTTGGCGTCGGCCAGGCGTGTATCAGAATTGGCGGCTTTGTCATACAAAAGCCCTTATCTGTATTTTATATGGATAAGGCGGAATTGAGGACTCGTTCCCAATTCCTTCCTAAGGTGGTATAATTTTTTAATGTGAACCAACCTATTGTGGTGCCTGCGGCTACTTGGGACTTGGAGGATTCCAAGTTACTGGATGTAGTCAAGGCCCTGAAAAGTATATGTTTCCAGGACAGCTGGAGTCAGGAAAACTGACTCGCTATTTCTCCTGTATGCACCCAACAAGCTGGGTGCTCCTGCTTCTAAGCAGACGATTGCTCGCTGGATCTGTAGCACGATTCAACTTGCACATTCTGCGGCTGGACTGCCGCACCCTAATTCTGTAAAAGCCCATTCCACGAGAAAAGTGGGCTCTTCTTGGGCGGCTGCCTGAGGGGTCTCGGCTTTACAACTTTGCCGAGCTGTTACTTGGTCGGGTTAAAACATTTTTGTAAGAGTCTACAAGTTTGATACCCTGGCTGAGGAGGACCTTGAGTTTGCTCATTCGGTGCTGCAGAGTCATCCGCACTCTCCCGCCCGTTTGGGAGCTTTGGTATAATCCCCATGGTCCTTACGGAGTCCCCAGCATCCACTAGGACGTCAGAGAAAATAAGAATTTACTCACCGGTAATTCTATTTCTCGTAGTCCGTAGTGGATGCTGGGCGCCCATCCCAAGTGCGGATTGTCTGCAATACTTGTTTATAGTTATTGCCTAACTAAAGGGTTATTGTTGAGCCATCTGTTGAGAGGCTCAGTTATATTTCATACTGTTAACTGGGTATAGTATCACGTTTTATACGGTGTGATTGGTGTGGCTGGTATGAGTCTTACCCGGGATTCAAAATCCTTCCTTATTGTGTCAGCTCTTCCGGGCACAGTATCCTAACTGAGGTCTGGAGGAGGGTCTTAGTGGGAGGAGCCAGTGCACACCAGGTAGTCCTAAAGCTTTCTTTAGTTGTGCCCAGTCTCCTGCGGAGCCGCTAATCCCCATGGTCCTTACGGAGTCCCAGCATCCACTACGGACTACGAGAAATAGATTTACCGGTGAGTAAAATCTTATTTTATTGGTGCTGAATTATAAAACAAATATAACATTTTATAGTTAGTTCTTGATTCTGAATTGGAAACCAGTAAGAAAAAGCAAGTAACTGTGCAATTTGGTAAAACCATGTTGTACTGCAGGTGAGGCAGATATAAAATGTGCAGAGAGCGTTAGATTTGGGCGGGGTGTATCCAAACTGAAATCTAAATTGCAGATTAAAAATAAGGCTGTCCAGTATTTGTGGGCCACATGCAGAGGCGCTTTAAGAGAGGAGGGCGCTCAGTCTACTGCGCATGCACAGGTCTCTGGGAACATGGTGACCGTGCTGTGTTCCCAGGGACATCACTATTGCGCATGCGCGAATCAGCAGAGAATATCTGCAGTGGCCATTTTCTGTGTGATATTTGCCGCTCTGCAGCCAGCACCGGACCGATGGAGAGGAGACTATAATTAAGTGGACCAGGGGCCCATGTGCACTGCATGCCTTGCTCTCATTATAAATACACCATTGGCTACATGCAAAAGCAGACAGTATTTACCCTTCGTACAAAAAAAAATGTACAGTTTGTCTTACTCTTTTCTCCCTTTGCTTTGCAACAAAATTTGTTCAGATGCACAGTTACATGCTCTTTCTTATTTTATTCCCCTCTCAGAATCAGGCTCTTGTAGAGTAACTCCCAGCCAGCACAGCTCCTGCAGCTGGCCAGGAGTTACTTGTCATTGCCAGGGTCACAGCGGCTTCGTGTGACATCACGCAGCTGCTGCGGACCGCACCCGCGCACGGTCCGGCCACACCTACGTTAACCGGACCACGCCCCGAAAATGGCGGGCAAACGCTGCAGTACCGCCCGCTCCCACCCAGCGACTGCCTCTGCCTGTCAATCAGGCAGAGGCAATCGCTAGGCAACGACAGCCGTCGGGTGTCTGGCATGCGCCGGCACACTGCGGCGCCGGTTCATGCACAGTTCTGACCCGACCGCACCAGTGCAAAAAACTGCAGCGTGTGATCGGGTCAGAATGACCCCCATAATGAGGAACTGGGTTCTTGCACCTATCCTGGGCCAAAATGTATTTTCCATTAGATAAGTTTTATTTAAAGTGCAGTTTGAGTGCTTTATTTTCTAAAAACTATCTATCTATCTATCTATCTATCTATCTATCTATCTATCTATCTATCTATCTATCTATCAATCAATCACTTTTTTAATAGCTCTAGACCCATAGTTACTGAAACTGTTTTTCCAGAAAAATAGTGCTGGATGTACCTAAAATACAGTAAAATCATGTACATATAAGGGGAACTGAAGCAAACTGTGGCCAAGATTGCCCGTGGAAGTCGCAGATGCATCTGTTGGGAGCAGGGGGATAAGTTTATCCCTGTTGCCAAGTACCAGTTGAAGTTTGATGCCCTGCGAATGTGTCTCTGCGAATGTGTGTGTGTATTGCATATACACAGGATTCAGCTGCCTGGAGCATTCAGAACCAGCTTTCACTGGTGGATCCCATCTCACAGTCCAGCAGCAGTGGCAGGTGCACCGTCACTTGCTGCAGTGCAGGCTGAGTGGTACCAGGCGGAAGCCGTCCTATCCCCTACTGCAGGTGTTAGCAGGACTGCAGGGACAGAGCCAATTAACTATTCAGCAGCAGGTGCACCACGGAGTTCTATTGGAAGAGCAGTGGTCACACTTGGATCCCTCACAGGTGCTACTGTACATGCAAGTGCCCCTTCAGGGCTTGGAGCCCAGAGGCAATTGTTTCCATTGCCTCTGGAAGTTACACCCCTGGTAGGGAAGAACCTGGCTTGTGGATGTTCAAACCCAGGTGCAATTGGTCAACTGATGATGATGGTGTCTGTTTGGATAAATTGTTTAAAACCCACCCAACTGCAACTTAAAAGCAAGATTACTGTGTACAGAATACTAATTTTTAATAAACAAAATGTGTTTCCTACTGTGGTTGGGAACGGGAAGGCTGCCTGTATGTTTATTGGTGCTGAATTATAAAACAAATATAACATTTTATATTTAGTTCTTGATTCTGAATTGGAAACCAGTAAGAAAAAGCAAGTAACTGTGCAATTTGGTAAAACCATGTTGTACTGCAGGTGAGGCAGATATAAAATGTGCAGAGAGCGTCAGATTTGGGCGGGGTGTATCCAAACTGAAATCTAAATTGCAGATTAAAAATAAAGCTGTCCAGTATTTGTGGGCCACATGCAGAGGCGCTTTAAGAGAGGAGGGCGCTCAGTCTACTGCACATGCACAGGTCTCTGGGAACATGGTGACCGTGCTGTGTTCCCAGGGACACCACTATTGCGCATGCGCGAATCAGCAGAAAATATCTGCAGTGGCCATTTTCTGTGTGATATTTGCCGCTCTGCAGCCAGCACCGGACCAATGGAGAGGAGACTATAATTAAGTGGACCAGGGGCCCATGTGCACTGCATGCCTTGCTCTCATTATAGATACACCATTGGCTACATGCAAAAGCAGACAGTATTTACCCTTCGTACAAAAAAAAATGTACAGTATGTCTTACTCTTTTCCCCCTTTGCTTTGCAACAAAATTTGTTCAGATGCACAGTTACATGCTCTTTCTTATTTTATTCCCCTCTCAGAATCAGGCTCTTGGGTACTTATTAACTGCATGATACAATTTATTGTAATATGTATACGCTGGTAACTGTGAGTATTTGCACCTTTTCTACAGGGGAAGGGGAAAAGCCTGTGCAATTGTGCGTTCGCTTCTGTAGCTGAGCTGCACAAAAATCAGTTTGTGCAGTCTCTGCACAGCGCAGGACTTACTCAGCCACGGCGATGGAATTTTCCTGATCGGGGCCGGAGCTGACATCAGACACCCTCCCTTCAAATGCTTGGTCCCATTTGCGTTTTTCTAGACACTCCTGGAAAATGGTCAGTTGCCACTTACAAATGGCCTCTTCCTGTCAATCTCCTTGCGAATGCCCATGCGTTTGGATTTTTTGCACCATCCCATCGCTAGCCACAGATGCCAGTGTGGCTCTGATTCATGCGCAGTTCAGATCTGATCGCCTGCTGAGCAAAAATGCACAGCAGTGATCAAATCTTAATTACCCCCCCTCCCCACCGTTAAGTGCATGGGGAGGGAACCACATTGGCTACCTTGCATATATTGCATATACAAGTACAAGAATGCATCTTCTTCCTGCACTCATTTTGCAATTACATTTGCACTCAACTCTGAATAAGGCCCCTATGAGCAATGTGTAGTCACACATTTTTGTGCAATTATTTCTCCTAGATAAATTGCATGAAAAAAGGCAATAATGGTATAAACAACATAAGATTGTTGCAAGCACCTGATAAAGTTACTGTTCACTGCAATTGCTATTCCTTACATTCCTTACAGCTTATGTATTGAACCTTAATCACATCAAACTAGCCACAATGGTATAACTGCATTCATTACTGCATAAAGAGATCCCCAGGGGGGTAACACTGAATCAAGTGACAGCAGTAGACTCAGTAGTGTGTCCTATGGGTCTTGAGCTCAAACAGGGCAAGTGAGTCAAATCAACTAATAAACAACCATACTATGGGTGGGATGCATGAGGTATTACATTCTGATGTGATGAATCCTGCAACCCTCCACAAGCATAATGGTGCTTATTAATGCTGTATGCTTGAAAAAAACAAAAAAAACAAACAAAAGACATCTCTTCCAGTAAGAGCTGTCTTTTGCCATAGAAGAACTTACAGGTTTAGGATCCAGGAGTCCTTCTGCCCATGTGTCTAGTGACGCACACGCTGATTGGTTCCCTCTCAGGAGGAATAACGGAAAGAAGCCCATAGGCTTCTATAGACCTTTATAGGGCAACACCATATAAAGATGGCATTGCCCATTGCATCCCAGACCTGGAATGTATCACATTATGTAGGGCATAAAATGAACTAGGGCACTACTATGGGCTTAGAAAGAACTGTGGCACTATGATCTAGGGTACTACTATGGGACATAAAATGAACTAAGACACTACTATGGGACATAACATGAACTAGAACACTACTATGGGGCATAAAATGAACTGTGTCACTATTATGGGGCATAAAATGAACAAGGGCACTACTATGGCGCATAAATTAATTAGGGCACTACTTTGGACATAAAAAGAACTGTGCCACTATTATGGGACATAAATGAACTAGGGCACTACTACGGGACATATAATTAACTAAGACACTACTATGGATGGACTAGGGCACTACTATGTGGCATTAAATGAACTAGGGCAATACTATGTGGCATTAAATGAACTAGGGCAATACTATGGGACATAAAATGAACTAGGGCACTACTATGTGGCATTAAATGAACTAGGGCAATACTATGGGACATAAAATGAACTAGGGCACTACTATGGGACATAAAATCAACTAGGGCACTACTATGGGACATTAAAATTAACTAAGACACTACTATGGATGGACTAGGGCACTACTATGGGACATAAAATGAAGTAGGGTACTACTATGGGACATAAATGAACTAGGGCACTACTATGAGGCATAAAATTAACTAGGGCACTACTATGGCACATAAAATGATCTAGAGCACTACTATGAGGCATAAAATGAACTAAAGCACCATTATGTGGCATAAAATGGTGCAAAGAGTCTCTCAATAAACATTGGTGCTGGGGCCACTGTAAATACTATGGGGCCAATGCTAGATATGCCCTTGGAGTGGGGCCAATGCAGAATTGCACACAAGTCTGTTTTGCTGATGGATGCATTGGAGCTGAGCATATGCAACTGTGAGCAACCACAGGTGATTCAGAGTCCTATGCATTTCAGTCACAACTCCACTTGTGACTGTGTAAAGACACAATTGCAGTCTATGAAGCGTTTTGCAAACACAGAAATCTGTTTGAAATTCTTGATGCATTTATTACCTGGGATAGAGCTGGAACATATGTGCACTGATAATGAGGCAAATATCTGCATTTAGGTAATTACAGTACATGCAATGCAGCCATCACATTGCTTTGTAACGCAGGCAGACCTCACATGACACCAGCTTCTGTTTAAAGATGAAGACTGCTGGAAATGTCATAAAAAGGAACATACTGTAAGAGTACAGTATGTGGGTCAGGAAGAATGCACAATAAATAATCAAACAGCAAACTCACTGCGAACAACAAACCAACCTTCACAAGGCGACATAAAACTTAAAAGCCACAATGGGGGTCATTCCGAGTTGATCGCTTGCTAGCTGTTTTTAGCAGCCATGCAAACGCATAGTCACCGCCCACGGGGGAGTGTATTTTTGCTTTGCAAGTGGGCGAATGCCTGTGCAGCTGAGCTCTGCAAAAACATTTTGTGCAGTTTCAGAGTAGGTCTGAACTTGCTCAGTTCTTGCGATCACTTTAGTCTTTTTGGTGCAGAAATTGACGTCACACTCCCGCCCTCCAAACGCCCAGGCACGCCTGCATTTTCCCTACCACTCCCAGAAAACGGTCAGTTGACAGTAGAGATGAGCGGGTTCGGTTCCTCGGAATCCGAACCCGCCCGAACTTCATTTTTTTTTACACGGGGCCGAGCGACTCGGATCTTCCCGCCTTGCTCGGTTAACCCGAGCGCGCCCGAACGTCATCATCCCGCTGTCGGATTCTCGCGAGGCTCGGATTCTATCGCGAGACTCGGATTCTATATAAGGAGCCGCGCGTCACCGCCATTTTCACACGTGCATTGAGATTCATAGGGAGAGGACGTGGCTGGCGTCCTCTCCGTTTATAGAGAAGAGAGTGAGACTAGAGTAGAGAGAGACACAGTAGTAATTTTGGGGAGCATTAGGAGGAGTACTACTACTTGCTGAAGTGATAGATAGATAGTGTGACTGTATAATGTATATCTGACTTGTGGGGGAGACACTGACAGTGGGGAGCAGTTAGAGTCTGAGAGCAGGACTCAGGAGTACATATAACGTACAGTGCACACTTTTGCTGCCAGAGTGCCACACTGCCATTGTGACCACACTGACCACCAGTATAATATATATTGTGATTGTCTGCTTAGGAGTACTACTTGCAAGTTGCTGATAGTGTGACCAGTGACCTGACCACCAGTTTAATAATCACCACCAGTTTAATATATATATATATATATATATATATATATAATTGTATATAATATATATATAATATTGTATACCACCTACCCATTTTTTTTTTCTTTCTTCTTCTTTATACATACTACTATAGTAGCTTACTGTAGCAGTCTGCGGTGCTGCTGAGCTGACAGTGTCCAGCAGGTCCGTCATCAGTCATTACATAATAAATATATATACCTGTCCGGCTGCAGTACTAGTGATATTATATATATATATATTGATTTCATCTCATTATCATCCAGTCTATATTAGCAGCAGACACAGTACGGTAGTCCACGGCTGTAGCTACCTCTGTGTCGGCAGTCGCTCGTCCATCCATAATTGTATACCACCTACCCGTGGTTTTTTTTTTTTCTTTCTTCTTTATACATACTACTATAGTAGCTTACTGTAGCAGTCTGCGGTGCTGCTGAGCTGACAGTGTCCAGCAGGTCTGTCATCAGTCATTACATAATAAATATATCTACCTGTCCGGCTGCAGTACTAGTGTGATATTATATATATATATATATTGATTTCATCTCATTATCATCCAGTCTATATTAGCAGCAGACACAGTACGGTAGTCCACGGCTGTAGCTACCTCTGTGTTGGCAGTCGCTCGTCCATCCATAAGTATACTAGTATCCATCCATCTCCATTGTTTACCTGAGGTGCCTTTTAGTTGTGCCTATTAAAATATGGAGAACAAAAATGTTGAGGTTCCAAAATTAGGGAAAGATCAAGATCCACTTCCACCTCGTGCTGAAGCTGCTGCCACTAGTCATGGCCGAGACGATGAAATGCCAGCAACGTCGTCTGCCAAGGCCGATGCCCAATGTCATAGTACAGAGCATGTAAAATCCAAAACACCAAATATCAGTAAAAAAAGGACTCCAAAATCTAAAATAAAATTGTCGGAGGAGAAGCGTAAACTTGCCAATATGCCATTTACCACACGGAGTGGCAAGGAACGGCTGAGGCCCTGGCCTATGTTCATGGCTAGTGGTTCAGCTTCACATGAGGATGGAAGCACTCAGCCTCTCGCTAGAAAAATGAAAAGACTCAAGCTGGCAAAAGCACCGCAAAGAACTGTGCGTTCTTCGAAATCCCAAATCCACAAGGAGAGTCCAATTGTGTCGGTTGTGATGCCTGACCTTCCCAACACTGGACGTGAAGAGCATGCGCCTTCCACCATTTGCACGCCCCCTGCAAGTGCTGGAAGGAGCACCCGCAGTCCAGTTCCTGATAGTCAGATTGAAGATGTCAGTGTTGAAGTACACCAGGATGAGGAGGATATGGGTGTTGCTGGTGCTGGGGAGGAAATTGACAAGGAGGATTCTGATGGTGAGGTGGTTTGTTTAAGTCAGGCACCCGAGGAGACACCTGTTGTCCGTGGGAGGAATATGGCCGTTGACATGCCTGGTGAAAATACCAAAAAAATCAGCTCTTCGGTGTGGAAGTATTTCAACAGAAATGTGGACAACATTTGTCAAGCCGTGTATTGCCTTTGTCAAGCTGTAATAAGTAGGGGTAAGGACGTTAACCACCTCGGAACATCCTCCCTTATACGTCACCTGCAGCGCATTCATAATAAGTCAGTGACAAGTTCAAAAACTTTGGGCGACAGCGGAAGCAGTCCACTGACCAGTAAATCCCTTCCTCTTGTAACCAAGCTCACGCAAACCACCCCACCAACTCCCTCAGTGTCAATTTCCTCCTTCCCCAGGAATGCCAATAGTCCTGCAGGCCATGTCACTGGCAATTCTGACGATTCCTCTCCTGCCTGGGATTCCTCCGATGCATCCTTGCGTGTAACGCCTACTGCTGCTGGCGCTGCTGTTGTTGCTGCTGGGAGTCGATGGTCATCCCAGAGGGGAAATCGTAAGACCACTTTTACTACTTCCACCAAGCAATTGACTGTCCAACAGTCCTTTGCGAGGAAGATGAAATATCACAGCAGTCATCCTGCTGCAAAGCGGATAACTGAGGCCTTGGCATCCTGGGTGGTGAGAAACGTGGTTCCGGTATCCATCATTACTGCAGAGCCAACTAGAGACTTGTTGGAGGTACTGTGTCCCCGGTACCAAATACCATCTAGGTTCCATTTCTCTAGGCAGGCGATACCGAAAATGTACATAGACCTCAGAAAAAGAGTCACCAGTGTCCTAAAAAATGCAGCTGTACCCAATGTCCACTTAACCACGGACATGTGGACAAGTGGAACAGGGCAGGGTCAGGACTATATGACTGTGACAGCCCACTGGGTAGATGTATGGACTCCCGCCGCAAGAACAGCAGCGGCGGCACCAGTAGCAGCATCTCGCAAACGCCAACTCTTTCCTAGGCAGGCTACGCTTTGTATCACCGGTTTCCAGAATACGCACACAGCTGAAAACCTCTTACGGCAACTGAGGAAGATCATCGCGGAATGGCTTACCCCAATTGGACTCTCCTGTGGATTTGTGGCATCGGACAACGCCAGCAATATTGTGTGTGCATTAAATCTGGGCAAATTCCAGCACGTCCCATGTTTTGCACATACCTTGAATTTGGTGGTGCAGAATTTTTTTAAAAACGAGAGGGGCGTGCAAGAGATGCTGTCAGTGGCCAGAAGAATTGCGGGACACTTTCGGCGTACAGGCACCACGTACAGAAGACTGGAGCAACACCAAAAATGCCTGAACCTGCCCTGCCATCATCTGAAGCAAGAAGTGGTAACGAGGTGGAATTCAACCCTATATATGCTTCAGAGGTTGGAGGAGCAGCAAAAGGCCATTCAAGCCTATACAATTCAGCACGATATAGGAGGTGGAATGCGCAGTGGAGAATGATTTCAACGTTGTGCAAGGTTCTGCTGCCCTTTGAACTTGCCACACGTGAAGTCAGTTCAGACACTGCCAGCCTGAGTCAGGTCATTCCCCTCATCAGGCTTTTGCAGGAGAAGCTGGAGACATTGAAGGAGGAGCTAACACGGAGCGATTCCGCTAGGCATGTGGGACTTGTGGATGGAGCCCTTAATTCGCTTAACAAGGATTCACGGGTGGTCAATCTGTTGAAATCAGAGCACTACATTTTGGCCACCGTGCTCGATCCTAGATTTAAAACCTACCTTGGATCTCTCTTTCCGGCAGACACAAGTCTGCTGGGGTTCAAAGACCTGCTGGTGAGAAAATTGTCAAGTCAAGCGGAACGCGACCTGTCAACATCTCCTCCTTCACATTCTCCCGCAACTGGGGGTGCGAGGAAAAGGCTCAGAATTCCGAGCCCACCCGCTGGCGGTGATGCAGGGCAGTCTGGAGCGACTGCTGATGCTGACATCTGGTCCGGACTGAAGGACCTGTCAACGATTACGGACATGTCGTCTACTGTCACTGCATATGATTCTCTCCCCATTGAAAGAATGGTGGAGGATTATATGAGTGACCGCATCCAAGTAGGCACGTCACACAGTCCGTACTTATACTGGCAGGAAAAAGAGGCAATTTGGAGGCCCTTGCACAAACTGGCTTTATTCTACCTAAGTTGCCCTCCCACAAGTGTGTACTCCGAAAGAGTGTTTAGTGCCGCCGCTCACCTTGTCAGCAATCGGCGTACGAGGTTACTTCCAGAAAATGTGGAGAAGATGATGTTCATTAAAATTAATTATAATCAATTCCTCCGTGGAGACATTGACCAGCAGCAATTGCCTCCACAAAGTACACAGGGAGCTGAGATGGTGTATTCCAGTGGGGACGAATTGATAATCTGTGAGGAGGGGGATGTACATGGTGATATATCGGAGGATGATGATATGGTGGACATCTTGCCTCTGTAGAGCCAGTTTGTGCAAGGAGAGATTAATTGCTTCTTTTTTGGTGGGGGTCCAAACCAACCCGTCATTTCAGTCACAGTCGTGTGGCAGACCCTGTCACTGAAATGATGGGTTGGTTAAAGTGTGCATGTCCTGTTTATACAACATAAGGGTGGGTGGGAGGGCCCAAGGACAATTCCATCTTGCACCTCTTTTTTCTTTAATTTTTCTTTGCGTCATGTGCTGTTTGGGGAGTGGTTTTTGGAAGGGCCATCCTGCGTGACACTGCAGTGCCACTCCTAGATGGGCCAGGTGTTTGTGTCGGCCACTAGGGTCGCTTATCTTACTCACACAGCTACCTCATTGCGCCTCTTTTTTTCTTTGCGTCATGTGCTGTTTGGGGAGTGTTTTTTGGAAGGGCCATCCTGCGTGACACTGCAGTGCCACTCCTAGATGGGCCCGGTGTTTGTGTCGGCCACTAGGGTCGCTTATCTTACTCACACAGCTACCTCATTGCGCCTCTTTTTTTCTTTGCATCATGTGCTGTTTGGGGAGTGTTTTTTGGAAGGGCCATCCTGCGTGACACTGCAGTGCCACTCCTAGATGGGCCAGGTGTTTGTGTCGGCCACTAGGGTCGCTTAGCTTACTCACACAGCTACCTCATTGCGCCTCTTTTTTTCTTTGCGTCATGTGCTGTTTGGGGAGTGTTTTTTGGAAGGGCCATCCTGCGTGACACTGCAGTGACACTCCTAGATGGGCCCGGTGTTTGTGTCGGCCACTAGGGTCGCTTATCTTACTCACACAGCTACCTCATTGCGCCTCTTTTTTTCTTTGCGTCATGTGCTGTTTGGGGAGTGTTTTTTGGAAGGGCCATCCTGCGTGACACTGCAGTGCCACTCCTAGATGGGCCCGGTGTTTGTGTCGGCCACTAGGGTCGCTTAGCTTAGTCATCCAGCGACCTCGGTGCAAATTTTAGGACTAAAAATAATATTGTGAGGTATTCAGAATAGACTGAAAATGAGTGGAAATTATGGTTTTTGAGGTTAATAATACTTTGGGATCAAAATGATCCCCAAATTCTATGATTTAAGCTGTTTTTTAGTGTTTTTTGAAAAAAACACCCGAATCCAAAACACACCCGAATCCGACAAAAAAAATTCGGTGAGGTTTTGCCAAAACGCGGTCGAACCCAAAACACGGCCGCGGAACCGAACCCAAAACCAAAACACAAAACCCGAAAAATTTCAAGTGCACATCTCTAGTTGACAGCCATAAACTCCCTCTTTCTGTCAATCTTGTTGTGATCGGCTGTGCGCATGGATTCTTCGTTAAATCCATAGCTCAGCAACGATCCGCATTGTACCCATACAACGCACGTGCGCATTGCGGTGCATACGCATGCGCAGTAGAGACCTGATCACAGCGCAGTGAAAATCGGCAGCGTTCAATCAACTCGGAATTACCCCCAATGTGCAAATTCAATTAGTTACACTCCGAGGATCATTTTCTGTATATTTTAATTGCATTGATTAAGTTGTAAAGAACAAATGTGACAGGTGAAACAAATACAGGGGGAGATGTACTAAGCAGTGACAAAAGTTTAGACGTTTGCCAGTGAAGTTGCCCATGGCAACCAATCAGCATTTATGTAACATTTATAATTTGGATACTATAATAGTATACAGACCAGGTGATTGGTTGCCATGGGCAACTTCTCCACTGGCTCACTTCTCCACTTTTATCACTGCTTAGTAGATCTCTCCCACAGTCCTAATGGTCCTAATGTCCCCTTACTGCCATGATATATGCTGTATTTGTCAGGAAAAAGAGGAAAAGCTATCATTAACATCAGGGGCATAATAAGAAAGGATGGGACCTATGTGAAGTCTCCGTCTTCTCTAGCTAGCAGCGCATTAGTGTGTGTCATTAGCCTCTGGCGTTGAGTCCAGTGCGCATGGGCAGGTCTCTGGGGAGTTATGAGACTCCCATTTTCCCAGCAATTTCCTTACTGCACATGCATATGGACGATGGAAGCAGTGTCAGCACAGCTCTGCACAGCAGTGTGCGATGTGGGCCTACCTGGACCCAGTAGGCCGTGTGCACTGCACACCTTGCACCCATTATAGCTATGCCAATGCTGTATGGTGTTATTCAAAACAATCTGAAAAGTTGTGTTCTTCCTAAGATATAAAAATAATGAAGTTTAAAAAATATAATGACCTAGCAATGTTAAATCTCACATAAGCCTAACACCTGCTAACCAATAAAAGCTGGCTTTCTCTCTTTCTGCCCAATCAGAGCTATGTTGTTCTGTATTGTTTAGAAACTCACAAACACTAGTGGTGAATGTCCCATTAGGCACTTGAGGCATTTGCCTAGGGGTGGCACTTCTTTGGGGGCGGCACTTGGATGCTTGTGTTGGTAACGTCAGTCCAAAAAGTATTAGTAACTGCAAAATGTTTCCACTGTACTGTACCATACTGTGTGTCATCTTGTATGGAGTTTAAACGGGTATGACATGCACATACTGCCCCTGTAAGCTGTTTTAATTACTGTACATACTGTAATTACAAATAAAGTTATAGAAAGTGGCTTTTTTTTAAATTATTCTATTAAATTGGCTATCATCAAGTGAGGGCTTATTACCAATCAATTAAAATATTAAAATTAGGTAGTGGGGGCGGCCAATACTGGTGGGCCTAGGGGCACCCTCACCCCTAAATTCCCCCCTGACAAACACCACATACTTAAGAAGCTTATTTAATAAAGAAATATGGATGAATTATCAGAGAAGCATATACAATGGTGAGATGTAGTGAGGGACAATCAAAGGATTTGAAATTGCTATAGACAACTAAAATGATTTAATGTAACCTATGGTCTTATAAAGTGACATGCACTGGTAACAATGTATCAGGCACTTTAAATAATTAAGGAATGGCTTTAAAAAATAGAATTAAGAGCAGAGCCCATTTATTACCTCTCTTGTGGCAGTAGTCATTACTAGCTGCCATGTCACATGTAACAAGAAAATAGAACCATTATTCTGGTTATATGCATGGTCATACAATCTGTCAGCATTGGTTTATATCTTAGCAAGCCTCTCTTTGTTATGGTCACAGCATTCTAATTGAAACAATGAGAAAAAGCGCAGGATGAGGGATGATCTGTGATACATCACAAGATGAGGGGCCGTACAGAAACAGGCGCTGCTTGGTAGCAACCTGTTTCAAGTAATTAAACATGACATTTGGAGTCAGACACATTGTCATCTGTTAAGTAATTATCTAGATCACAATGTAGATAAAAATAAGAAGGACAGATTGGAAAACAGACACCGGCAGCTGACAGCAGAATGCATGAATCTTAATTTGGAAAACCATGCATATCCGTGTTCCAAGTTAAAGCTTAGAAATCCTATTTTCTGGCACCATTCTCTCCCGGAAAGACCATGAAATATGAATTTGAGTGAACAATGAAGAAAATTGCTATTTTCCATAAAAATAATTGACACCATGCAGAAAATATAGTTGATACTTTGAAATATGCTGGGTAATAATAAGCACATTATTAGTTGAGTCTGCCTAATGTTAGCCAGTCTGAGTCTATATGTATTTGTGGCTGTGATTTCTCATGGATTCTTCAGTGCGAAAATATGCAAATACCAGTTTAAGTATTCCTCTTCTGTACTTCAGTGTCCGCTTCTGTACTTCAGTGCGATGGGATTCACAAACCCTATGAGTGACACCCACTTTGCATATCTGACCAATGCAATGCTCAAGTGTGCTAATGAATCCAATCTCTCCACCATCAGCTGCAACAGTGACCCCTCGAACAGCCTCTGCTTGGCACAGAATCTTCCTTGTCACTTTCGTAACCACATCAGATGCGACCACACTAGCAAGTGCTTTATCTGACCTGGTCGCACAGGATGCGACAAGTCACATAGACAATGTGTGCAACTGCAGGAAAGGGACACTTCCCCTCTGCTGCCACTCTCAGAGGGACTGGAAGGTCCCTCTGCCTTTCTGCACCCTCCCCCAGTGTTTGCGTTTGCCATGCTGCTGATCACTACTGATCGGTCAGCATGGCAGGACACCCCACCCAGCAGCTGCAAACAATCGCAGCCACTGGGGAAGTGTAAATTAACCACCACAAGCCCCCCCCCCCCCCCCCCCCGTGTACCTGGTGGCTGCCCAGGCTATTAAATCAAAGTTGCAATGGATGCAATGTTTATGATGTTTCCGATGTTCCAGTGGTGCCATCCGATGTTCCGATGTTGGGGGGGGATTATTATTAGAAATATTTTTTTGAAAAACTTTTTTTTTATAATAATTTCGGACAAGATTAAATACATGTTCTTCACCGAATTCGCTCATAAAAATCCCCGACAAAATTTTGAGAGGTTTTTGGGGAAAAAAATCATCAATGAAGTGGTTAAGATTAGAGATGTGCACCGGAAATTTTTCGGGTTTTGTGTTTTGGTTTTGGATTTGGTTCCACGGGCGTGTTTTGGATTCGGACGCGTTTTGGCAAAACCGCCTTGAAAATTTTTTGTCGGATTCGGGTGTGTTTTGGATTCGGGTGTTTTTTTTACAAAAAAACCTCAAAAACAGCTTAATTCATAGAATTTGGGGGTCATTTTGATCCCATAGTATTCTTAACCTCAATAACCATAATTTACACTCATTTTCAGTCTATTCTGAACACCTCACACCTCATAATATTATTTTTAGTCCTAAAATTTGCACCGAGGTCGCTGAATGGCTAAGCTAAGCGACACAAGTGGCTGACACAAACACCTGGCCCATCTAGGAGTGGCACTGCAGTGTCAGGCAGGATGGCACTTCAAAAAAATTGTCCCCAAACAGCACATGATGCAAAGAAAAAAAGAGGCGCACCAAGGTCGCTGTGTGACTAAGCTAAGCGACACAAGTAACCGACACAAACACCTGGCCCATCTAGGAGTGGCACTGCAGTGTCAGGCAGGATGGCACTTCAAAAAAATTGTCCCTAAACAGCACATGATGCAAAGAAAAAAAGAGGCGCACCAAGGTCACTGTGTGACTAAGCCAAGCGACACAAGTGGCCGACACAAACACCTGGCCCATCTAGGAGTGGCACTGCAGTGTCAGGCAGGATGGCACTTCAAAAAAATTGTCCCCAAACAGCACATGATGCAGAGAAAAATGAAAGAAAAAAGAGGTGCAAGATGGAAAACAGGACATGCACACTTTAACGAACCCATCATTTCAGCGACAGGGTCTACCACACGACTGTGACTGAAATGACTGGTTGGTTTGGGCCCCCACCAAAAAAATAAGCAATCAATCTATCCTTGCACAAACTGGCTCTACAGAGGCAAGATGTCCACCTCATCATCATCCTCCGATTCCTCACCCCTTTCACTGTGTACATCCCCCTCCTCACAGATTATTGATTCGTCCCCACTGGAATCCACCATCTCAGGTCCCTGTGTACTTTCTGGAGGCAATTGCTGGTGAATGTCTCCACGGAGGAATTGATTATAATTCATTTTGATGAACATCATCTTCTCCACATTTTCTGGAAGTAACCTCGTACGCCGATTGCTGACAAGGTGAGTGGCTGCACTAAACACTCTTTCGGAGTACACACTGGAGGGGGGGCAACTTAGGTAAAAAAAAAGCCAGTTTGTGCAAGGGCCTCCAATTTGCCTCTTTTTCCTGCCAGTATACGTACGGACTGTCTGACGTGCCTAATTGGATGCGGTCACTCATATAATCCTCCACCATTCTTTCAATGGTGACAGAATCATATGCAGTGACAGTAGACGACATGTCAGTAATCGTTGGCAGGTCCTTCAGTCCGGACCAGATGTCAGCACTCGCTCCAGACTGCCCTGCATCACCGCCAGCGGGTGGGCTCGGAATTCTTAGCCTTTTCCTCGCACCCCCAGTTGCGGGAGAATGTGAAGGAGGAGCTGTTGACGGGTCACGTTCCGCTTGACTTGACAATTTTCTCACCAGCAGGTCTTTGAACCTCTGCAGACTTGTGTCTGCCGGAAAGAGAGATACAACGTAGGTTTTAAATCTAGGATCGAGCACGGTGGCCAAAATGTAGTGCTCTGATTTCAACAGATTGACCACCCGTGAATCCTGGTGAAGCGAATTAAGGGCTCCATCCACAAGTACCACATGCCTAGCAGAATCGCTCTGTTTTAGCTCCTCCTTCAATGTCTCCAGCTTCTTCTGCAAAAGCCTGATGAGGGGAATGACCTGACTCAGGCTGGCAGTGTCTGAACTGACTTCACGTGTGCCAAGTTCAAAGGGTTGCAGAACCTTGCACAACTTTGAAATCATTCTCCACTGCGCTTGAGTCAGGTGCATTCCCCCTCCTTTGCCTATATCGTGGCAGATGTATAGGCTTGAATGGCCTTTTGCTGCTCCTCCATCCTCTGAAGCATATAGAGGGTTGAATTCCACCTCGTTACCACCTCTTGCTTCAGATGATGGCAGGGCAGGTTCAGGACTGTTTGCTGGTGCTCCAGTCTTCGGCACGCGGCGGCTGAATGCCGAAAGTGGCCCGCAATTCTTCGGGCCACCGACAGCATCTCTTGCACGCCCCTGTCGTTTTTTAAATAATTCTGCACCACCAAATTCAATGTATGTGCAAAACATGGGACGTGCTGGAATTTGCCCAGATGTAATGCACGCACAATATTGCTGGCGTTGTCCGATGTCACAAATCCCCAGGAGAGTCCAATTGGGGTAAGCCATTCTGCGATGATGTTCCTCAGTTTCCGTAAGAGGTTGTCAGCTGTGTGCCTCTTATGGAAAGCGGTGATACAAAGCGTAGCCTGCCTAGGAACGAGTTGGCGTTTGCGAGATGCTGCTACTGGTGCCGCCGCTGCTGTTCTTGCTGCGGGAGGCAATACATCTACCCAGTGGGCTGTCACAGTCATATAGTCCTGAGTCTGCCCTGCTCCATGTGTCCACATGTCCGTGGTTAAGTGGACATTGGGTACAACTGCATTTTTTAGGACACTGGTGACTCTTTTTCTGAGGTCTGTGTACATTTTCGGTATCGCCTGCCTAGAGAAATGGAACCTAGATGGTATTTGGTACCGGGGACACAGTGCCTCAATCAAGTCTCTAGTTGCCTTTGAATTAACGGTGGATACCGGAACCACGTTTCTCACCACCCAGGCTGACAAGACCTGAGTTATCCGCTTTGCAGCAGGATGACTGCTGTGATATTTCATCTTCCTCGCAAAGGACTGTTGGACAGTCAATTGCTTACTGGAAGTAGTACAAGTGGTCTTCCGACTTCCCCTCTGGGATGCCGATCGACTCCCAGCAGCAACAACAGCAGCGCCAGCAGCAGTAGGCATTACACTCAAGGATGCATCGGAGGAATCCCAGGCAGGAGAGGACTCGTCAGACTTGCCAGTGACATGGCCTGCAGGACTATTGGCTTTCCTGTGTAAGGTGGAAATTGACACTGAGGGAGTTGGTGGTGTGGTTTGCAGGAGCTTGGTTACAAGAGGAAGGGATTTAGTGGTCAGTGGACTGCTTCCGCTGTCATCCAAAGTTTTTGAACTTGTCACTGACTTCTGATGAATGCGGTCCAGGTGACGTATAAGGGAGGATGTTCCGAGGTGGTTAACGTCCTTACCCCTTCTTATTACAGCTTGACAAAGGCAACACACGGCTTGACACCTGCTGTCTGCATTTGTGTTGAAATAATTCCACACCGAAGAGGTGATTTTTTTTGTATTTTGACCAGGCATGTCAATGGCCATATTCGTCCCACGGACAACAGGTGTCTCCCCGGGTGCCTGACTTAAACAAACCACCTCACCATCAGAATCCTCCTTGTCAATTTCCTCCCCAGCGCCAGCAACACCCATATCCTCATCCTGGTGTACTTCAACAGTGACATCTTCAATTTGACTATCAGGAACAGGACTGTGGGTGCTCCTTCCAGCACTTGCAGGGGGCGTGCAAATGGTGGAAGGCGCAAGCTCTTCCCGTCCAGTGTTGGGAAGCTCAGGCATCGCAACCGACACAATTGGACTCTCCTTGGGGATTTGTGATTTAGAAGAACGCACAGTTCTTTGCTGTGCTTTTGCCAGCTTAAGTCTTTTCATTTTTCTAGCGAGAGGATGAGTGCTTCCATCCTCATGTGAAGCTGAACCACTAGCCATGAACATAGGCCTGGGCCTCAGCCGTTCCTTGCCACTCCATGTCGTAAATGGTATATTGGCAAGTTTACGCTTCTTATCAGACGCTTTCAATTTTGATTTTTGGGTCATTTTACTGAACTTTTGTTTTTTGGATTTTACATGCTCTCTACTATGACATTGGGCATCGGCCTTGGCAGACGACGTTGATGGCATTTAATCGTCTCGGCCATGACTAGTGGCAGCAGCTTCAGCACGAGGTGGAAGTGGATCTTGATCTTTCCCTATTTTAACCTCCACATTTTTGTTCTCCATTTTTTAATGTGTGGAATTATATGCCAGTATCAATAGCAATGGCCTACTACTATATATACTGCGCACAACTGAAATGCACCACAGGTATGGATGGATAGTATACTTGACGACACAGAGGTAGGTAGAGCAGTGGCCTTCCGTACCGTACTGCTATATATACTGGTGGTCACTGTCAGCAAAACTCTGCACTGTACTCCTCCTATATAATATACTGGTGGTCCCCAGTGCCCACAATTAAGCAGTGTGAGCACAGATATATGCAGCACACTGAGCACAGATATGGAGTGTTTTTCAGGCAGACAATGTATACTGGTGGTCACTGGTCAGCAAAACTCTGCACTGTACTCCTCCTATATAATACAGATGCTCCCCAGTCCCCACAATTAAGCAGTGTGAGCACAGATATATGCAGCATACTGAGCACAGATCTGGAGTGTTTTTCAGGCAGACAACGTATACTGGTGGTCACTGGTCAGCAAAACTCTGCACTGTACTCCTCCTATATAATACAGCTGCTCCCCAGTCCCCACAATTAAGCAGTGTGAGCACAGATATATGCAGCACACTGAGCACAGATATGGAGTGTTTTTCAGGCAGACAACATATACTGGTGGTCACTGGTCAGCAAAACTCTGCACTGTACTCCTCCTATATAATACAGCTGCTCCCCAGTCCCCACAATTAAGCAGTGTGAGCACAGATATATGCAGCACACTGAGCACAGATATGGAGTGTTTTTCAGGCAGACAACGTATACTGGTGGTCACTGGTCAGCAAAACTCTGCACTGTACTCCCCCTATATAATACAGCTGCTCCCCAGTCCCCACAATTAAGCAGTGTGAGCACAGATATATGCAGCACACTGAGCACAGATATGGTGTGTTTTTCAGGCAGACAATGTATACTAGTGGTCACTGGTCAGCAAAACTCTGCACTGTACTCCTCCTATATAATACAGCTGCTCCTCAGTCCCCACAATTAAGCAGTGTGAGCACAGATATATGCAGCACACTGAGCACAGATATGGAGTGTTTTTCAGGCAGACAACGTATACTGGTGGTCACTGGTCAGCAAAACTCTGCACTGTACTCCTCCTGTATAATACAGCTGCTCCCCAGTCCCACAATTAAGCAATAAGCACTGCAGTAGCACAAATATTATTAATAAATGGAGAGGACGCCAGCCACGTCCTCTCCCTAACATTTCCAATGCACGAGTGAAAATGGCGGCGACGCGTGGCTGCTTATATAGAATCCGAATCTCGCAAGAATCCGACAGCGGGATGATGACGTTCGGACGCGCTCGGATTAACTGAGCCATACGGGAGAATCCGAGTATGCCTCGGACCCGTGTAAAATGGGTGAAGTTCGGGGGGGTTCAGTTTCCGAGGAACCGAACTCGCTCATCACTAGTAAAGATATGAACACTTTGGCTGCAGTGCTATGAAAGAGATCTCAGCTGCATGCTAAAACATGCCTATGACACTCCCTATAACACGCCCATGACACCACTTCTATTTGCCAAGACTTTTGGACACCTCCTAGTATCCACCCTGAACAACCTGTGGATCGCAGAAACCGTTTCAAGTAACAGCATGTGTGCAGTAAGGGTTGCCCAGACTTTTAGCTCATGCACAGTAGCAAGTAATCGATGAGCAAACATCGGTACTGCATCCGCCTATGAATCAGCAACAATGTCAACTCATCATCCCTTGTCATTGGGTCATTGGGTTTTACAGTCACAATGTCATCTCAGGGAAAGACAATATGTTCTAGTGGAGTGTGGATTATACTACTGGATACTGCACAAGTGGAAATCCAGAGCATACAGTAGTATGCAGAACTGGAACCCCAGCTCCTGATGTTACATTCTGACATATGGTACAGACCAGGGGTGCCACAATGTTTATAGGTGGGGGAGGCAAAGATATAATTTCATTTTGGCACCTCTAAATTGCTGAATGTAGCCCCATACCTGACAGAGATTTATATATCTATATTTATTAGTGATGAGCGGGTTCGGTTCATCGGAAACCGAACCCCCCCGAACTTCACCCATTTTAGACGGGTCCGAGGCATACTCGGATTCTCCCATATGGCTCGGTTAATCCGAGCGCGCCCGAACGTCATCATCCCGCTGTCGGATTCTCGCGAGATTCGGATTCTATATAAGGAGCCGTGCGTTGCTGCCATTTTCACTCGTGCATTGGAAATGTTAGGGAGAGTACGTGGCTGGCGTCCTCTCCATTTGTGCTTATTGCTTTATTGTGTGGACTGGGGACCAGCAGTATTATATAGGAGGAGTACAGTGCAGAGTTTTGCTGATCAGTGACCACCAGTTTTATCCGTTCTCTGCCTGAAAAATGCTCCATATCTGTGCTCAGTGTGCTGCATATATCTGTGCTCACACTGCTTTATTGTGGGGACTGGGGACCAGCAGTATTATATAGGAGGAGTACACTGCAGAGTTTTGCTGACCAGTGACCACCAGTATACGTTGTCTGCCTGAAAAACGCTCCATATCTGTGCTCAGTGTGCTGCATATATCTGTGCTCACACTGCTTAATTGTGGGGACTGGGGAGCAGCTGTATTATATAGGAGGAGTACAGTGCAGAGTTTTGCTGATCAGTGACCACCAGTTTTATCTGTTCTCTGCCTGAAAAACGCTCCATATCTGTGCTCAGTGTACTGCATATATCTGTGCTCACACTGCTTTATTGTGGGTACTGGGGACCACCAGTATATTATATAGGAGGAGTACAGTGCAGAGTTTTGCTGACCAGTGACCACCAGTATATATAGCAGTACGGTACAGAAGGCAACTGCTCTACCTACCTCTGTGTCGTCAAGTATACTATCCATCTAGATTCTATACCTGTGGTGCATTTTAGTTTTGCAGTTTGCTGACAGTGACCACCAGTATATATAGCAGTACGGTACGGAAGGCCACTGCTCTACCTACCTCTGTGTCATCAAGTATACTATCCATCCATACCTGTCGTGCATTTCAGTTGTGCGCAGTATATATAGTAGTAGGCCATTGCTATTGATACTGGCATATAATTCCACACATTAAAAAATGGAGAACAAAAATGTGGAGGTTAAAATAGGGAAAGATCAAGATCCACTTCCACCTCGTGCTGAAGCTGCTGCCACTAGTCATGGCCGAGACGATGAAATGCCATCAACATCGTCTGCCAAGGCCAATGCCCAATGTCATAGTAGAGAGCATGTAAAATCAAAAAAACAAAAGTTCCGTTAAATGACCCAAAAATCAAAATTAAAAGCATCTGATGAGAAGCGTCAACTTGCCAATATGCCATTTACGACACGGAGTGGCAAGGAACGGCTGAGGCCTTGGCCTATGTTCAGATTCACATGAGGATGGAAGCACTCATCCTCTCGCTAGAAAACTGCAGTGCCACTCCTAGATGGGCCAGGTGTTTGTGTCGGCCACTTGGGTCGCTTAGCTTAGTCACACAGCTACCTCATTGCACCTCTTTTTTTCTTTGCATCATGCGCTGTTTGGGGGCTATTTTTTAAATCTGCCATCCTGTCTGACACTGCAGTGCCACTCCTGGATGGGCCAGGTGTTTGTGTCGGCCATTTGTGTCGCTTAGCTTAGTCACACAGCGACCTTGGTGCGTCTCTTTTTTTCTTTGCATCATGTGCTGTTTGGGGACTATTTTTTTGAAGTGCCATCCTGCCTGACACTGCAGTGCCACTTCTAGATGGGCCAGGTGTTTGTGTCGGCCACTTGTGTCGCTTAGCTTAGTCACACAGCGACCTTGGTGCGCCTCTTTTTTTCTTTGCATCATGTGCTGTTTGGGGACTATTTTTTTGAAGTGCCATCCTGCCTGACACTGCAGTGCCACTCCTAGATGGGCCAGGTGTTTGTGTCGGCCACTTGTGTCGCTTAGCTTAGCCATCCAGCGACCTCGGTGCAAATTTTAGGACTAAAAATAATATTGTGAGGTGTTCAGAATAGACTGAAAATGAGTGTAAATTATGGTTATTAAGGTTAAGAATACTATGGGATCAAAATGACCGCCAAATTCTATGATTTAAGCTGTTTTTGAGGGTTTTTTGTAAAAAAACACCCGAATCCAAAACACACCCGAATCCGACAAAAAATTTTCAGGGAGGTTTTGGCAAAACGCGTCCGAATCCAAAACACGGCCGCAGAACCGAATCCAAAACCAAAACACAAAACCCGAAAAATTTCCGGTGCACATCTCTAAATAGATATTTCTATCTATCTTTTTGGAAGGGGGGGAGTTCTGTGAGTGGGGAGAGAAAGGACAAATGGGGAGCTGTTTGGAAAGAGGAGAGAAACATGAGGAACATATGAAGTAAGAGGGGAAATCGGTGAAGGGCGGGTCCCAGCGGAGAAGCCAGCCCACAGTAAACAGCCACACACAGTAGGGACTGGAGCTGTGTGCAGGGCAGAGGAGGGCCATGGAGGTAGGCAGAGAAGGGCTGTGGGGAAGGAGGAGGTGGAGCAGCAGGGGAGGGGGGGAGGGGTAGGAGGAGATGGAGCAGCCGGAAAAATGCTCCCAAACGGTATGGTCCTTACTTTTACTTAGTGATGTGCACCGGAAATTTTTCGGGTTTTGTGTTTTGGTTTTGGATTCGGTTCCGCGGCCGTGTTTTTGGTGCAATCCATAGAAGCCAGGGGTTTGCGCATGCACAGTCACACCACAGCGTCTGCACATGCGCCATTCAGGCACCTGCCAGGTCCATTGCGCAGGTGGCGGGACTCGGGGACTGGCTGTCTCCTCTCCGGGCAAAGGGATAGCAGCAGCCCTATTACCAAATGTAAGTAGGAATTGCGGCTGCTTGCTAGTAATAGCACCGTCCTTTATACAATAAAATAACATCATTGAAAAATGCATATATTTACAACTATTCCTGCTTTTATTAGCCTCTCAAAATTATTAAAAATATAAGGCCTAAATTAAAGGTAAAATAACAACTGTAACAAATATTATTTATTGAAAATTTATATTATAATTTTTTTAATCATCCAGTCATTCTATGATTAAGCTAAGCAGCAAAACCATCCTACGGTTACTATAAATAAGTAGCGAAAGATTACTCATAATGCCAATATTTCTTGAATGTCAAATAGAACAGTGGTGTTTATGAGGGTGTTTTCAAAGTGCACACATTTCCACATATATACCACATAACCTCTATTTGAATTATAATTTATGGATTTACTGTTACAGTATATGTAAACCCTCTTAAGATGGTAGAAAGATCATAAATTATAAGATGACCTTCATTTTATTCAGTGGACATTAAACTAATGAGATATTTAATTCAATTATGGAGAGTTCTATCGGTATAATCTTTATTAGATCTGAATGTTCTGGGAAAGATTGGAAATTGTGAACCAGTATCAGATACAAATGGAGTCTTTGTGACTCACTGCAAATAATCAAAGCAAATTGAATTGCTTGATACACTGTATTCTGTGCAAAGGAAGATTCTGTGAAATAAAGAAGTTTGTCTTGTCCTAATAGTTATCAGTAGGCTTATTATGAGAAAAGCTACATTTAAGTTCTGTGATTAATACATGTATCACGCTATTTATAATGGAAGAATAAATATATTATATGGATAGATCTGTAAGCATTTCAAAGGCTGATAAATACAGCAACAGAGTTGAATTTCTTTTTGGTTCCCAAGTCTTTTCTGACAGTCCAAAATGATAGTGGAACATTAATTGCCTTTGGGCAATAATTACCCTAGTACAGAAGTTCCCAATCGCGGTCCTCAAGGCACCCCAACAGTCCAGGATTTAGGTATATCCATGGCTCAGCACAGATGGTTAAATCAAATTGACTGAGGTGCTAATTAAGTCACCTGTGGCCAAGAATGGATACATTTAAAACCTTGACCGTTGGGGTGCCTTCAGGACCGTGTTTGGGAACCTCTGCCCTAATATGTATTTGTGTGATAGAGAATGTAGGAACAAATTCAGAGATGTACATAAATGTAATATTTAAATACTGCGCATGGGCAGGACCCACACAGCACATATGCAGATCTCTTGCAGTGGCCCAAAAACCACAGCATGAATGATATACTGCTACCATTTGAAGACGGCAAACTGGAGCATTCTAGAAAATAGGGGGAGGGGTGATGGCTCCAGTTTTTGGGAATGCTGTAAGCCATTGGCTGCAACCTTGGACACTGCTTCACTGGCTCCAGTAGCATGATTTCACCAGGAACCCTGAGTAATCTGAGGATGAGGATCAGATATCCGATGGTCATGCAGTTGATCCGATGGCTACATCTTAGGATACAGCATTGTGTCAGAGAGGTCTGCACTGGGTGTCTTTACTTTACTTGAAATAACTCCTGTGTCTTTTGCATATTTTAGCCCAGCCACTATGCACAAAGATGCAGCAGCTGTGCTATAATGTCCATCTCTGAATCCATCTCTAAAGGGCCCTACACACTGGCGGATTTGCTGCCGAGGTGCCCGACGGCTGATACGGCCAATGGACGACCCGGTGGCGGGCCCCATAGCCCTGCATGTTAATATGGACAAGATTGTCCATATTGACATGCATGTATAAATGACCTGGCACCAACGATGAACGAGCACAATCGTTAATATCTTTCAGTGTAATCGTTAAGTGTGTAGGGCCCATTAGACTGTGAGCTCCACTGGGACAAGTTTTGACTTACAGTATATTGTTGTGTGGTCTTTCAGTAAACATTCACATATATTTGAAGTGGAACAGCCTGGGGGTACGTAATACAGTATGATTAAATTTTGCTTGTTTTTAGAGTACTTTTTATATTATTTATATTTATTTTATATCTGTATACAATAAATATTTCATGTGTACTTTTATGGCATCCACATTGCTATCAATGCTGCCAATGCAATGGTAGTTCAATAGTTCTGTATTTCATTTCTGCAAAGTCAAACCCCTGGTGTGTGATGTATCAGGTCCATGGCTTTGTGTCACGTCCCTGTTTTCATCATGCTGGGCATCCCCTAGTATATATACAGTATATATAATGTTTGAACATGTAGAGCTTATCTGGACATCAGGAATGAATCAGCAAAGAAGACCAACAGGAATACAGTCTCAACATGTTTTGTCCACTAAAACATTCACAGCTTCATCCTGTGGATCCTCACATTAAAGCTGAGATCACAGAAAGCTGGATGGACTGCTCGCACAGATCACCAGAGAGGTACCTAATATCTGCAGGAGGCAGGCAAGATGGCAGACGGGTCCCGGGTCAGGTGCAGCAGTGGCAGACCACAGAGAGCAGCCTGTACGATAAAGCAGAAGGGTCTAGAACCAGCAGCCAGATCCTCAGGTGCCCTGGGAGTGGGTTGTAGGCATGAAATTGGCAGTTCTAGCAATGAGTAGTGGCCGGTCATAGCGTGAGACCACAGGAGAAGGCACATGGAAGTCTAGGACAGGAGCATTACACCGCAGCAGCCCTAGCGTGAGTTAATGTAGGGTGGGGAGTCATTGGGAACTGGAGGGCAAAGTGAGGCAGTGGGAGCCCTCACTGAGAGATTTTGTCCAAGACTGCAAATTGAGCCTGAGGCTGTAGCAGGGTGGATAGGTTGCAACCAGCAGGGACATGTGGGGTGTCCCCTGGCTGCACAGACCTAACCCCCAAGTAGCACCAGAGGACAGCAACAGGACAAGGTAGAAAGCAAGCCTCCAGGGTCAGAGAAAGGGCTGTAAATATAATACATAGCAGATGCCCAGCAGGAAAATTGAAGATGAGGAGGAGGAATGTGGAGGAGGACTGATAATGATGATGAGTAGGAATGTGAAGGAGGAATGATGATGATGAGGAGGGGCTTTACAGTTGCACAATGTGTATAAGTGGCTCTGCTGTCTTGCATATTGTGTATAAGGGGATCTTCTATCTGGCTTAATGTGTATAAGGAGCTCTGCTGTCTGGTGTAATGTGAGTAAGAGGCTCTAATGTGTATTAGGGGAACTACTGCGTGGTGCGATGTGAATATCGGACAGTACTATGCGGTGTAATGTGAATTGGTACTATTTCATGGGCATGCCCTTCTCACACCCCTGTATTTTTGGCATGCACCTTTTGCGCACACTAAACCTTCTAGCAGCCTCCATGCTTTAGTCCATCTCTCCCCCTGCACCAAATTATACTGTCTTTGGATTCTCCTCTCTGTCTCTCTGTCCTCACCTCCTCCCAGCATCACTGATTGACTAATTGACTACAGACCTACAAAAAGAAATGGAGCAGGAAGAATGGATCGGTGGCGGGGGGTATGTACAGTACAACACATACAGTACAGAGATACACAATGATCTGAAGGAGGGGCGGTCCAGCGGGGGCGGGGTTGTATAGTACAATACATACACAGATACACAATGATGACAGCCTCACATATGTGTATATATAGCATCTGTATGCCTCACACTGACACAGACGCAAACACACACATATATATATTATTACCTTTTTTCTCCCTGTTCTCTACTTTAAAATAATACTGATACAATTCCACACCAGTGAAGCACACTGATACAACATTCTATCTGTAGCTTAATCTCTCCATATTGTATTACTCTTTTCACTTAGTATACAATTACATTAAATTGACCACAGTGATACACAATAAAACCTTAAGTAAAGGCTGGATGTTGAATAGAACAATTATTTCTAGTGAAGAAATGACTCTAACAACAGCTTTTCCAGATGTGCCTTCAGTGAAGGTCATTACACACAATAGCTAACAGCAGTGCTTTCCCAATGTTACTTACCAGAGTTAAATATACATAACACACTTGTGCTGTAGTTCTTGATGGTATAAAAAGCAGTCACCAGTTGTAATAATTTACCAAGAAGGTGGATCTCAATTGCCCCCTTGCTGTCCTGGCTTTGTGCACACCGCATGGCACAAATTGTACTGCCATCATACATGCAGGGGCAGATTTAGGTGTGAGGGCGCCCCTAGGCACAACAGTAACACCCGTCCCCCACCTGCCTAATTTTATTGTTTTTATTGATTGCTTATAAGCCCTCATTTGATGATAGTCATTTTAATAGAAAAATAAAAAAGCCACTATGACATGTCTTATTTTTAATGATGTAAACATATTTACTAAGTAGCAACTTAAAGGGGCAGCATGTGCATATCCTACCCATTTACACTCCATTCAAGGTGACATATGGGACAGTACAGTGGAAATATTTTGCAGTTACTGATATGTTTTGGGCTGACAGTACCAACACAAGCATCCAAGTGCCGCCCCCAAACAAGTGCTGCCCCTAGGCACGTGCCTCGAGTGCCTCATGGGAAATTCCCCACTGTTATTGCGTTGTGAATGATACATTTATATCTTGATTTACATAATTGAACGCCAATGTATATGTCAGCACATTGGCATTCATTTTACATACTGTAGTGTCTCTGACTAAGTGGGTATCAAGAGCTGAGGCAGACTAAAGACTGTTCATTACTTTAATATTGAATGCTTAATAAGAGATCAATATAGTGCTGTCATAACAAACAGAACCTTCTCAAGAACGGAGGCAACTTATCAGTGGAGAAGAGTAATGTAGGAAATGCAAGTACGTGGCATAATACAGATTGCAAATGGGTTTCCTTTGAGGTCATTTATGAACATTAGTAACAAATGATAAATACTTTCTGTGTTATAGCTTTTTTGTATTTATGGTTTAATAAATAGTCTTCAAATGTACAGTATATTGATCTGATTCACCTAGGGACTCATATTGGACTGATACAGGATTGTACCTACAGTATGCCGGTTTTTGGAGTGTATCTGGCCTGTTTTTGCCCTGTCCATACTGAAATGTCAAGTGTGCTCCATGCAGCCAATGGAGAGTCAAACACAACTGAATCACCGCTACATTTTATTAGGAAGAGGTGCAGCTCACGTAGGTAAAATTCAGTGAGGGTGTGTTGATATAAGTGGGGTCTAATAATGTTGATCAGTAGAAAATCAAGTGTGTGGATATGAGAAGGGCAAGATGTGTACAAGTCTTTGTATGGGTGAGACTGGGGCATGAAGGTCCCACCAGTGGAGCCAATGACTGGGGCCCACCTAGGAATATATAATGATGCAATAAAGTACTGGAAGAGTCGCCAGGTGAAAACTCTATGGGGGACTGGTCAAATGAAAACACTACATATACATTACTTATGTACAGTGAAATATTAATATTTGGAGTAAACATGTTTTACATTTTATAAGGGAGTTTTTGTGAAGGTGAAAGGTTTTGCCTTGCATAGGGGAAGAATATGTCATAGTACCCAAATTATGAATGTTCTCTTTCTCTGTAGTTGTCTGTTTACAGGCATTGGATTCCACCACAACATCAGAGACTGAACTAGCAACCATGCAGCCAGTGCATTGCACTGGGTCCTGCTGCTGTGAAGGGGCCTACGGTCACCGGCATTGTAAGGAGTCACACTGACTCATTGTATGCCGCCACCAGTGCTCCAAACTCAATGCAGCCACTGCATGAACACTGAAGGGAAACATTGATGCAGCGCCTCACATGCCGACTGTCTGTGTGATTCCCATGGACTGGATGTTCAGAGGCCTCCCACTCAGCTGTGCTGGTGCTTCTTGTTGGCCCCAGAACCTTGTGCTGGTTGATGCTGCTGGTGGTTCCTTAGTCCCAGCTTCTGTGACTTCTCTTATGACTTGCTGCACTGAGGGCTGCTGCTTTAGTGCCACCCACTGGCCTAGCACCTTGTGCGTGGACACTGTTTTGGCTCCTGGCAGCTCTCTGGACTAGTGTGTGGCTGCTTCCGACTGTGAAATCTCAGCCCTGCAAAGATTGTCTGCCACTCTGGAGCCTCTTTCCACTTTCTTGCAAGTAAAGGGTGAGCCTGCTTCAGTTAAAACCTGCACATTTTAAAAAGATGAGCCTGCACATCTTATAAGGGGGAGTCTGCACATCTTAAATGGAGCACTACTGTGTAGTGTAAGGTGTCTAAGAGGCTCTACTGTATGGCGTATGGTTTGTAAGGCGCTCTACTGTGTGGCGTAAGGTGTATAAGGGGCTCTACTGTGTGGCATAATGTGTATAAAGGGCTCTACTGTGTGAAGTAACATGTATAAGGGGCTCTACTGTGTGATGTAACTTGCATAAAGGGAACTACTGTGTGGCGTAATGTGTGGAAGGAACACTACTTTGTGGTGTAAGGTGTATAATGTGCCCTACTGTGTGGCATAAGGTTTTTAAGAAGCTCTACTGTGTGGCATAAGTTGTATAAGGGGTGCTTACTGTGTGGTGTAAAGTGTATACCAGGATCTACTGTGGGGTGTAACATGTATAAGGGGCTCTACTGTGTGTTGTAATGTGTATATGGGGCTCTACTGTGTGATGTAACTTGTATAAAGGGCACTACTGTGTGGCATAACATGTGGAAGGAACACTACTTTGTGGTGTAAGGCAGGCATGTCCAAACTGTGGCCCTCCAGCTGTTGAGAAACTACACATCCCAGCATGCCCTGACACAGCTTTAGCATTCTCTGACAGCAAATCTGTGTCAGGGCATGCTGGGATATGTAGTTTCACAACAGCTGGAGGGCCGCAGTTTGGACATGCCTGGTGTAAGGTGTATAAGGAGCTCTACTTTGTGGCATAACATATGTAAGGAGCACTACTGTATGGCATAAATTGTGTAAGGAACACTACTATGTGGTGTAACGTGTGTAAGGAGCACTACTGTGTGGTGTAAGGTATATAAGGAGCACTACTTTGTGATGTAAGGTGTATAAGGTGCCCTACTGTGTGGCATAAGGTTTGTAAGGAGCTCTACTGTGCGTCATAAGGTGTATAAGGGGTGCTACTGTGTGATGTAAAGTGTATAAGAGGCTCTACTGTGTGGTGTAACATGTATAAGGGGCTCTACTGTGTGTTGTAAAGTGTATATGGGGCTCTACTGTGTGAAGTAACATGTATAAGAGGCTTTACTGTGTGGCATAACATGTAAAAAGGGCACTTCTGCTTGGCGTAATGTGTGGAAGGATCACTACTGTGTGGAGTAAGGTGTATAAGGAGCACTACTGTGTGGCGTAAGGTGCTTAAGGAGCACTACTGTGTGGCGCAATGTGTATAAGGAGTACTGCTGTTCAGTGTAATTTGAATTGGGGGTGCTATTGTATGGCCACACCTCTTCTCAATGAGGCTATGCCCATTTTGGAGGCATATACTGTTACTATTTGTTACAAGGGGGGCCCAATGCATATTGTTGTAACTGGGCCCACCACTCTATAATTCTGCCACTGCACAGCATTCCAGTGATCCAATTTTCCCCAGTATCAAGTGGCCAGTCCAACATGATAAGGATTTTACTATTTTTCAAATGATACTGCTATGGAAGCTATGCCTATATAAGAAGGACAAAATTGACAAATAGCGCTGCTCTTCTTAAACATTGTTGCTCTGTCAGGATGGCAATAGTGAGGTACAGAAAGCAAACAATATTTTGCTACTAAACTAGTTTTTTTTTTCTTTCTAATTTTTACTATTTTCTATTTCATTATCTATTATTTAATTAGCATAAACATATATGAAAATGTAAACCATTACATAAAACTACACACAAAACATTAGCATTAGCAAATGCTGGGAACTAAATATAGTACTGAAAAAATTATATACCCATAAAATGTACATTCAAAAAGTCAATTGTCAAAAGCACAATGTTAATGTAATATCACGCTGCAAATTGAACACACATCCTAAAGTTAATAGAAACCAAACAAATATGGGGGGAAAAAATAAAAAATATTATTTTGCACAATACATTTCATGCAGGATCCATTAATTTTCAGCTCCAGTTTTCAGCTGCAATAGAAGACTTGTATAATAGACTGCAGACCCACAGTATGTGTTGGTAATATGTCTCCCCATTACCGAACAGGGAGCTCTAGAGAAGTCTGTAGGAGTTATTGCACTGTTTACTGCCTCCCACCCGAGCTGCTACTGATAGTTTCTAACAGAGGCTACGGGACCCACCAACTGTAATAATAGCTTGGATGGAGAGGAGTCACACTGTAAACTTTTTCATTGTTCCTAATTTGTCCACCTTGCAAAGGATGAGCCAAAAATTCTCACTTGCTGGCAGCCATAGATGTTGATGTTGATTGTCTTTAAGGAATCCTGTCACTCAGACTAACCTTGAGTGTTTCTGGTTTCTTTCTACAGAGCATGAGTTTAGTGTATTTCTCCTAGCTTCTCCCACTTTTTCTGACTTAGATAATGGTGCAGTAGGTTTTCTAGGACTGTATATGCCAAGCATTGTGGTAATTTGCAGCTGCTTTTACCCCGAGCAGGGAGCAGGGCTCCGAGAAAGTGGGCCCCACTAGGGATTACCTCAACTCCCTGTAAAGCCAGTCCAACCCTGTCCATGCTTGCGATCCGTAAGCACATACAGCCCAATAGCATTCACCTCTGTATCAAGTCCATTGTGTCATGCATATATTTGTACAATATACAGCAGAATAGGACTTCTTTTATCAGTAAATATTTTTCTCTGTCTGTGAACTGATCATCCTAACATCAAAGTAGTTTTGTTGTCTATAGAGTTGTAAAACTCCTGAAAGCTCTAATGTTATGGTTTTCCTTATATCAATGTGCAGGCTTAGATTGGGGATTAAAGTTACCAGATGATCTCCAGCAGGGGTTTGGAATACTATGCCGGTGGTCGGGATGCCAGTAGTCAGAAGACCAACCACAGCATCCTGATAGTGAGAATCCCGACACGGGCTAGGTAAGGATACTTTACTTCCCTAAATGCCGCACTAACCTTAACCCTTTCCACAGCCTAAACCTAACCTTTTCATCCCTGCAGCCTAACCCTAACCTAAACCTAATATCCCCTTCCTTCAGCCTATAACTAACCCTCCCTCCCCTGCACTCTCACCCTAACCCTCCCCGGGAGTGCCTAAACCTATCCTTCCCTTCCCGCAGCCTAACTCTAACCCTCCTTATCCCGAAACCTAACCCTATCCCTTCCCCCACAGCCTACACCTAAGGGTCGCCACTGTTCCCACACACCCCTTACCTGTCAGCAGCAGCAACTTCAATGTTCATTCTCCTGCTGCTGTGTTCTGGCTGGGCTCTGGTGGTGCAGGGAGGCACTGCTGCTTGGCAGTAGCAGCAACCTCTTATGCTTGTGTATGTGTGTGTGTGTGTGTGTGTGTGTGTGTGTGTGTGTGTGTGTGTGTGTGTGTGTGTGAGGGGGGTAGGGTGAGAGCAATCACACTGATCATGCCTCCTCCACTGGATTTGTCCGTGGCTGCGCTTCTTGGAAGACTTTTATTAAATAAATTTTTATAAGAGGCTTGGTCACGCCTCCCGTGATTTAGCCACCCCCTCCCCCAAAAAGAAGTACCTGGGCATGCCACATCTCTCTACATCCCTGATCATGGCACCCTAGAGTTTCAGCATTTTTTCATACCACCCCTAGGATAAAAGTTTGTTTGTTCATAAATTTTGGGGGAAAAAAGTTAAATTAAGCAAATTGTGCTTACCTATTATCCTTATGTGGTGGTGTAAATTGGGCTTCTGATTGTCCACATGTTTTATTATAGGCAGCCACTACCCCTGGTGTTGCTTATTACTTTGGCCATAAATCTTTTTATTTGGTCCTGGACCACCAACCCATGACACCTCTGCAAGTGCACACAGTTTGGGAACTTGGACTAAGAAAAAAGTTACCAGAACGCAAAAAAGTACCCGTCCTATCCTACAGTTACAAGATGATGCAAGATTTATAGGGGTCTATTCATGTAAGTATGTGATGTTTAGGTTTTAGTTATCAATAAACATTATATTCTTCTGTATATTTTTCATGTACAGTAATGACTGCAATTCATGAACACAAGTATGTTTTCTGAAGTTATCCGATGTTTATTTCCTTCCTGCACATGTGCCCCATGATCCATGCATTCTTTCGTCCTCTGCGCATGCAAGGATGATGTCCATCATTTTGTGAGCTTACGGCAAATGTGTGTGTGTGACGTTCGGTGCTGCAAATGAATCTAGGGCATAGGGGTGGAGCTTTCTCCCAGTGACTAACAGAACCATGGGCAAGTTAAAACTCCCCTGCCTGTTTTGTCCTGACTGCTCAGACTGTGCCATCCTAGGATGGCGAATCTGAAAACCATGAAGAAAGCTTTCCATTCTTTCATAAAAGGCACTCACCATACTAGTACGGTGATGCGATTCAACCATGGAGCGGTGGTATTGCTGGAGAAGTAATGAACTAATCCATGGTAACCCACTCCGTGAATAGCCCAAAGCAGAGAAAAGCCCTGTTTTCCGCAAAACAGGGCTTTTCTAGGCTTTATGAATAGACCCCATAGTAACTTCCACACTTTGGATAAGTGTATGGAACCTTATTTTATTAATTTCAGAAATTATTTCACTGATTTTGACCTGTTCCTGGAACTTGTTACAACAAACCAAAAAAGTGCCCCTCAGTACTACCAGAAAAGAAGTCCTGGGTTAGCTGTACAAATTACCCCCAAAAAAACAATAGTAAGCAAAATTTTTGTACATATTACGGAAGCATTTAAGTTCCATCTTGACAAGTTATGTGCCTAGGGAACATATTGGGAAATTCTAGGAATATAGACAAATTATCCTAGACTCGGTGGGCATTATGAACGATGTTCAGAGTTGAAAGATATTCTGTTACTAATCATACAATGCATGCATTACACTCTGTGGGGTAAATTTACTAAGATGGGAGTTCTATTTAAGATGGGATGTTGCCCATAGCAACCAATCAGGTTCTATTTCTCATTTATTTAGCTCCTTTTAGAAGATAATACCTGTAAACTGATTGGTTGCTATGGGCAACATCCCATCTTAAAAGAACTCCCTGTGTGTGTACAGAACTGCAGCTGCGTTTGAGATGTATGGTATAAGAAATGTTCTGGAAACATTTGTTGCTGGATATATGTTGCTGGACATTCCTGGTTAGTGACTGGGTGGTGACTATTCAGAGGCACGGAAATGGTCTATCTTAAAGGCACATTATGGGAGTATCACTGAACGGGATTCTTAATCACTCACACAGAAGGCCATACTCTACACCAGTCAGAGCTGGAGCAAGTTTTAATGGTGCGACCTATGGTGGCATCTAAAGACACACCAAGTGGCATTACAGTATATTGTATATCGATGCTCAAAGTGAGCATCCCAGGCCATGCTCGTTTAGACACATGATTGTACACTAGGGGATGGGCTGATACTAGCAATAGCATATAGTCACAGATGCAACTTTGACCAAAGACACTAAAGCGGTTGCATCAGCATGCAATTCTGAATCAGGACCTATATTTTAACTTTTGAAAGTATGGAATATGGAATTAAGTTTGAACTTGAAATGATGTTTGGAAGTATACTTCACTCTTTCCCCTGTGTGTCCAGAACCTTTACGAAAACTATCTGTATGAAAAAACATGGCATTGCTGATCCTATAGCAAAGTGAGCAGGTGTGTGCACCGCACATATGCACTGAAGCCCTCACATAAGCTCAAAGCAGAGCAGGAGCCTCAAAAGGGTGAACAAACTTAGGGCCTAAATCAGACTTGATCCCTGGGGAGTATATATTTGCAGTGCAAGTGTGCGATCGCATGTGTACGCCGAGCTAAAAAAAAATCCCTCAGTCAGCGGACAGCTGCAAATCTGTTCGCACCTCACTCACCAGAGAATGGTTTTTCCAGAGTGTGCGCAGCCCAGGACTTACTCCTAGAGTGCGAAAAGAACAGGCTGATCAGGTCCGGAGCTGATGTCACACAAACTCCCTGAAAATGCTTGGGCATGCCTGCGTTTTTCTTGACACTCTCAGAAAATGGTCAGCTACCACCCACAAACGGCCTCTTCCTCTCAATCAGTATGTGAATGGCTGTGTGATTAGAATTTTCACACCATACTGTCGCTGACCGGCGATGCCTGTTGTTGTTTGCAAACACGTGTGCGCATTGCAGTGCATATGCATTCGCAGTTAATCGCTGATCGCCCGCTGTGCCAAAACCCCCATAGCCAGGCCCCTTCACTTCTGGGCTCCATAGCTGCAACCACAGCAGTTGTGGTAGTTCCACCACTGATTATATATATATATATATATATATGGGCTAATTATACTATGTGTATCCACCACATGTCTTTGTATGTGAAAGTAGATTGTTTTTTTATTTATGTTACCATGGGACATACCATTGCTCTGCAGTGCTGTTTACATTAGATACAGTTGTTACGCACACCAGTGCTAACAGGAGTATACCGGTGTATGAACAGAGAGGGAAGCGAAGCAAACGAACTCACAGACAGTATAACATAACATACACAGGAGGTGATGGAATAACTAATAAACACAAAGTGAACGGAGAAGCCCAAAGGCTCAGGAATTGGGTGTCTCCCTAGTGTCAGGAATGCTCAGATGGAATAGAGCAGACAATGAAGCGATGTGTAGTGATTTAACATGTGGAGCACCTGAAATGATGTTGCTACGAGCAACAGAAAAAACCCCAAAGGGTTACCAACGGGTGTGGGAATAAACTCCTTGGTCAGAGATAGAAATATAGACACAAGGAGAGTATCCACAATCCTAACCCCCACTTGCAGGGCACAGGTTCAGCTTACTGCCACTAAACTGACACCTGGACGCCCTGCACAGTGAGGGAGGATTAAGCAAGCAGGTCTGAGAGTACAGCCGCAAACCTGCTGGGTTCACAGAATAGCAAAAGAACCCCAGCAGGTCAAACAACTGACTCCAGTCTTACTGCTAGGTCCGGATTGGCAGAATGAAGTACCGAATCCCAAGGCCTATTCGCAGTAAGCAACAAGTAAATACAAAGTCACACAGTACTAGCTAACTCTCTGGAACTGACTAACAAACAAAGATTCAGCAGCATTTGCCTAGCCTGAGAGGATGGTTTATATAGCAGGTGCTGTCCACGCCCCACTCAGACCTCACAGACTGTGAGCACAAAACCAGCGCCGGATTCCCTGCCGTGCACAGAGCCTGTAACCACTACACAGTAAAAACCCGGACCGGAGTATCAGCTGCGCTCAGGTTACTTCGCTAACACTTGCCTCCCGGTTGCCATGGCGATGTGGCAGCACAGAGCAGGAGATCCTAACAACAGTATAGCAAAAAAAATTTATCCAGAAATCAGCTTTGGGTTACAGTGGATCCTAGATCAGTGAAGACAAATATCTCTGCTTTCTCGTGTAAATACAAGGCTGAGAGGCACAGAAAAAAAAGCATGAAAAGTAATTACTTTACCTACATTTTAAAAGGAGTGGCATGTAAAATACAATACCTACAGTACAATAATTTGAAAGAATAAATACCCTTTAATAATACAGTGCTGATTGGCTTGCTATTAAAAAATGCTTCATGAAAAACAGAGATAATTGATCTTGTACTTTCCTATGATTCTTACATTTACTGATAAAAGCCAATTGTCGCACAGATGACTGGCTACAGATTTTTAGGCAAAGCCATTAAGCGCTGGCCTGTAGAGTAGTGAACATAGATTTTAATCCGACTCGGTGAATTCTGCCAAGCTTTCAAAGATGTTTATTGGCAAAATACCCAATAGTTTAATTGATCCAAGATTTACAAATATCCCTGCAGACATTCCGTTATTATTTCATTTCTGTTTTGTACTTTCACATTTTATTTAATTATTTCTTCTTTAAGAATGTTTCATTTGGTTTAAAGAAAAATCTGTTATACGAAGTGGAATGCAAGCTGATTACTTAAAAGGGAATGATTCCCCACAAAAAGTTTTAGAAGTAGGAGACAAAGCCTGTAAAGCAGATCAGGGGCTTAAGTGCTTCTCCCCAGCACACCATTAGGTTTGCATCTGACAGCTAACAAAAATGCATTCTGTTCAGTGCTGTTATTTGCATGCTAGATAGTATTACAACTGAATATCCACCCATCCTTGCCTGTTAACACAATATGGGCCTGATTCTGAGTCACACAAGTCTGCTGCCACTTTTTTGTACAGCTGCAGGAGGTTACTTTCTTCCTTAATCTAATGTGAGAACCCCACCATGGTGGTCATTCCGAGTTGATCGCTCGTTATTTTTTTTTCGCAACGGAGCGATTAGTCGCTAATGCGCATGCGCAATGTCCGCAGTGCGACTGCGCCAAGTAAATTTGCTATGCAGTTAGGTATTTTACTCACGGCATTACGAGGTTTTTTCTTCGTTCTGGTGATCGTAATGTGATTGACAGGAAGTGGGTGTTTCTGGGCGGAAACTGGCCGTTTTATGGGTGTGTGCGAAAAAACGCTACCGTTTCTGGGAAAAACACGGGAGTGGCATGAGAAACGGAGGAGTGTCTGGGCGAACGCTGGGTGTGTTTGTGACGTCAAACCAGGAACGAAACTGACTGAACTGATCGCAGTGTAGGAGTAAGTCCCGAGCTACTCAGAAACTGCAAAGAAAATTCTATTCGCAATTTTGAGAATCTTTCGTTCGCAATTTTGCTAAGCTAAGATTCACTCCCAGTAGGCGGCGGCTTAGCGTGTGCAATGCTGCTAAAAGCAGCTAGCGAGCGAACAACTCAGAATGACCACTCATGTACAGTATGCCCAAGATCCCTGCATCTGCATGTAGAAACCTATCCCATCCACTGGGTTTTTTTTCAGCCGAAACTGTCATCATTAGTATCTGAACTTGCACCTACCACATGCTGAGTGCATAAAATTAGTCTTAAACAGACATCCAATTGCCATCCACATGCTATAATGGAGCATGGATAATGGCTTACGTGCCCAAGAAACTCTGATGACACTCCCATGAGATGGAATCATCGCCACCAAGTTACTGCATTTTACACCCTTCGCGGCTAATTGGATTGACCCCAATGTGTTGTCCCTCAACATACACATCTATCTGTTTGCATTAGAGATCTCCATATGTGTGTGTATCCTTGATCTGGTGTACAGTATGTCAACTTCTTATCTTGATGCGTGCATAGAGGGCCTAATTTGTTGCAATGCCGATGTTCACGCGGGTTGGGTATGGGTAACCGGCTGTCGGGATCCCGGTGGTCAGCAAACAGACGCTGGGATAGGTGGCTGCCAGAATGCTGACAGGGGGGAGAGTGCAATGAAGCCACTTGTGGGATCACTGTGCTCACCATACTGCGTGGACACCCACATGTGGGAATAGTCCTGAGCCCCCTGCCGGCATTCTGGTGGCCACGATCCTGGCGTCGGTATGCTGACCACTGGGATCCTGACCACTGGGATCATAACTGCATTCCGTTCACACAACTGAGAGATTGTTGGCAGACTACCCATGCACCTTGATCATACTGTGCACACACCAAGGAACCTTTGCAATGTTGCTTGCAGGGAGAAATTAAGCACTGATTAACCAACAAGAAGAAGCAATCTGGGTGAGATAACGGGGAGTGGCAGCAAAAGCACAGGTGTGTCCTGGCAGTTTTTGGGTCATGTACAGTATCTGCCTTCAGCTACGATTATGTACGCAGAGAAACATAGCGCCAGCATCGCTACTGCCAAAGCCAATCTGCATGACCATAGAGACACACTCGGAGATTTGATGTACCTCACTATTGCATTGATACTGTGTATGTGTACGCAGTTGCTGGGGACTTTGCAATGGCTCTGGTGGTCATCTATATTATTTTCTTGGCGGCAGCTTTACTTGCATTGATTAGCAAGTCCATAGCCTGGAAAATCACAGCTGAGTAGGTACGTGAGTATAAACATGAATTAGGCCCAATATGCTGAAATCCATCAGATCCATCCACATTTCCATTTTTATCTGACTCTGAATCAGGCCCTATCTGAGGAGTGTTCTGTTAAGGAACAGCCACTTAAAACCTAAGATGGCCGCTTCCAAAGAGCAATAACTTTCTCTGAGCTGCACTAGCGCCTTTATCTAAACTAAAATAATACAACAAAACATATCACAGAGCAGTATGTACTGTATATTATTCCAGTACTCAAGGTGATAATGTAACCATTATTTATTATTTTAAACATACATTAGTTATATATAGACAACCCGGTATGGCGGCACTCAGATATCAGTCACGTCTCAAGGCAGAAGTACAACGTTTCGGAGAACTTTATTCACACTCCGTCATCAGGTAAGGATGACGGAGTGTGAATAAAGTTCTCCGAAACGTTGTACTTCTGCCTTGAGACGTGACTGATATCTGAGTGCCGCCATACCGGGTTGTATATTGTGGGCCTTATTTGGACTTCTAGGAGGGCACTGGAGCAGACGTATTTTTTAATGGGAGCGCTGCCCCAATTGTGGACGTTAGTTATATATAGAGATATAAAATATGCAAAGATTATATAACATTAGGTTTTAGTCATGACATATGTCATCAATAAATCCTACACCACCATTACGTTCTTTGGGCCTAATTCAAGGTTGAACACAAATGCATTTGCAGTTTCCGATAATCGATACACTGCGCACACACAAAATTCACATGGCGCATGTCTACTGCTATATTTGCATACGGAATATAGTAAAAATCACTGACGCTAAATTATTTGGCAGAATTGCACATAAAAACAACCCCTTACCTAAACAATGGTAAAAAGGCGTGGCAGAGGAGTGTCTGTGGACAGTCTATGCAAGGTTACAAATCTGGGAGTGTAACAGGGGCATGTAGTGGGAGTATGTACCCATGTCCTTGGCAGTGCATATGCATATTTGCAGATAGACAAGCTTAAAGTACAGAAAAATTAAATGCAGATTCTGGGCAGGTATAGAGCTACGCACACTGTGCAAGTCACTATGGGGGTCATTCCGAGATGATCGTAGCTGTGCTAAATTTAGCACAGCTATGATCATTCACACTGACATGTCCAGCACAAGGCTATCCAGCCCCGCATGTCAGTGCTGCCCCCCCCCACGCAGAAGTGCAAAGGAGTCACACAGCGGCGATTCCTTTGTACTTCAAGAGTAGCTCCCGACCAGCGAAGCTTTAGCGTGCTGGCGGGAGCTACTCATCGCTCCCCGGCCCTCAGCGGCTGCGTGTGACGTCATGCAGCCACTGTGGCCCGCCCCCGTTCGGTCCGGCTACGCCTGCGTTGGCCAGGTCGTGCCCACAAAACGGTGGCCAAACGCTGCCGTTCCGCCCCCCCGCCCAGCGACCGCCTCTGCCTGTCAATCAGGCAGAGGCGATCATAGCAGCCCGACGCCCTTCGGCTCCGGCGCATACGCAGTTCTGACCCGATCACACCACTGCGATAAACTTCAGCGTGCGATCGGGTCAGAATGACCCCTATAATGGCAGTAGTAACATCGATGATTGATGCAATGGCTGCACAATTATCTAATAATTGCACACAGCAGATGTTATTTAGTTTAGGTTTTTGACCCTTATGCATTCTGAATTTCAGGTTTATTCCTTTTGTTTAGCTTATGTTGGTAAGTGCATCATTCAACCTGTTCATGCCTTACAATGTAGGACATTAGTAACATATGCACATTACCCTGTGTTTGTAGTTTAATTTACTGGAAACACTAAGGCAGAGGTTCTCTTAGTGCAAATTAATGCTAATCTGCAAAGAAACTGAAGTATAATTGCTTCTAATGCTAGTTTGCATAGATTTAAGGGTGACTCCTATTTTGTGTATTTGTTTTTTTGTTAGTTTGCACTGTGGGTGTGTATTGTTTTGTGTGCAGATTTGCGTTCACCTTGCAATTTATTGCAACTATGCTTTTGCTAACACATTTGCGATCAACTTTGAATTAGGCCCTTTGTACACTATGACATCTCCTTTTAGCCCAAATACATGTAAACACACACACAAGTAAGAAATACAAGAGACAACGGAGGAAGTTATCTCTGGGCACCTGCCTTAAAGTTGGCACCCTGAAGTCCTTCATTGCTCCAGATACTGCTTATGCTCCCCAGAAATAAGCAGTGATCCTAGGGGGCATGTACTGTGGTCCTCCTTCTGCTAGTGCCCTCACGCCGGAGTCCAGTCCTAGCCTAGGGACAGATCTCTAGTAAGGAAACCACACCAATCTGCATAAAAGGGGCGGGGCACAGACTGGAGTGTATGGGGCCTCCTTCCTTTGTTGGCTCTTCCCCCTCACACATGTGGGACTGCTGTTGCTTTGGGGGCAGCAAATAGCAAAAACGCAAGACCCTAATCAATAACAGGTAGTGTTTGTGTACTGGGGTATTGGTAGTTCATTGGAGGAGTACTGTATGTACCTGGGTGCTGCTGAAGTATTGAAAGGGGGAGGAGAGTGTCTGACTACTGCTGGAGTGTTGGTAGTGAATGCAGAGGGAAGGGGAGTGTATGTTTGTTTGTGCTGGTGGAGTGCTGGCAGTGAATGGAGAGGTAAAAGTATATGTGTCTGGGTGTTAAAAGGGGTTGTGTATGGGTGACCGGCATTTGGGATCCCACCAGTCACCATACCGACACTGGGATCCTGGGAATTAGAAGGTCATTGGGGGACAAGTGCAACAAAGCCCCTTTCGGACTCGCTGCGTTCGCCATGCTGTGGGCTTGGTGGCAAGCTGCACTCGACACAGGTTCTATTCCCATTCTATGGGTGTCGTGGACACCCACAACTGGGAATTGTCCCTATTAGTTGGCATTCCAACTGTCGGGATTTTGAGAGGGCAAGATGCAGGCATCGCTATTGTGACCGGCGGTCTTGGTGGTCTCAGGACTGCCGGTCACATAACTACATCCCACTGAAAGAGAGTTTGAAGTAAATCAAGGTGTGAGGAGAGTGTGCATGGGTCCAGCAAGGGTGCTGGCAGTGAATGGAGGGGGAGTGTGTGTGTGGGTGCTGCCGGAGTGTTGGAAGTGAATACAGGGGATAGGAGAGTGTGTGGGTGCTGCTGGGGTGTTGTGAGGTGGGGTATTGTGAGTGCAGTGGAGGAGAGTGTATGTATGAGTACTGCTGCAGTGTTTTTAGTAATTGGATTGGGGTGGAAAGTGTGAGCAGAGTACTGAGGGAGTGCTGGATGGGAATGCAGGGGGAGGAGAGTGTGTGTCTGGGTCCTGCTGAAGTGTTGGAAGTGGAGGGAAAAGTGTGTCTGGGTGATCCTAGAGTATTTGTAGCGAATATGGGAGTGGGTGTAACTGAGTGCGGCTGGTTGTAGGAAGTGAATGGGGTTAGGGGGAGTGTGTGTCCTGGATGCAGCTGGGATTGGGGTGTTGGTAGTGAATGTAAGCAGTGGGTGGGCACCAAGAGCTATATCACCTCCGGGCTCCTGGCATGAACTTACACCACTACACACACACACACACACACACACACACACACACACACACACACACACACACACACACACACACACACACACACACACCCATTTATGCAGTATATTCTAAAAACCACTATAGACTATATGGATTGATTTATATAGGTTGCTCACAAGCTAGTGAGGTAAAATTGCTTGCAGTATATATGGTATACCATGGCAGTTTTTTACTTGAGTTAATAACTGTTCTTTTACAGGAACGCAGGATTCTACACTTGATCCTTAGCTACAGACAGTACACCATACAATGCAAAATATTTTGCCCCATTTGCTTGCATTCATATTGTCAGCTATATACTGTACTTTGCTATATAATCATATTCATATTCTAAAAATAAAACTATTATAAACCTATACTGTACATTAATCATATTTTTACCATTTATGTTCAGCTAGGGACAACAGCCTTTTTTAGTATCATAGATATGTTGCTGAAAATTGTTTACAGCCATTTTGCCATTAGTGTTATGTCCAAATAAACAGAATAACAAAATCAAAATTCATAGTAAATATATTATTGGCTATGGTACTGTATATAGTAATCAGAAATAGAAATAAATAAAAAAAAACACATATTACATGAGGTATTTGTTATATAATAACATATTGAGTAGATTGTGTCTCACCTCAACTGGAGTAGTTGTTTCACTTTTTAAGATGATTAGATTTTGAACACTTTGTCCACTCTGTACTGTGAGATGTCTATCCGCAATCACTGCATGAGGCATTGTTCCTACTGGAATACCAGTATTATAAAACATAAATGTGTCACTTCCAGATCCTGCTGTTAAGCAGGCTTTGTAGCAGTAAGTCTTTGTAAGTGATCCATTCCCCCTAACTTCAATGAAATGAGGTTGAGGCTTTAATCCAGGTGGCAATCTTGTTTCAATGTTATTGTTTGCTTGTTTAAACATTTCTGTAGGGTTTGGGTTTTGAACTCCACAGCAACATGTACAGCATGGCTCAACATTGCCAGTACACTTGCAACATTTAATAATTAAAAGTATTATTACTGTTAAAAGAAATACAAAAGAAATGGAGCACAATGCAATTATCAAATAAATAGTCATTTCTGAATAGTTTGTGGTGTTTTTGATATGTCTGTGAGAGTCAGGAATAAGTTTTGAAACCCTGTCCACCACAGCAACACTTATTGTTGTTGAAGAGGAGAGTGGTGGATCCCCATTATCTCTTACAATAACAGTTAAGTTGTAGCTTGCAACACTGTCATCTGCAACTTTCCTTGTAGTCCTTATTTCCCCTGTATGTAAATCGACTGTAAATAGTTTAGGATCTGTAGCTTTGCCCAAGTTATAAAACAACCAGGCATTTTGTCCTGAGTCTGCATCCACTGCAATTACTTTTGTGACAAGGTAGCCAACACTTGCTGCTCGTGGAATCATCTCAATGGATCTCGAACCATTACTAGGACCTGGATATAAAATTGTTGGGGCATGATCATTTTGATCTTCAATAAAAATATTTACAGTAGCAGAACTGCTAAGTGGGGGGGTCCCGGCATCTTGTGCTTGAACAACAAAGCGGAATTCTCTCAGTTTTTCATAGTCAAAGGACTGGACAGCATATATAGTGCCGTTATCAGATTTCACTGAGATATAAGAGGAAACAGGGAGGCCTTCAACATCTCCTTGAAGGAGTAAATATGAAACAAATGCATTTTCATTGGAATCTTGATCCATCGCTTTTACAGAGAACAAGGATACACCTGGAGCATTATTTTCCAATACATACACAGAATACAATGATTCCTCAAACACTGGAGGATTGTCATTCACATCCGATATTTCCACATACAGTGTCTTCTGAGATGACATAGTTGGATTCCCAGAATCTATAGCTATCACTGTAACATTGTAGGAAGGGCACTTTTCTCGATCTAGTTTTCCATCTGTTACCAGCTTGTAGGTATTTTTAAATGACTTTAATTTAAATGGAATATTTTGTTGTATTGTAAGGCTAACCTGTTTGTTTATCCCTGAATCTTGGTCTGTTACACTCATTAAAGCCACCACAGTATCTTCCTGTGAGTTTTCAGCAACTGGAGAATAATTTGAAGTCACCACTATTACTGGCGCATTATCATTGGCATCAATTAACTCAACCAACACTTTGCAATTGCCTGTCATAGGTACTGGACCTTTATCAGTAGCTTGGACATGAATCTCATAGGATGATGATATTTCATAGTCCAACGCACCATTCACTCTCACCTCTCCAGTTTTTGGGTCAATGCTAAATAATTGTCTGACTTTCTGTGGTGTATAACTGCTAAATGAATATGCCACATCCCCATTTGACCCTTCATCTGGATCTGTTGCATTTAACTTGATCACCAAGGTGCCAGTTGGTGAATTTTCAAGCAGACTAACTTTGTATGTAGACTTTTCAAAGAAAGGGGTGTTGTCATTTGTGTCCATTACACGTATTGATATTTGGGCTGTGCCAGATTTTGCAGGACTCCCTCCATCTATGGCTGTGAGGAAAAGCTTGTGGAGGGATTTCTGTTCCCTGTCTAGTGTTTTTTTCAGCACAATCTCAATCAGTTTACTATTCCCATTAAATGTCTTGAGGTCCAGTACAAAGTAATCATTATCACTTAGCTTATAGGTCTGAATTGAATTGGTTCCTATGTCAGGGTCCTGTGCACTTTCAATGAGAAATCTTGCTCCAGGCACAGCTGACTCGCTGATTTCTATGTAATAATCATTACTAGGAAATTTAGGAGCATGATCATTTATATCTAATATCTCCACCTCGATGTTGTGCACCTCTACCGGATTTCCTACGACAACCTCAAGGTTTATCACACACGGACTGCTGGGTTCACAAAGAGTTTCCCTGTCTATCGTTCTATTTATAAATAAGACCCCGTTTTCTAGATTCACATCAAAATACTGCTTGCTATTGCCAGAGGTGATTCTGAACCCCCGTGTGGGGAGTCGCTTGAGGTCTAGACCCAGGTCACTCACCACATTCCCCACAAACGCCCCGTGATTCAACTCCTCCCTCACTGAGTATTTCAGCTGCCCTGCCACCAAGCTCAATGACAGCAGCAGAAGGATTACCTGAGCTTTCAGCCCTAGGCACCCGACGCTAATAGCCATCTTAGATACTAACTATCGCTGACCCGACCCCTCCCCAATACAGCCTGACTCTCACATCCTCTTATTCTATACGACAGCTACTGTTTAATGCTGCAGCAGGTTACCATGTGTGGCCAGCAGTCACTGCTGGATGAGAATCGGATGACTTTGCAGGCGGCTGTTTCCCCAGTAAATCCATGGCTTTGTCTCCGATGCCCCCCTGAGTGGGAGGATACCGAAATCGGGCCTGTTAAATGTTCCGATCTAGCAAGATTGCAGCACGGATTGTTCTTTGCTTCTGTAGCTGATCAAGTCGTCCTTGTCCCGGGGGAGGGGCGTTGAGAAAAGCCTGGCTTGGTTTCAACAGCTAGGACGTGAACAGCGCCAGCGATTCATTCAGCGTTAGAGCAGCAGTGGGCTTGGTTTCAGCACCTGGGAGGTGGACAGCGCCAGGGATTCATTCAGCGTACAGCAGCGGCGGGCTTGGCTTCAGCACCTGAGACGCGGACAGCGCCAGCCGTGCATTCAAGCAGCACGGACTCGGTATCAGCACTTGGGATGCGGACAGCGCTGGCGATTCAGTGGAGCGGCATCAGGCTTGTTTTCAGCACCTGGGAGGTGGACAGCTCCTGCCATGCAGTGTGCATTGAGCAGCAGCAGCAGCAGCAGCATCGGAGAGGTGACAGCAGCTCCATGAAGAACGCTGAGAAATGGTGTATGAGCTCCGGACGGAGCCAGCCCCTCAGTCCTGGCAGACGCGTTGCTTCTATTAACAAGCAGATCTTCAAAGCACCAATGCATAAAACAACATGTCAGCAGTACACTAGCAAGCCTAAGGCTCAGCAGCTCAGGTGCTTCCGACAGTCTCCTTCCGGTGCCACAATGAAACTATGCAGATGCTAGCCAACAGCCTATAGCCACACTCCTCATAGCATGTTAACTAATACTTGCATCAGATTTCAATGAAACAATTTATACAGGAGAAATAATAATATCACACACACACACACACACACACACACACACACACACACACACACACACACACACACACACACACACACACACACACACACACACACACACACACACACACACACACACACACACACACACACACACACACACACACACACACACACACACACACACACACACACACACACACGTATGTACTGTGTATGTATATATATATTCATTGTCAGTGGCGACTGCAGAGGTCAGATTCAGGATCTTTGATGTTAACCATTTTACAGATGAGGGTGGCAGTAAAAATCTTACACGTTTCTTATTGCATTCACATATTTCAGTAAGAATGGCGCAATAGCCCTCCCTGTTTATGCTTTTCAGGAAGCACAGTGGAACAATGACAAGTGTAGAGTATTAGCTGGCCGAGACGAATGTCCCTACAGTAATGTGTGCAAATGATGTTTATATCACTGAATTGAAAACATTAAAATTATATAATACTCTAATGATTGTTTGTATTATATTTTCCCCATGTTATTTTCTTGTTATTTATTCTCTTTTATGCTGATCTAAATTATCTTTTATAGGAATAACAGTTCTTAAAACAATACATTTAGAGTTCATTTGTGGCAAGGGTTTTGTGGGTAGAAGAAAAATATATGACAATAAAGCATAATCCATTCACTAGGAATCGTTAGAAATGAGGAAATAATATACAGTAAGTACATCAGTGATGGCAGTGATTCTAGTGAGTTGATACAGTATTGTATGCTTCATTCACAAAATGGCTGCATCACTATGCATATTAAAGTGACAGAAGCACTTTATCTATTTGTATACGCAGTTAGATAGTTTTCTTCTTAAACATAAAGACAATTTCATAATAAATATCAATTCAAGAAAATTAGCTGCAAGCAATTGATTTGAATATAAATCTCAGCTGGCTGAGGCAGATGGTTTAACACACATATCACAGAATTCTTCCACATGTTATAATAGCATTGATAGATAGATAGACAAACATACATACATACATACATACTGTATGCGATTCTAAGAAAACTGCATTATCTAGCAGGTTTATCATATAAGTCTGCTTAGAAATTTCAAATGGCTTTACCACACTCAAATGACTTTAATTCATTAACAGTACAATCCCTCCTCCAACATTTATTGAATGCATTGCCTTTTGCCTACTACAGTACCTTTGTACTTTGCTTTTCAGCCACGTCTTGTTATGAGAGTTGTCTACAGTATTTGTGTTTCCCTGGAATATGACTCAGCTTGGCTTTGCTCTCTGTATTCCAGAAAACAGATTTGTGTCTTATCTCAGGAATCTACAGTAAATATAAACAACTCTGTCCAATTGTACAAACACACAACTGATAAAAAAGGAATACTGTACATATGGTTTTTTCAGAGTGAACAAGTTGACAGTATTTGGAGAGGGCAATGCCGGCGTAAATATGATGACATGGTTTTAATGTTAGTTAAATCATTTTAACCATGTCAGCAATATTACTTTATACATTATCATAAAACATCCTGTTAAAGTGATACTGCTGACATAGTTAAAATACTGTACTTTAACTAACATTGCAATCACATCAGCATACTGATGATGGCATTGTCCTGTACAAATATTGTTTGTCGACATGTTCATTGTCGAAAAAATGACTACATACAAAAAAACCAGAAAGTCAATAGTAAGAAAAAGCAATATATTTAATGAAAGCTACAGATAGGAATATACAGATGCATAAATGAGTTCAAGTGAAGGTGTAAAACTCATTAAAGGGAAGTGCACCTACTTGTAAAGGTTTTAAATAGTACTCTATATACACTATCACTTGTTTTATGGGACATTGTAGCATTATCTATTGAAAAACTCTCAATATTAGTTATGATCTGATAAAATAGTACTATCAGGTAGCATAGTCATTTTTAGATTTTGTGTTTCTGGCACCATAATTTGGACAATAGTACATAACTTTTTGCAACAAGGTATTCATTATGTGGATATAATGAAGGCAGCATACAGTAGTTACAGGAATTATTGAATTAAATCTAGAAAAGTGAGCAGTTAGTGAATCCAGTGCCATAACTAGACACTTTAGCGTTGTGTGCAAGAAACAGCATAGGCGCCCCCCATAATCAAAATAGGGCCAGTGCACGCCATAGGCGCATGTAAAAAATATGCTGTAGGGGCGTGGCCACAAAATAATAGCAATTCATATTACGCTTCACAGTTGTCTCCATTATTCAAATTACGCTGCACAGTAGTGCCACTTACACAAATTACACCAGGTAGAGCCCGTAGCACATTACGCCAGGTAGAGCCCCATATTTTACATTAAGGCAGGCAGAGCTCCCTTTTACACATTATGGCAGGCAGAGCTCCCTTTTACACAATATACAGGTAGAGTCCTCCTTTTTACACATTACAGCAGCAGAGTCCCAATCTTACACATTATGGTAAGCAGAATACCGCTTATTACACATTATGACAGCAGAGTCCTCCTTCTACACATTATGGCAGCAGAGTCCTCCATTTACACATTATGGCAGCAGAGTCCACCTTTTTACACATTACGGCAGCAGAGTCCTCCTTTTCACACATTACGGCAGCAGAGTACCCAGTTTTACACATTACAGCAGCAGAGTCCTCATTTTTACACATTATGGCAGCAGAGTCCCCCTTTTTACACATTACGGCAGCAGAGTCCCCCTTTGTACACATTATAGCAGCAGAATCCCATTTACACATTATGGCAGATATAAGTATTTTTGGAATAATATCACTTCCAAGTGCCTCCAGGAAGAGGACCAGGCAATGGGCTGTAGTTATAGGATGCAGCAGCCAGTGGAGAGACTGTGACAGTCAGATGTTACAGAAGCTGCCAAGTGCCAAGACATACAGCACAAGTGCGCAACCCATGATTCACGGGTCTTTGAATGGGGCGGAGCTAAATTCTGGAGGGTCAGGGTTTAAATAGCAGCCCGCGGCTCCGGCTTCTTTGCAGGCCATGCAGCGGTGGGAGGCAATGAGAGAGAGCAGGCCGTGCATGTGGTGCTCCCAGATAGTGTGCCTGTAGTGCAGTTGTGCTGTGTGCAAGGCACTACTGGCACACACCTACTTACGGCCCTGAGTGAATTAAACTGTACATTTATGACCCCAAGGGCATAATGATATTTAACTGCTTCACACAGACACAAGCAGAATAATTGGTTATATTTATGTAAGAAGGAGCCTATTGGCTCATTAGTGATGAATTGGTTGCATGGTGCTGATGCTCAGATTACACACAATTCTCACTGGCTCAACTTACTAGTCCATCTAAGCAATTTTTATTCCTTCCCCCTCTCCACCCATAGACAGTCATAAAAAAAGCAGTGAGCAGCAGAGTATTTGAGCATTGCTCATTAAATCTTTTTTTGCTTCAGTTCAATGATCTGCAGCAACCAATTGCTGCTCACTGTATATGAAATGGAGAGACTTTATTCAACTATGGAAGAACACTTTGCTGTCCTGTGCACTGTATGTTTAAATTATATTTTAAATATACTGATGTGGTAATTGTGCTAGCTTAATTGCATTTAGCGCTCCATTTGCCCCTTTATATGGTTAATTTGAAAAATAATGGAACAGTTAATACCAATACCTTATTTAAAAAAAATATTCTAATAAAAATATTTTATTTATTATGGTTTTTTTCATGTTTAATAAATTATTAATTGTCTGGGATGTTTTGGAAATAATAATTGAAAATATTATCTGTGTTTATTACATTTCTGCTCCATTCTTTTTTCTGTTTTTCTACCTTTAAAACACTGCAGTTGTATAAAAAAAACAGTTGAAAAGCAGAAAGCAGTTGCTGACCACAGATACAGCAGCGTGAGGTTTTCCCATCCCCTTTTTATTACTGTAGTTCTACTGCCAATTGCCAAAATGTAATTTACACTCTCACTGGGGTAAATTTACTAAGATTCGTATTTTCCCGTTTCAGGTCAAAGTTCAATCACGAATGACATCGACAGTGTAAAATTGCAACTTTTTGAATTGATTACGTCTAATTTACTAAGCTGCCGTATTTAGCCTTTTCGGGTTTTCCGATGTCGATGTCATTCGTTTGTTTTTTTTCTGTTTTTTACGGCAGTGATTAGCAAAACACTGCCGACTTTTTTACAATGAATCTCGGCCGGATCTGTGTGATCCGTGCTGGGGTTCATTTATTTTATTTTTTTAAATTAAACACTGTAAAATCCCCAAAAAAAATTGCGTGGGGTCCCCTCTCCTAAGCATAACCAGCCTCGGGCTCTTTGAGCCGATCCTGGTTGCAAAAATATGGGTAAAAAATTGACAGGGGTTCCCCCATATTTAAGCAACCAGCATCGGGCTCTGCGCCTGGTCCTGGTTCCAAAAAAACGGGGGACAAAAAGAGTAGGGGTCCCCCGTATTTTTAAAACCAGCACCGGGCTCCACTAGCTGGACAGATAATGCCACAGCCGGGGGTCACTTTTATATAGTGCCCTGCGGCCGTGGCATCAAAAATCCAACTAGTCACTCCTGGCCGGGGTACCCTGGGGGAGTGGGGACCCCTTCAATCAAGGGGTCCCCCCCCCAGCCACCCAAGGGCCAGGGGTGAAGCCCGAGGCTGTCCCCCCCCATCCAATGGGCTGCGGATGGGGGGGCTGATAGCCTTTTGTGATAATGAAAAGATATTGTTTTTAGTAGCAGTACTACAAGGCCCAGCAAGCCTCCCCCGCATGCTGGTACTTGGAGAACCACAAGTACCAGCATGCGGCGGAAAAACGGGCCCGCTGGTACCTGTAGTACTACTACTAAAAAAATGCCCAAAAAAAGACAAGACACACACACCGTGAAAGTAAAGATTTATTACATACATGCACACAAACATACATACATACTTACCTTATGTTCACACGAGGGTCTGTCCTCTTCTCCAGTAGAATCCAAGGGGTACCTGTTGAATAAATTCTACTCACCAGATCCCGGGTCCCAGGGTCCTCGGGGCAACCATTTGTAATCCAGGTACTTGAATAAAATAACAAAACGGAAAGCCGAGCCACGAACTGAAAGGGGCCCCATGTTTTCACATGGGACTCCTTTCCCCGAATGCCTGAAACCCACTCTGACTGATGTCTAAGTGGGTTTCTTCAGCCAATCAGGGAGTGCTACATTGTAGCACCCTCCTGATCGGCTGTGTGCTCCTGTACTGTCTGACAGGCGGCACACGGCAGTGTTACAATGTAGCGCCTATGCGCTCCATTGTAACCAATGGTGGGAACTTTCTGCCCTGCGGTTGACCTAAAGTGACGTCACCGCTGAGCAGAAAGTTCCCACCATTGGTTACAATGGAGCGCATAGGCGCTACATTGTAACACTGCCGTGTGCCGCCTGTCAGACAGTACAGGAGCACACAGCCGATCAGGAGGGTGCTACAACGTAGCGCTCCCTGATTGGCTGAAGAAACCCACTTAGACAGAAGTCAGAGTGGGTTTCTGGCATTCGGGGAAAGGAGTCCCATGTGAAAACATGGGGCCCCTTTCAGTTCGTGGCTCGGCTTTCCGTTTTGTTATTTTATTCAAGTACCTGGATTACAAATGGTTGCCCCGAGGACCCTGGGACCCGGGATCTGGTGAGTAGAATTTATTCAACAGGTACCCCTTGGATTCTACTGGAGAAGAGGACAGACCCTCGTGTGAACATAAGGTAAGTATGTATGTATGTTTGTGTGCATGTATGTAATAAATCTTTACTTTCACGGTGTGTGTGTCTTGTCTTTTTTTGGGCATTTTTTTAGTAGTAGTACTACAGGTACCAGCGGGCCCGTTTTTCCGCCGCATGCTGGTACTTGTGGTTCTCCAAGTACCAGCATGCGGGGGAGGCTTGCTGGGCCTTGTAGTACTGCTACTAAAAACAATATCTTTTCATTATCACAAAAGGCTATCAGCCCCCCCATCCGCAGCCCATTGGATGGGGGGGGACCGCCTCGGGCTTCACCCCTGGCCCTTGGGTGGCTGGGGGGGACACCCTTGATTGAAGGGGCCCCCACTCCCCCAGGGTACCCCGGCCAGGGGTGACTAGTTGGATATTTGATGCCACGGCCGCAGGGCACTATATAAAAGTGACCCCCGGCTGTGGCATTATCTGTCCAGCTAGTGGAGCCCGGTGCTGGTTTTAAAAATACGGGGGACCCCTACTCTTTTTGTCCCCCGTATTTTTGGAACCAGGACCAGGCGCAGAGCCCGATGCTGGTTGCTTAAATATGGGGGAACCCCTGTCAATTTTTTCCCCATATTTCTGCAACCAGGATCGGCTCAAAGAGCCCGAGGCTGGTTATGCTTAGGAGGGGGGACCCCACGAAATTTTTTTTAATAAAATAACCACTTTCCCACCTCTTCCCACTGATATACATGCACGGATCTCATGGATCCCTGCATGCCTATACAATCACGGATTAAAAAAGCAGGTCTGTTTTTTTTTAGCACTTTTTTTACGAGTTGTAATTTTTCACGGCAATGTTTTTTTTTTTTTTGCTTTGCACTTCTTAGTAAATTACCGAGATTCATACTTAAACAGCCGCGTTTTGACCGATGGTGTATTCATTTGTATTTTTTTTGTTGGACTTCCATAAAATTACGAATGCCCTCATCACTGCCGTGATTATTGCTTAGTAAATTACCGAGATGACACTTTGATGAAAAAACGGCATCTCGGTCAAAATCGGGACCTTAGTAAATTTACCCCACTGAGAGGATAAATTACCTTGTCAGTGAGCGACCATTAAAACATAGTTATTACATATACAGCAAATGTATCAAATTAAGATACAGCATATTATTGGAGTTTTCACTGAAAATACTGTAGGCTACTGCTTATTTAGCAATATGTATCATATGGCCTTCCATAGAGAAAGCAGAAATTTCTCCAATGGTACTGTACCTAACAAAGGAGGTCATTCCGAGTTGTTCGCTCGCAAGCTGCTTTTAGCAGCTTTGCACACGCTAAGCCGCCGCCTACTGGGAGTGAATCTTAGTTTATGAAAAATTGCGAACTAAAGATTAGCTGAATTGCGAATAGACACTTCTTAGCAGTTTCTGAGTAGCTCCAGACTTACTCGGCATCTGCGATCAGTTCAGTCAGTTTCGTTCCTGGTTTGACGTCACAAACACACCCAGCGTTCGCCCAGACACTCCTCCGTTTCTCCAGCCACTCCCGCGTTTTTCCCAGTAACGGTAGCGTTTTTTTGCACACACCCATAAAACGTCCAGTTTCCGCCCAGAAACACCCACTTCCTGTCAATCACATTACGATCACCAGAACGAAGAAAAAACCTCGTAATGCCGTGAGTAAAATACCCAACTGCATAGCAAATTTACTTGGCGCAGTCGCACTGCGGACATTGCGCATGCGCATTAGCGACTAATCGCTCCATTGCAAGAAAAAAATAACGAGCGAACAATTCGGAATGACCCCCAAAATGCATTATATTGCAGCCACCAGATTCATCTATATCTGTGACCTTCTTTCACCACAAATTATAGAATGAAAAGCATACAGTAGCTTTTTATTGGGTTAGGTATGTTGATGGTCAGGATGCTAGTGGTCACATGGCCGACATCAGCATCAGCATCCCAACAATGATGATTCCAACACAGAACAGGGTAAGTATTCTACCCTCCCCCATTCCCTTACCCTTATCCTAACCCTCCAGGGGTGGAGGCTATGGCTAACCCTTCGGAGGGGTCAGCTACAGCTAACCCTCTTAAGGGGGCCTGTAATGTGGTATCAATTGAACTGGAGGCCACTGTAATGTGGCACAATATGACCTGGAGGGCACTGTAATGTGTCATAATCTGATCTGTTCATTGTAATGTGAAGTACACTATAATGTTACATAATAAGAACTGGGGCACTTTAATGTGGCACAATATGTAATGGGGGCACCATAGCATTGCATAATATGAACTGGCACTGTAATGTGGCATCATTTGGACTGGAGGGCACTCTAACATTCCACAGTATGAACTGGGGGCACTGTAATGTGGCAGAATATAAACTGGCGACACTGTACAGTATGTCATAATGTGAATTGGGAATACTGTGTGGCATCATTTGTACTGCCAGCCATACAATGTGACATCATGTAAACTAAAGAATTATGATGGTTCATAAAATAAAAGTAGAACACTACTATGGGTGCATAATATAAACTAGGACACAACTATGGTTCCGAAAATTAACTAGGGAACTATTATGGTGTATTAAATGTATACCTGCTGCGGAGAGGTGTCTTTCAGAAAGCATTGGGATAGGGTCCCTTCAATATGTTGCTGTGGGGCCCAAAAAGTTCTGGTTATGCCCCTGGTTGCCACCACCTACCTATGCCCTCCTGTAGAAACTTTTTATGATATACGTACAGCTTTATTGCTTCGTTGACATCTCATTGGTACTATGTTTATGTGATACAAAGGGACACAGATTGATTGAGGGGTTAGTTACCTAAACTGAATTAGTCATATTCTACATTGTGATTATATTTATTATTATTATTATTATTATTATTATTATTATTATTATTATTATTGTTGTTATTATTATTATTATTATTATTATTATTATTTATTTATTTATTCATCAAATGCCACAAGAGTTCTGTAGTGCTAAAGAAGTTGAAATTGGACAAGTTACATAAGTACAGACTAATACAGACAAGATAGAAATAGAAAGATACATAGTTAAAGTGATCAATTAGCATAATTATGTAAGACAAAGGGGAGAGATCCATGTTCACATGAATTTATAATCTGCGGTGCATATGGTTGGAGAAAATAAGGAGAAGAGGCAGGGGTGTCTTTAGAGAGGAGAAGGCTGGGTACAGACTCCTTCTGTGTCCCCTCCTCTCTAACTGGAAGCACTTTTGACGCTGGGCACTAGGGTCACTAGGGGACCCTAGCTATGTTGAAGAGTCTAGTGCACATGCGCAGGTCTCCGGGAAAATGGTGCGGTGGCCATTTTCCACGTGATTTTCTGCCTGGACATGCATGAAAAAATGAGAAAATGGCCACCACGTCTTTTTTTCAGTGATTTCTGCAGCACTGCTTCTGTGACATGGGACTCCGGAGGGTATGTATTGAAAAAAATATGGGTGCAGGGTGTGCGCTGTGGGCCCCCTGGACCCCGGGGGCCCATGTGCAATGGATACACTGCAGGCCATTAGCACTAGGCCTTGTGTGTCAGGCTGCTCTACTGCAGTGACTCTCCTCATTAAGGGGGCTTGTCCTTTTTGGCTGTCCTGATTGAATATTGTGTCTTTTATTACCCAGCCTGCCTAGGACCCAGCTGCTGGTTATACTCAGTCCTTATCCTGATTCTGTACAATCCTGATCTACTCAGTCTATCCTGACAAACCCTATTGAACCCTGAACAGTTTGTGTAATCCTGTCATACCCTGAGCCTGCTGTTTCTCTGCAAATGTCTGATCCTGGGTGTTCTTGTCTACACTGTCTCTGTCAAGAGTTTCTGTTTATGTACCTGATACTGTGCACAATCCAGTGTACTCCAGTCTGTAGTTGCTCAACTGGAGCTTCTGCTTGTATCCTGTGTTATTACCCGTGTCCTGTCAGTCTGGTCCCGCAGTATGTCATTCTGTGTCACTTGTAGCATCTATTCCACCATGTTATACATATAGCGTTGGTGTCGCTATTAGCGGTCACTTCAGTATTCCAGCCCTGCCTGTTTGTACGTCTGTAGCCGGCGCCAGACCACGGTCTAGTCCTGTATTTCTGTCTGCCTGTACCGGCACTGCTCTGAAGTCCATTTGTGAGCTCCTGTATTGCATGCTATCTGGTCCTGTATTTCTGTCTGCCTGTATTATATTTAGACGCTACCAGGGACTGCACCGCTATCATCTCAGCCATTGTGGTTCAGTACCCAGTGCTTGGTTTCCCATCTCCAGTACTGTGGCGTTAGTGAGTACCATCTGCTGCAGTGATTCCATGCCAGTTGCTCACGGTAGTGTGCTGAAGTTATTGTTTGTCCTGTGTGTCTTGTCCTTCCTTTTGTATCCCAGTCTGAATCCAGTTCCATACTTGCCTTGCCCAGCCTCCCACAGCAGCCTTATCTATCATAAAAACCTGGGGGCATCTGAGTACTGGGCGAACCTAATCCTCTCGGTAAAGGTGGCTGCTATAGGTGAAGTCTTTAGCTGCAGGAGGCTAAAGGACTGCTAGGCAAGAGCAACCATGCCACCTAGTACCACACTGGTGGTACCTCTAACAGAGGGAGACTGCTTAGTGAGGAGTAGGGGTAGTAAGTTAGAATGAAAACATGAGTTTTAAGGACACCTTTGAAGGCTGGGAGGCTGTAGGAAAATGTAATGAGGCAAAGAAGGACATTCTAGAGTTAAGGGTTGCTTCTGCAAAATCCTGAATTTGTGAATGTTAAGTAGTGATTAAGGAGTAGGTTAGGCAGCAATCATTAGCAGAGTGAAGATTGAGGGGGAAGTATGTAGAGAAATGAGGCTGGATATGTAGGAAAGATGTGTAAAATGTTGATACATTTCCCCCATAATCACAGTGCATTCATCTATGTCTTCAAGCTGGGTTAAATAATAGTGAAATCATAATTAGTTTCAATGCAAACCATAAACAAAATTTCAGCCTATAAACTAACAAATACTGTATATTATACTCGTAGAATAAAATAAGGCTGATCAAAGCTTGATTTACAGTACCTATTGTATTAATTTAAAGGCCATTCACATTAATAATTACAGGTTGAGTATCCCATATCCAGATATTCCGAAATACGGAATATTCCGAAATACGGACTTTTTTGAGTGAGAGTGAGATAGTGAAACCTTTGTTTTTTGATGGCTCAATGTACACAAACTTTGTTTAATACACAAAGTTATTAAAAATATTGTATTAAATGACCTTCAGGCTGTGTGTATAAGGTGTATATGAAACATAAATGAATTGTGTGAATGTAGACACACTTTGTTTAATGCACAAAGTTATAAAAAATATTGGCTAAAATTACCTTCAGGCTGTGTGTATAAGGTGTATATGTAACATAAATGCATTCTGTGCTTAGATTTAGGTCCCATCACCATGATATCCCATTATGGTATGCAATTATTCCAAAATAAGGAAAAATCCCATATCCAAAATACCTCTGGTCCCAAGCATTTTGGATAAGGGAGACTCAACCTGTATTTACTGTAAGCAATGTTACTATTTCATCTCTGGTAACAGAGTACCGCCTATAAATGTTGCTAATCTATTGTTGAATTCAATTCAAGAAAAAAAAGGAAAATTAAACACCAGCAATGGCACCCCTACTAGTACCCTTTCCCGGCCGGCTGAATGTCCGATTCACACAAAAGTGCAAAGTTCTCACTACCCTATAGGGTAGCAAACACTTTTGTGCGAGATCCCGCTGATGTAAAGTGTGTCTGGTGCCGCGCTGACTCGGCTGGGTGTAGGCATTAACCAGAAATTGAATTCCCCCTTATTATGATGCAGCTTTCATACACCAAAATGCTTTTTTGGTTTTGCCATTCCTACTTCAAAATAACACAAAGCAGTTGCAAATTTTTCATTTTTTTAGAGAAACATATTTCAAATAAATAACTGTAATCAGCACAGTAGGAAGGATCTTATTTTTAAATGCAAATATGTTTTTTTTGTTTAGATTCTAAAATGATTTGCTCAATCAACAGTATACAGTAGTACTTTTTGCCTGATTATACTTGTCACAATAATATGGTATTAACATTGAAGGCTTGTCTCTAACTGCATTGCCCTAGATTTCTTCTACTTTTTCATTTTTGTGCAGATTAATGCAGATTAATTTGAGATGGACATTGGTATAAAATATAATATGCAAAAATATTTTCTTTCCTGTTGAACGCTTGAGCCTTTGATCCTTCCTTCCCTTAACTTTGTACATGTGTCATTATTTTACATATAGTTTATATTCTGTGGGCATTTTATCTCAGGGCACATTAATGAAACTCAGTACCAGGGTGGGTCAGAAGAATTTGACAATATATATTTATATATATATATATATATAGATAAAAATCAGAGGGGGCACTCTCCAGACTTTTTTACTATAAACAACTGTTCATTTATTTGTGATATACTTTACATGATCAGCATAATGGCAAGAATTTCCTCAAGCGCTTTCGGCCCAACAAGGGCCTTCCTCAGGAGGCACTGCACATCAATCACAGCTTCCAGCAAACAAGAGCAGAAATTCAGACATCCAGCAATAACGCTGATCCTGCCTGACTGGCTCTAAATACCCTCACCACTTAAAAAAGGCGCCAAAAGTATTGTGATGTCATCAAACAGGGACAAATATTCTCCTTAATAGATTACCACATATTCAAAGAATATAAAACACCACACTAGTCCCTATCCGAGAACACAAATAGCTAAAGTCATAATCGGCAAGTAAGGGACGATGGGGCCGCAGCAACCCATCTCTGACACCCGCCGCGTCCCGGAGCGGAGCACTTCCGGTCCATGGAACGCAAACGTCACCCGGCCGGAAGTGCCCAGACGGCACTTGGAACGCAAACAGGAAGTCAGGCACTAGTCCCCCCTGATAGAGGTTGTAACTTAAACAAAACACCATAAGACATCATAGTTAAGCGGACTGTCATTAAAATACATCAGCCTTATACCTCACACCCATATAGGGCAAGTGTGCAAAAATATCGAAATGCAAGTGGCAATGTGCATATAAAATGCAAAAACGAGGATAGTAGAGCCAGACAGGACAGTTATAACATTCCCCAACAAACTCCCATCCCTCCATAATTAGCTAGATCCTCAGAGTGCAATGGCCGAACGACACCGAGCGCTGTATACCAATAACCCAAATTCTAAAGCAATCTACCACTATTCACTTAAGCCGGTTCAGCGTACCTCCATTACACTCTGAGGATCAAAGCAATAAAACACACAAACTATAACTCAAATAATATACAAATAACAGACAAACAACACTAAAGGGTGCATCGGGCAAGAAAAGCTTCCTAGATTTCACAGAAGAAAATCAGCGTAAAAAAACGTTTAACGGGTTTGACTCATTCAGACCATTGGGTGTCACTGAGCCCAATCTATGTATCCATCTTGCTTCTAACTTTTTTTAGGAGAAGTGAACGATCACCCCCTCTATTGGGGACAGGGACCCAATCAATAATCCTACACTTCAAGGATGCCACTTGGTGTCCTTCATTTAGGAAATGCTGAGCCACCGGTTTGTCAGTGCGACCTGTTTCCAGTGCTTGATGAATTGAACTGCGATGGTTTGCCATCCGCTCTCTGAACGAACAGGTGGTCATCCCCACATATGGAAGCCCACAGGGGCATAGTAGCATATAAATAACATGGTCCATCCGACAATGTAATCGGTATCGAATAGTGATTGGTTTTCCACTGAGTGGATGTGGAAACTTCTCACCGACCAACATCGAGCGACATGTCACACAACCCAAGCATTTGACGTAGCCTTTTCTGGTCTTGTTTAGCCAGTTGTTTTCAGTCCCACCTGTTTGTCTAGCTGGGTGCATCAGCAATTGTTTCAAGTTGCGCCCACGTCTATAGGCCAACATGGGTGGATGTTCAAGTGTCTTTTTGAATTTTGGGTCTGAATTCAATATAGGCCAATGCCTCCTTATTGACGCTCTGACAGCAGGCGATTTTGCATCAAATTGTGTGACATATATCATCCGCGGTTCTTTGGTCAGTTTCACCTCAACCATTCTTGATCGTGCTTTATCCAGGCATTTATTGATAGTGCACATACTGTACCCCCTCTGAGTAAAGCGAGCTTTCATCTCCACAATCTGCTTCTCAGCAGTAGTTGAATCTGTGTTATTCCTCAAGACTTGCATAAATTGCGAGATCGGCAGACTAGATCTCAAAGATGGTGGATGGTTGCTCGTGGCATGCAAGATCGTGTTGCGATCCGTTTCTTTTCTAAATAGGGTAGTCCCCAGATTAGTGCCATCACGAAAAAATAGTCAAGTCCAAAAAATTTATAGACTTTGTGTCAGAGTGTCCCGTAAACCGTACAGTAGAATCTAAGTTATTCAAGTACTCTAACATATCATTAAATTCTAGTTCGGTACCATCCCACAGCATAAAAACATCATCTATGAAACGTTTGTAATATACAATCTTGTTGCCATACTTTGGCATGATATTCATCGTTTCGTACTCATGCATAAATATACCTGCATATATAGGGGCCACATTGGAGCCCATAGCCGACCCCGAGCACTGCATATAGTACTCTCCTTGGTACATGAAGTGGTTATTAGTCAAGATAATCTCTAAGAATTCCAAGATGCAGTCAATGGGGATAGTGGTTATGCCAGTTGAAGTAAACAGATTCTTCACAGCCTCCAAACCTAATCTATGTGGAATGATAGTGTATAACGACGATACATCAAGTGTTGCAAGCAACACATCCTCCTTTATCTCCCCAAGGTCCATAACCTTAGTCAAAAAGTCACCAGTGTCTCTAAGGTAGCTCGGTATATATGGTATTAATTCTTGTAAAAAACCATCCACAAACATGGCTAAAGGTTGTAAAAGGGACCCCCTGGCAGAGATAATAGGTCTGCCAGGAGGGTTGACCATGGATTTATGGACCTTGGGGAGTGTATAGAGCATAGGACAAATCGGAAAATCAACTTTCAAATAGGACGACATCTGCTCAGTCAACCACCCCAGGTTTACTGATCTGTCAATCAACGTGTCAACCCTTCTTTTAACAAGAGGCATAGGGTTATGCCCACATTTGGAATACGTCTCGGGATCCGCAAGTTGGCGCCTGACCTCAGTATCATAGTCAACGAAATTCTGAATAACCACGGCACCACCTTTATCAGCGGGCCGGATAACAATTTTATCGTTATTTCTCAATGATGTCAAAGCTGTACGTTGGTCAGGTGTCAAATTCGCGAATCCCTTAGATGCGTTGTTTCTAAAGTCATTTTCCGTCATCCTTAAAAAAGTCCGAATGCTGGGACTAGATGAGGGGGGATCAAACAATCTAGGTTTCTTCAGTATTTTAGGATCAATTGTATCTCCACCATCCTTCATGTTCTTATCACCAAAGAACTCACGTAGTCTCAGTTTTCGCCCAAACTTATAATGATCAACCGCTAGGTTAAAATCATCATGTCTGGAAGTTGGTACAAAGGATAGACCTAAAGACAAAAGTGAGGTCTCCCCTTTGGACAAAACATGGTCCAATAGATTAAATATACTGTCTAATCCTTCTTCCTCCTTGCTCTTCTTTTTGAAGCTGCCCCTCCTTGGGTGGGGTCTTCTAGATCTTCTGGGTCTCTTGTAGGGGGTACTCGCGTGCCCCTCCCTAAAAAACCGCTCGGTGGTCGAGCTCCCCTAGCTTCAGAGTCTGAGGCTGAATGCGAGGTTGAAGAGTCACTACTTTGTTGAGATCTATTGTAATAAGGCCTATTTTGGCTAAAACGTCTGGTTATGCCTGATCCACCTGTTAACCACCTATAAACTTGATGGGTGGTATAATCCTGATTGATAGTCTGCAATTTTTTCCTCTTGAAAGTCACCAGTTGATCTCTGAAGGCATCCAACTGGGATTGCAGTTTGTCACACCAGGAATCAGATTTATCTGACTTAAGGGTCTGTTGATAATTCTTTTCAAATATCTCAATTTCTTCCCTGATTTTAACCAATTCTATCCCCACCTCCTCAATAACCAGTAGGATAAGCTCGAGCGAGCATTTATTTAAAACGCCACACCATTTACTGCAAAATTCTGCATTAGTTCTACCGATGGTGGGAGTATTGCTCACCCGAAATCTACGTGGTATGCGTTTTTACCGATGGTATTCGGAGAGGAATTGGCCATGAAGTGTGAGTTCAACCTCCCTGCGCTTCAAGCGTAATACCTTATGAAATAAATCAATTGGTTTTTCTGCTGGTAAACTGGTAAACTCAAAATAATGAAAATACACTTTTTCGGCATCATCATCTGTTAGTGATACTAACTGATTTTCCGCCGCAAATAGTAAACCCTCATCAAAACCTGCAGATCCAGACTGAGACATTCCTTCAGATACTATATGCACTCCACATATACTAACTACTCAATCAAGACATGAGCCGAGTGTTAATGTCACCCCAGACAAAGAACAAGCTATGGGACGGTACCAAAACTACTTGCCCGATGCACCAAAAACAAACAAAAGTAAAAACATTCTTAATTTAAATGTATATTAAAAGGTATTCAAGGGGGAATACCAACTGCATGGGACTAGAGATTACTGGCCACAGATGTCCAGAAAAATTCTGATCAGACTAACGTCCCAGATACAATAAACGATGGGTGGCTAACCAGGAGATGATTCATATTCAAAAACCACGTCCTTAAGTAAATCCAACAAACAGTGGCACTCACATCTTCATGATAAGCAAACGCTGGGGTGTCCACTCGAATACCACGGTATCCAAATTTGTAGATAAAAATCAGAGGGGGCACTCTCCAGACTTTTTTACTATAAACAACTGTTCATTTATTTGTGATATACTTTACATGATCAGCATAATGGCAAGAATTTCCTCAAGCGTTTTCTGCCCAACAAGGGCCTTCCTCAGGAGGCACTGCACATCAATCACAGCTTCCAGCAAACAAGAGCAGAAATTCAGACATCCAGCAATAACGCTGATCCTGCCTGACTGGCTCTAAATACCCTCACCACTTAAAAAAGGCGCCAAAAGTATTGTGATGTCATCAAACAGGGACAAATATTCTCCTTAATAGATTACCACATATTCAAAGAATATAAAACACCACACTAGTCCCTATCCGAGAACACAAATAGCTAAAGTCATAATCGGCAAGTAAGGGACAATGGGGCCGCAGCAACCCATCTCTGGCACCCACCGCGTCCCGGAGCGGAGCACTTCCGGTCCGGAAGGCTGCGTCAAATGCTTGGGTTGTGTGACATGTCGCTCGATGTTGGTCGGTGAGAAGTTTCCACATCCACTCAGTGGAAAACCAATCACTATTCGATACCGATTACATTGTCGGATGGACCATGTTATTTATATGCTACTATGTCCCTGTGGGCTTCCGTATGTGGGGATGACCACCTGTTCGTTCAGAGAGCGGATGGCAAACCATCGCAGTTCAATTCATCAAGCACTGCAAACAGGTCGCACTGACAAACCGGTGGCTCAGCATTTCCTAAATGAAGGACACCAAGTGGCATCCTTGAAGTGTAGGATTATTGATTGGGTCCCTGTCCACAATAGAGGGGGTGATCGTTCACTTCTCCTAAAAAAGTTAGAAGCAAGATGGATACATAGATTGGGCTCAGTGACACCCAATGGTCTGAATGAGTCAAACCCGTTAAACGTTTTTTTACGCTGATTTTCTTCTGTGAAATCTAGGAAGCTTTTCTTGCCCGATGCACCCTTTAGTGTTGTTTGTCTGTTATTTGTATATTATTTGAGTTATAGTTTGCGTGTTTTATTGCTTTGATCCTCAGAGTGTAATGGAGGTACGCTGAACCGGCTTAAGTGAATAGTGGTAGATTGCTTTAGAATTTGGGTTATTGGTATACAGCGCTCGGTGTCGTTCGGCCATTGCACTCTGAGGATCTAGCTAATTATGGAGGGATGGGAGTTTGTTGGGGAATGTTATAACTGTCCTGTCTGGCTCTACTATCCTCGTTTTTGCATTTTATATGCACATTGCCACTTGCATTTCGATATTTTTGCACACTTGCCCTATATGAGTGTGAGGTATAAGGCTGATGTATTTTAATGACAGTCCGCTTAACTAGGATGTCTTATGGTGTTTTGTTTAAGTTACAACCTCTATCAGGGGGGACTAGCGCCTGACTTCCTGTTTGCGTTCCAAGTGCCGTCTGGGCACTTCCGGCCGGGTGACGTTTGCGTTCCACGGACCGGAAGTGCTCCGCTCCGGGACGCGGCGGGTGTCAGAGATGGGTTGCTGCGGCCCCATCGTCCCTTACTTGCCGATTATGACTTTAGCTATTTGTGTTCTCGGATAGGGACTAGTGTGGTGTTTTATATTCTTTGAATATGTGGTAATCTATTAAGGAGAATATTTGTGCCTGTTTGATGACATCACAATACTTTTGACGCCTTTTTTAAGTGGTGAGGGTATTTAGAGCCAGTCAGGCAGGATCAGCGTTATTGCTGGATGTCTGAATTTTTGCTCTTGTTTGCTGGAAGCTGTGATTGATGTGCAGTGCCTCCTGAGGAAGGCCCTTGTTGGGCCGAAAGCGCTTGAGGAAATTCTTGCCATTATGCTGATCATGTAAAGTATATCACAAATAAATGAACAGTTGTTTATAGTAAAAAAGTCTGGAGAGTGCCCCCTCTGATTTTTATCTACATATTTGGATACCGTGGTATTCGAGTGGACACCCCAGCGTTTGCTTATCATGAAGATGTGAGTGCCACCGTTTGTTGGATTTATATATATATATATATATATATATAGCCTGGCTGATCACACTCGCGACTATTCATGGGTGAAACTTGTTTAATGTGATGCGAGCGCTTGTTTATGTGCATGTGCAAAATAATTGCAACTGAGGACAATAGACTTTACAGTGCCTAACTGCGGGTGCGACTACCTGCACTTGGATGCGGCAAGTCCCTCCCATGCTGCATGAGCATTTGCATATGCATTGCGGACTGGATGACAGTGGCCACATCTGTATATAGATACAGTATATATATATATATATATATATATATACATACACACACAGGTTGAGTATCCCTTATCCAAAACGCTTGAGACCAGAAGTATTTTCGATATCGGATTTTTCTGTATTCTGGAATAATTGCATACCATAATGAGATATCATGGTGATGGAACTCAAGTCTAAGCACAGAATGCATTTATGTTTCATATACACCCAGCCTGAAGGTCATTTGAGCCAATATTTTGAATAACTTTGTGCATTAAACAAAGTATGTGTACATTTACACAATTCATTTATGTTTCATATACACCTTATACACACAGCCTGAAGGTCATTTAATACAATACTTTTAATAACTTTTGTATTAAACAAAGTTTGTGTACATTGAGCCATCAGAAAACAAAGGTTTCACTATCTCACTAAAAAAATCCGTATTTCAGGATATTCCGTATTTCAGAATATTTGGTTATGGGATACTCAACCTGTATATATATATATATATACAGATATAGATATAGATATATATATATAGATATATATTTATATACAATATATATCTACTGTATATATCTACTGTATGTATATATATATATATATATATATATATATATGTTAGGTATGTTGGCACTCTCTAAATCATCAGTACATCTGCCTGAGGTGCCTCTTCAATGTATTCCTTAATAGAATCCATAAGTTTAATTTTCCAAGAAAAAGGCACTCACCAGGGACTTTGCAGCATAATTAGCAACAATTTATTACTCACAAAGTGGAAACCATAGCAGTGGTCCACGTTTCGGTCACTAAACGTGACCTTCTTCAAGACGCAATTCACAGAGAGAAGCAAGTGTACCTACCCAAACACCCAGTACCTCTTTAAATACCCCATGAAATCAATTATCCCATGGTCCCACCCATTTCTGCCTATTATGGCCGGAAGTGTGCTAAACTATGTAAAAACAGCTTTAAAATACCAGTAAAGACATACTATAGGTATGAACACCAAGGAACATACCTCATTGTCCCTGTAAACATCGCCAGCAGTGGGGCAGCCAAAAAGCTATAAAGCAAGCGCTGCAAAGCTCCCATGCCGACCGGACTTCTGGTCTGCATTCCATCGCAGCCAGAAGTCCAGCCGCTTGCATTCCAGCATCACTAGGTAACAAATACTAGCACTTTAAGTCTCCCTATTCATTAGAGGAAATCATTTCATTGTATTACTATTGTTCTCAATCTCACCTTAATACACTGTAAACATGGCTATCAGCCTTTGGCGCAACTGGTGGATTTTTATCTATAACTATGTGTTAAGAGTATTGACAGCTATGTTAGAGATACTGGAGACTTTCTTAATGGTATAAGAATATTAAGAGATTGCCTGATGATTACTGTCTAGCGACCATGGATGTAAGTTTGCTCTATACCGTGATCCCACATCAAGGTGTATCAGTAATCAGTAAGGGAGTACCTGATTGAGGTCCCATACGCTGGCCCACCTATTGAATTTGTTGTAGCTTTACCTGAGAAGGTGTTGTTGCTAAACCACTTTATGAACCAAGATGAATACTTTATGCAGGTGTCAGGGACAGCCATGGGCTCTAACCTGGCAACTGCATATGTGAACATCTACATAGATCACTACAAAAATGTCACATCACGGCACACTTTGGGCAGGATATTGCCTACTACCGTTTCATTAACCTGCACAATGGACCATGTGGTTTATTTCCTACAATGCCCTTGTGGCCTGACTTATGTGGGTGAAACCACAAGGACTTTTTGTGAACGAATGATGCAACACCGGTCAGATATTTGGCTAGCCTATGCTAAACAGTGCACGGATAAACCATCTAATGTTAGCCATGTTTACAGTGTATTAAGGGTAGATTGAGAACAATAGTAATACAATTAAATTATTTCCTGTAATGAATAGGGAGCCTTACAGCGCTGGTATTTGTTACCCAGCGATGCTGAAACGCAAGCGGCTGGACTTCCAACTGCGATGGAATGCAGACCGGAAGTTCAGGAGCCGCAATGGGGATGGAACACATGTGGCTGGACTTTCGGTCATGGTGGAATGCAGACCGGAAGTACGGTTGGCATGGCAGCTGGGCAGTGCTTTTTTTATAGCTTTTTGGCTGCCCCACTGCTTGAGATATTTACTGGGAACAATGAGGTATGTACCTTGGTTTTCATACCTATGTCTTTATTGGTATTTTAAAGCTGTTTTTGACATGCTTAGCACACTTCCGTCCATAATAAGCGGAAATGGGTGGGACAAAGGGATAATTGATTGCTAGGGGTATTTAAGGAGGAACTGGGTGTTTGGGAAGGTACATGTGAATTGCATCTTGAAGAAGGTCATGTTTACTGACTGAAAGGTTGTCCGCTGCTATGGTTTCCACTTTGTGAGTGATATATCATTGGTGATTATGCTGCAAAGTCCCTGGTGAGTGCCTTTTTCTTGGAAAATATATATAACAAATATAGAAAACCACAGCACTCGCCACCCCAGAAGCGGGGTGCAGTGTCTGCACTCACCACTCATAGGGTGGAGTGCATGCAGCCCATGGCCACCTACCCAAATACATACAAATATATATATATAGTAGCTGAATACCTATGCTTTGCTACAGAATTTAAATAATAATATAATAATGCCAATCTGTGTTTCTCCAGATTGATGCTATCAAAATGCTGCTGCTGAGGAGAATAATCCTCCTCCTTCTCTGACCCGTCCCGCCTCTGATGCTGCCCTGCTCAGTGCTGTAAATGCTGGGACGACAGACCAAGCTCCGGCCGCTGCATGTTAAATATGTTAGGTTTTCAGGCTGACTCTATGTCAAAGGGCCGTAGGTCTTCTCGCTTAGCTTTGAAACTAAAGTATGCCTCTGCCCCCACCCGTGTGTGCTTCTGCCCCTACCCGTGTGTGCATCTGCCCTTACCGATAGGTGTCTCTGCTCCTACCTGTATGCCTATGCCCCTACCCATGTGTGCCTGTATGCCTATGCCCCTACCCATGTGTGCCTCTGCCCCTACCCATGTGTGCATCTGCCCTTACCCGTAGGTGCCTCTGCTCCTACCCATGTGTGCCTATGTCCCTACCCGTGTGTGCCTCTATCCTTACCTGTGGGTGCCTCTGCCCCTACCCATGTGTGCCACTGCCCCTACCAGTGGGTGCCTCTGTCCTTACCCATGTGTGCCTCTATCCATATATGTGGGTGCCTCTGCCCCTACATGTGTGTGCCTCTGCCCCTACCCGTGTGTGTCTGTGCCCCTACCTGTGGGTGCCGCTGCCCCTGTGTGTGCCTCTGCCCTTACACATGGATGCCTCTGCCCCTACCCGTTTGTGCCTCTGCCCCTTCCCGTGGGTGCCTCAGCCCTTACACATGGGTACCTCTGTGTAAATTGCTCCTGGCATTCCAGAGTTATGCTGAAAACTATGGATTTTTACATGTCATCCCCTTCCCACCCCCACCCCTAGGGGTGCTAGGGGTGGCTTACACCCACTGTATTTTTGTCCAGATTGTAAGTCATATGTGTACCAAGTTTGGTGTAAATTGATCCAGGCATCCCAGAGTTCTGCCCAAAAATTATGGATTTTTACATGTCACCCCCTTCCAACCCCTACCCCTAGGGGTGCTAGGGGTGTCTTAGCCCCACAGTATTTTTTTTTTTTTTTTTCAGATTGTAAATCATATGTGTACCAAGTTTGGTGTAAATTGCTCCCAGCATTCCAGAGTTATGCTGGAAGTCCAAATAGGCAGCACACTTGCTTGTGCCTTCCTAGGTATCTCTTAGCAGGGGATCCAACAAACAGCAAATGGAAGGTGGCACTCAGAAATCAAATACACGAAACTGAATTATCAAAGTTTAGAGTCTTTAATGTCTCATCTTCAGGATATACTGTATATATATATATATATATATATATATATATACACGACAAGCAGGTGCGGCACTCGGAAAAAATTACAAACTCAGGAGTTTTCTATATCAACGTTTCGGTGTATTACCGTCTTCAGGTTATCCTGAGTTTGTCATTTTTTCCAAGTGCCGCACCTGCTTGTCGTGTATGTATTGCTGGTGATCCAGCATGTGAGGGCACCGGGACAAGCTATGGTATGGATTTAGTGAGTGCCAGTTACAGTGCATGATATATATATATATATATATATATATATATATAGTCATTTGTGAAGGAGGGCACTCACCAATTTTTTGTTAAAAGGTAGAAGATAGTTTTATGACCACAGCATCAAGTCGATGTTTCAATCATATCCAAATGATCTTTGTCAAGACGCCAAACGGAATTGCAGACAGCAGGACAAGTAGATAAGACAGTAGCAAAACACTGGCTACAACATAAACATTCCATATCAAGCCTCAAATGCATGTTGATTGATCATATCCCTCGATTCGTGGTGGGGATAGAGAATTGAAGCTTAAGCAACATGAATCAAGGTGGATCTTTGAATTAAGGACTATTACCCCTCAAGGACTCAATGAAGCCAATCTTTATGGCATTTTTCTATAGTAGTATAAAAGGAATTTTTTCTATTATCACTTTTTGACTCTTTGCACCCACAGCAGAGCCTTTTTCATTTTTCTTTTTCTTTTTGTTGTTGTTTCATTATGTTTAGGTTATTTTTCGTGTCTTAGTGTGATTGGATCGTCCTGTGTTCGTGTGGCTGGACTGTTGTCATTGACACCAGTGGTTTAGGTGGCGCCATTTCTCACCAAGTCATGTTTTAATATGTAGGTCAACATATTACCACATTTGCACATTGCATTTGCGCCACTGAGGTGTGAGACATCAGGCACTCCCTTTATACTCTGTGTTTAAGTATTTATATTAGCCTCATTTGTTATGTTGCTATCATTGCAATGAGGTCTTGATCACTATTTCATTTGTTTTTACAGTGTAGTGAGTGTGCTGGCGTCTGCTGTAACCATGACAATGTATTAATTTGTTCAAACCTGGGGCGGGATTTCTGCGAGTGAATCGGCTGATATTGGAGCTGATAGCTGTCTTTCAAATACTCCTTTTGACAACACATAGAATGTACGGTCGCCATAGTAACGCAACATTATTTCCGCCCCGTGATTTACTATTTCCGCCTCCAGTGTGTGTTCCAGGGCTACTGGTATGCACAAGCACTTCGCTAGTTACCTTATTTTTTACTATTTCTATGATGTTGTAAGTGGCGGTTTTTGGTTTGATGGGATGACCAGCAGATGCTAGCACCCACCCTGTTTATAGTTGTTATTTAAATACGTTTTTCTGAGTATAATCTCCTATAATCCAACACAGTGAGTGTTTGTGGGTGTGTCTGATGTCTCTTAATTAGTAGTGGTATAAATAGTTCTGTGTGTGAGCTGGCTGGACATGCTGCTCTTGGTGTCCTGCTGTCTGCAATTCCGTTTGGTGTCTTGACAAAGATAATTTGGATATGATCAAAATGTTGACTTGATGTTGTGGTAATAAAACTATCTTCTACCTTTTAACAAAAAATTGGTGAGTGCCCTCCTTCACAAATGACTGTTTATTGGAACCAACCATTCCTTGGAGTGGAGCACCATCACATGTGGACTTTAAATGTACAGCACAGTGCAGATATTCTCTCACTATATATATATATATTTATATATATATAGTGTGTGAGTTTTCTTAGAAGTGGAGATGTTGCCCATAGCATACAGGTATCACCAACAAGCATTTTATATATATATATATATATATATATATCCTAACAGCTGACAGATTACATATGTTTTACCGGCAGACGGGATGCCAGATGTCAATATCCCAACAGCGGTATCCCGCCCGCCAGAATGCCGTCAGTGGGGTGAGTGCTAAGAGTCCCCTTGCGGGCTCGCTACTCTCACCATGCTGCGGGTTCGGTGGCTCGCTGCACTCGCCACAGGTTCTATTCACTCTCTATGGGTGTCATGGACACCCATGAGTGGGAATAGCCCTGTTACTGTATATATACAGAGTCAAGTCACATTATTATAACCTCCTACATTTGACGCCGGCAGCGCGTAGCCCATAAAGTACGTCACGTGTCATGTGCTGGCTTGGGGGGTATATAAGGTGTGCGATAGGCTGCCTGCACACATACTGTATCACTCGTTGCTGTCATGGAAGAAGCGATTTATCACAGTTGCAAAAAGGGATAATTAGCGGCTTTTGGGCCAAGGGTGGCAATTTTTCTGAAACGGCGCAGTTTGTGAACTGTTCGCGTGCTGCTGCAGTGAAGGTGTATCGTGACTGAACAAATGGCACCATTGTGAATAACCAATGTGGAAACTGTGGAGCACCACGTGCCATTCTTGTAAAAGGTGAGTCTAACAAAACAGTTCTGCCCATATAGCTGCAGTCCATGCGGCACACGGCGGTTACTTTGGCTATTAGCTGGTGGTCATAGTAATGTGACTCCATCGTATATATGAAATATATATGAAAACATATATATTTCATATATATATATATATATATATATAAAATCAATTTGTTTCATTGATTGCAGATTTGAAAGACATATATGTATATGTATCCAGGATTATGATTTTTTTTCAATTGCAATTTATAACTATTGGTGTGTCACATATAAAAATGTACAAAAAAGACAAAATGTGCATTAACAGTAGCGCTCTCCAACCACCATGTATAGAAGCCCCCAACAGAAGTGAAACAAAATTGATAGAATTGATTCACCCTGAGGGAATGGAGGGATTCTTCGCCCTCCCTTTGCTTAGATCTATATAAGCAGCAGCACACACTTCTCTCTTTGAATCACAAACCAAGGGAAAATTCTCCAGAGCCCAAGAGAAAAATCCACAAAGGATTTGGATGTAGTTTTACTTCTTGCTGAACATCCTGAAATGCTTTAAGAAGAGAGAGACATAGTGTAGCAGTCCTTAAACATGAATAAAGATTTATTCCACAGACCGCACTTACAGAACAATAATGTAAAAAGAGCAATTAAAATCAAATCCAATGGACATATCACCAAGATGGCATCTCTCCTCCTCGGGAAATTCCTGCAACACCAGCTGGACACGGTGAGTGGAAATGCTGGGTTCCGGATCCACAGCTACCACAAGTCAAAGGAAGATCCTTCAGAGCGAAATGGAGAACAGGTCCACGGAAATGAAAAGACAAGCGAAGCTCAACGCGTATCGGACATTCAGTCCTTCATCAGGAACCCAGCATTTCCACTCACGGTGTCCAGCTGGTGTTGCAGGAATTTCCCGAGGAGGAGAGATGCCATCTTGGTGATATGTCCATTGGATTTGATTTTAATTGCTCTTTTTACATTATTGTTCTGTAAGTGCGGTCTGTGGAATAAATCTTTATTCATGTTTAAGGACTGCTACACTATGTCTCTCTCTTCTTAAAGCATTTCAGGATGTTCAGCAAGAAGTAAAACTACATCCAAATCCTTTGTGGATTTTTCTCTTGGGCTCTGGAGAATTTTCCCTTGGTTTGTGATTCAAAGAGAGAAGTGTGTGCTGCTGCTTATATAGATCTAAGCAAAGGGAGGGCGAAGAATCCCTCCATTCCCTCAGGGTGAATCAATTCTATCAATTTTGTTTCACTTCTGTTGGGGGCTTCTATACATGGTGGTTGGAGAGCGCTACTGTTAATGCACATTTTGTCTTTTTTGTATATGTCTTCTGTGTGTTTGGTGGATTCACACATTTGTGTATTGTGTAGCTGCACCCCAGTCTAGTGCGCACGGAATCTGGAATTCTTCTCTTCTGCTTACATATAAAAATGTGTCATATGTTTCACATGTGTGTAAAAATATTCAAATAGGCAATTTACAATTATGGGCCCCATACACCAGGGGAGTATCAGGAATGGCGGATCATCCCAAAATGATTGGAACTGGTGAGTCTGGAATTTTTAACATGTAGGATTTTGCTGATCCACCGTCAAATCACCAATCATCAGATTGGCATTGGCAGAGAAGAGAATCGGGCCCCAGATGTGTTCGAAGTGAAGACATAAAATGCTTGCAAAGTGTTTATTTTGAGTTGCACATATCTTAACCCCTTCGCTGCCAACGGGTTTTTCACCATTGTGCTGAGGCCATTATAGGTTAACACTCGTCACATCCAACATCAATATCACTGATATTGTTAAGCAGTACCCATATAAATTATACCATTTTGTTTTTTCGGAAGACTTTGTATTTTCAGAAAATACCATTAGTCTTTTTACTTATTCTAACATGTCAACCTTTTTTAATCCAAATAGACATTCAAATTTCAAGAAAGACTTTGTGGTACTTGTTTCACCAAGAATTCACTTTTCCAAAACAGTAAAAGCAGTATTCCATATTTAATTCTTGATAAAAAGTATCACCACATGAGAAAAATGTTTTTGTTTTTTTCTTCCAATTTTCACTGTCTTGAATAACTACTAACAGGTTACAAAATTTTACAGAGGAGACCCCCCTATTTCAAGACAGGCTGCCCCCATTTGTGTGTGGGCCAGCATGAGGGAGATAGAACACAATGTGCCCTTCTCCAATCTATGGAAAACTATTTTTTTCAGTTGCTCTGTTGCCACATATTTTGAAAGAGGTAACTCCCCTCTTTCATATGTTGTTGACCTCATATTTACAGGTGTAATTAGCTTATGACAGTGCACGTAGTGCCCTCCACTCATATACGGAAAACATCTATCTTACATAGTGCAGGGTAATATTGTCTGGTTATTAAAGGTGATACAGATAAATGGCAAGTTGTTCAAATCAATTTATCTGTCCATTACAGGTACTTGCATTGACGGGGCTAATGTAGACAAGAAAAAATACACAGAATTCCCCCATCACAATATAATGCACCAGCAAATTATATTTACATCCAATATGATAGTAGAAATGCCAAGATCTCATTTACATATGTTTGCAAAGATATGATTAAGCCACCAGCCACTTCAAGGCGTAACTGATCTGGTGATCCTAACCAGTGGCAGATCTTACCTATGGGCTGCAGGACTGCAGCACCCCCAGTAAAATCCACCACTGCAGGGAGTGAGCCAGTTGCACTCTATCACTGCGCTGGTTAATGGCGAATGACACTGACTGGCAGTGATGACTTCTATTAGAAGTCCTACCTGCCAGTCAAGCCCAGTACAGTTAGTCCCATTGGGAGGCATTTCCTCCCTCAGGGACTGCCAGACCGGGCTGCAATCCCCTCATACCCCTTTCAGACTACCACCTATGAACAGGGGCTATTGGCACATGAGCGCGCATAACCCGTGTTCAGGCGCAGTCTGAAAGGTGCAAAGGTTGAAATACTCTACCTTATATTTCAAGCCTGGTCACGAGCAGGGTTGAACTCATGTTCAACCTGGCTCACTGTGCGGTGTGAACGGGAGCCGGCTTGATGCAACCCATTTCCCGTTCACTGTGTGTGTACGGGAGGCACTTGGAGATCATGTGATCTCCAAGCATCGCCCCCACCGCGTCACTGCTAATGTCACCAACCCGGCAATATGCTGGGTTACAGACAGTGGCAGCGGGGCGCCTGAGGCGGGTCGCACACTGGGAGCTCCTGTGTCAGGCTCCCGGGTGTGACCTGCCTCAGGTGGTCTGAAAGGGGTATCAAAGAGATCGTTGCATGCACGCTAACCATGACTTCCATGGATTGCAGCAGATACAGTCCATAGCTGCCGGGGTTTATGCATGCTTTATAAGTATAAAGAGGACTTACTTTTGATGATGACTAATTCAATGTGCAGGGGTAGCCAAATTTGGACAACATGGGGCATGGCATCATCCTAGGTGGGCGGTGTGGGGGCATGGACATTAAATTGCATCATCATGGCCCCACCCCTATTATACAATGAACAGATTATCATCTTTGTAATGTAGGTGCGGGCTACAATGATACAATTCAGCGCAAATTGCATCATTGGTCTTTTGCGGACTGCCTACATTCGTAGATGGGTGCATTGGGGTGATGGTGGTTGCGGGCAGTGGAGGCCAATTCCAGGAGACTTTCTCACTTTCCCGGGGGGGTGGGGGGTGGGGGAGGGCGAGGATTGCCACCCAATTTTCAGGAGGCTCCCAGCCATTCCAGGAGAGTAGGCATAATGATAAAGGATTAAGGGCCTGAGTCATACTGTAGATGTCATCTTTTTTCACTGCCACTGGCTTAAGTATGCTCAGAAAACAGGCCTGAAACACCCACATCACCGCCCCCAAATGCCAGTAGCGTGTCAATCAGGATGGTACTGTTGGGACATTGTGGCTGACAACGAAGGACCAGATAGTGTGCATTGAACTAAATGTGTATATTTTACTGCATTCAAAGTTGTACACATCTCTGTGTCTGTACCACCCCCTGTTCATAAGCTTGGTTCTATAACCATCATCGCTACCATATTAGCACACACTTGCAGCAGCCCTGTCCTTGGTGCAAAACTTGCATTCAACTCTGTATTAGCCCCAAAGCAAACTTTCCGTGAAAGTTTTACTACATTTTCCAAGGATGTAAGGGAGAAATACTTCATGCTTTCTTAAAACTACTATCCATCGATATACATATTTTCCTTTATATTTCTAAGTTTGGGTTAAGGTGCATGCTTTGTATTGTAATTAAAATTTAACGTGGTCTAAAATTAACATTCTGAAAGTAAAACATTCACTAATTTTAGTCTCCCTATGCACTCCATAATAAATTGTCTAAAGGGATGCGGATAGCATCCCGGGACTCAGGATGTCGGCAGTCATGTGACTGATGTTGGAATACCGGCTCCGGATCAACGACCACCAACATCCTGAAGGTAAGTATCGGTGTTACTGTTAGGGTTAGGGCCTAAGTGGGAGGTTTAGGGTTAGGCACTAAGTGGGTAGTTAAGCCATAGCCACCAACCCCCAAGACTTAGCCTTAGCTGCTACCCCAGAACTCTTAGCTCTAGATGCCCCCCCATATTATAGCCGTAGCTGCCACCCCAGGCAGGTTAGGAGAGTTGACAGCGGAGGGGTAAAATAACTCCCCCATTCCCAATAGGCATTTTAATTGTTGGGATGGTGGTGTCAGTCATGTGACCACTGGCATCCCAACCGCTGGGATCTTATATCACAACCGTCTAACTAACTGTGTGTCTTGTGTAAGAGTTTGTTATACATTTCTGTCAGTTTTAAGCAAGGATGTGAGCATGACTATGGCACTCATGCCACTTCATAGTAGACGTGGCCTTGCCTCCAGGTTTCATGGCCACACTTGCGATCAGCCTCTTTATGTTGAAAAATACTGGATGCGGTGGAGCAATATTTTACCACTGAGCATGTGCCACGAAGGTCATACAGTGGCGGTCGCAGTGAGGATTTATTTGCAAAGTGATTGACAGTAAAGAACTGCTTGCAGGTGGTAACAGTAGGGTGGTGACTCAAATGCAGGCGTGTCACAACTGTTTCGGTGGCATGTCACAGCTTGTGACTGTGATCCGGTACTAAGTAAACATGGCTTTGACATCTTACTTCCGATGGCCATGCTACACGATCATAAGGGTCTATGATCGACTGATGTGCATTCGATGTTAGCATCTTCATGCACAAGTGGCAGATCTCAATACAAAACCCTGCAGTAGCAGCAGTTGTATATTTCCGCACACCCACTGCACATGAGATCTCAGCCGTGAGAGCATTTTCAGCTGTCTTTGCAACAGGCCCATTGTTCTAGTAGTATTTGACAAATATTGTCATTGGGTTTAATTAATGTATTGGATGTACTGTAAGGCCATAACAATGTATTTTCTTTACATAAGTAAACTATAGTACAGTATATACATGGAGTATAAAAAATGTTTGTATAACAAATTGTAATATTTCTATAATATATCTGTAAATTATATTCAAAGTAACAGAAATATCTTGAGGTCTACCAGGGCCATCTTAAAAGCATTGAAGGCCCTTGGCAAAGCAATGCATTGGGGACCCTAACCTCCCATTCACAAGAATAAATGATAATAAACAAAATTACCCCTCCTGCGGTCCTGCACTGTCTCTTCCACATGCGTCCATACAGTGAATGGCAATCAGTACTATGATTGCTGGATAGCCCAACCATCCACCAATCAGTAAGCTGATAGCCATTTGCTGTCTGGTTACAGGCTGGAGGCAGATAAAGACTGCTGCACTCTGATTCCTGGATTGCTCCAACCATCCACCAATGAGCAAGCAGACAGCCATTCGTGTCTTGCTACATTTTACCAGCAGATTTCAGATTTAACTATTCTACACAGATTTCATAGTCCAGCATGACCATCAATGGATCTCCCCTGGACACTGCTTCCTTGTCAGTAAATTACAATAAATTTCCAGCACTGGTATGACTTTACTTGTTTTTTTAGCTATCAGCACTATTGTTGGTCAAATTCATATTTTAGGGCGTCGTGATTTGGGCTGATGGATCAAGAAGAAAAAAAAATAAGAATTCACTTCCCATTTGCCCTACAACTGATCAAGAATGAATACTTTATTTCCCCCCTTTTGAACTCAGATGAATTAAGAATTAAGAAGTAAGAAAATAGAGTCACTAAACTCTGTGACACAGGCTGATGTTTTGAAAGTCTTTGATAATACAAATTGGCACATTATAGACAACTGTCTAATTATTCCTTTACATACCCCCTGACACTTTCTCTCTGGGGGTGAGTCAGATGTGGACAGAAATAACATCGCTACTTGGAAGCAGCAGTAATGCTCAGATATGGTAATGCAGCAGAAGGCACCAGGAGGCGCCTGGTATAAGTAAATGCCTCCTGCATGCATGTATGATCCTTTGGCATAGCATCACATGCGACACCATTGGCCGGCTGAGTAGACTATGAGGTTACACAGAGCAGCCACCACAGCTCCATCACTGAGGCCAGGAAATCTCCATTGGAAGATGGAGACCCCGGCCTCTGCACTCCCACAAAATGGTGGCAACATGCCTCCATTTTGGGAAATGGAGGCCATTGATGCCCCTCCTTGTCCCCAAATGACTGCTGACTGTCAATCAACTGATGACACAAGACTTGAACTGCACATGCCCACATCTGTAAATTCTGTTTTTCTAAATATTGCGACTGGACCTGAATCACCCTCTCTGATTGGACTGATGTGTGGTTAGTGGAGTGAGCTGATTGCTCAATAAGTTAGGCTGACCAGACGGGACCCCCTCATCCCCTTTTTTGTCTTTCTTTTACTGTTATGTATTTTCAGGCGTGCTCTCTGAGCAGAAGCATCACTAATAGTGGTGACACCCTGTGCTGAAGGATAAATAGTGTGAGCAGCAAAGGGACATGGTCCTTCTATGCCCGAACCCCAGTTTCATCACTCTGAGGGTGCTGTAGATGTGGGCTGCCCCCGGGGACCACTGTGAGTATAGTGCCAGCTCTACACAGTGACGGGAGCCGGATGCTGCCCGTAATGTCACAGTGCAGCACCCGGCTCCTGTCACTGTAGAAGAATCGACACTTTGTTGTCACCCCTCGGCGGGTGACACCCAGGTGCTGGCTGCACCCCCATTGTGACGCCACTGTCTCTCAGTGGTGTTCTTCTCAGATGTCATTCTTCAATTATCATTAAGGGTCAATCCATATCAAATGGTCCAGAAGAAAATTAATTGGTTGCTTGACCATTTTCAAAAAAATCCATTTTTTGTGTGTGATGACCCCTGTAAGTTAGTAGTCAGAAACCACCATTACTTTTATTTTTATTTACCTTCATATGAAGATGGTGGACATTTGTGTATCATGTTATGTGACATTTTTCACTGTTGCAGACGTTTGGGGTAAATGCAATTCTCAGCTCTGAAAATTCAGAGAAAGCTTGGACAAAAAAACATTATTTTAGCACATTTTAAGTTACATTTTTTGTCATGTAACTTTCTCTCTACCTCACTTCCTTATGACTGAAATTTAAGGCCAAAATTGTTAGTTTTTTTTTTTTTAAAAAGTCTATTTTTTTTATTGGATTTCAGTGGTAAGGAATACAATTTCAGACGTAATTTTGTTTGGGAATAGTTATATACTCAAAGATTTGCCAAACAAATTTTTAGTTATTTATTTTGTCTATGATTTTTTTATTAGAGCACTTTGAAATTGCCTGTTTTTCCATTTTTCACCAAAATTGACCTCTAATATTTCTGGTGAGGGACCTGATAAAAATTCCAAATTCACAGCATACACAGTACTCTAAGAGGGGTAACTGTAAAAAAAAATGGAGTTTGATATTCCATTTTTTGATACTCCATAAACTGAAATTTTATATTGATATTTGCTCTTAGTATAACTTTGTTCCACATGGAATATCAAACTCCAATTTTTTTTACAACATACACACTTAATTAAGCAGCTGCACCTGGAACTGGAGGCTGCTGCTGCTGCTGCATGATAATGCACGGCACCCACACAGTGCAACCGACAGCCTGTGGCTCTGGTGGAGGAGAAGCAGCAGCTCCCTCTTCATCTCCTGCCCTATACTGATCTGATCCTGCCGCATGGCAGCCAACTGCCTGCCACTCCGGGGGAGGTGGAGTGGAGCACTTTCAACCGTCTTCTATCCTATGCATTGCAAATCAAAGAGCTCTCACTGGCAGAGCTCTCTGCTGGCAGCTCCGCTCGTGGCTGCGGGCGCCAGTAACAGTAGAGATGGAGACAGCAGTCTCCATCTCAAAAAGTAAACATGGTCTTTTGGGGTGGGTTTCTGGGTACTCAGAAACCCCCCTGTGTGCACTACTGCATATGCACCACAAATGATCCAGAAGTAAATTATTTATTTATATAGATTATATATGAATGTTATGGTGAGACTTTTATTCAGTCAAAATCTATTTCAACATTGTACAGGGTATATGGGTTGATATTCATAAATAATGCATTATTTACTACTTTGTGACTTCTGCCATTATAATCACACAACTAGGGTCAGGGCTTTAAGTGGTCATGGAGAGGCGGTGGAACTCATCTCCTCCGCCACCTGAGCCCCCTCCCCATTAGGGCCAGGGCCAGTATTAAGGTTTTTGGTAACCCCCTGCAATCTATACATTTTTGCCCTATCTCCCATACGTAATAAATGCACAGTGGTCTCCCAAGGAAAGGCAAGCCGAGGTAAGTGGTGCCCTTTACACATAATGCCCACAGAAGGGCCACTTATACACATAATCCCTACAAACGTGGCACTTATACACATAATGCCCACAGAAGTGCTGCTTATACATATAATGCACACAATAGTGTCCCTTATACACATAACGACCACAGTAGTAGTGTCCCTTACACATAATGCCCACAGTAGTGCCCCTTATACAAATATCTGCCTCTGTCACTCCAGCAGCTCCATGCCCTGTGTCCCTTCAACAGTTTCCCATCTCTCTGTATTCCTCCAGCCCTTGTCTCACCTTGTTTTCAGCATGCACAGAGCATGCTCCTCTTTGAGGGATAGGCCACAGGTGGAGGAGGACCATGGAGCTGCCAGGGCCTGAGAAAGAAGGAGGGGCCTGCAGCTCATCAGTGACACTAGTGCCACCTGCATCATCTATTGACGTGGGTGGTGGGGCAGGCTTTTCTGTTGGAATCACTGTAAAGGTCCGTGGAGAAGGTGGAACTAGTTCCACGTACCATTAGATGTGGTGGAACTCAGTTCAACTCTGTTCTCCCCCACTTTAACACCTGACTATGGTGATAAAGTTGTTAATTATGCCAGGCTCCACAGTTTGGAAGTGGTAACCTCTAAGAGTGGAGGCATTACAGATGTGTCCTCACTTACTGGTTGTCTATGCACCATATGACGTGAGACACCAGGCAATACTGAGATGCTACAAGAGGAGTAGTGTACTGTATTTTTCTTTAAATATTGCATCTTAATCCCATTACAGACACAGCAAAAAGCCCCTTACAATATACCAGAGACATTACATTGCTACTTTATTAGCACAGGATGAAGGAAAATGGAAATTTCATGATGGCTGATATTGGAGAACTTTTTACACAGATGCAGACTCAGTCACAAGATGTACAAATGTCACTGATGCTAACTTGATCAGAGAGCTAGCATATGTAGTTCTGTTGCTTCTATGTGTTTTAATTATGTGCATAAAATCCATATTTTGAGATCTGGACCAATCAATATGCAATACAGTATATGGTGCTTAACATCATGTGTCAAACATACATTTTCCTATAGATTGTAAGATTACCAGCAGGTCCCTCCTACCTTGTATGTCTGTTACTACACAGTCTTGTTTTATTATTGTACTTGGTCCCAACCAGAAAGCAATGCTGATTAAGCTGCTGCTGTATAAATAAATATAACTAGTCATACAAACAAGAGACACCAGTTCTGGGCTTGTTTCCAATAGGTGTAGTATGACTTGTTGACAATTATCAACTCGAGCGTGCCGGCATGCTCAGCATGTTGACAGTAATTATGTCAACGTTCATCATATCTAACTGAATGATATATCGACAAATCATCCCTGGTGGTCTCTTACCTCCTCCAGATGGCAGGAGCAGCTCCAACGTGTTCTCCTGGGTCTCGGTGGTGCTGTGACTACCGATGCAAATCTGTGATGCTGCAGCGTTTCAAAGAGTACAACATTTCTCCCCCTTACCCTAATTAGCAATGTAACCTTAACCCTAACCCTCCCCCTTGTGTCTAACACAAACCTCCCCCCCTGCAGCCTAACCCTAACCCTCCTGGTCACTCCTAACCCTAAACAATGTCATCCTCATAATTTCATAATTTCACGTGGTAACATTTCAGATGTCAACATTGTGAACCTGTCGACAGCTTGAGGATGTTGGCCTGCTTGTTAACAGTTGGAACCATGTGGACATTCTGATGTCGGCATTGTAGTGTCGACATCATAAACATCAGCGTGGTTACTGTCAACCTTCTGACCGGGTACCATTTTTAATATAGTCATCAAACAACACATTCATCTACAGGTACTACATATTTGATGTTGAAATCAACCCAAACTGTAGCAAGTGGACGCTCAACTATAGTCATACCTAATTCATTACTGTATATTACATTATAACAGACCTTTTTATCTATATTTAATATAAAGTATACATTTGTAACATATTTACAGTATATACACTATGGGCCAAATGTGATAGAGTGAGAGTTTCAGAAAGTGAGAGATTTGGTAAGGTTTTTCAGTTTTTTTTTAAAGTGGCAATCATTTACACTGCAAAACCAGGTTGATCTTGCTGTGTAAATGATTGCTACTTTAAAAAAAAAACTGCAAAACCTTACTAAATCTCTCACTTTCTGAAACTCTCACTCTATTACATTTGGCCTTATATATGAATGTAAATAGCATAACATTTACTCTAGATTTTATAATCCACTTTGCAGCACCAGTCCATTACTCTGTAAAATGTAAAAAATACAGAAAACGGGGGCTATTCAGAGATGGACACAGATATTGTATCGAACGCATCGATTAGAGGATGACTCCTGCCTGCGCAGCCTGGCATGCACTGGCAGGCGGTCCAGTGCCATCTTTTTACTTAGAGCGGCTGCGTGTGATGGCATGCAGCTGCCTCGAAAACAGTCCGGACATGCCTGCATTGTCTGGACCACGCCCATGAAACCCTGTGGCGCAGCCCCCACTGACACCCGGAGCTGTCAATCCTGATACAATCGCATATTACGGGATGCGATCGCATCATGACAACCTGTGCAGCTGCGTCCGGGTCTGAACAAGATCCACTGTCTGTTTATTCCTCCTTTCTATAGACTGAAAACTACTGTCTGCGCCTCCCTTAACTTATATGGTAAAAATGATATATACATTAACATATTAATTTAATAAAGGCAAAGCAAACTCTATATCCACCAGTATGAGAATCAGTTTTTACTTTTTTCAGCATTTCTTCAAACTAGTATTTTTCCATTTTTCAAAAAGTTTATTAAATGACTGTCTCGGACGCAGTTAATTTCCCGGATGATGGGATCCCGGCAGTTGAAATACTGCTGCCAGAATTCTGACAGTAGGGAAAATGCTGGTGGTATAAATCCCGACCACCATCCGGTATTCCCACTTGAGTATTGGTCCACGCCACCAACAGAGTGGGAATATAAGAGTGTGGCGAGCAAAGTTCGTCACCTAGCCCGAAGCGTGGTGAGTGCAACGAGCCCGCAAGGGGACACGCTGCGCTCTAAGGCCAATATTTACTAATATTCGTGTTTGAGTCGGTTTGTGTAGTGTTTAAACTCGTTTTGTATCGGGTGCATTTTCATGCAACTTTTTGAATCCATATACGCAAAGTTACGAAGCAGTCGACTTTATGGTTTTCGTGTTTTCCGATGTCGATGCCAGTCGTTTCTTTTTGGAACATTTACGGCCGTCATTGTCGTTTGCGTACGTGTTTTTGTTGTATTTGCTGTTTTTTTCCTAAATTAAACGCGGCCGAGTTTTTTTTTTTTTTCGCGGGCGCATTTTCACTTTCAGTTTCGATTTTCATCCCCGTTCGTGATTGGTTGTGTTTCAGATGGTAGGAGTGTCTGTGCGCAACCATATAAATACCCCCCAAACCGTCCGCACCTCGTGGGTTTAGTTAGTGGTGAGGAGGAGGGAGGTTGTGCTGTGAAGGTAGGTGAATTTGTGGTTTGGTGAGGAGTGTTGGTAGCGATTTCTGAGTGTGATATTGTGTTTGAAAGTCGTCTTGTCATTCTTGTTGTCTTGTATTTTGTGGTTTTGTCTCATTTTTAGTCCAAGTTATTTTTCTTTATAGTCCCTTGTCAGTGTTTGTGTGTGTGTGTGTGTGTGTGTGTGTGTGTGTGTGTGTGTGTGTGTGAGTTGTGTAGTGGTAGTGGAGGAGTGTGTTTGTCTTTTTTTTCCTGTGTTAACTGTTTAGACACACAATTATGTGTGACTCAGAGGTGGAGGGTGTGAGTGAGGGGGAGGAGGTTGGTCAGGTGGAGGAGGTGAGTGTTAGTGAGGTGAGTGAGGTGGAGGAGGTGGGTGAGGTTGCTGCAGCAGCCTCAAGTGATAGTGACAGTCAGAGTGCTCCGCAGCCACGCACCACTACTAAGACTGGGCGGAATGTAAAGTTTAGTTTTGCTGAAAATGTGACATTGGTGCGTGAGCTGATGAAGTATCAGAGGCAGCTATTTGGCCCTGAGTCCGCCAAGGTGCCAACACGGAGGAAAACGGTGTTGTGGGCGAAAGTTGTTGCTGCTGTCAATAGTGAGGGGGTGGTCAAGCAGACGGAGGACACGTGCCGCAAACGGTACTATGACATAAAGCAACGTGTCAAGTCCAAAATGGCCAACGAGGCCAAGTCGGCTCAGAAAACCGGTGGTGGGCAGCCCTATATTGCAAGTTATCTGGAGTATGAGGAGCCCATGCAGAGTGTAATCCCTCCAGAAGTTGTCTCTGCAACCCATGTCCGGGATTCAGATAGGCCCAGGAAGAATGGTGAAAATTTGCATTTACATTCTATGCGTTTTTTTGTTTTTTTAATGTGTGTCATGTGACGTTGCATATTACTCCCATCTTCAAGTGTGTGTCAGCAAATACATTGTTTTGGTTAATGTTTTATACAAAAGCCAATGTAACATCTTACTTTATTGTATGTCATGTGTTTTTCTGACAGATATTTTGCATGTGTAGTTTGGACTTAGTGTGTCTCTGAATTGTCCTGCAATAATGTTTTCCTTTTGGACGTTTTATTTTTAAAAATTGTGACTATGTTTTATATTTAAGTGATCCATGTGCAATTTTTTAAAAACAGTGGTTGTCATGTTAGAGGCTGGAGTACTGGAAAGTGGTTTGGAAACCACTTACATGTGTAATGTCATCTTTAGATAATGTTAATTATTTAATTTTAAAAACAATTTTTTTGTTGTTGTTGCTTGTTTTTGTACCGTGACACCATACTGCAGTGTAATTTTTATATAAATTGCTGCATTTTGTTTTTGCTCATATAGTGGTAATGTGTCTTTGGAGTGCCACATCACAGAGCAAATTATATATTGCATCTGTAATATTTTTCAAACCAATACAAAATGAAGTTGTGTGTTTTTGTTTTTTTAATCTTTTCTTGAACTTGTGGCCTATGTCAGTGTCCTGTGCATGTTTTCCTGTGTTGATGTTGCCATAGTGCATATGTGTTTTGGTCATTGTTTTTTTTTTTTTTTTTTTCTGGTCCTTATGTTTGTTTTAAATAAAAACCAAGCATTTCTAAAAGAATAAATGTTTATAAGCATAATGGGTGGATGTATACACAATAGCATGATTTTTTTTTTATACAGTGTCTGAAAAAAGCAGTACTACTCGTCGGCCAGTAACTCCTATCACATCTGATGATGATGACGCTGCGGAAGCAGGTAAAGTGTCCATTGTAGTATAGGGTATGCTTGTAAAGGAATGGGCATAACAAAATTGCACTTTCATTAAAAGGTCCCTCAAAAGAAGTATGGAGCAGCAGAAGTGGCACTTCTGTAACACATCACCACAAAAAACCTGTGGCCGAAAAGAAAGCAAGGTCGTATGTCCCGGCACAAACACAGCAGGCTACCCCGCCACGAAGATTATTGTCCGTATGTTCTGTACCCCCACTCCAAATTTTGGACACACCTTCAAGATGTCATCCACACTCCCCTCCTCTTGATTGTGAGTATCAAACTGAAAAAAATGTGTTAAATGTCAGAACATAATCAAAATCAGTCCTAACCGCATTAAGTCAAAACACATCAAAAACTAAAATACTTACCGCAGTAAGTAAAAGCTGAAATGGAATCCAAGCTAAATGGCCTTGTCCACATCCAGTAAAGATATGTATGTCCACTTGAGCCATACAGTATGACATTGGGTGTAAGATGCTGCAACAAAAAAGCATGTTGGTTTGTTTGCAAAAAGTAAGGTTGTTTTTCCATATTTCACATGTGTGCTTTAGGTAACATTGCAAAATACATATAAAAACATTACTATGTTTGTTTGAACAAAGCTATAAGGTAACACATTATGTATTCCAATGTGTTTTTATGGTGGAGTATGTGTGAGCTACAATAAAAATAAAGTGTTTGCTTTCCCAATTAAGTAACCAGACACATTTGCCTCAAACAGGCATATGTCTGTATTTAAGCTATGAGTGATGATGTTGCTAGCCAGAATAGTTGAAAGCAACAGTGAATGACATGTGTTCCATGTGTAGTGTTTTTTAAACATTTCACAAACATATGGATAGCTAACGGAGATTTGTTTAACATTTCAGCTTCGAGTCCTGGGAACAGCATCCCACCGCAACAACACCAACACAGTGACATGGAGGAGACAAACATCTTAGAAATGCAGCCATTAATGCAAGGAATGAGTCCCCCAGCACCTGTGAGTACACCACCACAGCAAAGCACACCACCACCACAACACAGCCCAACAACACCAGGAACACAAGGCCCTGATCAGGTGTTTTGGACTATTTGGGCTAGACAGCAGGCCACTAATGAAGATTGCCTGCGTAAGCAGACACAAATGTTTGCAAGCCTACCATCTCACCTCAGAAGAATCTCAAGAAATCTGAGTAGACAAAATGAACAAACAACCAGAATAGGCAATACCATGGAACTCATGCATACAGACATTACACAGGTCATGGGCAACTTACAGCGCATAATGGAAGAACAGCACAGACAACAGCAAAGGTATATGAGCATTTTTCAAAACAATCAAAAGATTGATGAAAATTTATTCTGAATAGTAGACAATCAAAATGCTGCTACACGTGAACTCAATGCCACCCTCACTAACCTGAATGAAACACTCAGATGCATGCACCAACAGCAAACAAGCAGCAGTTCTGGTACGACTACTCCAAATATCACGCCAGTCTCATCACCACCAAGACTGTCCACCAGAGCACGACAACATGACAGTGCTAAAGGCAAAGGGCAGGACAAGCAGCCACCCAAAAAAACGTGAAAAAAAACAAGTTAGACATTTGTGATAAGTAACTCAAAATAGTTAGCAAGTGTTTTTGTTGCTAAAATAATATAACACTTAGCTCCTTGACCCTTTTTTCAACATCATTAATTATTAGTGGGCCAAAAAAAAACATAAATTTAGTACGCACATTTATTCATTACCATTTTTTTTTGTATTGGAGGAGGGAAATGTTGATGGAGCCACACATACATGTTAGCAGGAAGTAAACTGACCACTTGATTTTTTCCTAATCATTACTCTTTCTAGATTCCAATCATTCTCTTTGCCTGCAGATACAATAATTGCCAGCCAGGCAGAATGTCTTTAGCAGGAAGTAAACTGACCACTTGATTTTTTTCTAATCATTACTCTTTCTAGATTCCAATCATTCTCTTTGCCTGCAGATACAATAATTGGCAGCCAGGCAGAATGTCTTTAGCAGGAAGTAAACTGACCACTTGATTTTTTTCTAATCATTACTCTTTCTAGATTCCAATCATTCTCTTTGCCTGCAGACAATCCAAATTACAATGTTAGTGATACATATCTTAGCTATCTTATCTATACAACATTACAAGAAGAACACAATTGAGTTGCGTAAAACGCTTGTAATATGTTGCCTTTGTTTTTTGTTGAAAAACATTGTCCAAATGAATGTCAGTATTGTTGGGACATGTTTGTGTGTGTTAAAAATTATTAAGAATGTTTTTACACGTGATGCTGAAACAAACAGATATGTAATTTTACAACAAAAAACACAAACTGTGTATAATAATGTATATGTGTGGCAAACTGTGTATTTACTTATACATCATCAAGTTTACAGCATCAAACATTAGGAAATAAATTATTCCTGATTACAGTAAGTTTGTGAGTCTTAAATATGATGGTGCATCACACATAGGGACACATGTATTCCTCAAGGCTAACATATTATATGTTGAGGAGTGTTTTTTGGGAACACAGGTTCTCAAACTCGGCCCTCAGGAACCCACACAGTGCATGTTTTGCAGGTCTCCTCACAGAATCACAAGTGACATAATTAGCTCCACCTGTGAACCTTTTAACATATGTCTGTGAGTAATTCATACACCTGTGCTTCTACTGGGTTACGTGAAAAACATGCACTGTGTGTGGTCCTGAGGGTCGAGTTTGTGAACCTGTGCATTAGGACGTTACACACAATGATAAAGTGAAATACTAAATGGATGATGTGGGCTTGTAAGAAATTAGCACTGCAAGTTTACGATCACTTATCCAGACTTAATGCATGCCACTCATAATCTGTTGTTTTGAGATTAAAAATACACACAATACACATGCGACATTTGTTTTTCATATAGCGAGGGTATGTTTGTATGTGTCAAGGAGACAGACACATTCTGAGTAATGGTTTTTGGTTAAAAAGGCAAAACATCTATTTATGATTACACAACAAATGAAATAAGCAAACCAAGCTTACCTTAGAAATATCGATTGATGATCTGTTGCCTAACCTGCCTCCCTACATCAGTACTCCAAGTATCACCAGATGTCTCTAATTCCTCTGCTTGCTGGCTGCTTTCTTCCTCCTCCTCCTCCTCCTCCGCAACATGTGGCAGATGTTGTTGCAAACACATGTTATGAAGAAAGCAGCAGCAGAACACAATTTGAGTCACCTTGGAGGGACTATACAACAAAAGGCCACCAGACTTATCCAGACACTGAAACCTAGATTTCAGCACACCAAAACATCTTTCTATCATATTCCGTGTGGACATATGTGCATGATTGTAATTGTGTTCAGGAGGGGTATCAGGTCGGGACAATGGAGTTAGAAGCCAAGAGAAACAGCCATATCCTCCATCACCTAAAAGACAGATATAGTAACGTGATTCATGTTAAGATACAGCAACACATAAGTAACACACTGTGGGGCAGATGTATTAACCTGTAGAAGGCATAAGGAAGTGAAAAACCAGTGATATGTGCAAGGTAATAAAGGCAGCAGACAATCTGTTCCTAAATGTTAATTTACATATTGGCGCTGATTGGCTGGTGCCTTTATCACCTTGCACAGATCACTGGTTTCACACTTCCTTATGCCTTCTACAGGTTAATACATCTGCACCTGTATTTGGACAAAGTATACGCAGGCCTACACATATCAAATTACATACCCAGCAGCCATCCATCTGGCATTTGTCTGTCCTCAAACTTATCAAAGAGGGATGACTGACTGAGGATGAAGGAGTCATGGCAGCACCCAGGGTAACCAGCAACAACACTCATTATTTTGAGATTTGCATCACAAACCACCTGCACATTTGTGGAGTGTTTGAAATGGCGGTTTGTATGTATGTACTGCCTGTCCCTAGGTGGTCTCAGCTGAATGTGTGTGCAATCTATGGCTCCAAGCACATTGGGCATGCCAGCCAGCTCATAGAAATCTACCCTGATGGCATGCCACTGAGACTCCTGGGTAGGGAAGCAGATTGAGGCCTCGATGTGGGGCTGCAAAACAGCCAACACCTGTGTGTACATTTTAAAGAACAATAAACATGAGATTTAAGGACAGAACTGGCCACCGAGAAATTAAAACAAACACAAAACAGAAGAGGTCGTTAGGTATACATCACCTGTGTTAAGATTCTGGAAAATGAGGGCTGTGAGATTCCTATGACCTCCCCACACACAGCCTGAAAGCTGCCAGTAGCCATAAAGTGCAACACAGCCAGGAGTTTGTGCAGGCCTGAGACAGGGCGAGAGCGTGCTGTCTCAGGGTCTAGGCCCAGTTTGACAAGGTCATACAGACGGAAAATGTTGTTACGATTTAGACGGAACATCTGTATGACCTTATCATCGGACAATGCGTTCAAGTTTAAACGCCCCCTAAAAAAACGAGGCCTGCGCAGCCTCCGCGGAACCTGTACAACCTGCTGACCATGTTCAGTTTCTTGGCCCTGGGTACTTACAGGCTGATGTCTGAGTCTGAGGAATCCCACAGCACACAAAAGATCACTGGCCCACAGTCCTGCAGTGTAGGTGTATTGAAATGGGCCTAACATCCTTTTATAGGCATCCTAATTCAGGTGTGAGTGATTTTTTATTTGCAACACATGTAAACATGACTGAAAAAAGCAGGTCTATTTTTTTGCCGCTTTTTTTAACGAATCGCAAAAAAATACAACCGCATTTGAGCACTCAGAGACTAACACCCAAATACGAATGAATAGTGAATTCCCGTATTCTATGAAATAACAGCTGCGTTTGACCGATGGTCTATTCATTCGTATTTCGGAACGTTGTCATTCAAACCATTACGAATAGACCAGACACTGCCGAGATTGGTGCTTAGTGAATTCCCAGATTGGGACTTAGAAAAAAAAACACAAATCGGCCAAACTCGGATTTTTAGTAAATACTGGCCTAAATCGGGATTGCAACTGTTGTGATTCCGGCATCGGTATTTCGACCTCCGGGATACCGACAGTTGGAATTTCATACCGAATCCGACTGTATATTTAATTCTATTTAAATATGCTTAGATAAACAATATTGCTTACCTGAAAAAAAAGCATAACGTCAAACTGCACAAAATGCCCTACTGAGCTTCTGTATCATAAAATCTGGAATTGTCATTTACACAAACAGGAAACAGGTTACAATGGCTTCAGTCTCCATGGCAACTGTATCTGCTGGTAAGCTTGTATTCTATGATAATTACATATCACAGTGGATTCTACTGTATGTCAGGCACTGGTGGGTCTTATGTACTGTATATCACAAATAAGAGTTACAGTAAACAAATGAAATAGCATTATTTATTTCTGTATTGCAATTTACTGTATACAATAAACTATTGAACATTGAAATGTCCTACTTGGTTTTGTTATAGCTGAGCAATGGGGAAGATTTTCTGGTTCTAAATGAATGAAAAATGTGTGACTATCGCAAGCGTTGCAATTTAATTTAACTATAATGAGATGAGCAATTCCTCTCTCATTGATGTAATATCTATAGGTGATTCAGGGCAGGAAATGCTACTTTGATGTGTATAATGAGATTTCAGAGAGACTAATCTCAGGTGATTAACTGCGCAAAGTATCTTAAGGTCGCACAGTGGTATCTAAGTAATTAATCTCATTATATCTAGCACTTTTTTTTTCCAGAAACATCTGTTTGCGTATACAAAGTCAGAATGACAATTGGAAATTAGCTCCAGGGCCCCACACAGGTTCTGTTTTGGAGAGTCTATAGTTTGGGTCTATTTACCATTGGTGGGCAGTGGGCAGTAGCAACTATCTTCAGTGCTGAATATGCAGTACTGCCATAATTTACCATGATCTCTATGACGAGCTCTCTGGTCTGACCGCTGACACACCAGAATGCTTTGTATGTGACCCAGCATTCTCAAATTTCAAATTTAAACTTGCACACAAGAGGATCTAACCAGTGGTGTATTTATAATGGGTGCAGTCAGGGCCAGTTCTAGCCCTTGTGGCGCCCTGGAAAAAATAGGGGCATGGCTTCATAAAGGGGCGTTGTCAGTTCTGCCCCCTGTAGAGTTGTGCCCCCATTTGTGCCCCCAGTAGAGTTGTGTTTCTTACAAAAATAAAAATAAAAATAAAATAATACTCACCATCCCCGCTCCTGATTCCTGACCGCTGCTTCCCTCCATCTCCGGCCGCCGGCGCCGCTCCTCTGATCTATGGGAGAGACGTCATGACGTCTCTCCCATAGCATCGCATAGACATTAGAGGTCAATCTAGCATCTATGTGCCGCTCCCACAATGCCGTGCTGTGCACGATGACTTCATCTACCGAGGACTGGGGGGCACCAGTAGTGGATCTTGCTACGGTGGCGGCACCCTCCGGAAGGCGGCACCCCAGGCAAAAATCCTGCATGCCCGTAGCAAGATCCGCTACTGGATGCAGTATATGCAGTGCACTCAGGTCACCCGGGTCCACACACACACCCTGCACCCACTATTTTTAATACTTACCTTCCAGACACCTGCAACGCAGCAGCAGCGCTGCAGGAATCATCAAGAAAATTGCACGGTGACAGGTTTCTCAGCATTTTGCGCATGTGCAGTAAGAAAATCCCAGGGAAAAGGGCTAACACGCCATTTTCCCAGAGACCTACACATGCACACTTGACTCTGGGCTAGAACTAGGGTCCACAAGTGACCCTAGTGCCCAGAGTCTACAACGCTGTTGGCAAGAGAGGAGAGGGCACAGATGGCATCTGCATACGGGCCTCATCCTCTCTTGATATGCCCCTGAAACTAACAATACTTCTCATCTGGATTAAGGAACATATGGAACTGGGGCTGAAAATTATCACTGACCTATATTGAGAAGGGGAGGAGCTGTGACCAGTGCTGTGTGGGTGTGGTCAGTGTCATGTAGGTGTGGCCAGTGCTGTGTGGGTGTGTTCAGTACCAAGTGGGTGTGTACACTAGCAGCCCTAATGTCTGACTAAATAGAAACAAATTACAGGTTTACTTGGGCCATTGTCTCACATTGGCACAAAAGTACTTTATGGTGAGTGTCCCTCTGCTAATCCTCAACCAGATTTTAGTGAAACATCTCAATGTTACCCTTAAATGACCAAATTTTAATAACAATGGAAAAAATACTTTAAATAAGTATGAGTAAAACAACAGACCTAAAAGCTGTAAATAAAAACTGGAAGGGATATATTTACTAACCAGTGGATTGTTATGGCTGCCAGTGATCTGTGACTTTTGACAAATATAATTAAAATAACAATATGAATAAATGCTAAATCAGGCTGGCTTAACATTTATTTCTATTGCTGTTTTAAAGCCAGTGGTCAAAGCCACTGTTGATCGGCTGAGTAATAAATACACCCCTAATTTTTTATTGTGGTATGCAAAGTAAAAAAACAGTGCTAGCAACAACATAAAATAAAATCTAAAAGCAAAAATTAAATAACATATTTTCTGTGGATATATACAAAACCAATTTGATAGCAGCACGATTTCAATATAATATGTAAATGCACATATTTCAAAATAAAACAAATTTTTAAAATGACTGTAAATATCTGATTCTAGATAAAGACCTAGAACATTATTCAAGAAGAGTATTTGTATTAATAGTTCCAAACATCACTGAAAAATCTCACAATCATTTCACATTCCTCATTACTGCAACAGTATCTCTATATTCTTGAGTGTTTGAATGTGTGTTATGGGGGGTCATTCCGAGTTGATCGCTAGCTGAAAATGTTTGCTGCACAGCGATGATGCAAAAAAAGGCGCTTCTGCACATGCGTATGCGGTGTAATGCGCACGCGCAACGTACTTTCACAACGGCTGATGTAGTTTCACACAAGGTCTAGCGAAGCTTTTCAGTCGCACTGCTGGTCGCAGAGTGATTGACATGAAGTGGGAGTTTCTGGGTGTCAACTGACCGTTTTCAGGGAGTGATCGAAAAAACGCAGGCGTGCCAGGAAAAACGCATGCGTGGCTGGCCGAACGCAGGGCGTGTTTGTGACGTCAAATCTGGGACTGAATGGTCTGAAGTGATCGCAAGCACTGAGTAGGTCTGGAGCTACTCTTAAACTGCACAATTTTTTTTCGTAGTCGCTCTGCGATCCTTTAGTAAACACTTCTGCTAAGCTAAGATACACTCCCAGAGGGCGGCGGCATGGCGTTTGCACGGCTGCTAAAAACAGCTAGCGAGCGATCAACTCGGAATGACCCCCATGATGTCAACACAGGGATCATGCAAGATAATGCAGTGCATTAGGGTTGGGGATGATATGCAAGCGGTCGGAATCCCAGAGGTCAGCATACCGACCCCGGGATCTCGACCACCACAATGCCGGCAAGGAAGGGGGGCAAGTGCAACGGAGCCCTATGCGGGCTCGCTGCACTCGCCACGCAGCAGGATTGGTGACTCGCTGCGCTCCCCACGGGTTCTATTCCCACTCTATGGGTGTTGTGGACACCCACGAGTGGGAATAGCCCCTGTTAGCCAGCATTCTGGTCGTGATTCTAGCATCGGTATCCTGGCCGCCGGTATCCTGACCGCCGGCATATCAGCTGCATCCCATGCATTATATAGTACATTTTCATGTTACAGAAATTCAGAGTGGTCACTTTAAGATTGTTCATACTCTAAGAGATTTCTGTCCATTTGCAGGATTGTGATTTGCAAATAATAGTAGAGCCCTAAAAGTTGTAATAATTAGTGCACTACATAGTTGCCAACTTTCTGGCTGCCCCTCCTGGAGGGGGCAACCAGGTTGGCACAGTAGTGGGCATGATGCAGGGGGCATGGCTTGGCATAGAGGGTGCAGAGGTACAGGAGGATGTGGGTGGGAGCTTGGATGTGTAATCGCCTCAATATGGCCACGCCCATTGCTATAAAATGACATGATTACCAGTAGTGGTTACAATGATGCAATTTAGTGTGAATCGAGTCATTGACTGCCCGGTCTGTCCACTTCACTATGTAAGTTGGTGGCTGGGTGGCGGAGAGCTCTGGGAGACTGCAAATTTTTGGGAGAGTGTGCAAGTGTGGTGCACTACCTTAAAACAACTTCTGCTCTCCTTTCATTATTTAAGACTCAGCAACAGATACTGTAGTCACTGTATACACACTGTAATGTGCCCCACTCTGCTGTTGGTGATATACAGGGAGTTCAAAAAGTCCCTCTGCAGTGAGCGCTCTCTCTTAGGTGCAGATCTCCTCCGCAGCCATGTGAGGCCAGACAGAGACAACACTTTCATCACTTAATAAGTAACAAATTCTCTTTAATGTCATGTAAATAAAGTGTTTAAAAACAATTGTGTTATTTTATTACTTTGCACACATTCTCTGTGGGAAGACATGCTTAGCACACAGTCACCACAGAGACATTTTGAATACCCTGTACATTCCATTACTCTTCAGCTCAATGTCCTGCTGGGGGCCGCAAAGGGGGCTTGTAAGCAAGGAAAGCAGTTGTCAGTCACTGCAGAAACTTTTTGGAGAGAGAGCTGTCATGCCTCAGCTGCCCCCTCAGTCTGGTCTCCTTGGTACCCCCCTGACAGCTGGATCATAAAGGCCACTTCTGCCACTGCCTTCAGGAGTTATGCCACTGTGCTGGGGAGCCATTAGTAGGACAGTCATAGAAAAAAAAATAGAGGGATTAACATAGATTTGGATGCAATTTCCACCCCAAAAAAGGAAGCATAAATTGAGTCCATACAAAATGAGCAATTTGCTTTTAATTAAGTACTGTAAGTATCTTATTTTGTCTGAGACTGCATATTATATAAAAAAATATATTTTTCAGAATAGCTGCAAATGGAGGCATTCAGGAGACCACCTGTCGGGATCCCAACGGTCACAATGCCGACACCGGAATCCCAACAAGCGGTGAAATGCTGCAGCTGGAATACCGGTGCCACAGGCTTTTCTCCCTCTATGGGTGTCCACGACACCCATAGAGGAAGAATATAACCTGCGGCGAGCGCAGAGAGCCTCCGAGCCCGCAGCCAGCCCACAAGGGGCTTTCTAGCGCTACCCCCACCTGCCGGCATACTGGTGGCCAGGATCCTGCTGTCGGGATCATGACAGCTGATGTCCCGGCTGTCGGTAAAACACATGTATTCCCTTCAAACTAGTGCCTAAAAATCATGTTTGAAAGTTATATTTATTTCCGTAAGTGTGAAGTTGCCCTGTCTGCCATAGGTACAGTATGCTGGAACTTGAATGTCAAACCAATTAAAGGCAGCCTGGGAATGCTGTAACCTATAGTACAACAGGGAAAAATGATTTTATTATTACGGTACTTCCCATTACAAACTGTAAGAACACCTTAAATACTTAAGTTCTAACAAATTTGCAACCTGGCCCCCAGCAATCCTGTAGCCAGATATTTAACCCACTACTATCCAGCAGGATTAATGTAAATTTGCAATGTACATTGGGGGTCATTCTGAGTTGATCGCTCGCTAGCTGTTTTTAGCAGCCGTGCGAACGCATAGTCGCCACCCACAGGGGAGTGTATTTTAGCTGTGCAAGTGTGCGAATGCTTGTGCAGCTGAGCAGTACAAAAACAGTTTGCAGTTTCTGAGTAGGTCTGAATTTACTCAGCCGCTGCGATCACTTCAGTGTTCAGTCTGCCCTGTCCCGGAATTTACGTCAGACACCCGCCCTGCAAACGCTTGCGTTTTTCCAAACACTCCCAGAAAACAGTCAGTTGACACCCATAAACGCCTTCTTCCTGTCAATCTCCTTGCGATCGGCTGTGCGAATGGATTCTTCGTACAATCCATCTCCCAGCAATGATCTGCTTTGTACCCAAGCAGCGCGCCCGCGCATTGCGGTTCATACACATGCGCACTAGTGACCTGATCGCTGCGCTGTGAAAAATGGCAGCGTACGATCAGGTCGGAATGACCCCCATAAATCTGTGCAGTTTTGAGCAGTTTTCCATATTCAGTATACTAACACACTTTATTTCAAGGCAGTTGAAATTACTGTTCTGAGCCTGCTTGTATCCAGCCAAGACAGAGGAAGCAGACAGAAGATATCAATCTTTCATTTATTTTACTGATATTGATCATACTGGAAAATGTTATTGCAATTTTTAATAAACAGATGCCCAAGAACAGTGATGTTTCAAAGTTACAATAAGTAACACTAGATGGCTAAATAGACAAATCTGAAGTTAATTTATGGCTTGGTAGTGAAACTGTATAATTACCTAAACTTTCATTAAGATTTTCCTTATTTGCTATTTTGCAGTATTTACTGTATTTAGATGTGGAGTCCAAAGAAAAAGCAGAATTACTGTTTTTCTAATTAACCAAATACATTCAAATTAGAAACATTCATATAATGTCTGTTGATTTATGAAAGCTAAAATTAACAATTCTTTTGTATAAAACTTACAACCAAAATCAGTGCACTTAGCACTGCTGCCCAATATAAATACCCAAATCAATGACATGCTAGGATTTTTCGCTGCGCTGTGATCAGTTCAGAACTGCGCATGCACCGCAATGCGCAGGCGTGTCATACGGGTACAAAGCTGAGCGATGGATTTAATGAAGAATCCATTCGCAAGGAGATTGACAGGAAGAGGGTGTTTGTGGGTGTCAGCTGACCATTTTCTGGGAGTGTTTGGAAAAACGCAGGCATGTCCAAGTGTTTGCAGGGTGGGTGTCTGACGTCAGTTCCGGGACTGGACAGGCTGAAGTGATCGCAGCGGCTGAGTAAGTTCTGAGCTACTCAGAAACTGCACAAAACTTTTTTGTACTGCTCGGCTGCACATGCGATCTCACGCTTGCAAAGCAAAAATACACTCCACTATAGGCAGCGACTAACTCGGAATGACCCCCTCTAACCACTGTGAGAAAATGTGAACCAATAAAAAAGAAAAAGGCAGAATATTTAGATTTAGGCCCTGTGTTTCTTATGAAAAAGGTGATTTTCGTTTCAGATTCCCAACATCAATAAATATGTGACAAAAAAACAAGTAATATAATTGTGTTAACAATGAATACAATTGTTGTGTGTCTTCCATAAAAAAAAATACCAGTATCAGTCAGATGTGTAAAAAGGACAAATAATAGTAAACAGTAGTATTTCCAGGATCCAGTCACACCCTATCATGGGTGTGAATATAATGAGTGCAAACCGTGTCATGCTGTAGTTATGGGACCCAGCAGCTTAGGGGGGGGGGGGGGGGTGGATCCTGGTTATAAAGTTGCATACCAATTTCCCAGATTTCCCTGCCAACCAATTTGGTCTGATCCATTGCCCAGCCTGAATTGTGTGACACTACATTTTCAGTGAGAGGACTGTGAAGTAGATGTTATAATGGTAAGGGGGAACTGTAGTGTGTCACAGTATGAACTGGAGAGCACTGTAATGTGTCATAATCTGATCTGCTCATTGTAATATGGAGGGCACTATAATGTTACATATTATGAACTAAGGCACTATAAAGTGACACAATATGAAATGAGGGCACTATAGTGTGGCATAATATAAAAGGGGGCACTGCAAAGTGGCATAATATGAACTGGAGACACTATAGGGGAGATTCAAATGTTTGAAAAGTCAGTTGGGAGTCTGTTTTATCCTATCTAATAGACAGAAAAAACAGACACCCAACCGACTTTTCAAACATTTGAATTCCACCCTTTATGTTTTAATGGTATTTAGGGATACTGTGTGGTATAATGTGTACTGGCAGCCCTACAATGTGACATAACATGAATTCGGTAACTACAGTATGATGGTTCATAAAATAAACTAGGGCACTACTATGGTTCAGAAAATGAACTAGGGCACTGTTATAGGGCATAAAATAAATAACTGCTGTGGAGAGGTGTCTCTCAAGAATCATTGGGACAGGGACCCCTTAAATATGTTACTATGGGGCCCACAAAATTCTGTTTACACCCCTGGTCCCTATCCTGCTGTTTATTGTGATATGCTCATTTTACACATCTGCCTGGTACAGGTCTATAGGGTTGAATCCATTTATGTTATGATTTTAACCTTTTTATTTCTTGTAATTATTTATCTTTTTTTAATACTACAAGGCAGTACATAGCTATTGTGATATTTTATTTTTCCAATGATCTTGATGTTTTTTAAAAGTGAATTAACCATTATGTCCAACAGTTTTCAAATAACAAAAAGTGGTACCTAAAATGACGCACCAATGAGAGAAATATAAAACGTAACCTTTATGTGATTCTTAAAAGGTTGATTTTATGACTTTGAGTTTTTCTTAAAATCAATATTTCTTAAAATCAGCAAACTTAACAAAAACTGAGATGTGTGCAAAATAAATAAAGGGTATTAAAATAAATGAATTCTCTTTCGTATTACTGTTATTTTCTCTTAAATAGATTATCATTCGTTAGAATATATTCCTATAGAATTAGGAGATGTTCACACTAATTTGTTGTTTAAATCAATAATCAATCACTATAATGAGACTTGGGGATAATCTAATATGGCATATTCTATTAGTATTTATTATTTGCAATATTATTACATGGCTTTACACTTCACACACTATTGTAGTATAAATTAATAATACTCATTGCATCCATATAGTGGACTCATGTTTTCCTATCACCGCCAACTTCAACCTGCTGTCCTTGTTCTTTTCTGTGTAATTTCTAGAGATGAGTGGTTCGGATTTATCTCCAGAATTAATGCCAGTTCAGTTTTATCCGGATTTTTTTTAATTCCGTTTTGAGATCTGAGTAAATCCGAGTAAAACCGAGTAAAACCGAACCCACTCATCTCTAATAATTTCTCACTGCATGTTACACTTAAATAAATTGCTCATCTTGCCTACTGTAACCTATGTAGTGTGCCCTACATGGCTGTCTTGCCTGGTACTTTCAAGGGCAGGATGAACAACTCTGAGCTATTTATGCAGTACCTTGTTAGTCACTTTTCATTTTATCTTTGAATGTGTTATTTCCATGTATTGCTTATTGCACATTGTAACCTATGTAGTATGCACAACATGGATGCCTCATCTGGTACTCTATATTGTGTAGAATGAAGAATGCATGGTTTTGATGATTTTGCAAGGATAAGTTAAGGGCTTTGCCTATTCTGATCAGTTAAGTAGAGCGCCTAAATAGGATGCCTCACCTGGTTTCTTCATGGGTAGGGTGAATAATCCGGATGTAGTCAGGATCTCAGCAGACAGAATAACGACACCAGGATCCCGACTGCCAGAATGCCGGCAGTGCTGCCACAGCTATTCCCACTCCTGGGTGTCCACAACACCCATGGAGTTGCAATAGAACCTCGAGCCACCGAGCTCGCAAGGGGCTTTGTTGCACTCGCCCCTCTGCCAGAATTCCAGCAGTCGGGATCCCGGCATCGGTATTCTGACCGTCGGGATCCTGACCGTATGGATCCCGTACCCAACCTGAATAATCCTTGCAGTTGATAACCCAAGATGGCTGCCACGCCTTTGTACTGTATTATCCCCATGAAATACTGTTGGAATCAATTTGTTTTATTAATCTGTTGCGGGTGCTATTGTAGGTTGGTGTCTGCTTGATGTGTCTATACCCCTTATTTGTACAAATTATTCTTATTAGACAAAATTTCTCAGTAAATTATAAATTTTCAATTAGGGAGAGATGCATTAAACAGTTTAAAGAGGACAAGTAGAATTGTTGTCCATAGCAACCAATCAGATTCTGGCTATAATTTAAATGCAGGCAATACAGTACATACATGACAACTAGAATCTGATTGGGTGCTATAACCAACACCTCCACATGCCTCTTTAGAAGGTTTGATACATCTCCCCCTTAATACCCTGCAAGTGAGCTGCAGCATTGGGCAGGGATGGGCGGATGGGAGGGGGGGGGGGGGGTAGGTTGCAACTCTCCTGTTGCTCTACATAGCAGAACAGCTTATGAATAGATGACACGCACATGCGTGGGGCATATAGCTGGCGGCAAGAGAAGCCAGGTTTTGCCCAGCAATTTGGAAAGTACTGGCTGCCCCCATATGATTCTGGGCCACACCACAGTGACTCACAGCCATACGTCCTATATTGCACACACAAGTTCCCAACTGCTGGCTCACAAATGTTAGGAGGTACAGATCTGTCCTGGCTCATCTTAAACTCTATTCATGGCAAACACACTCATTTACTGTAGGGGTGGCCAATCCCAGGATCGGGATAGGTGGGATCCAGGGATTTAGGCCAAAAATTGGCCGGGATTCAAACCTGGGATTGGAAGTTCCAATCCCAGGGATTGAGGGATCAGACGGCACTTTGTTTTATTGAAGCCAGGCAGCGTTGAGCTCAGAAGCTGCCCTGCTCCCCCCTCCTGGCTCCACCTGCGCGACATGACGTGCAGTCACAGATCACACTGCGCAGTCAGCTGTCACATGACACCAGCAGCTGAGTCCACAGGATGACCCGCTGCCGCCGAGCCCGCAGGATAACCTGCCGCCAACCACACAAAATGTGTGCCTACTTCCTGCCCTCGTCGTATGGTGAGTTATGTGTGCAGGCGGGAGGGGTGGGGCGAGAGTGGCGGACACATAGAAAAAAGCCAATCCCGGGAATCCCTGGATTGACCATTTTTCAATCCCGATACCCGGGTTTGAAAAAATGGCCCAGGATTGGCCTCCCTATTTACCATGAATAGTGTACCCGCTTCCACAGGAACGTGCAGTGTATACACATGGCACGACTATTCATCAGTGATGTGCGGTGACAGGGTGAGGTTCAGGTGACCTGTGTTTAGGATCCGGCCGGTCACCATACCAACGCTGGGATCCCGAGCTTTAGATTGCTGGCGGGGTGGGGGAGTGTGGTCAAGCGCAACGAAGCCCCTTGCAGGACTAGTCCCCGTCAGTTGGCATGCCGACTGTCGGGATGTTAAGTGGGCGGGATCCTAGCGTTGACCGCCGGTCACACAACTACATCCCCCGGTGACGTGAGGTAGAGCCTATCCTGTGATACTAATGTATATGCCAGAGTTTTGACTGTAGAAAGTATCTGAAAAATACAAAGACTATATTATAAATATCTTCTTTGTATTATTCTAATCATTTGTATTGTATAAACTCTGAAGGAAAAAGTCTATGGCATCTGTGTGTAGTCTTTATGATGTTCTTTTTCTGCTTGCATAGATTTCCTCTAGGTACTCTAGTTTCCTCCCAGAGAGTGCTTCTAATACAGTGGGCCTAATTCAGATCTGATCGCAGCAGCAAATTTGTTAGCAGTTGGGCAAAAACAAGGTGGTCATTCTGAGTTGATCGCATGTAGCAACTTTTTGCTGCTCGTGCGAGCAACTTGACGCCGCCTATGAGGGAGTGTATTTTAGCATAGCAGTGCAGTCCTGCTATGCTAAAAAAGATTCCTGCAAAACAAGACCAGGGTCAGACCTACTTACCCTGTGCGACGGATCCAGCGTCGATGGTCCCGGGATTGACATCAGACATGCACCCTCCAAACGTCTGGACACACCTGCGTTCGGATCTCCACGCCCTGAAAACAGTAAGTAGACAACCCGGAACACCTCCCCACTGTCAATCTTCTTGCGATCGCGCTAGCGATCACTTTCTTCTTTGTTGTAGCTGCTGCCCGGTGCAACGACGCGTGTGCGCATTGCGCCCGCTACCCGCGTGCAGCTGCGTGCGAACGGGTCGGAATGACCCCCCATGTGCACTGCACGGGAGGCAGATATAACATGTGCAGAGAGAGTTAGATTTGGGTGGGTTATTTTGTTTCTGTGCAGGGTAAATACCGGCTGCTTTATTTTTACACTGCAATTTAGATTTCAGTTTGAACACACCCCACCCAAATCTAACTCTCTTTGCACATGTTACATATGCCCCCCCCCCCCCCCCTGCAGTGCATGGTTTTGCCCAACTGCTAACAAATTTGCTGCTGCGATCAGGTCTGAATTACCCCCAGTATTTGTAATTCACTGGTAATGGAGAAAAATACAAAGCTATACTTTAAGAAGAATAAAAAGAAAATGTGGGGAAAAATAAATGCCTTTGATGGGGTAGGTTAAAAAAAATACTGTAGTTGCCCACTCTCCTGGAATTTCTGGGAGACTCCCACATTTTGTGATATTTGCTTGATCAAGAAAGTTAAACCTAAAATCAAGTTTTTTCTTTGCGAGAAAGTAAATATTCCTTCCCCATCTTAGCATCTTTCTTCGTGGTCCCATGTTTAAGTGGTGGGCATAATGACAGGATTATTCTTTTTCCTGTAAAATAGTCCTGCCCCTATAATTTTAATGGAATGCACTTTGCACTCTCATATTCCCTCCCGAGGTCCCAAGGTGCATGCCACCCAATGGACGGGACCTACATCATCTACCCCCACCCCCCTTCAAATCCTTTCACATAGGAGCACTGCACATGTGGTGGACATCATGCCATGTCATGATATCATGCGGTGGACCCGCACCCATTCCCAGAGTCTGCACACTGAGCATCAGAGCTGGGAGAGACTGCCGCCACATCCTCAGCACTGCTGCTGCCAATGCCAAGGCCAGTATAACCCAGCAGACACTGTGGAATAGTCAAACACTGTTGACAGAGTGAGTGAGAGACAGGCAGGAGACAGACTCACAGCTGCAGGTATTTTATTATTGTGACCATTGTGGGCAGCTAATTTGCCATTATGCCATTGCGGGCATAATGTGTAAGGGGCATAATGTATACGGGGCACTACTACTGTGTGGGCATTATGTGTAAGGGGCACTACTACTGTGTGGGCATAATGTGTAAGAGGCATTACTACTGTGTGGGTGTTATGTGTATGGGGCATTCCTACTGCGTGGGCATTATATGTGAGGGGCACTATTACTGTGTGGGCATAATGTGTATGGGACACTACTACTGTGTAGTCATAATGTGTAAGAGGCACTACTACTGTGTGGATGTAATCTGCAAGGGGCACTACTATGATGTGGGTGTAATGTGTAAGGGGCACTACTACTGTATGGGGGTGTAATGTGTAAGGGGCGATACTACCTCACCATCTGCCTCTCCCCTGCATCACTATCTCCCCATCACCCTCTCTCTCCTGTCACACTCTGCCTCTCCAAGGCATCACCCTTTCCCCATCATATGGAACAGCATTCCATTTAAGGCCATGTTGCTTGCTATGAAACAACACCTTTGTTGTGTGGGCATGCCCACTGTATGTGCGTGCCTTCAGCACCAGCAAATAATACCCCAATCCAGACACATATTTAGGGGGGGGGGGGTTGTTCTCCAAAAGTTCTTGCCAGGGTGCTAGTAGGCCTGGAGCCGGTTCTGCAGTTAGTGGACTTACTTTTAATAAAGTTGATAGACTTGAGCATGGGACTGCTTTATACAGTAAGTCTAAAACAGGCTGCAGACGGGAGTTGAATTCCCCTGTGCTTAGCTGTATACTGCTTTTCCCTTACTTCAGGAATGTCCAAAAAAAAGGAATTGCCCATTATCAAGCACTGCCATATCACATGAGCACAAATTAGCTTTCCTATCTGTGGATCAACCCAGATGAATAATGTGCAGTAAATTACTTGACATTCAGAGACAGGTTCACAAACTGTAAATTTCAAATAGAAGTTTGGTAAATTTTGACATAAGGTTTTCTGAAACAATAGTAATGCCATCAAGGAGGAGGGGGGCAATATTCCTCCTCAATGGCTGGCCCAGCCCCACTCCCACCCCCTCCCTTCCTCTCCGCATCCCTATATAGTATCCCTTGACATTGAACTACAGTATGTGCCTAATTCAGACCTAGCAGATGGGCAAAACCATGGGGTTCATTCCGAGTTGATCACACGTACTGTAGCAACTTTTTGCTGCCCGTGCGATCAACTAGACGCCGCCTATGGGGGAGTGTATTTCTGCATAGCAGGGCTGCAAATGCTTGTGCAGACCTTCTATACAAAAAAAGTTTCCTGTAAAAGAAGACCAGGGTAAGAGTTACTTACCCTGTGCGATCGATCCAGCGATGCTGGTCCCGGAATTGACATCAGACATCCGCCCTCCAAATGCTGAGACACGCCTGCGTTGGACTCACCACTCCCCGAAAACGGTGAGTTGCAGCCCGGATCCGCCTTACTCCTGTCAATCTTCTTGCGGTAGCCGCTGCAACTGCTTTTACCACTAGCGGCGTCACTGTCTGGCGACGGCTGTCACCGGGCAATGACGCGCCTGCGCAATGCGGACGCCGCACATGTGCAGTTCCGACCCGATCGTACGGCTGCGAAGAAGCGCAGCATGCGATCGGGTTAGAATGACCCCCCATGTGCACTGCAGGGGGGCATATATAATATGTGTAGAGAGAGTTAGATTTGGGTGGGTTATATTGTTTCTGTGCACGGTAAATACTGGCTGCTTTATTTTTACACTGCAATTTAGATTTAAGTTTGAACACACCCCACCCAAATCTCTCTCTGCACATGTTATATCTGCCTCCCCTGCAGTGCACATGGCTTTGCTCATCTGCTATCAAATTTGCTGCTACGATCAGGTCTGAATTAGACCCTATATGACCTACCTTGGATTAGACTCATACACTGCTCACTCTCCCATTAACTTTCAGACCTCAGTTTAGGATGAATGAGAAGACCACTTAATTCAGAATTTCAGACCTTTGTCTTAGTTAGTGAAAATGTATGACCACTCTTTCTACATCCACGTCTTCAGTTAGGATCTCAATGGAGTTTACAGAAATATTCGGGTGTGGTATGCAAGGTCTACCACACTTAGGTCGATAGTGTCTAGGTCGACCACTATTGGTCATCAGTAAGTAGGTCGACATGGTTTCTAGGTTGACAGAGACTCTAAGTCAACATGTACTAGGTCGACACAACATTAGGTCGACATGAGTTTTTTCACTTTTTTGGTGTCGTTTTCTCTGTACAGTGACTGGGATCCCCAAAAAGTGTACCATGTCCCCTCGCATGGCTCGCTTACCGTTCCCAATTGTAGTCCACGTGTATCATAAAGTATGAAAAAGTTCAAAAAATGAAGAAAAAAAACCTCATGTCAACCTTTTGTCATGTCTTCCTAGAACATGTCGACCTAGAGTCCCTGTCGACCTAGAAACTATGTCGAACTAGTTACTGTCAACCAATAGTGGTCGACCTAGACAGTTTTGACCTAAATATTGTTGACCTAGAGACCGGATACCAAATATTCCTCACAGGCAGTAGTTGGAATGGAAATTTAGAAGCAGTGGAATTGAAAAATGCAACCTAATGGTCCAGAGCATCTATTTCCAGAAGCTTTAAGTCATTTGACTTAAATTAATTGTAGCCCACATTTGATATTCCTATTGACACTATGTAGTAAAATATAAGGATATACTAGGGCCCTCATTCCGAGTTGTTCGCTCGGTATTTTTCATCGCATCGCAGTGAAAATCCGCTTAGTACGCATGCGCAATGTTCGCACTGCGACTGCGCCAAGTAACTTTACTATGAAGAAAGTATTTTTACTCACGGCTTTTTCTTCGCTCCGGCGATCGTAATGTGATTGACAGGAAATGGGTGTTACTGGGCGGAAACACGGCGTTTCAGGGGCGTGTGGCTGAAAACGCTACCGTTTCCGGAAAAAACGCAGGAGTGGCCGGAGAAACGGTGGGAGTGCCTGGGCGAACGCTGGGTGTGTTTGTGACGTCAACCAGGAACGACAAGCACTGAAATGATCGCACAGGCAGAGTAAGTCTGGAGCTACTCTGAAACTGCTAAGTAGTTAGTAATCGCATTATTGCGAATACATCGGTCGCAATTTTAAGAAGCTAAGATTCACTCCCAGTAGGCGGCGGCTTAGCGTGTGTAACTCTGCTAAATTCGCCTTGCGACCGATCAACTCGGAATGAGGGCCTAAGTAAACACACACGTTGGTCACATAGAAAGACACATATATAACAAATACTAAACACATTGGGGGTTATTCAGGTTTGTTAGCAAACCAAGAAAGTTAGCAATTGGGCAAAACCATGTTGCAGAGAAAGTTAGATTTGGGAGGGTTATATTGTTTATGTGCAGGGTAAATACTGGCTGCTTTATTTTTACACTGCAATTTAGATTTCAGATTGAACAACCCCACCCAAATGCACATGTTACATCTGCCCCACCTGCACTGCACATAGGGGGTCATTCCGAGTTGTTCGCTCGTTATTTTTGTCTCGCAACGGAGCGATTAGTCGCTAATGCGCATGCGCAATGTCCGCAGTGCGACTGCGCCAAGTAAATTTGCTATGCAGTTAGGTTTTTTACTCACGGCATTACGAGGTTTTTTCTTCGTTCTGGTGATCATAATGTGATTGACAGGAAGTGGGTGTTTCTGGGCGGAAACTGGCCGTTTTATGGGGGTGTGTGAAAAAACGCTACCGTTTCTGGAAAAAACTCAGGAGTGGCTGGAGAAACGGAGGAGTGTCTGGGCGAACGCTGGGTGTGTTTGTGACGTCAAACCAGGAACGACAAGCACTGAACGGATCGCAGATGCCGAGTAAGTCTGGAGCTACTCAGAAACTGCTAAGAAGTGTCTATTCGCAATTCTGCTAATCTTTCGTTCGCAATTTTGATAAGCTAAGATTCACTCCCAGTAGGCAGCGGCTTAGCGTGTGCAAAGCTGCTAAAAGCAGCTTGCGAGCGAACAACTCGGAATGACCCCCATAGTTTTACCATTAGTGTGCTTTTTTGGCTTGCTAACAACTCTGAATAACCCCCATAGAACAGATACTAAAAATAGATAAGGATACAGAAACCTGGCTATACTGACAAAGTGCATGCCTTTGGCGTTTTACTGTCACTCCTGGTTTGTTCACACTGAGAAGACATTCCTAAATAAAGTTTTGCCAGAATATCATTCAGAAAATTACCTTCCATCTCACAGATTGTCTCTGTTACCGAGTAATACAGTCAGAAGCCATTTTTCCTGAGATCGTAATGCAATGCACTGAGCCCCATGTAAAAAGCTTAACCACTATTGCTTCTGCACTGGAGAACAGTTTGTTTAGGACATTTGATAAGTGGTGAGTTAACAAGTTGTGAATAAAAGTGTCGATAAGACATGCCATTGTACATGGGTTCAGTATGATTTGCCAATGGACAGGATGCTGGCTGTCAGTATACCGACAGCGGCATACCGTCCATCATCATCCCGACAGCCCCCAATCAGTCCCCTAACCCTTACCTTTTCCCTACCCTAACCCTCCCCGCTTGGTGTCTAACCCTAACCCTCCCTTCCCCACTGCCTAAACCTAACCCTCCCTGCTTAATGCCTAACCCTAACCTCCCGTTCTAAGTGCCTAACACTAACCCTCCCTCCCCGGTCCCTAACCCTGACCTACCAGTCCTTGCTCCCTAAACCCCTTTCTCCTGCCTAAACTTAACCACCGCCACGGCAGAATGCCAGCACGTCTCACTGTGAGGATGATCGGGATACCGGCTGTCGGTAATGTGACTCCGGCATCCTGATCGGCCTCGGTATTTGGACGCCAGCATTGCCTCCTCCTTCGGGATCCCGGCGTCAGTATATTGGCCGCCGGGATCCCATCTGTCAAGCAGCTAACTGCTTCCCTTGTACATTGACCACTGTTCATAGTTTTAGAGGCAGACTAGATGGGCCAAGTGGTTCTTATCTGCCATCAAATTCTATGTGTCTATGTTTATGTAATATACTGGGGGGAATTCAAATGTTTGAAAAGTTGGTTGGGTGTCTGTTTTTTTCTATCTATTAAATAGGAAAAAACAGACACCCAACTGACTTTTCAAACAAGTGAATATCCCCCATTGAGTCCTTTTGTATATACTCAGTTTTAGTATAGGATTTGAGCTCTATTTCAATCTCTTGACCCCTCCACTGACTTCCAGTATGTTCTCCAGGGAAGTTTACTTGTTTGACCTTATACTGGACACATCCCACTGACCTTGAATAGCCTGAAGTGATGTTCCAGGTGCAATAGCTCCATATAGTATGTATCTCACACATTTTATTTATTTGTAATATAATTTATGACCTACAATTAACATTCTAAATTCACAGTACAATACTTGTGTATTCAAGCATTCAAGCATCAAACATCTGTTTGTATATATGCTGTACAATGGGAAGCATTGTGTTCAGTACGCTGGTACTGTTTAGGTATTGCAGGAAAGGTCAGGAAAAGCAGTGATTTATAACATTAACTAATTAAAATAAAAGAAGTACAAAGTATTACTGTATATGACGTGACGAAGGAAATGATAAGGTCATCCTCTTCACTTCAGATTATTGTCTACATTAATTCATAAAACCAATGTCATGCAACATGTCAGTGGAAAGTATGCCGTGGAAACAAGATTGATCATCTGGGTTTGTTTTCATGTGACAACAAAGACAGTACAGTGACCGGCTTGATTTAAACAGGGACATACAGTACCCTTGAGAAATTCAGCTTTGTTGAATTGCAGGGTAAGATAAATGCATTAGCACAACAGTTGTGTCTGATATGTTTTCAACAGAATGTGAAAAAAATTAAAGGAAAGCCATTCGTTTTCATTACTGTCATTGTTATGCTATGTTACTAATCTGAACTGATGTCCTTGCTTTAAACAACATTACTGAAATGTTCTGATTAAAGGACAACTAACCCCGGTAACATTTATTACAACAATTACAAATCTACAGTATATATAACAGTTGGTACACTATATCACTCCATAGGCTCAATTCAATTCTGTGCTGATTGAATAGCACTAGGAATTAGCTCCTGGTGCTATTCAATTCAGCACAGGGTCATGTTGGGGAAGGCCGGTTCTCACGGTCTAAACATGGTGTTTTGCCATGAGAACCAGCATTCTCCATCTAAAGTGCCCGGCGCAATGCTGTTTCTGCCACGCTAAGGTCAGAAATAAGCATAGCGCCAGCACTTTTGTTGGATTTCTGCCTGCATCCCTGGAGAGGTGCGAGCAGAAATCCTCTAGTTGTGTGTCACAGTGTACTGAATTGAATAGCACTGGGAGCTAATTCCTGGCACTATTCAATCTGTACCAGTGGTGCAAGTAAGAATATTTTCTTAGTGGTACAGAGTGCAGAAAAAATAGGCGTGGTCATGATGTGTCAAGGGGCGTGGTCACATGCCACTAATGGGAGTGGCTACATGACACTAGCGGCATGGCCACACGACACAGCCCCTTATCTTTAACTCTAGAGCTAAGGCTAGAAATATATAGTATTGCACCCAGTATAATAGAAATATATATAGTAATGCCCCAATTTAATAACAATATATAGTAATGCCTCCATTATAACAGGAATATATACTTTAGTAGTTCCCCATGGTATAATAGAAATATATAGTATTGCCCTCATAATAATATACATATATAGTAGTGTCCACATTATATTAGAAATTAATGACCCCACACAGTGACGCCAGAGACATGCCCAGTAGCCCAAAAGTCACTCAGTGCAGATGGGTCACACAAGCTGAGTGAATGGAAACAGCTGCACTGCTGCTCCCAGCAAAGGATGGTGCGGGAAAGTGCACCCAGACTCCTCTCTTCACGCCAGACACAGCCGCCAGAGGAGGAATCATGATGTGATGTCATGACGTCACCATTGCGCTCTCAGTAACCCTAAGTGACAGGTGCCGTCATGCTGCCAAACACCATGGTCTTGTTGCTTTGTGGCACATTATAATTGTGCTAATGGAGGTCACAGGTGCAAAGTGTGTGGCAGGTGGTAATGCGTACCCGCTGCCAATTTCTTAAGGGTACTCCGTACCCAAGCGTACCCGCATACTTGCACCACTGATCTGCACTGAATTGAATTGAGCCCTATAATTGTTATAAAATAAACCAATTTGGATATGTTTATGTATTTTGTTTGTTCCCTGAGTGGAAGCTACTTCATTGTGATCTATTGTATATGGCCCATCTTCTCTTGCCCTTTAACATAATACCATAATATGTAAGAAGTATTTTAATCCATTTCTCAAATTGATTACTGTAAACTAAGCTAAAATAATAGAAGTAGACAACTAAAGTAAATATGTCCAACACACTGTGTTCTACAGCGTCAATTTTGAATAAGAAAATTCTCAATGTGTTCCAGTTCTTCAGCATGGGGACTCAAGCCAATGGGACATATGTTTCAGAACCAATTCATATTGCTACGTTATACATGCAGAACAGATGTGTCCTTATACACTGTTGCTGAAGAAGCGCCAAATAGTCCCTCTCGGAGCAACAAGTCCCGGGCAACTTGTTCACACTGAGCATTTTATGGAAATGGGTGGTGGGTGTTAGCATTACTGTTTGCATTACTGCCTCACAGCCATGAGGCCATGGGTTTTATTCCCACCATGTCTCTACCTGTGCAGAGTTTGTATATTCTACCCATGCTTGCGTGGGTTTCCTCCGGGTACTCCGGTTTCCTTACAAAATCCAAAAATATACTAGCAGGTTAATTGAGTCCCCCCAAAAAATTAAACCTAAAGTGTGTGCATGTACAGCGGCAGACAAGATGGGCCAAGTATTTCTTATCTGCAGTCAAATTCTATGTTTCAATGGTTCTTTCTCAATATTTGCATCGTAATTGCATAAATAAAACTGGGATTGAAAAAACGTCAATGCTAGCTTGCAATGTTCCAGTTTATGTGTGACATTTTATATCTGTTTACGAATCTGAATCTGTGTAAGAAGGGCTCCGATGCTGTGACTGCAGCTGTTCCTCACATCAAGTTCTGTTGTGCTTCATCTGCTAATTTGTATGTGTTTAAAAGGAATTTCTGTAGGATTAAAGTCGCATTCAGGTGTCTGTAGTACACTGTGAGTGGCGTTTCGCTGCATCTGTTATGATGCAAAATTTAATGTCGATTTTCTTGCAGGAGTGCCATCGTTATAGCTAAAGAAGTGCACAAAATGATAGAAAGTCCTGTCTGTATAGGACCCAGTTATTAGAGGGACAGGAAAGGGTCATACAACACAATACCAGAAGTTAAATGTTTATGGTTTGTTTTCTCCTGCGTGCTTGAGTTTGTAATATTGCATATCAGAAAGATAGATTGTTAGGTGGCAAGACAGCAAAGCCAGGAAACAGGATTAAGGCCAGGTACACACCAAAATGACAACAGCCTGATTTGTCATTTTGGAACGAATTTTGGTGTGTACCCTCAATTGCGCACTCGCATGGATTTCATATGATATCATTTGATCGACCGTGCTGCATGGTCAAACAAACGATATCATGGGTTCGGCTGTTCATTGTAATGAAGGACAGAAGGAGGTATTGCTCTTAAACAATAAAAGAATGTTTACAGAGGCGGGAAAAAGTTTTTGCCTCATTGCTGATTTCTTCTATTATTTTTTGGGGTATACTTGTCACATTTTTTTTCAGATCTTCAAACAAAATTCATATGTAGTAAGACAAAGAAATCCTGAGTAAATAAAAAATACAGTTTTTAAACGATCATTTTATTTATTCATGGAAAAAAGAAATCCAGCACCAACTGACCCTGTGTGAAATAATGATTGCCCCCCCCCCTTAGTTACTCATTCAAACAATGAACTACATTGAATTGACAAATGGGTTAACATAAACTAAATCCAATCAAGTTTGATCACTGTTAAATCTAAACATCACTAAAATAGAAACTGCAGAAGAATTGCAGAAGAGGTGAGTGTCACACCCCACGGGCAGCGGCGGCCGCGCTTGCCTCTGCGGGTGTCCTGGATGGCCTGGCGTCTCTCCCCTCCGGCGGCCTCGGGGGTCCGGCGTCGGGTCGGCGGGTCTCTCCGGCGGCTCCCGGAGCGAGGGCGCCGCCATGCTGCTCTAGATTAGGTAGGCGGAGCGGGGCTGACGTCATCTGCCCGCTCCGCCAATCAGACTAAGGCGGGAGGTTCAAAGCCAGACGCCGAGCAGGGAGCCGGCGCCTGTGTATCATCATTCTGCTTGTCAGAAGCAGTGATCTCCAGAGCTCCCTTGTTCCTGTTTCCGCTGTGCTTTCCAGTATTCCAGTATTCCAGTGTCTCCAGTGTCTCCAGTGTCTCCAGTGTCCCCAGTGTCTCCAGTGTCTCAGTGTTTCCTCACGCCTCCAAGCGCCCGAGCGCCATCACGCACCTCCGTGCCTCCAAGCGCCCGAGCGCCATCACGCACCTCCGTGCCTCCAAGCGCCCGAGCGCCATCACGCACCTCCGTGCCTCCAAGCGCCCGAGCGCCATCAAGCACCTCCGTGCCTCCAAGCGCCCGAGCGCCATCACGCACCTTCGTGCCTCCAAGCGCCCGAGCGCCATCATGCACCTCAGTGCCTCGGCACCTCAGTACCTCAGTGCCTCAGAACCTCAGCACTCCGGTGCCTCAGCACCACAGAACCTCAGCACCTCGGTGCCTCCGCACCTTAGTACCACAGAACCTCAGCACCTCGGTGCCTCCGCACCTTAGTACCCCAGAACCTCAGCACCTCAGTACCTCGGTGTCTCAGCACCTCAGTGCCTTCAGTACCTCAATAATACCAGCACCTCTGTACCTCAGCACTTAGCACTTTTCTAGTCTTGTTTTTCAGGAGACCTTCATCATTCCTCCGTGCTTCCTGCTTACCGTCTTCATCCTGTATGAAGAAGACCTACATCCGGCCATCTCTATTGCGACCCAGTAGCGGTTCCTCTTCCCAGTCACCGGAAGAAGCCCCGAGTCCACAACACCCTTCGACCAGGTCAGTGATAGTGAGTAAGAAAGTTATTAAATATATATTAGACTGGAAAGGGTTACAAAGCTGTTTCTAAGGGGTATATTTACGTAAAGTCAATTTTGGTCGATGTTTGGTAAATTTTTGATAGATTTTGTGTTTCAGGGTCTAAATTACATATTTACTAACAGATGATTTTTGATACTGTTTAAAAAAAATGTCAAGGTGTGCGCAGACCCCAGTGTTTTTGTTTCTGTTTCTGATATGATGCTAAATCATCATCATGTTTTGAACTTATATTTCTTCAATAAAAACAGCTAAAATCTTGTCACTTGGATTCTAGTATATAGTATTGTAGTATGAACTACATCCCACTCCATCACCCAGCCTGGGAAATTTGCGGTTTCATGAGGGGGTGGCGTCTGTTGAGGGGGACGGGATTCCTCCTCATAGGGCCTACAGTTGCATCTTTTGCTGCAGTTGTGTCTGAGACCGGGGGTGGATTGGGAACTAAAAGTGGCCCTGTAAAATTTTGTAGAAGTGACCACATTTTGTAGAACAAGAGGTATAACATACCATGTAGCCATGGCAACATCACTGGATGGCAGAGTTACTGTACTGCAGAGATGGAATAACAGAATGAATGGGGATAATGCGGTGTACTGAGTGTGGTGGGCTGCCTGTCATGTGGGGGGTGGGGCAACATGACAACAAACAAAACAGGCCCCACAGAAACGTCAGCACACCGGGAATCTACCTGGTGAGCCCTATGGCTAATCCGCCCCTGTCTGAAATCACAAGGGAAGGGCTTACACAAAAACACCCAAAATTCGATTTAAGATGTGAGATCAGAACTTGGTAGGAAGACCCGAACAAGGACTTGGATTGACTCGGAAAACCAAAGTTCAGGTGTGTTCTGTTTTCAGCAAAACCTGGACTGCTCATCTCTACCGTGAACAGGAAGAATGATGTGAAATAATTTAAAATAAGCATCTGAAGAGTTGTCCAGAGTATTGAAGCTACTATGAATCTTGAAACTTTAGTTGTGTACTGCACCTATTTTTGGAGTACCTACTTCTCTTTTCATAAAAAATAACTCTGGTTGCACCTATGGCATATATTTCCAGTGCACTTTTTGTTAAAAAATCTTAGCAAATTTGACTTGCACTTGTGAACATTAAAATGAAGCTTCTACACATTGGGGGTCATTCCGAGTTGTTCGCTCGCAAGCGGATTTTAGCAGATTTGCTCATGCTAAGCCGCTGCCTACTGGGAGTGAATCTTAGCATCTTAAAATTGCGAACGATGTATTCGCAATATTGCGATTACACACCTCGTAGCAGTTTCTGAGTAGCTCCAGACTTACTCGGCATCTGCGATCATTTCAGTGCTTGTCGTTCCTGGTTTGACGTCACAAACACACCCAGCGTTCGCCCAGACACTCCCCCGTTTCTCCGGCCACTCCTGCGTTTTTTCCGGAAACGGTAGCGTTTTTTCCCACACGCCCATAAAACGGCCTGTTTCCGCCCAGTAACACCCATTTCCTGTCAATCACATTACGATCGCCAGAACGAAGAAAAAGCCGTGAGTAAAATTCCTAAGTGAATAGCAGATTTACTTGACGCAGTCGCAGTGCGGACATTGCGCATGCGCATTAAGCGGAAAATCGCTGCGATGCGAAGATTTTTACCAAGCGAACAACTCGGAATGACCCCCATTGTACATGGCTGCATATGATACTTAAATCTCCTTATTCTTAAGATAAGAGATCTGGCTGGAACAAAGGGGTGGGCAAGCTCTGTACGTGTACAGTAAATCCATGTAATTGTGACAGAGATGCTGGTGCACACTGATAACTATGGTTCCCAGAAGTAGCTAGCCACTTCTGATTGGCTGATAGTAGCTTTATCTCTGAAGCCATAGAGGTATGGTAGTATTATGGATCATGCCTGATCTTGCGGGAATGTTTTAGAATTTTTTTTGATACTATTTGTATATGAGAAAGCAGATTATGGAGTATATTCAATTAGTAACAAATTTTCCAACAGTCGGAAAATCTGCTCTAATTTGACCTCAGTGTATTCAGTAGTGGGCGTTTTTGCCTGTTTTTTAATCCATTTTCGCTTCGCAAATTCTACAAAACACTCGGAGCGGCAGTCAAAAAAACGGCACAGGCAGTGAATAGGTTGAATGTAAATTCGACCTAAAAATGGGAGAAGGTGCACTAATTGAATACCCCACTATGCCTGCTGTATTATAGATCGGTTTTTATTTAAATGAAACCTAGTAGTCAATGCACTTTTTCACTATGAAAAAAAAAGTCTTTAAAAAACTTTTATAGCACATGGGCCCAGATCTACAGTATCAAGCCTTGGAGAGTGAGAAATTGCACTGTGATAAAGTATCAGCCAATCAGCTTCCTAACTGTCATGTCACAGGCTGTGCTTGAAAAATGACAGAAGCTAACTTATCACTCTCCAATATGAAAAATCTTGTTTAAAACCAATCTTGTGGGAAAATATCACTGATGAAGGTGATAATGTACTTTGGGTAAATGCACATTGGCAAAATGATACTAATAAACTACTGATTGGAGCATGATTGAAGTCCTCAAGTATAATTGGTTTACTAAAATTTGATTAGTAAAATCCATACCTCATTATGAATGATTAAAACTACATAGGAACAAATTGAGACACTGAATCTAGTGGGTCTACCAGGGAAGGCATATTTATATTTCTCTATCATCCATAAGGGATATTGGGAGAAACTAGTACCGTGGGTATAGACAGGGTCCAAAGGAGTCAGTGCACTTCAAATTTCTTCAACTGGGTTTGCTGGCTCCTCTCCTCTATGCCCCCTCCCACAGGCAGTTTAGAAAAAAGTGCCCTCAGGAGAGGATGCACATCTCTGCAGCTCCAGAGAATTTTCTTCAATTCCTTTTAAAACTTTTATTATTTTTGGTATGCTGTCTGGGCAGCATCATACCTGCATCGTGGGAGTTGGGGGAGGGGACTGTCACCAGCCTTACAGGGTGCAGAGCTGCTTCCCCACTGCGAGGTTGTTTGTTCAGCAAGGCATTGCACCTTGGCTGTCACAGCCGCAGTACACCGCACACCCCTAACACTGCCTGAAGGCGACATCGGTGGTTAGTACAAACCGGGGGCCTCGCTAGGGGAGTCTCCCGGTTCAAAGTGCGGCTGACCACTGGTGCAGCATACGGTACCGTCATAAGATTGTTAGGCAAGATGTTCGCGTCATATGAGGCGATTCAGTATGGGAGGTTCCATGCCAGAACATTTCAGTTGGATCTACTGGGCAAGTGGTCTGGCTCACATATACAGATGTACCGGATGATTCAGCTGTCACCTCAGGCCAGGATTTCAGTCCAGTGGCGGCTATAGTCCTCCAATCTTCTGCAAAGCAGGAGTTTTAGGATTCAGGATTGGACCTTCCTCATGACAGATGTGAGTCTGAGAGGATGGGGAGCTGTCACCCAAGGGGCGCAGTTCCAGGGCAGGTGGTCAGCCCACGATAGCCTCCTTCCAATAAACACTCTGGAACTTCAGGCAATCTACAATGCTCTACTTCAAGCTTCTCCTCTGCACAAGCATCACGCGATCCAAGTACAGTCGGACAATGCCACGGTGGTGGCTTATATCGCTCGACAAGGAGGGACAAAAAGCAGAGCCTGCATGCAAGAGGTGTCAAAGATACTTCTCTGGGCAGAAAGAAATGCAAGAGCCATGTCAGCAATCCTCATTCCGAGTGTGGACAATTGGGAGGTGGACATCCTGAGTCGTCACGATCTCCACCCAGGGGAGTGGGGACTCCACCATCTGGTGTTCCAGCAGATCATCAACTGGTGGGGTTACCCACACTTAGACATGATGGCTTCTCATCTCAACAAGAAACTTCCCTGGTATTGCTCACGGACCAGGGACCCTCAGGCGAGGGCAGTGGACGCACTGGCGTCGCCTTGGCCATACCGTCTGGTCTACCTGTTTTCCTCTGATCCCATTGCTCCCAAGAGTGCTAAAGTGAATCAGGAATCAAGGTGTCCAGGCAATTCTAATTGCCCCGGATTAGCCTCGGAGGGCGTGGTACGCTGATCTTCTGGACATGTCCATAGAAGACCCTTGGCCTCTGCCACTCAGAAGAGATCTTCAAACAGGACCGTTCGTCTACCCGGACTTACGGCAACTTCGTTTGACGGCATGGAAGTTGAGCGGAAAATCCTAGCTCACTGGGGCCTTTCCAAAAAGGTTATTGCTACCATGGTGCAGGCCAGGAAACCTGTGACGTCAAAACACTATCACCATATCTGTAGGAGATATGTCTCTTGGTGCGAAGAATGAACATATCCGCCTGCAGAGTTTCACTTGGGACGTTTCCTACATTTTCTGCAGGCTGGTGTGGATTATGTCTAGGTTCCCTTAAGGTCCAGATTTCAGCTCTCTCCATTTTCTTTCAGAAGAAATTGGCAGTGTTGCCAGAAGTTCAGACCTTCTTGCAAAGGGTACTCCACATACAACCTCCCTTTGTGCCGCCTACAGCACCCTGGGATTTGGATGCAGTGTTGAAATTTCTACAGTCCTCATGGTTTGACCCTCTGATGATGGTAGAAGACAGGTATCTCATGTGGAAGATGGTAATGTTACTAGCCTTGGCTTCTGCTCAACATGTATCGGAATTGGGGGCCTTATTGTGTAAAAGTCTGAATTTGGGGGGTAATTCCAAGTTGATCGCAGCAGGAATTCTGTTAGCAATTGGGCAAAACCATGTGCACTGCAGGGGAGGCAGATATAACGTGCAGAGAGAGTTAGATTTGGGTGTGGTGTGTTCAATCTGCAATCTAAATTGCAGTGCAAATATAAAGCAGCCAGTATTTACCCTGCACAGAAATAAAATAACCCACCAAAATCTAACTCTCTCTGCAAATGTTATATCTGCAGTGCACATGGGCCCTCATTCCGAGTTGATCGGTCGCAAGGCGAATTTAGCAGAGTTACACACGCTAAGCCGCCGCCTACTGGGAGTGTATCTTAGCATCTTAAAATTGCGACCGATGTATTCGAAATATTGCGATCACAACCTACTTAGCAGTTTTAGAGTAGCTCCACACTTACTCTGCCTGTGCGATCAGTTCAGTGCTTGTCGTTCCTGGTTTGACGTCACAAACACACCCAGCGTTCGCCCAACCACTCCCCCGTTTCTCCGGCCACTCCTGCGTTTTTTCCGGAAACGGTAGCGTTTTCATCCACACGCCCATAAAACGCCGTGTTTCCGCCCAGTAACACCCATTTCCTGTCAATCACATTACGCTCGCCGGAGCGATGAAAAAGCCGTGAGTAAAAATACTATCTTCATAGCAAAGATACTTGGCGCAGTCGCAGTGCGAATATTGCGCATGCGCACTAAGCGGAATTTCACTGCGATGCGATGAAAAATACCGAGCGAACGACATGGTTTTGCCCAACTGCTAAAAAATTTCCTGCTGCGATCAACTTGGAATTACCCCCTTGGTCTTTTACTAGTACAGAGCGGAGCTCCAGACATGACAGCAGTTCCTACCGAAGGTTGTCTCCGCATTTCACCTGAATCAACCTATTGTAATTCTGTCCAGTTCTGACGCTTCTGCTCCTCCGGAGGCATTGGATGCTGTGCATGCCTTGAGGATCTATATCAAGCGCACGGCTCGGGTCAGAAAAACGGATTCATTGTTCGTGCTCTATGATGCGCAGAAAAAGGGTTACCCTGCTTTAAAGCAGTCCATTGCTCATTGGATTAGGCTCACTATCCAACAGGCCTATGTGTCGGCAGCCTTACCTGTTCCTAAGTCTCTGAAGGCCTACTCTACTAGATCAGTGGGCTTTTCCTGGGCGGCTGCCCGTGGAGTCTCAGCCTTGCAACTATGCCAAGCTGCTACCTGGTCTGGGAAGAATGCCTTTGTGAAGTTCTACAAGTTTGATACCCTGGCCAAATAGGATACCCAGTTTGGGCAGGCAGTGCTGCAGCAGTCTCCACATGTTCCCACCCAGTCTGGAAGCTTTGGGACATCCCCCTCTTACTAGTTTCCCCCAATATTCCTTATGGATGCTAGATAAAATAACATTTTAATACCTACCGGTAAATCTTTTTCTCATAGTGCATCAAGGATATTGGGCGCCCGCCTCAGTATGTTGACTTTTCTGCAGGTTATTGTTCTATAGTTACCTGTTGAGCTGTTGTTGTTGTTGTTGTTGTTGTTGTTGTTATTACCAGCTGTTGCTGGTTGTTTTATGTTGTGGTGTGCTGGTGTTTAAATCTCACCACCCTTTGTTATCATGTTTCCTTCTCTCATATATGTCCTTTCTCCTTCGGGCACGTTTTTACCTATAACTGCCTGTGGGAGGCGGCATAGAGGGGAGGATCCAGCACACCCAGCTAAAGAATTTTGAAGTGCACTGGCTCCTTTGGACCCCATCTATACCCAATGTTCTAGTTTCCCTTAATATCCCATATGGACTACGAGAAAAGGATTTACCGGTAGGTATTAAAATTCTATTTTTATATCAGCTCAAAAGACAACATGCTTCCCAACTAGAGGAGGAGCCATATTTGGACTTAGGCCCTCATTCAGCTTCAGTTACAGTTTTGCTAAAATAGCAACTTTTCCATGGAAGGTGGCCCCTCTCAGCTCTCAGCCCCATCGCGGCCACATTCCCTGCATCTAAGGAGGCTACACCCTTGTCTGAGATGCATAAAACACATGAAACTTTGCCAAGGAATGTGGGCCCCTCGCAGCTCTCGTCCCCATAGCAGCTACACTCCCTGCATCTCAGGTGGCTACAGCCAGGGGTGTAGCCAGAACTTTGGAGGCCGCATAGTAACATTTTGAAGGGACCCCTGTCCCAATGCTTCTAGAGATACACCTCTCCGCAGCAGTTGTTAATTGTATGCAAATGTTGGAAAACATGTACTGCACATGTGCCAGTGGCGTAACTACTGCCCCCGCAGTCCTCGCGGTGGCTTGGGGGCGAGGGGCTGCGGGGGCGCCACTGATTTACAGCAGACTGACATGCGGACGAGCGTCCGCATGTCAGTCTGCAGTCTCCTTCCCTCCGCCGCTTTTTGGAGGGACACGGAGGGCACACAGCGCGCCTCCCTGTGTCCCTCCTGCTGCATCATCTCCGGCGGCCACGGGTCTAATAGGGGGAAGTGCCGTCCGTGAGCTCTAATTGGCTCACGAACCGGCACTTCCCCCTATTAGACCCGCGGCCGCCGGAGATGATGCAGATGATGCAGCAGGAGGGACACAGGAGAGACGAGCTGTGCCCTCCGTGTCCCTCCAAAAAGCGACGGCGGGGGGGAAATATCTGGCACTGGGGGCATATATGGCACGGGGGGGGAGGGAGGAATATCTGGCACTGGGGCATTTCTGGCACTGGGGGAATATCTGGCACTGGGGGCATATCTGGCACTGGGGGGGGGGATATCTGGCACTGGGGCATATGTGGCACTGGGGGGAATATCTGGCACTGGGGGCATATATGGCACTGGGGGGGTAAATATCTGGCACTGGGGGCATATATGGCACGGGGGGGGAGGAATATCTGGCACTGGGGCATTTCTGGCACTGGGGGGAATATTTGGCACTGGGGGCATATCTTGCACTGGGATGGGGGATATCTGGCACTGGGGCATATATGGCACTGGGGGGGAATATCTGGCACTGGGGGCATATATGGCACTGGGGGGGATATCTGGCACTGGGGGCATATATGGCACGGGGGGCATATATGGCACTGGGGGGAATATCTGGCACTGGGGGCATATATGGCACTGGGGGGGGGATATCTGGCACTGGGGCATATATGGCACTGGGGGGAATATCTGGCACGGGGGGGGATATCTGGCACTGGGGCATATATGGCACTGGGGGGAATATCTGGCACTAGGGGGAATATCTGGCACTGGGGGGGGATATCTGGCACTGGGGCATATATGGCACTGGGGGGGAATATCTGGCACTGGGGGCATATATGGTACTGGGGGGGAATATCTGGCACTGAGGGCATATATGGCACTGGGGGGGATATCTGGCACTGGGGGCATATATGGCACGGGGGGAATATCTGGCACTGGGGGCATATATGGCACAGGGGGAATATCTGGCACTGGGGGGGAATATCTGGCACTGGGGGCATATATGGCACTGGGGGCATATTTGGCACTGGGGGGGAATATATGGCACTGGGGGCATATCTGGCACTGGGGGGGAATATCTGGCACTGGGGGCATATGTGGCACTGGGGGGGTATATGTGTACCTGGCACATGGGGGGGATGACTATATTTGGCACTGGGGCATGTAAGTACCTGGCACCGTGGGGGAATATCTGGCACTGGGGACATATGTGGCACTGGGAGCACAGCCCTAGCAACAAGGACTACCTCCTAGCAATGAGCATGACACCCAGTGCATGAAACACCTGGCAACGAGCATGACACCCAGTGCATGAAACACCTGGCAACGAGCATGACACCCAGTGCATGAAACCCCTGGCAACGAGCATGACACCCTGAGCATGAAAACCCCTGGCACCGTGCATGGAACCAAGAGCATGAAACCCCTGGCAACGAGCATGACACCCAGTGCATGAAACCCCTGACAACGAGCAGGTAATTGAAAAGTAATTAGAAGCCTTACTGTAGGACTTAATATGTAATGGGCATTACGGTGTGTGGCATAATGTATCACGGACATTGCGGTGTGTGTCATAATGTGTCACAGGCATTTCGGTGTATGGTATACTATATCGCGGGCATTGTGATATGTGGTATAATGTCTCAGGGTCATTGCAGTGTGTGGCATAATGTATCACGGACATTGCGGTGTGTGTCATAATGTGTCAGGCATTACGGTGTGTGGTATACTATATCACGGGCATTGTGGTATGTGGCATAATGTCTCAGGGTCATTGCAGTGTGGCATAATACATAACGGGCATTGCGATGTGTGGCATAGGGTATAACGGGCAGGGCATTGCGGTATGTGTCACAGGCATTACGGTGTATGGTATACTATATCACGGGCATTGTGGTATAATGTCTCAAGGTCATTGCAGTGTGTGGCATAATGTGTCACAGGCATTGTATGTGCTATAATGTATCGGGCATTGCAGTGTGTGGCATAATGTATCACGGACATTGCGGTGTGTGTCATAATGTGTCACAGACATTGTATGTGCTATAATGTATCAGGGGCATTGCAGTGTGTAGCATAATGTATAACGGGCATTGCGATTCCTGTCATAATGTGTCACAGGTATTACGGTGTGTGGCATAATGTGTCACAGACATTACGGTGTGTGGCATAATGTGTCGGGGGCATTACAGTGTGTGCATATTGTGTCGTGCATTATTGTGTGCGGCATAATGTCTAAGGGCCATTGCAGTATGTGGCATAATGTATACTGGGCATTACTATAAGGAGGAAAAATGACAAATAATGTAAGGGGCATGAATCAGGATTATTTTTCTTTCCTGTGGTGGCCAACGTCTGGGCGTGCAGGTTGCAAAACTGGGGTATAAGGTAGTCTTTTCCTGCAATGCCACGCCCCTTTATGCAAAACCACGCCCACTCCAACAAAACCACACACCCTTTTTTGACGCGCGCGCCTTAGGCGCGCGCATATTTATCCCTTTCTTGCTCCCAATTATGGAGCATGAAGGGGGGGGGGCGCTGAAGAATTTTTGGGCTTGGGGGAGAAAAATTTCTAGTTACGCCACTGACATGTGCACTATGGGTGTCCTCGCACACAGTGAGGCTTCAGGCGTCAGGTGATTGACAGTCTGCAGCTAGCTAGAAACGGCACTGTTCAGATGGCCAGTGGTGTCGCAGAGTGATTCGATGCTGCATCTTCAAATGCAGCACTGGATCACGCATGCATGCAGGAATCATTTACTTATAACAGACACCTCCTGCTGCATTACCATATGTGCGCAGTGCAATCGCTGTGCATGCTCAGTCTACCGATAATCGCTCAGTTGCACGAACATCGGCATTGCATACAAATCTAATTCAGGTCTTAGATCAACACGTCGGGTCCTGTCTGAGTGGTTAAACTTCTCGATTTCATTTATTTTATTCATACCTACAACCCATGTAATTATAGATATAAATGTATCACTATTCACTATCATTCTACTAATACACTTTTTCAGATTCAAATTGATATCTTTCAGTTGTGTTTTGCATCTTCCGCGGTGAGATGTGACAATATAAATGCATTAGTGTCTCACACCGACACTACATGGTTGATATCACTGATCAGCGTCATTAGGTGTTTATGAGTCTTGTGTGTTCTCCCTGCCTGTGTCTGACAGCTCTGAAATGATGCAATTGCTTGTCTACTCATGGATTGAAACATTGGCAGGCTGACTCTATGCATTCTGACACTTAATTCACTGAGGCATTTTTTCTGATTCAGAGAAGTATCATGTTGCTACATAATCATCATGCACTAGTTCATATGCTGTGCTATAATACCTACAGTATGTGACTGACTTTCTACATATACAGGTTCTGCAGAGTGTATCTGCAGGGGCGGATTGGCCATTGGGCTCTACAGGAAGATTCCTGGCATGCTGACGTGTCTGTGGGGCCTGTCATGTGGTCCCACCTCCACATGACATGCAGCCCACCGCACTCAGTAAACTGCATTCTCTCCATTCAATCTGTTATTCCATCTCTGCAGTACAACGACTCTGCCATCCAGTGAAGCTACCATGGCTACACTGTATGTTATACCTCTTGTGCTGCCCATGTCAGGCCATGTCTGCAAAATCTTACAAGGCCACTTTTAGTTCCCAATCCGCCCCTAGTCTCAGACACAGCTGCAGCAAAAGATGCAAGGAAGGCCTACAATCAGCCCCTACAAGGAGGAATCCCGCCCCCCTCAACAGACCTTACCCACTCATCAGTCTGGGCCCCCAATAGGACTGCTTCCTTAAATTTCCCGGGCTGGTTTTCCAACCCAATCCGCCCCTGAGTGTATGTTCGTGCATTTTTTTACACCCAAGGCAAGATTACTTAACTGCGTTTATCAGTGCTGACCCCATGTCCCCTCAATCACTGCACATGCTGTATACTGTATATATAGTTTCTCATGTGTACATTTATATTTTTTAGACTATTTTATTTCTATTTTAAACTTAATACAGAATGCTTGTTTTGATACTGTATTTAAAAATGTTTGTACGCCTAAGTGGCATTTACACAAGTGTGGAATTTGCACTAGATGGTATAGTTGGGGTAATTCAGAGTTGATCGCAGCAGCAAATTTGTTAGCAGTTGGGCAAAGCCATGTTCACTGCAGGGGAGGCAGATATGTGCAGAGAGAGTTAGATTTGGGTGGGGTGTTAAAACTGAAATCTAAATTTCAGTGTAAAAATAAATCAGCCAGTATTTACCCTGCACAGAAACAAAATAACCCACCCAAATCTAACTCTCTCTGCAAATGCTATATCTGCACCACCTGCAGTGCACATGGGGGGTCATTCCGAGTTGATCGCTCGCTAGCAGTTTTTAGCAGCCGTGCAAACGCATTGTTGACACCCACTGGGGAGTGTATTTTAGCTTTGCCGAAGTGCGAACGCTTGTGCAGCAGAGCGCCTACAAAATCGTTTTGTGCAAAACAAGAGTAGCCCTGTAGTTAATCTTCGTGTGCATTGATTCTAATGACGGAGGGATGGCTTTTTATGTCACACACCCACCCAGCGAACGCCCAGCCACGCCTGCGTTTTTTCTGCCACGCCTGCATTTTTCTAAGCACTCCCTGAAAACGGTCAGTTGACACCCAGAAATGCCCTCTTTCTGTTAATCTCCTTGCGGCTGGCTGTGCGATTGGAATCGTCGCTAGAACCAGTGCAAAACCACAATGGACTTTGTACCCGTACGACGCGCATACGCATTGCGGTGCATACGCATGTGCAGATTAGCCATTTTTTCCACTGATCGCTGCGCTGCGAACAACGGCAGCTAGCGATCAACTCGGAATGACCCCCATGGTTTTGCCCAACTGCTAAAAATTTGCTGCTGCGATCAACTCTGAATTACCCCCAATGAGCAGAAAGGTGGAACCTTTGCACCCTGTGCTCTTGCTTTTGAGCTCTTCCTGTATCTGCTTAGTGACCTTTGGTGTGTGCTCCTGCTTTTCTGCTTCCCCTGTACCCGCATAGCAATGCGACTTAGATGCCTTTAACGTAAAAAGGTTGCACATAAACATGCTTGATGCTACCAAGTCATGTCACAGCATGGCGTGCATAGAAGGGCTGTTTAACGTGACTGAAGCAAGGATATAGGAGGACACATCTGTAATTATGTTCACAAGACTCTTTTGTTACTTTATATCCTTGTACAGATGTAGGCATGCTCATCTAGCATGGCTACATCGCAGACAGGCACTCTTGGAGCAGCTAGGCGCCTAGCCGCGGTGAGGCAGCATACAGAGACACTCTCATTCATCTATGATGCGTGTGCACCCCAGACGTGCCTGCGCCCGCAATCGTCACGGCACGCCAGGGAACATATGTAGCCACAATGAGAGTGGCTACATCTGTACATTACAGTGGAGAGGACACTATGTCCATCACAATTCACCTGTGTCTCTTGAGATATCTAATTAGCTGTGAAATATATTACTATGTGAATTACATGTTATGCAAGATCATTGAAAATTGTGCAATTTCATTTAGATTTAAGTTATTCAAAAGAGATGTATTAGTGGTACATCATATACTGTACATTATTAATCCAGTCCTCGCACAATGCACAATGCTGTCACACAACTCATCTTGATTGATCTCATTTGCAATTTGCAGTTGTAAATCTTAGAGTTGAGGACTAATTTTGCACAAAATAAAAATGTACATTTTTTTGAGTGAAACTCAATGAATAAAAAGTGCAATAAAAAAATTAAATGTTACTTAACCACTTGCCTGGTGTATTCGCATCAGACGCAACCAAGCCAGACTGGGCTCATAGGCAAACGCAAGGGGGGTTTCTGGTTGCACGGAAACCCCCATCCTTTTGGCAAGTGGCTAAAATTATGACAACAATAGCAATGGTATATAATACGATTACTAGAATTGCTGCCACATCATGCAGTTTAAGGGACAGAGCAGAGCTGCTGCACATGCCTAGTGTGGCAGCTTCTTCTACCAAGTTTCCTGTGTGTGTGGATCTGATAATCAGTGTACTGGATCAGATAGTAGCTACCAGGAAGAAGAGATAGGAGCCATACTATGAGGAGGGAGAATGTGTGTTTAGAAACTGCAGTACTTGTTCTATTATGTTTGTGTATTTCTTTATTATGGTATGCTTAACCGGGTGGTCTTTACTATGCCGAATGTCGGGATCCCGGTGCACAGTATACCGGCGCCGGAATCTCGTCACCCGGCATACCGACATATATTCTCCCTTGTGGGGTCCACGACCCCCCTGGAGGGAGAATAAAATAGCGTGGTGCGCGTAACGCGCCACCGTGCCCAAGCGCAGCGACCCCGCAAGGGGCTCATTTGCACTCGCCACACTGTCGGTATGCCGGCGGTCGGGCTCCCGGCGCCGTTATGCTGGTCGCCGGTAGGCCGGCCGCCGGCATACCATACTACACCCGCTTAACCTTTTCCTGACCACTTATCTTATTTATATGATTTAAATATGTTCGGTACAGCCTATACTATAGACAATCTATAGTTTTAAATATTAATATGGTATTTAACACAGTATCCAGTAGATATAAAAGACCATTGTTTACATTAATGTCCATGATCGTTACTGGGTTTTACTGCCACTCCCCCAGACACCCGCTCTTGCTCCAATGTTCCGCAGAGTGGGAGATTGTGGATTGCATTTGGAAACCCCCCTCTAGAAATCCTGCATTTGCCACTGGGGCTCTCCCTGACATGGTCGCATGTGATGTAAGCAGAAAAATAATCTGCCAGCAGTTGCCATATCAGAGGAACCTCTCATCTTCCCCTAAACTCATAGCTCTGCTCTGATTGGCCAGAATTGTGCCCCCCCCCCCCCACACACACACACACACACACACACACACACACACACACACACACACACACACAGTTGTCTCTGCAGTGAAGGTCTACCCACACAGATCTGATACAGTGATCTTGCAGTTCAAATACATTACCCACTTGGCTTCATCCCCCATTGTGTCCCAATCACTGCTGACCACAGTGTTTGGGCAGCCAAGTGTCAACCCCACCCTGCAGCCCAGTCGAACAATATTAGCCAGTAACAGATATGTCTCCACCCCTCATCTATCTTGCGAATGGGCCGCATGGGTCAATTGCATTTAGACATGTCAGCCTGCAACCCGAATGCACCCATACAATCCTAGGGATTGCAGGTGCATGTGCAGTGCACCCGCACGGCCCTGGGCACACTAGTCGCAGCAATCAACTTGCGATTGCCGCAACTAGCTGCAAAAATAAGGGATGTCTCATACGGCGAAGATGAGGGATGTTTCATCTGTAAGTGATTAAATAAGGTAGATTATCCTGGAAATTTGTTGAGACATTGTTGGGGTAGGCTATGTCAGGGCTGTTACCAACCATCTGTCATGACCAGGAGCCTTGATAATCCAATTGTTAATGTAAACACTAGAGATGAGCGCCGGAAATTTTTCGGGTTTTGTGTTTTGGTTTTGGGTTCGGTTCCGCGGCCGTGTTTTGGGTTCGACCGCGTTTTGGCAAAACCTCACCGAATTTTTTTTGTCGGATTCGGGTGTGTTTTGGATTCGGGTGTTTTTTTCCAAAAAACCTAAAAAACAGCTTAAATCATAGAATTTGGCGGTCATTTTGATCCCAAAGTATTATTAACCTCAAAAACCATAATTTCCACTCATTTTCAGTCTATTCTGAATACCTCACACCTCACAATATTATTTTTAGTCCTAAAATTTGCACCGAGGTCGCTGTGTGAGTAAGATAAGCGACCCTAGTGGCCGACACAAACACCGGGCCCATCTAGGAGTGGCACTGCAGTGTCACGCAGGATGGCCCTTCCAAAAAACCCTCCCCAAACAGCACATGACGCAAAGAAAAAAAGAGGCGCAATGAGGTAGCTGTGTGAGTAAGATTAGCGACCCTAGTGGCCGACACAAACACCGGGCCCATCTAGGAGTGGCACTGCAGTGTCACGCAGGATGTCCCTTCCAAAAAAACCTCCCCAAACAGCACATGACGCAAAGAAAAAAAGAGGCGCAATGAGGTAGCTGTGTGAGTAAGATAAGCGACCCTAGTGGCCGACACAAACACCGGGCCCATCTAGGAGTGTCACTGCAGTGTCACGCAGGATGTCCCTTCCAAAAAACCCTCCCCAAACAGCACATGACGCAAAGAAAAAAAGAGGCGCAATGAGGTAGCTGTGTGAGTAAGATAAGCGACCCTAGTGGCCGACACAAACACCGGGCCCATCTAGGAGTGGCACTGCAGTGTCACGCAGGATGTCCCTTCCAAAAAACCCTCCCCAAACAGCACATGACGCAAAGAAAAAGAAAAGAAAAAAGAGGTGCAAGATGGAATTGTCCTTGGGCCCTCCCACCCACCCTTATGTTGTATAAACAGGACATGCACACTTTAACCAACCCATCATTTCAGTGACAGGGTCTGCCACACGACTGTGACTGATATGACGGGTTGGTTTGGACCCCCACCAAAAAAGAAGCAATTAATCTCTCCTTGCACAAACTGGCTCTACAGAGGCAAGATGTCCACCTCATCATCATCCTCCGATATATCACCGTGTACATCCCCCTCCTCACAGATTATCAATTCGTCCCCACTGGAATCCACCATCTCAGCTCCCTGTGTACTTTGTGGAGGCAATTGCTGCTGGTCAATGTCTCCACGGAGGAATTGATTATAATTCATTTTAATGAACATCATCTTCTCCACATTTTCTGGATGTAACCTCGTACGCCGATTGCTGACAAGGTGAGCGGCGGCACTAAACACTCTTTCGGAGTACACACTTGTGGGAGGGCAACTTAGGTAGAATAAAGCCAGTTTGTGCAAGGGCCTCCAAATTGCCTCTTTTTCCTGCCAGTATAAGTACGGACTGTGTGACGTGCCTACTTGGATGCGGTCACTCATATAATCCTCCACCATTCTTTCAATGGGGAGAGAATCATATGCAGTGACAGTAGACGACATGTCCGTAATCGTTGTCAGGTCCTTCAGTCCGGACCAGATGTCAGCATCAGCAGTCGCTCCAGACTGCCCTGCATCACCGCCAGCGGGTGGGCTCGGAATTCTGAGCCTTTTCCTCGCACCCCCAGTTGCGGGAGAATGTGAAGGAGGAGATGTTGTTGACAGGTCGCGTTCCGCTTGACTTGACAATTTACTCACCAGCAGGTGTTTGAACCCCAGCAGACTTGTGTCTGCCGGAAAGAGAGATCCAAGGTAGGCTTTAAATCTAGGATCGAGCACGGTGGCCAAAATGTAGTGCTCTGATTTCAACAGATTGACCACCCGTGAATCCTTGCTAAGCGAATTAAGGGCTCCATCCACAAGTCCCACATGCCTAGCGGAATCGCTCCGTGTTAGCTCCTCCTTCAATGTCTCCAGCTTCTTCTGCAAAAGCCTGATGAGGGGAATGACCTGACTCAGGCTGGCAGTGTCTGAACTGACTTCACGTGTGGCAAGTTCAAAGGGCATCAGAACCTTGCACAACGTTGAAATCATTCTCCACTGCGCTTGAGACAGGTGCATCCCACCTCCTATATCGTGCTCAATTGTATAGGCTTGAATGGCCTTTTGCTGCTCCTCCAACCTCTGAAGCATATACAGGGTTGAATTCCACCTCGTTACCACTTCTTGCTTCAGATGATGGCAGGGCAGGTTCAGTAGTTTTTGGTGGTGCTCCAGTTTTCTGTACGTGGTGCCTGTACGCCGAAAGTGTCCCGCAATTCTTCTGGCCACCGACAGCATCTCTTGCACGCCCCTGTCGTTTTTTAAAAAATTCTGCACCACCAAATTCAAGGTATGTGCAAAACATGGGACGTGCTGGAATTGGCCCAGATTTAATGCACACACAATATTGCTGGCGTTGTCCGATGCCACAAATCCACAGGAGAGTCCAATTGGGGTAAGCCATTCCGCGATGATCTTCCTCAGTTGCCGTAAGAGGTTTTCAGCTGTGTGCGTATTCTGGAAACCGGTGATACAAAGCGTAGCCTGCCTAGGAAAGAGTTGGCGTTTGCGAGATGCTGCTACTGGTGCCGCCGCTGCTGTTCTTGCGGCGGGAGTCCATACATCTACCCAGTGGGCTGTCACAGTCATATAGTCCGGACCCTGCCCTGCTCCACTTGTCCACATGTCCGTGGTTAAGTGGACATTGGGTACAGCTGCATTTTTTAGGACACTGGTGACTCTTTTTCTGAGGTCTGTGTACATTTTCGGTATCACCTGCCTAGAGAAATGGAACCTAGATGGTATTTGGTACCGGGGACACAGTACCTCCAACAAGTCTCTAGTTGGCTCTGCAGTAATGATGGATACCGGAACCACGTTTCTCACCACCCAGGATGTCAAGGCCTCAGTTATCCGCTTTGCAGTAGGATGACTGCTGTGATATTTCATCTTCCTCGCAAAGGACTGTTGGACAGTCAATTGCTTGGTGGAAGTAGTAAAAGTGGTCTTACGACTTCCCCTCTGGGATGACCATCGACTCCCAGCAGCAACAACAGCAGCGCCAGCAGCAGTAGGCGTTACACGCAAGGATGCATCGGAGGAATCCCAGGCAGGAGAGGACTCGTCAGAATTGCCAGTGACATGGCCTGCAGGACTATTGGCATTCCTGGGGAAGGAGGAAATTGACACTGAGGGAGTTGGTGGGGTGGTTTGCGTGAGCTTGGTTACAAGAGGAAGGGATTTACTGGTCAGTGGACTGCTTCCGCTGTCGGCCCAAGTTTTTGAACTTGTCACTGACTTATTATGAATGCGCTGCAGGTGACGTATAAGGGAGGATGTTCCGAGGTGGTTAACGTCCTTACCCCTACTTATTACAGCTTGACAAAGGGAACACACGGCTTGACACCTGTTGTCCGCATTTCTGGTGAAATACTTCCACACCGAAGAGCTGATTTTTTTGGTATTTTCACCAGGCATGTCAACGGCCATATTCCTACCACGGACAACAGGTGTCTCCCCGGGTGCCTGACTTAAACAAACCACCTCACCATCAGAATCCTCCTGGTCAATTTCCTCCCCAGCGCCAGCAACACCCATATCCTCCTCATCCTGGTGTACTTCAACACTGACATCTTCAATCTGACTATCAGGAACTGGACTGCGGGTGCTCCTTCCATCACTTGCAGGGGGCGTGCAAATGGTGGAAGGCGCATGCTCTTCACGTCCAGTGTTGGGAAGGTCAGGCATCGCAACCGACACAATTGGAGTCGGACTCTCCTTGTGGATTTGGGATTTCGAAGAACGCACAGTTCTTTGCGGTGCTACTGCTTTTGCCAGCTTTAGTCTTTTCATTTTTCTAGCGAGAGGCTGAGTGCTTCCATCCTCATGTGAAGCTGAACCACTAGCCATGAACATAGGCCAGGGCCTCAGCCGTTCCTTGCCACTCCGTGTGGTAAATGGCATATTGGCAAGTTTACGCTTCTCCTCCGACAATTTTATTTTAGGTTTTGGAGTCCTTTTTTTACTGATATTTGGTGTTTTGGATTTGACATGCTCTGTACTATGACATTGGGCATCGGCCTTGGCAGACGACGTTGCTGGCATTTCATCGTCTCGGCCATGACTAGTGGCAGCAGCTTCAGCACGAGGTGGAAGTGGATCTTGATCTTTCCCTAATTTTGGAACCTCAACATTTTTGTTCTCCATATTTTAATAGGCACAACTAAAAGGCACCTCAGGTAAACAATGGAGATGGATGGATTGGATACTAGTATACAATTATGGACGGGCTGCCGAGTGCCGACACAGAGGTAGCCACAGCCGTGAACTACCGCACTGTACTGTGTCTGCTGCTAATATATAGACTGGTTGATAAAGAGATAGTATACTCGTAACTAGTATGTATGTATAAAGAAAGAAAAAAAAACCACGGTTAGGTGGTATATACAATTATGGACGGGCTGCCGAGTGCCGACACAGAGGTAGCCACAGCCGTGAACTACCGCACTGTACTGTGTCTGCTGCTAATATAGACTGGTTGATAAAGAGATAGTATACTCGTAACTAGTATGTATGTATAAAGAAAGAAAAAAAAACCACGGTTATGTGGTATATACAATTATGGACGGGCTGCCGAGTGCCGACACAGAGGTAGCCACAGCCGTGAACTACCGCACTGTACTGTGTCTGCTGCTAATATATAGACTGGTTGATAAAGAGATAGTATACTCGTAACTAGTATGTATGTATAAAGAAAGAAAAAAAAACCACGGTTAGGTGGTATATACAATTATGGACGGGCTGCCGAGTGCCGACACAGAGGTAGCCACAGCCGTGAACTACCGCACTGTACTGTGTCTGCTGCTAATATATAGACTGGTTGATAAAGAGATAGTATACTCGTAACTAGTATGTATGTATAAAGAAAGAAAAAAAAACCACGGTTAGGTGGTATATACAATTATGGACGGGCTGCCGAGTGCCGACACAGAGGTAGCCACAGCCGTGAACTACCGCACTGTACTGTGTCTGCTGCTAATATAGACTGGTTGATAAAGAGATAGTATACTCGTAACTAGTATGTATGTATAAAGAAAGAAAAAAAAACCACGGTTAGGTGGTATATACAATTATGGACGGGCTGCCGAGTGCCGACACAGAGGTAGCCACAGCCGTGAACTACCGCACTGTACTGTGTCTGCTGCTAATATAGACTGGTTGATAAAGAGATAGTATACTCGTAACTAGTATGACTATAAAGAAAGAAAAAAAAACCACGGTTAGGTGGTATATACAATTATGGACGGGCTGCCGAGTGCCGACACAGAGGTAGCCACAGCCGTGAACTACCGCACTGTACTGTGTCTGCTGCTAATATAGACTGGTTGATAAAGAGATAGTATACTACTAATATTATATATACTGGTGGTCAGGTCACTGGTCACTAGTCACACTGGCAGTGGCACTCCTGCAGCAAAAGTGTGCACTGTTTAATTTTAATATAATATTATGTACTCCTGGCTCCTGCTATAACCTATAACTGGCACTGCAGTGCTCCCCAGTCTCCCCCACAATTATAAGCTGTGTGAGCTGAGCACAGTCAGATATATATATACATTGATGCAGCACACTGGGCTGAGCAGTGCACACAGATATGGTATGTGACTGAGTCACTGTGTGTATCGTTTTTTTCAGGCAGAGAACGGATATATTAAATAAAACAAACAACTGCACTGTCTGGTGGTCACTGTGGTCGTCAGTCACTAAACTCTGCACTCTCTTCTACAGTATCACAGCCTCAGGTCAATCTCTCTCTCTCTCTCTCAACCCTAATCTAAATGGAGAGGACGCCAGCCACGTCCTCTCCCTATCAATCTCAATGCACGTGTGAAAATGGCGGCGACGCGCGGCTCCTTATATAGAATCCGAGTCTCGCGAGAATCCGACAGCGTCATGATGACGTTCGGGCGCGCTCGGGTTAACCGAGCAAGGCGGGAGGATCCGAGTCTGCTCGGACCCGTGAAAAAAACATGAAGTTCGTGCGGGTTCGGATTCAGAGAAACCGAACCCGCTCATCTCTAGTAAACACTACAACAGAAGATTGAAACAAAAGGTCTTAATAGGAGAAACATGATCACTGTATCATTTATAGACTATAGTAGAACAGAATCATTATTCTGTATTATCATGAAAGCATTTTTAGCTTCAGAAACACTTGCAATAACTTCTCAACACGTCAGGACTAGCAGGGAAACACTTTTGAAACAGAATACAAATATATTACCACCTATGCTTGTTTATATGTATTCCTCTTACCTCACTTGCTTCTCTGAATGCTTCCCCCTGCATATGCCCTCTAGCATATTCTTTTTCTGCTGAATAAGCCCATGGCTGGGTGAGGGCTGCATCATTCTCTGTGTTTGTATTAAAGTACATTGGAGTAAAGTTAAAATCATTCTTCTTATTCTGTATTAAAGTCCAGTCATTTCTCATATAGTCTATATCTTCTGTTCTAGATAGGCTACTTATACTTCTGAAAGTTTTCAAATATTTGAGTCCTGTATATGACACAACAATAACCAAAAAGACACTTGAAATAAAAGAAATTGCTATAATAAGATGTCCATTGAGTTCTGCGTTGATGTTTTCATTCTTAACCAATACCACATCATTGTCTGCCTCTGCCTTTCTAGACTGCATGACAGTGATGGTTACGACAGTCATGGTAGACTTTGGAGGGTTTCCATGGTCTTTTATCAAGACCAATATAGTTTGCAAATCTTCATCAGTTTCTTTAATCGTTCTTGCTACAATTATTTCACCAGTATATAGCCCAACCCTAAAGAGAGAAGTGTTAGTGAGAGCAATTGTTTCATATCTAAGCCAGGCATTATAACCTGAATCTAGATCAAATGCTTTCACTTTGGTTACTATGTGCCCTACTTGGACTGATCTCCAGACTTCTCCAGTAGAAAATGAAGGCAGAACCTGTGGAGAGTTATCATTTAGGTCCTGGATAAACACAGTGAGGCTAGCAGTGCTGCTTAAAGATGGTGAACCATGATCTTTGGCTTCAATGAGGACAGAAAACATCTGCATTTTTTCATAATCCAGTGAGTTTACTGAAAATATCTTTCCTGAATCAGAATTAATTGAAATTAATCTAGTAGAAGAAACTTCTCCGATACTGTTTGGTAACAGAGAATATGAGAGCCAAGCATTCTCACTGGTGTCTTTATCAAAGGCTGAAACCTGAGAAATCAAAGTTCCAGGAAGGATGTTCTCTGGCACAGAAATTTTATATGATGATTTTATAAATATTGGTGGGTTGTCATTGACATCAAACACAACAAAATGTATAGAAGTACCCGAAGTTAAGCAAGGGAGTCCAGCATCGGCAGCTGATATAAGAACATTATATTCTGGTACCAATTCCCGATCAAGATTATTTTTGAGGACCAATGAGTAATAATTTGAGAATTTGGATTGTAGTGCAAATGGAAGGTAGTCAGGTATTTTACAAGTCACTAGGCTATTATTTCCAGAGTCCCTATCAACAACAGTAAAAAGGGCTATCACAAAACCAGGTTTTTCATCTTCCTTGACAATGCTTGAAAGAGAAGTCACCTTAATTTCTGGAGAATTGTCATTGACATCTGTTACTTCCACAATGACTTTGCAATGTCCCATAAGGGCCAGTTGACCATGGTCTTTAGCTTGTACTTGCATTTCATAAGATGTTCTCAATTCATAATCAATAATGCCTCTGAGACTAATCTCACCACTCTCCCTCTCAATAGAAAATAGCTGCTTTACACTCAATGGAACAATGTTGCTGAATGAATATTCAATTTCACCATTTTCCATCGCATCGGAATCAGTCGCATTGACCGTCAGAAGTAAAGTTCCTACTGGATAATTTTCCGGTATGGATATTCTGTAAACTGAGCTTGCAAAAACTGGTGGATTATCATTTGCATCCTGCACTTGAATGCTTATTTCAGTTGTTCCAGAGAGTTTGGGCTTGCCACAGTCAGTTGCTGTAAGAGTTAACAAGTGGGATGTTTGTTTTTCCCGATCTAATGCATTCTTTAAAATAAGAGCTAAAGATTTCATTTTGTGATCACTTACATGGATTTCTATATCAAACAAATCATTTGGATTCACAAAATATGAACAGACAGAATTGGAGCCAGCATCAGGATCAAATGCACCCTCTAATGGAAAACAGGTGCCTAGGTCCATTGATTCGGCAATTGCTAAAACTATTTTATTTTCATTGAAAGAAGGTGCATTGTCATTTATATCTATGATATTTATTTCTATGTGATAAAGCACTAATGGCATATCCATTACAATACCCAGTCTTATCACACAATGCAAACTGCTGCCACACAGCTCTTCTCGATCGATCTTATTTGTAATGTGCAGTGTGCCAGTTTCAGAGTTAATATCAAAATACTGAATCTTAGTATCGTAACTCATCTGGAACTTACGATTGAAGAGATGCTTTGTATCCACTTGCATATCCTTGGCTAAATTCCCAATTACTGTTCCTTTTTCTAGCTCTTCCATAATTGTGTAACTGATTTGCCCAATTGCAGCCTCAATCAAACAAATAAACAGGGGAATAGACACATGCAACCACCAATGCAAGATCCAATGCTTCAGTGCTAATCCCATTCTGAGAGACGGATGATACTGTTCAAACTCAACAGGTGTGTAAAGACCAGGATTATGGAAAACTAGATTCCAGGGATCACCTTTTATGCCAGAGGTGTGAAGAAACGGCATGACAGAAAATAGCCGTGTATCCCATTTCTTTACTTCAGTCTTGGGATATGACTAATACATAGTGACATCTTGTGGTTCCACTGAGCATCAAAAATATAATTGTATTATATCTTAAAATATTTACAACAGTATTTTTAATATTTATTTGAGACATCATCTTTCCGAATACTATTGGCTCCCCTTAGATGCCACTTTATGGCCAGTCTATAGGTTTAATACTGTATGTCTACATTACCCTGTTTCTGTTATAAGTTTACTAAAGTTTAAAGTGAAACAAATTAGAAAACTAAAACAAATTATCTTATTGTTCTCAATTATCATTATTACTTATCTTAATTATTTTATGTGAACTAATAAAAACATTAGCAAATGTTTATTTCTTCATACAAAATTGGATGAATATGTTCTAATATTTACAATAGATAGATAGATAGATAGATAGATAGATAGATAGATAGATAGATAGATAGATAGGTGGATATGTACTGTAGATTGATAGATAGATATATTAGGTATTATAACAGTGCATCCCTCTTACATGTTTTACAGGTAATGTGCAAAATGTATTCAATAATAAAAAGATGGGTACAGAATGTAAAAAGATTCTTTTATTTCAGACACTATCTGAAAAATAATAGGATAAATGTTCAACGGCTGCTACTATAATCATCATTAACAAACCCATAGTTAAGAATAGTACAAACGTTTCTAACGGTCATAACAAAACTGTACTGCCAATAACCATTAAGAATAGCACTGCAACTTCACAATACCATACAGATGTGTCATACATCTAGCCTCAATACACCATGCAGCAGGACATTGTATGCCTGTGGAGAGTTAGCCACCAGGTCCATTATAACTCTACTAGTGTTTGCTTTCTCTATTTTCCAAAAATGCATATTAGATGCAACGTAATGCAACTAGACACACCAGAAGACTGTGCGGATCAATTTAATATAAGACTTGTATATCTGTGTGCAACTGAGACTGTATATCAGCACAACTGAACGTGGTTTGAAAAAATGCCAAGGCCGCTGCGTCATAGCAGTTCCTATGCAGATGCAGAAACTCAGGCGCACACAGATATAAAAGTGTTGCATATCAAATTAATCAGCAGAGCGTTGTGGTGCATCCTGGCAACATTGTGCCTGAGATGCATTTTTGTCAATAAAGATGCCCAATGGTAACTAACAGGGGCGGTTCTAGACCTTGTGGCTCCCAGGGCGAAAGTTTCTTTTGGTGCCCCCCACCACACACACACAGGTGAAATAGAGTTAGTGCGCCGCAGGCGCGCACCAAGAATGGGGGCGTGGCTTCATAGGGAAGGGGCGTGGTCAGTTTTGCTCCCTGTAGTTTTGCCCCGAGTAGCTGTTGTGCCCCCAGTACTGCACCCTCAGTAGTTGTGTCCCCAGTAGCTGTTGTGCCCCCAGTAGCTGTGCCCCTTGCAGCTGTGCGCCCTGTACTGCGCCTTCAGTAGTTGTGCCCCCAGTAGCTGTTGCGCCCCCTGCAGCTGTGCCCCCAGTAGTTTTGCCCCCAGTACTGTGCCCTCATTAGTTGTGCCCCCATTAGTTGTTGGGCTCCCTGCAGCTGTGCCCCCAGTACTGCACCCTCATTAGTTTTGCCCCCAGTAGCTGTTGTGCCCCATTAGTTTTGCCCCCAGTAGCTGTTGTGCCCCCATTAGTTTTGCCACAGCAGCTGTTGTGCCCCAATTAGCTTTGCCCCTAGTAGCTGTTGTGCCCTCATTAGTTTTGCCCCAGTAGCTGTTGTGCCCCCATTAGTTTTGCCCCCAGTAGCTGTTATGCCCCCATTAGTTTTGCCCCCAGTAGCTGTTGTGCCCTCATTAGTTTTACCCCCAGTAGCTGTTGTGCCCCCATTAGTTTTTCCCCCAGTGGCTGTTGTGCTCCCATTAGTTTTGCCTCCAGTAGCTGTTGTGCCCCCATTAGTTTTGCCCCCAGTAGCTGTTGTGTCCCCATTAGTTTTACCCCTAGTAGCTGTTGTGCCCCCATTAGTTTTGCCCCCATTGCTGTGCCCCTAGTAAAAAAATAAAAAAATAATAATACTCACCAGCCCCGTTCCTGTTTTCCAACCACTGCTGCCGTCCGTCTTCCGACGTCAATTATGACCCCTAGCGTCTATGACTGTCCTAAACTGCCGTGTGCGATGACGTCAGGCGCACCGCACAGCAGGCTCCACTAGCAGGGAAAGGTCCTCTCTGCGAAGGGAAACTGCGTGTCTAGTTTCCCTTCACGGAGAGGACCTTTTCCTAACCACCACCGCCATCTGGACACAGTAGCGCGGCTCTTGTCACGGCGGCGGCGCCCTTGGGACAGCGGCGCCCCGGGCAATAGTCCTGCTTGCCTGTGGCAAGAGCCACTACTGGTAACTAATTCTCACTGGACCTTGTGTGGCAAAGAGGGGCTGCTTTGCGTGACTGCAGCAAAGATATATAAGGACACATCTGTATGTATTACCATCTTATAGAAACCATGCTTAAACAATTTTATTGTCTATAACAGTACATAGTGTAAAAATAGATATATAAATAAAATAAATACTATGCATGAGGCCTATAGTACATAGATTTAGGATAGGCAATACAGCTAAAAAGGATTTCAGAGAGCTTAAAAAGAACCAGTATTCTGGCAATATTTAAAAGATGGAAGCTATAGAGACTGAGAGGTAGGGCAATTTTAATAAAGGAGGGGGCCCATGTGTAGACTCTGGCTGGTCCCCTTCCTCTTCATGGCACAGTAGACACTGGCATTGTGCCAGAAACTATTGCGCATGCACATTGGACATTTTGGCAGTAATTTTTATTACCATTACTGCAGCTCCAATTCAGCATTCCAAAAATATCAGTAAAATAACATGGGTGCAGTGTATGTGGTGTGGGCCCCACTGGACCCAGGGGTCTGTGTGCACCACACACATTGCACCCATTATACAAAGGCCAATGCTGGGAGCGATACTTGATGTGAGAAGTAAAGCAGAAGCCAGAGTCAAGTGAGAACCTAAGCTGCTGGTTTAGAAGACTGAGGACATTCTGGTGTTACCTATTGTGTGGGAGAATTAGGGGGAGTTGGAAACTCTGAGAGGATGCAAAATTATAATCTTGGTTTTAGACATATTAAGCTTTAAGTAGCACTGGGAAATCCATGTGGAGATAGCAGACAAAGAGTCAGTTACATGAGAGCACAGAAGGAGAGGTAGTACTGGAGGTTGAATGAGTGAAGTAATTCACCAAAAGGTGTACAGTGATAAAGGCAGATGACTTTTGTGGGATGTCAACAAATAGTAGGATTGGAGGGGAAGAAAGACATATATGGAGCAGATTGATAGTTAGGAAGTCAATAGGAGAGATCTGTGTCACAAAGGCCAATACAGTGAAGGTTGTACAGGAAAAGAGGGTAATCAGTAGTGTCAAAAGGAACAGATGTCCAGAAGGATGAGTATGGAGAAGAGTCCCCTCTACTTTGGGATAAATAAATCATTGGTCACTTTGTAAGGGCAATCTCAGTGGAATATTAGGGGTGGAAGCCCTACTGCAGATATTCTAAAAGGTAGAAAGAGAAGAGAAAGTGAGATAGACAGTTACAGATAGATTGTGTGTGGCTTACATTTTCACTCCATTTATCACATTACCAATTAAGTGCAGTGTCGAAGTAGTAGAAAATATTACACCTAAACTCACCACATGCAAACACCACACAGAGTGGCCTCTGCGGGCACATTCTCGCCGTGCGTACACATACACGCACGCTACGTACAATGGTTCACGAGCCTTGCGTATTGGCACATGGTATGAGTATATACGGTAGCATATGCATTTGCACAGAAAAGCTACAAAGACATATTCAATATTAAATTCATATAGTGCACAAGTTACACATAGACTCCACACACATGGCGAGCAAGTTACAGTACATTGACTCAAAGGGCAGAACAATAGAGATATCCAGCTTTACAGGATGTGAGGGGACAGAACCAGGTTAGGACTTAGTGTTTGGTATCCAGATGTGCAGTATTTTGAGATCTATGTACCGGTAGTTATGTGCAGTTAATCTCATGTTTCTGCGCATAGATATGCGCAGAATTGTAATATTCACCAATACTGTAATTACTGTACTCATGATATTCGGCGGGAACCCAGTGGTGGAGATCTGCAAGCACACCTGGACCAAGCATCGCCCACTTATTCAAACCAACCTATGACCCCTCATGTACTGTAAATGACCTGCCTCTTGACCTATGGAAGAAGAGCTTACATTTCCTTTTGTATTGTATTTTGGACCCATTGTATAAAAGAGAGGCTCCCTGACCAGGAACCAGTCTATTCTCTGGAGGTCTTATGCTAAGACTGACTGAGACCTGGATCCGGGAGCGCTGGCGAACAAACGTATGTACTATTGGTTGTAGCTTCTTCTCTGTATTATTGTTGAATTTTCCACTTGCATCGTTTTGAGTAAATATATTGTTGCTGCGTTGGACCACAACATAACATTTAACTACTGGTGCTGCATTCCATTCTTGTTTGAGGAATAAGGTGTATCCAGCCACGTGTGTCGCTGTATTATGCGCATAGCGAGTCGGCGTGTATAGGCAACGTGCATACACATCGTAGCGGTTATTGATTGCATTTAACGGCCGCAGCGGCCCAAACCACAGAGTGTTTAGATATTGTTTTTCCGTGAAATTAAATCGAACTTTACAGCAGTTTAACTTGGATTAAGGCAGAGAATCTTTTACATATTTTTCTACACTGCAATCTCATCCATGTCAATGTTTAAAGTGGATGGAGATAGAACAATGGGCAGATCAAATCATGAGAATGAAACAGCAGTACGTAGTATTTCAGGACATAAAATACAAAGGCAGTGACCTACTGTATCCAGGTGTGTAATTATGTTAGTGGAAGCAGGGATGAATGCTTGTGGAACTAGGTTGATCATGGATTTATCTCCTAATGTGAATCTTTCCTGTACAGCAAGATACTGTAGATTATAATAATAATAATCAGGTCATTAACAGCATACACAAGCTAATGTCTTCTATACAGCCTGCCTCTGGGTCCTTAAAACAGATAGATGCCCTAAACACAAATTCACACATTATTTTTCTCCAAGATCAGAGTAATTTGCACCTATTCTAAAGGTATTAATTAATTATTGTTAAAATCTATTCATACGACCTTTACTCAGGGATCAATAATCCCATTAATAATAGGAGACTGTCTACAATTTGAATTACTACACATTATTCTCTTTTTATGTTATTTCTTTCATACATACAGTACGAGCATCAAGCCAAACAAATACATAAGGAGGATTATATTTGGACCAAGGATCAGTATTTAGTTTTCTAGATAAGTATTTCCAGATTATTAAGACATTCCATATCAATACCTCCAATATCAGCAAAATTGAATCAACAACAGAATAGACATTTGACTGTGTTTTTTGTTTTTGGAACTACAAGACTCAGGACAAACATCCTCACTGGCCAGTAGTGTTAAGAATACATTTTTTATATTGCTTAAAATTATTGCAGTACATGCTTATATTATTGTTGCTGGGTCTGATTTTCAATGATGGGTTTGTGTACTACACCGATGGTGTAAGATGTGCGCATGCACCGGATCAGCACTGCGCATGGGCATATCTCTTTCTGTGAGATGGATAAAAGTAGCCACAAGCCAAAGCATGACTGACATGTCATTTAGGCAATTGTAAGCATTTTTACAAAATGTGGGCTTGTTGCCCCCACTTTGTGGGTACGTTGAGGCCAGCGTCTGCATCTTCCGATATAGATTTCCTGGTTCTGGCAGTGTGAGAACATCAACCATCCTGAGTAACCTGAAGGTTGCTCAGGTGACCAATGTTTTGGCTGATGATCCAATGCTGCATAAATAAGTCTCTGACATGTGCAACGGGAACTGGTGTTCACCTACCAGCCACCGATGGCTCCCACTGTGCAAGAGTGAGACATGACAGATGAGAAAGCCACCAGAGGGTAAGTATAGTGGGATCGAGAATGATGACAGTGAGGACAGAGGGTGAAGGTGAAGCGAGATGGAGGCCGTGACAGAGAATGGGAGAAGGAGGCAAGAAATTGCTACAGATGAGTCTAGCCTCATCTTATCCTCTAGACATGGGAATTTCAGGTCATTTGCAGTAGCTAGCATGCCCATGACTGTGCACACCTGTCTGTGCACGCACCCACAACCCATAGGGTTGTATGGTGTGCATGTTCCCATGAATGGGTCGCACACAGGTGTGATTAGTTACAAGCTTTATAAGCTTGTGTGACCCATTTTTAGTAAGCTAAGGGAGGACACATCTGTATGTTCTATAAGTTAAGCTTCCCACACAGAATTTTGAGAGGAAAACTGGACGCAAATCTCCGCACTCCTTTGCACAAGGCCACAATCCTAAATTGATTTGTTATTGTCCACCAAAAATGTAAATGTCTTGCAAAGTACACTGTTATGACTTCATCAACATTCTTTCATGCCAGCTTGATTGCATTGCTACATTTTTATTATTATATTGTAGAATTGTGAACGACACTCACACTTACAAAAAAACTCAATACTCCAAATAGTTGACCTTATTTCAGCGTATACTGTATAGATTAAATGAAAAGCTTTCCTTTACAGCTTGTTTAGGTGGGATGTAGTTATGTGACCGACGATCAGGAGACCGTCAGTCACATTTCCAGCACCTACATCCCGCACCCCCCTAATACCGAAAGTTGGCATGCTGACTATCAGGGACTATTCCCACTCGTGGGTTGTCACGACACCCATAGAGTGGGATTAGAACATGTGGCAAGTGCAGCTCACCACCGTGCCCGCAAAGAGACTTGTGCCCGCCGGCATTCCGCAGCCAGGATCCCGGCATTGGGCTGTTGATTGCCGGGATCCCGTCCGTTGGTAACCCATACCCAACCCAGTTTAGGCCCATCATTCTAATATTTTCTACAGCTCGAGCTTTTCATCACACAATGAAGGTCATTCTGACCCTGCCGCTGATGCGGCCCACAGTGCAGTTTGCTGGTGGTGGCAAAGTGCGAATGGACAGCGGCTGCATCGCTGCTGCTTGGACATACACGCTGCGGCTGCATCCCTGAAGGATGTGGCTGCAATGTGATTGACAGTGGTGGGCACTATGGGGGCGGAGTAATGGCACTGCACAGTGGCACCGGGAAAATGGGGTGGATCAGTGGCATTTTGGGGATGTCACATGCAGCTGCTCTGATAAGAAAAATGGTTGCTGCCCACCAGGCTGCACCGCCAGGGGTCAACCTTAGATCCAAGGTGTCCGCAATCTAATTGCAGATGTGTTGGGAGGCGGCCTCACACATGCTGGGCATCCTTGTGCTGTGCTGGGTGGCCCTCAGCATGTGCGGAGATGAATGCAGATCTGGCTGCGTATGCAGCGATCCGCGTTCGTCTCTGAATAACCCCCAATATCCAGACACTTAAACTCTCTACAGAGCACAGTTGAGGAAATAATTATTTATATTACGTTTATGACAATAACAGACTCACTTACAAGTACTATTTACAGAGGTCATTCACACTATCACCATCAACAAAACAATAGTAGTTGGGACAATAATTCAATACTCAAAAACCCAATACACAGTTTACCAAATGTGTAATCTCTGAAAATCTATTTTGATATTCTTACATTAATTATAATGTAATAATAAAATATTAATGTCATTAATTTGATATACATTAGTCGAATGAAGTATAAAACAGTTATTGAAACAGGCCTAGACCAAAGACATTTTACTAGCAGCTTTTAAAATGAAAACAATTGTGTTAAAATGATTACAGCTCTGTAGTAATTTTATTAAAGAGTAAAGGTGACACACAAACATATTTTATTCGGAATCTGAAAGTAAATAGGATTGGCGACCAAAGTCACTCACCTTGGAAGAGTTTTGAATAACCTGCTGAACAACTGCATTTTCATGTCCTGTTACCTGATAACTACTCGGTGTGAACGCCATTAAATCATTCTTCTGTTGAACAGAGTTTATGAAAACTTTGCACTGGCTTTCCTGGGAATACATCCAGCTGCCTCCAGTGTTGGAACAGATCTTGTAACTTTCCTTCAAATCAATCACTTCCTCTCTGTATTTTTGCCATTTTAATACTGTGAAAGTGATTAAAGTAATGAGAAATATACTTGAGATTATACAGATGGCAATGACTAAATAAACATTTGCATCTGAAAATTCTTCATCTGTACCAGTCTCTTGAGGTTCCAACTTAATTTCCTCTCCAGATTCCACAAAGGAGATAGTGATTTGTGTCACAGCAGTCATAACCGGTTCTCCATGGTCCTGAGCCACAACTAATAGCCTGTATTCTACATTATCTGAATCTGTAAAGGAACGTTTTAAAGAGATATCTCCAGTTTGCTGAGAAATTGCAAATGGTGTTTTCACCTTCAAATCCTTAAAATTATAAGACATTAAAGCATTATAACCAGAATCTAGATCAATAGCTCTCACTTTAGTTACAAGGTATCCAAGTTGTGCAGACTTAGGAGTTTTAATTGTTTCCAAAGAGTAAAGCGGGGCAAATGTAGGTGCATTATCATTAATGTCATTGATGAAAACATTTAGCGTCAGATTGGAGGTAAGTGAAGGTAGACCAGCATCAGTGACTTTAATGTGACACTGAAAATACGTGACTTGTTCATGGTCAAAAGACACTAAAGCAAACACCTTTCCATTCTCTGGATTGATGGACATGTAGGAAGATATGGGAATCCCATCAATAGTGCTTTCACTGATTGAGTATGTGATGAATGAATTCTGACCAACATCTGGATCAGAAGCTAATGCTGTGTAGACATGGGAACCTGGTGGGTTGTTTTCTTTGATAAAGATTGTATCAACAGGTTGTATAAATTGAGGTGTATTGTCATTTACATCACTTATGTCGATTTTAAGAGTTTTTGAAACTGATAAGAATGGGGAACCTTCATCTGTTGCAATAATCATAACCTCATATTCAGAATTTGTCTCTCGATCTAATGGTGCATCCACTGTCAAAGAAAAATCTCCCATAAATGCTGGGTTTATTTTGAAGGGTATATTTTTTGAAATGTGGCAATTCACTCTTCCATTTGATCCTGTATCCCTATCATGTACACTGATGATTGCAACTGTTGTTCCTCGTGGTGCATCCTCAGGAACAGGAATGGATAGTGATGTCACTGTCATCTCAGGAGGATTGTCATTGACATCTACTATAATCACTAGGACCTTACAGTGTCCAACCATTGGGTGATCCCCATTATCAATAGCATCAACTTGTATTTCATAGGTTTTGGTGGTTTCAAAATCCAAATCGCCTATAAGAGTAATTTCACCTGTTTTAGGGTCCAGGTTAAAAAGGTTAATTATTCGTGTGGAAAGTAGTTTGCTAAAGAAGTATGTGATTTCTCCATTTTTTCCTTGGTCCAAATCTGTAGCATTTAACTTTATGACTAAAGTTCCTTTAGCAGCATTTTCTGGCAAACTGCACTGGTAAAATGGTTGATCAAAAGTTGGGGAGTTGTCATTGGCATCTTCTACAGTGATTATAATTTGTGTGGTGCCACTTAATCTTGGTTTGCCCCCATCATAAGATGTAAGAGTGAGATTGTGTATAGACTGTTTTTCTCTATCCAGTGGTTTCTTCAGCACAAGCTCTAAAGTTCTAACCTGGTTCATGTATTTCTGAAAGTCTAATGTGAAGTAATCATTTGAACTTAATTCATAGCTTGTAATTGTGTTTGTCCCAACATCAGCATCAACTGCTCCCTCCAGTGGGAAATGTGAGCCAGCAGATTTCATTTCTGAAACTATTATTTCATAGACCATGGAGGAGAAAGCCGGGCTATTGTCATTAATATCTTCTATTTCTACATCTACACGATACATCTGAACAGGTTTGTCTACAATTACCTGCAGGGGAATAATGCAGAATGGTGTATCTGGACATAGCACTTCTCTGTCTATGATGTTATTAACAAACAAGATCCCATTCTGCAGATTAACCTGGAAATATTCATTGTCATCTCTAGAAACGATATGTAACATTCTGGAATTAATCTCACCTATCTCCAGTCCCAGGTCCTGAGCAATTCTTCCAACATAACTTCCGTGTTTGGATTCCTCTTGTATGACATAGTGCAGCTGACACAATACCACATCCCAAGATATCTGCAGTAATATAAAATGGACCAACCTGCTCCTTGCTTCATAATTCTGTTTTATCCAGAGCATGTCTTGACCTCAATAATAATAAAGATAATCCCACCAAATAAAGAGAGACATCCACAATATTTTAGGTATCAGGAGACGAAGCAGAATTCAGTCTGAGCTGAAATGTTCATAAAACATGATGAGCCAGCAAAGTAGAGAGCAAATTAAACAGTTCTGCACCGAAGCTAAAGATTAGTGAGCAGTGACATCTAGCGTCTGTTACAAACATTAGATTTTCATGTAGTAGTTTCATTTGTTGAATTTGCAAAAATCATATATAGTGTATGGTAAATAACATGCTTCTGCTGAAGGAAATCTTATTGTACTAACAAAAATTATATTTAAGATCATGTTGTAGTTGTTTTTTAACATTAGTGACTATTAATTTGGCTTCCGCAATTTGAATTACACAATTTTTGTGAAACAATTTGCTGCTGAAAATGGGGAAATTTGATGACCAGGCTAAGGTTTCCATAAAACCACAACCTTTCCAACTAAAGATACATTTCCATGACCTCCCATCATAATATGAGATGTATCACATACAAAAAAATGCAATACTTTATGCACCAATACCAGTAGTTATATTTCATGGCATTCTTTAATACACATGATTTCAGCTTTACACTGGATTACAACAGTTATTATAGAAACAAGGGTGGCTTAAGAGTGGAAGTATGGATGGTGGAATGGTTAACATTACTGTTTCACAGCACTGAGGTCATGAGTTTGAATCCCATCATGGCCCTGTGTGGAGTTTTTATATTCTCCTTGTGCTTACATGGCTTTCCACTGGGTATTCTGGTTTCCTCCCACAATCCAAAAATATACTGGCAGGTTATTTGGCTCCCGACAAAAAGAAAAATTTACCCTAGTGTGTAAGGGTGTGCATATGAATGTGTTAAGGGCAGACTAGATCAGCAACTTGGTTCTTATCTGCCATCAGATTCCACTTTTCTATGTTTAAAGGGCTCATATGAAGCTCTGTGTGGGCCCTCTCCTCTCTGACCAGAGTCTGGCCAGAGTCTTTACATGAGCAGGACTCCGGGAACATGATACCTACATGTTTTTCTCCAGGAACGTCTGAACTGCTCAGGTGCAAATCACTAGGAAAAGGACCACCATGACATTTTCCCTGTGATTTCTGTGGATTTCCAGAGCCGGGATGCTCCACAGACTGTATATGTGCAGGGAGTGTGGTGGGGTCCGCACATCCTGCACACTTAGATACACCATTATATAGGGAGCTCTATCCAAATGATATTAAAATCTCAATGGTTAGAATAAGATACACTTTGCTTAATATTCAAGATTTTTTGAAGACTCCACAATAGGATCTAAGGTATATAATATTAAAATAGAATACAATAATGTAATACCATAGGCATAAAAATGGTAATATTAATGGGTCGAGCACAAAGATCTTCTAGATAGAAACTTTTTCAGGGATTTTCAGGTAAAATGCTTGATAAATACTTTAAAATAATATCCACCTATATAAAATGTAATAGTATTAAATTTAGAGATGAGTGGGTTTGGATTTAGGCCCTCATTCTGAGTTGTTCGCTCGCTAGCTGCTTTTAGCAGCATTGCACACGCTAGGCCGCCGCCCTCTGGGAGTGTATCTTAGCTTAGCAGAATTGCTAACGAAAGAGTAGCAGAATTGCTAATAAATATTTTCTTGCAGTTTCTGAGTAGCTCCAGACCTACTCCTAGATTGCGATCAGCTCAGTCCGTTTAGTTTCTGGTTTGACGTCACAAACACGCCCTGCGTTCGGCCAGCCACTCCCCTGTTTCTCCAGACACTCCTGCGTTTTAGCCTGGCACGCCTGCATTTTTTAGCACACTCCCGGAAAATGCTCAGTTACCACCCAGAAACGCCCCTTTCCTGTCAATCACACACCGATCAGCAGTGCGACTGAAAAGCGCTGCACGGACAACAGCAAAACTGCTAAGTTTTTAGTTACATAAGTAAGCGCATGCACGCTGCATTTAGCAGCAAATCGCAGCATAGTGAAAATCGGCAACGAGCGAACAACTCAGAATAACCACCTTATTTGGTTCTTAACGCCAGAATTTTTTTTCTGGATTTTTCTTATTGGCTAACCAAAACACGTGACGACCGTGAGCCAATAAGGAGATTCGGATAAATCCGAGTAAAACCAAACCCACTCATCTCTAATTATATTTGATGCAATTTGTCTCTAGAGCACAGAACTTTTGTTCTGGACTGTAGCATTTGATTATCAGCAGCATGCATTTTCAGTCCATTGACAGCTTTAATTCTTTTTCAGGAATGACAATATTTTATATTACAAAAAAAATTATATAAGGAAATGGACCTGTACAAACACACTTTGTGCTTGCTTTCAATTAGTTTAGATTAGAGATGTGTGGTTCAGTTCACCAGAAATCCAAATCCACCCTAATTTTGTGGATCTAAGCTGAACTAAAACCCAGTCTACTACCCACGAGGAGATCCAATTCAAACAGAGTCCTGGTCAGGGACATTTTTAGAGAGGAGGAGGCCCATGTGCAGGTTTCGTCTGGGCCCTCTCCTCTCTAGCCTTCAGCACTGTGGCTTTGGGCACTAGAGTCCCTAGGAACTCTAGCACTGCTCCAGAGTCTAGAGCACATGCGCAGATTTCTGGTAAAATGGTGCCGCACCATTTTCCCAGTGATTTTGGTAGTGCTGCTGCTTTGCCATGGGACTCCGGAGTGTAAGTATTAAAAATAATGGGTGTAGGGTGTGCAGTATGCCCCCCCCCCCCCCCTGCATCGCACACACTGCACCCATTATAAATACACCAGCAGTTGTGGTTCGGATTTTTCCATGGCTTGGAATTTAGATTTTATATCAAGACTTTGGATTCCAAACATTACATGATTACACAGTAGCTGTTTTTTTATCAATGATTAGTGATTGTTTATCAATTTCATACCAAACCGAAATCTGAATCCAAACCAGAACACTTGATGATGGTTTTGCCAAAACCAAAATCAAACCTGATGATACATTAGAACCAAAGCACGATGATTAATTAGATTCAAAACACAGAGTTCCACACATATCTCTAGTTTAGATATTGCCACAACAAATGTATTAACAATATGGAAAATACTGCAATCAAACATTCATTAAGTACAGTACACAGTACAATATGATGGAGGAAGACTTTGTATCAAGTTAATAAAAATTATTATTATCCTTTATACTATATATATGGCATTACAATGCCTTGACATTGTGTGAAAGTCAAGCTTATAAATATGTCAATGCTTTAGCTAGCATTGTCGATGGTCAATCTAGTTACCATCGACCATAGACCATAATGGTTTGAGTCAACAATGGTTAATGGCCAACCCTACACCAGCCCCATGCTAGGTGCAAGAGATCCAACAGTAACAGACTTCCCTTCTCTGTATGTATGACTCAGAACTATAGCTATGTTCCCACAACACTCCCTTGACATGCCCACAAGATTGAATAGCACCTTTCGGTCGCTTTGTCACCTCACAGTTCCTGCCCAGACTTCCCCATTTCACTGAAAGACAGATGATTTCTCTGACAGAATAGCATGAAGATGCACAAACATTTGTATCTGGTCATGCTCTGTATGATAAAACTGGTTATTTGTGTCGATGCAAAGAGATCCGTCCAAATTAGAATCAGCCTAGTTTCTATATTTACTCATTTTTGCACTAGGGGCCTGATTCGGAGAGGGATGCAGGTTTCTGATTATCAGCAATTTGCAGCTACAGTACACAAGGTCCATTTTGCGCATATATGGAATGGGCCTTGCATCGTCACCCGTAGCTGGTTGACAGGCAGCATCATTGAGGGGGTGGGCAAGGGGAGAAGGGAGGGCTTTGCTGCTAAAAATGGGGGTGTTTTCTTGGAAGGGAGAACTGATGGTCACGCTGTTGGGTCCCAGCTTGCGATGTCGGTTGCAGTGCTGGGATCACAGTTACATGCAGGAAGCATCTCTTTTACTAGATGTCTCAAGCATATCCCTCCTAGAAATCGGACATAAATTCAAGGCTGCTTGCATTCCCTATATACAGCACTAAAAGAAAACAACATTTTTCTCTTTATGCTAGCACTTGTTGGTATTAACAAAAACTCAAATGGACTATTGTCCTCTTTCCTTTCTCCCTTGACAGAACCCCGCTTAGTCTACTCACTGCTGGCCAGTGGCACAGTATTGTACAAACTCAGGTCCTTTGCCTCTAAAAATGAAATTAAATATCATTCATGTCACCATTCCATGAGGAGAAATTAAAGCATAGTGATTTACACTACAGGTATATGCTACAAACCTTATGTAACATAAATTATATATTTATTAACGTAGACTAAAAAGTACTTTTTGCAACAAGTTTTCTAATATATTATTGTCTTCAGACAGAATGTATTCATAGATTAAATGTCAAAGGTTTACAATCTATGTTTTTACAAATAAAATAAATGACACATTTTAATTTTAACAAATTTATACTACATTGCAGATGTGTCCTGATTCACCTACTACCCATATGGTGTGAGAAGTTTGGCGCTACTTAATTTAGCATCTTTGCCGCATCATAGTTGCCTTCAAAGTTGCATATAATGTACTGGATGCTTAGGAGTAGTATTTTTGTTGCAATTAAGAAAAATGCTGCATGGTGGGATGTATGGTGCGCTTACTCAATTGTCAATGCATTTTACCTTTATTTCCAGTGTCTGAGTCACACACCACTGCTACAAATCCACGGCACTTTTGTCACATTCGTGATGCAACTAAGATGCATATTGGGTACAAAAACTGTGTGGTAGCATATATGGTGTGGCTTAGTTGCGTAATCGGTGGCACATCAAATGCAGCTATTTGGTTTGTGTGACTAGTCTTTTTCCCTTTTGACATCTTTGTAAAACCTGGATTATGTAAAAATTGGAAGGATCATGACAAAGTATCTGGTGTACACTGTTCACTCTACTCACTGGTGTAGGAACTGCTTAGACGTCACAATTCTATTTCAAAGAAAAATACATGACATCAATTACATCAGAGTCCCTCATTTAAGACTCTCACCATACAGTGCAGTATATTGGTGTATCACTTTGTACAGCAGGAAGGAGAACTGTGAGGTTCTGCAATTAAGAACAATCACTCACTCTTCATTATGCTCTGTCAGCCTGATTCCAGTTTGCATACAAATGCAATTGTAGTTGTGATTTTTCAGACTGTGGACTTGAAAAGCAACACAAGTGAAGCAGCCACCCAGAAAACAATAGAGACAACAACCGGAGCCATTGCAAAGTGTATGCAACTGCATACGCATACGTAGCATTTACTCTCCAAGTCTATGGTCACACAGACTGGCCCTGCCATATATGATCACAGCTGTAGGCAGAAACATGCCCCGACACGTATGCATTTTTGCTGCTACTTCCTGTTACCTGCCCAAAAGGGTCTCTGGCTGTCAATCATTCTGAGAATAAATCCTCACTGCAAGTGGTGTTGCGGGTGGTATTCATGTGACCGCCGGTCAGCTGACCGACAGTCACATGACCTCCTCCATGAGCCCGACGGCTCACTATCCCAATGGTCGGCATGCCGACCAAAAGGGACTATTTCCACTCGTGGGTGTCCACGACACCCATAGAGTGGGAATAGAACCCGTGGCGACCGCAGGTCGCCACCGAGCCCGCAGCGTGGCGAGCGCAGCGAGCCCGCAAGGGGCTTGCTGCACTCGCCCCTCCCCGCCGGGATCCCGGAGTCGGTATGCTGCCGGGATCCCGGCGTCGGTAAGGTGACCGGCGGTCAGGAGACCGCCGGTCACCAGTACTACACCCAGTGTTGCAATGGTACCTTGGCACAGGCAGAGTGCAAACACGGGTCATGCACAGTCTTCCATTATCACTCAGTTGAGTCAACATCGGTATTGCATACAAATCAGGCCCAGTAGATTTCTGTAACATATAGCATGTGTGCGCTCTTGACCAGAGCTACATAGCAATTTTTTTTAGTTTACTGCAGTAGAAAAAACTGCAATTGACAAAACATGCCTATTTACCAGTTGTGGGCTTACAAAGGAGCACAGGGCAAGATTTATCAGCACCCTGTGCAAAACTGCATCCTGCTGTCCCTAATCACCACCAACACCCAATTCCCAGTCCCACAGCTGAAAGTGCATCTTATAAGTTCCACAGTCGTCATCTGCATTGAGTAGATTAAGGACTTTTTTTCAGAGACATCCTTAATTTTGTGATATGCAGAGTAAATAGCGCTCCCCAAGATCCCAGCACTCTAGGCAGCTGCCTAATAGTAGAGCCGGCCCTGAGCACAGGTTAAAGGAATACACAATGATTTACTAAACTGTACTATACAATGATGACTGTATTACAACTTGTAGCAAATGCACTATAGTCAAATATTTGTAATGTTTCCAAATATATGCATGTACACCAGCTATACTGTACAATCCAAAGTGAAAATCAGTCTGCATGTCTCCCAGTTGTAGGTGATTCACTTGCTAACACTGCCTTAAACCCCATACAGAATAGATGAGCAATTAAAAGATATTGCTCAGAAGGGCCATTCTGAGTGATATATTTTACTATCTCGTCTAGTGTGTGCACTGCGCTCCTGTGCATCGTTAATGCCACCCTCCCTCGTCTGAACGAGGGAGGACCTCAGTTACAAGGGCTGCAGCATGGCCGCCACTTCCCCCGCCATTGCTCCCTCCCTGCCAGTATCGGCACTTGCAGATGCCAGCACCCCTCTGGGTCCCTGCTGCAGCCAATATTGCCAGGTACACACATCGGCTAGTGTATACTCGGCTTTAGGAGTGAGCGTTTTAATACCACAGGGTCAATTATTCAGAAGCTTAGAAAAGCTGATAAATGAATCTACTTTTCAAGATCATTGTATAACAAAGTTATTGCTCAGTGGTATACAGGTTTTCTTCATTATCTTTATGCACTCTGTGTTAATCTAGGAAATCTGTAAAATACATTGTAATGTAGGACTAAGAAGTTAATTACCGAATTTTTTAAGTTTACCAAATTTGTACTTGTAAATGTGATGCAGATAATACATGATTACAAATTTGCCATGTACTAATTATCATTGAGACTAATTATTATTAACTTAAAACAGTCAAACAGCTTTATGATCAAGCAATAATCACATCCAAATAAAAATATTTTTGTAAATAGAAATATTTGGTAAACATTTTAAATTAGAGACGAGCAAAACTGATAAAATGTTCTACAATTTTTTTTCCAAATTCTGCCTTTGAACTTCAGGTGCCTCTTTGGTGGAATTTAGCATTATGTGTTCCACATGAAATTCTACTACTGTATATTATTTTTTTCCAAGCATATTACTAAGCACAGTGAATCGACCATAGTAATTCTTTTTTTTTTTTCAAAGACTAAATGCAAATTTTTACAGTTTGAAATTACAATTTGACTGTACAGCCAAGCAAAAAAAATGACTTCAAAACTATATAGTCAGATTTTTGCATATTTGCGCCTGACTTTCTGCTATGAAATCTGATTTGTGCAAAATTCTGCAGGAACTTTACACATCCTTACTTTACAGTACATACTGTATTTGAATTTCCAGGGAAGTGGAATTTTTTAGTTCATATTTTTAAATTTTTGCTAACTACATTTTATATTTTTGCCATCACAGTCAGACTTCTGACACCATGTAAACTGGTATGAGATGCAGAAGTGCGTCGTTACTTACTGCAGTAATGCTCAACATTGGCTGCAGTAGCACTTCCTGTATAACAAACATTTCCTAAATAACAAACACTTCCTGTATGACAAAGCGGAAGGCAATGATGCAACCTCAACCTGCGAATATATAGCATATATTATATTAAAACATTTGGACAATTAGATGTTGGAGTTTTTCTCACCTTGTTTAGGAAGACTCCTTGCTGATTTCCAAGGTTTTCAGTTCCTGGAGACTGAGATGAATTTGGTGTGAATAATATTAAGTCATTTTTCCCTTGCAGTGAGTTTGAACATACTCTATATTGGGTTTGCTGGGAATACAACCAGCTACCGCCGGTGTTGGAACAGATCTTGTAATTTTCTTTCAATTCATTGACTTCATCTCTGTATTTTTGCCATCGTAAAACAGTGAAAGTGATTAAAGTGATAAGAAATATACTTGATATTATGCAGATGGCAATTACTAAATAAACATTGGCATCAGAAAATTCGTCGCTGTTGCTTTTTGACTCATGGTTATCAAACTTAATTTCCTCTTCAGATTCTACCAAAGAGATAATAATTTGTGTCACTGCCGTCATAACCGGTTCTCCATGGTCCTGCGCCATCACCACCAATAAGTATTCTTCATTATCGGAATCTGTAAATGGACGTTTTAAGCTGATTTCTCCAGTTTGTTGAGAAATGACAAATGGTGTTTTTCCTGCCAGGTCCTTAAAATTGTAGGACATCCAAGCATTGTATCCAGAGTCTAGATCTACAGCTTTCACTTTGGTTACAAGGTGTCCAGATTGTGCTGATTTGGTAGTTTTAATTGTTACTGTAGAATAAAGTGGGGCAAATGTAGGGGCATTGTCATTAATGTCTTCAATAAAAATATTGAGTGTCAAATTAGAGCTGAGTGGAGGTAGACCAGCATCGGTGGCTTTTATGTGACATTGGAAATATGTGACTTGTTCATGGTCAAAAGACACTAAAGCAAATACTTTTCCATTTTCTGGATTGATGGAGATATAGGATGAAATATGAACCCCATCAATAGTGCTGTCACTGATTGAATACGTAATGAAACAATTTTGGCCAACATCTGGGTCAGAGGCTGATGCTGTGTAGACATGGGAACCTGGTGGGTTGTTTTCTTTAATAAAGATTGTGTCAAAAGATTGTTGAAAATGAGGGCTATTGTCATTTACATCACTTATATCAATGTTAAGAATTTTTAAAACTGACAAAGGTGGCAGCCCCTCATCTGTTGCAGTAATTACAACTTCATATAGTGATTTCATCTCTCTGTCCAGTTGTCCATTCACAGTGAGTGAAAAATCCCCCATAAATGCTGGGTTTATTTTGAAAGGTGTTAATTTAGAGATCTGACAATTTACTTTTCCATTTAAACCTGAATCTTTATCATGTACACTGATGATTGCAACTGTTGTTCCTTGTGGTGCATCCTCAGGTACAGGAACTGATAGTGATGTCACTGTCATCTCAGGAGGATTATCATTAACATCCACAACAGTCACTAGAACTTTACAGTGTCCTACTATTGGATGATCTCCATTATCAATAGCATCAACCTGAATTTCATACATCTTGATTGCTTCATAGTCCACTTTCCCTTTTACTTTAATTTCCCCCGTATCTTTGTCTAAGCTAAATATTCTGCTTATTTGCTCTGTAACCTGTTTACCAAACTCATATATTATTTTCCCATTCTTCCCTTCATCCAGATCAGTTGCATTTAGTTTGATCACTAAAGTACCTTCAATGGCATTTTCAGACACACTACATTGATAAAATGGCTGGTAAAAAGTGGGGGCATTATCATTGACATCTTCCACATTGATTAAAATTTGAGTTGTGCCACTTAATCTTGGTTTTCCTCCATCATAAGCTGTAAGTGTGAGTTTGTGAGTAGATTGTTTTTCTCTGTCTAGTGATTTCTTCAGCACAAGTTCAATAGATCTGATTTGGTTCATGTATTTTTGGAAATCTAAAGCAAAATAATCACTTGCACTGAGTTCATAATGTGTAATAGAATTTGTGCCAAGATCTGGATCAAGTGCGCCCTCTAGGAGAAACTGAGATCCTGCTGGTCTTAATTCTGATATCACAATACTGAACACACCAGAGGAGAAAGCTGGGCTATTGTCATTTATGTCTTCTATTTCTACATCAACACGATACATCTGCACAGGCTTATCTACAATAACTTGCAGGGGAATAATACAGAAAGGTGTATCTGGACACAACAATTCTCTGTCCATTGTCTCTTTAACAAACAAGATTCCATTCTGCAGATTAACCTGGAAATATTCTTTATCATCTCTAGAGACAACACGTAACATTCTGGAATTAATCTCACCTATCTCCAGTCCAAGATCCTGAGCAATTCTCCCAACAAAGGTGCCGTGCTTGGATTCCTCTGGAATAATATAATGCAGCTGACTCAGGACCACATCCCAGGAAATTTGCAGCAATAAGAAATGAACCAATCTGCTCCTTAGATGATAATCCTCTATTTGGTTTAGCATCTCTTAATTTTGCTAAGAATGATTTAGATACTTTCCCCTGTAAATAAGGCATTCACGTTGACTGAGGATCCACGACAGAGAAAAAAAATATCATGGCCGAAATTCCCAAAGCAAGCTATTCAGCGGCGTCAATGGAGAAATGAGCCCTGCTTCACCTCTATGCCATAAGTAGGTGTGTGGTGACATCTAGTGCTGAATAATGATATTTCAGCTAACTCAAATTATTGGTTCCGTAAGTAAATACAGTATTTTTCAATATTGCTGCATGGTTTGTACTTGTTTGCATTATAACTGTACTTTGAATAAAATTTATTTAATTGTATTTACACTGAAAGATTGAATGTATGCAACGTTCAACATTTTTATTTGTTAACCGATATGCAGATGTATTCTCAATTTACTATCCTTCTGGCTGGACATATTGTGACTTTTTGTGCTGTACTAGATAAATAAAAATCATGTGATAAGGCATCAAGTATGAAGTGTCTCTAGCTAATATTCTATACAGTTTTATAGAATACTAGCTTGTGACACATTATTATGTGTTGTGATAGCAAATGAGATGGTTGATTTTGTAATCATTAGTAGATCACTCAAAGTTGCTCTATATACAGTAAGTGATAGTATTTGACCAGAAGGATAGTTAAGTTGCTCTATCTACAGTAGAGAAAGTAAGTCATAGTATCTGGCTAGAAGGATAGTTAAATGAGGGGCACATGTGTATATCCAGCATACAAAAGCTTATGTGCAACCCACACATTATTTTATTTCAGTTGTGTTATAACAATCTTAGTAAATTCTTATTTATTCATATTTGTGTAAATAATCCTGGTTTATGTAGTACCAAATGTAAAGATACATCATTTATTTGTCTTTAGCATTACTTTAGTACAGTTTTTCATTCAATTCATGTTCAGCCATATTTACAAAGCTACACATGGATGGTAATGTAACTAGATGCCTAGGGCACAGGTACAGACCTAGGGCTTGATTCTGAATTGCACAGGTCTTTGTACATGGGTGTAAATGGTGAGTTTTTGCATAGAATGCAAGCACAGATGTAAATTTATGCATTTTTGCATATGTCCATCCTATTCTGAGTCGAATAGAACATGTGAAAAGAGTTAGTAACACTTACTTTCGACCACTGAAAAATCAGACAATGTCCACTCATATATTAAAATATGAAATTTAATAGACACAATTGTTGAATTACAGACGTGTATATAGCACCCATGTGACCACCCTGATTTGTGAGAGTGTTATGAGATTGCATACAGGGAAGAGAAACCTGTTTCTGACATAACTATTGCACCTTGCATGGGGCTGGTGCAAGTGTTGATACTAATGATGATAGTTGCGGCAGTTGGTGTAAAATCAATGAGTGGTGCAGATTTGCAAATGCACTACAGATTCTCACATTAGAATAAGGTTGTAAATGAGGCATCTATAGTTGCCAGCAACCACAGCCACTTTGCATGCGACTGACATGCAAAGTAACAGGGGCTTATTAAGAGAGGAAGGGGCATGTGTGCAGCCTCCATCCAGGCCCTCTCCTCTCTAGTAGGCAGTGGCAGTGACACTGAGCACTAGGTGGTGTGCAGGTTTCTGGGAAAATGGAGCAGATGCCATTTTCCTGGCAATCTTCCCTACTGCACATTTGCAAAATGCCCGGTGACCAACGCACCACCTAGTGCTTAGGGTCACTGCCACTGCAGTGGGACTCTGGAGAGGTAAGTATTGAAAAAATAGGTGCAGGATGTGTGGTGTGGGCCCATCTGGACCAAGGCCTGTGTGTACCACACATACAGTACTACACCCATTATAGATACACCACTGCCTTAGGCCCAAGCACTTTCCCATCTGATTGTGCCTCACCCATGTGTCCCTTGCTGTTTTGTCTTGGTATTCTTTTTCACTAAAAGTGATATACATTAATTAGTAGAGAAGGGGGAACATTTACAGTATATTTGTTTTTCTTGCCGCCAATAGTTAAGATTCAATGTCAATTGGATCTAATAGCAGCTAAGTCACATGAATACTGTATATGCAAAGTGATTGATTAAGGTATACTCTACTTTTGATAGTGTTTTTCAGCTCAAAGGGTCCATTCTGGTGATATCATATTTCAGTATCATAGAACAGCATCAGTGCACAGTGAGAACTGACTTCACAGCCAGGAACCAATTGGAATCATTATCAGCCCAAACAATGGGCTCCAAATCTATCTAATATTTAAGTTTTCCTGCCACTGTGTGACATTGGCTACTACTGGGTTTCTACTGTACATCAATTAGGACCTCTATTTACACCATAGTGGGACCTCTGCTAATGAATTATAATAAACTCAATAAAGTTACAGTAGTTGTGGATAAACTCTCGAAGGGAATCAGAACTGCTCCATATGACTTAAAGAAACAACTATAGACATTACAACTAATAGAAGGCAGTTGTAAATGGATGTCAATACTGTATTGTTTTTCTTGAGAGATTGTATATATAATGCAAATATTTTAAATGTCTTAAGTTCCAAATTCATCAGAGCTCCTACTTGGCTTCAAACAGAAGTAGTTACACAAGACTTCATGTGGTATTATTGAGCAACTTATGGCATTGTTAAGCAATGACAAGATTGCACAATATACTGTAAAAAGAGCAAGGATTTATTTTGTTGATTGCTTTTGTTTTAGGGTGGTCAGTTGCTGACATACAGTAACATAACTTATATAAACTGTCATGCCTGAGGGTTGGATTTTGTTTGGGTAGGCAAGTAAGGATAGAGCTGGAGCTGCTGGAGTATGAAGAAAGCATGGAGGCTTGATCCAGCTCTTACTCATGGAATTTGGAATGAGATGTGCACAGTAGGAACTGTAGGTGAGTAGACTTTAGGAGAATCATTGGTGCTCTAGCAATGGCTTGCCTGAAAGCATAAATGCATAAGTAAATAACTTTATTGTACAGGAAAAGTCTTTTACTGGAATCCCCAGCAGACAGCAGTGACTGGAAGCAGGAACAAGCTGGGATTACTGGAACTAAGCTGGAGCACAGTAGATAGCTGGGTTAGTGGTTGGACTGGATCTGGGTAGGTGACTGGAATGTAGTCGGTAACTGCTGTAGCTGGTTCTGGTTTGGAAACCAGAATGAAGAAATCTTGGAGACTGGACTGCAACTAGAAAATAACTGGACTGGATCTGGGACAGCAACTGGATTAGAGTTGGAAACTCTTGATGCTGGTACTGGGCTGGAAGCAGATAGATGACTGAACTGGAACCAGATAGGTGACCAGACTGGAACTGGAAAGACAACCGGACTGGAACCGAGCAGGTGTTAAAGTACTGAGTTTCTATATCAACCAGGCTGGAACTGGTGAGCAGTAGAGAAGCAGAGATTATAGATAACCAGACTGGAGCTGAAAATGATGGACTGGAACCATACTGACACTCTAGTATCAGGGAGTTTAGCACAAAGCTGCATTCACTATAGAAGCAACATTGTACTTGCAATTTGGGAGTGGCCAGGAAGCTCCCTTCAATGGCATCAATGTCCTCTTATTGGTCACTGTGGTCAGCTGACTGGGAACAGCGATGGCTGAGATCAGGTTACTGCTTCCATGTCTAGCATTTGGAGGGAACTCTGGCATGGAGAAAGCTGGCCTGAATGCTGGGAAGGCAGAGAGTGAGCAGAGTGCTGTGAAGAGCAGAGTCTGGAATCAGCATATGACTGTGGTGAGCACTGTGAAGTGGTGGCATGGACAGGCCTTAACATCTACCAGAAGTGATGCCAAGATGAAGATCCCAGCACTACTCAGGAGCAGCGTGTGGGCATACTGAGAGTGGACCGCAGCACCAGTCTGTAGAGACACCGCAATGGTAAATAAGATATTTTGTTAGTCTGGATCATGACAAAACCTCAGTAGTTGTGTATGATAGCACAACATGAAGCTCAATGTGTCATGTTGCTATTTGGTGGTCCATGGTTTGAGAACTGGAGAATGTCCAATTGTCGGTCGATGTATTTGCTATAATTCACAACTGCATTGTTTGATTTCTAGTTTCAGTCTTTCCTTAAAACATCAGACTATGCATAGAAAAATATTTTATCATTTTAACTTTAAGATTTCAGTTGATTCTGACAAATTCATACACAAAGAGAAACATATTTACAATGATTGTATTATTATTATTATTATTCTTATTATTATTATTATTATTGTTGTTGTGAAAAAGTATTTCTTATACATATTTGACTGCTATGTTGTCTTGAATGTGGATTTGTGTTAGGAAGCAACTTCAGACAAAAACTAATGTAGACCTAACAAGCTCTGAACCTACTTGCAACTGATTGGAATAAATAATCTGTGGTGATATACAAATCACAACATTCATTTCAAATCAGAATTAAGGTTTCTGGATGCAGAACAAATGTTTTCATATGAATTAATCCTTTACTTTATTACAACATATTATTCAGTTTAGAATCAACCAACATACACATACCTAACTATCTGTCTGTATTAGGATAGTAATTAGGATACGAAAGAGGCATATGAAAGTGCAGTATTGCTAGAATGTCAGGATTTCTTCCTGTTTGGATCATCATAGACACGAACAGTGTAAGGAACAATTCATCTAACAATTTTATTAATTTTGCTATCATTTGTACATGTGATCCATGGTATGTACTATGTTCTGTACACAAATTCCTTATATATTGTAATTATTAGGTTGGTTTTGGCAACTTCTATGTCAGCTCAGGTCAGCGTAGCATCTTGGCCAAGTTTTTTTTATCTTGGCTATCCTTCGCCTGTTATTTTTTCTCAGCTGTAATTAATATACCTCTAAATTGGATTATTTGTTATTATCTTAATTTTCCGGCCCCTAGTATTACTAGCAGTGACTATGGGCATATGAAGAATCCTTGTAATCAACAGTAAACATATAAACCTACTTGCCTATGCTAAAGGTGGGACCATGACATCTTAGCTTCTGGTATTAGTGAACAAGATTTGGATAGCAAAACATTACAAGATAAACATAACTCTCCTTACTATATGGTGTGTGTGTGTGTGTGTGTGTGTGTGTGTGTGTGTGTGTGTGTGTGTGTGTGTGTGTGTGTGTATTCATATTTTGTACTATGTTACATAGATAATTTAATGTAAAAGTTGTTTTTAGAAAATGTATTGTTACATAGATTCTCTATTGTAAACGAATGGCCTAATCATGTTTTAATTGACTATTTCTACAGTACTGTATATGCCATAGAGAAGTACCAGTATTCAATTATCAATACAAAGAACGGAAATATTTCAGTAGAAGAAATGAGAAAACCAACTCCAGAAAACTACATTAATCATATTCATATGTAACGAAAAGCCAATAAATAGTATATAGACAGAAGAGTGTAGTAACTGTAGCTTTTTCAGTTTTATGTAAGAGATGCAAAGTTTACATTAGAATCCAACTTCAACTACAACCAGGGGTGGATCCAGAAGAAAATTACATGCGGGCACCATGATAGGGGAAGGGGGAGGTTAGTGGAAGTAGGAGTATTTACACATGCTACAAGAAAAATGGCGCGGTCTTGTAGGACATGAGGGCCTCTGTGAGTTACACCCCTCTGTTTTGTCATGCAGTAAGTCAGTGGTGCAAATGCATGAGTGACAGAGGGGCATACACAGGGTGACAGAGGGGCATACACACAGGGTGACAGTGGGACATATACAGGGTGCAGGGACACCCCCCTTATCAGTGACAGCTTGAACAAATCCCCCATCCTGTGACAACTTGAAGAGACACCCCCCCCACCCCGGACCCAATGACAGAACAGACTTCCCCCTCTTCACCAACTCCAATGACCCGGTGGCACCCCCCCATGCTGCTTAGGCAGCTCCTCAGCAGCAGAAGTTGTGCTTTTTCCTAATACCAGTGGTACTGTACTTGCAGTTTGCAGCCAGTGGCACTATGAGCTGCTCAGAGCCAGCATAGAGCAGCTCTTCCAAGGTCCCGGCATCCTCCCTCCTGCATCTAGCTGTTGGCTGCATTTGGTGTTGGTGCAGGGGGAGCAAGCAAACCCTGCTGACAGGCACAATGAGGGTAGGAGATGTACTTATGCTCTGCTCAGCCCCCTCTAAGATTAGCATTCGGCAGTGCCAGCAGCAACTACAATAACAAAATGCCTGAAAATGACCTGCCTTTGTGACCCCCCCCCCCCCCGAATCCACACTGTCTACAAATACTGTAGCAATTGAAAACATTACAGAACATAACAACGCATCATATGTTAGTACAAAACTATGTAGAACACCATACAGCTTGATTATTATCCCAAACATGTTAATTTAGAAACTGTAAGAAAATGTAGACCCACATTGTTTCTCAATACCGTATGTGTAAATGACACATTTTAAGGTGTACTCCCACTTAATAGTCCTTGATACATCCCCCATAAAATCAGTTTGCAGACAGTTTCTGGATATTGTTGAAAATCTTACTAGTGGTAACAGTAATAACATTGTAAAGCAGTCCATAATAATTATACTTTAGGCCAACACTCTTGACTTAATGGAGTTATTTAATTTATTACAAATGATGCTGTTTACACTCTTTGCCTTGCATATCTGAATTTAATGGATTGCTTCATTACATGTATTTTTTTTACTAGCAAAATGTAGGAAAAAAATGCAATAAAACATGTTTACAGTATGTGTCTATTAATGCTGTTATTTTATTGTCCTCTGATGGCCTTCATTAAAATACCACCTGTATTTTTCATTCCATGTAAGGTGTAAATTTATTCACATGCAACTTTGTTTTCTTAAAGGACTCCATGATACACATACACTGTAAATGATACCAATCAGGGGTGTTTTAACAGAGGAGGTGGGCCATGTGCAGATTCTGGGTGGGCCCCTTCCTCACCACGGCACAGTAGTCTCCGGCATTGAGACTAATTTTACTACTGCGTATGCACGGTGCCATTTTGGCTGTGATTATTCCGCAACATCCAATGCGGGACTCCGAAAAGGTAAGTATTAAAACATGGGTGCACTGTATGCAGTGTGGGCCCCTCCTGGACCCAGAGGCCAATGTGCACCATACACTTTGCACTCGTTATAGAAACTCCTACAATACCAACATGTTATTATGTTTGTGATGTGGTGATTTGAGCTGACTAAGCTATGACTACATTAGGACTGCCTAATTTTATTTAGTCTTTATCTCCTTCTTAATTTTCAAAATTGTTTGTTTTATTTTTGGCAATTTCTGGTGTCTAAATACTCACAATGTATTACATGGTCTACAATATTTCATGGACAACCAAGCCACTATAAGTTATAAAATGTTGAACATAATATATTTTGTCAATCACACTATGTACTGTATGCAGTTATGTTAATAAATGTTTCCTGAATACAGACCACTCATAAATATCACCTTAACACCCTCAAGTCATGGTTGGAAAGATCTGATCAAGGTACAGTAGATGATTAGGATAGTGATTTATTGCATTATATCACTCTTTCAATAAATCTATTACTGGAGAACTGTATGTAGGAAACAAAGATGATTGGTTCTGTACAAATATAAAATTATCAAATATAAAATTTTATTATACATGTGTTAAAAGTAACAAATAGCAGATTTAAATATTGTCATTAAGTTCCAAAGAAGCCCATTCACCTCCCAGTAAAACTAAAAATATCATGCATTGTTTATTACATTTTCACTTTTTGAATGAATGTCACAAACAAAACCTTTTTTCAAAAAGAAACCTCTTTACTTTATATCCATGTACAGTCATGATATAGTGCCACAGCAAAAAATAAAAAATAAAATAAAACATAAGCATCTAAAACCTTTATCATAAATTCTGGGCCCAAAAAAACAATACAGTAGACTATAAAAAATATTATATATTTGGTATCCCAAAATTCACAAACTAATGGCGTAACCATTATAAATGTATATAACTAATACACTGAAAAATAGAAATTATTCAAACTGAAGCCTCACTTGAAAAAATCTTGTGAAACAAAGCACAACCTTTCCCAAACTAAGAATATAACCATTATACTGTAGAAGTATATAAAAGTAAAAATACAAAATAGAAGTTATTGCAAGTTACAGCAAGTCTCACTTTCAAGTTATACATAAGATCATGCAATTTATTTGTCTAGTAGTATTGTCTTAGTTTTGACTTAAAAAAATTACTTTTAAACAAATTAAATTACAAATGATATAACAATGACTGTTTTATACAGATCACCTTTATTTTGGGTTTCTTGAGTGGGATTCTACATATTATGTCCTGTTTTATTTAAAAAAAAAAAAACCTTTACCTAAATGTAATTTTTTTTTCTAAATTATTGGTACAATTTCTGTTATGTGTTTTAAGCAATCATATTTTGAGTATCTTTTTAATGGTATGCGGTCAGTTTGCCGGCTGTTGGGATTCCGGTGGTCAGGATATTGATGCCTGAATCCCGACCCCTTGTGAAATGCTGGTAGCTGAAATCCCAACCACAACCCAAAATCCCCACTTGTGTGGTGGTCCACGCCACCACCCGAGGGGGAATAAGATTAGCATGGTGACTGAAGGTTGCCACTAGGCCCAATGCCTGGTGAGAGCAGTGAGCTGAAAGCTGGGATCCTGACAGCAGAGATATCATACTGATCCCATTTTAATACTGCTTCATATCTATTTTGTACATATGTAATGTCACTTTAATCTTCCAATGTAGTACAATCATATCATGTTTATATTAACTTTAGAAAAATGAATTAAAAAGTCGATTGTAAATCTGTTTTGATGCTTAGTAATCAAAATTCTTATATAACTGTTACAATTATATTTATGCTGGAAACTGTGTGATATGCTTTCATGAATCATTTATTTTTGTCAAATATTGTAATAAATTTCCATGATTAATTTTAACTAAAATTGTAATTTCTGAATAACAAATTATAGAAAAACTTTTCTTGACCTTGAATAATTTTTGTATATAAAACAACTGTGACTTATTCCCTCTTGAAATAAAATATCAATTTTGTTACTTAATAATGCTAAAATATATTACTATATATGACACAAATCATAATGGGAGCATTTTATACATTAGGTTTTTAACTGTAGATTCACTTACCTTATATTGGTTTAATTGACCTTCAATGCCCGGTGTCTGAGGGTTATTTGGAGTTAGGACAATTAAGTCATTTTTCCCCTGGAGTGAATTTGAATATACTCTGTATTGGGTTTGCTGGGAATACATCCAGCTACCTCCAGTATTGGAGCAGATCTTGTAATTTTCTTTCAACTCGTTGACCTCATCTCTGTACTTTTGCCATCTTAAAACAGTGAATGCAATTAAAGTAATGAGAAAAATACTAGAAATTATGCAGATGGCAACCACTAAGTAGACATTTGCATCAGAAATGTCATCATTGTTACTTTTTGACTCATGATTATAAGATGTAATTTCCTCTTCAGATTCTACCAATGAAATAATGACTTGTGTCACTGCTGTCATAACTGGTTCTCCGTGGTCCTGAGCCACCACTACCAGTCTGTATTCTTCATTATCGGAATTTGTAAACGGACGTTTTAAACTGATTTCTCCAGTTTGTTGAGAAATGATAAATGGTGTTTTTCCTGATGGATCCTTAAAATTGTAGGACATCCAAGCATTGTATCCAGAGTCTAGATCTACAGCTCTTACTTTGGTGACAAGATATCCAGGTTGCGACGATTTTGCGGTTTTAAGTATAACCTCAGAATAAAGTGGGGAAAATGTTGGTGCATTGTCATTAATGTCGTCAATAAAGATATTTAGAGTAAGGTTAGAGCTGAGTGGATGCAGACCGGCATCTGTGGCTTTTATGTGACACTGGAAATAGTTAACTTGTTCATGATCAAAGGATACCAAAGCAAATACCTTTCCATTTTCTGGATTGATAGAGATATAAGATGATATGGGGATCCCATCAATGGTGCTATCACTGATTGTATATGTGATGAAGGAATTTTGACTGCTATCTGGATCAGATGCTAATGCAGTATAGACATGGGAACCTGGCGGGTTGTTTTCCCTGATAAAGATTACATCAACAGGCTGTAGAAATTGAGGGGCATTGTCATTTACATCACTTATGTCAACTTTAAGAGTTTTTGAAAATGACAGAGGTGGTGATCCCTCATCTCTCGCAGTAATAACAACTTCATATTGAGATTTTGTTTCTCGATCTAGTTTTCCATTCACAGTCAAGGAGAAATCCCCTGTAAATGCTGGATTTATTTTGAATGGTGTATGTTCAGATAGATAACACATAACTTTTCCATTTGAGCCTGAATCTTTATCGTGTACACTAATTATTGCTACTGTTGTTCCTTGTGGTGAGTCCTCTGGGACAGGAACTGATAGTGATGTTACTGTCATCTCAGGAGGATTGTCATTAACATCCACAACAGTAACTAGAACTTTACAGTGTCCTACTATTGAATGATCTCCATTATCAATGGCATTAACCTGAAATTCATACATATTTGTAGTTTCAAAGTCTATTTCATCTTTCACTCTGATTTCCCCTGTGTGCTTGTCTAAGTTGAATACATTTCTCACATCTCCTTTTACCATTTTGCTAAATTCATAGAATATTTCCCCATTTTTCCCTTCATCCAAATCAGTTGCATTCAGCTTAATCACCAATGTTCCTTTAACAGCATTTTCAGTCACACTGCACTGATAAAATGGTTGACTAAAAGTGGGGGCATTATCATTAACATCTTCAACAATGATAAAAATGTGTGCTGTACCACTCAATCTTGGTTTACCTCCATCATAAGCTGTAAGAGTGAGGTTGTGAACAGACTGTTTTTCTCTGTCTAGAGATTTCTTAAGCACAAGTTCTAAGGATCTGATATGGTTCATGTATTTTTGAAAATCCAATGCAAAATAATCACTTGCACTGAGCTCATAGTTTGTCACTGAATTTGTTCCAAGATCTTCATCAACTGCTCCCTCTAGTGAGAAACGAGATCCTGCTGGTCTTAATTCTGATATCACTATCTTATTCACACTAGAGAAGAAAGCCGGGCTATTGTCATTTATATCTTCTATTTCTACATCAACACGATACATCTGCACAGGCTTATCTACAATAACCTGCAGGGGAATAATACAGAAGGGTGTATTTGGACACAGCAGTTCTCTATCTATTGTCTCTTTAACAAACAAGATCCCATTCTGCAAATTAACCTGGAAATATTCCTTCTCATCTCTAGAGACAATATGTAACATTCTAGAATTAATCTCACCTATCTCCAGTCCAAGATCCTGAGCAATTCTTCCAACAAAAGTGCCGTGCTTGGATTCCTCGGGAATGATATAATGCAGCTGACTCAGGACCACATCCCAGGACATTTGCAGCAATAAAAAATGAACCAAATGTCTCTTTCCTAGATAATCCTGTTTTAGACTGGACATTTCTTGATCTATATGATGATGAAGGTGATAATTTCTTCAGTAAATGAGGCATTCACTCTCTCTGAAGGTTCACAACGTGGAAGAAAAATTACATCATGGCCGACATCCCTACAACAAGATGCTCAGTCGTCAACAGTGAGGAAATATATTTCTTCTTCATCTTGATGCTATAAGTTGGTGTGGAGTGTCATCTAGTGTCTGATTTTGATATTACAACTTTGACATATACAACGTAAGTGCTTTACACCTATGCACTAGATACTGTATTACTGTATATATTTTGTATATTTTACCTGAGTTGTTCACAATTTATCATTTAAATGATGTCATTATTTTAAAATATTTTATCAAGAGTTAATCTTCACTCAAATTTTTGTCTGAAATGTAAAAAGTTAAATGCTCTTATGCAGAAGTGCTGTATGAAATGTGTTTTTTTGTTTTACTTAAAACATTGATGCATGCATTGTACTGTAATTTTGCATTCTTATATAGTCTTGCAATTATAATATTACTGCATTGAAGCAATGTACAGTGTAATCACATCAAATAAGTAATAATAATGTTTTATAATGTTGAAATAATGATAATGCTTAATATAATATCATTATTTTAAAATATGTTTACATTTACATCTATACTTCCATATTTCTTACTGTATGATAAAAAATTGCTCGCTTTAAATAATCTTGGACTGTTTGTATTATAATGTTATTTCGGGGTTTTCTTAATATAATACCAAATGATCGAGTAAGTTTAGTAGGCTATTACAATAGATACAATGGTAATTGTGTTTCTGTTCAAATTTCAGATACTATGTTTATGGTTATTTTTTTAGACATTATACACTCATGGATTTGTCTTACATATATAGTATAAAATTTCAGACACTATGTTTATGGTTATTTTTTTAGACATTATACACTCATGGATTTGTCTTACATATATAGTACCTCTATTGACTAGGAAAAAAACATTTTCAAATGTATTTACTACAGTAAATCATATATTGGTAGATGAAAAACTGAAAGGACTAAAAGATAGTGGAATAGTTCACCTGCATCTGTAGTCAACATTTAGGGGCATATTTTTCACAATCCGCATATCATATGTGAATTGGATGTAATAAATTCACCCAGATCTGTAATGCAATAATTAAATACATCAGAAGGATGTATCAATTATTGCATGGAGAGACAGAGCATGCAATAAAGCTCTATCCCTGCTAATCCACCTACTGCACTGAGTGTGTGGCTGTGCATGTGCTGCTGCCACTGCCATCAGCTGACCTCCCCATGACCACACAGTGACCAACCTACATGACTTTTCTTGCTGCCAGGAATGGTGATTAATCCAGGAGGGCAGCTGGTCATCTGACCCTGTGCTATCACCAGTTCCTGGGTACAGGTAAGTATTACTTGTATTTATTAATTTTACTAACCTTTTTTTAAACAGTTATCAGCCTTAGACACACACTGCTCAATGCAGGAGTCAAATCCAAGCACCGCCTTCCCTGCCAGCAGGCATAGAAGGCTATGCAGGAGCCAGGGAACCAAAAAGAAGCCCTGATTTTGCTATCTGGAGATAGTATCATTATCATAGGGCTCCCTTTGGTATTTTTTACAGCATTTTGTTTAGTAAATTTGGGCAGATTATAAGTATGGAAATGTGATCTGATTACTAAAAAATGTGAATTTAAAGTCTTGGAGGACAATTTGTGAATTATCCTCCAATTGCCCTTAGTACACTCAGGTTCTATGTTCGAGTATGAATTGTTCTCAGAAGTAGAACTTAAATGATAGGTCAGTTCATACAGTTGTTTTGCCCCTTAAATATTTTCCTGTATCCTTATTGATTAGAAAACTAAGTAAACACATTAGATGAGCCAAATAAAACTTTTTGTTAATTAGAACTTAGCAAAATTATATAGCATGTTTTATAAATCAGCTAAAATTGCTTCTTCTTGGGTTTTAAATCCTCTTGCATAAACAATGGTAGGACATTTACTTATTATAATGGATTATTACATTTTTAAAATGCCACTTTTGTCCTGTGTATTAAGATGGTGATATAAAGCACTCTATTTTTACTCACTGGCAGTTACTTTGTGTAACCTGTACTTCTGCAATTGTGTCCTACTATAATATGATGGTGTTAGTGTAATAACAGACAGGAACATATACTATATTTAGGTCAAACTTTAGCATTTGGTTACAGTGTTTGCCAGAACTCATAAAATATTTACATCTAATCACATAAAATTCAGCACATTATTCTGCAAATGTATTTGTGAAGAACAGATGTTCTGATATTGTGAAGGATGCAGCACACTTCCACAAAATGTTTTTGCATGGTTGGATGGTCTTGTAAAATGCTGTGTAAGGTAGTGTATTATTCCTCAATATCCCATATATTGTATAATGGGTAAAGATCGGATGACTGTGAAGGCAGATGAATAACCTCAGGATCATGCTCATCATACAATTGGATGCATACTTTTGATGGAGGCACTAACATCCTATGAGACAATGCTATTTTCAGGAAAGAAATTCTGCAACAAGAAGTGAAGGCTATTGCATGCATGGCATCATTAAGAAGTCATTAGCATTGACCTTGTCTTCAAAAGTGATGATACCATCCATACCATCTAAGGATAATATGCCACACAACTTTATAGATCCAATAATGCTGTATTCACTGGTAAAGAGTTTTTTAGTTTGTCACAATTCTGATTGTGGAAACCTGATGAAAACTGATTAATCTACCCATATCCCAATCCTCAATATTGAACCACCTGTTCTCTTTGCACTACTGAACTCACAAACGTGTATTGACTGGTGTGTTGAGTGATTAATGTATTACAACTTAATTGTGAAATCTTGATCTGTAGACATTCCATTAACCTGGCTGATCACTCATTTCATTGTAAACAAATGCACATTCATCACAATCCAACAGAACGCACATTCTCACTCAGTGGCCAATTACTGATGATGCGTATCCTCAGTTTTTGTAACAACAACACCTTAAATGACATTGCTCATAAAACATTAGCAAAGTTATCTATTTTAAATATACCACAGTTTGTCTATTTGAAACATTGTCCAGTAAGCAGTTTATGTCAAAAAAGGGTTATGCCAGTGGTTTCCAAACTTTTTTGAATCACGGCTCCCTAGAGTATCAGAATTTTTTCACTGCACCCCTAGGCCAAAAGTTTCTTATTGAGAAAGTTAGAAAATAATATTAAATTAATTTAAATTATTCTTAGGTGCAATTGTGTGGTGATGTATAAGATTTGCTTCTGTTTGTCCATACATTTTATGATTGGCAGCCACCAGCACTGGCTTTGCCTATTACATTGACCATATATAATTTGAATTGGTCCTGGACCATCATTGAGAACCACTGGGTTATGCATTAATAACTATTTTAAAGTGACCAATAAACTCCAAAACCTGATATAAATATTTAGACATAATCTAATAGTCTAATGCAGATATGTTAAAAAGAATAGTGTTACATCCACACTCAACTGGAGACTCTCCCATGTTTGGAGGCTATTGTACTAATGGGGCTCTACAGGATGTAATGTAGAAAATCTAACAAATCAGTTAGCTATGCTACAATGACCTCACTATCACAGACCTCATGCATGCTTCCAGCAATCCACAATGGGATCGCTACCGGTCGCTCTCTGCCTGATCTGTTGTATTAGTCTTCCCTCAAAGAAAATATATCTGTTACTAAGGGATGAAAAATAGCTCATTGGAGGGATAAGCACTTCTGTTGTTTCATAATATTATTCAGCACAGTAATGCAACCTTTGTCATCTATTACTTTTTAAACAATGGGGGTTTTTTTAGAACTGGTGATGTTGTTCATATCAGCCAGTCAGATTCTACTAAACATTTATCTAGCAGCTTCTAGAAAATATTAGATATATAATCTGATTGGTTGCTATGAGCAACATCACCACCAGTTCTTAGTAAATTTACCCCAATGACTATACTTGCCTCAAAAGCTAAAAATTAAGATCCAATGACATAATTTTTTCTTATTTTACTTGTTGGACCTAGCAGTTTATTTATGAAGAAGACAAGCTGGACACCAATGAAAAAAACATGTAATCGCTATTACTTTAAGCAACTGTGCATTTCAATAGGCAGTGCATGATCCATAGTGCTGCAAGCCACTGTACATAAGATTTTTATTTGAGTAGATGGTGGACTTTTGCAGATTGTGTCTTGTGGGAATTTAAATGCTCAGAAATTGATAAAGGTGATGCATTGTCTTGTGCATTTAAATTTCATCTACACTTATGACCTTAGCAGTGAAACATGGAACAATTTACAAAATACAAAATATGCTTATTTAGAGTTGTACATTTAACCCTTATATACATCAGGTAGAAGTGCATGTGGATGATGATGATGACTGTTGGCAAACCAAGTGGCACACTTCTTTTGAGCAATATATGTCAGCTTTACTTCCAACTCTTCAACAGGCACAATATAAGTTAGTAAATAAAATGAAATGCTTTCTGAGCAACCATCACCTATGAATGCCATCTGAACTCCCTACAACCGTGGAGGGCCATGTCAGGAACAGATGGAGCAGTTCAAAATCCTTATCAAATCTATATAACTAAATCACATATAAATATCAATTGCATTATTTCACCCCTACAAGTGATCTACTGCTGCAGGGGGATTAGGATCTTCTTTCTGATTTACAAATATGCTCTTCCCACAATTTTTGTTTCTGACCAACGTGCATTCCAGCCATTTTCCTTAAGGTTTACAAATTTTGCATGTGTCACACACTAACCTTACAAAAATATATTTCTATTAACCCTTAATACACATGTGCACAGGCAGATGCTTTGTGTCCATATGCAGTCATAATATGCTCTACACTCAAGGAAAAATACATCATATAAAAATAAAATGTATACAGTACCATAGTTTCTGGCCCAGTTTATTGTAACTTACTGTAGGTACTGTGAACACAATATTTACTGAAGAAAAGGAAAATTCATCAAGTTTATTTAAGACAAATTACAAATTGTCAATGTGTGCTCCATAAATAGCACGGCACACATCAAAATGGTAATATCACATTTCTCCCAAACACTTTGTAGCATATGGGAGGCAATTTTTGTTATGGCTGTTCTAAAGTGTGAGTGCAGGTCAACCAGCATCATTGCAAGTGGTGGTACAAACTCATGATCCTTGATCAAACCCCACAAGATTAAATCACATGGAGTAAGATATTAACAGAATGCCTTATGCTCTTTGCTAGTCATCATTTTTCTCAGCTGGCCTCTGAGGGATGCTAATGGAATCAACACGGAACCAGCAGCAGGTAATTTACATTTTGAGAGATTGTCTTTCAAAGCAGTCACATCACAACAAAAAACACTCATTACATTAAACATAGCAAATCATAGCAATTGTGAACATCATCTTGTCTTACCCTGTACTTAATAGTTATATTTTTAGTTATATTTTGCACTAAATGCCTGAAAGGTTTTTATAAAAAATGGTATACATGTATTTCTTATTTATTTTATATATTTTTGTCAGTCCACCAAAATGAAATCAATTTATAGACAGAAACATTATTATCAGTAAAACTGAGAGGCTTCTAAAATAGAAAAATATTTTCTGATTATAAAAGAGTAAATCCCAGATCATTCAGTAGTTCTGATGGAATTTCCTAAATGTTCTCTAAAATTTTAATTTTTGTAAAAAAAACTGCACCTAAAATATATTAAGCTGAGCATAGTAAAGATAGCAAAATGTTTGTATTATTATTAAATTTGGCATATTTGCAGATTTTTTTATAAATATATTTTTTAGTGGAAATTTCAGTTTAAACCAGAAAAACTTACTGACATTAATATTGTTGATCAAATATTACAAGAGTTTATGCAATTCTTTTTATTACAGAATCTTTATCTATAAAATACTGTTAACACTATAGTTTGTTTGCTTAAGTGATGTTAAACTGCCAATATATGAGTGTGCTTTGGTCTAAATGTCATAATTATATGATATATTGGGCGGAATGTAATGCAGTGCAAGATGGCCGGAGTTCCGAGCTTCTGGCCGAACTCGTACATTTTCTTAAATCAGCAATGATTTACAAGGCAAAACCAACCTGGCTGTCTGGCACTGTATTACATCCGACCCATGTTGTGCAGAGTATATTTATAATGCAGATAATTTTTTTCTAACTATAAGCGACAAAAGCAATATTAAAACTTTGAAATGTTACATATGCTGTAAAAGTTGGTAATCTTTCCTGAGAAAAGTAATGTATTTTTATCTAAAAAAATAATAAACATTAATTTATGATGCCATTTTTCCAAAACGTTTTTCTAAATTTAAGACTTTCAAAATATTTTCAGTGATCTTGAATCACTTTTGTCATTGAAAAAGATGTAATTGTTAATACCTCTTTAAAAAAATGATTTTTTTAAGACTCATTTGATTCCTTAATGATTAAATAACGTAAAATTGTACACATAAGATAATACATTTCATAATGGGCTAATTTTAAATTCTACATTAATTTAAAACTAGTTTATCTTACCTTATATTGGTTTGTATGACCTTCAATGCCCGGTGTTTGAGGGTTATTTGGAGTGAGGACAATTAAGTCATTTTTTCCCTGTAGTGAGTTTGAACATACTCTGTATTGGGTTTGCTGGGAATACATCCAGCTACCTCCAGTATTGGAGCAGATCTTGTAATTTTCTTTCAACTCATTGACCTCATCTCTATATTTTTGCCATTTTAAAACAGTAAAAACAATTAAAGTTATGAGAAAAATACTAGAGATTATGCAGATGGCAACCACCAAGTAGACATTTGTATCAGAGATGTCATCACTGTTACTTTTTGAATCATGATTATAAAATGTAATTTCCTCTTCAGATTCCACCAAGGAGATAATGATTTGTGTCACTGCTGTCATAACTGGTTCTCCATGGTCCTGAGCCACCACCACCAGTCTGTATTCTTCATTATCAGAATCTGTAAATGGACGTTTTAAGCTGATTTCTCCAGTTTGTTGAGAAATGACAAATGGTGTTTTTCCTGATGGGTCTTTAAAATTGTAGGACATCCAAGCATTGTATCCAGAGTCTAAATCTACAGCTCTCATTTTGGTGACAAGATATCCAGGTTGGGCCGATTTTGCCATTTTAACTGTAACTTCAGAATAAAGTGGGAAAAATGTTGGTGCATTGTCATTAATGTCTTCAATGAAAATGTTTAAAGTAAGGTTAGAGCTGAGTGGATGTAGACCGGCATCTGTGGCTTTTATGTGACACTGGAAATAGTTAACTTGTTCATGATCAAAGGAAACTAAAGCAAATATTTTCCCATTCTCGGGATTGATGGAGATATAGGATGATATGGGGATCCCAGCAATGGTGCTGTCACTGATTGTGTATGTGATGAAAGAATTTTGGCTAATATCTGGATCAGATGCTGATGCTGTGTAAACACGGGAACCTGGTGGGTTGTTTTCCCTGATAAAGATTACATCAACAGGCTGTAGAAATTGAGGGGCATTGTCATTTATATCACTTATATCAACTTTAAGAGTTTTTGAAACTGACAGAGGTGGTGATCCCTCATCTCTTGCAGTAATAACAACTTCATATTGAGATTTTGTTTCTCGATCTAGTTTTCCATTCACAGTCAAGGAGAAATCCCCTGTAAATGCTGGATTTATTTTGAATGGTGTATGTTCAGATAGATAACAAACAACTTTTCCATTTGAACCTGAATCTTTATCATGTACACTAATTATTGCTACTGTTGTTCCTTGTGGTGAGTCCTCTGGGACAGGAACTGATAGTGATGTCACTGTCATCTCAGGAGGATTATCATTAACATCCACAACAGTAACTAGAACTTTACAGTGTCCTACTATTGGATGATCTCCATTATCAATAGCATCAACCTGAAATTCATACATATTTGTTGTTTCAAAGTCTATTTCATCTTTTACTCGGATATCTCCTGTGAGCTTGTCTAGGTTAAAAATATTTCTCACATCTTCTTTTACCATTTTGCTAAATTCATAGAATATGTCCCCATTTTTCCCTTCATCCAAATCTGTTGCATTCAGCTTAATCACCAATGTTCCTTTAACAGCATTTTCAGTCACACTGCACTGATAAAATGGTTGACTAAAAGTGGGGGCATTATCATTACCATCTTCAACAATGATGACAATGTATGTTGCACCACTCAATCTTGGTTTACCTCCATCATAAGCTGTAAGAGTGAGGTTGTGAACTGACTGTTTTTCTCTGTCTAGAGATTTCTTCAGCACAAGTTCTAAGGACCTGATATGGTTCATGTATTTTTGAAAGTCCAATGCAAAATAATCACTTGCACTGAGCTCATAATTTGTCACTGAATTTGTTCCAAGATCTGCATCAACTGCTCCCTCTAGTGAGAAACGAGATCCTGCTGGTCTAAATTCTGATATCACTATCTTATTCACACTGGAGGAGAAAGCCGGGCTATTGTCATTTATGTCTTCTATTTCTACATCAACACGATACATCTGCACAGGCTTATCTACAATAACCTGCAGGGGAATAATACAGAAGGGTGTATTTGGACACAGCAGTTCTCTATCTATTGTCTCTTTAACAAACAATATGCCATTCTGCAAATTAACCTGGAAATATTCCTTCTCATCTCTAGAGACAATACGTAACATTCTGGAATTAATCTCACCTATCTCCAGTCCAAGATCCTGAGCAATTCTTCCAACAAAAGTGCCGTGCTTGGATTCCTCGGGAATGATATAATGCAGCTGACTCAGGACCACATCCCAGGACATTTGCAGCAATAAAAAATGAACCAAATGTCTCTTTCCTAGATAATCCTGTTTTAGACTGGACATTTCTTGATCTATATGATGATGAAGGTGATAATTTCTTCAGTAAATGAGGCATTCACTCTCTCTGAAGGTTCACAATGTGGAAGAAAAATTATATCATGGCCAACATCCCTACAACAAGATGCTCAGTCGTCAACAGTGAGGAAATATATTTCTTCTTCATCTTGATGCTATAAGTTGGTGTGGAGTGTCATCTAGTGTCTGATTTTGATATTACAACTTTGACATCTGCAACGTAAGTGCTTTACACCTATGCACTAGATACTGTATTATATATTTTGTTTTCTCTGAGTTGTTCACAAATTATCATTTAAATTATATTAAAATATTTTATGAAGATGTAATCTTACACTCAAATTTTTGCCTGAAATGTAAAAAGTTAAATGCTCTTTTGCAGCAGTGCTGTATGAAATGTTTTCATTTTTATTTTACAATGATGCATGCATTGTATGGCAGCTTTGCATTCTTTGTAATAGTCTATTGCAATTATAATATTTCTGCATTAAAGCAATGTACAGTATAATCACTTCAAATAAGTATTACAGGTTGAGTATCCCATATCCAAATATTCCAAAATACGAAATATTCCGAAATACGGAATTTTTTGAGTGAGAGTGAGATAGTGAAACCTTTGTATTCTGATGGCTCAATGTACACAAACTTTGTTTTCTACATAAAGTTATTAAAAATATTGTATTAAATGACCTTCAGGCTGTGTGTATAAGGTTTATATGAAATATAAATGAATTGTGTGAATGTACACACACTTTGTTTAATGCACAAAGTTTTTAAACATATTAGCTAAAATTACCTTCAGGCTGTGTGTATAAGGTGTATATGAAACATAAATGCATTCAGTGCTTTGACTTGGGTCTCATCGCCATGATATCTCATTATGGTATGCAATTATTCCAAAATACGGAAATATCCAATATTCAAAATATTTCTGGTCCCAAGCATTTTGGATAAGGGATACTCAACCTGTAATAATGTTTTATAATGTTAAAAATATGATTTTAATTACCTACCAGTAAATTATTTTCTCGTAGTCCGTAGAGGATGCTGGGTTTCATTTAGTACCATGGGGTATAGACGAGTCCTTTGGGTGCCACTGGCACTTGAAGAGTTTAACAGTGTGGGCTGGCTCCTCCCTCTATGCCCCTCCTACCAGACTCAGTCTAGAAACTGTGCCCGAGGAGACGGACATACTTCAAGTGAAGTAAATACAGATAGTGGTGAGATACACACCAGCCAACACCAAATTGAAAAACCATGCTGATCAGCATGCAACATGGAGAAACCATGTTAACCGGCATGCAACATGGAGAAACCATGCAAAACTGCATGAAACATGAAGAAACCATGTCAACCAGCAAGTAACATTAAGAAACCATGCCAAACAGCAGGCAACTTGAAGAAATCATGCCAACCAGGATGAAACATGAGGAAATCATGCCAACCATCATGCAACATGAAGAAAACATGTTAACTAGCATGAAACAGGAAGCAACCATGCCAATCAGCATGTAACCTGAAGAAATCATGCTAACCATGCATGAAAGAGGAACACCAACAGCTGAATCAATACTTAACCAAGTAGCAATGCAGGAAAACAAAGCACTGGGTGGGCGCCTAGCATCCTCTACGGACTGCGAGACAAGGATTTACCGGTAGGTAATCAAAATCCTATTTTCTCTTACGTCATAGAGGATGCTGGGGTTCCATTTAGTACCATGGGGATGTACCAAAGCTCCCAGTATGGGAGGGAGAGTGCTGTGGATCCTGCAGAACAGAGTGACAAAACTTTAGGTCCCCAGATGCCAAAGTATTGAACTTGTAGAACTTCAGCAAACGTGTTCGACCCTGACCAAGCAGCTGGTCGGCAAAGCTGTAAAGCCGAGACACCCCAGGCAACTGCCCAGGAACAACCCACTGTACGACTAGAGTGGGCCTTAACAGATCTTGTACACCACGGCAGGCCTGTCGTAGAATAAGCATGCTGGATAGTAAACCCGATTCAGCGAGCAAATGCCTGCTTAGAAGCAGGACACCCAACCGTGTTGGGATCATAAAGGACAAACAGAGCGTCCGACTACCTGTGACGAGAAGACTTCACAGACACTGCAATGCCCTCATGACATCCAAGGACTGTGAGGTAATTGAGGAGTCAGTAGCCACTGGCACCACAATAGGTTAGTGAAGTGAAAAACTGACACAACCTTTGGAAGAAATTGCTGACGCATTCTGAGCTCAGCTCTACCTATATGGAAAACCAAGTAGGGGCTCTTGCATGATAATGCCCCCAATTTCAACACCTGTCGAGAAGATGCCAATGACAACAACGTGACCACCTTCCAAGTTAGAAACTTGATGTCCACCTCCTGTAAAGGCTCGAACCAATCCGACCGCAGGAAACTGCAGCACCACCTTAAGATCCCAAGTTGTTGTAGGAGGTACAAAGGGTGGCTGGATGTGCAGAACCCCTATCAAGAAAGTCTGAACCTCAGGGAGAGCAGCCAATTGTTTCTGGAAGAAAATAGACATGGCCAAAATCTGGAAATTTATGGAGCCCAAGCGTAGGCCTACCACCACACATGCTTGCAGCAAGAAGAGAAACTGTCCTAGTTGAAACTCCACCGAAGGAAACTTCTTGGATTCACACCAAGACACATACTTTTTTCAAGTGTGATGGTAATGTTTAGACGTTACCCTCTTCCTAGCCTGTATCAGGGTAGGAATGACTTTGTTCAAAAAGCCCTTCTGAGCTAAGATCTGGCGTTCAACCTCCATGCTGTCAAATGAAGCCATGGTAAGTCATGATAAGCGAACGGCCCCTGTTGCAGAAGGTCCTCGCGAAGAGGAAGAGCCTCTGATCTTCCAGCTGTAACTCCAGAAGATCCGTGTACCAAGCACTTCTTGGTCAGTCCGGAGCAATGAGGATCGCCTGAACTCTTTTTATTAGCTTGAGAATCCATGAGATGAGTGGAAGTGGAGGGAACACTTACACTGACTGGAACACCCATGGAGGTACCAGGGCATCCACTGCCACTGCTTGTGGGTCTCGTGACCTGGAACAGTACCTCCGAAGCTTCTTGTTGAGGTGAGATGCCATCATGTCTATCTGAGGGACACCACATCGGCTTGTTATCTCTGCGAATACGGCCAGGCAGAGGCCCCATTCTCCTTGATGGAGATCGTGTCTGCTGAGGAAGTCTGCTTCCCAGTTGTCCACTCCCAGAATGAATATTGCTGACAGCACCCGCACATGCTTCTCTGTCCAGAGTAGGATTATTGTCACCTCTGACATTGCAGCCCTGCTCTTCGTTCCGCCCTGCCAGTTTATGTAGGACACCGCTGCGACGTTGTCCGACTGAACCTGAACAGCTTGATCTCACAGAAGATGAGCCGCTTGTAGAAGGTCATTATACACGGCCTTCAGATCCAGAATGTTTATTGGAAGGAGAGATTCCAGAACTGACCACTTTCCTTGGATGTTTTCCCCCTGAGAGACTGCTTTCCAATGCCTGAGACTTGCATCCGTGGTTAGATGAATCCAATTCTGAATCCCAAACCTGCGGGCCTCAAGTAGGTGAGAAGTTTGCAGCCACCAGAGGTGTGAAATTCTGGCTTTCAGCGACAGGCATATCTGCTGGTGCATGTGGGAAAAACCGTGCAAGGAAGCTTCCATACTGTCGAGCCTCTTGGAAGGCAACTATCCTCCCCAGAAGGTGAATGCACTGATGAACCAATACCCAGGCTGGCATCAGGACATCCCGGACCATTGATTGGATCACAAATGCTTTCTTCACCGGTAGAAACAACCTCTGCACTTCCGTGTTGAGAATCATATCCAGGAAGGAACGCCTCCTTATCGGCTTCAAATGCAAAATTGGAAGCTTCAGGATCCACCCAAGATCCCGGGACAGTTGATTTGGTTTGTGGAGTGGGACTATAAAGGCTGCCATGAGCCTGATTAACACCCTCGGTGTTGCGTAGAAGCCAAGTTCAGTGTTTGGAACTGGTAGTGACATAATTGTAGTGCCACCTTAGATAGGCCTAGAGAGGCGGCCAGATTGGAATGTGAAGTACGCACCCCTGATATCCCAGGATATCAGGAATTCCTCTACATCTCGAGCATAGATCACCACTCCCAGACTCCATCCTGAATTGAACACCCACCAGTAGGGAATCAATGACCCCAGGTTTGCATAGTATCTCCTGTTACGTAAATTAGGTGGAACTGGAATAATGACATTAGTTTGACAAATATTATGATAGTTTCCAGCAGTAGTACACTTTCTGCCTGAGAAACTAGTAAGCCTGATTTGAATAATCTGTGAGGCGGGAATACTAGAAATTCTAGTCTGCACCCCTGGGCAACCCAACTGTTTCCAGGGGTCTAGGCAGGATATCGCAAAGATGTGTTACTGAATCTTTTTAGTCTCGCTCCCACCTGCCTGATCCCCAGGCAGTGAGATCCACTAACAAACCGAAGGGTCTGAAAAAGGCAGAATTTGAAATCCGTCCCTGGAAACCTGGCGGCACAGGTTTTATGGATTTCCCCAACGTCATCTAAAGGAAGTGGAGGAATATGTGGAATCACATTCAAAGGAATTGCAGTGTAGGTGTAGGATATAATTTCGTGGTCTGTGCAGCTGCGGAACGAAGGCATACCGACTTACCTGCAGTTGACATGGATAATCACGCATCCCTTGCATCCCAACATAGGGGTATATTTACTAAGCTCCCGATTTTGACCGAGATGCCGTTTTTTCATCAAAGTGTCATCTCGGTCAATCTCGGTCATTTACTAAACACTAATCACGGCAGTGATGAGGGCATTCGTAATTTTTTGCTAGTTCAGGTAAAAAATTACGAATGAATACACCATCGGTCAAATTACGCCTGTTTAGATACGAATCTCGGTCATTTACTAAGCAAAAAAACACAAAACACTGCCGTGAAAAATTACAATTCGCAAAAAAGTCCTAAAAAAAAACAGACCTGCTTTTTTTATTCGTGATTTGAGATGCATGCAGGGATCCATGAGATCCGTGCATGTATATCAATGGGAAGGGGTGGGAAAGTGTTTTTTGTTGTTAAAAAAAATTGCGTGGGGTCCCCCCTCCTAAGCATAACCAGCCTCGGGCTCTTTGAGCCGATCCTGGTTGCAGAAATATGGGGAAAAAAATGACAGGGGTTCCCCCATATTTAAGCAACCAGCATCGGGCTCTGCGCCTGGTCCTGGTCCCAAAAATACGGGGGACAAAAAGAGTAGGGGTCCCCCGTATTTTAAAAACCAGCACCGGGCTCCACTAGCTGGACAGATAATGCCACAGCCGGGGGTCACTTTTATACAGCGCCCTGCGGCCGTGGCATCAAAAATCCAACTAGTCACCCCTGGCCGGGGTACCCTGGGGGAGTGGGGACCCCTTCAATCAAGGGGTCCCCCCCCCCCAGCCACCCAAGGGCCAGGGGTGAAGCCCGAGGCTGTCCCCCCCCATCCAATGGGCTGCGGATGGGAGGGCTGATAGCCTTTGTTGTAAAATAAAAGATATTGTTTTTAGTAGCAGTACTACAAGTCCCAGCAAGCCTCCCCCGCATGCTGGTACTTGGAGAACCACAAGTACCAGCATGCGGCGGAAAAACGGGCCCGCTGGTACCTGTAGTACTACCACTAAAAAAATACCCAAAAAAACACAAGACACACACACCGTGAAAGTATAATTTTATTACATACATACACACATACATACATACTTACCTTATGTTCCCACGCAGGTCGGTCCTCTTCTCCAGTAGAATCCAAGGGGTACCTGTTGAAGAAATTCTACTCACCAGATCCAGTGGTCCAGGCTCCTCGGCAAATCCAGGGATAATCCACGTACTTGAATAAAACAAAAAAACGGTTGCCCGACCACGAACTGAAAGGTGACCCATGTTTGCACATGGGTCACCTTCCCACGAATGCCAGAAACCCACTTTGCCTTCTGGCTAAGTGGGTTTCTTCAGCCAATCAGGGAGTGCGACGTTGTAGCACTCTCCTGATCAGCTGTGTGCTGCTGTCCTCACTGACAGGCAGCACGCGGCAGTGTTACAATGTAGCGCCTATGCGCTACATTGTAACCAATGATGTGAACTTTCTGCTCAGCGGTGACGTCACTTTAGGTCAACCGCAGGGCAGAAAGTTCCCATCATTGGTTACAATGTAGCGCATAGGCGCTACATTGTAACACTGCCGTGTGCCGCCTGTCAGTGAAGACAGGAGCACACAGCTGATCAGGAGAGTGCTACAACGTGGCACTCCCTGATTGGCTGAAGAAACCCACTTAGCCAGAAGGCAAAGTGGGTTTCTGGCATTCGTGGGAAGGTGACCCATGTGCAAACATGGGTCACCTTTCAGTTCGTGGTCGGGCAACCGTTTTTTTGTTTTATTCAAGTACGTGGATTATCCCTGGATTTGCCGAGGAGCCTGGACCCCTGGATCTCGTGAGTATAATTTATTCAACAGGTACCCCTTGGATTCTACTGGAGAAGAGGACCGACCTGCGTGGGAACATAAGGTAAGTATGTATGTATGTATGTATGTGTGTATGTATGTAATAAAATTATACTTTCACGGTGTGTGTGTCTTGTGTTTTTTTGGGTATTTTTTTAGTGGTAGTACTACAGGTACCAGCGGGCCCGTTTTTCCGCCGCATGCTGGTACTTGTGGTTCTCCAAGTACCAGCATGCGGGGGAGGCTTGCTGGGACTTGTAGTACTGCTACTAAAAACAATATCTTTTATTTTACAACAAAGGCTATCAGCCCTCCCATCCGCAGCCCATTGGATGGGGGGGGACAGCCTCGGGCTTCACCCCTGGCCCTTGGGTGGCTGGGGGGGGGGGATCCCTTGATTGAAGGGGTTCCCACTCCCCCAGGGTACCCCGGCCAGGGGTGACTAGTTGGATTTTTGATGCCACGGCCGCAGGGCGCTGTATAAAAGTGACCCCCGGCTGTGGCATTATCTGTCCAGCTAGTGGAGCCCGGTGCTGGTTTTAAAAATACGGGGGACCCCTACTCTTTTTGTCCCCCGTATTTTTGGGACCAGGACCAGGCGCAGAGCCCGATGCTGGTTGCTTAAATATGGGGGAACCCCTGTCATTTTTTTCCACATATTTCTGCAACCAGGATCGGCTCAAAGAGCCCGAGGCTGGTTATGCTTAGGAGGGGGGACCCCACGCATTTTTTTTTAAATAATTACATTGTTTACTTTAAAAAAAAAAAAAAACCCCCAGCACGGATCACACAAATCCGGCCGAGATTGATTGTAAAAAAAACCGGCAGTGTTTTGCTAATCACTGCCGTTAAATTAGGTAAAAAAACACGAATGACATCGACATCGGAAGAAAAGAAAAACACGAATACGACAGCTTAGTAAATTAGTCGTAATCAATTCAAAAAGTTGCAGTTTTACACTGCCGATGTCATTCGTGATTGAACTTTGACCTATTTTCGGAAATTACGAATCTTAGTAAATATACCCCATAGTCTTACTTGTGAAGGGCGGACCTGTCATACCTTACTCAGATTCCATATCCACAGTCCATTGGTGTAGCCACCATCCCCTGCGTGTCGAAACTGACAGAGCAGTGGTCCCTGCGTTATGCAGGTCAATCTCCTTCATTGCATCCAGCCGTGAAGCCTGTAGAATCCACTTCTTCACATAGAATCTAAATCATCAAGTAAGGAGCATGACCACGTTACAATAGCGCCAGAGATGTACGCAAAAGTGGGTCTCCGAGTCTGCAGCAGTGTACAGTATTGGAGATTAGTCTCAATAGGTGATTAGCTTTTACAGAGGTTGTACCAGGGACAGGAAAGACAACCATATTTGACAATTTAGACACTCTATAGGGATGTGGATATTAACTCTGGGTGTACTCAGGTTTTCCCAAATAAAGAGTTTAACGCCCTACACAGTGGGAAGGCATTCATTATATACATATAATAATATTCCTCATCCCTAATAGCCTCAAACATATGTTGGACCCCACGTATATATGCATTATATGGACAAGTGTACACTTTCTAGGGTACGGAGTTGGGGTGAGAGGCACAGCAGTGGGATTTGAAACCCCCCACTTCTCAAAACTGTGGCTTCTACCCAGTATGGGATATATGTGAACCGATATAATTTAAAGTACACCTTATGGAGGCCACCCCAGGGGGAACTTCCACTGAAGCCTTAGATGTGTACCATTTTGAGCATGGTATAGACTCCCCAGGAGAAGATATACATTCCATAAACATGGTAAAGAGAATCACACATACACAGGAAAATGTCAACATAGTTTCCCCCCCAGAATATCTTAAGAGAGTCACAGAGCACAAGAAGCCAGCCATAGCATGCCCTTATAGGCTTTTATAAAGATAAAAAGCCCGCTGACTAGCGTAACCTTAACAGGGTAGCTAGTACAAAATATCACTCCCCCCTTGTTTATAACACCATTTACCTCAGTGTAGTTATGTGGAGGACAGTGTTCCCTGTCAGCGCTGGTTAGTGCTGGATCTGCTCTGAGGAGAAGCTCCGCCCCCAGTAATGGCGCATCTTCCTGCACTTAGTGATTATACTGGCCTGAGGTAATTTTTGCAGCAAACAGTGGGTTAGACCTTGAAAGCTATGTTTGACCAGTGTAGGGTATCGCGCTGGCCCAGGACACCCCTCACAGCGCCGTACGCAGTGTGCCACTGAGCCTTCTTAAGCGCAGCCTGTCAGAGCTGCACTCCCACCCTTGTGCCGCCATTCTCGCTGGGGACCCGCTTACCCGGACTCCGGCATCAGATTCACCACTCTTCTTTCTTCTGGCTCTGTTAGGGGGTGCTGGCATGCTGTGGGAGTGAGCGGTCGCCTCGGGCAGCTAACGATCATCACCCTCAGGAGCTCAGTGTCCTGTCAGTGGAGATAGTGGCCATTAACCTCTCTGGGTTGGACACTACTCCCCCACTAAGTCCCACAAAGAAGGGAGACTGTTGCCAGCAGCCTGCCTGTAAAACAACAAACTCTAGTAAACAATAAAACTAAGAAAACTCCTAGGAGCTCCCGGCTCCTCCAGGCACATTTTCTAAACTGAGTCTGGTAGGAGGGGCATAGAGGGAGGAGCTAGTCTACACTGTTAAACTCTTAAAGTGCCAGTGGCTCCCAAATGATCCATCTATACCCCATGGTACTAAATGGAACCCCAGCATCCACGAGGACGTAAGATAAATAATTATAATGCTTAATATAACATAAATATTCTAAAACATGTTTAAATTTACATCTATACTTCCATATTTCCTAATGTATGATAAAATATTGCTTGCTTCGCATAATCTTGGTGTGTTTGTATTCTACTGTAATTTTAGGGTTTTCTTAATATAATACCAAATTATTGAGTAAGTTTAGTATGCTGTTACAATAGATACAATGGTAATTGTGTTTCTGTTCAAATTTCAGACACTATGTTTATGGTTATTTTTCAGACATTTTACACTCAGGGATTTGTCTTACATATTGTATAATACTCTATTGACTAGAAAAAAACATTTTAAAATCCATCTACAGTACTACAGTAAATCAAGTATTTGTAAATAAAAAAAATGAAAGGCCTGATGACAGTGGGATACTTCACCTGCATCTGTAGTGAACATTCAAGGGTATATTTTTCACAATCTGCATCTCGGATGCAGATGGGATATTATAAATTCACCTAGATAACACGCTCTGTCCCTGCATGCAATAATGTATACATCCTTGTGATCAAGGGCATAGCTACCATAGGTGCAGGCAGTGCAGCTGCTATGGGGCCCAGAGCTGAGAGGGGCCCACCTTTCCTCTCAAAGTTACATGTGTTATATACATTTTTCACCATTGGGTGGTACGTAGGGGTCCTTTCAAACGTTTTCCTTGGTGCCTGCAATATATCTAGGTATGCCCCTGGACCTGCTCATTGTAGTGAAGTATAAAATGAACTGGAGGGCATTTTAATGTTATATAATATGAACCAAAGCACTGTAATGAGTTACAATATGAACAGGGAGCACTATATATCATAATGTGAATTGGGGGTACTGTGCAGCATAATGTGTACTGGCAGCTCTGAAATGTGACATAGGGTGAACTTAAGCACTACTACAATTCTTAAAAGAAACTATGGCACTACTATGGAGCATAACATTAAATAAGGAACTACTATGGTTCAGAAAATGAACTAGGGCACTATTACAGGGCATAAAATTAACAACTGCTGCAGAGAAGTGTCTCTCTAGAAGCATTGGGATGGAGGCCCATTCAAAATGTTGCTATGGGGCCCACAAATTTCTGGCTATGCCCCTGCTTGTCATATTCAATTATTGCATTCAGAGAAAGAGTGTGCGAGAAAGCTCTGTCCCGGTGAATCTACTTACCGCACTTCTCATGGTATTTTTTATGAAAAATACTGTGAGTGTGTGGCAGCACATGTGCTGCTGCCACCGCCATCAGCTGACCTCCCACAGCCACCCAGTGATCCCCACTATGACTTTACCTGCTGCCATGATTGGTGATTAATCCAGAAGGTCAGCTCGTCATCTGATTCTGTGCTATCACCGGTTCCTGGGTGCAGGTATATATTACTTTTATTTATTTATTTTCTACGTTTTTTTACACAGTGATCAGTCACAGACACACACTGCTCAACACAGGAGCTAGATCCAAGCACAGCCTTCCCTGCCAGCAGGCAGAGAAAGCTATGCAGGAGCCAGGGAACAAAAGGGAAGCTTTGAGATAGTGTTATTATCACAGGGCTAACTCTAGTATTTTTTACAGGTTTTTTTTAGTACATTTGGGCATATTGCATTTCCCATTATAAGTATGAGAAATGTGATCTGATTACTTTAAAAATTGTGAATTTGAGGTCTTCCAGGACAATTTGTGAATTCTCCTCCAATTGCCCTTTAGTACATTCAGGGTCTTTGTTCGAATACGAATTGTTCTCAGAATTAGAACTCAAATGCTGGGTCAGTCCATACAGTTGTTTTACCCCTTAAATGTTTTCCTGTATCCTTATTGATTAGAAAACTAAGTAAAGACATGAGAGCCAAATCAAACTTTTTGTTAATTAGAGTGTAGCCAAATTATATAGCATGTTTTATAAATCAACTGATATTGCTGTCTTTTTGGGGTCTTAAATACTCTTGCATAAAGTAAAGTAGGACATTTACTTTATTGGATTATGGAATTTTAAAATGCCACTTTTGTCCTGTGCAGAGTTGTAACTAGACATTTTTGTGCCTTGTGCCAGAAAGAGAAATGGTCCGTCCCCCCCCAATATGTAAAATAGGGCAAGTGCACGCCAAAGGTGTGCGCCAAGAAAATATGGGTGTATGGCTTCATGGAGAAGGTACGTGACCACAGAATAGTACTAAATCACATTACAACATACAGTAGTGTCCATTATTAAAATCACAACACACAGTAGTGCCACTTACTAACATGACACCACAGAAAAACCCCTTACACACATTACACCAGGTAGAGCCTCTTACGCACATTACGCTACGCAGAGTCCCTTACACACATTATGCCAGGTAGAGCCCCTTACATTCATTATGCCATGGTAGAGCCCTTTATACATTTTATGCCAGGTAGAGATTCTTATACACATTACCCCAGGTAGATCCCCTTGCACACATTATGCCAGGTAGATCCCCTTACACACGTTTTGCAAGGTAAAGCACATTACACACATTATACCAGGTAGATTCCCTTATACACATTATGTCAGGTAGAGCTCCTTACCCCCCTCTATTAGAGGAGAGTGTGGAATGTGGAGAGTGGAGTGAAGTGCAGTGCAATGTGTAAGCATTAACATTATTTTTTCCTTCTGCCTGCTCTGCTGCCAGCTCCTGACCCAGTACTCACTGCAGGACAAGAAAGGTGGCAGGATGCAGGAGTGCAACACATGGGGGATAGACTCTGCCCAGCACTGACTATATGCAGCAACCAGCGGCAGATGCTGCCGCTGGTCAGAGCTTGGTGCTGTAGCCGCAAGGTGCTGCAGTGCGCACAGGGGAATGGCAGTGAAAGACGCGGCCAACAGCGGGGGAATATGCAGCCACTTGTGTGTGTGGAAGGTGCACCCACAGGGCAAATGTGCTGTGGACAAAGAACCATCTGTAAACACCTTGTTACAGCCCTGGTCCTGTGTATTAAGATGGTAATATAAAGACCGCCACTATATTCATTTTTATTTACTGACAATTACTTTTTGTGTAGCCTGCACTTCTGCAATTGTGTCCTACTATAATATGATGGTGCTAGTGTAATTACTAGAGATGAGCGGGTTTGGATTTACTCAGTTCTTTATGCCAGAATTATCGCCATTTCTTATTTTCTGAATTTTTCATATTGGCTAACCAAAACACGTGACGTCCAATAGCCAATAAAGAGATTCGGGTAAATCCGAGTAAATCCGAGTAAAACGAACCCACTCATCTCTAGTAATTACAGACAGTATCATATATTTAGGTCAAATGTTTTTTTTTCTATATTGCATTTGGTTACAATGTTTGCTAGAAATCTATTCACGCAAAATTCAGCACATTATTCTGCAAATGTTTTATCAGATGGTCTGATATTGTGAAGGATGCAGCACACTTCCACAAAATATTGCTTAATTGGTGCATGGTTGGTTGGTGGTGTAAAATGCTGTGTAAGGTATTATTCCTCAATAGCCCACAAATTGTAAAATGGGTAAAGATCGGATGACTGTGATGGTAGATGGATAACCTCAGGATAATGCTCATCATACCATTGGATATGACCTTTTGATGGAGGCGCTAACATCCTGGGAGATAATGCTACTTTCAAGAAAGAAATTCTGCAACAAGATGTGATGGTACTACATGCATGGCATCATTAAGAAGTCATTAGCATTGACATTGTCTTCAAAAAGGAATTACAGCATCCATACCATCTCAGGAAAATATGCGCACAACTTTATGGACCCAAAAAAGCCCCCACTGTACTCATTGGTGAAGAGGTTTGGCACAATTCTGATTGTGGAGAACCTGTTGAAAGGTGATTCATCTACCCATATCCCAATCCTCAGGATTCAATGGCCGGTTCTCTTTGCACTACTGAACCCACAAAAATGTAGTGCATGGTGTGATGAGTGATTTATGCATTACAACCTAATTGTAAAATCCTGATCTGTAGAGTTACCATTAATCGGGCTTATCACTAATTTCATTGTAAACAAATGCAAATTCATCACAATCCAACAGAATGCACATTTTCACTCCATTGCCCTTTGCTGATCATGTTCATACTCAGTTTTCATAACGACACTACCTTAAATGACATTGCTCATAAAACATTAGCAAAGTCATCTATTTTAAATACACCATAGTTTGTCTATTTGAAACATTGTCCAGTAAGCAGCTCATGAAAAAAAAAAACTTATGCATTAATAACTTTTTTAAGTGATCAATAAACTCCAAAATCTTATATAAATCTTTAGAAGTAATCTAATATTGTAATGCAGCTCTGTTAAAAAGAATAGTGTTATCTCCACACTCTACTGCAGAGTGACTATCCCATATTTTTAGGCTATTGTACTAATGGGGATCTACAGTATGTACCGTAGAAATTCTGACAAATCAGTTATCTATGTTACAATGACCTCACTGTCACAGACCCCACGCATGCTTCCAGCAATCCACAACGGGCATTCTAAAGAGCATGTTTTTGTAGGACTACCAGTCACTCTCTGCTTGGTCTGTTGTGTAAGTCCTCCCTCAAAGAAAATATATCTGTTACTGAGGAATGAAGGGATAAGCACTAATGTTGTTTCATAATATTATTCAGCACAGTAATGCAACCTTGTCATCTATTATTTTTTATACAATGGTGTAACTTTACTAAGGTGGGAGTTTTTTTGAACTGGAGATGTTGCTCATAGCAACCGATCAGATTCTACTTAATATTTATCTAGCTGCTTTTAGAAAATAATAGATATAATCTGGTTGGTTGCAGTTCTATAAAACTCCCACTTTAGTAAATTTACCCCAATTACTATAATTGCTTTTTAAATCCTCAAAAAAAAGCCAAAAATTAAGATACAAGGACATAATTTTTTCTTATTTTACTTGTTGGACCTAGCAGTTTATTTATGAAGAAGACAAGCTGAACATAAATGCAAAAACATGTAATCACATAATGTCTTTATTACTTGAAGCAAATGTGCATTTCAGTAGACAGTGCATGGTCCATAGTGCTGCAAGCTTCTGTACATGAGATTGTCATTTGAGTAGATGGTGGACTTTTGCAGAGTGTATCTTGTGGGAATTTAAATGCTCAGGTGAAGATGATGCATTGTCTTGTGCATTTCAATTTCATCTACACTTATGACCTTAGCAGTGAAACATGGAACATTTTACAAAATACAAAATATGCTTAGTTAGAGTTGTACATTTCACCCTTATAGACAGCAGGTAGAACTGCATGTGGATGATGATGATGATGATGATGATGATGATGACTGTTGGAAAACCAAGTGCACAAATAGATGCATTCAACTTTGCAGATAAGAGAATACACGTATATTTTCCCTGGCACACTTCTTTTGAGCAAAATATGTCAGATATACTTCTAACTCTTCAACAGGCCAAATATAAGTAAATAAATAAAATTAAATGCTTCCTGAGTACCCAACATTTTTTAATGCCATCTGAATTCCCTACAACCATGGCGGTCCATGTCAGGAACAGATGGAGCAGTGCAAAATCCTAATCAAATCTATATAACTAAATCACATATAATGATCAATTGCATTAATTCACTCATACAAGTGATCTACTGGTGGAGGAGGGATCAGGATCTTCTTTATGATTTACACATATGCTCTTCCCACAATTTTCTTTTTAAGATGTGCTTGTTTCTAACCCAAGTGCATTCCACCAAAACTATGTCAGCCATTTTCCTTAAGGATGACAAATGTTGCATGTGTCACACACTAACCTTACAAAAAAGGTACCAACACCACAATTTCTATTAACCCTCAATACACATGTGCACACGCAGATGCTTTGTGTCCATATGAAGACATACAGTAATATACTCTACACTCAAGAAAAAAATACAGCATATAAACATAAATTGTATACAGTACCATTCTTTCTGGCCCATAAAACTGCAAATTTAGTACAATGTAAACATTATTTTATTACTATACTTGGGAAATCAAATCAGTTATACACGGTATGCCAAAATTATATTCCCAATATCAATGTTTTTTTACTCAAGTTTATTGTAACTCAGGTACTGCAAATACAATAAGTACTGAAGAAAAGTAAAATTCATCAAGTTTATTTAAGACAAATTACAAATGTTCAATGTGTGCTCCATAAGTAGCATGGCACACATCAAGTCGGTAATATCACATTCCTCTCAAAAACTTTGTAGCATATGGGGGACAAATTTTGTTATGGCTGCTCTAATGTGTGAGTGCAGGTCAACCAGCCTCATTGCAAGTGGTACAAACTCTAGATGAAACCCAACAAAATGAAATCAGACAAAGTGAGATCTTGGGAATGCGGACCTGTTTGTATGAATAGCAAAAACACAGAATGCATTATACTCTTTGCTAGTCAACATTTTTCTCAGCTGGCTTTTGAGGGATGCTAGTGGAATTAATGCAGAACCAGCAGTTGAGAATTTGAACTTTTAGAGATTATCTTTCAAAGCAGTAATATCACAACAAGAAACATTCATTACATTAAACATAGCAAATTATAGCAATCATGATCATCTTGTCTTACCCTGTAGTTAATAGTTATATTTGAAGTTATATTTTGCACTAAATGCATGAAAGGTTTTATAAAAAAAAAACTCTATATATGTATTTCTTATTTTTGTATATACTTTTTGTGTAAAAGAAGTAAATCAAATAAAAAATATACTTAATCCAATATGCTAACATAAGAAAGCTCTGTCAATCTGCCAAAATGTAGTCAATTTATAGAAAGAAACATTGTTATCAGTGAAACTGAGAGGCTTCTAAAATAGAAAAAAATATTCTGATTATAAATTATTAAATCCCAGATGATTCAGTAGTTCTGATGGGATTTCTTAAATGGTCTCTTAAATTGTAATTTTTGGAGTAAAAAGTGCATCTAAAATATATTAAGCTGTGCATATTACAGATAGCAAAATGTTTGTTTTCATTATTACATTTGGTACAGATTTTTTTAAATATATTTTTCAGTGGAAATTTTTGTTTAATCCAGCAAAAAATATTACTGACATTAATATTGTTGATCAAATATTGCTATTACTGTTATGCAATTTTTTTATTACAGAATATTATTCTATAAAATACTGTTAACACTATAGTTTGTTTAATTTTGTAAATGCTTAAGTGATGTTAAACTGCCAATATATGAGAGTGTGCTTTGTTTCTATTTGTCATAATTATGTGATATATTGGGCCGGATGTAAAATAGTGCAAGATGACCGGAGCTACAAGATTCTGGCCGAACTTGTATGTTATTTTAAAGCAGCAATAATTTACAAGCAAAACCAACCTGGTTTTGACTTGTAAATGTTTGCTCCTTTAAAAAATGCATGAGTTAGGCCGGAATCTCGGAGCTCCGTCCTTCCCGCACTGCATTTCATCTGGCCCATGTTGTGCATAGTATATTTATAATGTAATTCATTTGTTTTCTAACTATAAGCAGTGAGGTCAAAATTAACGACTTTCAAATTATATTTATGATGTAAAAGTTAAGAATCTTTCTTGAGAAAAGTAATGTATTTTTATCTAAAAATAACAATCATGCATTTATGATGCCATTTTTCCAAAAGGTTTTTCTAAATTTAAAAGAGTTTCAAAAAACTTTCTGTGATCTTGAATCACTCTTGTCATTGAAAAAGATGTAATTGTTATTACCTCTTTAAGAAAATGTTTTTTTAAGACTCATTTGATTCCGTAATGATTAAAAAACTTAATAGTGAACACATAAGATAATACATCTAATAATGGGCTAATTTTAAAATTCTACATTAATTTAAAACTAATATATCTTACCTTATATTGGTTTGCATGACCTTCAATGCCCAGTGTGTGAGAGTTATTTGGAGTTAGAACAATTAAGTCATTTTTTCCTTGGAGTGAGTTTGAACATACTCTGTATTGGGTTTGCTGGGAATACATCCAGCTACCTCCAGTATTGGAGCAGATCTTGTAATTTTCTTTCAACTCATTGACCTCATCTCTGTATTTTTGCCATTTTAAAACAGTAAAAACAATTAAAGTTATGAGAAAAATACTAGAGATTATGCAGATGGCAACCACCAAGTAGACATTTGCATCAGAGATATCATTACTGTTACTTTTTGATTCATAATTAAAAAATGTAATTTCCTCTTCAGATTCCACCAAGGAGATAATGATTTGTGTCACTGCTGTCATAACTGGTTCTCCATGGTCCTGAGCCACCACTACCAGTCTGTATTCTTCACTATCAGAATCTGTAAATGGACGTTTTAAGCTGATTTCTCCAGTTTGTTGGGAAATGACAAATGGTGATTTTCCATATGATTCTTTAAAATTGTAGGACATCCAAGCATTGTATCCAGAGTCTAAATCTACAGCTCTCATTTTGGTGACAAGATATCCCGGTTGGGCCGATTTTGCAGCTTTAACTGTAACTTCAGAATAAAGTGGGGAAAATGTGGGTGCATTGTCATTAATGTCTTGAATGAAAATATTTAGAGTAAGGTTAGAGCTGAGTGGATGTAGACCAGCATCTGTGGCTTTTATGTGACACTGAAAATAGTTAACTTGTTCATGATCAAAAGATACCAAAGCAAATACCTTTCCATTCTCAGGATTGATGGAGATGTAAGATGATATAGGAATCCCATCAATTGTGCTTTCCCTGATTGAGTATGTAATGAAGGAATTTTGACTGATATCTGGATCAGATGCTGATGCTGTGTAAACATGGGAACCTGGTGGGTTGTTTTCCCTAATAAAGATTACATCAACAGGCTGTAAAAATTGAGGGGCATTGTCATTTACATCACTTATATCAACTTTAAGAGTTTTTAAAACTGACAGAGGTGGTGATCCCTCGTCTCTTGCAGTAATAACAACTTCATATTGAAATTTTGTTTCTCGATCTAGTTTTCCATTAACAGTCAAGGAGAAATCCCCTGTAAATGCTGGGTTTATTTTGAAGGGTGTATGTTCAGAAATATAACACAACACTTTTCCATTTGAACCTGAATCTTTATCATGTACATTAATAATTGCAACTGTTGTTCCTTGTGGTGAGTCCTCTGGGACAGGAACTGATAGTGAAGTCACTGTCATCTCAGGGGGATTATCATTGACATCCACAACAGTCACTACAACTTTACAATGTCCAACCATCTGGAGCTCTCCATTATCAAAAGCATCAACCTGAATTTCATACATATTACTTGTTTCAAAGTCTATTTCATCTTTCACTCGGATATCTCCTGTGTGCTTGTCTAGGCTGAATATGTTTCTTATATCTCCTTTTACCATTTTGCTAAATTCATAGAGTATTTCCCCATTTTTTCCTTCATCCAAATCTGTTGCATTCAGCTTAATCACCAATGTTCCTTTAACAGCATTTTCAGTCACACTGCACTGATAAAATGGTTGACTAAAAGTGGGGGCATTATCATTTGCATCTTCAACAATGATGACAATTTGTGTTGTGCCACTCAATCTTGGTTTACCTCCATCATAAGCTGTAAGAGTGAGGTTGTGAACAGACTGTCTTTCTCTGTCTAGGGATTTCTTCAGCACAAGTTCTAAGGATCTGATTTGATTCATGTATTTTTGAAAATCCAATGCAAAATAATCACTTGCACTGATCTCATAATTTGTCACTGAATTTGTTCCAAGATCTGCATCAATGGCTCCTTCTACAGGGAAACGAGATCCTGCTGGTCTGAGCTCTGACATCACTATGTTATTCACACTGGAGGAGAAAGCTGGGCTATTGTCATTTATATCTTCTATTTCTACATCAACACGATACATCTGCACAGGCTTATCTACAATAACCTGCAGGGGAATAATGCAGAAGGGTGTATTTGGACACAGCAGTTCTCTATCTATTGTCTCTTTAACAAACAATATGCCATTCTGCAAATTAACCTGGAAATATTCCCTCTCATCTCTAGAGACAATACGTAACATTCTGGAATTAATCTCACCTATCTCCAGTCCTAGATCCTGAGCAATTCTTCCAACAAAGGTGCCGTGCTTGGATTCCTCGGGAATGATATAATGCAGCTGGCTCAGGACCACATCCCAGGACATTTGCAGCAAAAATAAATGTACCAAATGTCTTTTTGATAGATGATCCTGTTTTAGACTGGACATTTCTTGAATAATATAATGATAAATGTAATAATGTCTTCAGTAAATAAGGCATTCACTTGCTCTGAAGGTTCACAATGTGGAAGAAAAAATATATCATGGCCGATATCCGTACAGCAAAATGCTCAGTCGTCAACAATGGGGAAATAGATTTCTTCTTTTCCTTGATGCTATAAGTTGGTGTGGAGTGTCATCTAGTGGCTGATTTTGATATAACAACTTGAACAACTCTTATGTAAGTGTTGTATACTTATTTTATATTATTTGTGTTTTCTGTGTTAACAAAATGTTCAATAGTTTTAGTACATTTACAAAGATGCACTAGACATTACATATTCTTTTATTTTAGATTTAATTTCTGCCATCTCAGCTTTTAATTTGAAGTCATACAGCCTAATGTTTTAATTTGAATTCTCAAAGAGCAAAGAGAATTGTGCTTAATTATTTTACGTATTGCAATAACTGTATACTGTACATCATAATACAGCTTTGTAATAGTCTTTACAAATTGTGATATCTCTATGCTGCATAAACGTAAATGCCTCAAAGAGAAACTAGTTCTTCTTAAAGTGAAACTAATAATTGTAACAAATATAATATCATTCTATTCAAACATTTTGTTTATGGTTGGTAACATTCTATTCTATTGTAAATTATATGTCCTGATTCAAGAATATGCTTAATATAATATCAACTAATGTGTAATTTAGTTTAGTAGTCTTTTTATTAGATACAGAAATTTAAACTGTATATTTAAATTTTACAATTTTAATATATTTCTGTTGAAATATCGAAGCCTATGTTTCTGATTGTGTACTAGGCATCATACACTCATGGATCTGTCTTACATATAGTACCTATATTAACTGCAAGAATAAGTTTTAAATCCATTTACTGTAGCAAATTATATATTAGTAAATGAAAAATAAATGGATGATGGACAATGTGATATTTCAAATACATCTTAATTCCACATTCAGATTACTTCCATGTATTCACTGATTTCAAAAGTAGGTCTCCAATGTGACCCCAGGTCATTCATGCACCTTTTTTTGTACACCTTAAATTATTTCATTTGTTTCCATTTGTGATTGGAAAACAAAGTAAATAAATTAAAAGTAGCCATTTCAATCTTTTTTTGTTAATTAGAAATGAATGAAATGATTTGGCATGTTTTAATATTTATCTTATATTCTACATTCAGAAAGGAAAGTGGAAATGCCGCTTATATTGGCTTATGAAATTATAGAATGACCAATTTTGGCCTTATGATGGTGACATAAAAATGTAACACTGTTAATTTTTACTCACTGGTAGTTTGTGTCAAGTCTGTAAACCAACAATGCTTCTGCATATGTGCCTTAACCTGATATGGGGGAGTATGTAAAATTACTAACAATGAAATGCAATATATTGATTTCAAACATGTATTTTCCTGCATTGCCTTTGGTTTGAACATTTGCTATGAACTCAGCAATATCTGTGCATTTAATACAATTCAGCAAGTTATTCTGCAGTTCATTTGTATTTGTGATGAGCACATGGTCTGAAACTGTGAATAATGCAGCACCATTCTTCTGCAAAACAAGTCACTTAACTGATGCCTGGGTGATGGTAGTATAACATGCTGTGTAAGGTATTATTCCACAAAAACCCATAATTGCTCAATGGTATAAAGATCTGGTAACTGAGAAGGTTTATGGATAATCTCAGGATCATGCTGATCATACCAATGTGCATGAACTTTGGATGTAGGAATCATCATGCAAGATGATTATTATTCAGTATCATTAAGAAGTAATTCACCTTTATCTTGCCTTAAAAAAAGAATGCAGGAAAGTAGAAAAATGTGCTATCCAACTTTATAAAACCACATAAAATGTTCACTGTGCTCAAGGGTATACAATTCTTTATTTTGGCACTATACTGATTGTGGATGAAATGATGAATAATGATTCATCTGACCATATCAAGTTTTTCCACTGCTTGATAGTCAATTGGCTTTTCTCTTTGTACTACTAAACTCAAAAATGTGTTTTCCTTGTCATGATGAGTGATCTATACACTACAATCCAACTATGAAATCCTGTTCAGTAGAGTTCTTGGTGGACTGTTTTCAATTGAACTGGGTGCTCATGTCTTGCACATCAAACCGACTCACAATAATCAGGATCCTGGGGTATGCACATCCTCATTCCTTTGCCCTTTTCTGATAATGTTTTTCCCTCAGATTCCATGCTGACATCACCTTAAACAATGTTGCTCATAAAACATTAGCAAATTAAATTATTTGGGGATTAAAGGTATTGACAAGCCTGCCCTAACAAGGGCATCTCTACCAAAGTCAGTAATTTCTCTTCTTGAATAATTTTAGGCAATCAATGGAATCCAGATTTTTATTATAGAGGACCATGGCCATGATGGCAATTTATTTATTTATTTACATAATTAATTAATAAGAAAAACTTGCGTGGAAGTCATTGCATGCAATAGGCTTGGTGATCTTTATTTACCTGAATGTTTTTGTCTATTAGATGTCTGGTACTCTATGTGTAAGATAAATTAAATGTATGTACATTTTAATGCTCAGCATAATTTAAATTACAGATTAAATTTAAATTACACACTAGTCTATTTGACAGCAAGGGGTAAATATGCTAATTGACTCTTTTAAAACCAGGTATGTTTTATATTTAATGGTATTTCCTCTTTAACTTCACTGGTCATAATAATGGAGAGGATTCTGCAGCTTTGAAAATCATTGCATGGAAAATGTATTCCAATATCCAAAAGCAGTTTATGGAAAAAAAAGAAATGGTTATGGATTCTTAAATTTTTTTATAATGACTATTAAACTCCTAAACCTGAAATTTTCAGATCTAAACCTTGACAGTAAAATGCATACAGCAGTTTGGAAATAATCTAATGTTCTATGGCAGATCCACTAAATAGTTTAGTATTACCTTTACACTCTACTTCAGACTATAAAAGCTTTTGCCATATCTTTAAGACTGTGTACTAATTGGATTCTGCTGGAGGTCAAACATTTGAGATTCCAGTTATCCATGCTACTATACAACAACCCAGTGTAAGAATTTGGCAATTTACAATGGGCATTAAAACTGGCATGTTTGCAGAGCTTACAGTCACTATCTACCTGGTAGTCCCTCCAATAGAACATAGCTACCTTCTACAGAGGAATGTCAAGTATAGCACAGTGGACATACAGTATTAATACCACGTTCAAACAGAAGTCGGAGCTTGCACCTGTGTTTTTCTTGGATTCTTCAACACGGATTGGACCCAGGTCACAGGTCCTAACCACCTATCACACTGCACCTTTCACCCCAGTTATTCCCTTATTCCTGGGTCAATCCCTTTTACACTGATCTCAGGACAGCCCTACAAAATACTGTGTATCATAAGAAATGGACTTACTGTTGGTCATACAGAGATGAGGTCATGAAAAGTGGGTGGTTGCTGCTAATTACATTGCATAAACCATGGCTGATGAGTTACTGCTGAGTTGCCTGTATTTCTTCAGTTTTTGCAGTTTTTTGCTGTTTCACATGGCAAATAAGAGCCTGATACAGCTACAAACACTATGCTACCTGGCATAGTGTTATGTCAGAAGAAGAAGGGCACAGTTTATGGAAGAGAAGGCTAATTTTCAATGCCAGTATTTGCACAGTAGGAGAGCCCTGATTTTGGACATTTCATCTATACTGAAATTTAAATCGATGTCAAATCGATCAATGTGGACCAGAAACAACCATATATATTTGCAGCACACTTGTGACATCAGACAACAGTGCCTGTGTCCTGCCTGCTCAGCCAATCAGTCAGACCCACCCACTTAGCCAACCAGCTAGTGACCTACCCATTCAGCCAATCAGCACTGATTATTGTTGCCTAAATCCAAAAACCTGGGTCACACCTTTTCACACAGTGTGCAACCCATGTCAAACCTGGAAAATAATATGTTAACTACTAGGGCTGAAGTCCTGGGAATTTCAACCTGGGTTGATCCTTTCAAATGGAAAAATGACCCAGGTCGATCTTGCTTGTGCTGGCAAATTACCGGGTAATTTTCTCTATGTGAAAGGAGTATTAGTTATATAATATAAACACTGTAGCTATTTTGTTATTATTCAGACCATTAATGCAACCTTTGTTAACTATTAATTTAAAACAATGACTATACTTGTTCTTTACATTCTCATGGGCTAATACTTAAGATTTAAAGTCATCTTTATTGTGCATGTTGCTAATTAAATCTATCAGTTGCAATCTGGCCACCACTGAAGACACATGTAGTCAACATTATGTAGTCTGCATTATTTAAATGAAATGGTCATACTAAGTTTACATTATACAACTACAGATGACAATAACAGATAATGCAGATAAAAATTACTATACTTGTTCTTTATAATAATAATAATAACAATAATAATAATAATTTTATTTATATAGCGCTCTTTCTCCAACAGGACTCAAGGCGCTTTACATTCTCATGGGGTAATACTTGAGATTTAAGGTCATATTTATTGTTCATGTTGCTTATTAAATCTAGCAGTTGCAATCTGGCCACCACTGAATACACATGTAGTCAACAGATATCTTCATTTTTTAAATAAAATGGTCATACTAAGTTACATTATACAACTACAGATGACAATAACAGAAAATGCAGATAAAATTGAACATGTCTTGCATTACTGAATGCATCTATGTATGAATATGCATAGAAAAAATGTAACATTTATATGCTTACAGACTGTATTTTCATTGTTGTAATTTTTTCAAATTACTAACAGGTCTACAGTACTAGAGTATATCTGTTTATATTGTACATTGCAAGTATATATGGTACAAAGTATATACCATATACCATACAAAGATATCTGATAAAATCTGCTATCATAGAGAGTTCAGCTTCCTCAGCACAGCAGGTCAGCCAACATCATCCTAAATTGTTACCTACAAACACTGTAGATGATGTCTTTTGTTTACCTTTCCTTGACGTAGTGTTTGACTTTAGCTGCCTTATTTTAGTCATTCTTAATTTCCTGCTACAGTAGACGTACCCTGTTTTTTGGCCGAACTAAGAGCCACAGACTGAGTTGGATAAAGGAAGAAAAAAGGGTTCGCAACAATACAGAGTAGCGATTCTATGCTCATTTAACCCTGAAGCAGGAAGATTATAGCATCAGAGACACTTGAATAGAATTGAAGATGATATATCCAACATGAATGTTTTAGTTTTGCCTGCTTCATAGGTATTATAATATATTACATTACCAAATTCAAGAATTCATAACATTTTTTATGTGATGTACTTGTTTCTTATTTCAACTCACCCTTTTACACCCATTTGGGGAGCATATCTTGCACAAATTTGCACTGTGAATGCTCTGAAATGGGTGCAGGTAATGCAGAGTCTTCTGCGTTTCACTTGCATCTGTACTTACAACTGAGGCAAAGCTACGTTCCCATGGGGCATTGTAACATAGGCAAGATTTTGCACAAATACAGGCCATGCAGACATGTACGTAAATGAAAATATGCCTATAAAGAGGCATATATTGTTCTACTATTATAAGGCAGATGCAAGAACATGTTGATAATGTTGACTAGTGCTGTAGAAAACCAAGCATGTACACAACCAGAGGCATACAACTCTGCAGATAGTCGAATATATGCATCTTTATTTGAGCAATATATGTACAAATCACCTCCTGCTCTGCATCAGACCCAATAAATCTAAATATATTATGAAATGCTTCCTGAGCACTTCCCAGCTATAAATGTCGCATGAGCTTCCTGCAACTATGACAAAGCATGTCAGCAAAGGATGGAGCAATCAAGCTACCCTATGTAAATGCATTATTATATTTTAATGTAAAGATCAGATAAGAGATTAGATAGATATTATAATTATAGAGATGAAGTACATTAAATCCTTCATACAAGTTATCTACTGCTATCAAATGTAGGTGATAAAGGGATCTTTCCACTTAACCAATATGCTCTTACCATAAAAAAAATAAAAAATATCTTAAAAATTATGCTTGTTTCACTCATGCACATTTCCAATACAAAAAAGTATGTCTTCCATTCTTGCTTTGACAAGTTTCATGCACTTACCCTAAAAAGAAAGGTACCATCACCACAATTTTTTCCACCTATCACAAAGATGTGTACAGACATATTTTTTAAATTGGGTTAATTATGAAAGACCAGCTGTTGGGATGCCGCAGTCACATGAGCTACCAAGGCATCTTGACAATGAGAATCCCAACACCGGACAGGGTTAACTATTTTACCCCTCTGCTGCCCCTACCCTAACCCTTGGGGGGCTATGGCTAATCAGTGGGGGTGGCTGCTAGGACTAACCATTGTGGGGTGGCAGCTATGGCTAACCACCCCCACTAGTGCTTAACCCTAAACCCCCCTAGTGCTTAACTCTAAACCTCCCCCCAGGCCCTAACCCTAACCCCCAGCCCAATACTCACCTTTGGCATTCTGGGGGTCAGTGTTCTGGCACTAGTGTCCCAATTGGTGTTGGGATTCTGCATCAGTCACATGACCACCAGTGTACAGGCCACCAGGATACTGAACATATGCAGTCACAATACAAAAAAATTAAATAAATAAAAATATATAAACATAAAATGTATACCAGCCTTTCTTCACCATAAAACTGTATCATACACCTAGTACAATTTCTAAATGTCTTTTATTAATATAATCAGGTGAACAAGCCATTAACACATAAACATTTTGCACTAAATGTATAACTTTTATAATAATTCTAGAAATGCATTTCTTATTTTTTGTAACCAAAGTCAATTTAAAAAAGCATTCCAATATGCTACCAAAAGAAAGCCCTTTAAAAAAAGGAAACCAATTTCATTTATGAAAAACTATTCTCAGTTAAACTGAAAAAATAAAAATAAAAATGAATTAAAAAATACCAAATTTCTGTTTATTCAGTAGTTAGAAATACTGAAATTAAGCTATTTGGTAATAATAGTTTGCATACATTTTAAATTAAAGTATACTTTTAGGAGAACAAGCTGTAAAAAAAACAATAAGCTGAACATATTGAAATTAAATATATGTTGTCTACATTTTTGTATTTGGTGTATTATTGGAAGGTCTTTTTGTACTGTACATAGCTTTTTGTAATGTCAACATCTGTTTGAACCAATAAGAATACACTTAAAATGATTTAGCATATGTTGCAAGAGTTTATATAACAGTTATGGGAGATACTTGCTCCATGAAAAAGTATTGCCACACTGTTTTTAGTATGTTGTATATTCTTAAGTGATGTAAATCTGTTAATGTAGCTTTGTTTCTAAAAATCAAAATTATATGATATCTACAGGGTGATTCAAAAGTCGCAGTACACCCTTTTGTTTCAAAAACTGTGCAGAAATGGGAAAACTGACTTAGATTCAAGATGGCTGATTTTAAGATGGCGGCCATATTTGGTACATACCCTAAAAGATAGCCCACCTCACCATACCTTAATGGAGTATTCAGTTTTCCTTTTTCCTGCACAGCTTTTTAAACAAAAGGGACTTTTGAATCACCCTGTATTATGTCTTGAATAATGCACTGATAATGCTGATTTTTTATTTCTGCTCTTTTGCAATAATATAATCTTTATAACACTATAAAATGTTAATTATGCTGTCAGAATGGTTGTTCATCTTTCATAAGACTTATTTTACAAAAATAGTTTTTTCTAAATTTCAGTCTTTTCAAAAACATTGTATGATTTTGAATCAATGTTGAAATGAAATCAAACATGATTGCTAATAACTCTTTAAAAAATGGTTGAAATAATTAAGAAGTCCTATTTGATTTCTTAATGATATTATGATGTTTAACTGGAAACAATTTATGACTCATTTCAAATAGGCTCTAGATTATCTAGATAACTTACCTTATACTGGTTTGTATGACCATCAACACCTGGGGTTTGAGGGTTATTTGGAGTTAGGACAATTAAGTCATTTTTTCCTTGGAGTGAGTTTGAACATACTCTAAATTGGGTTTGCTGGGAATACATCCAGCTACCTCCAGTATTGGAGCAGATTTTGTAATTTTCTTTCAACTCATTGACTTCATCTCTGTACTTTTGCCATCTTAAAACAGTAAAAACAATTAAAGTGATCAAAAATATACTTGAGATTATACAGATGGCAACCACCAAGTAGACATTTGCATCAGAGATGTCATCAGTGTTACTTTTTGACTCATGGTTATAAGAAGTAACTTCCTCTTCAGATTCCACCAAAGAGATAATGATTTGTGTCACTGCTGTCATAACTGGTTCTCCATGGTCTTGAGCCACCACCACCAGTCTGTATTCTTCATTATCAGAATCTGTAAAGGGACGTTTTAAGCTGATTTCTCCAGTTTGTTGAGAAATTACAAATGGTGTTTTTACTGATGGTTCCTTAAAATTATAAGACATCCAAGCATTATATCCAGAGTCTAAATCTACAGCTCTCACTTTGGTGACAAGATATCCAGGTTGAGCCGATTTTGCCGTTTTAATAGTGACTGCAGAATAAAGTGGGGAAAATGTTGGTGCATTGTCATTAATGTCTTGAATGAAAATATTTAGAGTAAGGTTAGAGCTGAGTGGATGTAGACCGGCATCTGTGGCTTTTATGTGACACTGGAAATAGCTTACTTGTTCATGATCAAAGGATACCAAAGCAAACACCTTCCCATTCTCGGGATTGATAGAGATATAAGATGATATGGGGATCCCAGCAATGGTGCTGTCACTGATTGAGTATGTGATGAAGGAATTTTGAGTGATATCTGGATCAGATGATGATGCGGTGTAAACATGGGAACCTGGTGGATTGTTCTCCTTGATAAAGATTACATCAACAGGCTGTAGAAATTGAGGGGCATTGTCATTTATATCACTTATATCAACTTTAAGAGTTTTTGAAACTGACAGAGATGGCAGACCCTCATCTTTTGCAGTAATAACAACTTCATATTGTGATTTTGTTTCTCGATCTAGTTTTCCATTTACAGTCAAAGAGAAATCCCCTGTAAATGCTGGGTTTATTTTGAAGGGTGTATGTTCAGAAATAAAACAAACAACTTTACCATTTGAACCTGAATCTTTATCATGTACACTAATTATGGCTACTGTTGTTCCCTGTGGTGAGTCCTCTGGAACAGGAACTGATAGTGATGTCACTGTCATCTCAGGAGGATTGTCATTTACATCCACAACAGTGACTACAACTTTACAATGTCCAACCATCTGGAGGTCTCCATTATCAATAGCATCAACCTGAATTTTATACATATTTGTAGTTTCAAAGTCGATTTCATCTTTCACTCGGATATCTCCTGTGTGCTTGTCTAGGTTGAATATGTTTCTTATATCTCCTTTTACCATTTTGCTAAATTCATAGAATATTTCCCCATTTTTCCCTTCATCCAAATCTGTTGCATTCAGTTTAATCACCAGTGTTCCTTTAACAGCATTTTCAATAACACTGCACTGATACAATGGTTGACTAAAAGAGGGAGCATTATCATTTGCATCTTCAGCAATGATGACAATTTGTGTTGTGCCACTTAGTCTTGGTTTACCTCCATCATAAGCTGTAAGAGTGAGGTTGTGAACTGATTGTTTTTCTCTGTCCAGGGATTTCTTCAGCACAAGTTCTAAGGACCTAATTTCATTCATATATTTTTCAAAATCTAACCCAAAATAATCACTTGCACTGATCTCATAATTTGTCACAGAATTTGTTCCAAGATCTGCATCAACGGCTCCTTCTAGAGGGAAACGAGATCCTGCTGGTCTGAGCTCTGACATCACTATATTATTCACACTGGAGGAGAAAGCTGGGCTATTGTCATTTATATCTTCTATTTCTACATCAACACGATACATCTGCACAGGCTTATCTACAATCACCTGCAGGGAAATAATGCAGAAGGGTGTATTTGGACACAGCAGTTCTCTATCTATTGTCTCTTTAACAAACAATATGCCATTCTGCAAATTAACCTGGAAATATTCCCTCTCATCTCTAGAGACAATACGTAACATTCTGGAATTAATCTCACCTATCTCCAGTCCAAGATCCTGAGCAATTCTTCCAACAAAGGTGCCGTGCTTGGATTCCTCTGGCAGGATATAATGCAGCTGACTCAGGACCACATCCCAGGACATTTGCAGCAATAAAAAATGGACCAAATGTCTCTTTGCTAGATAATCCTGTTTTAGACTGGACATTTCTTGATCGATATGATGATGAAGGTGATAATTTCTTCAGTAAATAAGGCATTCACTCTCTCTGAAGGTTCACAACGTGGAAAAAAAATTATATCATGGCCGACATCCCTACAGCAAGATGCTCAGTCGTCAGCACTGAGGAAATATATTTATTTTTTTCCTTGATGCTATAAATTGGTGTGGAGTGTCATCTAGTGTCTGATTTTGATATTACAACTTGAACAATTCTAATGTAAGTGCTTTACATCTATTTCAAATCATTTCTCTTTTCTTATATAAAAAAATACATTTGTATGTATATAGTAAATTAATAATTATGCAGTAGATATTAGAGATTATTAATGTTTTTTGGATTTGAGAGAATTTTTTTTAACGTTTCATGAAATTGTATATTAAATAATATTATTATTAAATATGTGATATTTTGTGACAAAGATTTTATTCATAGTCTTAACTTTGTATTTGAAAATGTAAAAAAGTTGCCACTGCCCTCTGTGAAATGTTCTTAATCTTTTTTACTTAAAACAATAATCTACTGTATGCATCCAGATAATGTAGTGTAAATAAATGAAAACTTATATTTAGATTTTTTTTACTTTAAATGATCATATTTCTGAATGAATGATAAAGTATCAGTTGTGTTTGTGGCTACAATTTGGCTTTGCTTATACTTTGTGAACTTTAAATTTTAGGTCCTGATTCAAGAATATTTTAAATATATTACTAATTAATGTGTTATTTTGCTTAATATTCAGTTTATCATATACAATCACGTAAAAGTGTTACTGTTGAAATTTCAGATATTATTTTTCTGCCTATTTTCCAAACATTATACACTTATTGATTGGTCTTAAATATAATTTTTTTTAAGTGCAATATCATTTTCAAATGAGTTTATTCCAGTAAATCATATATTAGTAAATGAAACAGAAATATATGATAGACAGTGGATACTTCACCTATATATTTAGTTTACTTTCAGCTTCATTTCATATACTATTTATTGAATCACAAATGTATCTCATAAGTAGGGATGCAATAGGATACCAGGACATCCATGCAGTTTTTTAGCCCTTCTATTTTTTCTTTTTATTATTTTTGAGTAAAGTCATTAAATGAGCCAATTCCAACTTGATTTGTTTATTATAATTGAGTGAAAGGATATACTGTAGTATTTTTATTTATGCACTGCAACTCAAACAGAAAATGGCAATTTGTAGAATTCTTGGTGGACTGTTTTTAATGTGACTGGGTGCTCGTACCTTGCACTTTAAACAAATGCACGTGTAACATGATCCTGGTATGCATTCCAAACCCTGTTGCTCTTTGTTCATGATGTTTTTTCTCCCATTTTGCATGTTAACGTCACTTTAAAACCCATTGCTTATAAATCATTTGACAGTTCAACTCTTTTGGTCATTAAAGGTTCTGTCCAACTTGCCCCAGCTAACACACCTCTTTCAAAGTCCATAAGGTTTCCTCTTGCAGCCAAGCTAACGATAAATGTAGGCAACCAATGCAGGGACATAACTAGGGTGCAGTGCTTATGCTGTGCAGTGCTTATGCTCTATGTGCAGAGAAGCGACTGGCAGCACTGTTGCTATTGTCATTTCATGCCCCAGACTGCCACTAGCTGCAGCCCTGCCCACTATAATATATGTATTGATGGGGTGCACCTGGCTCCTTTTCTGCTGGGCACACTACAGTTACATACATTACAGGGAGAAGCGCTGCAGCTGCCCACCTGCATGCTCTGCCCCCTCCCATCTCCCCTGGCTCTGGCCACAGCATCTCCTGGGAGACACATGATGATATCCCTGTCAGCCTCAGCTGACTCCCACAGTACCCTGTGCTGTGAGGATCTGTGGCATTTGTGTGGTGGGGGGGCACTGAGCAGAATTTGGGTCAGACTGATAGAGCTAGGACAGGTCCAGCTAGGCAGGTTGGACAGCCAAGACCACAGCAGCAGACTCAGGTCCCCCAGGTTGGAGTGGGACAGCAACAGTGACTCCTGTGAGGGAGCAGCAGGTGCAGAAGTGCACTTCCCAGTGACTGTACCCCCACCCTGCCCTCAATGACAGAGATTGGGTTGTTGAGTGGCGTGGCTTAGTGCTATGCAATGATTGATATTTTATAGTAAAAAATTAAATAATTATGATAATAAATATATTATACCTTGCTATATGTAATTGTTACTATTTGCATATATATGCTCAGTGAGGTAACAAAACCCACAAACCCCAGAAAAGTGCTCAGGCCACTATTATTATTATTATTATTATTATTATTATTTGTCCACCTTTGTTGGTGACCTAATAAAAGCCTGGCATTTGCTGAGTACAGTATAAAGGGAAGTGGAGTTCATGTGTGTGTGGTGTAATGTGAATAATGGACACTACTGTGTGGTGTAATGTGTATTAGGGTCTCTACTGTGCAGTGTAATCTGATTAATGGACACTACTGTGTGGTGTAATATGAATAATGGACACTTCTGTGTGAACCATGTGAATAACAAACACTTCTGTGCAGTGTAATGTGAATTGGTACTATTATGTGGCCATAGCCCCTTCCTCACAAAGTCACACCCGTTTATTCTGCACGCTATCACTATTACGAATGTAGGGGGAGTCACCAATTTTTTTATGGAATAGGGAACCAAATTGTCTGGTTATGGCACTAAACCATTGCATTCCAGTTTATTCATACAGGACCATAACTGTGCTGGCAGGTTATTTTCTTAAATAATGCATGAGAATTACAGTACCTACAGTATTTGGATGTTCTTGCCAGCAATATGCTTGGTATCCTTCATTTACCTGAATGTTTTTATTTTTTTATAAGTAAAATATACATATTTAATTCTTAACATATATATATATATATATATATAATTTTGCATATATAATTAGAACTACTTATTTGACACAATGTCATTAATTTACTATTCATCATTTTTGAATATTTAATACAATTATTTACAATATATCCAGTGGCTAAAAAAGAAAGGATTATGCATTAATATGGTTTCAATACTGGGTGCTACAGGGAACTTACAGGGGTGCCATGGGTTGTTGGATCAGGACCAAATCCAATTATTTATGATCACTGTAATAGGCAAAACCAGAGTGGGTGGCCGCCATTCATATAATATGTGACAAACAGAAGTGTAACCCTATCCACCACTTTATGGCAGCAACATTAAATAGCATATCATTACCTTCATTCTCTATTGCAGACTATGAAAGCTTCTACCATATCATTAGGATAGTGAACTAATTGTGGTCTACAGGAGATCAAAATCTGAATTACCTTACTGTCCCATCCCTGTGTAAGAATCCACCATCTACAAAGGGCATTTCAACTGAGCATTTCCACAGAGCTTTCACTCACTCTCTATCTGGCCCATTTTATTGTTCCCTCCCACAGAACATGGCTACCTGCTACTGAGGACACAAGTTATGAGATATACAGTAACAGAGAACTGTAGAAACAATAGCAGGTAATGCAGCTAAAATTAGCATGTCTGGCATCATTGAATACATCTATGTATTAATATTGTAACTTGTAATATACAGAACAGAAATGCAACCAAAAACATTATGTGCCTATGGCATGCCTTTTCTGTGTTCTTCTTTTTATCTTGTACAGGATTCAGTATGATATCCCGATGGATTGGATGCTGGCGGGCAGAATCACGACCGCAGCATCCCGGCCATCAGAATCCTGACGGACCCTCCAAAAGTACCCTTCCCTCCCCTTTTCCCTAACCCCAACCCCCCCTTGTGGGTGCCTAACCCTAACCATCCCTGGTGGTGCCTAACCCTAACCCTCTTCAGTGGTGCCTAACCCTAACCTCCCCTTCCAAGCACCTAACCCTAACCCCCCTCCCCGGTACCTTACCATAACCTTACCATCCCCGCACCCTAACCCTAACCTCTCTTCTAATGTCTAATCCAAACATCGCCCCCCCCCCCCCCCATGGCTTGACACGAGCGCGTCCTACTGAAAAAATGATCACGATTCTGGCCATTGGTATTATGATGCCAGGATCCCAAGCTCTGTCGGGATTTTGATGCCGGCTTTATGCTGTACGTTCGGAATTCCGGCACTGCCAGGGACCCATCTGGTATTTTAACTACATCCACTTGTACACATAGTACAAAGTTAATCATCACAAAGATAACTGAGAAAATCTCCAAACATAGAAATTAGTTCAGCTCCCTCGCACAGCAGCTAGGCTAAAGTCAACCTACATTGTCACCTGCAAACAAATTATAGTGAATAAGAATTAGCATTTTGTCTGCTATTTTTTAGATGTGCTTGGCTCTTGCTGTATTATTTTATTTAATCTTTAATTACTGCTCATCTACATGTATCCTGTTTATTTGGAAGCAAAGAGCCACAAACTGAGAATTGGATAGTGAAAGCAACAAGGTTCTCAACAACACAAAGTAGTGATTATAGATTCATGTAACGTCAATGCAGGAAGATTATGGATTCAGTCACACCTCTGTATGGATTGAAAATTATATATCCAGCTTGTTTATTTAAGTTTTGGCTGTATCAAAGGTATCACATACATTTTTATAATGTATTACATATCCATACATAAATCAAGAATTAATAACATGTTGAACTATATGTACTTCTTTATTACAGTATTTAAACTTCTCTATGGGAATCTTCAAAGTTGTATTTGCATTTATTTGCACTGCACATGCTCAGAAATGGGGAAGCAGAGTTCTCATGGGGCGTTCTCACGTAGGCAAAATTCATGTTCATGATTCACACAATTAAAGGCCATGCAGACTCAGACATAAATACAAATACTTGTATGCTTATTTTGATGCACATATTTTGCCATGGGGGTGATGACAAGTTTCAAATCAAGTGCACACAAGGATGCATATAGTACAACTCTTCACTGAAATATACACATTTTTTTATGGGCACACTTATTTTGAGCAATATATACAATATCTGATTCACTTCTAACATTGCAGTATGTCTGATACTGTATATATAAGTAAATAATGAAAGGCTTCCTGAGAACGCACCATCTATGAATGCCATCTGATGGCAAGACATGTCAGCAAAGGAAGAACTAAATTAGGCTTCCCTATGCACATTTGTATAATAGATTAATTAGTATATAGATACATTTCATTAAATAGCTCCTAGAAGTGACCTACAGCTCCAGAATGAAGGGAGGTAAATGGATCATCTTTCTGCTTTACAAATTTGCACTTCCCATAATAAAAAAATACCTTAAACTAAAAAACTGTTTCTGTTTCTCACCCTGCCACATTCCCAGCACACCAAAACAAAGTCATATATTTTTAATTGTTTACAAATTTGACACGTTAGACCATCAAAGAAAGGTCCCTTCACCACAATTTCTGTCTTCCGATCATAAGGATGTCTACAAACAGATGCTTCCATTCATGTGCAGTAACGTCAATGGAAAAAGTTTATATAAATAAAATGTATATATGTTTTTGGTCCATGCATCATACCTAGTACAATGTACTGTATACATTCTTTTTATAAATGTAACAGGGAGAACAGCCCAGCTATATTTTGCACTAAATGCACACAAAAATATTTAGAATAATTTGTAAAAGTGTATTTTAATGGAGGGTTTTTACAAATTTTCTCATCAGAATGGATAAAAGATATAGATAAAATAAAAATATATTTGGTCATATATGCTACCAAATTAAGCTCTGTCAGTTACCAAAAAAGTCACCAAAAAAAATCATGTAAAGACTGAAACATTATTCTTTGTGAATCTGATGACTTCTGGCATATGAAAATGTAAAATGTTATTAAATTCCCAATCCTCTGATTAATCAATAGATTCAAATACTGATATGTAACTATTTGGCAATTAGAATTGTCAAAATTTGCACTTAAATTATTATTATTATTTTAAAACTAAAAGATATTATCCATGTCTTTGTTGTTCTTCTCTTTTTCTCTCTATGTTGTAGTGATGTGTTCTCTCTGAATAATTGTGTACATTTTCTTTTTTGTAAATTGTTCTGGGTTTGGCTTTCGCAATGTTAGGCACCGCTAATTTAAAATGTAGTGGAATGTTTCCCCCAACGTTTATTGCTGCCCACTGCACTGTTGATGCTATTCTGTTGTCTTGCCTTATCCACATTCGCCTATTTTGTATTTTGTATGCAATTACTCTGTATTGTATCTTTTCTATTCCTCTATATTAAAAATCCAATCAAGATATTTAAAAAAATAAATTAAAATATTAAGTGGAACATATTACCAAATACATGACTATTTTTGCATTTGGTGTATTTTTCGGGGTCTCTAAATATTTTTAGATATTTTTAAGTTTGCATTACTGATTAAAACAATAATAAAATACTTACTGTAAGTAAATGAATTGGCCAAATATTAATAGAGTTCATGCAATTCTTTTTTATGGATCCTTTCTGCAAAAAATAGATCCTTTCTCCTTTCTCCAAAAAATTGTATTAACAGAATTTTTTTTTTTTGTATATTTACTTAATTGATAGAATCTGCCAATATATAAGCGTGCTTTGTTTCTAAATGTCATAATTATATGATATTTAATATACATTGTATGATATATGTATTCATAATGCTGATTACTCTTTTCCATGTTTTAGCAATCACATCATATTTTTAAGACTTTTAAAATATTTTTATGCTGTAAAAAGGTCTCTAAATCTCTTGTTGAATGGTCATTTAATTTCTTTAAAAAACTGATAAATGTTCAGTTATGGTGCATATTTTTAACAAAATCAGTTTTTCTAACTTTGTTAGATTTTTCAAAAAATTTCTTCTAACTGGAATCAACTTTCTAACTAAATCAGAGGTGATTGTTCATACATCTTTATATAATTTATTAACCACCTGACTGGCATGGTCACATCAGATTCAACCACACCAGGCTGAACATTATCTGACAGCTGATGCAACCAGTCAGAAAGCAGATTACCCTATCAGAGGGTCCACCTAGTCCATCTGTTTCCAGGTCTGCCCCTTCCCAGTGTCTGCCATGCTGCCGATCACTGCTGATCGGTCAGCCCGGCAGCACACCCCACACTGAAGACATTAGCAACCACAGGGGAAATAATAACAAAGCATCCCTCACCTTTCCTATGGACCACTGGAGGCTGTAGAGAGGGGCATGCACAAAAACAATGTGACATAATGATGTTCTGATTATGGATGTTTTGATGTTCTGATCATCAATGGTTGTACCGATGTTTACTATAGAAACATTTTTTTAATAAAATAAAGTATATATTTTAACTACAGTATATGTTCTTAACCTAATTAAATCATAAAAAAAAATTTTTGAGCAGTTTTTTGGAAACCATATCAACCAGTTAAGTGGTAATGCAAGCTTATACATTTTATGATATTTTCATTGGAAATATTTTTTATTTTCACATCTACTTTTTCTTACCTTATATTGGTGTGCATGACTTTCAATACCTGGAGTTTGAGGGTTATTTGGAGTTAGGACAATTAAGTCATTTTTTCCTTGGACAGAGTTTGAACATACTCTATATTGGGTTTGTTGGGAATACATCCAGCTGCCTCCAGTATTGGAACAAATCTTATAATTTTCTTTCAACTCATTGACCTCATCTCTGTATTTTTGCCATCTTAAAACTGTAAAAACAATTAAAGTGATGAGAAATATACTTGAGATTATGCAGATGGCAACCACCAAGTAGACATTTGCATCAGAGATGTCATCACTGTTACTTTTTGACTCATGATTATAAAAGATAATTTCCTCTTCAGAATCCACCAAGGAGATAATGATTTGTGTCACTGCTGTCATAACTGGTTCTCCATGGTCCTGTGCCACCACCACCAGTCTGTATTCTTCATTATCGGAATCTGTAAATGGACGTTTTAAGCTGATTTCTCCAGTTTGTTGAGAAATAACAAATGGTGATTTTCCTGAAGGTTCCTTAAAATTATAAGACATCCAAGCATTGTATCCAGAATCTAAATCTACAGCTCTCATTTTGGTTACAAGATATCCAGGTTGAGCCGATTTTGCAGTTTTAATAGTGACTTCAGAATAAAGTGGGGAAAATGTGGGTGCATTGTCATTAATGTCTTGAATGAAAATATTTAGAGTAAGGTTAGAGCTGAGTGGATGTAGACCAGCATCTGTGGCTTTTATGTGACACTGGAAATAGTTAACTTGTTCATGATCAAAGGATATCAAAGCAAATACCTTCCCATTCTCAGGATTAATGGAGATGTAAGATGATATAGGAATCCCAGCAATGGTGCTGTCACTAATTGTGTATGTGATGAAGGAATTTTGGCCGATATCCGGATCAGATGCTGATGCTGTGTAGACATGGGTACCTGGTGGGTTGTTTTCCCTGATAAAGATTATGTCAACAGGCTGTAGAAATTGAGGGGCATTGTCATTTACATCACTTATATCAACTTTAAGAGTGTGTGAAACTGACAGAGGTGGTATTCCCTCATCTCTTGCAGTAATAACAACTTCATATTGAGATTTTGTTTCTCGATCTAGTTTTCCATTCACAGTTAATGAGAAATCTCCTGTAAATGCTGGATTTATTTTGAAGGGTGTATGTTCAGAAATATAACAAACAACTTTTCCATTTGAACCTGAATCTTTATCATGTACACTAATTATTGCTACTGTTGTTTCTTGTGGTGAGTCCTCTGGAACAGGAACTGAGAGTGATGACACTGTCATCTCAGGAGGATTGTCATTGACATCAACAATAGTGACTACAACTTTACAATGTCCAACCATCTGGAGCTCTCCATTATCAATAGCATCAACCTGAATTTCATACATATTTGTAGTTTCATAGTCTATTTTATCTTTCACTCGGATTTCCCCTGTGAGCTTGTCTAGGTTCAAAACATTTCTTACATCTACTTTTACCATTTTGCTAAATTCATAGAATATTTCCCCATTTTTTCCGTCATCCAAATCGGTGGCATTCAGCCTTATCACCAATGTTCCTTTAACAGCATTTTCAGTCACACTGCACTGATAAAATGGTTGACTAAAAGAGGGTGCATTATCATTAAGATCTTCAACAATGATGACAATTTGTGTTGTGCCACTTAATCTTGGCTTACCTCCATCATAAGCTGCAAGAGTGAGGTTGTGAACTGACTGTTTCTCTCTGTCTAGAGATTTCTTCAGCACAAGTTCTAAGGATCTGATTTGATTAATGTATTTTTGAAAATCCAATGCAAAATAATCACTTGCACTGATCTCATAATTTGTGACAGAATTTGTTCCAAGATCTGCATCAACTGCTCTTTCCAGTGGGAAATGAGATCCTGCTGGTCTGAGCTCTGATATCACTATCTTATTCACACTGGAGGAGAAAGCCGGGCTATTGTCATTTATGTCTTCTATTTCTACATCAACACGATACATCTGCACAGGCTTATCTACAATAACCTGCAGGGGAATAATGCAGAAGGGTGTATTTGGACACAGCAGTTCTCTATCTATTGTCTCTTTAACAAACAAGATTCCATTCTGCAGATTAACCTGGAAATATTCCTTCTCATCTCTAGTGACAATACGTAACATTCTGGAATTAATCTCACCTATATCCAGTCCAAGATCCTGAGCAATTCTTCCAACAAAGGTGCCGTGCTTGGATTCCTCCGGAATGATATAATGCAGCTGACTCAGGACCACATCCCAGGACATTTGCAGCAATAAGAAATAGACCAAATGTCTCTTTGTCAAATAATCCTGTTTTAGACTGAACATTTCTTGTTCTATATGATGATGAAAGTGATAATTTCTTCAGTAAATAAGGCATTCACTCTCTCTGAAGGTTCACAACGTGTAAGAAAAATTATATCATGGCCGATATCCATACAGCAAGATGCTCTGTCGTCAACAATGGTGAAATATATTTTTTCCTTGATGCTATAAGTTGGTGTGCAGTGTCATCTAGTGTCTGATTCTGAGATTTCAACAAAGTCAAATCTAAAGTAAGTGCCTTATATCTATAGTAAAATGTGTACCTTTATTGAAAAATAAATTGGTTAATAAAATTTGTACTAGATGTTACATATTGTTTAACATAGTATTTAATTTGAATATTTGCATTTTAACTGTTTATGAAAATGATCATTAAAAGAGTGATGTAGATTTAATTTTACAATATTAATCATTTCATTTAAAAAAAAGTGTAATGTTCTTTTGTAACAGTCCATTATGAAATATATATCTTTATTTTAAAAAAAATTATTATGAATTACTGTATTAGGGTTTATTTTTATATTTGTGAGAGTTTTTAGCAATTATAATATTAGTGAACTGAACAGTCCAATAATAATTTTAAATAAGAAAAAAAAATCAAATCAATCACAATGTATCAATATATAAAAAAAATCTGAATTAAAAAAATACACCTGAACACCAACTTTATTGATGCATTATAAATATTATTAGCTTTGATACTGTAGTTATGACCTGGCAGTGTACTGGCAATATGTCCAACAAATTATGGGCCTAATCCAGGTCCAGTCAGTCCTGTGCCCATTATGGAAAGTACCAATTTTTGGTACTTTGTGCAAGCACAAGACACATTCTGCATGTACACAAATGGGTCATGTAAAATAGAATGCAGATCGACAGCAGATTGTCAGTGGTTGACAGCCTGCTGCCGTCGGGGTGCATTGAGGGGGCAGTGATGGCCTCTGTTTGTTAAAACGGAGGTGTGTTGCCACTGTTTATGAAGTGGTGGTGCCGTAAGCCACCTGATGGTGAGTCAGTGATCATGCTGTGTCCTAGGATGCAGCTCATATCACTACTGCATCAGGAGATGACTGCTTGCTATAGACACCTCCTGCTGCATACAGTGCTATAACTGTTGCTACCAAGGAAGCATAGCAGTGATAACTCCAACCACATCTGAATCAGGCCCTATAAACTTTACAGTGGTTGTTATTATTATTCATGCTTGCTGACTTCCTGGCTACTCTCTGTGGGGAAAAACAGCCAGGTAGGCTCAGCAAGGGGGGGTGTGGAGGTGATGATGTGTCACAGCCGGTGGGGTGGAGATAAGGGGCGGTGAAAGGGCATGGTGGTTGAGACATATCATTGTAGCTATTACTGGCTATGATGATGCAAATCAGCAAGAATTGCATCATCGACTACCCGAACCACCCACTTTACTTGTAGGCAGGGAGACTTTCCTACCCTTATAGGTGGGCCGGGAGAGTCACCCAATTTTTGGGAGTCTCCCGGAGGATCCAGGATACTAGGCAAGTGTGTTATTATTATTTTAATTATTATTATTATTATTATTATTATTAATAGCCAACATATTGAGCAGTGCTGTACATTGAGGGGATAGTCAGAGGCGTCACCAGGTGTGGTGACATCCGGTGCGCACCCCTAATCTCCTGCCGTGCTCCCTGCAAAAAAGGGGCATGGTCTTACACATGGAGGTGTGGCTTTGCGGGATTCCCGGAATCATCACTCTGTGGGAAGCCCAGCATCTCCGGAGATGCTGGGCTTCCCCCAGAGACAGTCTTCATGCTCTGTCGGCTCCTCTTCTATGACAGGAGCAGGATGCTGTAGGAGACTTTCTCACTGCAGCACCTGGCTCCTGACACTGCGGAGGAGGAGCTGACATTTGGTGTCACCCCCCTCCAGGTGTCACACCCGGGTGCGGGCTGCACCCCTCGCACCCGCCTTGTGATGCCACTGGGGATAGTGACACAAAGAAATGCCATGCTAGCTCATGAAACTGAAAGCACAGTTGGTCTTGGTTAAAAGTTACAACCTTGTACATGTGAGTAAAAACTGATGCTTCATGCCTGATTCAGAAGAAAATTTAAAAAAGTAGCGTTTTACATGCAGGGAAAATACTGACTACATTTGTATGTAGTGAACAAATATTGGGCAGCCTGTTGTTACACTGAGGTTTATAATTAAGCTAGGAAATGTCCCTCCAAACTTTACACATTTCATATCTGCACCACATTCAGTGATACATACAGTAACTTACTTCATTTGGAGAAAGTGCATGTGGTTATTCCTTACTTGCCTACTTTTGAAAAAGCATTTCATCGAGATTGTGAAAGTAATACCTACAGTAGAGTATAAGTGCAGATGTGTACTGCAACATCTGAGAGGCATGTCATAAAAATGACGTACATCCAAATATAAATGAGTCCCAAAACAGTTAGTAAGAAATACTTGTTGACAAAAAAATACTTATATTTTTCAGGGCTTGCTCAGGTATAGTTAGGGAAGCCAATCCCGGACCATTTTTTCAATCCCGGGATTGGCTTTTAAGTGTGTGGTCGCCCCCTCACCCCACCCCGCACACATTACTAACCGTATACCGAGAATGGGTGGGTGGGGATCTCTTCCTGCACTTCCTCAGTGCACAGCTGATGGCACAGCGTGACCTCATGCTGTGCCAGGGGAGCTAGATGGAGGAAGCTGGGCAGTGTCTGAGCGTCCTGTGGACACTCAATGCTGATCCCTCAATCTCCAGGATTGGACCTTCCAATCCCGGGATTGAATCCCGGCTGTTTTTGGCCCTAACTCCCGGGATCCCGCCGATCCCGGGCTTGGCCACCATAGGTATAGTGTTACAAGAGGTTCCATATACAGTAAGTGGCCATGTGAAACCTTATTTAAAAATGCAAAAGTGACAAGTGGAAGGTGATAATGCACTAACCAATCAGCTCCTAACTGTCATTTTTCAAATCTGTAATGATTGGCTGGTGCATTATCACCTTCCACTTATCACTGCTTTATCACTTCTCCAGGCTTAATATATCTGCCCCATTGTGCCTTATAACCAATGCAGGGAAATGGCACTGATGATCCCACTTGAATATACAATATATATCTTAGATTGTTTTCACCCAAGAATATAATAGCTACATAATGGGGGTAACGTTCAATCATGGAGATTTCTAGGCTCTTCAGTGAGTCAGGGGGATTGCTACTGTTTCAGGGATCCTTCCTGACAATCAGGGAGAGTTGGCAAGTACAGTATGCCATGTTCACAAGAGTTGAGCTCATAGCTGCTGTCACCAAGCAAAAATGGAGAGCACCACATAAGTTGCAAAGGTGGCAACATTAATGACAATTGAACTCACTTTGTGTAGCAACTAAACTGAGACGGCATTCACTAAACCTTAAATAAAAACTCTGACCTTGGTTTAATGTCACTCCTCGCTACAACACTGCCCTTTCCCACTGCCTTCAAACTTTATTAGCTGCCTTATATTGTAATCCACAGAGCTGATCTATAGTATAGCTATCTCTGATGGCCATCTGCATACAGTACCATACCATATATAACCCCATAAATGTCTTATTATCCAAAGACATACTGATACTGTAGGTTTATTGGCTTTTCCAGACATCATAAATTCAAGGAACTTTCATACATAAAGTGCCTCCATTGGCCACATGAAAAAAAATTAAATTCACTGTATTGCAGTAAATCAGAACTTAATGAAAGTGAAACCGATCATGAGGTGCAAGGTACTTTACCATTCTTCTATAATTCATTTTGACCCTAATCTTATTTCATATCATAAGTAGAGCTCCAGTGTAACACAAAGTTAGACAGTTTGTTAGACCCTTAATATGATTCCTTGCTTCCTGTTTTGTATGTCAAACCAGTGGCGTCACAAGCCAGGTGCGGCCCGCACCTGGGTGTGATGCCTAAAAGGGGTGGCACCAATCTGTGGGCTCCTCCACAATGACAGGAGCCAGGTGCCGCAGTGTGAAATTCTGCTACAGCACCCAGTTTCTATCATAGAAGAGGAGCCAATAGCGCTACAGACAGTCTCCGGGGACAGCCCAGTAAAGCCCTGCATCTCCAGAGATGCTGGGCACGCCCCAGTAGTGACAACCTGTGAGGCCATGCCCCCTTTCTTTGCAACCACGCCCCTTTTTGCCGCGAGCGTGCCTCCTGTGCGCTGGCATATTAAGGGTGCGCACCGGGTGTCACCTCTGTGTCAAACTGCATTAAAGTAATCTATTATGTGTGATAATCTCAACAATTTTTAATAAATAGAATTGATGTAAATAATATGGTAAGTTTTAGAATTCTTCTAATATTGGCTGCATGCATTGAAGTATATAGTAAGTGAGCATTATATTAATATTTACTCACACTGTTAGTTCATTTTAACCTCAACCAACAACAATGTTTTTTCATTTTTGTTTTGTGCTAAAATGGTGCTACTAAATAAGTGTATCAGACAGTCATGTATAGTTATAGCAAACATGATAGGAAAGGGAAAACAGTTTTCAGAATTTACTGTACTCACTTTGGTTCAAATGTTTGCCCTACCCTCAGTAAAATCTATACATTTAATCATCATTCTCATTTCTCACAAATATCAAATTATTCTGCTAATCATTTTCAACTGTAAAAGACATATAGGGGCATATTTAATTGCAGGCAATATTTTTAAAAACATTGCAGTGCATGGGTTTTCCCACAGCCACAAGGTTTTGTTTTTTTAATTCGATTGCTGGGGAGAAATACAGTCGCGTTAATTTCAATTGGAATTAGAGTAACACAGGTTTTATTTGTCCTGCAGCCTCCCAGCAGGGAAAAATCCCTATTTTAAGCAACAAATGTCAGGAATCCCTTCAGAAACCCTTGGACATCTCCACCACCATTGACTAATTAGGCAATTGAAAGTTTTCAATTAGCCTAAATGATCCTATAACTACATGTCATTATTGTTGTTTCAAAAAAGCCTCACATTACCCACAAATCAACTTTTACATGAGGTTATGTATCCCAAATTTGATTAAAGGTTTCATTTAAATTAAAAATAATAGTTTTTTTGTATTTTTCTATTTTTTATTTTAAATGGCCTCAAATTACCCCCCAAAAAACACCCTTTTAAACAAAAAATAATAATTTCTTGTGTGTCTTTAAACAAAAAAGTTTGCTTTGTATCATTTTTGAACCATTATTGCTGTTGCCAAATAATTTTTATATATTTTGTGGGTACAGGCTGTTCCCCTTTTTTTTACATTTTCTTTGAATTTTTTAGATTTCCTTTAAATACCATGATACCATATCAGGAGCACACTTAGCCATGGTAATTAAAAAATGGTCAGTATTAAAAAATGGGTGCAATAACCATGTTGATTTAAGTGGTCAAATTAATTAAGATAATTGAATATGCCCCATAGTCTGAAATTCAGATAGACGCAGCATAATTTTTCCAAATTAATGTTACTCAAGTCAAGAATGATTGATGATTGTGGAAAATGCAGTCTCATGCATCATTCCACAATATTCTAGAAATGCTCAGTTGGGTTCAGATCTGGTATCTAAGACAGACAAGGCACTTGGATAATATAATTAGGATACTCATAATACTATTTGGAGTGCTATGTGGATGAACATACTGTAAGTCCTAGTCCAGTGGATCTTGCATTCTATGAGTCCTATCACATGGACAGATGCACACTAGAGTTCATTCTATTTTATTTGCAGCAGTGTACTCAAAAACATGTATTACCAGGAATTATTATTAATATATGCATTAAAACCCAGCTATGAGATCCTGCTTTGTAAAGTTCTCAACAGACTGTTTTGTTGAAACTGGCCACAGTAATATGATCTTGGAGCATGCATCTTTCTGCCCTGTTGACATTTGCTGATGATATACTGTATATATCCATTGCAGTACTATGTTGAATGTAGACACCATTGTTCATATACCATTGCAGTCTTGGCTTCCAAAGGCCCAGTCAAACTCACCTCTTTCAAAGTAACTAAGGTCACCTCTTTGAGCAATGCTAGCCATAATCAGAAGCCCTTCCAATGCAATGTTGTTGGGGGGTTTAATTTTGTCTAAAATGATTTACAGTACTATACTTGGTTGTTTGTTTTTATTCATATACACAAGGTATAAAGTTATTCACCTAGGAGGTGATTGAGAAAATTATCCAATTATAAAGAGTGTAGAACTATGTACAAAATTTATGTTTATTGTTTATTTTGATTTTGATGCTCATCCAAGTAAGTTTATTCAAAATGTTCAAAAAAGTTCAAAAAGACTTTAAAAATTGTTCATGTCTTTCCCCCTGGCAAAGAGTTTCCCAAACGGTCCAGGTTTTAAGAATATCCATGCTTGAGCACAGGAAATGTAACACCCCAGTCAAGTTGATTTAACAATCTGGACTCAAGCATGGATAGCCTTAAAACCAGTGATGTGCGGTGGGATGAGGCAGAGCCTTTCCTGTCATACTAACGTTTGTGCCAGAGTTGTGACTGTATAAAGTATATGAAAAATACAAAGAATATGTTTGAAATATCTTGTTTGCATTATTCTAATCATTTTTATAGCCAAAACTCTGGAGTAAAAAGTCTATGGCAGGTGAGGCAGTGCCTCACCTGCTTATCTTTTCCGCACATCTCTGATCAAAACTCACCAAATTTCCAGGAGTTTATACTGCTGTACCTGTGTATAATGCCCAGATATACACTTTGGCTCATATATTGCATGTAAACCTAGCTCTGGTGCTAGCCAGTGTCTCCTGAGCCATTTAGCTCGCCGCACATCCCTGCTTAAAACCTGTACTGCAATGGCAGAATTTGGGAAACTCTGAATTACTTGGATGAGTTTGGGAAACTCTGCCCTGGCATACTCCCAGCCCAAAAAAATCTTGTCACACATTCTCCATGACATGTTCAAATTTTTCATAACTGTCCTACACAGGACTGCAGTTCCCCAGTAAAATCCACCACTACAGGGAGTGAGCCAGTTGCAGTCTGTGACTGCACTGGCTACAGAGTGACTGGCAGTTATGACTTCTATTAGAAATCCTACCTGCCAATCAACCCCAGTAGAGGAAGTCCCATTGGTAGGTGTCTCCTCCCTCTGGGACTGCCAGATCGGGTGCGATTGCCTGATAGCGATCAGCGCATTCTCATTCATGCGGCGGCTTGACTGTGCATGTGCAAACCCCGGCTTTTATGGACTGCAGCTGATACAGTCCTTAGAAGGCGGGAGTTTGCCACTTGACTGCGCATGTATGTACATGGGACCTGGCCGGAGGCAGCAGCGGTTCTCTTCTCTCCCCAGGAACTGCCCACTCCTCCTAAAATGTAGGAGCCACCTCTATACAGTATACCTACAAAACAACACCATCAACAGAACAACTATTCCTACCACATACCAACATACATATTGCATTGATGTGCAATATCTATGAGCCTTCTAGGGAACAAAAAAGTTATAATAAAACTAAATTATAAACCTTTGTTTCTGGACCATCTAAAGTTATTCTCCTTGAAACACACTCACATCTAAAAAGAATATATATTCTGGTCATAAAAGGCCAAACTATTTCAGTAGTGAAGTTAGCTAAAATTATAATTGGCTTAATTTTCATACACAATGTAATTTTTGGAGAGCCAACACTATTTAAAAAAGATAACATTTTAAATATGACATACAGTACTGTATAAATATGACATATATTTTTATTTTTGCTTGTTTGGTTGTTAATCTTTTTATGAATCAGTCATTTTTTAATGTAATAAAAATTCATTCATCATATTATTTTAAAAAATGTGTATTTTAATTTGACACCATTTTCAAAACCTTTTTATGTTAAATCAATATTCCTTCTTGTATGACAAATTTATATATATATATACAGTACATATATATATATATATATATATATAAACCTGTTGTGATTTCCTGAAAGATCCTTCTGTATGCTGCAACTTGTTGCCATACATAAAATGCAATGCAAGACAGATCAAAATGGGCTCATCAATAACTTTAATGATTTTGTTTTTTAAACTTAATTTCTCCTACCTTATATTGGTTTGCATGACCATCAATACCTGGAATTTGAGGATTATTTGGAGTTAGGACAATTAAGTCATTTTTTCCTTGGAGTGAGTTTGAACATACTCTGTATTGGGTTTGCTGGGAATACATCCAGCTACCTCCAGTGTTGGAACAGATTTTGTAATTTTCCTTCAATTCATCGACTTCATCTCTGTATTTTTGCCATCTTAAAACAGTAAAAACAATTAAAGTGATAAGAAAAATACTTGAAATGATGCAGATAGCAACCACCAAGTAGACGTTAGCATCAGAGATCTCATCACTATTACTTTTTAACTCATAATTATCAAACATCATCTCTTCTTCAGATTCCACCAATGAGATAATGATTTGTGTCACAGCTGTCATAAATGGTTCTCCATGGTCTTGAGCCACCACCACCAGTCTGTATTCTTCATTATCGGAATCTGTAAATGGACGTTTTAGACTGATATCTCCGGTTTGTTGAGAAATTACAAATGGTGTTTTTCCTGATGGTTCCTTAAAATTGTAGGACATCCACGCATTGTATCCAGAGTCTAAATCTATAGCTTTCACTTTGGTTACAAGATATCCAGGTTGGGCCGATTTTGCAGCTTTGATTGTGACTTCAGAATAAAGTGGTGAAAATGTGGGTGCATTGTCATTAATATCTTCAATGAAAATATTTAGAGTAAGGTTAGAGCTGAGTGGATGTAGACCAGCATCTATGGCTTTTATGTGACACTGAAAATAGTTAACTTGTTCATGATCAAAGGATAATAAAGCAAACACCTTCCCATTCTCGGGATTGATGGAGATGTATGATGATATGGGTATTCCATCAATGGTGCTGTCACTGATTGAGTATGTGATGAAGGAATTTTGGCTGATATCTGGATCTGAGGCTGATGCTGTGTAGACATGGGAACCTGGTGGGTTGTTTTCCCTGATAAAGATTATATCAACAGGCTGTATAAATTGAGGAGCATTGTCATTGATATCACTTATGTCAACTTTAAGAGTTTTTGAAACTGACAGAGGTGGTAATCCCTCATCTCTCGCAGTAATAACAACTTCATATTGAGATTTTGTTTCTCGATCTAGTTTTCCATTCACAGTCAAAGAAAAATCCCCTGTAAATGCTGGGTTTATTTTGAAGGGTGTATTTTCAGAAATAAAACAAACAACTTTTCCATGTGAACCTGAGTCTTTATCATGTACATTAATAAGAGCAACTGTTGTTCCTTGTGGTGAGTCCTCTGGAACAGGAACTGAGAGTGATATCACTGTCATCTCAGGAGGATTGTCATTGACATCAACAACAGTCACTACAACTTTACAATGTCCAACCATCTGAATATCTCCATTATCAATAGCATCAACCTGAATTTTATACATATTTGTTGTTTCAAAGTCTATTTCATCTTTCACTCGGATTTCTCCTGTGAGCTTGTCTAGGTTGAAAACATTTCTTACATCTACTTTTACCATTTTGCTAAATTCATAGAATATTTCCCCATTTTTCCCTTCATCCATATCTGTGGCATTCAGTTTAATCACCAATGTTCCTTTGACAGCATTTTCGGTCACACTGCACTGGTACAATGGTTGACTAAAAGAGGGTGCGTTATCATTAACATCTTCAACAAAGATGACAATTTGTGTTGTGCCACTTAGTCTTGGTTTACCTCCATCGTAAGCTGTAAGAGTGAGGTTGTGAGCGGACTGTTTTTCTCTGTCTAGGGATTTCTTCAGCACAAGTTCTAAGGATCTAATTTCATTCATATATTTTTCAAAATCCAAAGCAAAATAATCACTTGCACTGATCTCATAATTTGTTACAGAATTTGTTGCTAGATCTGCATCAACTGCTCCTTCTAGAGGGAAACGAGATCCTGCTGGTCTGAGCTCTGACATTACTATCTTATTCACACTGGAGAAGAAAGCTGGGCTATTGTCATTTATATCTTCTATTTCTACATCAACACGATATATCTGCACAGGCTTATCTACAATAACCTGCAGGGGAATAATGCAGAAGGGTGTATTTTGACACAGGAGTTCTCTATCTAATGTGTCTTTAACAAACAAGATTCCATTCTGCAGATTAACCTGGAAATATTCCTTCTCATCTCTAGAGACAATACGTAACATTCTGGAATTAATCTCACCTATCTCCAGTCCCAGGTCCTGAGCAATTCTTCCGACAAATGTGCCGTGCTTGGATTCCTCCGGAATGATATAATGCAGCTGACTCAGGACCACATCCCAGGACATTTGCAGCAATAAGAAATGGACCAAATATATCTTTGCTGGACAATCCTGTTTTAGACTGGACATATCTTGATTTATATGATGGTGAAGGTGATAACTTCTCTAGTAAACAAGGCATTCACTCTCTCTCTGAAGGTTCACAGCTTGGAAAAAAAGAATATCATGGCCGACATCCCTACAGCAAGATGCTCAGTCGTTAACAATGGAGAAGTGTATTTCTTCTTATACTTAGTGCTATAACTTGGTGTGTAGTGTCATCTAGTGTTGAATATTGATATTGCAACTAGAACAGCTCTAATGTAAGTACAAATATTTTAAATTGTGATTTCTTTGTTAAAAAAGCAATTTTCTAAACTTATAATGAATAACAAAATATGATCAAATTTTAGAAATTATTTATATGTTGGCTTTCAATTGATTATTATTTTTATTTCAGTAGTATGTATGATTAAACATGTGATGTTGGTTTAATTTTACACATTCAATCAAGTATTTGAAAATGCAAAGTTAAGTTGAATGCTTGTCTTCAATAGCCTTTTATAAAATGTGCTTTTTCACTTTACTACAATACGGTATGTTAAATAGCTTTGCATCAATTGTTATAGTCTTTTGCAATTTAATATTGATGCACTGGGTCCAAGCCATCTCAAATTAAGTGAACAAACTTCTTGCTCTAGTATGATATCAATTGCAGAGTTACTAATAATATATAGACTTAATATAGAGTTGCACCACCATATGCATCTACAGTGTATGTGGACTATTGAATCTTCCAATGTTGGAATTGTGCAGGAAATATTCATCATCAGTCTTTTACAATGAAATTACTTAGGAAACCATTGTTAAAGGCATCGGTCCACAAAATCCTATAAATGTACATATAGTAAATATGCTGATCAAATTATTGGATGGAACACACACTTTAGAAAAAAAATTGCTGCATCTTGTCATGAAGTCAATCACTTGGTACCATTAAGTAGAGATTAGCATTGAGCTTACTTTTGTAAATGCATGATGGAACAATTAGTATTTTTAACTGTTCAATAAAGCACTCTGATCTGTACAGGTTTTTTAGTTTAGTTTAGATACTTTTTATTTGTCTAGATCAGGCATTCCCAACCACGGTCCTCAAGGCACACCAACAGTGCAGGTTTTAGTGATATCCAGGCTGCAGCACAGATGGTTAAAGCAAAATAACTGAGCTACTAATTAAGTCACCTGTGCTGAAGCCTGGATATCACAAAAACCTGTACTCTTAGTGTGCCTTGAGGGCCGTAGTTGGGAATGCCTGGTCTAGATCATGATTCCTCTGACCATTTCACTTTCTTCCTTAGAGATCCATTTCCTGTTCTGTTTACTTCCCTAAAGTGACAAACTTGCAGTGTCACGTTTGATGATTAGCAAATACACTGTCAATCAATGATTACAACTTCAGCTAACACAAGCCTGACCAGGTTGTCTTCATTTGGCAGTCTGGATCATCTAGGGTAATTTCCTCATTTGGAGCTGCCAATGTACAGCTCTTATGCACACCTGGTCATCCTCCTACACCTGGGAGTCCAGTTGAACTAAACAGTGAGGATCATGGTTTGCACAATAATGTATCTGAATACCTTTTTGCTTCATAAAAGGGACTTACAGATGTACCCTCATACATCTTGCCTCAATGTGCCACGTAGCTAGTGATTCCTGGCGTGAGTGAGCTGAAAGGTCATGTGCAACTCTGTTGGGTGTCTTTTATGCTGAAAATGCATTGCTATGTGAATAACATGAATAAGCAGACTCTGCTAATTAAAATGACATGCAGCATGCCTATATTCTCTGTGCATCTGTACACAAAATGGTACATTAGAGTGTTATCTAGGATATAGATACAGCCACAGTCACACAGTGAATATAGGTATGCCACATATAATTTAATGAACATAAGCTGCTTGTGCATCCCATTTACATTGTGTTGGAAAAAGTCGCACATAAAGATGTTTGGCACTATCAAGTCATGCCACAGCATATATATATATATATATATATATATATATATGTATATAGTATATATTAAAATCCGGATTGTCCACACTCACACCATAAAATGATGTAAAAGTCCTCAATGAATGCAGGAGGTGGATGGATGAATAATCTTTCTTAAAGCAGCGTCTCTCCAATAATCGGTTTAGGAACGCTTTAGTAAACCTGTAAAATATGTGCCTCTTTTCCCCACAATGGATGAGGAAAAAGAAGGCATTAAAAAGCGCAGACCATAGTGTAGCAATGACTAAAAAGGAAAAATATTTAATGCTACAGATTGCACTTACAAATAACATGAATAAAAACAACATATCACATAAAACTCCATTGGACAACACAGCTTGTATCACCCAGGGGGATCCCGATTCCACAGGTGACCTTTAAGTGGATGGTTTCACAGCTTAGATTCCATTCAGAATAACACTGCCCAACAGAGAGATGTGCCAGTCCAGGAGTTCCCCACACAAGCGCCGATTAGCGGCGATGGATCCCACCTGGAAACCCTTTAGTGGAGTTTTAAAAATGGACCCTTTGAGCCATGGAACCACGCTTATGATGAAGGACGATACGTCTGAAACGCATTAAGTGTGGCTCCCATTTTTTATGTGTGGTGAACTCCTGGACTAGCACATCTCTCTGTGGGGCAGTGTTATCCTGAATGGAATCTAAGCTGTGAAATCATCCACTTAAAGGTCATCTGTGGAATCGGGATCCCCCATGGGTGATACAAGCTGTGTTTTCCAATGGAGATTTATGTGATATGCTGTTTTTATTCATGTTGTTTGTAAGTGCAATCTGTAGCATTAGATATTTTTCCTTTTTAAACATTGCTACACTATGGTCTGTGCTTTTTAGTGTCTCCTTTTTCCTCATCCATTGTGGGGAAAAGAGACATGTATTTTACAGGTTTACTTAAGGGTTCCTAAACCGATTATTGGAGAGACGCTGCTTTAAGAAAGATTATTCATACATCCACCTCCTGCATTCATTGAGGACATTTACATAATTTTATGGTGATTGTTTTATTTATCTGCTATTTATATGTATGAATCTATTTTTGTAATGTGATACCTGATGGGCGCTCGGGTTTGTGCACAAAATCCTTTTTCTTCCACTTGTCTTTGTGGTGTGTGGGGATACACACTTTTCTGTGCGCTCTGTAGCTCAGGTTTTATTGTGCATTCTTACAAAATTGTTTCAAATCCAGTTGGGTTAGCTACCCATGTTAGAAGCTCATAGTGAGATACATAAACACAAAAACCAGGTAGGGGTGCACTCACCAGACGTGTAGATAAGCAGAAAGTTTTATTCAAACATGAATATGTTCACAGGATATCAGATATCGACATTTTGGTCCCCACACGGACCTTTGTCAATATATACACAAATATGTACTGATGTATTAAGGTAAATGAGATTACTAATTTGCTTGCTGGGCTCTCAGTATAATATTATTTAAGAAATGTGGTCACAGGCCACTGCACCACTGGTGGGGGGGGGGGGGCGGTGAGTTCAGGTATGCACCCCATTCCTGGGTATGGTGAATGTGGTGGTTTCCTGTGTATATATATATATATATATTGTATATACAGATGGAGCCATGCTCATCTATCCATTTAATAGGATTAAGTGAGCCAGTGCTGTCAGACTTAATCCCCTGCTGTACTGAATTAATCCCCTGCTGTATTGTTCTCGCTGTATGCTGTATTGTATTGCATCTGTGAACAATAGATGAAAGGCTTATGCACCATGGCGCACCAGAGAAGGCTAGATGAGTGAGGCTCCATCTGTGTATATATATAAATATATATATATATATATATAGTGTACATTCGGCGGCACTCCGGTACAAAGAAGCATACAAGCAGGTTAATAGAAAACAACGTTTCGAAGTTTTTATTAACTTCGTCCGTTGTTTTCTATTAACCTGCTTGTATGCTTCTTTGTACCGGAGTGCCGCCGAATGTACACTACGTTATACCCGTTGCCATACGGGTCAGGAGGGCACCGGACCGATATACTCTGAGACTGGGAGTGCTGCCGAAGGAATTGTATATATATATATATATATAAAAAATTAGCTGAAGTACCCAGCAAGTTATTAAGTTATCAGTGAGTTAGATGTAACTGTCAACATTTTAAAAATAGTTATCAGCTATTCTAACACATGAGGTGGCTGTCCAGTGTTACTTTTTTGTTTTCTCGGATGTCGCCAGTAGCCCTAATCCCCAGTTTTCCATTCTGTTTCATTTAATAATCACTTTTACATTGCGAAGTGGGTTTACAGTTTTCTATCTGTTATCAATGTTGCTATTCCAAGGCTTTTGGGAACAAAATATTTTTTGTTTTCCCAGCTCAATTTCTGTCGGTTATTTTAATTCATTGATTTGTAGTTATTTCAGTTAGTCATTTCAGGTCATTGAATTAGGGTTATTTCTGTCAGTTATTACAGGTCATTCAAGTTGTCATCCAAATACATCCAATGGAAGGCCCAGAACAGGCTCCCTGGGTCAAAGTTCTGCCCAGCGTACACCAACAAGAGCTCTGACTGGGACCCTAACCCCCCCCTAAAACCTGGCCAGGATCCAACTGGACCACCCGCGTTGGTTTTACCCCAATTGGTGCAAGGTATGATAACCACACAGACAAACAAACAAACAGACCAATTAATTATATATATATATATATATATATATATATAAAAGAACGGGAAGAACAAACAAGCGCCTATGGTGTAGTAATTCTTAGAAGTGATCGTCACACGCAAAAGTAAACTTGCGTACCGTGTTACGGCTTGACATATAGTACATCAATCTCTCTTCCTTCTGGATTCTGCAACCTCAGGATCTATATATACACTGAAAAATATATAGACATTCGCTACATAGCGTAGTAGTCAGATCACCAGCGAGGATATTTCACAAGTATTGTATAAATTGCATGAGTACCAAATGCAGAAATATATAATACGTATCATTAATAATCACTCATCTTGGTGTTCCTTTGCAGGAATGCCCATTCAATATATAGAACCTTCTTCAACGTTACATACACTGAAAAATATAGACATTCGCTACATAGCGTAGTAATCGGATGACCAGCGAGGAAATTTCACAGATATTGTATAGATTGCACGCGTACCAAATATAAAAATATAATAATGCGTATCGTTATTGATTACTCATCCTGGTATTCATTTAGCAGGAACGCGCATTCAATACATGGAAGCTTCTCAACGTTTTTATAAAAAGTAAAAAAAAAAAAATATTAATACATAAAGTATAAAAAAAAAGCTTAGCTCATTAGTGGGTATGAATTAGGTAGGTTGTCTGGTCAGTCTCTCAACGCGTTTCGCCTTGACACAGCTTCATCAGGAGATCTCCTGATGATCCGATTACTACGCTATGTAGTGAATGTCTATATTTTTCAGTGTATGTAACATTGAAGAAGGTTCTATATATTGAATGGGCGTTCCTGCAAACAAACACCAGGATGAGTGATTATTAACGATACGTATGATATATTTCTGTATTTGGTACTCATGCAATTTATACAATACTTGTGAAATATCCTCGCTGGTGATCTGACTACTATGCTATGAAGTGAACGTCTATATATTTTTCAGTGTATATATAGATCCTGAGGTTGCAGAATCCAGAAGGAAGAGAGATTGATGTACTATATGTCAAGCCGTAACACGGTACGCAAGTTTACTTTTGCATGTGACAATCACTTCTAAGAATTACTACACCAAAGGCGCTTGTTTGTTCTTCCCGTTGTTTCATATTTTCCTTAAACCACTTATACCTAGTGGTGATTTTGAAGAATTGAGCTGCCGCCCGTACTACGTGGAGGGTGTTGATTACAGGCCAATTGGAACTAGTTGTGTAAATCTCTAACCTACCCTGTGTATTCTGGGAACAGGAATAGGACATAGGACTACTAACGAACTGTATGTACTAAGAACCATATATAAATTAGGACGAGCGCACCGATCTCCCCCCTCCTGTTTTATATATATATATATATATATATATATATTGTATGTACAGTATATATTATACACAGTCCACACTCATCCAGGTAAGTAATTAGGGGGGCTCCCAGCTGCAACCTCAAAAGTATCCAGAGAAATATAAATATAGTAGAAAGGGCACTCACCAGAGCATTGTGAAAATGTTTTATTGCTTACATAACTTCAGATCATACTGTCAATGTTTCAGTCAATCCTGACCTTTTTCAAGACAAGCATCAAAGCTTCATAGCAGTAATAACGTAAATCAAAGCAGCATAGTATTAAGTCACCTTACCTGGTGTTCCCTGAAGTAGCAACAATCCCCATGTGCCAAACAAGCCTCGAACTCCAGACCAGAAGTGCCATGCATTCCACCCAAGACCAGAAGGGCTGCATAAACACCCAAATAAGACAATAAGGGTGCTCACCAGTTAATGCAATCACCACAAGTATCTATGTATACATCCAACACCTAACAGCAGTCCTCTGTGGGCAGGACACATTCAATAATACTGAATGGAGTGCAGTAGCAGGGCAATGATGCCATTACTAGGCACCATCAGAGCCTATCAATAAACTTTATTATTTAATAAAGTTTATATATATATATATATATATACAGTATATATATATATATATATACATTGGACCGAAACGTTGATGAAATCTGTACTTTGATGATGGTCTGATCAGTAAATTTTCTATATATGAAGACTGGTGAGTTATCCCATTTTTTTTTTTTTTAATATTGGAATGACCCATTGAGTGAGTCCTTTCCACATTGGATGTGGCCCCAGCAAGTGATCACAAAACGTGATACTGCATATATACTGTGTATGTATATACATATATATATATATATATATACCCCAATCCAATTACATCAAAAGTTAAGTGCAAAGAAATAGAGAAAAGAAAAAAACACAAAAAATAATAATTGCCTATCTAAGGCAAGGCAAGCACTATTTCAGAAGTATATTTAGTAGGTGATAATCATTCAAGCCCCTTGGGGCCACCATCAAGGGAATAGATCCATCGTGCTTCTTTATTGCACAGAATTAATTCCCTATCTCCTACTCTCGAGGGCTTGGGGACCTAATCAATGATACAACATTGTAAGGATAACACTTGATGCCTAGAATGTTGGAAATAGGTGGTCACTGGCTTGTCAGATGTCACTGTTGAGAGGGCTTGATGGATAGAGCTATGGTGGTTTGCCATCCTGTCTCAGAAGGGCCATCAAACAGTATAGTCTGTGTCTTATCATAATAGGCTTGCCGCTGTGAGGGTAGGAAAAGGTGTGGCCCGTGAGTAGCAATATCAGTATAATTAGTACTTACAAGTCCCATGAGGCAGACACTGTCAAGCAGAATGTGGTGGTTGCTTACAGACTGTCTGTTTGCATCCTGCTTTGGACCGAATAGCGGATCTATATGTGGCCTCTGACTGTGTGGTGTACGCTCCTCTTTCTGGGACTGGATGGCAGCTACAGTACTAAAGTAGCCTGCCAATGTCAGCATTGTGAGTACTAACTATAATAATATCATGGTCTGTAGCAGGATTTAATTTGCTTGAACAGGATTTTTACACACAACTGTTTAACATTACATTACTTGTCGTGCCTGCATGACACATTATACTGTAATTAGTGCTGCTGCATAACCTCGCTGCTTTTGGTATTTAATCTATAGTTGTTTGTAAATTTATATGAACACTGTGTTTTTTTGTATGTTTTTTAACTGTGATGGGTGTATCTACCTAATCAGTTAATGAAACAGAATTTGCCGGCAATAGGAACCACTTGGCCTATCTAGTATGTCCTTTTTTTAACCATATTGTTACCTCTCACCCTATTTGATCCTTATTTCTTTGTAAGGATAAACTTATATCTATACCATGCATGTTTAAATTGCTCTACTGTCTTAGCCTCTACCACCTATGCTGGGAGGCTGTTCTACTTGTCCACTACCTTTTCTATGAAGTCATTTTTCCTAAAGGTTTCCCTGAACCTACTTCCCATTTCAGTGCATGTCTCCATGTTCTATCATTACTCTTTTTTTTAAATGTCTCCCTCCTGTACTCTTGATTTATTTGAAATTTTCTATTATGTGCCCCCCCCCCCCTTTCCATTCTCTGCTCCAAACTATACATTTTAAGATATTTAAGTATTTCCAGGTAAGTTTTGTGATGTAGGCCATGCATCATTTTAGGTGTGCTTCTTTGTGTGATAGTGGTATGCACAGTGATTGGGGGTGTGGATTGAATTATTGTTGGGGTATATATGGGGGCAGAGTGTCCTATTTATTTATTTTGACAAAGGTCCAAGGAGTGAACCAAAATTTTATCCTGTTACAGGTTGAGTATCCTTTATCCAAAATTCTAAAAGTTCTTGTTGCCTGTATGATTGCAGGTATGATATACCGATATACAGAGGCAGAACTCTGGGAGGCAACGGAGTCAGCTGCCGCCGGGCTCCTGCTTTGAAGGGGGGCACCTCACCTCTTGTTCCATGCGTTCAGCTACATTAAACAAATAAGTTAATTGACAGCAGCCGGTATCTCTTCCGTATTCGACCTCCCCACTAGTCACTACACCTTACAAATCACACCCTCTTTATTATAGATACACTGGAAGCAGACACCTTACTGAGGAAGCATGAGAATTCTAACTATATGATGTTGTTTCTCTGACAATTACAAGTAACTTCATGTAGTTAGAATTCTCATACTTCCTATGCAATAGCAGATATCACCATCAGTAAGGTGCATGCTTCCAGTGTAATAGGTTGTGGTTTCTAATCCTGGGTATGACACTTCCAAATTAATTGTCAGAGAAATGATCAGCATTGTGAGTGACTGAGCAGATCTATGTAGTGTGTGGCTGGACCCCTACATAGATCTGCCTAGTTGCAACGGTTTTGTAGTAGCTTCATGTAGTTAGAATCTGCAGGCATGCTATGTAGGAGCAAATATATATATATATATATATATATATTTATAGGGGGGCACCAATATTTTTCTTGCCTCCGGGCAACTGGGACAAACTTACGCCACTGCCGATATACCTCTTATGTGCTAGTTGATAATTCCACACACTCCAATTATATTTTATTGTTAGAGTTTTTGTATACAGAGCCACCTGATTTTGCAATTGTTTTTTTCTCGTTTTACTGTAGATACAGGTAGATACAGGTAGGACTCTTTGATTACCAGTTTGCTAGGCCAACCTGAGTCATTTTCTACTACAATTGCAAGTCAAGTCAGAAGCCCAACTTTTACCACAAATTAAAATTTACATATTTCCTTTTAAAATAGCTTTGTTTGGCTATCATGCAAATATGGGCTATTCTACATTTAGCATTTTCCTCTCTATTTAAAATCTCACCTAATTAGAGGCTATAATTCTCACATCTGATGAAATAGCTGAGAGTAGATTGGGATGGGATGCAGTTATGTTACCAATCCCAACCCATTGAGTTAAATGTAAAAGAAAAAAGCAGATAGGGTCTAATCCACTGATTTTCAACTTTTTTCAACTCGCAGCACACTGATAAGTCTTTAAAATTGCCAAGGCACATCATCAGTGTGCCACAAGAAAAAAATACATTGACCCCCACAGTAATTAAACAGACGGGATGCCGCTGTTGGTATACTGAAAGCCAGCATCCCGATTGTCAGTAAAACATATCTATTCCTTAATTATGCCACACACTTTTCTCCCAGTAATTCCCAGTAATTCCACTACACACTGTCCCCACAGGAATTCCACACACTTCCCCTATAATTCCACTCACTGCCCCTAATAATAATTGCTGCCACCCACATCCTCCACCCCAGTGATTCCAAACATTGCTTGCATAAATACATTTTTATTTTAAATATATAACCTGAAGCTGTAACATTGAGAAGGCAGCATGGATGGAGGAGCAGCAGTGGCCAGTGGATGGATGGGCAGGCACTCCAGGCAGGAATGCGACATGGCGTGCGTGACCTATGAATCACCATAGGTCATGGGCCACTCGCGAAAGTGCACAGCGCTGCCTGAGCCAGCTATTGATTGTGGCAGGTGGTGGGTCTCTCCGGCTGGTGGGTGTCAGAGGATCTCTCTGGCAGGCAACAGCGTTGAGCATCTCTGGCTGGTGGCGGCACACCTAGAGACTGCTCTCTCTGCACATGTTACATTTGCCCCACCTGCAGTGCTCATGGTTTTGTCCATTAGAGAAAGATTTTGCTTTTGCAATCCATGCTGAATTAAGTCTGTAAACCTATGCTAGTGTCAGATACTGTACCAGGGATAATTTAGCTCTTAGTAGGATACTCCTTTTACTCCCATTAGACAATGTGTTATTAACCTGTTTATGGTGAAATTTTGAGAAGAAAAATTCAAGATTAATTCTGAGGATACAACAAAATCAAAAGAAAGCTAAAACAAGGATCACACTGTACACACACACAGACACTGTGCATACACAGACCAAGAGGAGCCAGAGGAGCTAGATAAATAGCTATTGAGCCTTGAGACCACAAATACTGTATTTCAAAACAAAATGTGAAAGGTTTGCTACAGATGTGTCCTCTTGCATCTTTACTTTGAGCGCGGCATCACCAGCAGGTCATGACATGGTGTCTTGGTACCAGCAGGTCATGGCATGGCGTGAATCCACACCATGCAATTCACAGTTTAACCGCTGGGTGGAGAATGCTCCATGGACAAAAACAACAGTACTGAAAACCAGATTGTGTCAGTGGACAGTGATCCCTGATAAGCCAGCCAATCACATTCAGGCAGTGTAAACAGTCATTGTGCCCAGCACCTCCTCCCAAGCTTAATTTCTACATTATGTTACAGTACTCTACTGTATGCCACCAAGCTGCATTGGACTCTAAACCGCTATTGACCTTGTAGTGGGTTTTGTAGAGGCTCTAGGTAGACTAGAGGAATGTTCAAGAGCATGGCAATTACAGTTTTATGCCAAAAAATGCAAAATCATGCACTTGAGTCTAAAAAATCCAAAGGTTAAATATAATATTAATGACACTATACTGGAAACTACTGAGGAGGAAACTATTTCAGGTGACATAACGGTAGGTAAGCAATGTAACAATGTAGCAATGTGTTGCTCCTTGCTCTCCCCCTCCCCTGCATTAGGCCACCCAGCTGCATTACCCTCTAGGCCGCTATTGATGACTATGTATGACATTGTATTGTATACCCTGTGGTGTAAGGTGCATGCTTAACATCATATTCCAAATAGGTGTCGATGCTTCTATGGCTGGCTTGCTTGGCCAGGCAGTTAAGGCCAGCACCTTATGTAGCCAGCGTCTTGGGTTCAAGGCCCGGACAGGGCCAAGGTTACTGTGTAAATCTACTTATCTAAATCTACTTATGTAATATATATATATATATATATATATATATATTACTATTTTTTATCATTCACTTCTATTCAATGCCTACTTCAGACATTGTATTCAACCCTTTGTCGGGGCCATCCATAAACTGTCATTACCTGATGTAAAGAATCCTGCTGTAAAATAATGCACAGGAAGTTTTTCAAAAAGAGAGATCATTTCAGGTTGTGAAATACCCAGCGCCTCTTTGTGTGTTGCTCTGCACCCTGCTCCTCCCCTGTGTTAGGCCACCCAGCTGCATTACACTCTAACCCGCTATTGATGACTATGTATGACATTGTATTGTACATCCTATACTAAGGCACACACTTAACATCATGTTCCCAATAGGTGTCGATGCTGCTATGGCTGGCTTGCGTGGCCAAGCGGTTAAGACCAGCACCTTATGTAGCCAGAGTCTCAGGGTTGAGGCCCGGACGGGGATGAGGTCACTGTGTAAATCTATTTTTATATATATATATTACTATGTTTTATCATCAATACAGGAATAAATAAAGAATTAAATCATTAAGTGTGTGGGACCTGTTTTTGGTGTGTGGGTCCTGTGTTTTCTAACAATATCCTAAACAAATTTGGACATTGACTGGATCCCTTCCTCACAAGCCAAAGCCAGCATGAGTCATGCATCTGAATCACTGTCCATACAGTAGCAGCCTGTTCAACAGACAGTAAATGAAATGTGCGTCCACTATTGTTCATGTACTGTGTGGAAGTCACTGCTTGCTTCAGCACCTCCCCCAACCATCACTCATTACTATTCAATTCCACAGACTTTTCTGTATGACTCCTCACCTTCCCTCACCATCATTCACTTTTATTCAATGCCACCATAAGCTGAGCCCGCTTCGGACATTGTATTCAACCCTTTACCGGGGCCATCCATAAACATGATGTAAAGAATCCTATTGTAAAAGCGCACAAGAGCTTTTTCAGAAAGAGATATAATTTCAGGTTCATATCCACTTTATGTGTTGCTCCACACTCTTCCCCTCCCCTGTGTTAGGGCACCCAGCTGCATTACACTCTAAGCCGCTATTGATGATTTTGTATGACATTGTATTGTAAACCCTACAGGGCATAAGGCACACGCTTCACATCATATTCCCAATAGGTGTAATTGCTGCAACACTTGGCTTGCTTGGCTGAGCGGTTAAGGCCAGTACCTTATGTAGCTTGCATCTCAGGTTTCCCGCATTGGTCACATGACCGCCGGCATCCGACCTTCCAGGATGCTAAACTAATGAAACAGTTGCAATTCCTTACATTGCATTAGTAACACTGTATTGAGCTGCAATATGTATAAATGAGCTGAATGGCAAATGTCTTTAAAAAAAATCCAAAGCAGATTGAAGTGGTTCCTACGAACTAGCTCTGTGGTAGCTTGAGCCATTGCCACTAGTCTTTTCTATGCATGCCAATTTTCAGTCACATGGAGGCAGGTGGGGGGTCATAAAGGACCCTATCTGTGTTTAAACATCAGATTCTATAAAAGTAACTTTCAGACAAATGTAAAATATTTATAACCAATCGCAAGAAAAACAAAAACATTTTAAGTATGCATTGCAGAGTGTTATTTTTTTATCAATTAGAGAGTAAGGATTACAAATGCAATATAATTTATCTTACCTTATATGTAGAGTTTAGCATGGGTCCTTGTTGGTTGTCTGTGCCTGGGGTTTGAGAGCTATTTGGAGTGAAGACAATTAAGTCATTTTTGGGTTGGAGTGAATTTGAACATACTCTGTATTGAGTTTGCTGAGAATACATCCAGCTACCTCCAGTGTTTGAACAGATCTTGTAATTTTCCTTTAGTTCACTGACTTCATCTCTGTATTTTTGCCATTTTAAAACAGTGAAGACAATTAAGACAATAAGAAATATACTTGAGATTACGCAAATGGCTACAACTAAGTAAACATTTGCTTCAGAAAATTCATCATTGTGGTTTTTTGACTCAAAGTTATCAAACTGCATTTCCTCTCCCGATTCTACCAAAGAAATGAGGATTTGTGTCACCGCTGTCATAACTGGTTCTCCATGGTCCTGAACTACAACTATGAGGCTGTATTCATCACTGTCTGACTCTGAAAATGACCTTTTTAAACTGATTTCTCCAGTTTGTTGAGAAATGAGAAATGGTGTTTTTCCAGTTGGATCCTTAATTTTATAAGACATCCAAGCATTGTATCCAGAATCTAGATCTACAGCTCTCACTTTAGTTATCAGGTGACCAGGTGGCACTGACTTTGATGTTTTAATTGATGCTGTTGAGTGAAGTGGAGAAAATGTAGGTGCATTGTCATTAATATCTTCAATGAAAATATTTAGGGTCAAATTAGAGCTCAGTGGTGGCAGTCCAGCATCAGTGGCTTTTATGTGACATTGGAAATATTTAACTTGTTCATGGTCAAAAGATACTAAGGCAAATAACTTTCCATTCTCTGGGTTCATCGAAACATAGGATGACATGGGGATCCCATCAATTATGTTTTCACTGATTGAAAATGTAATAAAAGAATTCTGGCCAATATCTGGATCAGATGCTGATGCTGTGTAGATATGAGAGCCTGGTGGGTTGTTTTCCTTGATAATTATTGTGTCAACAAACTGCTGGAAAAGTGGGGCATTGTCATTTACATCACTTATGTCAACTTTAAGAGTTTTTGAAACTGACAGTGCTGGAGAACCTTCATCTGTAGCAGTAATTACAACTTCATAAACACTTTGCACTTCTCGGTCCAGTCGTCCATTCACAATCAAAGAAAAATCCCCCATAAATGCTGGATTTATTTTAAAAGGTGTATGTTCCCTGATGTTACAATTAACTTTTCCATTTAGTCCTGAATCCAGGTCATGTACACTTATGATTGCAACTGTTGTTCCTTTTGGTGAGTCTTCAGGAACAGGTACAGACAATGAAGTTACAGTCAACTCAGGAGGATTATCATTGATGTCAATAACAGTCACCAGAACTTTACAGTGTCCAACAAGCTGAAGATCCCCATTGTCAATAGCATCTATCTGAATTTCAAACATTTTAGCTATTTCAAAATCAACTTCTCCTTTCACTTTAATTTCTCCTGTATATTTGTCTAAACTAAAAACTTTGCTCATGTCTTCATTTGCTGTTTTACTGAATTTATATAATATGTCCCCATTCTTACCCTGATCTAAATCAGTTGCATTCAACTTCATAATAAATGTCCCTTTAACAGCATTTTCAATCACACTACTTTGGTAAAATGGCTGATCAAACATTGGGGCATTATCATTGAAATCTTCCACAGTGATGACAATTTGTGTTGTGCCACTTAACCTTGGCTTTCCTCCATCATAAGCTGTAAGTATAAGATTGTGAATAGACTGTTTTTCTCTATCCAGAGATTTCTTTAGCACAAGTTCTATTGACCTGATTTGGTTCATATACTTTTGAAAATCTAAAGCAAAATAATCACTTACACTGAGCTCATAATTGATAATAGAATTTGTTCCCAGATCAGGATCAACTGCTCCGACTACATGGAAACGAGAGCCTGCAGGTATTAATTCTGATATCACTAGAGTATTCACACTGGAGGAGAAAGCTGGACTGTTGTCATTGATATCTTCTATTTCAACATCTACACGATACATCTGCACAGGCTTATCTACAATAACCTGCATGGGTATAATGCAGAACTGTATAACTGGACATAGCATTTCTCTGTCTATTGTGTCTTTAACAAACAAGATCCCATTCTGTAGATTTACCTGGAAATATTCCTTCTCATCTCTAGAGACAATACGTAACATTCTGGAATTTATCTCACCTATCTCCAGTCCCAAATCCTGAGCAATACGTCCGACAAAGGTGCCGTGCTTAGATTCCTCTGGGATAATATAATGCAGCTGACTCAGGACCACATCCCAAGACATTTGTAGCAAAAAGAAATGGACCAACCTGCTCTTCTGTTGATAATCCTGTTTTAGGATGGTCATTTCTTAAATTCACTGAGGATGAAGATGATATTCTATCCAGTAAATAAGGCATTCACAATGACTGAAGATCCAGGAAACAGAAAAACAAAAACTATCATGGCCGATATTTCTACAGCAATGGAGAAATATATTACGTCTTCACCTTGCTGCTATAAGTTGGTGGGGAGTGACATCTAGTGCCTGATTTCAAAGTTGCAGCTAAAATGTAAGTACAGTACAGTATGTCTATTTTAAACCCTTTTCTGCTTTTGAAGCATATTTTTGTAAATGAATTACTTTATATTCAAAATTATTTACTTACTGCATTATCTATAATTTGTTTATTAACTTGATATATTACACATATTATGAAGAGATGTTGTTTTCTCCTCAATGTTTTCTTCTAAAACAAATAATATATAATACCGTATGTTGATCATCTAAATATCAAGTTTGCAAATGTCATTAAAATACAAGCTGCACTAAAAACATAATTAAAATATAAATGGAATTAGTGGAAACTAGATAAAATAGTTTTGAATTATGCTAATAAAAACATGAATTTGCAAAGTGTACGAGAATTGCACCAATAAAACCCATGAACTCTATTGATCAATCCCTAATTAATATAGAGTAATTAATATGTATTTAGGTGCAAATCTTTATTAATAGTACTTAACTGCACAAAAAATATCCTCAACATACATTTGCAGTGTACAAAGCCACTGCACCTTTGGATATAGCTACTGTGTTAAAATATGCTAATGGTCCAGGAGGTGTCTTGTGTAAATACATACCTCCTGGATGTTTCTTTGATCTGGTGCTGTGTCCGAAGACACAGCATTGAATCACTCTGCATAATTGTCCGTCATGTGAGTAACCCTGAGCTTCGTACACAGGATAGCCAGTGTTTTCATCCTTCTTGGGCAAGAGATGCTAAGTCAGAAGACCTAGACACTGGCCTCAGCATGTCTCAAAAATGAGGCCAACATGTCCCTGTTTTCAAGAATACTCTCTGTCTTCACCCACCGCACACCCCTAAATGGCTGCAGCCTGTCAATCAGACTGCACTTTAGGGGGCATTGCATCCTGTGACACAGGACCCGATCTGAACATGCTTAATAACTGTATATAATGACATTGTCATATACACACAGACGTTTTTTAAATGGTTATTAAAAAAATGCAAACATTACATTTTTTATATAAAATGTAAGCCAAATACTAATAAAAACTAAATGAGCAAACATCAGATGTTTTCAATTGTAAAAATCATTTTTCATGCAGTAGTCTAAATGGCAAATAAGTAACACAAATAGACTGCCACAATTGCATATTATAAAGCCCACTAATGATTTAAGTACTATCAGCTGGAGAGGTCAACATGCAATTATATAGTATAATTATTAAAAATGCTGCTGATAGTCATCACATCAGTTGCATATTGATGCACCACACCTACAACGCAAACAACAGACTTTCCTACTACAAATCATACAGTACCTGGAGGCATCCACATTAAATGATGTAATTATTACATGAATACTTCCTTACTGTTGTGGCTTCCCCACTCAAGACTTGTGTTTTTAATTCACATGCATCATAGAGAAGAAATGCAAATCTATGTCCAACTATACAAGAGTCATGGAATCAACATTATAATGTTATTTATCTGTGTGATATTAGTAAAATACATCAGATAAAAGTATACGGAATGGATGGCAACCCCTAAAATGTATATACTTCTGTGCCTCAACTTTTGCCATTTGTGTAGAAAGGTTTTAAACAAGCACTTTGACTACTAGTACATAGTGTGATATTTGTTTCTTGGTTAAAATCATATTTTTGTCTTAAGACAATAATTCAAACAAAAAGTAACTATTTGGACTATTGTTAAAATTCATTTTCAAAGCAAAACACATAAAGGGCTAAAACTCAAAATGTTTTTTTTCTCTAAGCAGAAGATTCAAATGCATCTTTGTTTTCAAATTGTAAAAAACATGTATCAAAGCAAATGTTTTAAAACTAGCCGATTGCTGACCATGATGCTGGGATTCATACAGAAAGTGCACTGTGTCAGGCCAAACCACATTGAAAATTATACAAAAGTCACATTTAAAAAAATTAATTCTCATTGTAACGCTGTTCAAGTGCTTTGAGTATAAAGCATACATGGCCTAATAACATTTAGACATAAATCTTATGTGTACAAATTTACATAAAGCATACAGATGTAAACAGTGCAATGATGCTATAGTCATCATCATCAACAAGCAAACTTGTGATAGGATTATTGGACACACAAACATATTCCTCCTAAAAGTTGGATTGTGAACTTACATGTTAGTCAAAATTGCTTGTGTTAGGAAGGATAACATTTTGAGAAAAACTTTTTTATGATATTTGGTTTGCAAGCTCAAGGTCTGCTTCAAGCTGAATGTGGTTTGTTCTAAACTCCATATGGTTTGATGTAAATCTATTTGCAACTTTTAAAATGACCATTCATTGGATGTAATTCAGAAATATTGTTTGTTATATTTGAATACTGTATCTTCTAAAGAAATATTTATAAAATGTTCTTGATTGTAGATGATATGAATACTTCCTTTATAATCCACAGTTACTATTATGTCATACATACATATGAAATGGACCCACCAGCAAATCTGTAGTATTGCATACTTACTGTAGTTATAAAACTTAAGTAACTAAATGTACTTACTAATTTATCCCTTAAATATATATACACCAAAAAAGCATGGACATCCATCATAATCTGTGTCTCAGGAATATTCATTTTTTTATGGAATTAATTACAATATTATCAAGTAGAAAAGACAGCACAAACTAAGTGAGAAAAACACCCTGGAATCAGTTTCCAAAGAGTTTGTGAGTTTATCTGGCAGGTCCAAAAATCAGGATGTAAATTAGTAAGGCCAAATGCTAGTCAACATCCTCTGATTTGCAAGTTTACATTTTTGTCACATACACAACAGATTCTTTAAAAATAAGGAAAATTAATTTTTAGTTATGTGTAATTTATGAAGGACAGATTAAGCAATCACACATTACTCCTTCACACAGATATAAATGAATGTCAAAATAGTCTATTTTACCCTTATGCTTATTTAAAAATGTTTCAATTTGAAAGGTCATGTCATTAAAATTTTATTTTCATGTAATGGTTGCTTTGAAAAATGGTTTAAACTACAGTGCAGTACACATTTATCCAATGGTTAAAAGGCAAGGATAAAAATATAAAATATAAAGCAAGATTTAACTACATGCATATTATAATGCATAACCAAGTTCTACATCATTTGGTTATTTGATCCTTCAAATACTTGTTTAAGTATCACTGTACTGAGTTAGTAAACATATAAATATTTGCTATCTAAATATTATTTTTATAATTGTTTATTTGCTGAGGTCATCTTCTATTTCATTTCCATTCTTTTAAAATGGTCTATGTTATTTATTTGATAACTAACCTCTGGTATAAAAAATGTGAAAAAGTGACAAAGGATAAAGATTTATCATTAATAAATACAGATACAGTATGTGTGTGTGTGTGTGTGTGTGTGTGTGTGTGTGTGTGTGTGTGTCATGTAAATAATGACATAGCACATAATTGCTTTAATATCTAATATAAGCAATTGTATGTATTTCAGAATATGATTAAGTACATATATTGATAACTGTATTGTGGTGACTCCCATGAGTTTCTTTTACAGTTATATTTTGGTTTTATTGTTTTATTAAAGTGTGTATATTTTATTTGCACTGAAAGATAAAACAGAGTGCTGTAATACATTTTCTCTTTATAAATAATGATGATTAGAGGATAGTGTCTGATAAAGAATAATTATTTATAAAAACATAATAAAGTTTAAAGATAAGAGCATTCATACACTTGATACATTTGTTATTTTAAACTACTATAGGAAGGCAAAAATTAGAAAGTAATATTATATAAATTATTATTTAGAGGGAAAAACAGTAAAAACATTGTAATATTACAATAAAAAGCTGAAAATAATATAATGTAATATATAGATGCTTTCAATTATCTAATAAGATGTTAGCAACAAAAGTTACATGAAATGTTTTTTTAAAGTTGACCTTTCTTTCTGTTTGGCACATAGATACAACATGTATTTTGTTAAAAGTTGGGTAGTTCAATTCCTTTTAGTACAGATTAATGGGTGATAGAAAAAAGTACTGTAAAGAAAAAACTGAATAATATTTATACCCTAATAGCTATGCAATGAACCACATATTGGTTACTGATATTAAAGACTAATTGGCCGAAGAAAGCCTGTGTTACATTATTATCTTATTGTTTTGTTTTGTTGTTGTCATTGTTGTTTACTGTACCTTCATTATGACACACAGGAAAAAATAACAAATATTGGAATAGCAATAATCATATAAAAAGACATGAAATATCACAACAAGGTAGGTGGTCATACCTTTAATTTTCCCCTTTGTCTTGTCTAGTTACAGTTTAACATTTTTGTTTTATTTTATCCTAATCTGTGACATTAAGCATGACATTTCTGTGACTTGTTCTATGGGTACCATCTGCATTACACTTGTCTATGTTTTAAATGTAATGCTTAACTACTTCTACTATTGTCATTTTATTAGTTGTATTATGGTAATGCTTTATTATAGAAATTATTATAGTTATGTAGTAATTGTTTTGATTTATAAACAGACACAAAAAAATACAATTCTGAAATATGTGTTATTCACAATGAAGAATACAATATTGTATTTTAAATTATCTTACCTTATATGAAGAATTTAGCATGGTTCCTAATTGGTTTGCATGCTCTTCCTTTCCTGGAGATTGAGAGTTACTTGGAGTGAAGACAATTAAGTCATTTTTGGCTTGCATTGAATTTGAACATACTCGATATTGGGTTTGTTGGGAATACAACCAACTGCCACCAGTGTTTGAGCAGATCTTGTAATCTTCCTTCAGTTCATCAACCTCCTCTCTATAACTTTGCCACTTTAAAACAGTGAAGGCAATTAGTGTGATAAGAAATATACTCGAAATGATGCAGATGGCAACAACCAAGTAAACATTTGTGTATGAAAATCCATCATCATTTTGTTTGGACTCATGATTATTAAACTGAATTTCCTCTCCAGATTCCACCAAGGAGATAATGATTTGTGTAACTGCAGTCATCAATGGTTCTCCATGGTCCTGAACTACCACTTGCATCCTATATTCATCATTATCTGACTCCGTAAGTGAGCGTTTTAAATGTATTTCTCCAGTTTGTTGAGATATTATGAATGGTGATTTGCCAGGAAGATCCTTAAAATTGTAAGACATTAAGGCATTGTATCCAGAATCTAGATCTATAGCACTCATTTTGGTCACCAGATATCCTGGCTGGGCTGACAATGGAGTTTTAAGTGTCACTGTAGAATACAGTGGGAAAAAGGTAGGGACATTGTCATTAATATCATCAATAAAAACATTTAATGTAAGATTAGAAGTGAGCGGGGGTAGTCCAGCATCTGTGGATTTTAAATGACACCTAAAATAACTAACTTGTTCATGGTCAAAAGATACCAAAGCAAACACCTTGCCATTCTCTGGATTGATGGAGATGTAAGAAGATATAGAGAGCCCATCAATTGTGCCATCACTGATTGAATATGTGATGAATGAATTCTGGCCAATATCTGGGTCATAGGCTGATGCTGTGTAGATATGAGAACCTGGAGGGTTGTTTTCCTTGATAAAAATTGTGTCAACAATCTGTTGGAATATGGGGGCATTGTCATTCACATCACTTAAAACTATATTAAGAGTCTTTGAAACTGAAATGGATGGATAACCTTCATCTTTTGCTGTTATTACAACTTCATATTTATCATTAATTTCTCGATCCAAGAGCCCATTCACAGTCAAAGCAAAATCACCCATGAAAGCTGGATTTACCTTGAAGGGTGTATGTCCAACAAGGTGGCAATTTACTTTACCATTTAATCCTGAATCCTTGTCATGTACACTGATAATTGCAACTGTTGTTCCCTGGGGTGAGTCCTCCGGAACAGGAACTGAGAGTGATGTCACTGTGATCTCAGGAGGATTGTCATTAACATCTACAACAGTCACTAGAACTTTGCAGTGTCCAACCATTGAATGTTCTCCATTATCAACAGCATCAACCTGAATTTCATATATATTCAAATTTCCATAGTCCACTTCACCTTTCACTATAATTTCTCCTGTCTGTTTATCTAGACTAAAGACTTTGCTAACTTCATCCATTCCCATGTTGCTAAATTCATAAAATATTTCCCCATTTTTTCCTTCATCCGAATCTGTAGCATGTATCTTCAATAATAAAGTCCCTTTTGCTGCATTTTCATCCACACTGCACTGGTAAAATGGCTGATCACATAAAAGAGCATTATCATTAACATCTTCCACATTAATTACTACTTGGCTTGTACCACTAAATCTTGGCTTACCTCCATCATAAGCTGTAAGAGTGAGGTTGTGAACAGACTGCTTTTCTCTGTCTATGAATTTTTTCAGCACAAGTTCTAAGGATCTGATTTGATTTAAATATTTTTGAAAATCCAACGCAAAATAATCACTTGCACTGAGTTCATAATTTGTGATAGAATTTGCTCCCAGATCTGGATCAACAGCTCCCTTTAGTGGAAAATGAGATCCTGCTGGTCGGAGCTCTGAAATCACTAGATTGTACACATTGGAGGAGAAAGCTGGGCTATTGTCATTTATGTCTTCTATTTCTACATCAACACGATACATCTGCACAGGCTTATCTACAATAACCTGGAGGGGAATAACACAGAAGTGTGTATTGGGGCACAACATCTCTCTGTCTATTGTCTCTTTAACAAACAAGATGCCATTCTGCAGATTTACCTGGAAATATTCCTTCTCATCTCTAGTGACAATACGTAACATTCTGAAATTAATCTCACCTATCTCCAGTCCAAGATCCTGAGCAATTCTTCCAACAAAGGTGCCATGCTTGGATTCCTCTGGCAGGATATAGTGCAGCTGACTCAGGACCACATCCCAGAACATTTGCAACAATAACAAATGGACCAACCTTCTTTTTACTTGATAACTGTGCCTTAGATTGATCATTTCCTAAATTCACTGAGGATGAAGGTGATAATTTTTCCAGTATATAAGGCATTCACATTGTATGAAGATCCACGAGAAAGAAAGGGAGTTCTATAATGGCCGATATCCCTTCAACAAGATGTTGAGCTGGTAGCAGTGGAGAAATAGATTTCTTCAGCCTGCTGCTATATGTTGGTGTGGAGTGACGTCTAGTGTTCTATTACAATACTGCATTTTATATGAACATTAAAAGCTTAAGTAGATTTGTCTAAAATCATGGCAGCATTTTCTTCTTTTAAAAACCTTTTAAAAGTGATATACAGAGACTGGAATTAAAATCTTATGTTTAATTGGGTGTATTTTACTTCTTACCATATTTTATTTCAGTGATTTAAAAGAATATTATTCCTTTTTTTTTTTAAAAAGATTTCATTTATTTTAATATCCTTTAAGTTATTTTGCTCTAGAATAATGTAAAATTTTCCTGTAAAAACAACGTATGTTGCAACATATCACAATAACAGGTGCAATATGACAAGTTTAGGTCAGTCACTATAATGACCTAATGTAACAAATATTAAGACACATGTGCGTTTCCTAATGTGTAAGTCATTTATTTATGTATGTGTGTCTTCAAAAACAATGTGGTAGAATCCTTGACCTAAGTGAGACATCTTAAGTTATACATTTAAAGTACAATTTTACTTTTATATATAGCCACCATGTAATGTTTTACTATATTCAGATCATATATATGGGTTATTTGTGAAAATAAAAAAAGTTAAAACAAGTGTAATAATAATATCTTTAAATGTTAACAGCATTTCTGCACATGACAAGCTATAAACTTATAATAAAAAATGACAAAAAACATTGTCTTGTTTAAACTGTCATTTAATGACTGCAAAGACAAAATATCCAGGCAATTGGTAATATTTATGTTTCAGTGCGTAAGACAATTATATATATATAGCCCTACATTTTACTAGTAATGTACATGGCTAAAATACTTGCCAAACCTCTAACCCTTACTTAGTTATTCAGACCATTCTACTTTCCTTTTAAAATTCGCTGGTTTTTATTATATATTATAATAAAAGTTATATTTTAATAAATTAATTGTGTGCACCACTATAGGGCATTTCGAACCCTTTTTCCTTTTCTCTTGTGCAAACCTCTAACCCAAAAACAGAGAAGTAGTCTGGAAATTGATAATATTTGGGATTAAATACATTTTCCAATGGATACAGAAATATTTTTATCAAAGTATTATCCATATGTTGCATATTGTTCTTTTTTTATACTTTTTTATTTAGTAATAATTTTATATTAGGTTTTCTTCTAGCATTCTTTCTGATTTTGCTGAGTGTACACATAATGCATCTTCTTACTACTGTAAACAATAATAAAAATAATCATAAAGATACCTTTCCCAGTTTTGGCCTAAGTACAATGTACATTCTATTTCAGCTGTTATTAAGATTATCAAGATTAAGTATTATCATAACTATTCTATACAACATGTTTATAGAAAATGTAAAATACAGTACCTATCACTTGGACATGTAAAAGCAATTTTTATATTAATTAATAAATCAATTAAATTTTAATGTCATCCATCCCAGAAGGGTGAAAATATATAACCTCTGTAGTGGACCCATTATTTGTCTCAAAGTCACACATGTTAAACTCCTGCCACTGCCATCATTTTAGGATAGTCATAGTAGGACCCAAAATAATTCTCCATGGAAAACATGAAAATATCTGTTAGATGTTATTCATAAACTGAAATATTATTGACTTTGAGCAGCTTTCCATGCATCAAGACACAGAAAATTGCTATATATATATATAGCAATATAATCACAATCTGCAGCTACTGTGTCAATCCCCACCAACAACTTTCACTATTTTCCACCTTTTTAATTCACCTCTTTTACCCCTCTCCCCCTTTTTTACCCCTATACCCTTATCAGCCCCAGTACACCCAGCCCATGTAATAAAATAATTTTATTTTTCTTCCACTGCATAGAATATCTAATCCCTCTTCCCCCTCTTTTTTACAAAGTGGCACCCTCATATTTCTCTATGTCAGTGCCATTTCCCCGCCCCCTTGTGGCCACTCCATCACACACACACACATTATTTTCAACACGCCTTGCAATATACATGCCAATCAGGTGCCCTCAGCCCCTGATTGGTCCAGACGCGCTGCTCACGCATCCCTATTGGTCACCACCCAATCTCTGCTTACTTCTACCCGCATACCACACGGCATAATTAAACCGGGCATTTCCCCTTTTCCAACATGGCACCACCTGATCTTCCCAGCTGACGCACCATCCCCTGTCCGTCTGTAGTGCACACACACCCCCGTAGCATCATTACGCTCTGTAATCCGCCCACCAGAGAGGCGTATCCCCGCTACTCTGACGCGCCACACATACCCCTCTATTGGTTACTGGCGCTGTCAATCACCCTACTCCCGTCCACATGGCTAATTGAATGTCTAAGCCGATTGGCTGCTATACGTACCTACAGGGTTTTTAAATCATTCATGCACAATACGCGTTTTCTACAGACTCTACAGCGGGACCTTCCTATGGAGGCTTCACTGGTTACCATCCACCTACTACATTTGACTCTCTGAGTATATTGGCTCTTATCCTTATATATCAATCATTGCATGGTTGACCCAATGTGTATATAGGTTTCTACTTTCAGTATAAGCTATTACTGTGCTGTTTTTGTGTTATAGGCACTTATTTAATTTCTTCATTGCATGCACAGTATAGGTCAGAGGAGACAGTCACACACACACACAAAATAACAAAACAAGTTCCTTGTGTGCATAAACCCAGTTCATTTACCTGAGTAACTATAGGGTGATTTCACCTTTGGTATATTGCATGTTTATATCTGACTTAGACAGTATGCCCTACTAAATGTGTGTGTGTTGGGCTAGCTGGCATTACCTATCCACTGAATTTGACTCAAACCTATTGTACACAGCATTTTTAATCAGAAGCATTTTTTCTTACCTATAATCATTTTAGGTTCTTTTTTTCAGCCATATACTCAGGGTATGTGTATACTAAGAATGTACAGTAATTTTGCATCCTGCTTATGAACTCCTTTTGACCCATTTACCCCGTTATTGGACATTGGTTCCCTTAATATTATAACGGTCAATTAACTTTACAATTTTCTATCTTTAATCCTACTTTTCTTTCCTATCTGCCTATCATCTAGTGGACTCTCATCCCCGATCCAGGGTACACCGTGCCACTGAGTGACAGCTGTTCTACCCTGCCTAACGTGGAAAGTAGATACACGCACTACACATTCTATCTTTTCTGTTACTCTTCATTTTCATATATAGGTGCACTCTCATTGGTAGATATCCTCCCTACTATCATACCACGCTGCCCATGCCCGATCTCGTCCGATCTTGGAAGCTAAACAGCGTTGGGCTGGGTCAGTACCGGGAGGGGAGACTCCCTGGGAATACCCGGTGTTGTAGGACAGGAACTATTCCCCTTCCCCTGAAGGGTGGACACCAACAGCAGTATCACTACTAATTGTATCTATTTCTGCTCTTTTTCTCATATCCTTTTTTTCATTAGGACTTTTTGACATACATTCTGTATGCATGCCTGTTGGGGCTAGTGGTAATCAGTAAAGTACATAGTAATTGACCTAATTTAGTGGTCTTTCTATGTTAAAATATGTACACTGACCTCTTCCCTGGGTCCCATTAATACAGAACAACTGTACTGGTCAGGAGAAATGGCTGTCAGACTATCCAGTGTCTGCAACCTTTCTAATCTTTCTCTCACGATTTAATGACCAGAATTTATTTTAACACTTTTGAACATTCTTTTGCATACTTATAAATTCTTTTGTATTCATTGGATCATAGAAGGATATTTTGTTTTAATTCATAAGTGATTAATAAATATATGTTTTAACATTATCTTTCTCTAATTGAAAAATTCTTTCTTTTTTTCCAAGAGTGCGCCCACACAAGAGCTTTCTCTCTATCCCATTGCCAGTACTTGTACTCCCTAGCTCTGGGCGCACCACCAATAAGGACTACTATCGAAATATTGTATCTCTCTTTCCTATAGTTTAATTGTCCGCTTTTGGTTTTTTTCAATATATTCAATATCAGCAACAACCTATCACACACCAGTGCCCAGTCGCCCCTTTCTTCTATATAAGGCATTTGTCTATGCTGTGGGTTATACACAGCCTCTGACTGGAGCACGGTCTCTCCCAAATCTGTCTTCCTTTATCTCCTTTTTCTATATCTTTTCCCTCCGATCCTCACTATTAGCAGTCTTTCGAGAATCAATTCTTTGATACCCATCAATACCTGACATACCTTGTAGACTTACAATTTTCAATTAGTCTTTCTCCAACTCAGTATGACCACCTTTTCCCTCAAGACGGAATTATCCAAACGGCCCAATATCAATATTACAGATCCTTTCTCCGACACGTACGAATATACTACTCCCAACACAGACTGGCGCTCCTCCTTTCTCAAATTACAGAAAAATCTACAAAAGAGAACACGCCTCTCATGGGATGTTACAACGTTAGAGAATTATATCAAGCATAAAATTGCACCCCGTGGCCTCAGACCTAAGGTATTTCCTTCCTTTCCACTTGCGAGCGACAACCTGAAGAGTGAGTGGGAAGCAGCACTACTAAAGTGCTCTCACGAACTACTTCACCTTTTGGTGAAACATGACACCCTGCTACTCGATCAAGTTGAGAAAGAGATAGACGAAATTGGCAAGACTTTGGAAATATGGGAGAAGGATGCACTTTTCCAAGCAGCCTTTGAAAAACACAAAAAAGAGATCGAACTATATGAACAGACCATAGTGGATCGCAAGAGGACAAAGTTCATCTGGGACAAATGAGACTTTGCGAAAGGGGACATCTTCAGGTGGAATCCCGTATCCAAAAGTAGAAGTCGTCAACCGAGGGATGATCCTACCTTTTCAGAATTCGAGTCATCGACCAGTGGTGAATCAGCAAGTGAAACTTTTGAGAATCAAGAAGATTTTGACAACTTTCATCCTTGTTTTTTAGGATCTGGCCAGAGATCGAGAGGCCGCGTCAGAACTCGAGGAAAACAAGGAGAGGGGGAAAGGAGAAACGACGGAAGAAACTCGGATTGGGATCCACCAAGAACTGCGCGGTATCCGGCCCGACAGAGGAAAATGGTGAGATAGATTCCAACCACTCATTACAAGTTATCAACTTAACCACTAGACCCCTCTCTTCCAATCATATGGAGGTACTCACTAAGGGATTTTCTTTTTCACCATCCAAGTCTTTCAATAGATTCTCCTGGGAAAAAGACCTGCATCTTTTTGGAAGGAAACTCCTCCTTAAAAAATTATTCGCTAGGCAGCAAGGGATACAAACAGAGAACACCCTTAATCCCGAACTCACCATAGATGATCTCAACGCTATCCGAGAATTGGAAGAACTACAAGCAGAATCAAGTGCAGATGGATCTGCTACACATAGACCTCAATGCAGACCTTCCTTTTTTCCTCCGGATATCAATAATCCTGAGATAAAGGTCTTTCTGAATAGAGTCTCCAAAGAATTCGACGACATTTATGCGCAAACCAGACAGGGCCTTCATCGCTTCCCCAAGAACCTCAAATTTCGTGAGCGTAAAGCCCTACAAGAGCTGGAAACTTGGCATGATGTCATCTTTAAACCATCTGATAAAGGTGGAAACATCGTACTCTGGCCACGGGATATGTATATCACTGAGGCGCAACGACAACTTAACAACACCTCATGTTACAAAAAACTCCTCAATAATCCAACCATGAGATTTTTGAATGCTTACAATTCTCTAACACAGAACGCAGCAACCCAGGGCACCATTACCAAATCAGAACTCAAATATTTGACAGTTCAGAACCCTAAAACACCCACTTTTTACTTACTTCCTAAGGTACATAAAAATGTGTCTGTACCCCCTGGAAGACCCATTATGTCCAGAAATGGTGGCTTATTAGAACAACCGAGTCGGTTCCTTGATCTTCATCTCAGGGATTTTGTCTTATCATTACCTTCCTACCTACAGGACACGTCAGATCTAATACGCAAGATACACAATATATATTGCGAAGATAATTTTTTACTGGTAACCCTTGACGTAGAATCACTCTACATGAGTATTAACCACCACCACGGAATTCAAGCGGTCAAATATTTCCTGGATCAAGGAGGGATGAGCACCTTCTCGGAGTTTCTTTTGATCTTACTGGACTTTGTTCTGTCCAAAAATTACTTTGTTTTTCAGGATAATTTCTTTTTACAAATAAGGGGAACAGCAATGGGCGCTGCCTGCGCCCCCACCTACGCCAATTTTTTTTTGGGGTGGTGGGAACACTTGCAGGTTTTCAGCCCGACCAACGAGCGGTACACTATCCATGTGGAATTATGGCTACGCTACATCGATGATGTTTTCATTATCTGGAACGGAGAAAGGGACCTCCTAGTGGAATTTATTGGAGTATTTAACAACAACCATTTGAACATCAAGCTGACTCACACAGTCAGCACAGAAAGGGTTCCCTTTCTGGACCTTAACATTTACAGATCACACACTGGCTATTTAGAAACAGAGCTGTATCGGAAGGAGACTGCTACCAATAGTCTCCTTTTTCAAACCAGTTCGCATTTTCCACCGACTATTGAAAATATACCCAAAGGGGAATACCTCAGACTCAGACGCAATTGCTCGGAAGACCATATCTTCAAAAGCAAGAGCTGGGAACTCACCAATCGCCTTTTGGCCAGGGGTTATAGCAAACGGTCACTTAAAAGAGCTTATCAAGCTACCACATCGGTGAAGAGGGAATGCCTAATCTTTGGGACCAACAAAAAAATCCCACAAAAAGATGACACTATCAGATTTATAGGAACCTTTTGTCCCGAATGGAAAATGCTGAAAGAGGCCATCACGAAACATCTGCCTATACTTCAGATGGAACCCGTTCTGTCTCCCAGTGTTGGCCCCACGGTACAGATGAGCTGGCGAAGATCCAGAAACATCAAGGATCAATTAGTTCAGAGCCATTTAGTGACATCAATACGCAAGAAACCAGCCATATCGGGCTCCTTCCCCTGTGGCCAATGCAAGGCGTGTACACACATACTACAAACCAACATGGTCACGAATAAGTATGGACAAACAACTAAGATACAGCACTTCTTCAACTGCAATACCCAAGCAATAATTTATTGCATTACTTGCAGTTGTAACATCAAATATGTGGGTATGACCTCTCGCAAATTAAAAGAAAGGACCCTGGAACATTTGAGGAACATCCGGAATGCGCCTAAAGATCTAGCACACATGAAACAACTCACCACAGTCGCCAAACACTTTCATCTTCAGCACAAAGGCTCCATCAAAGAATTCAAGGTCTTCGGTTTGGACCGCATCCACTTAGGTATACGGGGAGGGGACCTAACGAAAGAACTATACAAGAAGGAGAGCGAATGGATTTTTCGGCTTGGGAGTCTTTGACCCCATGGACTAAATGAAAACATCAATTATGGTGCCTTTTTATAATTCGCAAGATTTTCATACCTTCCTTTCCTTTCTTTTCTTCATTTTCATTCATATCAGCCACTTTTCCCACAACTATGTTAAGAGTCCTCTTCAAATCCTGCCAACCCACTTCCCATTGTTCTAGCAGTCCCACAACCATTTACAACCCTCCCCCTCCTTATTTCTCACATCCCCATCCCCTTCCCTTCTCTCCTCCCTTTCCCCCTCCTTTCTCCCCCACATATATTTTTTCCCCTTCCTCCTCTTTTTTCCCCCCTTCCCCTCCCCCCCTTTTTTCCTTTTTTCCTCTTTTCCCCCCTTATCAATCACCTATCCCCTCTTTTACTCCATCAACCCAAAAAATCCCACCTCCACTCCCACCCACCCCCCACCAGCAACCCAGTATTTCAATCCCTACACCCCTAGGCGGGGAGGTTTCCCTTCACTGTCCCAACCCACATCCAGCACTTCCTTTGGGTATATGTCACCCATGTTGTATATCCACCAGTTCCCACGTCTTTTTCCAAACTCTGCCTTTCACTCCTCATTAGCCACATCCCCTTCTCCTTTTTCTCACTTGCACTTCCAATTGCACCACTTCCTTACTATTCATGGTCACCCAGTATAGCACTATTCACCACTGTGATCATATTCTCACCAGGGGAGGTACTAATATTAAAATTAGTCCTATCCCTGTCCTCCCAAAAAACCCCAATATAACCCCTTTCATCTTCTCCAGTCTGGACTATACATTATCCACACAAGATAAATTATAAAATATGTATGATTTCCGTATGATTCTCAAACACCTCCTTTTACTCTCATATATATTGCATATAATTGTTATACACTCTTTCACACTTCAAAAAAAAATTCATTTTCCTCATGCACCTGCTATTCTCAGCGCTTTCTACCTAGTTCAATCCCCACCAACAACTTTCACTATTTTCCACCTTTTTAATTCACCTCTTTTACCCCTCTCCCCCTTTTTTTTACCCCTATACCCTTATCAGCCCCAGTACACCTAGCTCATGTAATAAAATAATTTTATTTTTCTTCCACTGCATAGAATATCTAATCCCTCTTCCCCCTCTTTTTTACAAAGTGGCACCCTCATATTTCTCTATGTCAGTGCCATTTCCCCGCCCCCTTGTGGTCACTCCATCACACACACACACATTATTTTCAACACGCCTTGCAATATACATGCCAATCAGGCGCCCTCAGCCCCTGATTGGTCCAGACGCGCTGCTCACGCGTCCCTATTGGTCACCACCCAATCTCTGCTTACTTCTACCCGCATACCGCACAGCATAATTAAACCGGGCATTTCCCCTTTTCCAACATGGTGCCACCTGATCTTCCCAGCTGACGTGCCGTCCCTTGTCCATCTGTAGTGCACACACACCCCCGTAGCGTCATTACGCTCTGTAATCTGCCCACCAGAGAGGGGTATCCCCGCTACTCTGACGCGCCACACATACCCCTCTATTGGTTACTGGCGCTGTCAATCACCCTACTCCCGTCCACATGGCTAATTGAATGTCTAAGCCGATTGGCTGCTATACGTACCTACAGGGTTTTTAAATAATTCATGCACAATATGCTGTGAGATCCCGGAAGTGAACAAGCCCACGGGCGAAACGCGTTTTCTATGGACTCTACAGCGGGACCTTCCTATGGAGGCTCCACTGGTTACCATCCACCTACTACATTTGACTCTCTGAGTTTATTGGCTCTTATCTTTATATATCAATCATTGCATGGTTGACCCTATGTGTATATAGGTTTCTACTTTCAGTATAAGCTATTACTGTGCTGTTTTTGTGTTATAGGCACTTATTTAATTTCTTCATTGCATGCACAGTATAGGTCAGAGGAGACAGTCACACACACACACAAAATAACAAAACAAGTTCCTTGTGTGCATAAACCCAGTTCATTTACCTGAGTAACTATAGGGTGATTTCACCTTTGGTATATTGCATGTTTATATCTGACTTAGACAGTATGCCCTACTAAATGTGTGTGTGTTGGGCTAGCTGGCATTACCTATCCACTGAATTTGACTCAAACCTATTGTACACAGCATTTTTCATCAGAAGCATTTTTTCTTACCTATAATCATTTTAGGTTCTTTTTTTCAGCCATATACTCAGGGTATGTGTATACTAAGAATGTACAATCATTTTGCATCCTGCTTATGAACTCCTTTTGACCCATTTACCCCGTTATTGGACATTGGTTCCCTTAATATTATAACGGTCAATTAACTTTACAATTTTCTATCTTTAATCCTACTTTTCTTTCCTATCTGCCTATCATCTAGTGGACTCTCATCCCCGATCCAGGGTACACGGCGCCACTGAGTGACAGCTGTTCTACCCTGCCTAACGTGGAAAGTAGATCCACGCACTACACATTCTATCTTTTCTGTTACTCTTCATTTTCATATATAGGTGCACTCTCATTGGTAGATATCCTCCCTACTATCATACCACGCTGCCCATGCCCGATCTCGTCCGATCTTGGAAGCTAAACAGCGTTGGGCTGGGTCAGTACCGGGAGGGGAGACTCCCTCGGAATACCCGGTGTTGTAGGACAGGAACTATTCCCCATCCCCTGAAGGGTGGACACCAACAGCAGTATCACCACTAATTGTATCTATTTCTGCTCTTTTTCTCATATCCTTTTCTTCATTAGGACTTTTTGACATACATTCTGTATGCATGCCTGTTGGCGCTAGTGGTAATCAGTAAAGTACATAGTAATTGACCGAATTTAGTGGTCTTTCTATGTTAAAATATGTACACTGACCTCTTCCCTGGGTCCCATTAATACAGAACAACTGTACTGGTCAGGAGAAACGGCTGTCAGACTATCCAGTGTCTGCAACCTTTCTAATCTTTCTCTCACGATTTAATGACCAGAACATTTTTTAACACTTTTGAACATTCTTTTGCATACTTATACATTCTTTTGTATTCATTGGATCGTAGAAGGGTATTTTGTTTTAATTCATAAGTGATTAATAAATATATGTTTTAACATTATCTTTCTCTAATTGAAAAATGATTTCTTTTTTTCCAAGAGTGCGCCCACACAAGAGCTTTCTCTCTCTCCCATTGCCAGTACTTATACTCCCTAGCTCTGGGCACACCACCAATAAGGACTACTATCGAAAGATTGTATCTCCCTTTCCTATATTTTAATTGTCCACTTTTGGTTTTTTTCAATATATTCAATATCAGCAACAACCTATCACACACCAGTGCCCTATCGCCCCTTTCTTCTATATTAGACTATATATAGCAGAGCATCTTCACAAAACAAAAGACAATTATTGATATAGGAAATTAAGTCTCTTGATGTTAGGCTGCAAGCTTACATTGATCAATCCATGAACAAAATGCCATAATTTATTTATTTATGTATTAAAGTGAGTGCTCTATAGTGAGTGCTGGGTTCTCTGGTATTTATCTATTTATTTATTTATTATTTAAGCAATGTGTTCACAGGCCACTGCACCCAATCTAGGAATGATGAGTGCAGGTGTGCACCCCATTCCCGGGATTGATGAGTGCAGTGGATTTATGTATGTGAGTATTTGGGTTAATTTTTAATTAACCTACAGTATTTGTGATTACAGCCTTCTCATGCACCCCTACCTAGGCACATTTACTTTAAACCTGTGTCAGCTGCTTCCTTAGTGGCAATTCATTAGTTGTGTTGGTAACTGTCTTACTTATAAAAGTCATACATTAGTTGGCAGGTGAGCTTTAAACCAGGTAGCATTTTTATTTTGACTTTGATGTGATAGCAGTTGCCAGGTACTCAGAAATCTGGGTGATATTGTAGGATTTGCAGTGAGATGTAGCTTTGATGCATTGATCAACCTATTTTTTTTATTTTTTTATGTTTTTATGTATTAAGGTAAGTGAGCTTACTATAGTGAGTGCTGGGCTCTCTGGTTTTATATATATAAATGTATACACACACAAGGTTGGTTTAATAAGTAAGGTAACAAGACCTTGCATATGTAATGTTCTCTATTTCATTCTAATTTCCCATAAGGCTAGAGCAGATAGACCACTGCACCTCATATCAGTCATACTGTCTCAACATCAGTTGTAAGATAGCACAGCTGGTGGAAACATGGTCAAACATTGAGGTGTGTAGTGTGATCAGATTTCTGTGTCTAATGGGCATATCAGCCAACTTATCAAGGTGTACAATGATAATGTCATGTCATAGAAAAAGTTTAGGGTTTAGTGCACTGCCTGTGGTGGACCCACTTGACCAGCCGGATCACTGCTCATCTTGAACGTCTGTCCTGCAATTACCAATGGCAGTGCACCAAACCTGTTTCTGTGACATGATGTTAGCACCATTATATTGTGTGTCTCTGTAGGGGGGAGTTAAAGCAAAAAGCTAAATTAAAAATGATAGTTTCAAAAGTTAAAACACAAGTTTTTAATTGTAAAGCATATTTTGGAACCAAACAAGTGCTACATTTTCATATTACAGAGGTATGGTAGAAGCAGTAGAAGTATAAATAAAATGTAAGTTCTGTATTCTGTAATTTAAAGTACCTTATATAATGCTCAGAAATTAAAATTTATGTATACTAATATTCTGCCAATACAAGGACATTTATTAAAATATAAAAAAGAGAAAATACAAATTCAAAACAACATTTTGAAAAGTGGTCTCGTGAATGTGAAAAAAGTACACATTGTACAATTTTGCAGTTATACAAACAGCATGAAAATATCTCAAAAATAAAACTATAGTATGACCATTTTACTCAAAGTGTTCTAAAATATAGTTAGATATAAGGATATTGTTCTACCTTTGCTCTTCTGAAATTACCTCTTTTGTAAAAGAAAAAAAATCTTTCATAAAAAATTTTTTTTAAATAATTTTCTAATTAAATTAAAAAATATATAAAATTACAATTATTAAATATAAAAGTACTATAATCAACCTTACCTTATATGCCGAACTGTGCAAGAATGCCTGTTGGTTTGCATGGTCTTCATTGGTGGTGGTCTGTAAGCTATTTGGAGTAAAGACTATTAAGTCATTCTTGTTCTGGAGTGAATTAGAGCAAACTCTATACTGGGTTTGTTGAGAATACATCCAACTACCTCCAGTATTGGAACAGATCTTGTAACTTTCCTTTAGTTCATTGACCTCATCTCTGTACTTTTGCCATTTTAAAACAGTGAAGGCAATTAGAGTGATAAGAAATATACTTGAGATTATGCAGATAGCAACCACTAAATAAACATTAGTGTCAGAAAACTCTTCAATGTCCCCTCTGGAAGCATGATTATCAATCTTAATTTCCTCTCCAGATTCCACCAAGGAGATGATAATTTGTGTCATGGAAGTCATAATTGGATTTCCATGGTCCTGAGCAACAACTAGTAGCCTGTACTCATCATTATCAGTTTCTGTAAATTGACGTTTTAAACTGATTTCTCCAGTTTGGTGAGATATTACAAATGGAGTTTTTCCTGCAGACTCTTTAAAATTGTAAGACATCCACGCATTGTATCCAGAATCTAGATCTACTGCTCTCACTTTAGTCACCAGGGGCCCTGGCTGAGCTGACTTTGGAGTTTTAACTATCATTGCAGAGTAAAGTTGGGGAAAAGTAGGTGCATTATCATTTATATCATTAATGAATATATTTAATGTAAGGTTAGAACTAAGTGGAGGTAGACCAGCATCCATAGCTTTAATGTGACATTTGTAAAAAGCCACTTGTTCATGGTCAAAAGATACTAAAGCAAATACCTTGCCATTCTCCGGATTGATTGAGATAAAGGAAGATATGGGAATCCCATCAATTGTGCTTTCACTTACTGAGTATGTGATAAAGGAATTCTGACCAACATCGAGATCAAAAGCTGATGCTGTGTAGACATGGGAACCTGGTGGGTTATTTTCCTTGATAAAAATTGTATCAACAGGTTGCAAAAATTGAGGGGCATTGTCATTCACATCGCTTATATCAACTCGTACAAGTTTTGAAACGGACAGGGATGGATAACCTTCATCTTTAGCAGTAATGACAACTTCATATTCATCTTTCATTTCTCGATCTAAAGGTCCATTCACTGTCAAAGAAAAATCCCCCATAAAAGCTGGATTTATCTTGAAGGGTGTATGTTCAGCTATTTGGCAGTTTACTTTCCCATTTGTCCCTGAATCCTTATCATGTATACTGATAATAGCAACTGTTGTTCCCTTTGGTGAATCTTCTGGAACAGGAACTGAAAGTGATGTCACTAACATTTCAGGAGGATTGTCGTTGACATCCACAACAGTCACTAGAAGTTTACAATGTCCAACCATTGGGTGATCACCTTTATCAACAGCATCAACTTGAATTTCAAACATTTTAGTCTTTTCATAGTCAATATCACCTTCCACTCTAATTTCACCCGTTTGTTTATTAAGACTAAAAAGTCTACTCACTTCATCCATCACCATGTTGTTAAATTCATATATTATGTCCCCATTTTTCCCATGATCCAAATCTGTTGCATTTAATTTAAACACTAAGGTCCCCTTAGAAGCATTTTCAGTTACAGTGCATTGGTAAAATGGCTGATCAAACAAAGGAGTATTATCATTAAAATCTTCCACAGTTATGACAATTAGAGTTGTACCACTTAATCTTGGCTTGCCTCCATCATAAGCGATAAGTGTGAGATTGTGAACTGACTGCTTTTCTCTGTCTAGGATTTTTTTAAGCACAAGTTCTAATGATCTGATTTGGTTCATGTATTTTTGGAAATCTAATGCAAAATAGTCACTTGTGCTAAGTTCATAATTTGTAATAGAATTTGTTCCCAGATCTGGGTCAACAGCTCCTTTCAGTGGAAACTGAGATCCTGCTTGTCTGACTTCTGAAATCACTAGATTGTACATTGTTGAAGTGAAAGCCGGTCTATTGTCATTTATGTCTTCTATTTCTACATCAACACGGTACATCTGCACAGGCTTATCTACAATTACCTGCAGGGGAATAATACAAAATTGTGTATCTGGACACAGCAGTTCTCTGTCTATTGCCTCTTTAACAAACAAGATTCCATTCTGCAGATTTACTTGGAAATATTCCTTCTCATCTCTAGAGAGAATACGTAACATTCTGGAATTAATCTCACCTATTTCCAGTCCCAGGTCCTGAGCTATTCTTCCGACAAATGTGCCGTGCTTGGATTCCTCTGGAATGATATAATGCAGCTGACTCAGGACCACATCCCAGGACATTTGTAGCAATAAGAAATGGACCAAACTACTCCTCAGGTGATAATCCAGATTCTGACTAAGCATTTCTTAAATTCACTGAGGATGAAGGTGACAATTCCTCCAGCAAATAAGGCACTCACGCTGGCTGAAGATCCACAATATGGAAAAAAAAAATCTATGATGGCCGAAACTCCAACAGCAAGGTGATCAGTTGGTAAAAATGGAGAAATGTATTTCCTCTTGATGCTATAAATTGGTGTGTAGTGTCATCTAGTGTCTTATTTCGATATTGCAACATGATCATGCAACATTTTTGTTAATGTGCTTGTATGTTTTTTCTTTCTTAATGTTTTAAATTAACAATACATAGCACTATCATTGGTAGAATCATGTATAAAATCCTTATTTTATGTAAATGTACATTGTTTGATTGCATTCATAAAACAGCATGCATACAAATGTTGTAAATAAAACAACTCATCTGCATTGCTTCTTGGATATTTGATGGGGTCTTTCAAAAAGTTTACTGTGGGATCTGCTGTCAAGATCTTTATTCATACCTGTACATCAGTACCCAAAAAAGCAAGTATTTTTTTTTTAATGATGTTTTATAATGTATCTTGCTGGCTATTACAACTATACACAAACTGTTCAGTTTTCCGTCAAAATTCACACAATCAGAAGCAGTCCTATCTTTAGTTACTGTCCCAGTGACTGCGTGTTTCTCCTTCCAGGAAAATAACATTAAGCTGCTATTGAAATGGAATTGTATATATATGTATGAAATTTGACAAAATTTATGTTTTTTATATTACTTGCAAGTCGTGTGTATAGGCAAACCCAGGGAGGGGGGCGTTCCATTTGCCCGGAAACCCCCCTTCCCCACAACCTGGCCAGAGGCCACTACATGCAATATAAAGAGCAAAATTGGGCTGCTGCACATGCCCAGCCGCAGCAGATTTTCATACCAAGTTTGCTGTGTGTGTCTGTGGATCTAAGTACTTAATCATTGCACCAGAGAGAGAATCTGGTAGGGGGCTTACCATGATCTGCATATGTCTGAAGTACTTTATTACATAAACGGCACTTTGTTTAGGGCAGACTTTAGCTTGTTACATGCTTATTATGCATATTTCATGAGATGGTAACAATTGCTCTACAATCAAACATTTGGGAGCCCCCTCCAGAATTCCTGCATTTGCCCTCTGAATTGTACAAAGCCTTAAAGAGGAATTTAAAGATGTTATATGTCATTGACATGCACAAAAAGATGTGAAATAACTTGAGTGCTGACGCTCAACTAAAAGATGTCCACATCATAGAACATCTTTGTCCTACAGTAAACTGCATTGTTTAGGTGGTACAGTAGATCTTCTCCAGCACTGCAAACAGACAGGCACTATGTCATTTTATTGAGTGATTTTTATTGAGCATACGGTTAATAATTTCTCAGTACTGTAGCCCAAATGATGGTATGCTTAGCATTTAGCCTGTATCTTATACCAACAGGACACTGGCCTAAAGGAGCAAGTGTTACAATTTGGAAAAATGCAGTGGAATGTTGGGTTAGATGATTTTGACAAAAATAGAAGAATTAGTAATCAAGGACTCACCAGTTCCATAAATAAAGATTGCTAACTGCAGTTAAACACCATAGTAAACAAGTACACTGGGCACTGGGCCAAACATTCTTGACCAATGTCAGAATCTGTCACTGTTAGCATACATTATTCCTACAAATTAGTCCAAATATTTTGCTTTCACTTAACCCTTTTTCTTCAGTCAAGTAAGTAATTGCTACATGAGTCTAAGTATAAGGTGAATAGATACAATTTACTTATTGATTTAATAAACTATTAAATTAAAAAAGGCAATAAATAAAATTGTACATATGTATCATTATACCATATAATATGAAATAACTTAATAATTCCAATTAATGCAAGTAGGTTCCAACAATTCAAAAGTTACAAAATATATCTGTCTGATGCATTTCTAGTCTCAAGAGGTTTTCATCAGAAGCATCACCTAGGTTAATTCAATTTTTGCTTGTAGCTTTACATTAATAGAAATATTGGTACAGTTTTCGGTCTTTAAATTAGGGATTTGAGATTTTCACTCCATCATCTGCCAGTGGCCAGAACAAAAATTGGAATTATAACTTTGGTTCCCAATTTCCCATGTACAGTACTAGCCAGAATATTTAATACCATTACTTACAGTATACTGACTTATATAGACCAGTACTATTTATTAGTGATTGACTGTAATATATATTTTATGCTGTTTTAATGTACAGTATTAAATCAATTTTGACTTGTATTGGCTGGTTTATTCCTGGATGTTAAGTTAGTAGCTGATAGTATATATTTTACAGTCAAATGGTTAGGTTCTAGGTTTTGGTGTGACAGTAGCTGTATAGATAGAGTGTTTTGTTACAAGTGCAGTATGGTTATTATAGAATAAATAAGAGTTATACCAGAGGAGAACACTTTACCTGATCACTGTTACAGGGCAAAACTCATCACTCACCAGTGAGTCTGTTACCCTCTACCCAAAGTATCTACTTTGTATACTGTCTGCACACTCATTGCTGAACTGTTAGTTTGGATAAATTCACTACTAAATAATGAGCCACATACACACCTTGTCTCCCCTTTTCTGAGGATGTATAATCTGGAAAGAAATCTATACAACCATGCCATTCATTTTCAATGCCTTTATCAGTATCACTGATTTCTGTTCTTGGCACTCCACTCTACCACACTCTTCCATTCTTTAAAAAAAATATACTTATGAATGTGTATGACAGACATACAACATTTCCAATGACATATCGAACATGTTCAGTAGAAAGCAAATATTCTGACACATCATGTAGTGTAGAAAATGCAATAGCAGACTGTCAAACCACATTTTCATTTTGGCTCTTTTAAACTGGTGAATAACAATATAAACATGTAACAACTAAGGGACATGGGTGTAGATAAGGGAGAAAAGAGGTAGATGGATAGGCAAACACTTCAAAAAGAGGCATTAACCATGGAAACAGGAGGGGTAGACAAGGTGCAAGACTACCACAAGCTACCCAAATTGTATTTATATACAGTAGTACCAGGGATCTGTCTATGGAAATAGGAAAACCAAGGCCCCAGATATCATGGAAAGTATCCACCTTGTCATGAAGAAGAGAGGTTATGTCTTCCATGGAGGCAATGTACCAAATTTTATTTATCAAAGCCTGTGTAGAAGGGGCAGCGGACATCTAGTAATTAGCAGCAACTAAGAGTGGCTGCATTAAAAATATGACTAGAAAGTTTGTTCTTAGATATGGAGGCCCCTTTTAATGGTTTGCATAAGAGTTTGTGTAATGGGTCTCTCGGGGAAGAGTAGGCAGGCACCATATTGATTAAGGATTTCAGCATTCCAGTATGCAAAAATCAAGGGGTAATCCTACCAAATGTGTTTATATATCCCTTTTTTGACCGCATTGTATCCAGCAATGGTCTGAGAACATAGGATATATATGGTTCAGTTTTTCAAGGACCAAATACCAATGTGTGCAAATATTATAAGAGGTTTCCTTAATGTTGGTGTTGATAGAAGCTTTAAATACCCATTGTCTAATATCTGACCAGTCTGATTCCTCCACAGATGTCCCCATATCTTGTCCCCAGGCCTGTTCAAAAGTTTCTTCAAAGTTGCTGGGTGGGATGGCCAGAAGGGAGTATAAAATCAAAATGGTGCTTTTGCAACCAAGATCCTGAATGCATAAAATTTCAAATGGGTTAGGTTTCCTCAGTTTGCTTGTCTTACTCTCTGACTATAAAATTGGTGACTTGCAGGTACTAGAAATAGTGTTTGAACTGTAAAGTGTACTTTTTGCACAGTCCCTCAAAGTTTGGGGGAGCAAAGTCACCAGAAATGTGTAAAAACCTGGTTATAACAACCGTGGTGCAGGGGTGGATGTATGAATTTATATTTCTCCCAGCGGGAAATGAGAATGTCTCCATAGAGGAGTCACTGGGGAGGGATAGGATGCTAGATCTAGATTTTTATTGACACTGTTCCAAACCTTTAGTACAGAACTAACACCTGGATCCTCATGCGCCGAGGCTGGTCTCAGATGCGGAAGAAGCCATGGGAGGAAACCCACCGACTCCGTCCGAGTGCCAGGACCTTATGTAGCTTAGTTGAGTGGCAGTAAAGTAATGCTCAAAATTAGGAAGGCCTAGACCCCCATTAATATCTGATTTAGCCAAACAGTTTCTCTTGTCTGGCTTTTTATTTCAACAAATAGATGCTCCACACAGAGACTGAACTGTGCAAAAATAGGAAGCAGGGACAATGATAGGGACTGTTTGAAACAGGTAGAGCAACTGGGCAGTATGTTCATTTTGACTGAATTAGTTCTACCAGTTCAGGATATACAGAGAGGAGCCCATCACACCAAGTCTTCTTTAATGCATCATAATACTGTATGTGAATAAAATTGGCTACATGTAATTGATAGTACATTGAGCTGTATTCCTAGGTATATGATGGATTTTGGATTCCAAAGAAAATTAAGTTCCAGGAGTTTCAATGTAGAGGGAGGGAGATGAAAGGCCAGGGCCTCTGATTTTGTACTGTTAACCTTATGGCTGAGAGTCCACCATACAGTATGTGCACAATTCAGCCTGCAAGTTGGGAAGTGAGGTCAGTGAAGATGTTAACAATGGTAGCACATCATCTGTAAATAGGGATATTTTATAAGGTGTCCCCTTGACTGAGTCACCTTTAATGTCATTGTTACTGTAGTTCTAATTTTGGTTGCCAGTGGTTCAATACAGGGGGTGTAAAGTAGTGATGAAAGAGGGAACCCTAGTTGGGTTCCATTGCCCAGACCAAACACCAGTGATGAAAGCCTGTTAGCAGAAACTAAAGCCATGGGACCATGATACAAAGCCTGAATTGCCAACAAGAAGCAACCTCAAAGGCCATAGGACTGCAAGGTCTGATACTCAAAAGGACAAGACAGGTGATCAAAGGCCTTTTCTGCATCAAATGATAGAAGTAGTGCCAGCATTTTTAAGTTTATTAATGTAAGAGATAAGATTAACAGTTCACCTTGTGTTGTCTAAAGCCTGTCTCGTGGCCACAAAATTACCAGGTCGGGATCGATCAAATGGACCAAGTATGAGTTCAGACTATTAGCCAAGACCCTTTGAGAGATGCTAGATGTCTGTATTTATTAAAGAGATAGGCCTGTAATTTGCAAAACAAGTGAGGTCCTTTAGGGCCTTAGGAATCAATATTATAACTATGGATTTTAAGAAATCCACGTGGAAACATTTAACCTGTAATATTTTGTTAAATACAACCACCAAGTGAGGGGATAAGAGACCAGAGAATGTCTTATAGTAAGATTTGGGGATGCCGTCTGGACATGGGGCTTGTTTCTGTGACTTTAGCACCAGCTCAAATTCCTCATCTGAGATAGGTGAGTTTCATTTAGCAATAGCTATTAGCACTTTGGGGAGTTTGCAAAACTCCAAGTCAGCATGGATGACTGAGAAGGCAGACTAGGCCCCTGACCGTTCTCCTTGAGGTTGTATAGGGCTTTACAGTAATCATAAAAATGTATTGATAAATACTCAGTCATATTGTAGATCACTTTTCTTGTCCTAAATGCAATGATGGCTTGTGTGGCACTCTTAGTATTTAATCTGTGTGATAACAATTGGTCAGATTAATTCAGTTTCTTGCTAAATTTTTGATTTAGCCACCATAGTGACTTTTCTGCTTGCTCAGTTAGTAAAGACTGACACTCCCCTCTAATACCCTGAATCTGTTTAAAAGTTCATCAGTATAGTCCCTAGATGATGGGTAATGTGCTCTCTACGTGTCAAAGAGACCAGTCTTGGCCATGCGTTTTGAAGGTTTCCATGTAGAGAAGAGTGTGGGCTGCTTCTATCAAGGTTTATGGACAACATTGTATTAAAGTCCCCAACCACAACTAGTACAAATGGTTTGACCTGTATTAGGGGCATACTGATTCACTAACATCAAAACCTGTTGATCCATTTGACATGCTAAACTGATGTACCTCCCCTTGGTATCATGCTTAGTGGAAAGGAGCCAAAAAGGAACTGAATCATGTACCACTATGGCTACTCCATTTAAAAAAAGTTTTTTTAAGACTTGAGAGGAGTAAGATTAGGAACCAACTGGTAGAGACATTTGAGAGTTATTTTTAACGTGAGTTTCAAGATGAAAGATGATATCCCGGTGGGTATGAATTGTTTTTCATAAGCGAGAATCTTTGTGAATGGTGTTAAGCCCTTTTAAAGGGCCCTTTTAAAGGAAAGTGGATTCCACTGGTGGCTCCTAGAATCAATGCCTAAATAGAGGAGGGTCGATAAGAGAGGAAGGCAGGGGGTTTAAGGTGGGGAGTGTGAACAAGTTGACATGCTTCACTCTTATTCTACTCAGTGTTGAAAGGTTAAGCTGTACTTCAAAGGCTTATTAAAATATAACTTATTTTACTACAGTATATGCTAACAAAGCAATAGCCAAGTGGATGCAACACATGTGCATTTGGTAGGAGGTGGGGTGCCATTTTTGACTTTCACCCAGAGCTCTGCATATACACGAGAGAGTAGAATATTAATCTTGTTATTAATGTGAAACCTGCATGATATATATATATATATATATATATATAGAGAGAGAGAGAGAGGGAGAATAGAAAGTGAAGAGAGTGCGCTCATAGTGCAGATAAATTTTTATTTTAAAAACACAAATGAGATAACAACATCAAGTAATTCTACAAGACTCATACCCTGAACAACCCACACCGTGGGCAGGTTAGCAGATGGTATAGTACAGGCCTGGCCAACCTGTGGCTCTCCAGCTGTTGTAAAACTACAAGTCCCATCATGCCTTTCCACAGTTTTGCTATTTGGGAATGCTAAAACTGTGGCAGGGCATGCTGGGATGTGTAGTCTCACAACATCTGGAGAGCCACAGGTTGGCCAGGCCTGGTATAGTACATTCCACAATGGCAAAACTGCATACCGCTGACGCATGGACCCTGGACCTTACACCGCGCCGTCTGAATGTTTTCCAGACTGTACCCGTCAGGACACTGCATCATGAACTCAGGGAGCCTGTGCAGAGCGAGTGGAGAAGATCAAGCGTCTGGCAAGCGCATATGTGAAACATTAAATTGTCATGCATAAAACACACATTCTTATTATTAATACCACATCTCAGGTGATCCTAAAAGAAAAAGAAACTGTGTCTTTAAACAAGCTTTGATCAATCTTAGACACTGCGACCTAAAAATAAATTCAGAGGTGGGACAACCGGACAGTTTGTTATACTGATCCTTACAACAGCAGGTTTTAATACATAAAAATACTATTTAAACTACTATGCTACATCATAGATCTTCTACCCACTGATTCATACAAGTATATCAACATGTACATAGGTAACGTGCTTGGTACTTTCAGATGTTTAGCAGGTATTTTGCTAAAACTTATCTCGTATCTATACGTCTTATAATTAACATCCCATTCAGAAATCTTAAAGGGACAGACAACCAGCATGAATTGTATCTAAAGAGATAATTTAGAGATATAACTGATTATTTGATTATCTCTTTCTAATGTATGTGGTAATTTCATAATTTTCATTAAGCTCCCGAGGGATTAGTGTGTCCAGAGATAATATCCAGAAGGTCTCCCTTCTCAATAATAGCTCTTCCCTATTTCCATCTTTATTGAGGGCGACATGTTCAATTCCTATGATTCTCAATAAGGAATTAAATACCTTAGACCACAATGGCAAGTCAGAACATAGATACAGAAAGTGGTATTACAGTTAATGAAAGAATGAATCATATTGGGATGGGAATTAATATTTCCTGAGAAAGATTTGACACCTCTTTCTGCAAGACTACAGACTTTACAGTTTCCACAATGAAAGTAGCCCTTTAAAGAGCCCAGAAAATGATCATTCCTATCGGTCTGCAATTTAGCCAATTTACTTCTAGACAGCATTGATTAAACTGTTTTTGCTTTTTTATAAATAATTTCCATTTTTTGGGGGGGAGTTATGGTCCAAGCACAGGATCCAGTTGTAGAATATGCCAGTTCTTTTTGGCTATTCTTTCCAGCTCCCTGAAGTTTGTACTAAACTGAGTTACCAACGGGCAATACATTTTCTTACTGACATGTTCCTTTTTCTTATAAGTTAGAAGACTCTCTCTCTCTCTCTCTCTCTCTCTCTCTTTCTCCCTTGCTCTCGTCATTGCTAGTTGAGTCGAATTTTCTGGATAACCTCGCTCTTGAAATCTATCCATGTATATTTTTGCCTGTTCATCAAACTTAGATAGTGATGTACAATTTCTCCTCAACCTTGTGTATTGTGAAAGCGGGATGTTATCCTTCAACTATGGAAGATGACAGCTGGTATATTCTAAATAGCTGTTGCTATCCACTTTCTTAAAGTGTGTGGATGTTTCAATCTTACCCGTAGTCCCATAATTTTCAGTGGATAGAACTAAATCTAGGAATACCAACCGATTATGATTAAATGTACCCGTGAATTTAAGATTATAGTTATTAACATTAATCTTACATAAGAAGTCATTCCATTCTGATTCACTGCCATTCCATACAATCAGCACATCATCTATGTACCTTTTGTATAGGATGATGTTAGTTATCATCTCCCCAGTGATTATCTCTCCTTCCCATTTTCCCATATATATGTTAGCCAGGCTCGGTGCGCAAATACTACCCATGGCTGAGCCACATGTCTGTTGGTACCACTCCTCTAAGAAGGTGAAATAATTATACTTTAGCACAAATTCAAGGCACTGACAGATAAACACACATTTTGTATCACTAATGTCTGGATCCTCTTTTAGTTTATCTTTCAAGGCCAAGATACCTTTGTCATGCGGGATCGATGTATATAATGATTGTACGTCAATGGAACACCATTTGTAGGATTTATGCCACTGTAGTTCCTTTAACAATTGAAGTACAGCCGTGGAATCCTGAATATGAGATTGCAACATGGGAACATACTTTTTTATATAGATATCTACATACTCAGATACCCTTGATGTAAGTGACCCAATTCCACTAATAATGGGTCTACCTGGGGGGTGGGATAGGCTCTTATGGATCTTGGTAATATGATAAAAAGTCGCCATCCGTGGATGTTGATTATACAAATAATTATACTCATTTAGAGAAATACAGTTATTTTTCAAACCTTTCTTAAGTATCTTCCGGAATGGTTAGAAAGCCACTTGTGGGAGTCCACATCATTCAATAATCTATAGGCTTCATTCACATAACATTCCCTGTCCATAAGTACTATCCCACCCCCCTTGTCAGCATTCTTTATAACCACCTCTTTATTGGCAGATAAGTTTTTTAACGCCTGATACTCAGACTTACTCAAATGACCACCCTTTTTCATATATAATATATATATATATATATATATATAGAGAGAGAGAGAGAGAGAGAGAGAATAGAAAGTGAAGAGAGTGTGCTCATAGTGCAGATCAATTTTTATTTTAAAAACACAAATGAGATAAAAACATCAATTAATTCTACAAGACTCATACCCTGAACAACCCACACCATGGGCAGGTTAGCAGATGGCATAATACATTCTACAATGGCTACACTGCATACCGCATTCTAGCTATTTAATGCTCATAAGAGTCCTTAGCCTTCTAAGGAGAGTTGCTGTGGTGTTGATGTACACCTGTGCTACAGCCCAGAGTGGATTACCTGTGGACTGAGAACTATTACCTCTTAATTACCAGCGCACCTGTACACACTGCTTTTTGGATATATACATATATATATATATATATATATATTGGCACATGTCGGACAACAAAAACAAGCTCCTTAGCAAGCTATTGGGCTTTAATGCCCTTCATCATGCAGCATGTATTTTATATATATATATATATATATATATACAGTATATATATATATATATATATATATACAGTAGAGAAAGCCCAGCACTCTAATGTGTTGTAACAATTGCTCCAGTGCCCTCTGTGTGATAATGGCATGAAACAGAAAGAGGCAGTGGCACTCAGAGACTTGTAAGAAAGTAATAGCATATATTAAAAAATCAGTTTCATGCTGCAATTTTTTAATACACACTCTTTCTCTCTCTCTCTCTCTCTCTCTCGCTCTCTCTCTCTTTCTCTCTATCTATATATATATAGTATATAAGTAGTTGAATTTATTTATTTACAGTTATTTATATAGAGCACACATATTTTACAATGCTTTACAGATAATATTTGGTCATACACTTCAGTCCCTACCTCAATGGAGCTTATAATTTATATTCCCTATCACATGGACACAGACACTTAGGATACTTTATTTTGTCAGAAGCCAATTAACCTACCATTTTGTTTTCAGATTGTATGAGGAAATTGGAGTATCTGGAGAAAAGCAACCAATGCATTGGAAAATATACAAACTCCACACAGATTGAGCCTTGGTTGGAACCTTATCCATGCCCTTACTGCTGTGAAACAACAATGCTAATCATTGCACCACTATACTGCCTAGATCATATATACTGTAATAAATCCACAGTCTTAAACATTGTACTTTATTCAGTGATTTTGAAAATAGATTTTTCTTAGAAATACATTTATCCAGAGTCAATATTATAAGAAACAACTTGAATAGTTAAAAAATATATTAAACATATTGTTACAACATTATAAATGAAGTGCTTTATTGAAAAATATTTAAACAATAATTGTTGTTATATTTTCTCATTAAGTTTGAGGACAAAGAAAAGGCAATACTGTTTAACCAAGTATTTGTAAAATCCATATTCTTTAATGATTTGTTTAAAAACAAGACTTGCACCATCAATAAAAATATATATTTTTAACACTGACAGTTTATAGTATACGTTTAAAAAAAATACCACTTTGAACTTTTTGTATTGATTTTAATTAATCAATAAAACAAATTTCAAAGTGAGAGGATGTATGTCCAATGATACTCTACATGTAATTTGTGGTTAAAGGTACCCATGACAATTATTGCATTTTGGAAGAATAATTTAAGCTTTCCATATATGGTTAAATAATATGAGCTTCCTAGACATTTTAGGTTAAAAACCAACACTCACCATTTTGACAAAACACATATAGTCTATCCACCTTTTTTTTATTGTGTTTTGAAATTGAACATGTACAGCTGGATGATATACTATAGATAGTATTTCCATAAACAATCATCCACCTGAAGAAGTTTGAAAAGATGAAATGCATTGGGCCTTGAGCTTACAACATCTTTATTTAAAATGTGTTCTCTCAAGTTTAACCAGATAAGCAGTTTGAGAGGTTTTTCACTTGTGATGTACGCTGACTAGCATGTGTTTTTTGTTGTGTGTAATAAATCCTGTTTTAAATCCTTTTTTAAAAAGGATTTAAAATGTATTATGTTATGGCCCTGATTCTGATTTTGCAAGTAAATAAAAAATGCAAGCAACTGCTGGTGGAGCAGATGTAACGTGTAGAGAGAGATTTAGATTTGGGTGGAGTGTGTTCAAACTTTAATCTAAATTGTAGTGTAAACATAAAGCGGTCTAACATTTATGGGCTACAAGCAAAAGCAGCTAGTATTTACCGTGCACAGAAAACTGTAAATGTATTTGCTCCCCTTGCATGGCAACATGGTTTGTTCCAGTCAGAAATTCGTTGGCTTTTTTTGTCTTTTGCTTTACCTACAAATCTGAATCAGGCTTGATGTTTGCTGATTTTAACTTATTGTATATGGGGGCATCGTAGATGTAATCCTTTGATGATTATGAGTACCCTAATGCCAAAATAAGCCTATATTTCACTTGCGTTTTGTGTACACCTATATGGTTACACGTGTGTAATATGTCTACACCTACAGTGCACCTTTTCTACTACTCCTTTATTAAATCTTACTCCAGAAGTACAACTGTTTTTAAACAGAAGGAATAGAGAACCTAGTAAGATATATATATATATATATATATACACACACACTGTATATACATATGCTGTACGATTTTACACAAAAAATCTTTTGCACTTACATATACAAAAGTATTTATTTTTGTATATACCTTTCCTTTGATTCAGAGCCCTAGCAATAAACTGCGTTTACAAAATACAAAGCTAAAATAATTGATATATAAAATATAAAAATCCACAAATGTCTGAAATGGGTATGATGTAAGCATTTATACATGAAGAAGGTGTCAAATACAATACTGGACAAGAAGAAGAAATAAGAAAAATGCACTCAAACGTAAGTTATATTTGTTGTTTTTCCAGATCATGTACAGCATTGGGCACAGATTATCAGATAGTTATTAATCCATCAAAATGATGTGCCAATATGTTTGAAAGATAAGAGTAAATATTGCTGTAACTGCTTTCCATAAGCTAAGTTAAGCAATACTGTAGTAACTATGTACTGGTCCTGTTGTAACATTTAAGAAACTGTAAGATAGCATTAAACCTTTACTGGGGCCTCTGTCTACACAAAACACACACACACAATGAAAATATTGGGTGTCTACAGTAGGTATAGTGCACCAATTTTTCATAGTCACAAATTACTAATTTGAAATTAAGTGCATTTCAATGTGTTTTTCAATGTCTTGCACTATACAATTTTATGTATTGTATTCTTATCTATTATATATAGAAAAGACATAAAAAACTGGAAATTCTCCATTCACTATGGGGAAAAGAACATCAGTTGTAGATTACCTCTGGCTGTAATTCCTTCTTAAACACAATATTAACATAACAATAACTTATCTAAAATAATTATTATTATTTTTTTAAATCTTAGTGGATTTGGCATTAGTTTTGTTGCTCATTTTATGATTAATTTATTTTTACTTCCTATTATGTTTGGTGAACAATGTAATTTAAAAAAAATGATTTATTCACTTGATTGCTTTCTATTACTCCTCATAGTATATACCTAGAAGCCTTTATTTAAAATACAATTTACATTAAATTCTTAACTATTAGACCCCTTTTGGTTTCAGTTTTTTTTCTAGGGAGAATATACTGTAACTAGGTTATTCTGTGATAAGTGGGAACAAAGTAGTATAATTTTTGTTTTATTTTTATTTAATAAAATAAAATTGTATCCTACATAACTGCTTTCTTTCAATCTTTCTCTCCAAAGCATTATTTAATTAAATTGTTTGCTAATGCATTATCATCTATACAATACTTTCTGATTTATTTAATTACCCAGTTAGGAATACTTTTCATGCTAAATTTATTTTGGGAACTACTAAGCATGATGTTCTTTGTTTTAATATAATACCCATTTGTACACAGCTCCAAATCCGAAAATACAACACTCATTCTACAGTACTTCCTTTTGAAATTATTATCATTTAAAAAAGTAAAAATGAATGCTGTAAAAAAAACAACCTCCAAATAAAACAAATTACATAATCAATATACCTTCACCAGAGGGATGGTTTCTCATAAAAATGGTTGCTGTTGAAGATACAAAATTTTTCAATGATGTTATTATTATACATCAGCCAGAGAACAAGGATCTCATAAAAAGGGTTGTTCCAGATAAAATTAATTTCCCAACAGGCCATGAAGAGATTAGCTTAAACTGGAACACACCTGGACCTCAATGCTCTGCCTTCTATTTGAAAATTAAATTAATCTAAAATTATTATAATACTTAAGGTTAAATTAATGTTTCCAAGAATTAATTTGTTGTGTCTTGCATCTAAATGTCCACCATTTTCCAGAAACAATGTTGACGCTCAAATGCCCTATATTATCTCTTGAAGTGAAGAAACATCAAATGTGACAAATATAAATTCTAGTTACCAGTTTATATGCTTCACATTTCTAATGCTTGGTGTATAACCTATAATTAGAGAGAAGAAAAAAGACAAAAACATATTTTTATGAGCACTCATTTGTGATAATACAATGAATGTATAGAGTGAGGTATCAATATAAAACTTAACATTTATTTACTTCTTAGTATAAAATGTGGTAATATAATATTGCATAATAAACATTTTAGATAGTAAAAACTTGATTGCCTTTGTAACAAATAAGGTTCAAGATCAAAAATCAATGGGTGAAAATCTGTATTGACACATTCAGGTTTCCTGTAACTTGAAACAATAATTCAAAGGAATCCAAAACAATCACTGAATAATTAGGGGAAAAAATTGACAGATACAATGGTTGATCTGTGATGTTAAGAGCATACAGGGCCAAAAGAGAGCCCACAAACCAATAGATGTAGAGTGATAGTCTTCTGGAAAAATTGCCCACAGTACCTAGTATTCACAGGTATTACCTGCTTAGCTTCCGAGATCAGACAAGATCAGACGTATTCAGGATAGTATGGGCGTGGGCAGTTATTCTAGAAGAATAGAAGAGTAAAAGACACTTCTGCTTTCTGTACTGGGCTTTGGTCAAGATCTAAACCACTAGTCCCATACCTTTCCAGATGAGAGAATGTTTGAAAGAGTTTTGTTAGATTAGTGCAGATTCTGGGTTTGGGTTGATGACCGGAAATTAAGGACGAAAAGGCACTTCTGCTTTCTGTTGTGACAGCATATAGTCTACTAGAAAAAGTGTAGTGCTTAAACCAGATTCGCTATCAACCAGATGAGATAGTGTTAAGGCTGAAAAGTATATTTTTGAGTAGTTTTTAGAAATAAGTAACAAATATGACCACTTTACAGGGTGTGTGCAATGAAAAAAACATTGATTAGATTTCAACATCCAGAAAGTATCATGCTGTGCAAATGTTCTGTAATTGAGCTGGATTTATGAGAGTAGTTCCAGGATCAACTCACAGGTAAAATAACTTTGCTAAAGACATACAGAAAAAAACATCATTGGCATTCAACATCAATGCAATGTATTCTGACTCAATAACTAGGCTGTAAGTATAGTGTTCTTCAGACAGTTACTCTGGGTATATGTCTACATTAACCAGTACTCACACCAAGAGACCTTATCAGATAGTGTCAACTCAAACTGCCCATATGTGAGATGAATCCAGATGAAGGTTTATTTCAAGCTGATATTCTTGTACAAAACAGCAGTAGGTGAAAAGATGATGTTTTACCAGAGCTGGTTGGAATCTAAAATGGCCGACACACACAGAGCTGAGCACAGGCTGAGGGCAGGTCTAATGACATCAGAACCTGGCTACAGGAAATCAGGAGGGACAATTTTTAACAAAATGCAAAGCTCTGCAATAAAACATGAAACACATATATCGTGGGACATGATACTCCCCGTCTGAAATCTTTAGATTTCACGATAAATCAAACATTATAGTAATGTCCTTAGATGAAGTCCAGAACTAATCTTGCAACCTGTAAGACAAAAGAGATAACCTGTAACAATAAACAACGATAACAAGAAATAAGTTCGGTCGAAGTCTTGAAGCTTGTAATCCATAAAAGTAGGAAAATGTTGGATCAAGTTCCAAGTGATAACCCATCTTCGGATTGGGGAAGCCGCAACTTGCAAACACTTCCACCAACCCACAGTATGATCCAAATAATAAGGTGTCGATGGTATATCATAGCTGGAAGTTTGAGGTAGAATACTTCCGATGATGAGGTGAATCTAGTAGCCATGTCCTTCTTTATGTGATATCTTCCTTTGGAAGGAGAAGTACTAGTTCAGTGATTGGACGGAAGAAAACTTTGGCAGAGCCTCCTTTGGTCACTTTAACCTCTACCTTACGAATCTTTCCATCGTCGCTGGGAACAACCTTGGTGATAAGTCCCATTGGCCATTCATTGCGATGGGCCTCTTTATCCTTTAAAAGAACAAGGTCACCGATCTGGAGGTTGGGTTTTGGTGAAGGTCTTGTTCCACGATGAGCTGGATTAAGGCTAGTGGTAATTTGATGCCAGTGCTCAGAAGTGGAGAAACTTCTGATGCGTTCTACTCTGTTGCTGACGTATACATAGAATTGTTTTGTTTGGTTGTGTATATAACCAAGCACGACTTTGCTATCTGTGTAGAATGCAAATGAATCAATTGGAATGTCCAGTTCATCCTTTATAACTTCAGCAATTTCTACTGCTAGCACAGCTGCACAAAGCTCGAGTCTTGGTACAGAGTGTGCAGGTTTTGGGGTTAATTTGGCTTTACCCAGGACAAATCCACAGTGTAGTTTGTTGTTGGTTTCAAAGATCCTCAGGTAGGCTACTGCGGCTATGGCTTCCATCGATGCATCTGAGAAAATGTGGATTTCTCTCCTGGTAGCAGCTGAAAAGGAGCTGGGAGTGTAACAACGTGGTATTTGGAGTTGTTCCAATATCTTCAACGACTTCTTCCACGTCTCCCACCTTTGTTGTTGCTCGATAGGTAATGGAGTGTCCCAGTCTAAGTTCACCTTGGTTAACTGTCTCAGCAACATCTTGCCATGAATGGTGACTGGAGCTATGAATCCAAGAGGATCATAGATACTGTTTATGACAGATAAAACTCCTCGTTTGGTGAAAGGTTTGTCATAGCCTGATACTTGGAATGTAAATATGTCTTGTTTAATGTCCCAGAGCAAGCCTAGGCTGCGTTGTATGGGAGGAACATCAGAACCAAGATCAAGATCTTTCAAGTTGGTGGCATAATCATCAGAAGGAAATGCTTCCATTACTTTCTGGTTGTTGGAGATAATCTTGTGGAGCCTGAGGTTTGCTACAGAAAGCATTTCTTGTGTTCTGGTGAGGAGATCGATTGCCTCTTCACTTGTGGGTAGGGATTTAAGTCCGTCATCAACATAGAAGTTCTTTTCAACAAAATGACGAGCGTCAGATCCATAGTCCTTCTCACCTTCCTGGGCTGTTCTTCTGAGTCCATAGATTGCTACAGCAGGAGAAGGGCTGTTGCCAAATACGTGTACCTTCATCCGGTAATCTATGACTTCATTATTGACGTTGTTGTCTTTGTGCCACAGGAACCTCAGGTAGTTCCGATTGTCTTCCCTGACTATGAAGCAATGGAACATTTGCTGGATGTCAGCTACTACTGACACAGGCTCTTCTCTAAAGCGAATTAGCACTCCTATGAGGTTGTTGTTTAGGTTTGGCCCAGTAAGGAGCAGATTGTTGAAGGAGACGTCATCATACTGAGCGCTGGAATCAAAAACCACTCTAATTTGATTGGGTTTCCGTGGGTGATACACGCCAAAGGATGGAAGGTACCAGCATTCTTCTCCTTCCTTTACTGGTGGTGCAGGTTCTGCGTGATCTCTGTCAAATATGTTTTGCATGAAATTCACAAAATGTTTTTCCATCTCTGGTTTCCTCTTTAGAGTTCGTTTTAAAGAGGAAAATCTAGCAACTGCTTGCTGTAGATTGTTTGGTAGTTTAACTCTTGGAAAGCGGAAGGGTAAAGGTGCTACCCAGCTGTTGGAATCATCTTGAGTGAAATCTTTGTCCATTATCTTGAGAAATTCTCTATCTTCTCTCGCATATGCTAACTTGTTGTCCTCACTTGTTGAATTGAACACTGTCGATCCGAGGCTGTCGTCCCAAGACAGGACCATGTTCATGTTATCTTGATGGTTATGCTGCGAATTACTGCTGCCCAGCTTCTCTTTCACCCAGTAGTGATGTGGGCATGGCTGAAAACAGGTGCTGCGACCGGTAAGCAAGATGTTTGTCTTGAATGAGGAAATATTGGTAGGCGTCTTCATCTTGTCTATACAGACATTGCCTATGATAACCCAGCCTAGATCAAGACGTTGGGCAAATGGAGCATCATTTGGTCCATTGATGTGTTGACGTACTTTATGTACCCTGAGAATGTCTCTACCAAGCAGAAGTAAGATCTTTGCATTTTTGTCAAGGGTTGGTATTTCGTTGGATATAGGCCTTAGATGAGTGTGATGAAGAGCGGCCTCTGGGGTAGGAATCTCCTCTTCATTGGATGGTATCTCATTACATTCAACAAGTGTGGGTAAGGGTATCTCAAGATTGTCCTTGAGAGAAGCTACAACCAGTCCACTGGCTCTTCTTCCAGATTCCTCTGTAATTCCACTACAGGTACCCAAGGTGTAGGGGTAAGCATCTCCCTTTAAGTTTAACAGATCAAAGAGTTCTGATCTTGCGAGTGATTGGTTGCTCTGGTCGTCCAAGATGGTGTACACCCTTAGAGTCTTTTCTGGCTGTCCCTTGGGGTATACTTTGACTAGACATATCTTTGCACAAGACTTGTCCCGAAGATCTTCCCCACAGACTTTAGTGCATGAAGAAGATACAGTAGTAGGACTTGCTGTTTGATCTGCATTCTCCCCGCCATGCCTTGGTGCAGAGGGGAAATGTGCAGGGGGTGTAGTATTGGGTTGAGATGGGTGCAGTGCCTGCACGTGGTCCTCACAGCCGCACTCTATGCACTTAATAGCAGTTTTACAGTCTTTAGCAAAATGTTCAGTAGAAGCACAACATCTGAAACATACCCCAAAATTCTTTAGAAGTTCCTTGCGTTCCTGGAGGGGTTTCTTTCTGAAACCGATGCATTTCTTGAGGGGATGTGGCTTCTTATGAATGGGACACATGCGGTTGGGGTTTTCGATCCTATCACCTTGGTTGTTCTTGACAAGAGCTGATGCTGGTGTGGGAAGGATTTCAGTCTTTTTCACTGATACTGGACCTCTGTGGTTCTTGTAGTTAGAGGGTGGGCTGTCAAACTTAGGGGTAGGTGAACCAGGATGATTTGACTCACTGTAGGAGAAGCTTGGGTCATTCTTGGATTCCGCAATGTTCTTGACAAACTCACAGAAGTAAGAAAAGGGGGGAAAGGAGACTCGATTTTCTCTTTTATATCTTGACCCAAGTGTAGTCCACCTTTCTTGAATACCGTATGGCAGCTTGGAAACTATTGGGTTTACCCCATGAGCTGTGTCCAGGTAACTGAGGCCAGGTAAGTGAGTGTCCATTTTGGCCAGCTGGAGTTCAAAGAGTAGGTCACTGAGTTCTTGGAATTTCTCATTGTCCTTGCCGGATATTTTTGGAAAATCCTGCAGCTGTTTGAATAGAGCATTCTCTATGGCTTCAGGACTTCCAAAGCTTTGTTCTAACCTTTCCCAAGAAGCAAAGAGGCCTGCCGCAGGATTATCAATGTGGACGGATCTGAGTCTCTTGACGCGTTCTGTAGACTGTGGGCCCAGCCACGTGATCAGCAGATCTAGTTCTTCAGCAGCAGTAATACCAAGGTTATTAGTTGTGGATCTGAAGGCACATTTCCAACCTCTGTAGTTCTCGGGCTGGTCGTCAAACCTAGTGAGGCTGGTCTTAATAAGTTCACGACGAATCATGAATCTTGCAAAGTCTGACATGTCTGTTTTCTCTGACCTTGGCCAAGGAATTGCTGGCTGTGTAGTGCTGTTCATATTATTGCTGTTCATATTATTTGTGGTGTTCTGGGTAAGAGACATAGGGAGATAGGGCGGTGCATAGGCATTCAACCTAAGAGCTGGTTTAAGGTCTGTAGGTCTCGCTGCGTGTGGAACTGTGTGGTTGCCAGGGATTTGGTGACTTACTGGCATATTGGGTTGTGACCAGGCATTTGTATATTGAGTTTGTTGAGGTGTTGGGCCTTGGTGCACTGTGGTGTGTGAAAATGGGTCAGGATGACCAAGTGATTGTACATTGTACTGACCTTGGATGTGGCGTGTTGCATAGGGATCGGAGTCTTTTTGTTCCGGAAGGATGTCCCCTGGAAGGATGTCCACACTGTCAGGAATGTTTGCAGCAATCAGGGGTTCACTGTTTTGACTTAGGACATAGTCTCTTGTGCGCTTAAGAGGATCTTCCACATCCACTTCACTTGAACTGATGCTGTCTCTTTTACTTCCACTGCCAGCTTGTTCCAAAACCTTTAACCATACCATTGCTGTGGCATACTCACATTGTTTCTCTAGAGCTTCTATTTCTGCTCTTTCACGTGCTATTCTAGATTCCATTTTTGCTCTTTCACGTGCAAAATCGGCTTGTATTTTAGCAGTTTCTGCTTCTGCACGTGCATTTATAAGTTGTTCACTGAGCATGGAATATTTTGAGCTTCGTGACTTAGATGATCGTTTTGAACGCCTGGTGGACACAGAAATGCGTGATGATGTTTCCAATAATTGTGCAATTCTGGCTGCTGTCTTAGACTTAACTTCTCGCAATAGACTGTCTCGATCCAAATTAAGACGATAAAAGTTTTGCAGTTCTTCTAAAGAATCCTGGCTATTGAGTTTCTTCAAAATGCTTATATATTCCTTACTTGACACTTTATAAAGTTCATATACTGAACAAAGCTGTCCTAGTGCGCCCTCTAGCGGTGACACATCACAAACAGGCTGAGAAATGGTGGACATATGACCTTGCAATTTTTGCCATAAGTTTAGCACAGTGGAAGAAAGTTCATGTTTCCTACCTTCAAGATTCTCTTTTACCTTCCATGAAGGCCTTGCAGGGCGTTTAGACTGCAGGTTGAGATCCATAACTTCTCCTTGTTCTGATTGTAGATATTGCTCATCCTGAATAGCCTGAACTGTATTTCCTTCAGCCATGATAGTACACAGGAAAATGGATCTGAATAAGGCTAGAGTAAGTTTGTAGCTGGTTATGCTATAATGAGCTGTTATAGCTGCAAACACTGATTTCCTGTTACACTGCAGGCAAGCTTGTTATGTATTTGTATCTGCTGCAGCTGCACGGGACTCAGGAAGTGGCAGCCAGGTTCTGATGTCATTAGACATGCCCTCAGCCTGTGCTCAGCTCTGTGTGTGTCGGCCATTTTAGATTCCAACCAGCTCTGGTAAAACATCATCTTTTCACTATTCTGACTCAATAACTAGGCTGTAAGTATAGTGTTCTTCAGACAGTTACTCTGGGTATATGTCTACATTAACCAGTACTCACACCAAGAGACCTTATCAGATAGTGTCAACTCAAACTTCCGATATGTGAGATGAATCCAGATGAAGGTTTATTTCAAGCTGATATTCTTGTACAAAACAGCAGTAGGTGAAAAGATGATGTTTTACCAGAGCTGGTTGGAATCTAAAATGGCCGACACACACAGAGCTGAGCACAGGCTGAGGGCAGGTCTAATGACATCAGAACCTGGCTACAGGAAATCAGGAGGGACAATTTTTAACAAAATGCAAAGCTCTGCAATAAAACATGAAACACATATATCGTGGGACATGACACAATGTCCTGCTGTAAGGATTTCCTGCAGTGAATTTATTGGATAGAGCTTCTAAGAGTCAAATTCAGGAGATATATCCAATGAATGATAAAAAAAATGAGTGAAACAATTAGTCACACATAGACTGAGCTCATGGCTGGCTCCAATGTTTTCAATATAGCTTATAAATCATACAGGATACAGTAAATAGCTGTCATTTGGTAGAGCTCAAGGCTTACTCAAATTTTAATTTATGTATACACCATAAAACAAAGAGAAGTGTGCATAATTCCATTTTATACTGCAGGGTGTATAGATATCATAGGTATTCAGTCAATTTGTTAGGCTTTAGTATATACCTTAATTATACTGCGGAGGAGGGAGAGGACACATTTCAATATTTAAATAGTGTAGTTGTGATTCATAAAATGTTTAATTACCACTCCACAAACTGAATATTTGAAGATTCCAGGTCCCCCTTAGCCAGAGGCTACTATTTACCCCACGTTCAGTGATGCCGCAGCCACCCATTCCAGAGTGGGCAGTAATATGATGATGTCACTCACTGTTGTGCCAACGTACATTTCACCGCTGGGCTTGTTCACGAGAGGTGGCTCTCACGAACAAGCCCAGTGGTGAAACGTTGCCATATTTTATACTAAGAAGTAAATAAAGGTTACGTTTTATATTGATACCTCACTCTATCTATACATTCAAGCTATTATCACAAACTAGTGCTCCTAAACATAGTTTTTGTCTTTTCTCTTCTTCCTTTTTGTAGTCTAAAACATTTGGGCGCATCACCAATAAAATACTGTTCTCATTTGACTTCAACAGTTTTCAGATTTGTTCTGTATATCTAAATATTAATTTTCACATGGTTGGTGTGAACCCACATTTCTTTCTCTGAAGATTACTTTGGTGTATAATTTTTCTTTTTTAACATCAATAATTTTTATTCAATTTTTGTTTTGCAAAACATGGGTACAGAAGGAAGAAAAGAGGGGGAGGGGGAAATCGTCATACATTTATATGAGACAACAAATGAAGAAAATACATACAATTCAAAGTCAATCGCACACATACATCAATAAATCTACAAAAACCTGATACAGTAGAAAACAAAAGCAATAGTGTGCATAATATAAAATAAGGTGTATAACTTTTGAGTGGAAATGAGTGGATACTGGGGGTAATTCAGAGTCGATCGCAGCAGAAAATTTGTTAGCAGTTGGGCAAAACCATGTGCACTGCAGGTGTGGCAGATATAACATTTGCAGAGAGAGTTAGATTTCGGTTGGTTATATTGTTTCTGTGCAGGGTAAATACTGGCTGCTTTATTTTTACACTGCAATTTAGATTTCAGTTTGAACACACCCCACCCACATCTAACTCTCTCTGCACATGTTATATATCTGCCACCCACTCCTGCAGTGCACATGGTTTTGCCCAACTGATAACAAATTTGCAGCTGTGATCAACTTCTGAATTATATCTACTATTCCCTGTAAAAAGTGGTCTACATAGTTGGAGAAGCCCAAAGTTAGTGAATTGATTCCAGAAATGATTAGTTTACAAGCATATTTATTGGGCCTTGAAACTATGAAACTTTAACAGGAAATTAAAACTTTTTGGGGTTTTAAACATACATGTTTTTTTTTAATTTTAATAAAGTTGACTTGTTACACTATATTATACTTTGTAATATTACATGTAATGAAAAGAACATCCGAAATCTGATAATTGGTTTTATGCTTGTCAGTGTATAAAATAAGTTATTCATTACATGATTAACGTTGCCCTGCATAGTGCTACTGGTATTTACTATACTATGAGCATGTTTAGTTGAAGTAAATGGCAAAGGCTATAACTTAATCAGGTCAGTGATTTTGAATCATCAGTCAAAACAGACCAGTTACTTTATATTGTCTGCAACCTACAGTATGTTGCTTTCTATTGTCCTGATGAGGCAGAAAGGAATTCTGTGAAATGTACTGTAGAAGAGGCAAGGAAGTTAATCAACATAATGTCACAAATAAGAACCTTTAAGAGTATCCAAGAACTGTAACGTTTCAATTCTATGCTGATGTACTGCAAATCCCATTTCTGTGTGCAATTGTTTGCTGTATAATTGTTATTCAAATTAGTAATACTGGGTCCTATATTTATTACTATTTATTTTAGCATAATAGAGCTTTTTCAATTTGTAGAGGAAAAGTGTTGGTTTCTTTTTTATATGAAATATTAAAATTTTCCCTGATTGGAGGGTCCACAAAATTTCACATATAACTAATGTTTATAAATAGAATGCACTGTTTTTTTGTTTTCTGGGAACTGATATTTGTGATTTTGAAAAATCACTATAAAACAAAACAGAAGGTTACACGTTAAGTTCCTCACCTACACGTGAAATACATGAATTTCTCCTACATTTTGTAGTGCCAAATTTGCACAGTTCACATTAAATTTACATTTTTTAAACCTTGATCTATGCTATTGTTTTGTTTTGTTTTTATCATATTGAATTCATTTGGATGCTTTATATGAGGGCTTCAGTCATTGGGCGGTACTGTGAAACACAGAACTTTGGGGGAAATGTATCAAACCCTCTAAAAAGTGGAGAAGCTGCCCATAGCAACCTATTAGCTTCTAGCTATCACTTACAAGTGCAAAATATAAAATGATAATCAGATGATGATTTTTGGCTATGTTCAACTTCACTTACCCATTTCAATTTAGACGGCTTATCAAAGTATTTTGAAAATATAAAACTCTCACATTTCACGACTGGCAATATGATTTTTATATATATATATATATATATATATATATATATATATAATTGACTCTTGGATTGTTGTTGTAAGCACTGATGATACTAACAGCTGATCAGTCTCTGTAAAGTGTTCTGCAATAGCTAGGTGTGATGTTTAAGAAAAAAGTTAATAAATAATTCTTAGTAGCAGGGATATTGAGTAATGTCAATGTCAATTCATGAATGTTGGTATTTACATTTAGTTTATTGATAAGGATTTTGCAGTGTTTACCATTTGTATATTGGTCTATGGCAGGGGTAGCCAACCCTGGTCCTCGAGAGCTACCAACAGTTAACCTTTTACAGGTCTCCTCACAGAATCACGAGTTAAGTAATTAGCTCCACCTGTGGATATTTTAAAATGTGTTAGTGAGTAATGACTGCACCTGTGCACCTGCTAGGTGAGCTGGAAAATGTGAACTGTTGGTAGCTCTCGAGGACCAGAGTTGGCTACCACTGGTCGGGTGTAGTATGAGTGGCCGGACATCGGGATCCCAGTGCCCAGCATACCGGCGCCGGGATCCCGACCACCGGCATGTCGGCAGCGGGGCGAGCGCAAATGAGTCCCTTGTGGGCTCGCTGCGCTTGCCATGCTGCAGGCATGGTGGCACGCTACACGTGCCACGCTATTTATTCTTCCTGCGGGGGGGTCGTGGACCCCCAAGAGGGAGAATAGTTGTCGGTATGCCAGGTGTCAGGATTCCGGCGCCGGTATACTGAGCACCGGGATCCCAAGAACCGGCATACTGAATACCACCCCACTGCTCTATGGTATATCAGACCACATTATAATAAAGAATCCCATTTTAATAACCTGTGTCGCCTTTTACTCTAACTATACTGTACCTGTGTGATCTATGATAAAGGCAGATGCATTTTGTTGTTAAACAGGTTTGTTTCAAGTGTACATTATTTCACTATTGTCAGATCTGTAGTATTTTACTATGTAACAGTATTCCCTTTTAGAGCCTTTTCTGACAATCTAACTCTGAAAAATTGTATAGTACAGTGGTTCTCAAAATGTGTGCCATGGCACCCCTGGCCCTGCGAAGCTCTTGCAGGAGAGCCTCAGGTTGGTGGTCCAGGACTACAACAAATTATTTGTGGTCAAAGTGATAGGCAAAACCAATGCTAGTGGCTGCCAATCATAAAACATGTGGACAATCAGAAACATAACTGTATACCACCACATAGCTGACCATAAGGATAACAGGTAGGCACAATTTACTTATAATATTTTTTTTGAAAATGTATTCATACTCAAATTTTTATCCTATGGGAGTCATGAAAAAAATGCTGCTACCATAGGGCACAATGATTCAAGAAAGTTTGGGAACCACTGGTATAGTAGATCAAAGTGTTCATATAGTTAACATCCTGCACACAAATAAGCAGCTACTATATATTTTCCTACCTAATTTGGGATTACTATAATCTTGGGTAAAAAATGTTACATTGCAAAATGGAGGTTTCTATCACAACAAGATAAACATGTTTTTTTTATTGTGCGCGTGCGTGCGTGCGTGCGTGCTTGCGTATGTGTGTGTGTGTGTGTGTGTGTTTGAAAATTAAATAAAAATGATTCACTTGCACAGAGTTTAAAATTTGTGCTACATTTGGCACAATATCAGCATAAACAGCCTCATGTAGTGAGAACTAGAACTCAAGGAACCAACAAGATTCACTTATATGTCACTTAAAATATGTCACTTAAATCTTCAATTCCTATCAATGTGATTATTCTGCAACAGGTTTATCTCCTGTGATTTCTAAATAGAAAAAAATTATATGTTTACATTTGGACACAGTTCATCTCTTCCTATAATTTCATAGTCAAATAATATTCCAGTTTGCAGATTAACTTGAAAATACTATCTGCCATTATTTTTGAGATGATCATTAATCTTCTGAAATTAATATAACAGATTTGCAGTCACAGATTCTGAGCTAGTCTCCCAACAATCATATGTTTGGACTATTCGGGCACTATGTAATGAAGCTGGCACAAGTCCAAATTAGTAGCAATTTCTATCCTTAAGACAATACCCAATCTGTTTACTGCTAAATAATTAAGAGTGTTTCAGGTTCATTACTATTCTTCTAGTGTTCAGAGTAAGCAATCATGATGTCTAAAGTGTATAACAAATCACTTAAACCTCACAGGCAGAAGACAATTAGAAGACATGTTATGTTGTCATTTTTTTAAAGTCAGATAAATATTTTTTGAGTTTCCAAAAAAATGAGACAACAGGGACACTATGGTGCCATTTGCAAAACGGCTTAAATTTATGGCTGTGTACAGTATGTTTCCCCTAGAACAGATGATAAATATTTTCATAGTGAAAAGTACTTAAAAAAAAGTTAAAAATAAAGTTTTACTAATCTTAGCTACGTTAGTATGCACACAAGGACGCTACAGTTTCCCACACAAAATCATTGAAACTCGTGGGGTTGGCCATTCATCTATTTTATTTGTGTAAAGTAAGAACCCAAAATGTAAGTGCAGAAATATGTGCATACAGTATATGCCAAGCATGAACCATTCACAGTAAGGTAGTGTTCATATAATTAGGATTAAAGCAGGGACAGTTTAAAAAAGAGGAGTGGAACAATGGGGGTAATTCAGAGTTGATCGCAGCAGCAAATTTGTTAGCATTTGGGCACAACCATGTGCACTGCAGGGGAAGCAGATATAACATGTGCAGAGAGAGTTAGATTTGGGTGGGGCGTGTTCAAACTGAAATCTAAATTACAGTGTAAAAATAAAGCAGCCAGTATTTACCCTGCACAGAAACAAAATAAATACAAGAAAAAATAGCAGCGCTAATTGAAATGTTGTAAACAATTAATAATAAGAAGGATTGAGTGATAAATTGATTTTGCAATTTAATAAAAAATGAATTATCAGCCTTTATATAAAAGTGGATGCAGATCCACACACATATTCAAACAATTAAAAACAATGCATAGGGGTCTGATAAAAATGATGACTGCCTAGCACATTAACATCCGTTCCTGATTTGGAAAACCTGGAAATTTGGCAGATGGAGACAGACTGACAGCGCAGTCACACCAAGGCACTTTACCCACAACCGCTAGAGGTGTAGTCCCTTTGAGAACGTCACTGATGTTTTTGCTCAAAATCAGCCAGATTCGGGATCCTCATTTAGCACGGTGTCCTCTTTGTGAAGATAGGGTAGATGGTGCTCCTTAATCAGGGAATAGTTGTCTCAAATAAACTGCAGATGGTAAAGTCCAGTGTTTGGTCCGGATGTGATACGGCAGTCAAAATAGCGTGATAGTTGACCCAAGTAGCCTCCTTCTAACGCGTTTCACTGCAAGGCACTGCAGCTTTATCAAAGACCTTTGATAAAGCTGCAGTGCCTTGCAGTGAAACGCGTTAGAAGGAGGCTACTTGGGTCAACTATCACGCTATTTTGACTGCCGTATCACATCCGTACCAAACACTGGACTTTACCATCTGCAGTTTATTTGAGACAACTATTCCCTGATTAAGGAGCACCATCTACCCTATCTTCACAAAGAGGACACCGTGCTAAATGAGGATCCCGAATCTGGCTGATTTTGAGCAAAAACATCAGTGACGTTCTCAAAGGGACTACACCTCTAGCGGTTGTGGGTAAAGTGCCTTGGTGTGACTGCGCTGTCAGTCTGTCTCCATCTGCCAAATTTCCAGGTTTTCCAAATCAGGAACGGATGTTAATGTGCTAGGCAGTCATCATTTTTATCAGACCCCTATGCATTGTTTTTAATTGTTTGAATATGTGTGTGGATCTGCATCCACTTTTATATAAAGGCCGATAATTCATTTTTTATTAAATTGCAAAATCAATTTATCACTCAATCCTTCTTATTATTAATTGTTTACAACATTTCAATTAGCGCTGCTATTTTTTCTTGTATTTCTTTGAGTATATGGCTGGGGTGTAACTACCCCCAAATGTTATAGCAGCAGCATTAGAAACACAGCACCTGAAAGCGCCCGATCCTCCATTTATTTGGTAAAATTTCTTCTTACAGAAACAAAATAACCCACCCAAATCTAACTCTCTCTGCAAATGTTATAGCTGCCACAGCTGCAGTGCACATTGGCCCTCATTCCGAGTTGATCGCACGTAGCAACTTTTTGCTGCTCGTTCGATCAACTAGACGCCGCCTTTGGGGTGAGTGTATTTTAGCATAGCAGGGCTGCAATCGCTTGTGCAGCCCTGCTCTGCAAAAAAAGTTTTGTGTAAAACAAGACTAGCCCTGCAGTTACTTACCCTGTGCGATGGATCCAGTGATGAATGTCCTGGAATTGACGTCAGACATCCGCCCTCCAAACGCCTGGATATGCCTGCGTTCGGATCTCCACACCTGGAAAATGGTGAGCTGACGCCCCGGAATGCCTTCCTCCTGTCAATCTTCTTGCGATCGCCGCTGCAACCGCTTTCTTCGTATGCGGCGTCGCTGAGAAATGACGCGCCTGCACAATGCGGCCGCCGTGCATGCTCAGTTACGACCTGTTCACACCGCTGCGATGAACCGCAGCGTGCGAACGGGTCAGAATAACCCCCATGGTTTTGCCCAACTGCTAACATATTTGCTGCTGCGATCAACTCTGAATTAGGCCCCATGTGCAGTCTCTACCAAACACCACCATATACCCCCCACCACCACAACTCACAGCACATGCACATATTTAGGGGCAGAGTCAGAGATGTACGCTAATGGCACAGTGCAGCATCGGACCAACTATGTGAACATCGGCAACAGACTAAACCTGAGGTTAGTCAGGATGTCTGACAATTCACTCTCCTGGTGCCAGTGAAGCAGAATGTAGCCACTGGTTTTTATTTTCTGGAATGCTCCCCATCGCCACCCACAAATGCGAGCACGTTAATCATGCTGCAGTTTTTGGAGCACTGCGGCAGACATCGCAGGACCATATCTGCACATGTGCAGTGCAGATCCTGTGCACCGGTATATCATTAAGCTTTGGAGATGTACATACTGTATACTGTATACAGGCCCGGCCTTATGCATACACCGACTACACAGCTGTGTAGAGCGCTGGACAGGTGAGGGCACTGCTGAAGCCTCTGTCACTACTAGGCTCTCTGGTACCCGCCACTCATCACCACCCACAGCTCAGCGCTCACCTCCCACTGCCCGCAACTCAGCGCTCACCTTCCGCCGCTCACCACCCGCCGCTCACCACCGCCTGCAGCTCAGTGCTCACCTCCCGCCGCTCACCACCACCTGCAGCTCAGTGCTCACCTCCCGCCGCCCACAGCTCAGCGCTCCCCACCCACCGCTCACTGCCGCTCACCACTCAGCACTTGCCGCCCACCACCCGCAGCTCACCACCGAGATCACCAGTGGGAGAGAACCAGCTCATTGGAGAAAGAGACATGGAGTCCAAGGTCTCCACTACTCTGAGTACTCAAAGCAGAGCTCCAGGGGGCCTTAGGGAGAAGTAATGCAAAAGTAAGGCAGCTCCAATCTGTAGCACGTAACAAGGGAGAAGTGGAACCAGTCCTGGGATCCCTGGTAGCAACAGATGGCCAGTTCACTAACAGAGGAGGCAAGAGAAGTGCAGCCATGCCAGTGTTCTGGTGTAAAGCATCCAGAGTTGAGGGCCAGTTGATTTGCAAATGGTGCCAAACACATCTGCACACAGGTAGCAGGTGGGCAGGCCGCATGGACCATGATGGGCCACTTATCCAATATGCTGCAGGTGAATTACAGTGGTAAAGTGTATAGTCACCCGATACCAATGTGGGCACTGGTCTGTGCTTATCCCAAGTGTTAATACCCAACCTGGGGGTATTAAAAATGTATGATCTCCATTGATGGTGCCATCTGTGCGTAACATCTATGACATAAAACCATTGACAGGAAACCATTGATGGTATGACCCATCAATGGGAATCACTGATATAAGCAGCTATACTGTGCTGTGTAATGTGAATTGATACTGTTCTGTGGCCACACCCCTTCCCATGAAGCCACACCCCTATATACTGTAGTCCTCTAAGGGGCGCCAAAATACATAATCGCATACCCAAAAAATATGCTCAGGTCGGCCCTGACTGTATATGATTTATGGAAATCTCTGAATCAGGCCCTTAGCTTTAGACACCATGCTAAAGTCTCATGCACATGCGCAGAACTCCCAGAAAATGGTGCATTGCCATTTTCCCTGTGATTTCTGTACTGCACATGCACAGATCTTCAGGAAAATGGCACCTGTGTTAAAATCTAGCTGCAAATCTCTTTCAGGTCACTGCAATATAAGGCGTAGTCAACTTGAAATTATTATTGCATGAGAACCCCTTTCATTAATTTGGTCAATGCTGATGTCATATGTTACTGGTTCTTTGAAATTCAACAAACTTCAATGAACATAGGGCCTAATTCAGACCGGAACGCTGCAGCGGCAGCAATCGCAGTCTGAATCCCTATGTGAAGTGCGCACGCGCAGCGGGCTCACTATGCGTGCACACCCCAAGAGCCCAGTGAGATGCTGATTAATAGGCAGAGGCAGTCGTGGGGCAGAAAGGGGCATGCCAATGGCATTAGGACGCCATTAGCGTGGCGCGTACCGGACAATGGAGGTGTGTCCGGACCATTGCGGGGGGCTGGCCGTGGCAGCTGTGTGATGTCACACACAGCCACTGCGACCCAGGACGTGGTGAGTAGCGGCCTGCCAGTGCGCAGGAGCTGTGCAGGCAGGGAGCTACTCAGCTGGTGCAAAAGCATCACCGCTGTGCGATGCTTTTGCACCCTGGCGGGAGAGTAGGGCCAGACATGCTGGGCAGACTAGCTCTGTGCTGGGCGTCACTCCCGCATGTCTGAGAAAATGATCGTAGATGTTCTAAATTTAGCACATCTACCATCAGATCTGAATGACCCCCGTAGACAGAGTGTACAGTGAGGCCATTGTGCAAGACTTAAACATGTTTTCAAATGTTATTTGAAAAACAATTGGATACAGTAAAAATGGTGTTGACCAGCAGCAGGTACAGTAGTATGGGAACTCCCAAAAGCCAACAGCTGCTTCAGATAACATGAGACTTTGGTTTAGACATTGACATCACTAAACTACATCAGTATGTGATCCTGGCACATGGGATGTCGGCAGTCACATTACTGATACCGACATACCGATGTTTACGATCCCGACAGGGGTTAAGTAAGTATTCTATCTTGATGGGGGAAGGCTTGTCGGCGCTTAACCGTGATACCAAACTGTACTAGAGTGCAGACCTGGGTATTGTGAATAAAAGATGGTCTCCTTATTTCAGACACTCCCTTAAATATATTTGGGCGTCAGCTCCACCTTAAAGAGAGAAGCATTGGTAAGGTGCTTCGTGTAAAGTGTAAAAGAAAGGGAGAATAAGGTGATTTTAAGCGACCAATGGTGTCTTACGATTTGAAGGAGACTCAGATGAAAATTATAAAATTTAATAAAATGTAATTAACACCAATACAAAAGTAGATAAAAATATGGCCCTATACAAGGAACCAAATATTAGTGAGAAATCACTAGGACTACAAAAAATATACAAAAATACATATAAAAATCCAAGTTAGTATAAAATTAGTATAGCAAATTAATAAAAGACAAGGGAGAAAAAATTCCTAACAATAAGCAGTTGGAAATAAGATCAACATAAAAATGTATAAATAAGGTTTCTTAGCTTTTTGAGAAGGTATATGTCATAACACATAAGTATTCTATCTTCCCTGTTTTCCCTAACTCTAACCCTCCCATTCTGCAACCTAACCCTAATCTCCTCCTTAGTGCCTAGACCTAACACCCCCCTTTCCACAGCCTAACCCCCCTTAGTTCCTAAACCTTCCCCCTCCCCCCCTCAGGTGGCACCAAATCCTAATCCTCCTGTGTATACCTACCTTTGGGATCCCGTCTGCCAGAGTATCGGCAATGGGATGCTGACCTGGTCGAGATGCTGGTGACGGTATTTCCCGAAAGCTGGGATCCGGAACGTATACCCAATAAACAACCAGCAGTAATATATGGAAAAGATAGGGTGTCTTTCTTTCCATTAAACCTGCCAACATCTATCTATCGATCCAAATTGCCTCTCTCCGTAGATGTATAGTATGTTGATGGCTGCCACCACTGGATTCCTTCGTAGAAGTTAAATTCCAAAATCCATCTATTTATTATATATACACATTATACATTACAAACAATTTAACAGAATTTTACTGTTAATAAAGAAAGTAAAAAATTAAAGAACTGAAAATTAAAATTCACTTTTGGTTGAATTACATAATTTTTTCAGTAAGTCTGTTCTCACACCTGCCTCCAGCATCTTGTCATTGGAAAGCCCACTGCATAGTATGATACCATCCAGCCTGTTAGGGGGGGACATCCCTGGATTATAACAATATGTCTGTTCAGCAGAGCAGATGCCGGAAGACTCAATGCGTGAGATGGACTGCAGTAATACAGGTAAATAACATTTTACATTTACAGTTTTCGGTGAACTTAGCCTTTATGGTTTCAAATAAACTGCCTTCAATAGGAGAAAAAAGTTCAAAGTCTCCTACTATATATAAACCATTTAGTAGATTTTTTTTTCCCCCTTTTGCATGTGACTTCAGTATAGGTGGATCTGTTCCGTTTTTTTTGTGTGTTTTAGAATCTCAGGCTAAAATTTTACAGTGAAGAATTGCAATAGTGACACCTTGTTTGGGAACTCCAGAACTATGTGAGTGAGACCCCAAGAGCTGGTCAGAGGGTCTTCTGCCAATAACAGCCACTCCTGTTCCTTTAGAGCTGTATGAGCTCACCAGTACTTGAGATGCCATCTGGACTTCCTCTTGCAGTAAGGCCTCACACAATAGGCTGGAGACCACAAGGTAATTGACCTGGAGCGTAACAGCTAACAAGACAAGAGTTAATTACAGGCAGACTAGATAAAGAAATGGTACCTGCAGACAGGATTGACAGGAGATGGTGACTGAAGACTAGAGGACTGGATATGTACTGGTTGCAGGAAAATGATAACTGAAGTAATAAGGTGTTTGTTACAGGTGAACACAGTCAAGTGATGGGTAACTGCAGGAAAACATACAGGTGCTGCGTGTGTATGAATCTAGTTGCAGAGAGACTTGCTGAATGAACTGTGTAATTAGGCCGCAGTCTGTAATAACACACAGTGGCTAAGCTGTAACTTGAGTACAGGTTCAGGTGTACTGGAAATGTTTCAAATTTGCGACTACTGGCACAGCTGGAGTGAATGTACTTTGCTGTTGATAACCACGGACGCACGGGCTGGATGTACACAAAACCAGAGCTGTCAGGGTATATTAACAGAGACTTGTCAGGTGCCCGGACATGGGACAGGACCAGACATGAGAGTAACTGGAGGGCCATGGCAAGACAACAGCACAGAGCAGGAATGCACACAAGGTAGTAGGTACAGGGCAGAATCCAATGGGACATGAGTGCAGGACTGGCAGGGACAGCATACTGAGGACTGAGGCAGGATACATGGATGCAGGTACACAATGGCAGGGCAACAGGACACAGGAACAGACAAGCAGGCTGGAAACTGTACAGGGTACAATGACCATATGACGAGCTCACTAGGTGCAGGAACTAGGGAATATCACCGGCAGGGAGGAACTGGCCAGACTCGCTAATAAAAGGGAGTCATCAGGCTGAGTCATGTAACAAGGCATTCCAAAAGGTGTACTGCTGCACGTAGCAGCCAGCATCCCAGGAGACAGTTGTAATACATACAGGAATGAGCCGCAGCGGCATCCAGGTCGCAAAGCAGCAAGTCGCAGCAGCCACACATAACACACTTGATGCTGTATTAAACAGACCAATCAAATGAAAAAGGAGAAAATAAACATTTTCCTGCTTTAAGTTTTATATAGAGAGGATTCAGTAAGGCGAAGGGATTGCCACACAGGGAAAAGCTTTGGGTTTCATGCCCAGAGCTATTAAATGTTTCTGCATTTTCCCCACATGGTAAACTCTGCATTAATGCGCGATAACCCACAGATTCTGTGCAGTGCTGGAATCTATGGGTTTCCCCATGTGGTAATGCAGATTTTTCCTCACAGGTCCTGAGGCCAAGAGGAAAAATTTACCCTCTGCGGCATTGCGTGCAAGGTTCCCAAAGCTAATTAAATCAGGCAGCTTGTTCAATTAAATGTATTTATTTATTATTTATTACCAGTTATGTATATTGGCCCTCATTCCGAGTTGTTCGCTCGGTATTTTTCATCGCATCGCAATGAAAATCCGCTTAGTACGCATGCGCAATGTTCGCACTGCGACTGCGCCAAGTAACTTTGCTATGTAGAAAGTAATTTTACTCACGGCTTTTTCATCGCTCCGGCGATCATAATGTGATTGACAGGAAATGGGTGTTACTGGGCGGAAACACGGCGTTTCAGGGGCGTGTGGCTGAAAACGCTACCGTTTCCGGAAAAAACGCAGGAGTGGCCGGAGAAACGGTGGGAGTGCCTGGGCGAACGCTGGGTGTGTTAGTGACGTCAAACAGGAACGACAAGCACTGAACTGATCGCACAGGCAGAGTAAGTCTGAAGCTACTCTGAAACTGCTAAGTAGTTAGTAATCGCAATATTGCGAATACATCGGTCGCAATTTTAAGAAGCTAAGATTCACTCCCAGTAGGCGGCGGCTTAGCGTGTGTAACTCTGCTAAATTCGCCTTGCGACCGATCAACTCGGAATGAGGGCCATAGTACATACACATTCCATAGCACTTTACAGAGTATATTTGGCCATTTACATCAGTCCCTGCCCAGTTTCCCTATCATATGAACATGCACACTCATTCATGCTAGTGTTAATTTTGTTGCGAGCCAATTAACCTACCAGTATATTTTTGGATTGTGAGAGGAAACCCACTCAAGCATATGAAGAATATACAAACTCCCCACAGTTAGGGCCAGGATGGGAATCAAACCCATGACCTCAGTGCTGTGAGGCAGTAATGCTAACCTTTACACTGTCCGTACCATCCGTAAATGCTAGCCTGTTATAATATTCCCCTACTTCTACTTGGAAAATAGAGTTATGATAAGGGATGAGCAAATTCACTTTAAATAGTTGCATTTCTTTGCAGATCAGATCATTTTGCAGAGATTCTACGTTGCAGCAATGCAATTTTCTATTTCTACCTTTGCCTCACCACTCTGCAGCACACCCTTCGACTCATAGAGCTGGTGGTGTAATGAGGGTCAGTTTATTCTGCTGTGTGCTGTGGTTGGGTTAGCAATAGAACCACTTAAGGGCAGATTGCATCAGAGAAATGTGAGTAATGTTGCAGCCAAAGATGGTAAATATTTTTAAGAATAGGTTTAAATACTTCAATGATGTATATATGTATATATATATATATATATATATATATATATAGGTATGTGTATCGACTAGAATATATAGAGTATCGACTAGAAACAGGGAAACGGCTGCGCAATGTATCAGGGGGAAAAATGATGAGAGCCGACGTTTAAAAGAATTATCACAATTTATTAACCAAGAACACTGGATAAAAACATATTAATCGTAAGATAGATATCGTAAGAAGTTTGGAACAGCTTGTATGAATGAACTTGCGTTTCGTCACGTATCACGTATCACGTGACAAAACGCGTTAGGATCCCGCCTCATTATCCACCTTGATTCAGGTATCCACACTAGCAGCTCCCTGCTGAGATCCAACGGACTCTTATACTGGCACTCTGGTTCCCATAAGCCGCACATACCAGCACGCGGCTCTCATAAGCTATATCCGTCTTATTTGCTACACCAGCCCGGCGGCCTTCACCGTCTCCTTGCTGCATAACACGAGTGGGCAACGCAGGATCAAGAACCGGGGACGCCCGGTCTCGGACCAGCCCACAGGAGAGGTACATATTACAGCAGCTCAGCTCTGTGACGGGAACTTTGTGCACTACCTGGGACCGTTTCTTATTTATATGTACAAATTAATCCACAAGTGACAACGTTGTGAGTGATTACGGATCTTCAGCAAGTTCATTCATACAAGCTGTTCCAAACTTCTTACGATATCTATATTTATCAAGGTGTGCTTTATTACATTTTACTATTCCTTAATCATTGGTATTACGATTAATATGTTTTTATCCAGTGTTCTTGGTTAATAAATTGTGATAATTCTTTTAAATGTCGGCTCTCATCATTTTTTCCCCTGATACATTGCGCAGCTGTTTCCCTGTTTCTTGCATCTACTATATGACACCCACTTAGTGTTGTCGGCCGCGCGTTATATCAGGGAAATTTTTGGTATTGCACAGTCTATTATTTGGGCGCTTGTAAGCAGTTATTTCGTTTTATGTGTAACGACTAACCTGTACAAAGAGCATACATGACAACCTGTGTTGAATAATTACAGCACTAAACCTATTGTAAGTAATATTCTTTCAATTTGAAGATTACAGGCTATGCGTGGACCACCATGTTTTGAGTTTGGTTTTAGCTTTAGTTCCAATTCATCATCATGTTTTGGTTCTGACAAAACGATCCTCAAGTGTTTTGGTTTGGATAAGATTTTTGGTTCAGTTAATAATCGATAACAAAATAGTTAATGATTGATAAAAATCAATATAAACAGCTAAAATCATTTTTTTCTTGCAATACAAAACCTTAAACTTGGATTTAAAATCCAAATTCTGAACCGTGGGAAAATCCAAACTGGGACTTGATTCAGATCATATCTCCTTGGTTCGGTTCGGATCCACGGTTCGAATTCACAAATTATTACCAATGATAGTAGGATACCCCTCTAAATAGTAGAGAAGTCTGCTCTCATACACAGAATATGTAGACATATCTATGAATTACATTTCTAGCACACATTTGTTCTACCTGTCTCTTACAGAATTCTATGTCAGTAATAATGCAATAATGTATACTTGTCCCAGGCTTGTTTATTTATGCAAATACAGATGATGATGATGATAATAATAATAATAATAATAATAATAATAGATAGGAAGAAGAATTATAATAATAGTAGTAATAATAATAAGTCATAGTAGTAGTAATAATAATAATAATAATAATAACAACAACAATAATAGTCATAATAGTAATAATAATAATAGTACTAGTCATAATAATAATTTTTGCCAAAGAAAGGGAAAACATGAGATACAGTAATAATGTACAAATAATGGAAACGCCATCCTACACACTTCTTAAAGTTGCACATAAACAATCATTTGGCCTGGTCAACCAGCACTTCACAGAGACTTCACTGTTATATATAAAGGTCATTACTCTCTTCTAACTCTTCTGGAGCTATCTGCTGCAGTAAACACTATACTTGAATACAAAAGCTACAATTCCCAGGTCTTCAGGACACTGTCCTATCCTGGTTGCCATTCTAAGCATCAAATTGCTCTTTCAGTCTTCTTTTCTCTAAATTCGCTTCTTCTATGCTTCCATTATTAGTTGAAGTACAACAAGTCTCAGTCCTAGGTCCTCCTCTCTTCTCTGTCTGTACCACCTCTCTTGGAAAATTAATAACCTCCATCAGGTCTCAGTATAATCTCTATGCAGATGATACAGAAATGTACCTGTAATCTCCAGATCTCTCTATAGGATGTGGTTAGCATCCCGGCAGTTGGGATGCAGTTGGTAAAATGACTGACACCAGAATCCTGGCACTACTTGGAATCCTGAGTAAGTATTGGGGTGACTTTTATGGTTAGGATCTGGGGGGAGGGTTAGGCACTAGAGGGGGGAGGATAGCTCCAGCGACTTAGCCCTAGCCACCACCCCCAGTGTCTTAGCCGCCACTCCCACTATCTTAGACCTAGCCTCCACACCAGGTGGGTTAGGGTAGAAAACAGGGGAGGGGTAAAATAATTACCCGACATCCTGACTGCCGGTCACATGAATCACACCCCTCTCACCATCTGTGTTGGTCCACTTTGCTGAATGTCTATCTGCCATTCTATCTTGGATGTCATCTCGCCACCTCAAACTCAATCTTTCAAAAACAGATTTAATAACATTCCCATCAGAAAACAGAAGTTAATGACCTCTTGACAACACAAAAAATAAATTGTACCTCTTCATTTCACTGCCTGGATGTCATCCTTGACCTTAGACTCTATTTTGTTGCCCACTTTCAAGAAACATCTAAGAAACATATACAGAATATACAAATAACTATTACAAGACACTGATACTGCAAAGCCTTTAATTCATATACTCACTGTCACCGGCATCGATTTTTGCAATTGTCTCCTTACTGGTCTTTCACTAAACATACTATCACTTCAATCCGTTTTGAACGCAGTTGCTAGACAGATCGTACTTGCATAATATCCTTTTGCTGCTGCTCCGCTTTGTCAATACCTACATTGGTTGCTGTATGCTAACAAATTCAATATACAAAATATCTTCTTGCAGAACATACAGTATATAGCTAGCAACAAACCTACACCTACATATTTTCACGTATCTCAACTTCTCTGCTCTCTGCATAATTTGTATATCTCTTCCACACTCATTACCCACTGCCAGGTTACATGACTATTTGGGGGGTTACACCCACTCTGACAAATTCCCTCGCTCCCACAATGAGACCTTCTTCTCAAGGAATCATTCCCTAAAACTCATCCCGTCAAGGAAGGTTTTCAAATTCTTCAACCAGACATGTAACCTCAGAAGCAATCATATCAAATGATCTGCCTTCCAACTCAGTTCACACAAAACTTACATGTTCTTCTTCTACACTCACTGAACCATTGACCCCAGGCCAATATTTCTGTGTGACTAAACGATTTAGCCAGTCAAGAACCTTTTATTTTTGCAAACTGGCTGGACCAATAGGCAATAAATAGTGCTTATCCTTATGTAATAAATGCCTATTTCCCTATAGATTGTGAGCTTGCGAGTAGGGTTCTTTAACCTCGTTCTCTCGTGTGTATTAAAATCCAGTCTTGCCATATTACTGTTTTGTTCTGTCAGTCAGAAAAATATCATGATGCACACTGCCATATTTGCACCTCATGCGTGTCCCCGCTGCGCGTGCCCACACTCTCCCGTGCGTGCGCATACTCGCTGTTGCGTGCACCCACAGGCGCACGGTATGCGCATTTACGGTAGAGTTTGTGTGCGTCTAGCGGGCGACTCGATCGTTACATATTTTAACCATATAATGTATTTTGTAGATTATGGTCCCTTTGATAGAATCTGAAAGTTTAGTTAATGTTGCATGTTCATAGACAAAGAGATCCCTCTTTGTTTGATACGAAGGGTCAGACAGGGGTTACGCAGTGGTGTTTAGTATCCATCGGAAGAGTATTTAATTAGCAATATTCCGGTGTTGGTTTGAAGCGGATTAATCGCTCGTGCGAATAGTTATGGACATAAGAAGTTTATGGACATTTATTATTATTTGCACTTTATTATCCATGCGGCGGGAAACCTAGTTTCCCACCCACCTGAGCAGTTGGAAATAGTCACAGCCCACCTGTATGAATCAACCTATGACCTTTTGTTATAATGCGAAGACGAATTCCTGTGTCCAATGAACAATAAGAATATAGGGACCATTGTACTGTATTATGTGTAGGGTATAAAAGGACAAGCCGATCTGGGCCAGCTCTCTATTCTCTTCAACAGTTCTCACCACTGATAAACGGGAGCTGGATATCCAGAGGCGCATGCGATTGTTTCCCTTGAGCGTAAGTTTCTCCGCAACCATATTGTCTTTATTGTTATTGTGAGCCATATCTCTCTCTCTCTCTTCTCCTCTTTCTCTCTCTTTCTCTTAAGTGTTATTGTACTGCTATTGTATTTCATGTGTAGTTATCTGGTTAGGTAGTCAATGTTATTTTGGTAGTGTATGACTTGTATTGTATTATTCTTTTGCAAATAGAACGTTCATATAAGGTGTTAGAACCTAATACCGGTATCTGTGTATTTATTATATTTCTAAGTATTCTCAGAGCGTCGGAGACGCTCGTACAGCTTTTAAGTTAATAAGGTTACACTGTGTTACATTTACACCCTATCACTGCACCAAGGTTTATTGCATAAATACATTGTTTATGGTATAGTTATAAAGGTTTAACATTGTGAGCATCAGCGCCGCTTGTGATCTCCTCGTGGTCCCAAGCGTCCGCTACGCTAGTAGCATATCATTACGTTAGTCGGCAGCCTATAGCGTGCCTGCCTGTGATCTCTTGGCCGTGAGCGAACGTGACGCTCGAGCGTCTCGACTACGGCTAAGCGATTGTTACGCAACGTGCGTACCCTTACGGTATACCATACGCCAATAGCGTACTGTGTTCTTTCACATTTTAGAGGGTTTTAAATAAGATAAATATTAGGCTTTATCAATTGGCGGCTCGTCCGTCCTTCACATATCTGCACTAGGTAATTTCAGCAGACATTATCCATCAGCAAAGGGCGGGAGGTCATATTCCTCGTAGTGCTGACTGGATAAGCGTCTGCTTCGCTTAGTAAAGGGTGCTGAAGGAATCCGGAACCGGAGGTAAGAACAACACGCTAGTGTCTTTTAAAACTGTTTATTTCTGTTTTGCGTACGCACGCACGCATATATCTGCATTTCTTTTTATTCGTGTATTTTCATATCACTCTCCTGTTTGCCATTTTATAATTGATAAACGTGCTAAGAGAGATTTGTCGCTATTAATAGTTAAAGAGTAAAAGTAATACATTAAGGGGTAAATTGTAAAGCACGCACACAGCTTTGCCTAAGGATACAAGGAGAGATCTGTGTGGTGCTCGGTAGATGATCAAGGATCACCTACATTGATAAACATGTTAATTGTGTTACGGTGGATATCTGCCTTGCGTACACGTGTCTCTAACAAAAGGCTGAGACTCGCGCACGCAACCCAAAGGCCGACGCACGCAGCGTATATTACGCAACGGAGCGTCCGGGTACGCCCACGTAACTCAAATCACACGATAGTGTTATTTTAACAGGCGAAAAGGTGGCAACGCGATAAATAGCGCAAGTCGATTTTAGTGTCCGAAACTTAAGCTAATAGATCCTTCTCTAAATTTACGACTCATCTGGTCTAAAGGAAAGAAATTTCTGCGCAGAAATAGAAAGAAATAGAAAGAAATAGAAAGAAATAGAAACAAAAGTAAAAGTGTACATGTGGTGAGTGAGTGCAATTATATAAGTTTCTACAATTTTTGGGTTTGAACCACAGGAAATCATCGAGTTCTCGTGAAGTACATACGTGTAAGTGACATGCATGGTGGCTTGGGAGGCATCCCTTGTTAAACATATAAAGAGCATTAGAGTGTAGCAGACCAGGAGGTCATACTGTAGCAGACCAGGAGGTCTTATAACAGACCAGGAGGTCTAGGTACAGCAGACAAAGGAGTCCGCTATAGAGACAAGTAGCCCAACACCAGGAAGGGTTGGTGCGGAACCCATATAGGCCATAAAGCTCAGGCTGAAGGAATTCGCAGCTGCTAAATTTCGATTCCACTGGTCGCTCCGCACATAAGATTAGTTGCTTATGTGCTGAACGATTGTACCGCACGTAATTGTGTGCATTAGTTAGTAATCTGACCCAGTACCATTTGCGTACGGAAGGGGTCATAAACGCTATTTGTACATTCTAACGTGATTTGTGTAATTTTTTATTTTTTTTAAGGGAAGTTCGCTGGTCACTCAGGAATTATCCAACAACCAACAGTTACTGGAAAGGGTTAATGCTCTTCGGATCACACTCGCATGTTCCAGTAAACAAAGGTTCATAGGGGCCCTGGGTCGAGTACGCCAGCGCTAAAACAGTGTGTAGGCATATTGGTCGGCGTGGGCGAGTGAGTGGGGTACTCGGTAAACTACCACCGTCAACCTATCTGGAACATCTTGGTTTTTGTAAGGGTTCGCTGAAGACCCTGATATAAAGGTCAGAGGTAGTGCAAGCAACACCTGCAAGCTATGGGGGCCAGTTGTTCAGGTAGGGGGCGATCAACCTCGGTTCGGGTTGATTTAGTAAACCGACCAATCGGGTCGGCAAGGTATGTAATGTGTGAAAAATACGGTTCACACACAGAGGTTTTATGTGATGAATGGGAAAGAATGACTGTACATGACAGGGAGAAGTTCCCAAGAGTAGGCAGCTTTAGCCCAGATGTGTTACTAAATCTAAGGAGGAGGATATGTCTCATTAAGTCAGCAAAGAGACGGATCAAACATTATGATTATTTACAGTTATGGCAACAGGAGGGTGAAATACAGAGAGGATTGGCTCAGGCGGCGGGATCTAACCCTATCAGGAAACTGATAGCCACGGCACCACCGCCACCATATATATCAGGAGAGAAATTGGTTGCGGAGAATGACGCACTAGGGTGCAATAAACAGGCATTTAGCAACTGTATAAATGTTAAGGATAATATTAATAAGTTAACTAATGCAAGTATTAACCCATGCAAGTTGTACCCTGTTTTAAACTTTCCCCAGGAGTGTGATCAAGAGGACGAATCGACAACAATATCGGCGCTCTCTCTAGCAGCCACCATATCAGAAACAACAGTAGGCACGTCCCAACCCGTAAGATTAGTATCAAAGGCCCCTAGCGGAGGGACAGGTGAGGTCGTATCAACGGGTAAGTACGGCACCATACACTATGCTGAAACCATTTCACCACAGGCTGTAGAATCTACTCCGAATGATATTATTAAACTTAATCCCGTTAGGGTAATAGCAGTGCCAAATGGGAAAACGGACACTACAGGAGTCACTCCTGTCAGAAACATTGCCATGCACTGCCCGTTTACCCGAATGGAATTAAGAGCAATAGTGTCTGAATTCCCTGATCCTAGAAAAGATCTAGTTGCTAGTCAGAAATACATTAGAGACCTAGGGAATACGGTAGAGCCCAATAACAAAGACTGGCAGATATTGCTGAGGGCATGTTTACCCTCCAATGTCGACTCAGCACAATTCTTAGCTGACTGTAAATTAGATGAGGATGTACCCCTTACGGATGTGTACAACCAAGATAATGTAAAGAGGATAAATTTACAGTTAAAAGAGTATTTTCCAGCTGTAGTTAAATGGAACAAAATTTTCTCCATTAAACAAAAAGAGTCAGAAACAGCTGCTGAGTATTTTCATAGGGCACTACTAGAAATGGCTAAATACACAGGCATTGAAGACATTAAGACAAATGTAAATCATAGAGAAGTAGCAGTATCTGTGCTAATGGATGGTTTGAAAGAAGCATTAAAGACAAGAGTACAGACCACGCAACCATGTTGGCGAGGTCTGTCGGTGGCTACTTTGAGAGAGGCCGCTGTTGATCATGATCGCAATATCACCAGACACAGAGAGTCACAAAGTGATAAGTTAATGGCAGTAAGTATACAGGCCCTGACCACAAGGCAACCTTTGTATAAATCTCCAAACCCTGTGGGTAAGTCAAATGTGGTAACTTGTTATTCCTGTCATAGAGAGGGACATTTTGCACGAGACTGTAGAGTGAAAAACACACAAAAATCATATCAACCCCCTAGACAACGACATGACACACGAAATTGGGATCAGGGACCGCAGAGACGGAGTCATGAGCCACATGCAGGGGAAACAAAAAGGTATCCCCCAAAAAGAGACTGGCAAGTCTCGGGTAGTTCCCATTTACCCCCTTCTCAAGTAGTTGCTGCCAGCGCGATTCAGGGAGGTCACCATACCCAATAGGGGTGTGGCCATACCTGTAATCTGCAGCCAGTGAAATTGATTGCAAGCCTTGGAAGTGAACCCGAGGTCACAATTGATGTAGCTGGTAAATCATTAAATTTCCTTGTAGATACGGGGGCGGCCAAATCAGTGATAAATTCGACAGTGGGCATGAGAACCACTGGTTAGACAATTCCAGCCATGGGAGTAACGGGAGTAGTCCAGCACTACCCTGTTAGCAAACCAGCAGAGATTACAATAGGGCCTTTGCATACCAAGCATTCCTTCTTGCTGGCAGCATCGGCACCGACTAATCTCCTGGGAAGAGATTTATTGTGTAAAATGGGGTGCGTCATTTATTGTACTCCTGAAGGTGTATTCTTAGACCTACCTGAGAATCACGCTCAGGAAGTGCGAGACATGTTAGACTCCCCATCAAAATTAATGTCCCACACTGTTATATTAAATAGGAATCCATCCCAGGTAGAAGAAATGACATCCCAAATACCAGAGTCACTGTGGACTAAAGATGGACAAGACACTGGATTAATGGCAAACGTAGCTCCAGTAGCTGTGCAAGTAAAAGATGGTAGGATAGCTCCAAAAATCCCACAATACCCTCTGAAGCCAGAGGTGGAATTAGGAGTATACCCCGTAATAGAGCGCTTGCTACAACAGGGCATTCTAGTAAGAACATCCAGCACTGCCAATAGTCCCATCTTCCCTGTGAAAAAGAGTGGGGGGAGGGGTTACAGGCTAGTGCAGGATCTAAGGGGGATTAACAAAATAGTTGAGAGTCAGTTCCCCGTAGTGCCAAATCCAGCTGTCATCCTTATGCAGATCCCTCCCACTGCAAAATTTTTCACTGTTATTGACCTCTGCTCCGCCTTCTTTTCGGTACCCCTGCATCCTGACAGCCAATATTTGTTTGCATTTACATACAGAGGAGTCCAATACACATGGACTCGATTACCACAAGGTTTCATAGACAGTCCAAGTATATTTTCCCAGGCTTTGCATGATTGTTTACAGTCTTTCCAACCAGAGAGTGGATCAGTATTGATACAGTATGTGGATGATTTACTACTGTGTTCAGATTCACTGGAAGCGTCCCTGAAGGATACGAAACAGCTCCTGTTTCATCTTTCAGACACAGGACACAAGGTTTCCAAAGACAAGTTGCAATTATGCCAGCCTAAAGTAAAATACCTAGGACACTGTCTAACACAAGGACTGAGTCACCTGACCGCTGATAGAATCCAAGCAATTAGAGACATGACTCTGCCACAAACCCAGCAACAGATCAGAACGTTTTTAGGAATGTGTGGGTATTGCCGTAACTGGATCCCAGGTTTTTCCATTCTAGCATTACCTTTGCAGGAGATGGTCTCATCAAACAAACCTGATCGGATTTCGCATACAGACGAATCCGAGATGGCATTTGAGAGACTTAAACAGTGCCTAACGCAGGCACCAGCATTAGGCATGCCAGACTATGGGAAACCCTTTGAGCTGTACGGAACAGAAAGTGCTGGTTGTGCGGCAGGCGTCCTAACCCAAAAGCACGGTGATACAAGCAGGCCGGTAGCATACTACAGCGCTCAGCTAGATACGGTAGCGCGATCCCTCCCTACATGCTTGCGAAGTGTCGCTGCGATAGCATTGCTAGTCACAAAAAGCGAAGATGTAGTGCTAGGTCACAACCTCACAATTCATACACCACATGCAGTGTCAGCCTTGCTGAATTCTGCCCAAACCAGGCACGTCTCATCAGCGCGGTTTACAAGATGGGAATTGGCATTAATGGCCCCCGTAAACATCACCATAAGGAGATGCAGTGCATTAAATCCTGCAACATATCTCCCAGGTGTGCCTGGACAGGCACAAAGGGTGGAGGATGAGAGTGATGGGGAAGGAGGATTTAATACAGGAGATGACATGCATGATTGTATGGAATATTTGACCCAAAATTTCACAGCAAGGCCTGACATCAGTGACAACCCACTGGAAGATGTAGATTTTACTTTCTACACTGACGGTAGTTGTCACAGACAGACGGACTCGGGAGACTTGTGTACTGGATACGCAGTCGTAGATGACCAAGGCACCATAGAAGCAGAACCGCTAGGCCCACCTCACTCAGCCCAGGTTGCTGAACTGGTTGCCCTAACCAGAGCATGTGAATTGGCTAAGGGAAAGTCAGCCAATATCTACACCGATTCTAGATACGCCTTCGGGGTAGTCCATGATTTCGGAGCCCTATGGCGCCTCAGAAATTTCATGACGGCAGCTGGCACACCGATAGCGCATGCAGCTCACATCAAAAGGCTTCTAACAGCTATACAGGAACCCGACAGAGTGGCTGTTATCAAGTGTAAAGCACACACATATAGCCAGGACCCAGTATCACTTGGTAACAGCCGAGCAGACGAAGCTGCTAAGTTAGCAGCTGGTACCCCCAGACAGACAGACACCACACAACTGATGGTATTTAATACCATCAACACACAGAAGTTGTGTGAAATGCAAAATTTGTGTTCCACACAGGAAAAGGCAGTCTGGAAGGCAAAAGGATATGGCCAGGAGTCCTCAGGACTCTGGACAGATGGACATGGTAAACCAGTGGCCCCCAGAGCATATCTTCCATGTTTAGCCGAGGCAGCACACGGGCTGACTCATCTGGGCAAGGAAGGAATGTGCAAGTTGGTAAGAGCATATTGGTGTGCGCCAGGATTTTCATCCCATGCAGGTAAGAGAGCAATGTCATGCCTTACCTGCTTGAGGAAGAATATCGGAAAGGCAATACCAACAGAACCATCTCATATCCCACCTACAAGCGGCCCTTTTCAGGTAATACAGATTGACTTTATACAATTACCCCCTTGTCGAAATTTGAAATATGTACTTGTTTGTATAGATGTGTTCTCAAATTGGGTCGAAGCATTTCCTGCGGCCACAAATACCGCTATGTTTACTGCTAAGAAAATTGTGCAGGAATTTGTGTGTAGATATGGTATTCCTAGAATAATTGAAAGTGATAGGGGTACCCATTTTACAGGTGATGTCTTTCAAGGAATGTGTAAGTTGATGGGAATTGATAGTAAGCTGCACACTCCATATCGCCCCCAGGCGAGTGCGAAAGTAGAAAGAGTGAACAGCACTATTAAAAATAAATTGAGCAAAGTTATGGCAGAAACAGGATTAACATGGCCAGTAGCTTTACCCATTGTACTATACAGCATCAGAACCACTCCCAGGTCCCCTCTTAATCTGTCCCCCTTTGAAATTCTGTTTGGTCGACAACCGCATGTTATGATTAACCCTCAGGATGATTTGAAGTGTAACAATGAAGTGACTGTAAAATACCTGGTTAACATGAGTAAACAGCTAAGGAATCAAAATGACAATCTGAAGTTAGTGATTCCTGATTTGCCAGATAGTAATTGTCATGACATTGAACCTGGGGATTATGTAATGATACGGAATTTTCTACGCTCAGGTTGCCTTATTGACAGATGGGAAGGACCATACCAAGTCTTATTGATTAGCATGACAGCATTGAAGGTTGCCGAGAGAGAGACTTGGGTTCATTCGTCCCATTGTAAGAAGGTTGCTGATCCAGAGAGGTCCCGTGATAAAGAACAGATGGTAGAGGAAGTTGTATCACTGGAGTGTCTGTTCCAGGAGGACTGAGGCGGCACCTGAGCATTGAAAAACCATAAGATCAGAAACAGTTGTCGATTCCCTGTTCCCTTTTATTGTTTTCTCCACTTCCCATCCCATCTCCCTCAATTATTTTTTTCCCCTTCTCATTCTTCTCCGTTTCCTCCTATAAGATGGACTTGCCCCAAGAGACTGTGATCCGGATTTTCCTGTTGACCATGATGTTGACCAGAGCAGTCTGTTCCGGCGAGAGTACCATGGAGGTCGAGAGAGGTTCTGGAATGGGTTCTGATGACAAAGATGGAGGCATAGTTTTCCAAGAGCAACTTAACCAACAAGTAAAGGCGAGTATCAGAAAATGATCCGATAGCATTGACAATAGAAGGAATTGTGAAGGATTGTTAGCCGAAGAAAACTGTATCTGTAGACTCTGTGACAATGTAGTTGAGGATGGGTGCATCAAGAAATGTCAGTCCAGTTTTAATATTCACATGGACCGGCATCCATTGAGTGACTATCACTCCTTAGTGGGTAATGTGTTAAATCAGACAGATTGTTGGGTATGTTCTCAAGTACCTCAAGGTCATAGCAAATCAGGACTAGTACCATTCCCTTTAACGGTAGGGGAGGTACTTGAGCTAAAGGGTGGGAGACCGGTGGACAGGAGGTTTAATATCTCCAGTCCTCCTAGTTTGAAGCTCCACCAATATCATGTGGATAGGTCCCTAATATGTTTTAACATTCCCAATCCCCGAAAGCCGGGAAATTGGGAAGTGTCATGGAGTAACCAAACCATGACCTTTTCATATAGAGCAGATAGAATGCCTAAAGATACAGAGCTTATACGCCACATAGCCGGTAGAGAAAAATCTTTCCGATATAGGTATACCCTAGGAAGTAGGATCATGAGAGTTGGAGAGGTATCACCAGGATACTGTGCACATATCATACAAACAGATACGTGTACTAGACAGATGGGAGAATTAGGGTTAGGAGATTTCACATGGAAGATGTGTAATATGGTTATGTCCTACTCCGTCCCATATGTTCTCCCCGATGATGCATATTTCATATGCGGGAGGAAGGCGTATAAGTGGCTTGCCCCAAACTCTGAAGGATTATGTTATATTGGAAAAGTACTGCCTGAGGTAATGACTGTATCACATGCCAAAATGAAAGATATTCACCGTGGTGCCCAAGCTCCTTACATTCACACTCATTACGAGCACGTAGTTAAAAGGCAACTGACAGAAAGGACAGAGCATCCGGCCTCTGATCTGATCCATGAATCCACCGGGATTCAGGTTCTACTCGCGTTAGATTTCACTCGCACCGCTAGAGGAGTGTTGAATTATAGATATATATCTGCGCTTGCAAATTTATTAGACAATATCACTGAAATGTATGACGACACTTTTAGATATACCGGAAGGGAGCTCCAAGCTTATAAAACAGAACTGGTTCAGCATAGGATGGTTCTTAATTATCTCACGGCAGTGACAGGTGGATATTGTGTCACACTGGCAACGCAGTACGGCGTGAAATGCTGCACTTATATTACGAATAGCACCGAGGACCCGGTCGAGGTCATAGACCAAAAGATGGACGACATTCTCCAATTAAAGTGGGAATTTCGCAGGAGACACAATCTCACCCTTGCTGCTGTGGGTAATGAGCTGACTGGTTGGGTGTCATGGTTGAACCCGCGAAATTGGTTCTCTGGTTTAGGAGAATGGGCTCAAGGAGTTATAATGGATGTAGGGAAGTTTCTTCTATGTATCCTGGGTGTTGTCATATCAATTGGCTTGATATTTAGATGCGGTCAGGCTTTAATGAAGTGTAAACGTAGTACCAGGGTAATGAGTCTAAGGAGTGAGGAAATTGTAATTCCAATGGATTTGATTTATGACCCAACGATAGAGACAATGATATGATGAAAATGTGATTCTACGGTCCGTTTCTTTCACCTGTTTCTCCTTTTCTCCAAGATAAAAAGACCCGCTTGGAAGAGGAATTTGACGACCATATATACAGACAACAGATGGACTAAAGAAGAAGTTTGACAACCTTGTACACAAACAACAGATGGACTATGCCATAGACCCCCAATTTCCCTAGAAATCTTAAATTTACGCTAGCCCAATTTTTTTTGTAAGTCTATGGACATTGACAAAGCTTTTTGCATACCGTTAATAGCAAAAGCCCAAAGAAGACTTCAGACAAGACTTCAGACAAGACTTCAGACAAGACTTAAACCAACAAATGCATATTAACCTCACATAGAATACCACTGCATTTACCATAATTGTTTCTTATCTTCATCTCTACAACCTTCAGGTAATGACACACATAGTCGATAGGGAATACAGGCACAGATATCAGCAATCACATATCCCCCCATTCATGTATCATCAACTAAAATGTGCTCCCCCATTTTGTTGCAACTAAAAGCCGAAAAGAGCTCGGTAAAGTTTGACAGCCCATCCACAGACCCGTACCACGGGATAAGAAGGAATTCAAATGTATACTTCGCAATACCTCGAAGCTTGATTTACAACACGTACGGCACGATGATACATGACCCCCCAAACATGGATTCATACACACATGCTTCTGCTATCTCACTAGGTCATACCCTTTTCACACCTTCTTCTCTCCTCCCCTACCCGACCATTGAAATGTATTTACACCTGACATATATTTTTCTCTTTTTGAAATGTTTTAGGAAGTGGCAGTTATTGGTGACTGCCAAAGGGTGGACTGTCAAAGTCAGAAAAATATCATGATGCACACTGCCATATTTGCACCTCATGCGTGTCCCCGCTGCGCGTGCCCACACTCTCCCGTGCGTGCGCATACTCGCTGTTGCGTGCACCCACAGGCGCACGGTATGCGCATTTACGGTAGAGTTTGTGTGCATCTAGCGGGCGACTCGATCGTTACATATTTTAACCATATAATGTATTTTGTAGATTATGGTCCCTTTGATAGAATCTGAAAGTTTAGTTAATGTAGCATGTTCATAGACAAAGAGATCCCTCTTTGTTTGATACGAAGGGTCAGACAGGGGTTACGCAGTGGTGTTTAGTATCCATCGGAAGAGTATTTAATTAGCAATATTCCGGTGTTGGTTTGAAGCGGATTAATCGCTCGTGCGAGTAGTTATGGACATAAGAAGTTTATGGACATTTACTATTATTTGCACTTTATTATCCATGCAGCGGGAAACCTAGTTTCCCACCCACCTGAGCAGTTGGAAATAGTCACAGCCCACCTGTATGAATCAACCTATGACCTTTTGTTATAATGCGAAGACGAATTCCTGTGTCCAATGAACAATAAGAATATAGGGACCATTGTACTGTATTATGTGTAGGGTATAAAAGGACAAGCCGATCTGGGCCAGCTCTCTATTCTCTTCAACGGTTCTCACCACTGATAATCGGGAGCTGGATATCCAGAGGCGCATGCGATTGTTTCCCTTGAGCGTAAGTTTCTCCGCAACCATATTGTCTTTATTGTTATTGTGAGCCATATCTCTCTCTCTCTCTTCTCCTCTTTCTCTCTCTTTCTCTTAAGTGTTATTGTACTGCTATTGTATTTCATGTGTAGTTATCTGGTTAGGTAGTCAATGTTATTTTGGTAGTGTATGACTTGTATTGTATTATTCTTTTGCAAATAGAACGTTCATATAAGGTGTTAGAACCTAATACCGGTATCTGTGTATTTATTATATTTCTAAGTATTCTCAGAGCGTCGGAGACGCTCGTACAGCTTTTAAGTTAATAAGGTTACACTGTGTTACATTTACACCCTATCACTGCACCAAGGTTTATTGCATAAATACATTGTTTATGGTATAGTTATAAAGGTTTAACATTGTGAGCATCAGCGCCGCTTGTGATCTCCTCGTGGTCCCAAGCGTCCGCTACGCTAGTAGCATATCATTACGTTAGTCGGCAGCCTATAGCGTGCCTGCCTGTGATCTCTTGGCCGTGAGCGAACGTGACGCTCGAGCGTCTCGACTACGGCTAAGCAATTGTTACGCAACGTGCGTACCCTTACGGTATACCATACGCCAATAGCGTACTGTGTTCTTTCACCTTTTAGAGGGTTTTAAATAAGATAAATATTAGGCTTTATCAGTTCCTATTTGTAAAGTGCAGTGGAATATGCTGGAACTATATACAGTACGTTACTTAAACATTAATTAATGTGAACTTACAACATAAAAATTCTCTACTACTAAAAAAAATATTTTTTTCTAAGCACATTTAGCTAATGTAGTTCATTTATCTGCATGTTAACCATAGCTGAAATAGTGTGCAAAAGCATAATCTAAGAATTTTGAGAGCACAAAATTATTGATTCTAGAAAGTGCAGTTTACAGTATATAAAGACAAAGACATTAAGTAATGCACTTAAAAATTGCAATTGAGAAAATTGTACTTACTTTAATCATGTCTACAATGCTTTATATTATGTTTAGCGGCATTATGCTACAGGTATGTCTGCTGAGAGAAAAGTAAGCTGCATAGAAATAACCTTTCTTATTCTTTAGGATAGAAAGAATAAAAATGTATAATGAAATTTTTTTTTTTGCTGCACATTGAAATTAGGTTTAGGTTAAAGTTAATGGAAATAAAAGTTTGGCTCATCTTCTGTACTTCAGGAACTTCTACTGGAAGGTTGGCAAAAGAGACAGAAAGGCAATAGAAAGCCACCCCTGTTAAATTTCTTTTACACATGAGCGCGCCCTTGAGAAATCAATTGAATTTCCTTTTGTGTTGCACATAGGGGGACATTCAGACCTAATCGCACGCTAGGTTTCTTCGCTGCACTGCGATCAGGTCAGAACTGTGCATGCATATGCACCTCAATGAGCAGGCGCATCGCACGGGTACAAAGCGAAAAATCCATTCGCACAGCCATTCGCAAGGAGATTGACAGGAAGAGGGCGTTTGTGGGTGTCAACTTACCGTTTTCTGGGAGTGTTTGGAAAAACACAGGTGTGTCCAAGCACTTGCGAGGCTGGTGTCTGACGTCAAGTCCTGGAACAAACAGGCAGAAGTGATCGCAGAGGCTGAGTTAGTTCTGGGCTACTCAGAAACTGCACAAAACTTTTTAGCACCGCTCGGCTGCACAAGCGTTCGCACACTTACAAAGCTAAAATACACTCCCCTATAGGCGGCGACTATCTGATCGTAGCATTGCAAAAAAAAAGCTAGCGAGCGATCAGGTCTGAATTAGGCCCATAGGAACTCAGCAGTGTCCAGGCATCGCATATAGCGTCAGTGGGGTTTCTTACTATACTTTATGTGGACAATGAATTACAGTATGTCATTGTATTCACAATAAGTCTTCAGGAGGTGGAACTATAGCTATGACTAACTAGAGATATTATATCTATTTATATCTGTATTCCTTCTAAAAATAACCTCTTATTGCAAAGAGGTCAAGGGACCAGCTTAATGGAGTCACAAAGTTTCCAAGAGACCTGTTCATCTAGTCCACTATACCGTACATGCAGAAACAGTAGATTCGACATATTTTTAATAATGGACCCATTCTGCATTACTGCAATGCATAAGTTACCACTTATATCTCCTGTGTACACAGCACAGTCCATTTGTGCATCACATCCCCAGCAATAGTATGGATACAGAGATTTATTGAGTTTGATTGCAGGAACAGGTGCAATCTTCAGATGTTGTTAGTTGCTGTATCCCCGATCTTCATATAGGAAGAAGGTCCAGCACATCCAGAGGGATCCAGTTGGATCCCTCCCTCCCTTCCAGTCCTTTCTGTGCACATACATGAATGCAGTTCACAGATGCGCAATAACACGGCAGAGTCAAACCCAAAAGTGTAAACTTTTGTCATTACCAATTAACAGTAAAAGCAGTGTGATAGGACTTGCGGGTACAGTCGCTTTTCATAGCAGCTGTCTCTCTACTGAAGTGATATTCAATTGCTCCAGTTATTTTGGATCTACCAACACAATGCAAATCAGATCCTTAAATTGCGCAGGGCCATCAGGCTGAATAACGAATAGGTCCCTAAAGTTTAAATTGATAGAGTTTAATACTTTTTTCAAGAACATTTTAAAAATGACTGTTACATTATCATATGAAAAAATTCTCACTGACTGCATTAGCAACAGAAGGGTATTTAATTAATAGATTTTAAATTGTGTACAATGTTTTTTTGATAAATTGATCTTCTAACGCGTAGTACATATTGGCCCTCATTCCGAGTTGATCGTTCGCTAGCTATTTTTTGCAGAGCAGCGATCAGATAGTTGCTGCCTCTAGGGGAGTGTATTTTCACTTTGCAAGTGTGCGAACGCTTGTGCAGCCGAGCGGGCCGAAAAAGTTTTTTGCAGTTTCTGAGTAGCTCTGGACTTATTCAGCCCTTTGCGATCACTTCAGCCTGTCCGGTCCCGGAATTGACGTCAGACACCCGCCCTGCAAACGCCTGGACACGCCTGTGTTTTCCCTACCACTCCCAGAAAACGGTCAGTTGACACCCATAAACTCCCTCTTTCTGTCAATCTCCTTGCGATCGGTTGTGCGAATGGATTCGTCGCTAGAAGCATTGCACAGCAACAATGCTGTTTGTACCCGTATGACGTGCGTGCGCATTGCGATGCATACGCATGCGCAGTAGTAACCTGATCGCTGCACTGCAAAAAACGGCAGCGAACGATCAAATCGGAATGAGGGCCATTGTGACAGGGCTTTCTGACTGGTGACTTACACACACACACTCCTTGGGAAGTTGTTTAATAAAAACTCCATGACACTGTTTATGGATTAATCCATCACTTACTTATAGTTACCCTAATACTTACCAAAAGCGTTATTTTTTTATAGGACTATTTGTGACATCATAACCCTGCACTGTTTGAATTAATTACAGAATTCTAGGGATCTTCTTTATGATAATTGGTTTTAGAACATTCCAAAATATTCTTTGAAGAGGGGACAATACATTAAGCCCCACGTATGTGATCCACATCTTAAAGTGTTATTTTACCCCTGTGTTGTATGTCAACTCCTCATTACTGGCATGTTTATGAATTTTTGGTGTGAAAAGTATTTTATATATGTAATTTTTATCATATTCTGTGAATAAATTATATTTATTATTCTTGTTTGACCATTTATGGTTTTCCTTTTTTGGGGCGACACTTTCTGGTGAGAGGGTCTGTTCTAGGATTACTCCATATTGACTTTATCAAGCAATATCCTTGCCATACAGAATATCGATTGGCTCCATTGGGTGAACCTTCCGCTAAATAGTTCACGTACTGAATTGACAGTCATGTATTTACTAGCGCACTAGGATACTTTGTGTTCTTTATATATATATATATACACATGTATATATATGAGATATAAATCTATAAGTTTTATGTAAAAAATATATATATATATATATATATATATATATATATATAATGATGTGCGTGGACCCCCAGGTTTTGGTTGTGGTTCTAATTCATCATCATGTTTTGTTTTTTTTTGTTTTGGTAAAACCACCCTCAAGTATTTTGGTTTGGATTTGGTTTTTGGGTTGGTTAAAAAAATATTGATTATAAAATCGATAATCATTGATAAAATTAGGTAATTTTTTCTATCCAAATCCCGAAATTTGGATTTAAAATTCAAATTCCAAACCTTGGGCAGATCAAACCAGGACTCCCTCCATCATCTCCCACTCACGCCTGATTGGAATTTGAAGTAGGTGGTGGATGGGCAGACTGGATGGGCCAAGTGGTTCTTATCTGCCGTCAAATTCTATGTTTCTATGTTATATAAAATTAAAAAAATACTGTAATAAAGTTCACTGGAAGAACTCATGTTTTTTTCAGTGCACATCCTATCTCCTCTCTCTAAGCATCTGACGTCATACACACGTGTGTCATGACTGGTCACACGCACAGTGCTGCATGACTCGAGACACAGGCATGCGCTGGAGCTGGCAACCGACAGCTGTCTAATAACTGACAGCCTGCTGGAAGTATTCAACCAGCCCAGCTCTCAGACAATTTTGGTGAAGCTCATGGTCTGCCAGAAATGCCCTTTATACAGCCTTGTTGGTGGGCCACCTGGGATCAGCAGGGCCCCCTAAGACCAGCAAGGATCTAAGCAGCTGCTTTGGTGGCCTTGTGGTAAATCCTCCTTTGCTAGGGAGCACAATATGCACTTGAGTTAGTAATTGGTTGGATAATAGGGAGCAGCGTGTTGTGTTAAATGGAACTTTTTCAAATTGGACTGAAGCACTAAGTGGTGAGCCACAAGGGTCTGTACTTGGGCCACTATTGTTCAACATTTTCATTGACGATCGAGCAGTAGATCTAGAAAGCATGGTGTAAATTTTTGCAGACGATACCAAATTGTATAAGGTTATAAATACTGAGGGGGATGCTGAGTCTCTTCAGAATTACTTAGTTAAACTAGACGCATGGGCAGCAAAATGGAGAATGAGCTTCAATACAGATAAGTGTAAGGTAATGCACTTTGGCAGCAGGAACGAAAATAACACCTACATACTAAATGGGATAAAATTAGGGTATTCTGTACTGTTAAAAGACTTAGGTGTTCACATATATAACTAACTAAGCAGCAATACCCAAAGTAGGATAGCAGCTAACAAGGCTAACAAGTTATTAGCATGCATAAAGTGGGGAATTGATGCAAGGGATGAGAGTGTTATATAAATCATTAGTGAGGACACATCTTGAATACTTTGCACAATTTTGGGCACCATATTACAAAAAGGATATCTTGGAACTAGAAAAGGTTGAGAGGCGAGCGACCAAACTAATTAAGGGGATAGAGACATTAGAATGCAAGAAAAGGCTTGTAAGGTTAGGTATGTTTACACTGGAAAAGAGGAGACTAAGGGAGGACATGATCAACATTTACAAATATATAAGTGGACAATACACAGAGATCGCGGGAGATCTGTTTTTGGTAAGATCAACACAGAGGACACGTGGACACCCACTTAGGTTAGACGAGAGAAGATTTCGCACACAGAGGTGAAAAGGTTTTTTCACAGTAAGGACAATACGTATTTGAAATTCCCTGCCTGAGAGTAGTAATGGTGGACTTGGTCAACACTTTTAAGAATGGGCTAGATAAATTCCTAATAGATAAGGATATACAGGGTTATGGTGCGTAGTCACGCACTATAGTTATAAAAAAAAGAGAGGAATAAACACAACGGCCGACATTAGCAACAGACAAAATTAGTTCTAAAAATAATAGAGCGTAGGAGACCACAAATAGGTTGAACTCGATGGACAAATTGTCTTTTTTCAATCTCAGAAACTATGTTACTATGTTAGTATGTTATGCTTCCCCCCACTGCCCAAAATATACTAGAGCACGCAAGTACAAATGTGTCCAAATCTAGATATATTTTTGAAAACTGCTCATGGGTAGCACCAAGCATGCCAATCTTTGCATATGTTTAAGTGATTCTGAGTCAGACAGAACTCACCGTCCATGAAACATGCACATTACAGAACTATGTAGTAGAGATGAGCGCCTGAAATTTTTCGGGTTTTGTGTTTTGGTTTTGGGTTCGGTTCCGCGGCCGTGTTTTGGGTTCGAACGCGTTTTGGCAAAACCTCACCGAATTATTTTTGTCGGATTCGGGTGTGTTTTGGATTCGGGTGTTTTTTTCCAAAAACACTAAAAAACAGCTTAAATCATAGAATTTGGGGGTCATTTTGATCCCAAAGTATTATTAACCTCAAAAACCATAATTTACACTCATTTTCAGTCTATTCTGAATACCTCACACCTCACAATATTATTTTTAGTCCTAAAATTTGCACCGAGGTCGCTGTGTGAGTAAGATAAGCGACCCTAGTGGCCGACACAAACACCGGGCCCATCTAGGAGTGGCACTGCAGTGTCACGCAGGATGTCCCTTCCAAAAAACCCTCCCCAAACAGCACATGACGCAAAGAAAAAAAGAGGCGCAATGAGGTAGCTGTGTGAGTAAGATTAGCGACCCTAGTGGCCGACACAAACACCGGGCCCATCTAAGAGTGGCACTGCAGTGTCACGCAGGATGGCCCTTCCAAAAAACCCTCCCCAAACAGCACATGACGCAAAGAAAAAAAGAGGCGCAATGAGGTAGCTGTGTGAGTAAGATTAGCGACCCTAGTGGCCGACACAAACACCGGGCCCATCTAGGAGTGGCACTGCAGTGTCACGCAGGATGGCCCTTCCAAAAAACCCTCCCCAAACAGCACATGACGCAAAGAAAAAAAGAGGCGCAATGAGGTAGCTGACTGTGTGAGTAAGATTAGCAACCCTAGTGGCCGACACAAACACCGGGCCCATCTAGGAGTGGCACTGCAGTGTCACGCAGGATGTCCCTTCCAAAAAACCCTCCCCAAACAGCACATGACGCAAAGAAAAAAAGAGGCGCAATGAGGTAGCTGTGTGAGTAAGATTAGCGACCCTAGTGGCCGACACAAACACCGGGCCCATCTAGGAGTGGCACTGCAGTGTCACGCAGGATGTCCCTTCCAAAAAACCCTCCCCAAACAGCACATGACGCAAAGAAAAAAAGAGGCGCAATGAGGTAGCTGTGTGAGTAAGATTAGCGACCCTAGTGGCCGACACAAACACCGGGCACATCTAGGAGTGGCACTGCAGTGTCACGCAGGATGTCCCTTCCAAAAAACCCTCCCCAAACAGCACATGACGCAAAGAAAAAAAGAGGCGCAATGAGGTAGCTGTGTGAGTAAGATTAGCGACCCTAGTGGCCGACACAAACACCGGGCCCATCTAGGAGTGGCACTGCAGTGTCACGCAGGATGTCCCTTCCAAAAAACCCTCCCCAATCAGCACATGATGCAAAGAAAAAGAAAAGAAAAAAGAGGTGCAAGATGGAATTGTCCTTGGGCCCTCCCACTCACCCTTATGTTGTATAAACAAAACAGGACATGCACACTTTAACCAACCCATCATTTCAGTGACAGGGTCTGCCACACGACTGTGACTGATATGACGGGTTGGTTTGGACCCCCCCCAAAAAAGAAGCAATTAATCTCTCCTTGCACAAACTGGCTCTACAGAGGCAAGATGTCCACCTCATCTTCACCCTCCGATATATCACCGTGTACATCCCCCTCCTCACAGATTATCAATTCGTCCCCACTGGAATCCACCATCTCAGCTCCCTGTGTACTTTGTGGAGGCAATTGCTGCTGGTCAATGTCTCCGCGGAGGAATTGATTATAATTCATTTTAATGAACATCATCTTCTCCACATTTTCTGGATGTAACCTCGTACGCCGATTGCTGACAAGGTGAGCGGCGGCACTAAACACTCTTTCGGAGTACACACTTGTGGGAGGGCAACTTAGGTAGAATAAAGCCAGTTTGTGCAAGGGCCTCCAAATTGCCTCTTTTTCCTGCCAGTATAAGTACGGACTGTGTGACGTGCCTACTTGGATGCGGTCACTCATATAATCCTCCACCATTCTATCAATGTTGAGAGAATCATATGCAGTGACAGTAGACGACATGTCCGTAATCGTTGTCAGGTCCTTCAGTCCGGACCAGATGTCAGCATCAGCAGTCGCTCCAGACTGCCCTGCATCACCGCCAGCGGGTGGGCTCGGAATTCTGAGCCTTTTCCTCGCACCCCCAGTTGCGGGAGAATGTGAAGGAGGAGATGTTGACAGGTCGCGTTCCGCTTGACTTGACAATTTTGTCACCAGCAGGTCTTTCAACCCCAGCAGACCTGTGTCTGCCGGAAAGAGAGATCCAAGGTAGGCTTTAAATCTAGGATCGAGCACGGTGGCCAAAATGTAGTGCTCTGATTTCAACAGATTGACCACCCGTGAATCCTTGTTAAGCGAATTAAGGGCTGCATCCACAAGTCCCACATGCCTAGCGGAATCGCTCCCTTTTAGCTCCTTCTTTAATGCCTCCAGCTTCTTCTGCAAAAGCCTGATGAGGGGAATGACCTGACTCAGGCTGGCAGTGTCTGAACTGACTTCACGTGTGGCAAGTTCAAAGGGCATCAGAACCTTGCACAACGTTGAAATCATTCTCCACTGCACTTGAGACAGGTGCATTCCATCTCCTATATCGTGCTCAATTGTATAGGCTTGAATGGCCTTTTGCTGCTCCTCCAACCTCTGAAGCATATAGAGGGTTGAATTCCACCTCGTTACCACTTCTTGCTTCAGATGATGGCAGGGCAGGTTCAGTAGTTTTTGGTGGTGCTCCAGTCTTCTGTACGTGGTGCCTGTACGCCGAAAGTGTCCCGCAATTTTTCTGGCCACCGACAGCATCTCTTGCACGCCCCTGTCGTTTTTTAAAAAATTCTGCACCACCAAATTCAAGGTATGTGCAAAACATGGGACGTGCTGGAATTTGCCCATATTTAATGCACACACAATATTGCTGGCGTTGTCCGATGCCACAAATCCACAGGAGAGTCCAATTGGGGTAAGCCATTCCGCGATGATCTTCCTCAGTTGCCGTAAGAGGTTTTCAGCTGTGTGCGTATTCTGGAAAGCGGTGATACAAAGCGTAGCCTGCCTAGGAAAGAGTTGGCGTTTGCGAGATGCTGCTACTGGTGCCGCCGCTGCTGTTCTTGCGGCGGGAGTCCATACATCTACCCAGTGGGCTGTCACAGTCATATAGTCCTGACCCTGCCCTGCTCCACTTGTCCACATGTCCGTGGTTAAGTGGACATTGGGTACAACTGCATTTTTTAGGAGACTGGTGAGTCTTTTTCTGACGTCCGTGTACATTCTCGGTATCGCCTGCCTAGAGAAGTGGAACCTAGATGGTATTTGGTAACGGGGGCACACTGCCTCAATAAATTGTCTAGTTCCCTGTGAACTAACGGCGGATACCGGACGCACGTCTAACACCAACATAGTTGTCAAGGACTCAGTTATCCGCTTTGCAGTAGGATGACTGCTGTGATATTTCATCTTCCTCGCAAAGGACTGTTGAACAGTCAATTGCTTACTGGAAGTAGTACAAGTGGGCTTACGACTTCCCCTCTGGGATGACCATCGACTCCCAGCGGCAACAACAGCAGCGCCAGCAGCAGTAGGCGTTACACGCAAGGATGCATCGGAGGAATCCCAGGCAGGAGAGGACTCGTCAGACTTGCCAGTGACATGGCCTGCAGGACTATTGGCATTCCTGGGGAAGGAGGAAATTGACACTGAGGGAGTTGGTGGGGTGGTTTGCGTGAGCTTGGTTACAAGAGGAAGGGATTTACTGGTCAGTGGACTGCTTCCGCTGTCACCCAAAGTTTTTGAACTTGTCACTGACTTATTATGAATGCGCTGCAGGTGACGTATAAGGGAGGATGCTCCGAGGTGGTTAACGTCCTTACCCCTACTTATTACAGCTTGACAAAGGGAACACACGGCTTGACACCTGTTGTCCGCATTTCTGGTGAAATACCTCCACACCGAAGAGCTGATTTTTTTGGTATTTTCACCTGGCATGTCAACGGCCATATTCCTCCCACGGACAACAGGTGTCTCCCCGGGTGCCTGACTTAAACAAACCACCTCACCATCAGAATCCTCCTGGTCAATTTCCTCCCCAGCGCCAGCAACACCCATATCCTCCTCATCCTGGTGTACTTCAACACTGACATCTTCAATCTGACTATCAGGAACTGGACTGCGGGTGCTCCTTCCAGCACTTGCAGGGGGCGTGCAAATGGTGGAAGGCGCATGCTCTTCACGTCCAGTGTTGGGAAGGTCAGGCATCGCAACCGACACAATTGGACTCTCCTTGTGGATTTGGGATTTCAAAGAACGCACAGTTCTTTGCGGTGCTTTTGCCAGCTTGAGTCTTTTCAGTTTTCTAGCGAGAGGCTGAGTGCTTCCATCCTCATGTGAAGCTGAACCACTAGCCATGAACATAGGCCAGGGCCTCAGCCGTTCCTTGCCACTCCGTGTGGTAAATGGCATATTGGCAAGTTTACGCTTCTCCTCCGACAATTTTATTTTAGGTTTTGGAGTCCTTTTTTTACTGATATTTGGTGTTTTGGTTTTGACATGCTCTGTACTATGCCATTGGGCATCGGCCTTGGCAGACGACGTTGCTGGCATTTCATCGTCTCGGCCATGACTAGTGGCAGCAGCTTCAGCACGAGGTGGAAGTGGATCTTGATCTTTCCCTAATTTTGGAACCTCAACATTTTTGTTCTCCATATTTTAATAGGCACAACTAAAAGGCACCTCAGGTAAACAATGGAGATGGATGGATTGGATACTAGTATACAATTATGGACGGGCTGCCGAGTGCCGACACAGAGGTAGCCACAGCCGTGAACTACCGCACTGTACTGTGTCTGCTGCTAATATATAGACTGGTTGATAAAGAGATAGTATACTCGTAACTAGTATGTATGTATGTATAAAGAAAGAAAAAAAAACCACGGTTAGGTGGTATATACAATTATGGACGGGCTGCCGAGTGCCGACACAGAGGTAGCCACAGCCGTGAACTACCGCACTGTACTGTGTCTGCTGCTAATATATAGACTGGTTGATAAAGAGATAGTATACTCGTAACTAGTATGTATGTATAAAGAAAGAAAAAAAAACCACGGTTAGGTGGTATATACAATTATGGACGGGCTGCCGAGTGCCGACACAGAGGTAGCCACAGCCGTGAACTACCGCACTGTACTGTGTCTGCTGCTAATATATAGACTGGTTGATAAAGAGATAGTATACTCGTAACTAGTATGTATGTATAAAGAAAGAAAAAAAAACCACGGTTAGGTGGTATATACAATTATGGACGGGCTGCCGAGTGCCGACACAGAGGTAGCCACAGCCATGAACTACCGCACTGTACTGTGTCTGCTGCTAATATATAGACTGGTTGATAAAGAGATAGTATACTCGTAACTAGTATGTATGTATAAAGAAAGAAAAAAAAACCACGGTTAGGTGGTATATACAATTATGGACGGGCTGCCGAGTGCCGACACAGAGGTAGCCACAGCCGTGAACTACCGCACTGTACTGTGTCTGCTGCTAATATATAGACTGGTTGATAAAGAGATAGTATACTCGTAACTAGTATGTATGTATAAAGAAAGAAAAAAAAACCACGGTTAGGTGGTATATACAATTATGGACGGGCTGCCGAGTGCCGACACAGAGGTAGCCACAGCCGTGAACTACCGCACTGTACTGTGTCTGCTGCTAATATATAGACTGGTTGATAAAGAGATAGTATACTCGTAACTAGTATGTATGTATAAAGAAAGAAAAAAAAACCACGGTTAGGTCACTGGTATATACAATTATGGACGGGCTGCCGAGTGCCGACACAGAGGTAGCCACAGCCGTGAACTACCGCACTGTACTGTGTCTGCTGCTAATATATAGACTGGTTGATAAAGAGATAGTATACTCGTAACTAGTATGTATGTATAAAGAAAGAAAAAAAAACCACGGTTAGGTGGTATATACAATTATGGACGGGCTGCCGAGTGCCGACACAGAGGTAGCCACAGCCGTGAACTACCGCACTGTACTGTGTCTGCTGCTAATATATAGACTGGTTGATAAAGAGATAGTATACTCGTAACTAGTATGTATGTATAAAGAAAGAAAAAAAAACACGGTTAGGTGGTATATACAATTATGGACGGGCTGCCGAGTGCCGACACAGAGGTAGCCACAGCCGTGAACTACCGCACTGTACTGTGTCTGCTGCTAATATATAGACTGGTTGATAAAGAGATAGTATACTCGTAACTAGTATGTATGTATAAAGAAAGAAAAAAAAACCACGGTTAGGTGGTATATACAATTATGGACGGGCTGCCGAGTGCCGACACAGAGGTAGCCACAGCCGTGAACTACCGCACTGTACTGTGTCTGCTGCTAATATATAGACTGGTTGATAAAGAGATAGTATACTCGTAACTAGTATGTATGTATAAAGAAAGAAAAAAAAACCACGGTTAGGTGGTATATACAATTATGGACGGGCTGCCGAGTGCCGACACAGAGGTAGCCACAGCCGTGAACTACCGCACTGTACTGTGTCTGCTGCTAATATATAGACTGGTTGATAAAGAGATAGTATACTCGTAACTAGTATGTATGTATAAAGAAAGAAAAAAAAACCACGGTTAGGTGGTATATACAATTATGGACGGGCTGCCGAGTGCCGACACAGAGGTAGCCACAGCCGTGAACTACCGCACTGTACTGTGTCTGCTGCTAATATATAGACTGGTTGATAAAGTGATAGTATACTCGTAACTAGTATGTATGTATAAAGAAAGAAAAAAAAACCACGGTTAGGTCACTGGTATATACAATTATGGACGGGCTGCCGAGTGCCGACACAGAGGTAGCCACAGCCGTGAACTACCGCACTGTACTGTGTCTGCTGCTAATATATAGACTGGTTGATAAAGAGATAGTATACTCGTAACTAGTATGTATGTATAAAGAAAGAAAAAAAAACCACGGTTAGGTGGTATATACAATTATGGACGGGCTGCCGAGTGCCGACACAGAGGTAGCCACAGCCGTGAACTACCGCACTGTACTGTGTCTGCTGCTAATATATAGACTGGTTGATAAAGAGATAGTATACTCGTAACTAGTATGTATGTATAAAGAAAGAAAAAAAAACCACGGTTAGGTGGTATATACAATTATGGACGGGCTGCCGAGTGCCGACACAGAGGTAGCCACAGCCGTGAACTACCGCACTGTACTGTGTCTGCTGCTAATATATAGACTGGTTGATAAAGAGATAGTATACTCGTAACTAGTATGTATGTATAAAGAAAGAAAAAAAAACCACGGTTAGGTGGTATATACAATTATGGACGGGCTGCCGAGTGCCGACACAGAGGTAGCCACAGCCGTGAACTACCGCACTGTACTGTGTCTGCTGCTAATATATAGACTGGTTGATAACGAGATAGTATACTCGTAACTAGTATGTATGTATAAAGAAAGAAAGAAAAACCACGGTTAGGTCACTGGTATATACAATTATGGACGGGCTGCCGAGTGCCGACACAGAGGTAGTCACAGCCGTGAACTACCGCACTGTACTGTGTCTGCTGCTAATATATAGACTGGTTGATAAAGAGATAGTATACTCGTAACTAGTATGTATGTATAAAGAAAGAAAAAAAAACCACGGTTAGGTCACTGGTATATACAATTATGGACGGGCTGCCGAGTGCCGACACAGAGGTAGCCACAGCCGTGAACTACCGCACTGTACTGTGTCTGCTGCTAATATAGACTGGTTGATAAAGAGATAGTATACTACTAATATTATATACTGGTGGTCAGGTCACTGGTCACTAGTCACACTGGCAGTGGCACTCCTGCAGCAAAAGTGTGCACTGTTTAATTTTAATATAATATTATGTACTCCTGGCTCCTGCTATAACCTATAACTGGCACTGCAGTAGTGCTCCCCAGTCTCCCCCACAATTATAAGCTGTGTGAGCTGAGCAGTCAGACAGATATATAATATATATAGATGATGCAGCACACTGGCCTGAGCCTGAGCAGTGCACACAGATATGGTATGTATGTGACTGAGTCACTGTGTGCTGTGTATCGCTTTTTTCAGGCAGAGAACGGATTATAAATAAAAGTGGTGGTCACTGGTCACTATCAGCAAAACTCTGCACTGTACACTACTGAGTACTCCTAATGCTCCCCAAAATTAGTAAATCAAGTGTCTAAACGGAGAGGACGCCAGCCACGTCCTCTCCCTATCAATCTCAATGCATGTGTGAAAATGGCGGCGACGCGCGGCTCCTTATATAGAATCCGAGTCTCGCGATAGAATCCGAGCCTCGCGAGAATCCGACAGCGTCATGATGACGTTCGGGCGCGCTCGGGTTAACCGAGCAAGGCGGGAAGATCCGAGTCGCTCGGACCCGTGAAAAAAAACATGAAGTTCTGGCGGGTTCGGATTCAGAGAAACCGAACCCGCTCATCTCTACTATGTAGTGGAATGGCGTGTAGCTAGAGTTTCTGAGTACTGTGCATGCAGAGCAGATGACTATTTAATTCATATCCCTGACACCTAGCAAGGGGTAGGTGTAAGTGGCAATAATAGTGATTACAGTGGCTCAAGTGGATGGAGGGCTGGGGGCTGGTGCAGATGAGAGATCCGCGCAACACAGAATATAGGCGGATACTCCCATTAGACCTCCGATCATCTACACCAGAGGTTCTCAAGCTCGGTCCTCAGTACCCCACACGGTTCACATTTTCCATGTCACCCAGCAGCTGCACTGTGCATCACCAACTGTCACATTTTAAAAATCTACAGGTGACCTGCAAAACATGGACCATGTGGGGTCCTGAGGACCGAGTTTGAGAACCTGTGATCTACACCATATGGAATTTTGTGAAAGTTGACTCAGAGGAAGCAAGCTCAAAATGTTTAATTGGGTGGTAAAGAATTTCAACTGTAAATGACTTGGGGCAGCGGTGAATAACTAAAATAATCTCTGTAAAGAGATGCACTACAGCAGGGCTGGCCAACCGGTCCTCGAGATCTACCAACAGTTCATGTTTTCCAGGCCTCCTGGAGATCTGTAGAATTGTCAGTTAGGAATGAATGCAGCACATCTTAATTAGTAATGACTACACCTGTGCACCAGCTAGGTGGTCTGGAAAATGTGAACTGTTGGTAGATCTCGAGGACTGGTTTGGCAAGCCCTGCACTACAGTATATGGTGGTGTCATATAAATAAACAATGTAACTAAATGTACTATTAAACTTAAGATCACTTTGATCAAATTTGTGTAAGAGCTATAAATATAAATGCATTTAATAATAACACCAGTTAATTATTTGTTCTGATATTTTTTTAGTATTTTGTGCTTATATCTTACTCATATAAATACAATGGCCAGTATTTACTAAAAATCCGAGTTTGGCCGATTTGTGTTGTTTTTTTCTAAGTCCCAATCTGGGAATTCACTAAGCACCAATCTCGGCAGTGTCTGGTCTATTCGTAATTGTTTGAATGACAACGTTCCAAAATATGAATAGACCATCGGTCAAACGCGGCTGTTATTTCATAGAATACGGGAATTCACTATTCATTCGTATTTGGGTGTTAGTCTCTGAGTGCTCAAATGCGGTCGTATTTTTTTGCGATTCGTTAAAAAAAGCGGCAAAAAAATAGACCTGCTTTTTTCAGTAGTGTTTACATGTGTTGCAAATAAAAAATCACTCACACCTGAATTAGGATGCCTATAAAAGGATGTTAGGCCCATTTCAATACACCTACACTCAGAAATGGCAGCAGGACTGTGGGCCAGTGATCTTTTGTGTGCTGTGGGATTCCTCAGACTCAGACATCAGCCTGTAAGTACCCAGGGCCAAGAAACTGAACATGGTCAGCAGGTTGTACAGGTTCCGCGGAGGCTGCGCAGGCCTCGTTTTTTTAGGGGGCGTTTAAACTTGAGCGCATTGTCCGATGATAAGGTCATACAGATGTTCCGTCTAAATCGTAACAACATTTTCCGTCTGTATGACCTTGTCAAACTGGGCCTAGACCCTGAGACAGCACGCTCTCGCCCTGTCTCAGGCCTGCACAAACTCCTGGCTGTGTTGCACTTTCTGACTACTGGCAGCTTTCAGGCTGTGTCTGGGGATGTCATAGGAATCTCACAGCCCTCATTTTCCAGAATCTTAACACATGTGATGTATACCTAATGACCTCTTCTGTTTTGTGTTTGTTTTAATTTCTCGGTGGCCAGTTCTGTCCTAAAATCTCATGTTTATTGTTCTTTAAGATGTACACACAGGTGTTGGCTGTTTTGCAGCCCCACATCGAGGCCTAAATCTGCTTCCCTACCCAGGAGTCTCAGTGGCATGCCGTCAGGGTAGATTTCTATGAGCTGGCTGGCATGCCCAATGTGCTTGGAGCCATAGATTGCACACATATTCAGCTGAGACCACCTAGGGGCAGGCAGCACATATATACAAACCGCCATTTTGAACACTCCACAAATGTGCAGGTGGTTTGTGATGCAAATCTCAAAATAATGAGTGTTGTTGCTGGTTACCCTGGGGGCTGCCATGACTCCTTCATCCTCAGTCAGTCATCCCTCTTTGATAAGTTTGAGGACGGACAAATGCCAGATGGATGGCTGCTGGGTATGTAATTTGATATGTGTAGGCCTGCGTATACTTTGTCCAAATACAGGTGCAGATGTATTAACCTGTAGAAGGCATAAGGAAGTGTGAAACCAGTGATCTGTGCAAGGTGATAAAGGCACCAGCCAATCAGCTCCAATATGTAAATTAACATTTAGGAACAGATTGTCTGCTGCCTTTATTACCTTGCACATATCACTGGTTTTTCACTTCCTTATGCCTTCTACAGGTTAATACATCTGCCCCACAGTGTGTTACTTATGTGTTGCTGTATCTTAACATGAATCTGTCTTTTAGGTGATGGAGGATATGGCTGTTTCTCTTGGCTTCTAACTCCATTGTCCCGACCTGATACCCTTGCTGAACACAATTACAATCATGCACATAAGTCCACGCGGAATGTGATAGAAAGATGTTTTGGTGTGCTGAAATCTAGGTTTCGGTGTCTGGATAAGTCTGGTGGCCTTTTGTTGTATAGTCCCTCCAAGGTGACTCAAATTGTGTTCTGCTGCTGCTTTCTTCATAACATGTGTTTGCAACAACATCTGCCACATGTTGAGGAGGAGGAGGATGAAAAAAGCAGCCAGCAAGCAGAGGAATTAGAGACATCTGGTGATACTTGGAGTACTGATGTAGGGAGGCAGGTTAGGCAACAGATCATCAATCGCTATTTCTAAGGTAAGCTTGGTTTGCTTATTTCATTTGTTGTGTAATCATAAATAGATGTTTTGCCTTTTTAACCAAAAACCATTACTCAGAATGTGTCTGTCTCCTTGACACATACAAACATATCCTCGCTATATGAAAAACAAATGTCGCATGTGTATTGTGTGTATTTTTAATCTCAAAACAACAGATTATGAGTGGCATGCATTAAGTCTGGATAAGTGATCGTAAACTTGCAGTGCTAATTTCTTACAAGCCCACATCATCCATTTAGTATTTCACTTTATCATTGTGTGTAACGTCCTAATGCACAGGTTCACAAACTCGTCCCTCAGGACCACACACAGTGCATGTTTTTCACGTAACCCAGTAAAAGCACAGGTGTATGAATTACTCACAGACATATGTTAAAAGGTTCACAGGTGGAGCTAATTATGTCACTTGTGATTCTGTGAGGAGACCTGCAAAACATGCACTGTGTGGGTTCCTGAGGGCCGAGTTTGAGAACCTGTGTTCCCAAAAAACACTCCTCAACATATAATATGTTAGCCTTGAGGAATACATGTGTTCCTATGTGTGATGCACCATCATATTTAAGACTCACAAACTTACTGTAATCAGGAATAATTTATTTCCTAATGTTTGATGCTGTAAACTTGATGATGTGTAAGTAAATACACAGTTTGCCACACATATACATTATTATACACAGTTTGTGTTTTTTGTTGTAAAATTACATATTTGTTTGTTTCAGCATCACGTGTAAAAACATTCTTAATAATTTTTAACACACACAAACATGTCCCAACAATACTGACATTCATTTGGACAATGTTTTGCAAACATAACAAAGGCAACATATTACAAGCTTTTTACGCAACTCAATTGTGTTCTTCTTGTAATGTTGTATAGATAAGATAGCTAAGATATGTATCACTAACATTGTAATTTGGATTGTCTGCAGGCAAAGAGAATGATTGGAATCTAGAAAGAGTAATGATTAGAAAAAAATCAAGTGGTCAGTTTACTTCCTGCTAAAGACATTCTGCCTGGCTGGCAATTATTGTATCTGCAGGCAAAGAGAATGATTGGAATCTAGAAAGAGTAATGATTAGAAAAAAATCAAGTGGTCAGTTTACTTCCTGCTAAAGACATTCTGCCTGGCTGGCAATTATTGTATCTGCAGGCAAAGAGAATGATTGGAATCTAGAAAGAGTAATGATTAGAAAAAAATCAAGTGGTCAGTTTACTTCCTGCAAACATGTATGTGTGGCTCCATCAACATTTCCCTCCTCCAATACCAAAAAAAATGGTAATGAATAAATGTGCGTACTAAATTTATGTTTTTTTTGGCCCACTTATAATTAATGATGTTGAAAAAAGGGTCAAGGAGCTAAGTGTTATATTATTTTAGCAACAAAACACTTGCTAACTATTTTGAGTTACTTATCACAAATGTCTAACTTGTTTTTTTTCACGTTTTTTTGGGTGGCTGCTTGTCCTGCCCTTTGCCTTTAGCACTGTCATGTTGTCGTGCTCTGGTGGACCGTCTTGGTGGTGATGAGACTGGCGTGATATTTGGAGTAGTCGTACCAGAACTGCTGCTTGTTTGCTGTTGGTGCATGCATCTGAGTGTTTCATTCAGGTTAGTGAGGGTGGCATTGAGTTCACGTGCAGCAGCATTTTGATTGTCTACTATTCGGAATAAACTTTCATTAATCTTTTGATTGTTTTGAAAAATGTTCATATAACTTTGCTGTTGTCTGTGCTGTTCTTCCATTATGCACTGTAAGTTGCCCATGACCTGTGTAATGTCTGTACGCATGAGTTCCATGGTATTGCCTATTCTGGTTGCTTGTTCATTTTGTCTACTCAGATTTCTTGATATTCTTCTGAGGTGAGATGGTAGGCTTGCAAACATTTGTGTCTGCTTACGCAGGCAATCTTCATTAGTGGCCTGCTGTCTAGCCCAAATAGTCCAAAACACCTGATCAGGGCCTTGTGTTCCTGGTGTTGTTGGGCTGTGTTGTGGTGGTGGTGTGCTTTGCTGTGGTGGTGTACTCACAGGTGCTGGGGGACTCATTCCTTGCATTAATGGCTGCATTTCTAAGATGTTTGTCTCCTCCATGTCACTGTGTTGGTGTTGTTGCGGAGGGATGCTGTTCCCAGGACTCAAAGCTGAAATGTTAAACAAATCTCCGTTAGCTATCCATATGTTTGTGAAATGTTTAAAAAACACTACACATGGAACACATGTCATTCACTGTTGCTTTCAACTATTCTGGCTAGCAACATCATCACTCATAGCTTAAATACATACATATGCCTGTTTGAGGCAAATGTGTCTGGTTACTTAATTGGGAAAGTAAACACTTTATTTTTATTGTAGCACACACATACTCCACCATAAAAACACACTGGAATACATAATGTGTTACCTTATAGCTTTGTACAAACAAACAGTAATGTTTTTATATGTATTTTGCAATGTTACCTCAAGCACACATGTGAAATATGGAAAAACAACCTTACTTTTTGCAAACAAACCAACATGCTTTTTTGTTGCAGCATCTTACACCCAATGTCATACTGTATGGCTCAAGTGGACATACATATCTTTACTGGATGTGGACAAGGCCATTTAGCTTGGATTCCATTTCAGCTTTTACTTACTGCGGTAAGTATTTTAATTTTTGATGTGTTTTGACTTAATGCGGTTAGGACTGATTTTGATTATGTTCTGACATTTAACACATTTTTTTCAGTTTGATACTCACAATCAAGAAGAGGGGAGTGTGGATGACGTCTTGGAGGTGTGTCCAAAATTTGGAGTGGGGGTACAGAACATACGGACGATAATCTTTGTGGCGGGGTAGCCTGCTGTGTTTGTGCCGGGACATACGACCTTGCTTTCTTTTCGGCCACAGGTTTTTTGTGGTGATGTTTTACAGAAGTGCCACTTCTACTGCTCCATACTTCTTTTGATGGACCTTTTAATGAAAGTGCAATTTTGTTATGCCCATTCCTTTACAAGCATACCCTATACTACAATGGACACTTTACCTGCTTCCGCAGCATCATCATCATCAGATGTGATAGGAGTTACTGGCCGACGAGTAGTACTGCTTTTTTCAGACACTGTATAAAAAAAAATCATGCTATTGTGTATACATCCACCCATTATGCTTATAAACATTTATTCATTTAGAAATGCTTGGTTTTTATTTAAAACAAACATAAGGACCAGAAATTAAAAAAAAAAATGACCAAAACACATATGCACTATGGCAACATCAACACAGGAAAACATGTACAGGACACTGACATAGGCCACAAGTTCAAGAAAAGATTAAAAAAAAACACATACAACTTCATTTTGTATTGGTTTGAAAAATATTACAGATGCAATATATAATTTGCTCTGTGATGTGGCACTCCAAAGACACATTACCACTATATGAGCAAAAAGAAAATGCAGCAATTTATATAAAAATTACACTGCAGTGTGGTGTCACGGTACAAATACAAGCAAAAAAAATGTTTTTAAAATTAAATAATTAACATTATCTAAAGATGACATTACACATGTAAGTGGTTTCCAAACCACTTTCCAGTACTCCAGCCTCTAACATGACAACCACTGTTTTTTAAAAATTGCACATGGATCACTTAAATATAAAACATAGTCACAATTTCTAAAAATAAAACGCCCAAAAGGAAAACATTATTGCTGGACAATTCAGAGACACACCAAGTCCAAACTACACATGCAAAATATCTGTCAGAAAAACACATGACATACAATAAAGTAAGATGTTACATTGGCTTTTGTATAAAACATTAACCAAAACAATGTATTGGCTGACACACACTTGAAGATGGGAGTAATATGCAACGTCAAATGACACACATTTAAAAAAAAAAAAAGCATAGAATGTAAATGCAAATACACATGCTCACCATTCTTCCTGGGCCTATCTGAATCCCGGACATGGGTTGCAGAGACAACTTCTGGAGGGATTACACTCCACATGGGCTCCTCATACTCCAGATATCTTGCAATATAGGGCTGCCCACCACCAGTTTTCCGAGCCGACTTGGCCTTCTTGGCCATTTTGGACTTGACACGTCACTTTATGTCATAGTGCCGTTTGCGGCACGTGTCCTCCGTCCGCTTGACCACCCCCTCACTATTGACAGCAGCAACAACTTTCGCCCACAACACCATCTTCCTCCATGTTGGCACCTTGGCGGACTCAGGGCCAAATAGCTGCCTCTGATACTTCATCAGCTCACGCACCAATGCCACATTTTCAGCAAAACTAAACTTTACATTCCGCCCATTCTTAGTAGTGGTGCGTGGCTGCGGAGCACTCTGACTGTCACTATCACTTGAGGCTGCTGCAGCAACCTCACCCACCTCCTCCACCTCACTAACCTCACTAACACTCACCTCCTCCACCTGACCAACCTCCTCCCCCTCACTCACACCCTCCACCTCTGAGTCACACATAATTGTGTGTCTAAACAGTTAACACAGGGAAAAAAAAGACAAACAACACACTCCTCCACTACCACTACACAACTCACACACACACATCCACACACACAAACACTGACAAGGGACTATAAAGAAAAATAACTTGGACTAAAAATGAGACAAAACCACAAAATACAAGACAACAAGAATGACAAGACGACTTTCAAACACAATACCACACTCAGAAATCGCAACCAACACTCCTCACCAAACCACAAATTCACCTACCTCCACAGCACAAGCTCCCTCCTCCTCACCACTAACTAAACCCACGAGATGTGGACGGTTTGGGGCGTATTTATTAGTGATGAGCGGATTCGGTTTTACTCGGTTTTACTCGGTTTTACTCGGTTCTCAAAACGGCATCTTATTGGCTCAGGGATGTCACGTGTTTTGGATAGCCAATAAGATGCCGTTTTGAGAACCGAGTAAAACCGAGTAAAACCGAACCTCGCTCATCACTAGTATTTATTAGAGATGAGCGGGTTCGGTTTCTCTGAATCCGAACCCGCCAGAACTTCATGTTTTTTTTCACGGGTCCGAGCGACTCGGATCTTCCCGCCTTGCTCGGTTAACCCGAGCGCGCCCGAACGTCATCATGACGCTGTCGGATTCTCGCGAGGCTCGGATTCTATCGCGAGACTCGGATTCTATATAAGGAGCCGCGCGTCGCCGCCATTTTCACACGTGCATTGAGATTGATAGGGAGAGGACGTGGCTGGCGTCCTCTCCGTTTAGAATAGATTAGAGAGACACTTGATTTACTAATTTTGGGGAGCATTAGGAGTACTCAGTACAGTGCAGAGTTTTGCTGATAGTGACCAGTGACCACCAGTTTTATTTATAATCCGTTCTCTGCCTGAAAAAAGCGATACACAGCACACAGTGACTCAGTCACATACCATATCTGTGTGCACTGCTCAGGCTCAGGCCAGTGTGCTGCATCATCTATTATCTATATATAAATAATATTATATATATCTGTCTGACTGCTCAGCTCACACAGCTTATAATTGTGGGGGAGACTGGGGAGCACTACTGCAGTGCCAGTTATAGGTTATAGCAGGAGCCAGGAGTACATAATATATTATATAGTGAGTGACCACCAGACACACAGTGCAGTTTATTTAATATATCCGTTCTCTGCCTGAAAAAAGCGATACACACAGTGACTCAGTCAGTCACATACCATATCTGTGTGCACTGCTCAGGCTCAGGCCAGTGTGCTGCATCATCTATATATATTATATATCTGTCTGACTGCTCAGCTCACACAGCTTATAATTGTGGGGGAGACTGGGGAGCACTACTGCAGTGCCAGTTATAGGTTATAGCAGGAGCCAGGAGTACATAATATTATATTAAAATTAAACAGTGCACACTTTTGCTGCAGGAGTGCCACTGCCAGTGTGACTAGTGACCAGTGACCTGACCACCAGTATATATAATATTAGTAGTATACTATCTCTTTATCAACCAGTCTATATTAGCAGCAGACACAGTACAGTGCGGTAGTTCACGGCTGTGGCTACCTCTGTGTCGGCACTCGGCAGCCCGTCCATAATTGTATATACCACCTAACCGTGGTTTTTTTTTCTTTCTTTATACATACATACTAGTTACGAGTATACTATCTCTTTATCAACCAGTCTATATATTAGCAGCAGACACAGTACAGTGCGGTAGTTCACGGCTGTGGCTACCTCTGTGTCGGCACTCGGCAGCCCGTCCATAATTGTATATACCACCTAACCGTGGTTTTTTTTTCTTTCTTTATACATACATACTAGTTACGAGTATACTATCTCTTTATCAACCAGTCTATATATTAGCAGCAGACACAGTACAGTGCGGTAGTTCACGGCTGTGGCTACCTCTGTGTCGGCACTCGGCAGCCCGTCCATAATTGTATATACCACCTAACCGTGGTTTTTTTTTCTTTCTTTATACATACATACTAGTTACGAGTATACTATCTCTTTATCAACCAGTCTATATATTAGCAGCAGACACAGTACAGTGCGGTAGTTCACGGCTGTGGCTACCTCTGTGTCGGCACTCGGCAGCCCGTCCATAATTGTATATACCACCTAACCGTGGTTTTTTTTTCTTTCTTTATACATACATACTAGTTACGAGTATACTATCTCTTTATCAACCAGTCTATATATTAGCAGCAGACACAGTACAGTGCGGTAGTTCACGGCTGTGGCTACCTCTGTGTCGGCACTCGGCAGCCCGTCCATAATTGTATATACCACCTAACCGTGGTTTTTTTTTCTTTCTTTATACATACATACTAGTTACGAGTATACTATCTCTTTATCAACCAGTTTATATATTAGCAGCAGACACAGTACAGTGCGGTAGTTCACGGCTGTGGCTACCTCTGTGTCGGCACTCGGCAGCCCGTCCATAATTGTATACTAGTATCCAATCCATCCATCTCCATTGTTTACCTGAGGTGCCTTTTAGTTGTGCCTATTAAAATATGGAGAACAAAAATGTTGAGGTTCCAAAATTAGGGAAAGATCAAGATCCACTTCCACCTCGTGCTGAAGCTGCTGCCACTAGTCATGGCCGAGACGATGAAATGCCAGCAACGTCGTCTGCCAAGGCCGATGCCCAATGTCATAGTACAGAGCATGTCAAATCCAAAACACCAAATATCAGTAAAAAAAGGACTCCAAAACCTAAAATAAAATTGTCGGAGGAGAAGCGTAAACTTGCCAATATGCCATTTACCACACGGAGTGGCAAGGAACGGCTGAGGCCCTGGCCTATGTTCATGGCTAGTGGTTCAGCTTCACATGAGGATGGAAGCACTCAGCCTCTCGCTAGAAAAATGAAAAGACTCAAGCTGGCAAAAGCAGCACAGCAAAGAACTGTGCATTCTTCGAAATCCCAAATCCACAAGGAGAGTCCAATTGTGTCGGTTGCGATGCCTGACCTTCCCAACACTGGACGTGAAGAGCATGCGCCTTCCACCATTTGCACGCCCCCTGCAAGTGCTGGAAGGAGCACCCGCAGTCCAGTTCCTGATAGTCCTGCAGGCCATGTCACTGGCAATTCTGACGAGTCCTCTCCTGCCTGGGATTCCTCCGATGCATCCTTGCGTGTAACGCCTACTGCTGCTGGCGCTGCTGTTGTTGCCGCTGGGAGTCGATGGTCATCCCAGAGGGGAAGTCGTAAGCCCACTTGTACTACTTCCAGTAAGCAATTGACTGTTCAACAGTCCTTTGCGAGGAAGATGAAATATCACAGCAGTCATCCTACTGCAAAGCGGATAACTGAGTCCTTGACAACTATGTTGGTGTTAGACGTGCGTCCGGTATCCGCCGTTAGTTCACAGGGAACTAGACAATTTATTGAGGCAGTGTGCCCCCGTTACCAAATACCATCTAGGTTCCACTTCTCTAGGCAGGCGATACCGAGAATGTACACGGACGTCAGAAAAAGACTCACCAGTGTCCTAAAAAATGCAGTTGTACCCAATGTCCACTTAACCACGGACATGTGGACAAGTGGAGCAGGGCAGGGTCAGGACTATATGACTGTGACAGCCCACTGGGTAGATGTATGGACTCCCGCCGCAAAAACAGCAGCGGCGGCACCAGTAGCAGCATCTCGCAAACGCCAACTCTTTCCTAGGCAGGCTACGCTTTGTATCACCGCTTTCCAGAATACGCACACAGCTGAAAACCTCTTACGGCAACTGAGGAAGATCATCGCGGAATGGCTTACCCCAATTGGACTCTCCTGTGGATTTGTGGCATCGGACAACGCCAGCAATATTGTGTGTGCATTAAATATGGGCAAATTCCAGCACGTCCCATGTTTTGCACATACCTTGAATTTGGTGGTGCAGAATTTTTTAAAAAACGACAGGGGCGTGCAAGAGATGCTGTCGGTGGCCAGAAAAATTGCGGGACACTTTCGGCGTACAGGCACCACGTACAGAAGACTGGAGCACCACCAAAAACTACTGAACCTGCCCTGCCATCATCTGAAGCAAGAAGTGGTAACGAGGTGGAATTCAACCCTCTATATGCTTCAGAGGTTGGAGGAGCAGCAAAAGGCCATTCAAGCCTATACAATTGAGCACGATATAGTAGGTGGAATGCACCTGTCTCAAGTGCAGTGGAGAATGATTTCAACGTTGTGCAAGGTTCTGATGCCCTTTGAACTTGCCACACGTGAAGTCAGTTCAGACACTGCCAGCCTGAGTCAGGTCATTCCCCTCATCAGGCTTTTGCAGAAGAAGCTGGAGGCATTGAAGAAGGAGCTAAAAGGGAGCGATTCCGCTAGGCATGTGGGACTTGTGGATGCAGCCCTTAATTCGCTTAACAAGGATTCACGGGTGGTCAATCTGTTGAAATCAGAGCACTACATTTTGGCCACCGTGCTCGATCCTAGATTTAAAGCCTACCTTGGATCTCTCTTTCCGGCAGACACAGGTCTGCTGGGGTTGAAAGACCTGCTGGTGACAAAATTGTCAAGTCAAGCGGAACGCGACCTGTCAACATCTCCTCCTTCACATTCTCCCGCAACTGGGGGTGCGAGGAAAAGGCTCAGAATTCCGAGCCCACCCGCTGGCGGTGATGCAGGGCAGTCTGGAGCGACTGCTGATGCTGACATCTGGTCCGGACTGAAGGACCTGACAACGATTACGGACATGTCGTCTACTGTCACTGCATATGATTCTCTCAACATTGATAGAATGGTGGAGGATTATATGAGTGACCGCATCCAAGTAGGCACGTCACACAGTCCGTACTTATACTGGCAGGAAAAAGAGGCAATTTGGAGGCCCTTGCACAAACTGGCTTTATTCTACCTAAGTTGCCCTCCCACAAGTGTGTACTCCGAAAGAGTGTTTAGTGCCGCCGCTCACCTTGTCAGCAATCGGCGTACGAGGTTACATCCAGAAAATGTGGAGAAGATGATGTTCATTAAAATGAATTATAATCAATTCCTCCGCGGAGACATTGACCAGCAGCAATTGCCTCCACAAAGTACACAGGGAGCTGAGATGGTGGATTCCAGTGGGGACGAATTGATAATCTGTGAGGAGGGGGATGTACACGGTGATATATCGGAGGGTGAAGATGAGGTGGACATCTTGCCTCTGTAGAGCCAGTTTGTGCAAGGAGAGATTAATTGCTTCTTTTTTGGGGGGGGTCCAAACCAACCCGTCATATCAGTCACAGTCGTGTGGCAGACCCTGTCACTGAAATGATGGGTTGGTTAAAGTGTGCATGTCCTGTTTTGTTTATACAACATAAGGGTGGGTGGGAGGGCCCAAGGACAATTCCATCTTGCACCTCTTTTTTCTTTTCTTTTTCTTTGCATCATGTGCTGATTGGGGAGGGTTTTTTGGAAGGGACATCCTGCGTGACACTGCAGTGCCACTCCTAGATGGGCCCGGTGTTTGTGTCGGCCACTAGGGTCGCTAATCTTACTCACACAGTCAGCTACCTCATTGCGCCTCTTTTTTTCTTTGCGTCATGTGCTGTTTGGGGAGGGTTTTTTGGAAGGGACATCCTGCGTGACACGGCAGTGCCACTCCTAGATGGGCCCGGTGTTTGTGTCGGCCACTAGGGTCGCTAATCTTACTCACACAGCTACCTCATTGCGCCTCTTTTTTTCTTTGCGTCATGTGCTGTTTGGGGAGGGTTTTTTGGAAGGGACATCCTGCGTGACACTGCAGTGCCACTCCTAGATGGGCCCGGTGTTTGTGTCGGCCACTAGGGTCGCTAATCTTACTCACACAGCTACCTCATTGCGCCTCTTTTTTTCTTTGCGTCATGTGCTGTTTGGGGAGGGTTTTTTGGAAGGGCCATCCTGCGTGACACTGCAGTGCCACTCCTAGATGGGCCCGGTGTTTGTGTCGGCCACTAGGGTCGCTAATCTTACTCACACAGCTACCTCATTGCGCCTCTTTTTTTCTTTGCGTCATGTGCTGTTTGGGGAGGGTTTTTTGGAAGGGACATCCTGCGTGACACTGCAGTGCCACTCCTAGATGGGCCCGGTGTTTGTGTCGGCCACTAGGGTCGCTTATCTTACTCACACAGCGACCTCGGTGCAAATTTTAGGACTAAAAATAATATTGTGAGGTGTGAGGTATTCAGAATAGACTGAAAATGAGTGTAAATTATGGTTTTTGAGGTTAATAATACTTTGGGATCAAAATGACCCCCAAATTCTATGATTTAAGCTGTTTTTTAGTGTTTTTTGAAAAAAACACCCGAATCCAAAACACACCCGAATCCGACAAAAAAAATTCGGTGAGGTTTTGCCAAAACGCGTTCGAACCCAAAACACGGCCGCGGAACCGAACCCAAAACCAAAACACAAAACCCGAAAAATTTCAGGCGCTCATCTCTAGTATTTATATGGTTGCGCACAGACACTCCTACCATCTGAAACACAACCAATCACGAACGGGGATGAAAATCGAAACTGAAAGTAAAAATGCGGCCGCGGGAAAAAAAAACCCGGCCGCGTTTAACTTAGGAAAAAAACCAGCAAATACAACAAAAACACATACGCAAACGACAATGACGGCCGTAAATGTGCCAAAAAAAAAACGACTGGCATCGACATCGGAAAACACGAAAACCATAAGGTCGACTGCTTCGTAACTTTGCGTATATGGATTCAAAAAGTTGCATGAAAATGCACCCTATACAAAACGAGTTTAAACACTACACAAACCGACTCAAACACGAATATTAGTAAATATTGGCCAATGTGTCATCTTTCCCTGATAACACCTCTCCATGGTGTGCATGCCTCTGTATCTCTAGTGAAGGTCAGTGCCCAAGTGTTTTGTGATTACTGCCTATGGCAGCTCACGGTGCCTTCGTCACACAAGACAATGGCCATACTGGAACCTGACAGTGACAGAACATAGTTGGCTGTTTCAGAAATGTGCCCTTGTGACTGGTTAACATTCCGTTGTTCTGAAGTCAAGAACAGAGAGTCTGACAAAATAAAGATTACAATAGCGTTAAAGATCAGATATAACATATGACTTTATGGCACTTGACTAAGATAGTGTTTTTCTTATATTATACAAAATTACCTCTTCAAATAATGAACATATTTTCATATAACAATATGTGTGCACAATTGTTAAGAGAGAAATGCCTATTTTTTATTTTAAACTCCATTTGTAATACAGTATTCTTCCTGATGTAATAGAATACACACAAACCCAATGTTTACGTACATCTCTGATATTTCTGGATCTGCGCATGTGCAGAGCCATGGCTGCGATTAGGAAGGCCAATTCCGGGATCGGCGGGATCCAGAGATTAAGGCCAAAAAAACAGATTCAATCCTGGGATTGGAAGCTCCAATCCTGGGGATTGCAGGCTTTACCTGCCCCATTTCTTTATTATGCCGGGCACCATTGAGTGTCCTTAGAAGGCTCATGCTCTGCCTGGCTCCTTACTCCCAGCTACCCCACTGCCCAGACTGCACCTTGAGGCCCGCGAGCCCTCCCATCCACAATGGTGAGTCTGAAGCCAGCCTCCGCACTGCCCGGACCACACCTCGCCATACCAGCCACGATGGTGAGTATTTGTGTGGACTGGGCTGGCCTGGGGTGGGTGGGTCTTGAACCCAATCCCCTGTATCCAAGGAATCCCCAGATTAACCTTTTTTCAATACTGATACCCGGGATAAAAAAAAGGCCCGGGATTGGCCTCCCTAGCTGCAATGTCACTCGCAGTGCCCCAAATGCCATAGCCTGGCTGACATGCTGCTGGCGATTGGGGGTAGCGTCAAGTAACACTACAGAAATTACAGTATGATGGCCCCATTTTCTAGGCATGCTGAAGCCAAAGTCTGCTTCCAGTGGAGGCTCGAGGTGGGGCTGCAGCACAGTCCAAAGTTCAAATAGGTGAGCCATGCCAACTGTCAGTGAGTTAGTTTGGGATGACAGTTGGTGTGGCTCCCCAATTTGAACTTTTGACTGCACTGTTGACCCCACTTTTGGAGCTGCCATTGGCTGCTTCCATGGATGCAGCTTATCCGGCTTTAGCCTTGTGAATATCTCAGTCATCCTGAGTAACCTGTATGATCTGCGTCCATCTCATAAACAGTAGTGGCGTCACTGCAGGGGTGTGGGCTGCTCCTGGGTGTCACCAGCCAAGGAGTGACACCAAAATGCCGGCTCCTGCTCTGTGACAGGAGTTAGGTGCTACACTGTAAAATTAGCACTCGACTCTGGGGGCAGCCCAGCATCTCCAGGATCCCCGGAGTGATGAAGACAGGGGGCTGACAGCAAGGCTACCCTCTTCCTGTAAAGCCACACCCCTTCCAATGAGGCCACACCTTCTTTTTATAATTTTAAGCTGCATCTGGTATCACCAAGGTGGCGCTCCTGATTAACATATTTGTTACGTATCTTTCATTGGTTTTGACGGGTTAGAAAAGGAAGCGTTTATTATTTTTGTAATTGTGTTATACTAGCTATACTATACTATATGCTATTATGACACCTCTATCGGAGTCTGCTAAACCAGATCAAATGAACACACCAATTAGTTACCATTTTCTCTCAACCGTTTGAACATCTCCCGGACAAGAAAAGATGACACCATTTAATGAAACTTGCACTGATGTCTCTGCTGCTGTGATGCTGGGGCCATTTAATGACATCTGAACCCTCTGTTGAATTCTCATTTGTACAAACTATTTTAAAAACAAACTACTATATTTTTATCCAGACTCATTTGCATCACAGTAGACATGATGTTGTAAGACAAAAATGTGACTTAAAGTTATTATATTTAAAAATATTTTGATACAATATGTTCTGGATACTAAATTAAAGCAATGTTTTGGTGGAAAACACAAATGTTTAAAGGCTGATATTTGCAATTCATTCATGTAAAAAAAACCTTTGTGTACCATTCAAAGCCATTTACTGCATTTGTGGTAAATAAAACTCTTAAGATTCATTTTAATTATTGTTGGCAAGCATTTACTGGAAGTTTAATGAGCATCTTCCACTTTAATCAAGAAACATAAATAATTCCAAAGAAAAAACACAATGTCTTGTCACTCAGACATACTATAGATGTGGTTTTAAAACAAAACATCATGTATTTTCCATTTACTTGAACTGGCTGTATATTTACATATTAAGTATTTCTTACTAGGCCACTCATTAACAAAATGTTCTTCCCCTGGAAGACTGTCAGCTCTATGGATTACCTATTTTACCTTCTCAGTAGAGCAAGGTATGATTCTGCACAGAACTGCTACTGGCAACAGTAAGTACAGTGTAAAAGTGGTACTTGAAAGTTTGTGAACCCTTCAAAATTTTCTATATTTCTGCTGAAATTTAGCCTAAACTACATCAGATTTTCACACAAGTCCTATAAGTAGATAAAGAGAACCAAATCAAACAAATGAGACAAAAAACTAGACATGCTAATTTTTTATTGAGGAAAATGATCCAATATCACATATCTGTGAGCGGCAAAAGTATGTAAACATTTCGGTTTAGCAGATATTTTGAAGGTCAATCAATGGTATGACAATAAGGTGTGAGTTGACAACAAGTCTTTAGAAAAGAACAGGGATCTATCAAAGTCTGAAGTTCACAACTATTGTTTGTGGAAGTGTATCATGTGAAGAACAAAGGAGATTTTGGAGAACCTCAGAAGAAGAATTGGTGATGCTCATCAGGCAGGAAAAGGTTACAAAACCATCTCTAAAGAGTTTGGACTCTACCAATCAACAGTGAGACAGATGTTGTACAAATGGAGGAAATTCCAGACCATTATTACCCTCCCCAGGAGTGGTCGACCAAAAAAAATCATCAGAGTGAAAACAGACATTCACCTACTAATCATTGTGTTCCTGGTCACTGAAGCGCATTGACACCATTTTTCTCTTTCAAAAATAATCATACCAAGAACAAGGCACAAGGTCACAAAGGAACCCAAGGTAACCTGTCAGCAACTGAAGGCCTTTCTCACATTAGCTAATGTTAATGTTCATGAGTCCATCATCAGGAGAACACTGAACAACAATGGTGTGCATGGCAAGATTGCAAGAAGAAAGCCACTGCTCTCCAAAAAGAACATTGCTACTTGTCTGCAATTTGCTAAAGATCACCTGGACAAGCCCGAAAGCTATTGAAACAATGTTTTGTGGACTGATGAGTCCAAAAATAGAGCTTTTTGGATTAAATGAGGAGCGTTATGTTTGGAGAAAGGAGAAAACTGTATTCCAGCATAAAAACCTCACATCACCTGTAATACACAGTGACGGTGGTATCACGGTTTGGGTCTGTCTTGCTGCATCTGGCCCAGGACGACTTGCCATCATTGATGCGACAATGAACTCTGAATTATACCAGAATATTCTAAATGAAACTGTCGGGACATCTGTCCATGAGCTGCATCTCTTGAGAACATGGGTCAAACAGCAAGACAACGACCCAAAACACACAAGTCATTCAACCAAAGAATGGTTAAGGAAGAATACATTTACAATTTTGGAATGGCCAAGTCAAAGTCCTGACCTTAATCTAATCAAAATGTTGTGGAAGGACCTGAAGTGAGCAGTTCATGGGAGGAAACCTACCAATTTAACAGAGTTGAAGCTGTTTTGTATGGAGGAATTCTGTAAAATTCCTCCAAGCCGATGTTCAGGACTAAACAACAATTACCTGAAACATTTAAATGCAGTTATTTTTGCACAAGGGGGTCATACCAGATACTGAAAGCAAATGTTCACATATTTTAACCACTCACAGATATGTGACCTTGGATAATTTTCCGCAATAAAAAAAATTAGCACGTCTTATTTTTTTTGCCTCATTTGTTTAATTTGGTTCTTTATTTACTTTTATGACTTGTGTAAAAATCCAAGGAAATTTTAGGCCAAATTTCAGTAGAAATACAGAAAATTCTGAAGGGTTCACAAACTTTCAAGCACCACTGCCGTGTGAACCAAGAATTCATGTGTATAGCTCTGGATTGAATGTATATTGGTGGTCATGGGTGTAGCTATAGTGGGTGAAGAGAATGCCATATCTATTGAGCACAGAAGCTTAGGGGGCCCTGTGCGCATGTCATATAGGTGTCTACCAAGTTAAGATATTGGCTGCTAAGCAAATGGGTCCCAGCCTGAAAAAGGGTTATTTGTCAGCGCTCATCTACTGTAGGAAGCTGTGTCAGTCTCTGCCTCTCACTAAAGCTCTACTCCAGGGACGGATTGCCCATTTGGCATTTCTGGCAAATGCCAGAAGTACCTATGGTCTGATTGGCCATGCTGGCGGCGCAGAGAGACATGGACTGGCTGAGCACTCTGCTTAACTGCCCAGCTCACATAGACAGGAGCTGGCTGATCAGATCCACCTCCCTGCATTCTGCTCGGCCACCTGGCACACAGAGACATGAGGGCCTGGCTCCTGTGACTTGTGGCATGCCCCCTCTGAAGTTTGACCATGCCTCCTTTTAGTGTGCATTAACTCGTGGCGCACCTGCTCGGCCCAAAGTCAGGGCTGTTATACAGTCCCAGTCCTTCCCTGCTCTACCCTGATATCCATCTCCCATGCTCCCATTTCACCCTCACAGATAAAGCTAAGTTAATAAATTGTCCAAGCACTGTTGGAGAGTAGACTTCTACTTAATTACAGCCTTTGTGAAGTGAGCTGAGGAATGGGTTTGAACTCCGAGATTAGAATTGTCATAGGAAGGGACAATGTCTTAAAATTAAGCTTTCTACTAAAGAGGAGTTTCCTACATTAGGAGGATAAACTTCAGCTAGGAGATGATTGGTCTTGACCCCATCCTACCCTGTCTTTACAATCACTGGCAACTGCAATCTTCGCAACCCTGTAGGAACTGCAGACATGAACCGCTGTGTATGATTCAACAGCTGACAATAGGCAAGGAGAACTTGAAGCATTGCCATCACTAAATAAGATCCGATAAGATAAGAGGTCAATAGGTTATAATCTCTTTTATGTAGGATAAGGCTGCCTAGTGGAATGACATTCCATTTTCAGTTGTGTGTGTACTGGATTTTATAATGGTAACGGTTGTGTGTGCAGTGGATGTTATACTGGTAAGGGGGTATGTAATGTTAATGTTATAATGCACTGGGGCACTGTAATGTGTCCTAAGATGAACTAGGACACTGTAATGTGGCAGAATATGAACTAGGATCACTGTAATATTGTACATTATGACCTGTTTGCACCACAATGTGGCATAATATTAACTGGTGGTATAACAATATGACACAATATGAACTGGGGGCCCTACAAAATGTTATGATGTGTATTTGGGGGCACTATAATGTGGAATAAAATGTGCTGAGTCCACTTCATGTGGTATAATATAAACTAGGGACATGTCCAGAATAATGTGAATTGGGGCACGGTGTGGCATAATGTATACTGGAAGTCATACAGTGTGGCATATTATGAAATGCAGGCACTCTTCTGTGACAACACATGAACTGGGGCACTACTGAGAATCATACTATCAACTACTTCACTACATCAGGGCAATATTATGGTTCAAAAAGAAATAGGGCACTAATATGGAACATAGATTTTACTGGGGCATTAAAATTGAGCATAAAATGAACTACTGCTGTGGAGAGAGGTGTCTCTCTAAAAGCATTGGGGTGGGGGGCCCTTCTAAATATTGCTATGGGGGCTTATAAGGTTCTGGCTACACCTGTTGGTGGTGCTCTGAAAAGTCAAAGTATTTATTGAATAAAGAGAAAACGGAAAGAATACTTTTTTAGTGAAATTCTTCTTAAAACTAGATAGTAATAAAATGTTGCCTTTTAGCCCTTCAGTGGCGGGGTTTTCGAATTTGGTCATACCTCCCAGGGTAGGTTTTGAATTTTTTTTTACCTGCACGTTGCCAGGGTTTCACGCGCGTTGCCAAGGGTTTCACGCGTTGTGTCATGCTTTTTGCCAAGGGTTTTATGCTCTGGGATCCATGCTCATTGCCACGGTGAATGCTCGTTGCCTAGGGAATGCTCGTTGCTTAGGGGTAGTTAGGGATGGCCACCGACCATCAATGATTCAAAAGCATTGATGGTCTATGACCGATGTTGAATACTTTTACCATTGCTGGGGAGAACCAGATGGTTTCCCGCCATCGATGGTTCAATGTTACTGGTTTTTTGGGGGGGTTCTAAAAGTGTCAGGTCACTGAGCTTTGCTCCACCCCCTGACACTCACTAAGCCATGCCCCCCTGGTCCACCCGCATGTGTACTGTAAATAGGGGATGACCATCGATGGGTAAAACCATTGATGGATCCATTCCTGATGGTTTTACACCATTGAGGTTGTCCATCGATGGTGACCATCAATGGATAACCCACAGATGGCCAGCCCACAGGCAGCATGTGCTGGCGGGCACTGATACAGTATCTTCTCCCCCCTCCTCTCTTGTACTCCGTTCTGCTGGTGGGCATTTGCAGAATGATGCGATCGCGTCATGACATCATGACGCGATCGCATCATTCTGCAAACACCCATCGGCAGAACGGACTGCAAGGACGAGGGAGAAGGAGCAGTGGTATGCCCGCACATTTTCCAGGGGTTGCCAGTCTGTGCAGCAGGAGCTGTTAGCTTAGCAGAGAAGTTATGCAGTAAAGGGCCCAACACATCATAGTTGCCTACCCTCCCTCATTCTGCAGGAGACTCCCTGAATAGCAGCAATCTTACTGACTCCCTAATTAGACCAGCAAGCTCCCTGATTGCACCTTGTCGCCAGTATGAAGCTGTTACATTCTTGGATGGAAAAAAAATCAGAGATATATAATACAAATGGGCTCATCAGTGTTATTTCCCTGCATTGGTTATAAGGCACAATGGGGCAGATGTATTAACCTGGAGAAGGCATAAGGAAGTGATAAACCAGTGATATGTACAAGGTGATAAAGGCACCAGCCAATCAGATCCTAACTGTTAATTTACATATTGGAGCTGATTGGCTGGTGCCTTTATCACCTTGCACATATCACTGGTTTATCACTTCCTTATGTCTTCTCCAGGTTAATACATCTGCCCCAATGATTCCTATGGCTACATGCATTTTAAATAAGGTTTCTCATGGCCACAGTATATGGAACCTCTTGTAAAACACAATACACAAACAAATCCTGAAAAATATCAGTGTCTTTTCTTCAACAAGTAGATCTTATTAACTTTGGGGATCATTTACATTTGGATTTAAGTCATGTTTATGACACGCCTCTCAGATGTAGCAGTACACGTCCGCGCTGATAGGCGTTACTTTTACAATCTCCCTTAAATGCTTTTTCAAAAGTAGGGGCAAGTATGCTACACATACTGTATGTACTTGTATAAAGATTAAAAGTATTGAAGCATACACAGGAGAGACTCACAATTAAGAAGCTGTGCAGGTATTAGGAAGTGAGTTTGCAAGTTCAATAACAGTGCAGATACCAGGTAATAATCAGACAAAATTAAAGCAGTGCAGAAAATAACAGCTCCTAGGTTCGACTACGATAGAGAAGGCCACCTGTATTGCATCAAAAAGCAATTCTGTCTCATAAAAAAACAGAATTAGCTCCAAAGATCTGATATCGCCCTGCATTGTTGAAAAACATTAGGGATCTTTGAGATTCATTGGATGATGGGAGATTGGGAACTGAGGAGTTAAAGTTATGACATCCCTAGAATCTATACTTAAGGGTATATTCAATTGCTCTCGGGTCCTTCCCGACGGAAAGGACCCGACAGCTCTCTATTCAATGCTGGGTCAAACCCGACAGGTTTGGCCCGTTCCTGACAGTCTCAATCTGACTTTTTTTAAAGTCGGATTGACATTGCCAGAAACTGGGCTAAAACCTGTCGGGTTTGATCCTGCTTCCGACAATACACGTGGCTCGGTGGCCTAAGCCGCCGATCCACGTGTTGTATTCCGACAGCATTCTGTCAAGTCAGATTTCCCGACTTGTCGGAAAAACTGAGCCCGGATTGAATAGGTCGGAACCCCTTCCAGTCTATTCCAGTCGGAAACTGCCGTCTTTCCGACAAGACGGCAGTTTCCGACTCTAATTGAATATACCCCTTAATAGACAAAGGGTCCCAAGACTAAACAGTAAATAAAACCCATATTAAATAAAGTACATAGAGGGTCATTCAGACCCAGCCGCAATAGTGTACCGCAGTGCAGTTTGCCAGTGGCGGCAAACTGCGCAGTGGCCGCACAGCAGCTACGCAGTGGCCGCACAGCGGATGCACAGGCATACACATTGCAGTCGCATCCCTGATGGAAGGGACTGCAATGTGATTGACAGCGGCAGGCATTTGTGGGGTGGCGACGCGGTGGGGTGACATGGCTTGGGGAAGTCGAAGCGAGGTGAAAAGGGGTGCGCCGGAACCATTTTTGGGGCAGCTGCGTGATATGATACGCAGTTGTTCCAATAAAAAAAAATGTCCACTGACCATCTGACAGGCGGCATGCCAGGAGTAAACCCTAGATCCATTGCATCCACAATTAAATTGCGGACGCATCGGCAGGCAGCCCCACACAGACGCCCTGTGCTGAGCAGCCCTCAGCATGTGCAGAGATGAATGCAGGTCCGGCTGCATGTGCTGCGACCTGCATTCATCTCTGAATAACCCCCACAGACAAAATAAATACTCTTTATTTATCCTCTGAGTTTATATGGGCTAAGAAACATCCCAGAGTACAGCTCAAAAAATTGCAAAGATTGATACTGCAAATCAGGACTTTTTATTGGGGGTCATTCCGAGTTGATCGCTAGCTGAAAATGTTCGCTGCGCAGTGATGAGGAAAAAAATGGCACTTCTGTGCGTGCATATGCGGCGCAATGCACACGCTCGACGTGCTTTCACAACGGCCGATGTCGTTTCATACAAGGTCTAGCGAAGCTTTTCAGCTGCACTGCTGGCCGCAGAGTGATTGACAGGAAGTGGGCGTTTCTGGGTGTCAACTGACCATTTCCAGGGAGTGTTCGGAAAAACGCAGGCGTGCCAGGAAAAACGCAGGCATGGGTGGGCGAACGCAGGGTGTGTTCGTGATGTCAAAACAGGAACTGAACAGTCTGAAGTGATCGCAAGCGCTGAGTAGGTATGAAGCTACTCTGAAACTGCAAAAAATTATTTTGTAGCCGCTCTGCGGTCCTTTCGTTCGCACTTCTGCTAAGCTAAAATACACTCCCAGTGGGAGGCGGCATAGCGTTTGCACGGCTGCTAAAAACTGCTAGTGAGCGATCAACAGCTCTTCTTTTGATTGCACACATAACAGACCCCTAACCTTAACTGACTCTCTCTCCTGGAATCCTCTACATGGGGCCTTATCTCCATGCTGTACACAGAGATTGCCTCCTCTGGATCTTCCATTAAAGACCTATACAAACTCGCATGCAAGAGAGACCTGGGTGAGGTTTTAGACGGGGAAGGCTGGAAAATCCAGAAAAATACTGTCACAAGCTATATCTGTGTTAAAATATTATAGCTATAAGCTATTATACTGATGGTACTGTATTATGTTCCAGTGCGTCTGATGTACGGATGGTTAGCATTACTGCCTCACAGCACTGAGGTCATGAGTTCGATTCCCGCCAAAGCCCTACTGTAACTGTGTGGGGTTTATATATTCTCCCTGGCCTTGTATGGGTTTCCTCCAGGTACTCTGGTTTCCTCGCGCAATCCAAAAATATACTGACAAAAAAGTAACTTTGTGTTTAGGGCAGATTAGATGGGCCAAGTGGTACTTATCTGCTGTCAATTTCTATTTCTATGCACTGTAACACATTTTCTCCAGATGTCCCACTTAACTGTTACAGAAGCTGGCCAATTTCTTCATATTTGGTGGCATTGCTCAACGCTCTCCCACTTATGGTAGGACATCAGAAGTTTAGTGCTCGCAGTTAATATAATATCCCATATTGTAATATCCCATATTGTAAATATTGATATCCCACTCTCTCCTAAATACTTCCTCCTACCCTTATAATAAAGGCCCTCATTCAGGTTGGATTGTAAAATGCAATCCAACCACAAAAATGGGCGGAGATGGAGCGTTGCAGGGCCGGCATCATAGAAACGGGGGCAGCAGCAGTCAAATGGGGGGGGTGATCTGGGCGGCTGCAGGACATCACATGCAGCAGCTGCGATCACAAAAATGGCAACGGGCCCCCGCGGTTGCAGCCAGGCTGCGCCGGCAGGAGGCTACCCTATTTTTAGCAATCACTCTGAAATTGCTATTGCGAATTCGGGGGGGGGGGGAGGCAGCAGTCAGCATGCTGGGCAGCCTTGCCCTGCGATGAGCGTCTCCCAGCACGTGATCAAAAGGATGGCAAATTCTGCTACTTAGCAGAATTTCAAATCTTACTGAATCATGTCCAATGGTGGTCATTCCGAGTTGTTCGCTCGTTGCCGTTTTTCGCAACGCAGCGATTAGGTGGAAAAGGTACGCAGCACGCATGCGCTTAGTTATTTAACACAAAACTTAGTAGATTTGCTGTTGCTCGAGCAGCGCTTTTCAGTCGCTCTGCTGATCGGTGAGTGATTGACAGGAAAGGGGTGTTTCTGGGCGGCAACTCAGCATTTTCCGGGAGTGTGCTAAAAAATGCAGGCGTGCCAGGGAAAAAAGAAGGAGTGGCTAGAGAAACGGGGGAGTGGCTGACCGAACGCAGGGCGTGTTTGTGACGTCAAACCAGGAACTAAACGGACTGAGGTGATCGCAATCTAGGAGTAGGTCTGGAGCTACTCAGAAACTGCAGGAAAATATTTAATAGCAATTCTGCTATCCTTTCGTTTGCAATTCTGCTAAGCTAAGATACACTCCCAGAGGGCGGCGGCCTAGCGTGTGCATTGCTGCTAAAAGCAGCTAGCGAGCGAACAACTCGGAATGAGGGCCAATATATGGAATTCTGCTAAACACATGAAACACTCACCAAAAGAACATTAACAGAGTCTGTGCATGGGCTCATCATACAGTTTATTTGCAAAACAGCAAACAGAAAAGACTCAGAAATAGCGCAAACTTAGCCCAGCAAACATACAGGGGTAGTAAGCTGCACCTCATTTCATTATTTTACTGCCTGGCAACATTACAAAAACATATATCACATTCAATTACTGGCACAATAAGTACTAATCACTTACAGTACTAGGGTGGTCATTCCGAGTTGATCGCTAGCTGCCGTTGTTCGCTGCACAGCGATCAGGCAAAAAAAATAGCATTTCTGCGCATGCGTACGGGCCACAGTACGCACATGCAAAGTACTTTCACACAAAACTATGCTATTTTACACAAGGTCTAGCGGCGCTTTTCTGTCGCACGAGTGATCGGGGAGTGATTGACAGGAAAGGGGCGTTTCAGGGAGGTCACTGACCATTTTCTGGGAGTGTGCTAAATAACGCAGGTGTGTCAGGTAAAAACGCTATGGCTTACAACAGATTCAGCTAAAAACCGGACTGGATTCCATCAGACCTATTTCTGTTGCTCCATTCCAGCAAAATCCTGCCGTTCCACATTAACCTCAAGTGGAATCATGCTGTCCCTTCCACACTGTACATACAATTCATGCATGCAAACTGTTTTTTATAGCTTGTAATTAAGTTTCACTGTATAACATTTAGGCCATGTGTTCAGCTATAAACAAAATGAAAACTATACAGTATTTTATTTAAGTAATTATGCACTCAGGAGAGTCTGGTATTGTACAATTAAATAAGATGCATGTGGGTTGCATATGTCAGCAGGCAGGGCCGTCTTTTCGTATGGGCTCAATGGGCTCTTGCCCAAGGGCCCCAGGAGTATAAGGGCCCTAGACTGATAGCTGAGGGTCCCCCCTTTCCAGGGGTACCAGATTTTTAAAAATCGGCCCTGGGGAACCGGAGATATCTGACTTGAAAGCAGTGGTCCCCAACCAAGCCTGTTAATTGCTCTTTCCAGTTTAATATCTTGGGTATTGTCTGACTTAGAGTTTTTCTGAGGGTATAAGCCAAAAGCTACGACTTTCCCCTTTTGCTGGACACTGGCTGTTTGTCTCTACTGTGCCCAGAACCAGAGATATCAGCCTTCAAGCAGCTGGTCCCTACTCCAGCTGTACACGCCTAAAATGCAGTTTTATATTTTCGTTGGTGAATTGCTCTGACTCCTGATCTCTGATCCCCAAGTCCCCAAATCCTCCTGAAAGGTGTGACTGTCTAGTTTTTATCCCATTCAAAGCTAAGAAATATATTTTCAGGAACTTGAGATATCAGCATTCAAGCAAGCTGCCCTCCCACCAGAAAATGATAAATATTAAGCCCACTCCACTATCCACCCCTCACCTACGTATTACACCCCCCTACCACCCTGGAAGACATGTACCAGGGACCCTTCATTCATCCCAATGCCCCCTTCTACAGTTTAGCCCCATCTGTGCAGTAAAGGAGTAATTAGCAGAAATTACTGTTCCAGGTCCTACATGCTGAGCGGAAGATAGAACACCCCCTACCACCCGCCGGACATCAAAGCTGCCGCTGATAGCACCCCCCACCCCTACCTCTGGAGGATGGGTAGGGGGCCCAGTGCATTGCTGTGCCCAGGGGCCTACACTGCTGTTAAGACAGCCCTGTCAGCAGGACTGAAAAATATAACTCTGAACCAGATTTATTTTAATTGTAATTATACCTTTGTTATTTATTTATTTATTTATTTATTTAACTTCTATTTTACATAACAGATTTTCGAACAACCATTCCACTATTCATCATTTTCATAATGTAGGTGCCATATTCATAGGGAAAGGGATTCTAGCAGCTCTTGAGTAATAGACACATTAAGGGTGGTCTGGTCCACAGTATCTGAACAATATAAGTGTTGGGTCCAGAGTATCTGTATGTGTATCTAATCTACAGTATATTATGGGTGCCTGATCCAAAGTATCTGTGCAATATGGGTATCTGCTCCTCAGTATCTGTCCATTTTGTGTGTCTATCTCACAGAGTCTGCTCATTATGGGTGTCTGCCTCACAACGTAAGCTCATTATGTAAGCCTGCCCCATATTTTCTAAACCTACATAAAATAGGTGCAAATTCCACACCTCTTATTCAAGTACAGTACTTAGAAACTGGTCATATCTGTATTTACAGTGACGAGTAACTCTTCACTGTGACGATTAACTCTTTACAGTGAAAAGCGGCGTGCGATGCTTTTGTACTTGTGCGGGGTGGGACCGGACTGACATGCAGGGCGGACTAGCCCTGTGCTGGGCATCCCCCTGCATGTGTGGGAAGATGATCATAGCTGTGCAACTCGGAATGACCCCCTTAGTGTTCTGAACTGCTGGAGGTGTTTCAGCACCATGGTCAGCGTACTCAGTTTACTCTACCTACAGATGTAGCCAGGTTCATCTTTGCTGCGATGCGGCATGCCCCATGGTGTGCCGCGCTGAAACTATTCCATGAGGGCGGTCACTCCATTATAGACAGCGAGTTTTTTTTTTTTTTACATTTCTTTTGTTGAAGCAGATAAATAGATCACAATTGACATATCTACTTGAAAGATAAGTAACACAGATACTGAAATACAGTAAAATTAAATCTTATATCATTTGGTATAAGTGATAAGGCATTTCGGTCAATGGGAATTGATACAGATTATAACTTTAGTGTTAAATAAACATGAAATGAGCATAAAATGAACAAGGTCCAGAGCCATGGCCAATACCCATGGGATATGGGCCTATGCCAACACTGGGGGGTCTTGTAAGTATACTCTAGTTTCATACCACGAAGTATTGCAGAAACAGCGTATAATTGATTCTTTGATAGGGGTGGGTAAAACTACAATGAAACTCTACCAAGTGTCAAAGAATTTTTCCGTACGGGATTCTTTTTGATGAGAGGCTTCCAGCCAATCCATGTGGAAAATAAAAAATAGTTTGTCTCTGAACATCTCTAGAGTTGGGGCTGAACTTTGCATCCATAGTTGTAGGATAGACTTTCGGGCTGCCGAGGAAACAGCCAATAAAAGTTTTTTAACTGCTTTAGGGGCTCTAGTACCGGGAGTTGGTATGCCGAAGATCGCCCATTCAGGTATAAAAGGAGCATAACTGACTAAATGTGTTGAAGAGAATCTCCAAATGTGCAACCAAAACCTGTTAATCAATGGGCAAGCCCATTATATAAATCAGCGGAGGGGTGACCAAATTTAGGGCAAGAGGAATCTGCCAATTTACCAATTATATATCCTCTAGGAGGAGATATGTATGAACGATGGAATATATTATAATACATTTCAGTGTATGTTGCTGCAGGAAACATAGTGACTGAAACAAATAACATTTTTAAGAGGTCTTCTATTGTTAAAGAGGGGAAATGTTCCAGCCATTTAGTCATCCCTGTTTTTATCAAAGAATTATCAATAGCCCCTTTAGACAAAGGAGGTTTTAATAGAAAAATATCCAGGGCATTGTCCCAGTTATTTAGTGGAATCTGTAGTACCACTGTGTGCACATAGTGTTGCGGTTGTAAGAACACCATCCTATGGGGAACTATACAGTCAAACTTCATAGAAGCATCTGAGTATAAAAGAGGTTTGTGGGAATCAGGGTTGACCAATTGATCAACATAAACTAGCCCTTCCGAGGCCCATCTAGTGAACGGTTGGTATGCCTCTCCAAACTGAAATCTTGGATTTTTCAGAAGAGGTAGATGGATAGTGTAGTGTTGATGAACTTTATATATATGTCTGAGTATCATCCAGACTTTGCATGTGGTCATTAAAAGAGGGTTATTTAACAGTTCTAGAAGAACATCAGTGTCTGCTAAATGTAGAAACGCCACAAGTGATATTGTTGGTGTAAAACCTTGTTCTAAGAACGAGTTAGCATAAGTTTGGTCATTGGTAAACCAATCTTTGAGATAACGAATATGTGCGGCATGGCTATATAATGAAATGTCTGGAAAACCTATTCCACCATTAATTTTTTTTGGGCAAAGTTTGAACAATCCAATTCTGGCTAGTCCATTATTCCAGATAAATTTAAGAAATATTGAAGTAGTTTCTGTGAGATCTATTTGAGATAATAACACTGGGAGAACCTGTAGGGGATACAGAAGTTTTGGGAAATAAATCAGCGTAACAGATTCGCCCTGCCCAAATATGATAATTGGAGACAACTCATCCCTCTCAAGCCAGCGGAGATTTTAGAGATTATTTTCTTCACATTAGTGTCATATAGATTAATAATATTTTTGAGGAGAAGTATGCCTAGATACGAGATCTGTTTTTTAGCCATTTAATAGGTAAATGTGCTGCCCAAGTAGGACAATAAAATCCTCTTTTTAAATAGAATGCCTGTGTTTTATCTAGGTTGATTGCGAAACCAGACACAGAACCCAATGTGTTGATCAGTTCTAAGAGTGGGATCAATGAGGATCTTGGGTTTGACAGGTATATTAGAACGTCGTCTACAAACGCTGTTAGTTTAATTTCAGTTGGGCCTACGGAGATGCCCTTTAACAGAGGCCAGGATTCAATTATCCCAACACGGGGTCTAAGGACAAATTAAATATAATAGTCGAGAGGGGGCATCCTTGTCGAGTGCCGCGACACATAACTATTGGTGCACTTTTAGTGCCATTGATCAGGAGAGGGGTGGTCGGAAATTCATAAAAGAATTTCAATAAATTAGTAAAGTGTGGGCCAAATGCACGGTGAGTTATTATACTAAATAAAAAGGGCCAGGAGACTGTGTCAAAGGCCTTTTGGGCATCGAGGCTCAGAAGCATGTTTGGAGTCAGTGGGTGGTTATTGGCAGCCACAATTGCTGCAATTGCTGTACGGATACCCTTCACCAATTGTCGCCCGCTTATAAATCCTAATTGATGTGAAGAGAAGATGGAGTTAGAAAATTATTGCAGTCTAGTGGAAATAATTTTGGATAGAATTTTAAAGTCCACATTGAGTAGAGTTATAGGAGCTCAGCAAGATTGGGTCACGGTCAGGTTTTGGAATGAAAGTAGTGAAAGCATCATTGAACGTAGAGTAAGTGGGATGTCTTTTATGTATTGAATGATAGAGTTCCAATAGTGTAGGAAGAATATCTGTTTTTAGCATTTTAAAGTATTCTCCTGAGAACCCGCCAGGTCCAGGAGGTTTGCAAGTATGTAAAGATGCTATTGCCAAAGTTATTTCAAGCTCAGTAATATCTGCATCTAGCAATTCAATTTGCTCAGACATTAGTTTAGGTAAATTGGTTTCCCTAATTAGTGAATCAATGGAAAATTGAGTAGAGGGCGTTGCTGAATATAAATCCTTGTAAGACCTGCAAAACGCTGATGCGATATCTGAAGTTTTTGTCAGAGAGGGGGAATTGTCATCCACCTTAATAGATACGATATGTTTTCCTTTATTTATAAGTTTTGGTTAAAGAGGCCAATAGGCGCCCTGTACATGCTCCCCATCTGTAATATCTGTTTTTCGTATAATCTAATCGCAATTGAGCTTGAGTTAATAGGAAGTTTTCCAATAAAGATTTTGCCTGTTTATATACAGTATGACCAAGTTCTCTTTCGAAGTATTATGTAAATAGCCATCGTGAAGAGACTCATATTGCAATTGGAGATTGGAGATATACAAAATTATGTGATCACACATCAGAGACTTAGAGGCCTCCCAAAAGTGGACTGGATTATCCCAGTGAGAGATATTATTGTCTACGTAATCCTGCCAGTGTTGTTGTAAGTATTTTCGGAAATGTTCCGATTGGAACAAAAATGCCAGGAATTTCCAAGTATGGTGCTGAAAGCTAGTAGCTGGTAGTTTAAAAGAGAATTCAATGGGAGCATGGTCAGATATGATTATGTCTCTAATATTAGCTGAGTCCACTGCTGTAACTAAACTATCCGCCACTAGAAAGTAATCTATTCGAGATGTGGAATGATGAACTCCTGAGAAAAAGGTAAAGGTCTTAACTGGTGGGTGAAAAAGTCTCCATATATCAGTAACTTGTGAGTGTAACATAAATTTGGTTAATGCAGTCCAGGAGGGGGAATTAAGATTAGGAGGGGTCGGAGATTTATCTAAAAATGGATCTTTCACTGTATTGAGGTCTCCACCAATTATCAAAGTAAATGTTTCACGCTGACTTAAGAGAAGAGATATTTTATCTAGAAATTCTGATACGTGAGATTTGGGGGCATATAGGTTCAATATAGTATATGGGATGTCCCCTATTTTAACGTCCAGGAGTAAGAATCAACCCTCTGGGTCTTGGACCATCTCCAAAATCGAATAAGAAATACGTCCAGAAAATAATATGGCTACTCCTCTAGACTTACTAGTGTATGATGCTGAATAACAGTCGCCTAACCATTTTGTCCTAATGGATGAGCCATCTCCAACCCTCCAGTGGGTCTCCTAAAAGAGAATTATGTCTGGGTCAGATCTTTTCAAGTGAGTTAAAACCCTTTGTCACTTGATAGGGGAGTTGAGACCTCCAGTGTCCCAAGAGACACATTTAATTGAGCCAGAAGGGACAGAGTAAGGAAAATCATATGTAGTTTGTGCCATTATCCAATCCCCATTCTAGTCACAGTATATATAGAAAATAATAAAGAGTAATTTAGGGGTCTCTCATCCCAGCGAGTGAGAGATATCCCCTGAAGGCAGGCCATGGCTCTGGACTCTCGTTGTACAAATCCATCGGTAGCAACAATCCAGTTACTCACATAAAATAAAAAAATTAAAATTGGAAACATGCAATATAAAAGAATACATGTAAGCAAAATAATCTGCTTCAATGTCATTTTTAAATTTTCCTCAACTAGAATAACCTTGGAGGACTTCAGGCGTAACACTGAAGCTGTCCAAATAAAACTTAAACACATATAATAATTCAATTTAAAACATAAAACACGTAAGACAGTAACAAAGCAAATAATGGCAACAAATGAACAGAAAAGGGGAAACATAGCATTTTGACAAAAAGAGATGAGATTATAGAATCATTCCCTTAATCCCAATTAATGTAAAGATCTGCCAGGGGAACGTGTTGGTGAGCTTCGGAGACTAGATGGTGGCATGAAATGCCTACGAGCTTCATCTGGGTCATCAAAGGTGATAGTACGTCCATTATCCGTAACCCTAAGTTTGGCTGGATAAAGGAGTGCAAAACGTTTTTGAGATTCAATCAAGAATTTACACACTGGGGAAAAAGCCCTCCATTTCTGAGTGACTGCGGCTGAAAAATCTTGATAGATCAAGATACGGCTATCGTCAATCACAAATCGATCTAATTTTTTATATGCTCTCAGCACCATTTCTTTTGTGCGGAAGTCAAGATATCGAGCAATTACTGGTCTAGAGCGGAGGTTTGAACCTTCTCTTTCTATTCCCACCCTATGTACCCTTTTGATTTGTGGGAATTCACTGTACCTGATATCTTTAAAGCGGGTAGAATAGTATTAGTTAGAAAATCGCTTAGAGCGGCTGGTTTTTTTATATTCCGGAATGCCTATAAATCAAAGATTATTTCTACGATTTCTATTTTCAAGGTCCTCCAATTTATCTTGGAGTTCCCTGATTACTGTGGTGGAGGAGTCTTGGGAAGTGTGTATTATCTGAGCAGAGTCCTCCATATCACTCACCATCTATCCTAATTCCAAGATTCTTGAAGTATTGGAGGCTACTTCTCTGAGGGTCGATTAGAACGAGTCTTTAAATTTGTCTAATTTTTTATCGATGTGAGGCATGAGGATTGAAAGAATTTCCTTTGCTGTTTGGGAAATAGATGCGGAGGAGTCTGCCTGGGGTGTAGGTCCAGTTTTATAAGGCACATGGGCCATCGGGGCATTACTTTGAGGTGAAGAACCTCCAGATTTTAGGGGTTTGTTTTTAGGCATGGGGGTATATTTACAAAGATTCGTGTTTTTGCCGTTTTTAAGGGTGTTTGAACTCGAATGGTATCGGGTGCATTTTACTGCAACTTTTTGAATTCTGATACGATCATTCACTAAGCTGCCGAATTTTCCAAATTTGTATTTTCCGATGTCGATGTGATTCGTAATGTCAGGCAGTGTTTTACGGGAGTGATGAGTAAAACACTGCCTGACAAAAAGCAAGGAATACCGGCCGGATCTGTGAGATCCATGCAGGGCTTCATTGTGTACCTTAAGAAGGTGTTTAAAGTGTTAAAAAAAATCAGAAAAAAATTGCATGGGTTCCCCCCTCCTAAGCACAACCAGCCTCAGGCTCTTTGAGCCGGTCCTGGTTGACAAAATATGGGGAAACAAATGACAGGGGTTCCCCCATATTTCATCAACCAGCACCGGGCTCTACGCCTGGTCCTGGTCCAAAAAATACGGGGGACAAAAAGCGTAGGGGTCCCCCGTATTTCTTAAACCAGCACCGGGCTCCACTAGCCAGGTACATAATGCCACAGCTGGGGGACACTTTTATTGTGGTCCCGGCGGCCCTGGCATTACATACCCAACTAGTCACCCCTGGCCGGGGTACCCTGGAGGAGTGGGAACCCCTTAAATCAAGGGGTCCCCCCCTCCAGCCACCCAAGGGCCAGGGGTGAAGCCCGAGGCTGTCCCCCCCATCCAAGGGTGGCGGATGGGGGCTCATAGCTTTGTGTAAAAAATGAGAATATTGTTTTTAGTAGCAGTACTATAAGTCCCAGCAAGCCTCCCCCGCAAGCTGGTACTTGGAGAACCACAAGTACCAGCATGCAGTGGAAAACCGGGCCCGCTGGTACCTGTAGTAGTACTACTACTAAAAAAATACCCAACAAAAAACAGGACACACACACCGTGACAGTATAAGTTTATTACATACATGCACACCTCCAAACATACATACTTACCTATGTTCACACGACGCTCGGTACTCTTCTTCATGTAGAATCCCCGGGGTACCTGTGAAAAAAATTATACTCACATAATCCAGTGTTGCTTGTCTTCTTTGTATAATCCACGTACTTGGCAAAACAAAAAAACGGAAACCCGACCACGCACAGAAAGGTGTCCCATGTTTACACATGGGACCCCTTTCCCCGACTGCCAGGACCCCCCCTGACTCCTGTCAAAGAGGGTCCCTTCAGCCAATCAGGGAGCGCCACGTCGTGGCACTCGCCTGATTGGCTGTGTGCTCCTGTAGTGTCTGTGAGGCTGCACACGGCAGAGATACAATGTAGCGCCTATGCGCTCCATTGTATTCAATGGTGGGAACTTTGCGGTCAGCGGTGAGGTTACTTTCAGTCAACCGCTATATATCTGTGTTGTTTATTTTTGTACACCTTTGTGCTCAGCTGACACATACTGATAGTATCTTTACTTGTACCTGATCTCATTACTTACTCCTGATTACAATTTTACAGCATATAATTTGGAGTACTGGAGCCCAATTGGTGACTAAATGTGATTTAGTTCCTATGATGCTTTATGGGGAAATTATGGCATAAAAATTGATTGTACTTAAGCTGTCGATTTGCACTTTTGGTGAGCACACACAGTTGTTTTTTTAATGCTTGTCTCACAATGCTATATGGTTCATGGATACATTTTTACACACACCCACCTGTACCCGTTCCTCACAAAAAAAATCATCAGACACCAGGGCCAATATTTACTAAAAAATCGAGTTTGTCCGATTTGTGGTTTTTTTTCAAAGTCCCAATCCGGGAATTCACTAAGCACAAATCTCGGCAGTGTCTGGTCTATTCGTAATGGATTTAACGGCAAAGTTCTGAAATATGAATGAATAGACCATCGGTCAAACGCGGCTGTTATTTCATACAATACGGGTATTCACTATTCATTCGTATTTGGGTGTTAGTCTCTGAGTGCTCAAGTGCGGGTCTATTTTTTTGCGAATCGTTAAAAAAAGCAGCAAAAAATAGAACTGCTTTTTCCGGTCGAGTTTGGATAACCATGCACGGATTAGTGAGATCTGTGCATGGTTATCTATGGGAAAGGGTGTGTTTAGTGTAAAAACAGAAAAAAAAATTGCGTGGGGTCCCCCCTTCTAAGCACAACCAGCCTTGGGCTCTTTGAGCCGGTCCTGGTTGACAAAATATGGGGGGGGAAATGACAGGGGTTCCCCCATATTTCATCAACCAGCACCGGGCTCTGCGCCTGGTCCTGGTTCAAAAAATACGGGGGACAAAAAGCGTAGGGGTCCCCCGTATTTCTTAAACCAGCACCGGGCTCCACTAGCCAGGTACATAATGCCACAGCCGGGGGACACTTTTATTGTGGTCCTGGCGGCCCTGGCATTACATACCCAACTAGTCACTCCTGGCCGGGGTACCCTAATAGTTAGGGCATATCAAATATTATACCCGAAAGACACATGGAAGTCAGGAAATTAACCCGTATCTCTAACTCCTGGTAAGTATTTGCGTAGCAGAAAAGGGGGACTTCTCAATGGGGTAAATGGTTGCAGTCCAATAATAATGATTTGTTTTGGACCTAAGAAAAATTAGCCCTCTGGGCTTTAAAAGGTTATGGCAGGCAAGTACCTAAAAAGACCATAAGGTAGCAGCAAGACCTTAAAAATAGAGAGACACATACAGGATTACTCGGTGCTACCACTGGGTGTCAGTAGAACACAGGCAATGAGGAGTAAGTCACTTAGCCAGGTAATATTACTGCAGTTCAATAGTTATAACCTGTCGAGGGTCAGAAAAATTAGCCCTCTGGGCTATAGTACAAGAGTCAACGTGAGGCAAATATAGCTGCAGTCCAACAGACAGTCCAGTTAGACCTGAAAAAAAATAACCCTATGGGTTTTGAAATAATTACCAGTGGAAATGGAGAGAAAGAGAGATAAAGGAAACAGCAAGATGGGTAAGAAAGGGAGGTGGGAGGGGGGAAGAAAGAGTGACACAAGAGGAGGGTAGGGAACAAGGTGGGGATCAAGCATAAGAACTAAAGCGGGGTATATTAGTAAAGATAGACAAACCAAGTGAGTGTATGGGAAGGAGAGTAGAAGCCCTTCTCAGCATCCATGGCCACCTCAATCCCCGCTGAGTGTCATATAGGTGAGCCGGGACCAGGAGGAGAGAACCGTTAAGCAGGAGGCAGCAGGCTCCAGGATTTCACCCCCAAACGGCCGGCCCCATGGGTGCAAGCAAACAGCAGTTCTCCTTGGGTGACGTAAGCAGTGGGGAAGGCAGGTTTGCAGTGAGTTCCAGTGAGAGCCTTGGAGTTTTGCAGCGACTCTCAGTTTTTACTGAATAGCAGGGATGAGTAGGGTAGAGACAGTACAGCATCAGCGGTGTTCGGCAACCCGAGTCTCCCTCCACAGTATCCCCGATCCAGCCGCTTTGACAGTCCCCCACAGCTCCAGGAGTAGTCAGTTAGGGTACCTGTGTACAGCGCCGACAAGTAGTCTGCTCCAGACAGCAGGTTCGAGAGGGGAAGAGGCAGCACACCACAACGCAGTGTTCAGGGAACTATGTCCCCATCTTCAGGACCTTCGAAATGGCTTCTCTCCGAGTCCCCCTCAGTGCTGGGAACAGCAAAGTAGGGTACCCGCTGCGTGCGCATGGACAACCCCTGCCTGTCGACCTCTCAGCTACAGGATTATGAAGGGCAATCAGAGGCAGGAGAGGGTTTCCACGACGCTGGCTGTAGTATCTTGCCGTCTGCACCGATCAGCGGTCCGGGATATGTAGGTAAGGATCCACAACTGCAGAGTAGGGAAGCAGGAGGCAGGCAGGGCTCCAGCACGAGCACACACGGCCTTCCACCACGCGGCGGCCTGTCCACGAGCCAGACTCTGGGGAAGGGATCTCCCAGCCTGTCCACCTACCCGATTAAAGCTTCAACAGATTCCGTAAGGTGTCAGGACTCACAATCCAGAGATACCGTAGCGGTATTAGGGCCAAATCAGGATAGATGGCTGCGGATGGAGAGTGTTTGAGCAGAGCTCATCTAAAACGCGGCCATCTTGGATGCGCCACCCACCGGAAGTCCAGACGGCGAGTTTTTGCATGCAGTTGCAATTTTTCGCATTTGTCCATATGTCTGTCCTATTCTGAGTCGGACGGAACTTGGTCAGATCTGTCTTTCTATTAAAAATTGGGCATTTTGGGGCAGGAACTGGGCAGTAATAATGCAATTGCTCATATTAACCCTGACTTGTGGAAGTGTTATGGGAGTGTGTGGGCATGTATCTAAAGCAGTGTGCATTTTGGAGTCATGCATATAGGGAAGGGAAGCCTCTTTCTGACAGATATCTTGCTCCTAGTCTGGGTCTCAAGGCCACCATCAGGGGGGAACTGCCGGAACTGGAGAGAAAATCCACTGTTACTTTAATACATGTGGTGCAGTCTCTCCTGTTACTATAATTCAGGTGGTGCGGACTCCACTGTTACTATAATACAGGTGTTGCAGACTCCATTGTTAATATAATACAGGTGGTGCAGACTCTGCTGTTACTATAATACCAGTGCTCAGACTCTGCTGTTACTATAGTACAGGTGGTGCAGACTCCACTGTTACTATACTCAGGGACATTTTAAGAGAGGCAGGGGCCTGTGTGCAGACTCCAGGTGGGCCCCCTCCTCTCCACGGCACCATAGGCTCCGGCATTGTGCTGGGCGACTGCGCATGTGCAGGTCTCTGGAACCATGGCACTGCCATGGTACAGAGACAAATATCCTACTGCGCTTGTATGTCAACCATTTTGGAAGTGATTTTTGCCATGGCTGCAGCACCCACTGCGGACTCCAGAAAGGTAAGTACAAAACAACATGGGTGTAGTGTGTGCAGTGTGGGCACCCCTGGACCAGGGGCCTGTGTGCACTGCACACATTGCACCCATTGTAGAAATTCCTATGACTATATTACAGGTGATCCAGTCTCTGCTGTTACTATAATACAAGTTGCACAGTCTCCATTGTTACTATATACATGTGGTGCAGTCTCCATTGTTACAATAATACTACTCCCAACATGCCTAGTACTACTCCCAGCCTGTTACCAGATCCACACTACTACTACTCCCAGCCTGTCATCAGATCTGTAGTACTACTACTACTCCCAGCCTGTCACCAGATCTATACTACTACTACTCCCAGCCTGTCAACAGATCTACACTACTACTACTCCCAGCCTGTCACCAGATCCACACTACTACTACTACTCCCAGCCTGTCACCAGAGCTACACTACTAAGACTCCCAGTCTGTCACCAGATCCACACTACTACTACTACTCCCAGTCTGTCACCAGATCCACACTACTACTACTCCCAGTCTGTCACCAGATCCACACATCTACTACTACTCCCAGCCTGTCACCAGATCCACACTACTACTACTCCCAGTCTGTCACCAGATCCACACTACTACTACTCCCAGCCTGACACCAGATCCACACATCTACTACTACTCCCAGCCTGTCACCAGATCCACATTTCTACTACTCCCAGCCTGTCACCAGATCCACACCACTACTACTCCCAGTCTGTCACCAGATCCATACTACTACTACTACTCCCAGTCTGTCACCAGATCCACACCACTACTACTCCCAGCCTGACACCAGATCCACACATCTACTACTACTCCCAGCCTGTCACCAGATCCACATTTATACTACTCCCAGCCTGTCACCAGATCCACACCACTACTACTCCCAGCCTGCCACCAGATCCACACACCTACTACTACTCCCAGCTGTCACCAGATCCACAGTTCTACTAATCCCAGCCTGTCACCAGATTCACACTTCTACTACCCCCAGCCTGTCACCAGATCTGCACGACTACTACTTTCAGCCTGTCACCAGATCTGCACTACTACTCCAAGCCTGTCACCAGATCCACACCACTACTACTCCCAGCCTACCACCAGATCCACACACCTACTACTACTCCCAGCTGTCACCAGATCCACAGTTCTACTAATCCCAGCCTGTCACCAGATTCACACTTCTACTACCCCCAGCCTGTCACCAGATCTGCACGACTACTACTCCCAGCCTGTCACCAGATCTGCACTACTACTCCCAGCCTGTCACCAGATCCACACTACTACTCCCAACCTGTCACCAAATCTGCACAACTGCTACTCCCAGCCTGTCACTAGATCCGCACAACTACTACTGTCAACCTGCCCCCTCTTCCCACTACTACTCTACTACACTTCTACCAATCCAGCCCAATGCATCTCACTACTAACCCCATCCTGCCCAATGTTTCCCACTACTACTACTCACATCCTGCCCCCAGCAGTAGCAGAGTGTATGGAGCTTGTGCTCCAGGAACAGCTCCAGTGAGGCAGTAGGCTTGCCGACCCAACCCCCTGAAATCACAGTACAGTAACTACCACCTCCAGAACATACACATTACCTGCCCTATCCCCTGACCTCCAGAACATACCCTACCCCCCAGCACACTAGACATACAGTACCCCCCAGGTCACCCTAACCCTTCCCCCCTGCCCCAGGGTCATACACTCCCCACATATCCCCTGACACCCTAGAGAAATTACTCCCCAACCCAGTGACATACACTTTCTACTGTCCTGTGGGGTTAATGTGTTTTATTTATTTTTTTCTGCGTAGGTCATAGTGTTTTATTTATTTTTTCCTGTGCGGGCTAATGTGGGGGGTTTTTCCTGTGGGGGATCAATGTGTTTTATTGTTATCTGTAGTCACAAATGTGTTTATTTTTTTCTGTGGGAGCTAATGTGTTTTATTCTGTGGGGGCCACTGTGTTTCTTTTCTGTGGGGGCCAATGTGCAATGTTTTTCATGTGAGTTGCACCGCTCAAGCACCATATGGTGTTTATACAGAGTTGCAGTACAGATTCAGATGCAGGCACCAAGAAGTGTATTAGAAATGTGTTGGGCTTTCCTAGGTGGTAACAGGGGTTAGGCTATAGAGATGCTGAACTGCTCACATTGGAGTCCATATTCCGACATATGATCTGCATCTACCTTAGGCTGGTGAAAGTTTCAATGGTGCGACAGATGGTGGTGTCTATAGATGCACAAAGCATTGTTGCAGTATCTGTACACACTGACAGTGGGTGTCTCAGTCCTTGCATATTCGGATGCATGGATGTACACTAGGGAAGTGCATTGTAGTGGCATTAGCCTAAGGTTGCAGATGCAACTGCAGCAAAAGACACAAGGGGGGCCGCAACTGCATCCAACTCATAATCAGGCACTATGAGGAGGGAAGCTGCCCCCTTTGACAGACCCCACCCCTATTAGGGCAGCTTCCATAAATGTCCCAGGCTTTATTTCCATCCCAATCCACCCCTGCCAGGGCCTCTCAAGCTGCAAATGAATTTGCAATGGCTGAATAGGGAGTGCCCGTTAAACAGTCCAGTCATGCCTGCATTTTTTATATCCACCCCGTTAGCTCCCCCAAATGCTGACTACTTGTCACTCATTTTGTGAATAAAGGGTCTGTTTACTAAGCCTTGGATAGAGGTAAAGTGGACGGAGATAAAGTCACAGCCAATCGGCTCCTAACTGCCACGGCACAGACTCGGTTTGAAAAATGGCAGTTAGGAGCAGATTGGCTGGTACTATATCTCTGTTCATTTTATCTCCATCCAAGGCTTAGTAAATAGACTCCTCTTCTGTGATTTGCTCCTCAATCTTTGGTTCATGCACAGTGGTAAAAACATCACTCGACTGCGTCCAACATCGACTCTGAGGCCCTATGTCTTGTTCTACCATTTATATTTCAAAATAAAAATGACTAGGGGAGACTGGGGGTGTCTCCTTTAACCTGTATAACTGTGTATGTAGATTGTGGTATTCAGAATGCTGGCCCTCATTCCGAGTTGATCGCTCGCTAGCTGCTTTTAGCAGCAATGCACACGCTAGGCCGCCACCCTATGGGAGTGTATCTTAGCTTAGCAGAAGTGCGACTGAAAGGTTCGCAGCATTGCTACAAAAAAAGATTGTGCACTTTCAGAGTAGCTGCAGACCTACTCCTACCTTGCGATCACTTCAGACTGTTTCATTCCTGTTTTGACGTCACAAACACGCCCTGCGTTCGGCCCGCCACTCCCCCGTTACCCCAGCCACTCCTGCGTTTTTATCCAGCACGCCTGCGTTTTTACACACACTCCCCGAAAACGGTCAGTTACCACCCAGAAACACCCACTGCCTGTCAATCACTCAACGATCAGCAGTGCGACTGAAAAGCGTCGCTAGACCTTGTGTGAAACTGCATCGGCTTTTGTTAAAGTACGACGCGCGTGCGCAGTGCGCACCATACGCATGCGCAGAAATGCCGATTTTAAGCCTGATCGCTGCGCTATGAACAACGGCAGCTAGCGATCAACTCGGAATGACCCCCGATGTCTACTGTTCTACAATACCTAAGAGATACTGTATGTTTGACTTTTTGATGTGACTTACTTTGACTGCTTTTTCCTAAATATGTACTTTCAAAGTCAATAGTTTGTTGACTTCCATTCTGCACAGCGAATGTTTACATTGTGTTAGAACAGTATTGATTCAAGATTCAAATCTCTTTAATTCCCTTATTTCTTTACTATTAACGCTTTTAGAAATTGTATTGACAAAACTTTGTTTAAGATTGGACAGGATTTTCATATTAAACTCCAAGGATCAACAATGGATTTATCTGTTACCCAGTAATGCTAACATTTTATGGCTGAGTTTCAAAAGACCACATCAGTATTCTCCATACAAACTTGTTTAGGCGCAGCTTTTTTAGAATAGTTGTTTGACTTAGGGCTCCATTCAATAATGATACCAAATGCCAAGGCTTATTTTATTTATTATCACTGTGAGACTTTTGAATACGCTGTCGGTATTTAACACTGCTTTCCGGCGAGCTCCAGCGCTGTCCTTCTTCACCACAGTGTCCTCTCCCAAGCATACTTGCCTACTTTTAAGATAGAATTTTCGGGAGTTTGTGAAAGCAACACCTATAAGCGACAAGTACTGCTGGATCTGTACATTGGCCCTCATTCCGAGTTGTTCGCTCGCAAGGCGATTTTAGCAGAGTTACACAGGCTAAGCCGCCGCCTACTGGGAGTGAATCTTAGCTTTTTAAAATTGCGAACGATGTATTCGCAATATTGCGATTACAAACTACTTAGCAGTTTCAGAGTAGCTTCAGACTTACTCTGCATCTGCGATCAGTTCACTGCTTGTCGTTCCTGGTTTGACGTCATAAACACACCCAGCGTTCGCCCAGACACTCCTCCGTTTCTCCAGCCACTCCCGCGTTTTTTCCGGAAACGGTAGCGTTTTTATCCACACGCCCATAAAACGCCGTGTTTCCGCCCAGTAACACCCATTTCCTGTCAATCACACTACGATCGCCGGAGCGAAGAAAAAGCCGTGAGTAAAAAAACTATCTTCATAGCAAAATTACTTGGCGCAGTCGCAGTGCGAACATTGCGCATACGTACTAAGCAGAAAAACGCTGCGATGCGAAGAAAATTACCGAGCGAACAACTCGGAATGAGGGCCATTGTTGCTCATTAATATCCAGATGTTGAGGAAAACATACTGATACTTTTCAGAGCTTGTTCATGTATTGTGTTCTATTCATAAGTAGTTCTATAAATATGGCCACGAGAAATCTCATTTGAAGATGCATGCGGCCATAGGGATCATTGGGGAGATGTACTAAGCCTTGAAAAGTGATACATTTCACCGTGATAAAGTACCAGCCAATCAGCTCCTAACTGCCATGTTACAGACTGGGTTTGAAAAATGACAGTTAGGAGCTGGTTGGCTGGTACTTTAGCACCGTGAAATTTATCACTTTTCGAGGCTTAGTACATCTGGCCCATTGTGCCTTATCAGTGCCGTAACTAGGCATTTTAGCGCTGTGTGCAAGAAATGACATTGGCACCCCCCATATGTAAAACAGGAGCAGTGCACAGTAGCATCACTACACCAGGTAGAGCCCCTTTTACACATTACAGCAGACAGTCCCACTTTTTTCACATTATGGCAGCCAGTCCCCCTTTTTACACATTACGGCAGACAGCGTCCCCTTTTTGCACATCACGGCAGACAGCGTCCCCTTTTTACACATTACGGCAGACAGCATCCCCCTTTATACACATTACGGCAGACAGCATCCCCCTTTTTACACATTATGGCAGACAGCATCCCCTTTTTACACATTACGTCAGACAGCGCCCCCTTTTTACACATTACGGCAGACAGCGTTCCCTTTTTACATGTTACGGCAGACAGCGTCCCCTTTTTACACGTTACGGCAGACAGCGTCACCCTTTTTACACATTACGGCAGACAGCGTCCCCCTTTTTACACATTACTGCAGACAGCGTCCCCCTTTTTACACATTACGGCAGACACCGTCCCCTTTTTACACAGTATGGCAGACAGCGTTCCCTTTGTACACATTACAGCAGACAACGTCCCCTTTTTACACATTACGGCAGACAGCGTCCCCTTTTTACACAGTACGGCAGACAGCATCCCCTTTTTACACATTACGGCAGAAGACGTCCCCTTTTTACACATTACGGCAGACAGTGTCCCCCTTTTTACACAGTACGGCAGACAGCATCCCCTTTTTACACATTACGGCAGAAGGCGTCCCCTTTTTACACATTACGGCAGACAGTGTCCCCCTTTTTACACATTACGGCAGACAGCGTCCCCCTTTTTACACATTACGGCAGACAGGTCCCCCTTTTTACACACTACGGCAGATAGCATCCCCTTTTTACACATTACGGCAGACAGCGTTCCCTTTGTACACATTACAGCGGACAGCGTCCCCCTTTTTACACATTACGGCAGACAGCGTCCCCTTTTTACACAGTACGGCAGACAGCGTCCCCTTTTTACACATTACGGCAGACAACGTCCCCTTTTTACACATTACGGCAGACAGCGTCCCCTTTTTACACAGTACGGCAGACAGCATCCCCTTTTTACACATTACGGCAGAAGGCGTCCCCTTTTTACACATTACGGCAGACAGTGTCCCCCTTTTTACACATTACGGCAGACAGCGTCCCCCTTTTTACCCATTACGGCAGACAGGTCCCCCTTTTTACACATTACGGCAGATAGCATCCCCTTTTTACACATTACGGCAGACAGCGTTCCCTTTGTACACATTACAGCGGACAGCGTCCCCCTTTTTACACATTACGGCAGACAGCGTCCCCTTTTTACACAGTACGGCAGACAGCGTCCCCTTTTTACACATTACGGCAGACAGCGTTCCCTTTTTACACATTACGGCAGACAGCGTCCCCTTTTTACACATTACGGCAGACAGCGCCCCCTTTTTACACATTACGGCAGACAGCGTTCCCCTTTTTACACATTACGGCAGACAGCATCCTTCTTTTTACACATTAAGGCAGACAGCGTCCCCCTTTTTACACAGTACGGCAGACAGCGTTCCCTTTTTACACATTACGGCAGACAGCGTCCCTTTTTACACATTACGGCAGACAGCGCCCCCTTTTTACACATTACAGCAGACAGCGTTCCCCTTTTTACACATTACGGCAGACAGCATCCCCCTTTTTACACATTAAGGCAGACAGCGTCCCTCTTTTTACACAGTGTGGCAGACAGAGTCCCCTTTTTACACAGTAAGGCAGACAGAATAGATAGATAGATACTTACCATCTCTCCTCGCTGGCACAGGCAGTCAGTCAGGCAGATCCCGGAGAAGGAGGAGGAGGGAGGGGGACTCGGGAGCACTGTAATTGGTAGCGGCGCCGCTGCAGCTGTCCCTCTCCTTCCACATTGGCTGGCCACCGCCGCTGTTAATGCTGGGATGAGGGAAGCGCATCCCAGCATTCACAGCAGCACCAACCAGCCAATGCGGAAGGAGAGGGACAGCTGCAGCGGCGCCACTACCAAATACATAGCGCTGCTGCGGCTCCAGTCCCCTTCCCTCCTCCTCCTCCGGGTCCTCCCCTGACGCTGCTCCTCTCCTCTTCTCCTCCGGTGCACACAGCGCAGGCGGCTTGTAATGAGTCAATTTGACTCATTACAAGCCGCTGGAATGCTGGCCGTTGCACCCTCAGGGCAACTGCGTTGTGTGCCAGGCACACCTGGCACACACATAGTTACGGCTCTGTGCCTTATAACTAATGCAAGGAAACTTACACTGATGATCCCATTCGAATGTATATTGACTGGGATGTCATAAAGTCCGAGTACGGCGACCGTGTGGGATGCCGGAAGAACTCTGACTTTTTTAAAGGGGCAATCATTTACAAGGCTAAACCATGCCTTGAAAATGATTGCCCCTTTAAAAAACGTCTGAGTTCGGTGGGCAGCCCGCACGACCACCAAAATCGGATTTCATTAAATCCTGGACCTTATCTAAGGTTGTTGTTTTTTACAAGAGTATAATAGCTACATAATGGGAGTAAGGTGCAATCAGGGAGATTGCTACACTTTTCAGGGAGTCAGGGAGATTGCTGCTATATCAGGGAGTCTCCTGACAATCGAGGAGAGAAGGCAAGTAGAGTGTGCCGCTGACTCGCTCACAACCCAACGCTCTTGTTTTACTACAGTAAGTAATTTGCATGCGTAACATCTATCTGCACATGAAGCTGCGATGGTTTTACTGGTTCCCAATTGCCGGAATGGGGTAGTACTGTTTATGCCATCTATATATGTTGTGAGTGGTACAGTCACAAACAGTAGTAACTAGGCCTTATACTGAACGGATGTCATAACCCCTCGTAGCATCAAAACAGATACTAAAGAGGTTCTGACTCGTTCTTAAATGGAGCACTTAAGCATTTATATATTCCTACAGGGAACAATCAGGTTCACTTCCACAAACCAAGGTGTACAGCAAGGTGTGGTAATATTTGTTGATAGTCTTAATGTTGACATTCAGAAAAAGTGTGTGGTGGTGTTGGACCACTTGGCGCTGAGTGAATGTAGTTACACACGTAAGGTTAAAAGAAATTATCTTTATAATACATATTTATTTATTACCAGTTATTTACATAGCGCACACATATTCCGCAGCACTTTACAGAGAATACTTGGTCATTCAAATCAGTCCCTGCCCCAGTGGAGCTTATAATCTATATTCCCTATCACATGTACACGCACACACATTCAGGCTAGGGTTAATTTTGTAGGGAGACAATTAATCTACCAGTATATTTTTGGATTGTGGGAGGAAACCGGAGTACCCGGAGGAAACCCACGCAAGTACGGGGAGAATATACAAACGTCACACAGTTATGGCCATGGTGGGAATTGAACCCATGACCCCAGTGCTGTGAGGCAGTAATGCTAACTATTACACCATCTGCCAACCATCACACCATACATATAAAAACATAGACAGAATATACAAATAGAATACAAATACACACAATAAAAGAAATATGCAGAATGGGTGCTAGGGTGATGAGCTAATACCCAGGTTCAATTTGTAGCACATAATGAATGTATAACAACAGGAGATTGATAAATCTCTGTGATGTCCAATTAAGACGTGCCCGGTGTGTAGATGTGGAGCCACAAGGGTGTAAGATCAGGGTGTGTTCAGAAGACACCTTGCTGGGCTCCAAAGCTTTTTCACCGGTGGGTCCAAAGAAATCCTTCCTGGTACTAGAGTCACTGTCTATAACACAACATGTTTCAAGCTGGATGGTTTTTATCAAGGGTGGTCCTCAGTTTGCCGGCTGTCGGGATCCCGGCGCACAGTATACCGGCGCCGGAATCCCGACAGCCGGCATACCGACACTTTTTCTCCCTCTTGGGGGTCCACGACCCCCCTGGAGGAAGAATAAACGTGCGCCACCGTGACTGCAGCGTGGCAAGCACAGCGAGCCCGCAAGGGGCTCATTTGCGCTCGCCACGCTGTTGGTATGCCGGCGGTCGGGATCCCGGCGCCGGTATGCTGGTCGCCGGGAGCCCGGCCGCCGGCATACCATACTACACCCTTTATCAAGGCTGGATGTTGACACTGACCATGTTGACATTCATCATGATGACAGTGATGAAATGATCACATGGGCCCCAGCGGTCACTTACCTGCTTCTGATGGCAAAGTTGCTTGCAGCAGCTTTGCAATTGTAATCTTTAGCAATGCAAATGCCGGAGGAGGTACATACCACCTAAGCTTTGCATTTGCGATCGTATCTAAGATGAACATCGAGACCAATGGCAGACTAAGTCTACGTTTTCTCTGCCTTTGTTGTCGCTGTACGGCTTCTGAGTCCTTGGCCTCGCCACTCCCGAAAAAAGGGGACAATATGCCCCCCGTTTTCCCGAACGCCGGCCGCCACTCCCTCCGAACGCCTCTGCCTGTGCACAGGACCCGACCATCATCAGGGAGATGCAATAAGGACTACATATGCGATCCTTACTGAATCACCCCCTTTGTCATTGTCGACCTTTTGACTACACCCCATACAGCAGGATGTAAAGCCAATGTTTCATTGTGAATCAACCGCTTTGCAATTTTTAAATGACCTCCAATGTTCCTAAATGACATTGACAATTGTGACGAAGATAAATTGTTATGCTGGGGACAACCTTGACAGCAAAGGATATACAAACAGAAAAAGCTACATCTGTAGGATCCTAATGAAGGCTATTGCAATGCTTTCTCTGATGGCTGTGTGTTTTATGTTTCCTTTGTTAGATTCCTTTTTGTAGTAATGACATATTTATCTGTTATTTTTTAGATCTTGGAACATGACACCAGTGCACTCCACGATTAAAGAATAGTAATTCTGTAACATCATTACTCTTTTCTCAGCATATGCTCTATGTCTCAGAGCTAAAAGACAATTATTTAATAGTTATTTCCTTTTCTAGCACTTATGCTTACTGTACAGTTTATGGGAATATTCTTTTGGTATGATACGACCTCTGAGAAATATCCATGTGCACGTCATCCTGAAATCAGCTTTTGGTGACATACTTTGTATTTAAAACTTTACATGTACAGTATCGCTTGTCATAGGCAAACATAGGGGGGGTTTCGGTTGCCAAGAAGCCCCCCTCCTCTTGGAATGTGGCTCAAATTATGACAACAATAGCAATGGTATATAATACGATTACTAGAGTGGCCACCACATCATGCAGTTTAAGGGAACTAGCTTCTTCTACCAAGTTTGCTGTGTGTGTGGATCTGAGTTTTCAATCAGTACACTGGACCAGAGAGTAGCTACCAGGAAGAAGAGACAGGAGCATTACCATGAGGTGGGAGAATGTGTCCTTTGAAAATGCAGTACTGGTTCTATTATATTTGTATATATATTTATTATGGTATGTTTAACCTTTTCCCGACCACTTATCTTATTATATTATTTAAATATTTTATACAGCCTGTACCCTAGACCATGGTTTCTCAAACTTGGTCCTCAGGTCCTCACAGTTCACATTTTCCAGGTAACCAGGCAGGTGCACTGTGTCTCACCCACTGTCATATTTAAAAAAAATCCACAGGTGTCCTGGAAAATGAACTGTGTGGGGTCCTGAGAACAGAGTTTGAGAACCTATGCCCTAGACCATCTATAGTGTTAAATATTAATACTGTATTCTACACAGTACCCAGTGTATAAAAAGACCAATGTTATACGTCCAGTGTTATACGTCGCCAGACTCATGCACTTGCTCCAATGTTCTGCAGAGTAGGAGATTGTGGATTGTATTTGGAAAACCCCCTCTAGAAATTCTGTGTTTGCCAAAAAGCAGCGCTACCCACAGAAATGTAGACTGTAAAGATTCTATTACAGTGGTTCCCAAACTCAGTCCCCAAGGAACCCTAACAGTCCAAGTTTTAAGGATATTCATGCTTAAACTCAGGAGATTTAATTACTACATCAATCAGTTTAATTATCTGTGCACAAGCATGAATATATCCTTAAAACTTTGACTGTTAAAGTGCCTGGAGGACTGCTTTTGGGAAACCCTGTTCTACTATCCAATTAGTTTCACACCTTTCTACTCCTTATGTGCTCATGGTTATGCTATTTTTTATGTGACTGCATTGAGCTTTGGGCTGTCCCTGATTAATAACAGCCTCGCTACATACAATACTCAGGATGACTACAGTATTTATGTTTATTAAAACTTTCTGCTCAATTACCTAAATTACTGATGATCGAGACAATAACAACGAAAAGGTAAAGCAAAAGTTTCAATGTACTGAAAATAAAACGGTAGGGAAGGGGAAGCAGGCAGTGGATTACAGAAGGAGGGATGGGAAAGGAGGGAGTGAGTGGATAATGGAAGGAGGAACGGGGAAGCAAGGAGTGAGTTACGGAAGGAGGAACGGGGAAGGAGGGAGTGGATTACAGTAGGAGAGACAGTAAAGAAGGGAGTGGATTACGGTAGGAGGGACATGGAAGCAAGGAGTGGATTATGGAAGGAGGGACAGGGAAGCAGGGAGTGGATTATGGAAGGAGGTACAGGGAAGCAGGGACTGGATTACAGAAGGATGGATGGGGAAGCAGGGAGTAGATTATGGAAGGAAAGACAGGGAAGCAGGGAGTGGATTATGGAAGGAAAAACAGGGAAGCAGGGAGTGGATTATGGAAGGAGGTACAGGGAAGCAGGGACTGGATTACAGAAAGACAGATGGGGAAGCAGGGAGTGGATTATGGAAGGAGGGACAGGGAAGCAGGGAGTGGATTATGGAAGGAGGGAAAGGGAAGCAGGGAGTGGATTATGGAAGGAAGGATGGTGAAGCAGGGATGGTTTATGGAAGGAGGGACAGGGAAGCAGCGAGTGTATTATGGAAGGAGGGACAGCAAAGAATGGAATGGAATATGGAAGGAGGTACAGGGAAGCAGGGAGTGGATTATGGAAGGAGAGACATGAAAGCAGGGAGTGGATTATGGAAGGAGGGACAGGGAAGCAGGGAGTGGATTATGGAAGGAGAGACATGGAAGCAGGGAGTGGATTATGGAATGAGGACAGGTAAGCAGGGAGTGGATTATGGGAGGAAGGACGGTGAAACAAGGATTGATTATGGAAGGAGGACAGCGAAGAATGGAATGGGATATGGAAGGAGGGACAGGAAAGCAGGAAGTGAATAATGGAAGGAGGGACAGGGAAACAGAGTGTATTATGGAAGGAGAGACAGGGAAGCAGGGAGTGGATTATGGAAGGAGAGACAGGGAAGCAGGGAGTGGATTATGGAAGGCGGGATGAGGAAGCAGAGAGTGGATCATGGAAGAAGAGACAGGGAAGCAGGGAATGGATTATGGAAGAAGGGACAGGGAAGCAGGAAGTGGATTATGAAAGGAGGGACAGGGAAGCAGGGAGTGGATTATAGAAGGAGGGACTGCGAAGAATGGATTATGAAAAGAGGGACAGGGAAGCAGGGAGTAGATTATGGAAGGAGGGACAGGGAAGCAGGGAGTGGATTATGGAATGAGGACATGGAAGCAGGGAGTTGATTAGGGGAGGAAGGACGGTGAAACAAGGATGGATTATGAAAGGAGGGCAGCGAAGAAAGGAATGGGATATGGAAGGAGGGACAGGAAAGCAGGAAGTGAATTATGGAAGGAGGAGTGGATTATGAAAGGAAAGAAAGGGAAGCAGGGAGTGGATTATGGAAGGAGAGACAGGGAAGCAGTTAGTGGATTATGGAAGGCGGGATGGGGAAGCAGAGAGTGGATTATGGAAGGAGAGACAGGGAAGCAGGGAGTGGATTATGGAAGGAGGGACAGGGAAGCAGGGAGTGGATTGTGGAATGTGGACAGCAAAGAATGGAATGGGATATAGAAGTAGGGACAGGGAATCAGGAAGTGGATTATGAAAGGAGGGACAGGGAAGCAGGGAGTGGATTATGGAAGGAGGGACAGCGAAGAATGGAATGGGATATGGAAGGAGGGACAGGGAAGCAGGAAGTGGATTATGGAAGGAGGGACAGGGAAGCAGGGAGTGGATTATGGAAGGAGGGACAGGGAAGCAGGCAGTGGATTATGGAAGGAGGGACAGGGAAGCAGGGAGTGGATTACAGAAGGAGGGACGGTAAAGTAAGGAAAGGATTACTGAAGGAGGGAAACAGAAGCATGGAGTGTATTAGACAGTGAATTGACCTGAACAATAATTGATCACAGCCTGAAAAAGGTTTTTAAAAGTTCTGGATTTTTTGATTTGGTTATCAAACCTATTTGATGCTCACTACCGTCATTTTGCCAATTTAATGCTGTGAATGGAGAATGTCTCCATACATTGTGCAGTGCATGGAGTCACTATGAAAACTGGGTAATGTCAAAATTAGCCGTTCAATACTGTGAAGGGTATTTACAGTATTTACACCCATTCTCTGCTCTCTTCATTGGCTCCCAGTAAGATGGCAAATCTGTTTCAAGATTGGTTTAATGATTTTCAAAAACCTGGGGTCCAAGGTACCTGAAGCAGCTATGGATTGTTTACTGCCGCACTCGCTTACTACAGTCTGCAGATGGACCATTATCAGCATCTGGAATCTCCTGTAAATCCTATGGGGGGTCAAGCTTTCAGTTTTGCGGCTCCGACTCTACGAAACTCACTGCACTGCTGCACTGTGGGCCTGATTCAGATGTGGTTGGAGGCGTGCCAATCGTCACAAAGTACTGATTTTAGGTAGTTTGCACATGGGCATGACTCATTCTGCGCATGCGCGAACGGGTCCTGCACCATAGGATGCAGAGCAGCAGCAGACTGTCAGTAATTGTGAAAACAGAGGAGTGTTGCCGCTATTTAGGGAGTGGAAGTGGTCAGGGGTCTCCATCGTAGGACAGAGATTTACTGGCCTCTGAGACAGGCGGCTTGCACGGCACCATGGGTGTCGTAATACGTCCAATGGTGGGTGAGAGATCTGATGCTGCGTCCTAGGACTCAGGTTGGATCACTACTGCATCATGAGGCATCAGCGCTGCAAGTATGCGGGTACGGGTGGGTACAGCGTACCCTTAAGAATTTAGCCGTGGGTATGCCGCTGGGCCGCCGCACCCTCTCTCCCCGGCTGCTGCTCACCGCGCCGCTGCTACCTTCAATTTGGTGCCGGCCTGTGATCACGGATCGGCGCCTAATTGAAGGTTGACACTGAGGGGCAGGAGAGGCGCACGCTGCGCTCTCCTCCCGTCACACACAGGAAGCAGCAGCACGGTAAGCAGCAGGGGGGTAGGGGGGCATGTGTACCTGGCACTGGGTGCATATCTGGCACTGCGGGGATATATGTATCTGGCACTGGGGGCATATCTGGCACTGCGGGGACATATGTATCTGGCACTGGGGGTATATCTGGCACTGGGGGCATCTTTGTATCTGGCACTGGGAGCATATCTGGCACTGGGGGGGCATTTCTGTATCTGGCACTGGGGGCATATCTGGCACTGGGGGCATCTTTGTATCTGGCACTGGGGCATACAGTATCTGGCACTGGGGGCATCTCTGTATCTGGCACTGGGGGCATATCTGGCACTGGGGGCATATCTGGCACTGTGGGGGCATTTCTGTATCTGGCACTGGGGGGCAATGTATATCTGACACAGTGGGGGCATTTGTGTATCTGGCACTGGGGGCAATGTATATCTGACACAGTGGGGGCATTTGTGTATCTGGCACTGTGAGGCAATGTATATCTGGCACTCTGGGGGCATTTGTGTATCTGGCACTGTGGGGCAATGTGTATCTGGCACTGTAGGGCAATGTATATCTGGCACTGTGAGGCAATGTATATCTGGCACTCCGGGGGCATTTGTGTATCTGGCACTGTGGGAGCATTTCTGTATCTGGCACTGGGGGGCAATGTATATCTGACACAGTGGGGGCATTTGTGTATCTGGCACTGTGAGGCAATGTATATCTGGCACTCTGGGGCATTTGTGTATCTGGCACTGTGGGGCAATGTGTATCTGGCACTGTGAGGCAATGTATATCTGGCACTCCGGGGGCATTTGTGTATCTGGCACTGTGGGGCAATGTGTATCTGGCACTGTGAGGCAATGTATATCTGGCACTCCGGGGGCATTTGTGTATCTGGCACTGTGGGGCAATGTGTATCTGGCACTGTGGGGCAATGTGTATCTGGCACTGTGAGGCAATGTATATCTGGCACTGTAGGGCAATGTATATCTGGCACTGTGGGGCAATGTATATCTGGCACTGTGGGGCAATGTATATCTGGCACTGTGGGGCAACTTGTATCTGGCACTAATGGGGTCATATGTGTATCTATCTCCCCCCCCCCCCCCATATGTATATCATGCCCTCATTTCCATTGGCCACGTACCATATGGCATTTGGCCACACCCATTTTTGGTGCGCGCACCTTTGGCGTGTGCGCACACAGTACCCGTAGGACATTTTTTCTACTTGCACCACTGGGAGGCATCTACATGTAATAGATGCCTCCTGCTGCACTACCATACAGAGCTATCACTGCTGCTTCCAAGGAAGTGATAGTATCTCCAACCACATCTCAATCAGGCCCAGTGTGAGAAGCCTAAACTCTAGATATCCTTCAAAAACAGACTCAAGGCCTGTTTATGCAGCATTTCACTAATGTCCCTTTAGTTTAAAAAAAAAAAAAAAAGAGAAAGTTTAGCTCCTTTCTTTGCTTTTTTGCACAGTATTAACACTTAAGTTTATTTCAAATCTTGTAAATCACTTTTTTAATAATAATAATAATTATTATTATTATTATTATTATTATTATTATTATTATTATTTCTTTATATGGCGCCACAAGGGTTCTGCAGCACCTAACAAAGGGGCAGATGTATTAAGCCTGGAGAAGGCATAAAGAAGTGATAAAGCGGTGATAAGCGCAAGGTGATAATCAGCCCTAACATGTAAATTGGCAGTTTTGAGCTGATTGGCTGGTGCATTATCACCTTGCACTTATCACTGCTTTATCACTTCTCCAGGCTTAATACATCTGCCCCAGTGTGCATAAACAAATTAGCAAAACAAGTAAACAGTGACTTGCAGTACAAGACAATGGGGTCAGTCCAATAAGGTGCGAGTTGGGAGATGTTTCATGAAACTCACAGACATTCTCATGGATGCGCGTTGCTGAGAATTCTTCAATCCAATTACAAATGCCTATTTGCAGAACTCACAGTAGAGGTTTGCGAATTGTCAGCCATACACGATGTGAGAGAAGTGCATGAAAAAGTAGGGTGACCTAAGCCTTACTGGACCACAAAAAAATGACAATTGCATTTGCAGAATCATATAGAAGGCTGCCAGTGGTCATATGGAAAGTACTGGAGATTTTTAAATGGTGTTAAATGGCTGGTATGTGCATTTTTTTTAAGTTAAAAACTAAAAAACAAACTTTTTTGTTTACTTTTATAGAGAAAAATGCAAAAAGAAAGTAGGAAAAAAGATGCTTTCGGTGTACTTTGAGGTGACGTTAAAAATATCTAAAAAAATTATAAAAAGCAACTGTTTTAAAAAATTACATTTGGGGTGCAAAAAGCAAAGAAAAGGTAAATTTTTAGATAATTTGAGGCCATTTTTTGTTTTAAACCCCAAAAAATGACATGTAATCATTGGACTAATTAAGCTTATTGGAAACTTCCAATTGCCTAACTAGTTATATTAGGGGGGTGTCCAATGGGTTCTGCCTGTTGTCCCAACATTTTAACCTTAAAATAAGGAATTTCCCTACCATCTCTCACCTTCATGGGCTGCAAACGGAAAAATGTGAATTTACTCTGCCTGGTTCAGAGCGAGTTTCTAATTGAGTTGCAAAATGCAAATTTCCAGAGAAAACGGCAACTCGCACCTAATTGGAATTACCCCAATGTAGGACAAGTACATGGTATGTAAACATTGCTGTATCAGGGGACATGACACTGAAATAAGCATCAGGGTGGCTGAAACTGGGGGCTAGGTGCTGTTATAGGGAGTATGGAGTAGAAGAAAGTCTAAGTTAGAATCCTTAAAGACATCAGACATGGGAAATTGCGGGGACTAGCACATCGGCAAATTCTCGGGTCTCAGCTCTGTCCAGTCACGGACCCAGGTCATTTGCAGCCAGACATTACAAAATCCCAGGCTGATGTGCGTTCACACGTATAAACCTGGGATTTTGATGCATGTCTGAAAGGGGTCTAGAGACTTAAGGTGCATACACACTTGCCGTGAAAGTAAACACTCATTTTCACTAGTGATGAGCGGATTCGGTTATTTTCACCCTTCCTGAGCGACGTTGTTTACTTTCTCTGCAAGTGTATATACCAGCGATAGCGGGTGATGCGCGACCCTGCGGATCATTAACGACCCTCGCTGACGGCTGTGCATGCAGCTCAATTTGGACTGTCGTCCAAGAGCTGCCTGCATGGTCCAGCCACGGCGTGACGTCACTGAGCGATATGGTCGTCATATCGCTCAGTGTGTACGCACTGCCACTGACCGCCCAGCCCGAGAGGAGGAAACACTAGGCGACATCGCTCATAGAGCACATTGCCTAGTGTGTACCCACCTTTAGGCCTATTGAAAGCAAACTGCTAATAACATTATTATTTATTTTTGTATTTTTAATATTTATTCTTAAATCACAGTGACCTGTACAAAACAAGGGTAAAATAGTCAAATGCACAGTATAGGTAGGAACACTGCAGAAATAGTATTGTTTTGATTTGTTTAAATGATGCTTGCACTAATTAAGTTTTATAAATGTTGCACTAAATGTTGGGACATGAAGACAAATGTGATCACTTCAGGATGTACAGTAATTGTACACCTCTGGCGTGTATGTTCAATTATATGCCATGTCATTAAAAGAAAAATCACAGAAACCAGTAAGCCAAGTTCAAATGTCTGTTTTTAGTGTCAATTCTCTGGATTTCTTTGCAGACAGAGACACCTTGTGGACATTCTTATAATAGCAGCTCACAGATTTTCTGATTCCTTATTCAAATGTGTGAAAATATAACATGAAAATAATTTTAGATCGTTCTTTTGACATTTGAAATTTGAACAATACCTTTCTTTGCCTTTTACTTACAATTATACCAAACTATACCTGAGTTATGAGTTGGCATTCTTACCTACTTTTGAAAAAGCATTTCAGGGAGATTGTGAAAGTAACACCTCTCAGCGCGGACGTGTACTCCTACATCGGAGAATCGTGTTACAAAAATGACATATCCACATGTAAATGAGCCCCAAAGTTAGTAAGATCTACTTGTTGAAGAAAAGACTCTTATATTTTGCAGGATTTGTTTGTGCCCTTTTTTTTTACAAGAGCTTCCATGTACTGTAAGTGGCCACAAGAAACCTTTAAAATGCATGTAGCCATAGGGATCATTGTGCCTTATAACCAATACAGGGAAATGGTACTGATGATCCCATTTAAATGTATGTATCTATGATTTCTTTTTTACTTTTCAGGGAGATTGAGGGACCATTCAGGGAGTGAGGGAGATTGCTGCTACTTCAGGGAGTCTCCTGCAGAATGAGGGAGGGTAGGCAACTATGACGCTTGGTAATATCTATTAGTGAGGAAATCTTTGCCTTTTACAGCTGTTTAAGTAACACTCAGCATCTATTTTCACACTGTGCAGCATTATATCTTGTACATCCTTTCCAAGCTGTTCATTAACCCTTTTGCATGATGTGCATCAATAACACTGAAGGGTAAACATACAATGTGCAGCAAGATTCACCGTCTTTCGCTTTGGGCTCCTTACATCTTGTAAGACACATAATATTGGAAGGAATTTTAGCTGTTTCAGTTATTCTGCCACTGCCAGTAAATACTGCTTCTAAAACTATAATTAAAAGAAAAAGAAAAGAAAAAAAGAAAAAAATATCCTGCAGTACCATCTTTGGACAACAGGTGGTAATAAAGAGCTGTGCATGCTTTCAAAGTTTATTTTTTTATTTTTTTATTAAACCTTTGCAAGCACAAGCAGTTACATACAGTACCTTGCATTTTTGTCTATAGTGTTCTATCCACTTGTGTTTGCATTATTTATATTTAATCATACATGAACAAACAAACCCTTTTTATTGTAAAACTTTGTGGAGTGACACCCCATCATCCTCTTCCTTTAATTGGCTTGGGAGTCTGACCTATTATTTAAGTTTGTTAGCTGGACTGCAACCAGTGTTTTCTATGAGAAAGGACAAGCATAATTTAAATGAGAAAAATCTACTTGTTGGAAAGATGGATAACCAAAAGTTTGATTCCTGTAGTATGGGTGTAGATTGGTAAAGGGGTATATCCATATCTTGCAAGGGGTATGTTATGGTCTCATAGGGCATGGTATATTATTTGCAGTCATACCTAGTGCTTCTGAAGTCCTCTCCCCCAAAACACCCTGGTGCATACAGCATCCACAAGTAAGATAAGATGCCCTGGAGTCAGGGGCGTCAGAACTTTTTTGGTTGGGGGGGGGCAAGATAAAATCTCAGTTTGGCGCCCCTAGCTCCTGGCCACCTTAGACAGGTCTCTTGCACCTGTATGGAACTCTGGGGCAGATGTATTAACCTGGAGAAGGCATAAGGAAGTTATAAACCAGTGATAAGTGCAAGGTGATAAAGTACCCGCCAATCAGCTCCAATATGTAAATTAACAGTTAGGAACTGATTGGCTGGTGCGTTATCACCTTGCACTTATCACTGGTTTATCACTTCCTCATGCCGTCTCCAGGCTTAATACATCTGCCCCTCTATGGAGCAGCTGGGAGTGGCCACTTGTAACATTACACCTGGTAGAGCCCATTACACACACTATGCCAGGTAGAGCCCATTACACACATTATGCCAGGTAGAGCCCATTACACACATTATGCCAGGTAGAGCCCATTACACACATTATGCCAGGTAGAGCCCATTACACACATTATGCCAGGTAGAGCTCATTATACACATTACGCCTGGTAGAACTGCTTGTACACATTATACCTGGTAGAGCCCCTATAAACATTACGCCTGGTAGAGCCCATTATACATATTACACCAGATATAGCCCATTATTCACATTATGCCTGGTAGAGCTTATTATACACATTATGCCAGGTAGACCCCATTACACATGTTACACATTACGCCTGGTCGAGCCCAATACACATGTTACACATTACGCCTGGTAGAGCCCATTACACGTTACACATTACGCCTGGTAGGGCCCAATACACATGTTACACATTACGCCTGGTAGAGCCCATTACACGTTACACATTACGCCTGGTAGAGCCCAATACACACGTTACACATTACGCCTGGTAGAGCCCAATACACATGTTACACATTACGCCTGGTAGAGCCCAATACACATGTTACACATTACGCCTGGTAGAGCCCAATACACATGTTACACATTACGCCTGGTAGAGCCCAATACACATGTAACACATTACGCCTGGTAGAGCCCATTACACGTTACACATTACGCCTGGTAGAGCCCATTACACATGTTACACATTACGCCTGGAGTGCCTCCTCCTCATTGCTCATTTCTCTACTGCTTCCCCACAGCCAGCAGCCATGGGCGGATTGGGATGGAAAACCAGCCCGGGAAATTTGTAGAAGCAGCCCTACTGGGGGCGGGGTCTGTTTAGGGGGCAAGGTTTGTGGAGGGGGGCAGCATCCCTCCTCAAAGGGCCTGATGCTGAGTTTGACGCAGTTGCAGCTTACCTTGGGGTTTATTTACTAAAGTCAGGATTTTGTCCGAGTTTGCTTTTTTTTTCAAAGTGTCAACACGGGAATTTACTACGCACAAATCTCGGCAGTGTTGGGGATATTCGTAATGGTTTTCACGGCAGAGGGCAGAAATACGAATGAATAGACCATCGGTCAAAGGCGGCTGTTTGTTCATACAACACGGTGATTTACTATTCATTCGTATTTTGGTGTTTGTCAGTGAATGTTCAATTGTGGTCGTATTTTTTTGCAAATCGTAAAAAAAAAGCTGTAATAAAGTAGACCTACTTTTTTCTGGCGTGTTCGGATAGTCATGCACGGATCAGTGAGATCTGCTTATCTGTGGGAAAGGGTCTGTTTTCCTTAAAAATCAAAGAAAAAATTGCGTGGGGTCCTCCTCCTAAGCATAACCAGCCTCGGGCTCTTTGAGCCGACCCTGTTTGTAAAAATACAGGGGGAAAATTGCGTAGGGTCCACGCATATTTATACAACCAGCACCGGGCTCTGCGTCCGGTCCTGGTTCAAAAAATACGGGGGACAACCTCGGGCTTCATCCCTGGCCCTTGAGTGGCTGAAGGAGGGGACACACCTTGACTTAAGGGGTTCCCACCCCTCCAGGGAACCCCGGCCATGGATGACTAGTTGGGGGGAGTAATGCCACGGCCGCAGGGACCTATATAAAAGTGTCCCCCGGCTGTGGCATTATCTCTCTGGCTCGTGGTGCCCGGTGCTGGTTTAAAAAATACGGGGGACTCCTACATCTTTTCTCCCCCGTATTTTTTGAACCAGGATCGGACGCAGAGCCCAGTGCTGGTTGCATAAATATGGGGGGACACAACGCAATTTTCCCCCTGTATTTTTAAACCAGGGCCGGCTCAAAGAGCCCGAGGCTGGTTATGCTTAGGAGGGGGGATCCCACGCAATTTTTTTCTTTGATTTTTAACTATTTAAACACTTCTCACAATGTACACAATGAAGCCCTGCACGGATCTCACTGATCCGGCCGGACTTCATTGTGTTATTTCTGGTGGGGTTTTACTAATCACTCCCGTAAAATACTGCCCGACAATACGAATCACATAGACATCAGAAAATACGAAAACAGAAACCTCGGCAGCTTAGTAAATTGCCGTAGATGGATTCAAAAAGTTGCCGTAAAATACGTCTGATAAAATTCGAGATCAAACTCCCTACAAATTGGCAAAAACACAAATATTAGTAAATAAACCCCCTTGTATCTTTTGCTGCAAATTTACGTGAACGCTGCTACAAAGCCCTTCTATGGTGTACACCCATTTGTCTGACTGTACAAGGACTGAGACTCCCACTGTCAGTAACTACAGGTGCTGCAATCATGCTTTGTGCATATTTAGACACCGACATCAGTCGCATTGCTGACACTTTCACCAGCCATATGCTAGGTGCAGATTATCTGTCTGGGTATGGCCTCCAATGTGAGCTCTTCAGTGTATCTGTACGCAGCCACTTTCAGCAAAGGCCATGCGGAGGCAGCCTCCAGTGGGCTTGGGGGAAAGAGAAGGCCCTGACTTGGTGCATACCGCCCCGCTCAAGCACTGTGTAATATATATATATATATATATATATATATAAAATATACACCCCCCGCACACACCCCTCACTCCATTATACACTGCAGGTATAGATAATACATAAAAACATATAGTGTACATCTGATTACCACCCGCACTGCAGATATAGATGTATATATCCTTATACAGTACATCAGATTACCATTGACACCACACAGTAGAACCCTGTTCCGAGGCTGCCAGCAACACCCTCTCCCATCCATCATGTATCTTATGCCTATTACCCCCACCATTACTTAAATAATTAGTGCTTCATCCCCACAACCCCTGTTCATAGAATTTATGTCCACCAATCCTTTATAAATTATAATGCCAAACACTCTTTCAATTTACCTTTACTTGGCTGGCTGTCACTGGGGGGTCGTTTCCTCCAGTATAGCAGATTCTCTCATGCCCTCCTATCTTCTGCCACGGGCAGCAGGTAGAGCTGCCCAGTGTCAGGAAGATGAAGGTAGCCGCAGGCAGAGGCGGATATAGACCTCATAGGGCCCTAAGCAAGACACAGATTTGGGGCCCCCTTCCTCAAACAATCCATAGCCGCTCCCCACTGATTGTAGCAAGTAGGCCCCCAGTCAGTGTGTGCCCCACCACCACATTGATTGTAGCAGGCAGGACAATCCCAGCATGCCTCTGATTCTTGGCACTCCGTAAATGCCTTTTAGTTATGTCATAACCATGTGACCCGCCTCTTCATCAGGGGGAGGATTCTGTGCACCGGGGGATTCAGGGCACTGGGAAAGATTAGGGCTAAGCACCCAGGGGAGGTTAGGGTTAGGCTGCAGGAGGAGAGGTTAGGTTAGATGCTAGATCCATGTGACCCACGAAAGCAGGGAGTGGAGCAATGTAGGTGGGCTAGCAGTTTTACTAGTCACGTCAACATCTATTTCATTTAGTATATTTTGGGTCCCACGTTCTGGCCTTGCTCCTGCCCCTGCTGTCAGAAGTCCTTTAGCCTGGATGAATTTAGCCTCAACATTAGGGTTAGGGTAGAGGTTAAGATTAGGCTGCAGGAGAATAAATGAGGGTTAGGCTGCGTGGGTGAGGGGTTAGGGTTAGGCTGCGGGAGGGTACGGTAAGTTAGAGTTAGGCTGCAGGAAGGTAGGTTAGGCTGCGTGGGTGAGGGGTTAGGCTGCAGGAGAGTAGATTAGGGTTAGGCTGCATGGGTGAGGGGTTAGGCTTAGGCTGCAGGAGGGTAGATTAGGGTAAGGCTGCGTGGGTGAGGTGTTAGGCTGCAGGAGGGTAGGTTAGGGTTAGGCTGTGTGGGTGACTCGTTAGGGTTAGGCTTCAGGAGGGTAAGTAAGGGTTAGGCTACAGGAGGGGAGGTTGGGTTAGGCACTGGGGGGTTAGGGTTAGGCTGTTGGAGGTGAGGTTTTGGGGGGAGATTAGGGAAAGGCTACAGCAGGGATGGTTAGGGTTACAGTTAGATTTGGGAAAGGTCCTTTAGCCCAACCCTGTTATGACTCTGAGGACCCGGAACTTGTACCTTGCATGGAGCTGGGTACACGATGTTGCAGGTCAGGTGCATGATAAGCTACTAGCCGAATCCCCCTGCTACCTTCTATGGGCGGCAGAGAGTCAGACTCTATGGTTACATCCAGCAGCAGTCCCGAGTTCCGCACATGTGCGGAGTCAGTGACAGGGAGCCCATCGGGACCAAATAGGGGGCGTGGCGCTGCACTGCGGAAGGCGTGACGGGGTCTGTGAGCCTGTGACACAGGGAAGTCGATCCCCCTGTCTGCGCCTGCAGTACTGATGAGGTTTTTGGAGGCAGAGGAAACGGATCTGCCACTGCAGATGTCCTTCTGCCCTCATCCACCTCCTGTGTGCTCCAAAACATTCAGCAGTGTGACTCATCTGCGGCTCGAAAGCGGCTCAGCCCACCACTGACGCTCACGGCAGACCCTCCTTCCCAGTCTCTGACACTCCCCCCTCATCCGACTAAGTTCCGTGACAGTATGCTGCTGCTTACCTCGGCTCTGCTGTCACGGGCCGCAGAGCCCAGACACTGCAGGGAAGGAGGTGGGGGCAGAGCGCACGGGTTAGGCCGATACAGTGCTGCCCGCTATGTAAACTTATAGCAGCGGTGCCGGATGCGGGCAGTGCTGTAGCTGGCGCCTGCACAGGCGGACTGCATAGCGCCTTGCTAATGTTTTGGGGGGAGCGAGCTGCCCCCTTGCCCCCCCCCCCATTCCGACGCCCCTGCCTGGAGTGAAAACAAACTTACATAAGATTTGGGAGAAATGATATAGGTGAAAAGCTTCGTATTGGTGGAGGGAGAAAAGTAAGTGCATACATAAATACATAAATATACTCTATCCCTTTTAATAAACAACCATTAACGTTCTTTCTCCCTTATCATTCTCAAGCTGTAACTGTACATATTTGCATATTACAATAATCTTTTTTTTCTGCTTCTATGAACTGGTGATAGATCACTGAATGCCAGTGCCCCAAACCCCCTATTCTCAGGGCTGTCTTGACAGCATTGTAGGCCCTGGACAAAGCAATGCACTGGAGCCCCTACACACCAATTCATGGGAATAAATAAAAAAATTAAAAAAACATACCGTAACTTAACCCTCCTGCAGTCCAGCAACGCCTCTTCCTTACAAAGAATATCTGTCAGCACTCTGATTGGTGGATGTGTATAGTCATATACCAATCAGCATGCTGACAGCTATTAATTAACTGAAAATACGATATACTGTGTGTATTCTGGCGCAAATTTAAAGTGTCAGCCCAATTTCACTCCTCTTGTGGTCTACCCAATCTTAAACCACACACAATAATAGAAAATACAAGTCGTTTGAGGGGAAATCAAAGGCGATACTAAATAATTAAAACAAAGTAAAAAAATTAGTTAGATATACATCACATATAACCTCGACGGACTGGTGATATTTGAATTTCTTTAACATCCAATGTAGACAATAGTTCTTTTTTTCTTCTTTCAATTCAAATCAATCTCCAACGTGAAATTCATAGGAAACAAAATTGGGAAAGAGGCATACAATGTGTAATATTGTTTGTCATCCGACAATAAAAACAAGTCCTGTGACTTTTCCAGAGGGAAAAGAGCCCTATAAGGTGAAATTCTTGATAGTTGAGAAAGGGATAGTTCCTCACCACCTTTTCATTAGAAGATACACGTACCAAAACTCACTTAAATAGTGTAGAGACAGACTTATCAAGGTATCTTTAAAAGTAGGGGACAGTACTAGAAGGTAAAGATTTGTTCAATTTGAACGTACCACACTCACTTTCTTGGAGTGTGGGTATCCTCACATAACGGTTTCTTTAGAATGGATATGAAGACAGCCGTTTCTTTCCAAAAAAAGGTTTGTTTATTGTTATACAATTAAAAAAAATTCTAAAAAAGTTTTTTTCTCCTTATATATTACCATTACAAGGTATGTACACATAAGGTGGGTCAGATGAAATGAGACTAACAAAGGTGAATTCCGGACTAACACCTTGGTTACACCTGTGTACTATACCTTCACAATTTGGATGGCAACAGGAGGATGCTGTAAAAACACGTATAAGTCACTGTCTGGGAGCACCACCAACGACGTTTCGACCCAATGGTCTTTTTCAAGGTATAGCTAATAATTAACTGGCTGCACACTGGGAGGCAGGTGGAGAATGGTGCACTCTGATTGGTGGATAGCTCCAGCCATCCACCAATCAGCATGCTGACAACCATTCACCGTCTGGCTGCAGGCTGGAAGGCAGGTAGAGACTGCTGCACTCTGATTAGTGGATAGCTCTATCCATCCACCAATCAGCATGCTGAAAGCCATTCACCGTCTGACTACAGGCTGGGAGGCAGTCAGAGAATGGCTGCATGGACGCTCTGATTGTGTGTAATTCACAGAGCCACGCTGTTCGAGTACAGATTTGCACAGTGCAAAGTATATGCATGCACAATTTACAATAATCGCTCAGTTACATAGTACATCGGCATAGTGTCGGTCATCTCTATTCTTATAGGCATCGTGATGAAGGTTTAGGTAATAAGATGTGTTTTAAAAGTGAAAAATGCCTGTCACTTATTAGTCTATTGTTTGGTCGATATTTAATTTGGTTTTCGGTAAATTTTTAAACTGACTGCTAGTAAATCTCTGATTTGCATTGACACCCATTCGAAAACATAAATTCTTCTGACAATTTTTGCCCTTAACAAATCTCTATCTGCAAAATTGAGCAAAAATCAGTAAAAATACACCCCCAGGTCCTCAGTTCACTTTTAAAATCCTTTAAATGTACCCTATTGAATGCACACACTGTTTGTAACTAACTTTCATCCATAAGCTATTTCTCTCATCAACCTTAACCTTCCGGCAATAACAAAAACATGGATTTCAAAGTCAAATAATGTGTCAACTGCAGCCCTTTCACATGGGGGCCTCCACTTGACCCACACCTCCAAGCATGAATGCAGACAAGGAGATGATACAACGCCCCTCACCTACTGTATGTTAGCGTAGAATTACTGTGATATAGTAAAACAAAAAGGTCATGAACTTTCTATACAGTAGAGTATGGTGTAACAATCGGTAAAAGATTAGAGAGATATAGTACCTTTCTGTCTTAATCCTTTTCCACCAAAAAACCCAGGTCCGACCTAAACATGGTTTTAAGCCTTATCACAGCGCCGTGAAAACCCGTTCACACCGCAGCCTTGACCTAGGTTAGTGGCAAATGGAGATCTCCAAGTGCCAGTGATCCAGCTCTCCCTGTGCTTTTTACTTGACCCTGTCATGTGATCCAGGTCACCTGTTTACACTGCACCGTTATCTCGATCAGTGCTGGGTTTGACCTATGGATATATCTGATGCAGTCCCTCCTTCATACATTTGGGGGATCTTAAATATTTAAGGTTACGCACCAAAATGGGTTGTTTTCTAGGGATATACCACACATTTTATTTATAAATAGTTCATTTTATAAGATGATGGATATTTTCCAGTAGTACCATATGTGCAGCAGGGAGCCCCTCTGGCCACATGAATGCTAACACAGATCTGAAGAACTAGGATAGATAGAATGTAGGTGAGTCTGGATCATCTATAGAAGAGCTTATAAAGTATATCGTACTGCTCTGGACACTGCCAAACAAACATATTTTCAATCTATCATCTCTGCTCAAGCCTCTAACCCCAAGCGACTTTTTAATACATTTAAATCACTTCTTGTCCCTCCCTCACCTAACCCACCAGCCACTGTCAGTGCGCAAGATCTTGCTTCCTATTTCAAGGACAAGATTGACAAGATCCGAAATGAAATGGTATGCTCTTCCACAGCAAGTGACCTGCTCAATTCCCTGCCTGAACCCTCTAACACCTTCTCTTCCTTTGATCCTACAAATGAAGATGAAGTATCTGCACTCTTTTCATCTGCCTACTCTAATACCTCTCCCCTTGACTCTAGACCCTCACAAATTAGTAAAGCTCTGTCTACTGTGCTCATCCCAACCTTAACAAAAATCTGTAATCTCTCCCTGTCTACTGGTATCTTTCCTTCTCTATACAAGCATGCAGTGATTACTCCCATTCGGAAAAAACAAAACTCTGACCCGAACACTCTCTCTAACTACCGTCCCATCTCTCAGCTCCCATGCCCCTCCAAGCTACTGGAGAGACTTGCCTACACTCGCCTCACACACTTTCTTAACTCACACAGCCTACTGGACCCACTTCAGTCAGGATTTCGTGCCCAACACTCCACAGAGACAGCACTGACTAAGGTAGTGAATGATTTGGTCACTGCTAAATCTAAAGGACATTTCTCTCTACTTATTCTCCTTGATCTCTCTGCTGCTTTTGACACTGTTGACCACTCTCTTCTCATACAAACACTACAATTCCTAGGTATTCAGGACACAGCCCTTTCTTGGTTCTCATCCTACCTATCTAATCGCTCCTTCAGTGTTCGTTTCTCTGATTCCACCTCTCCTTCGCTACCTCTCTCAGTTGGAGTACCGCAAGGCTCAGTCCTAGGTCCTCTGCTTTTCTCTATCTATACCACATCTCTTGGCAAACTAATCAACTCTTTCGGATTTCAGTACCATCTGTATGCGGATGATACTCAAATCTACCTATCCTCCCCTGATTTGTCACCATCTGTATTGGGCCGTGTCACTGAATGCCTTTCTGCCATTTCATCTTGGATGACATCTCGCCACCTCAAACTTAATATTTCCAAAACAGAATTAATTATATTTCCACCGGCCAATAGTAGTTTCCAACCTGATATCTCTATCACTGTTGAGAACTCTGCAATCACCCCTACCCCACAAGCTCGCTGCCTAGGTGTCATTCTTGACTCTGAACTGTCCTTTGTTACCCACATTCAATCTGTCTCAAGATCATGTTACATACATCTAAGAAACATATCCAAAATACGCCCTTATCTTACACAAGACACAGCAAAAACTCTAATCCATGCTCTCATTATCTCCCGCATTGATTATTGTAATAGTCTCCTGACCGGTCTTCCCAAACATAAGCTCTCACCACTACAATCCATTTTGAATGCAGCTGCGAGGCTAATCTTCCTTGCCAGACGTTCATCGTCTGCAGATCCGCTCTGTCAGTCCCTCCATTGGTTACCGATATTCTACCGTATTAAATATAAAATACTTTTACTCACATACAAGGCTATTAACCAAACTGTGTCACGATCCGGGTATCTGGACGCCATTTCTTACCTATCAGATGCCTCCTAAGGCTGGCTCAGCGCTCCAGGACCGGATCCCATCTGTTATCCTGATGTGCACATTCCCGCATCCTCTCCTGTCTCTCTGGACGCAGTCACAGTAACGCCTTATACATCTGGCATGGCGTCTCCCGCGGCCTCCGCCACCGTCCCTGAGCTTCTGCATTCAGAGTGGCGATTACGTCAGCCGCGGCCTCCGCTGTGTCCGCGTGGTCGGATGTGCATCTGTCAGCCTGGCGTCTCCTGTCTCCGGTGGCCGGCGCCGCCATTACTGTTTTCCAGACCACATGGATTACAATCCAAACTTCCCTCCAAGTGTCTGCATGGGCGCAGCCATCTTGGATTCTGTCAGCTGATCATTCCTACCAATCCGTTGTCAGTATTATTAATTTGCATAATTGCCTAGCCAATGTCTTCCTTGCTGCAGGTATAAATAGGTTGTGCCTGAGCAAGGAAGGCGTCAGTGCTTTGGTTGTCAAACCTAGTTCCAGTTTGTCTCTCTCCTGTGATTGTCTTCCAGGTTCCAGCTCCTGTCTCCAGACTTCTGCTATAGAGACCCGCACCAGCATTCCATCTGCGGTGTAGCCTGACTCTCCGATCCATTCTGGATTCACCTGTTTCCAGCTACAACATCACCTGCTTCCAGCTCAGCTTCCAGCAGTGTACAGCTTCTCTTAAAGGGCCGGTGTCCTTTCTGCAGTTTACCACTCTCCACCGGTATTATTATTTCTCCGCTCTCAAATTCTACATTTCATCTATATTGCATCGCTCTCAAACTTTATTTATTATTTAACTGGTTCCAGCCAGTATCCACTCCGTGCCAACACCTGTCTGGTTCTAACCAGTACCCACAGCAGCATTTTATCTACAGCAGTCCAGCTTTCCCTGGAACACCAGCTGGTACGACCCTGGGCTTTCCTCATTGCTACAGTTGAGCCTGGTAAGGACTTTCCAACTTGCAGATAATAAGAACTGTCTCATACCACCAGAGCTCTGTGGCCCCTGCCACCCTGTAGTACCCAGGAACTGTATTATTATTTCTCTGCTGATTTTTATGTTTCTTTTTACTGCTACTGTGATGCATGGAGTTTGTCATAAATAAATATCATTGACTTTTACTCAAGTTGTCGTGGTCACGCCTTCGGGTGGTTTCTCTTCATGTTACTTACATGTCCAGGGGTCTGATACAACCTCCAAGGTTCCGGTACATCTCAGCCCCTACAACTGAGGCTGCCTTCCATCAGCTCAGGCCCTCAGTTGTGACAGTAAGCACTGACCTAATGAATCCAGCCGGAGACCAGGATCAAGCGGCCAGGCCAATGCAAGAACTGGCAGCCCGACTTGAACATCAGGAGGCTGCACAGGGCCACATCATCCGCTGTCTCCAGGATCTCTCTACTCGGCTGGATGGGATTCAGACAACCCTCCGTGGATTAGACGCGTCCGGTGCGTCAACCACAGTGACTCCAACTATAACCCCACCCACCTTACCCGTTTCTGCTCCACGTCTTCATCTTCCAACGCCAGCAAAATTTGACGGATCTCCAAGATTCTGCAGGGGATTTCTCAACCAGTGTGAGATTCAGTTTGAGCTACAACCTGGCAATTTTCCCAGTGACCGTACAAAAATTGCCTACATCATCTCTCTTCTCAGTGGCTCAGCCCTTGACTGGGCATCACCGTTATGGGAGAGGTCCGACACCCTGCTATCTTCTTACACTGCATTCGTGTCAACATTCAGGCGCATCTTCGACGAGCCAGGCCGGGTAACTTCAGCTTCGTCTGAGATTCTCCGTTTACGCCAGGGATCACGTACTGTAGGACAATATCTTATACAGTTCCAGATCCTGGCATCTGAACTGGCATGGAACGACGAGGCCCTGTATGCTGCATTCTGGCATGGTTTATCCGTGCGTATTAAAGATGAGTTAGCTACCAGAGACTTACCCTCCAAGTTAGATGAGCTAATCTCACTTTGTACGAAAGTTGACTTACGTTTCAGAGAGAGAGCAACTGAGCGTGGAAGATCATCTGCTCCAAAATCTTCTGCTCCTCCTCCTCGCCAACTGTCACCAACTAAAGATGAACCCATGCAAATTGGCCGTTCCCGTTTAACTCCTGCTGAGCGCCGAAGACGTCTCTCTGAGTCTCTCTGTCTGTATTGTGCAGCTCCGTCTCACACTATTAATGCCTGTCCCAAACGTCCGGGAAAACTCCAAATCCTAGCTCGCCAAGGAGAGGGCCGGCTAGGAGTAATGATCTCCTCTCCATCTCCTCAAGATTGTAATCTCCCAGTCTCGCTTCAAGTTGCTCAACGTTATCAGAACGTCATTGCCCTCCTGGATTCCGGAGCAGCTGGGAACTTTATTACCGAAGCCTATGTTAAACGGTGGTCCCTACCCACCGAGAGACTTCCTTCCTCCTTTTCCTTAACTGCCGTGGATGGCAGTAAAATTTTTGATACAGTTATTGCTCTAAGGACTCTACCAGTTCGTCTGAGAGTGGGAGTTCTTCATTCCGAACTTATTTCACTTTTAATGATTCCAAGAGCCACACATCCTGTGGTCCTGGGCCTTCCATGGCTCCGTCTTCACAATCCTACAATTGATTGGACGACTACGCAAATCCTGGCATGGGGTCCCTCCTGTGCTGAGACATGTTTGTTTAAAGTGTTGCCTGTCTGTTCTTCCTCCCCCAGGTCGTCTGATGTTCCACCTCCTCCATATCAAGATTTCACGGATGTGTTCAGTAAAGCTTCTGCTGATATCCTTCCTCCTCATAGAGAATGGGACTGCCCGATTGATCTCGTTCCAGGGAAGGTTCCACCTCGAGGCCGAACTTATCCGTTGTCTCTGCCCGAGACGCATTCTATGGAGGAATACATTAAAGAGAACCTAGCAAAGGGGTTCATTCGACCTTCTTCTTCTCCAGCCGGCGCAGGCTTCTTTTTTGTAAAAAAGAAAGATGGTGGTCTGCGGCCGTGCATCGACTACAGAGGTTTGAACGACATTACCATCAAGAACCGCTATCCTTTACCCCTGATTACTGAGCTCTTTGACAGAGTTAGCGGAGCTACCATCTTTACAAAGCTGGACTTGAGAGGTGCATACAATCTCATCCGGATCCGTGAGGGTGACGAGTGGAAGACCGCATTTAACACCCGTGACGGACATTATGAGTACCTCGTCATGCCCTTCGGATTGAGCAATACTCCAGCTGTCTTCCAGCATTTCGTCAATGAGATCTTCAGAGACATTCTATACCGTCATGTCGTGGTCTATCTAGATGATATCCTCATTTTTGCCAACAATTTAGAGGAACATCGTTTTTGGGTAAAGGAGGTTCTGTCCCGTCTCCGTGTCAATCATCTCTATTGCAAATTAGAGAAATGCGTCTTTGAAGTCAAGTCCATTCCGTTTCTAGGGTACATTGTGTCCGGTTCCGGACTAGAGATGGATCCTGAGAAACTACAAGCAATCCAGAATTGGCCGGTACCCTTAACCCTCAAAGGGGTCCAGAGGTTCTTAGGGTTCGCCAATTATTACCGAAAGTTTATACGAGACTTTTCCACCATTGTGGCGCCTATTACTGCTTTCACCAAGAAGGGTGCTAACCCGTCCAAGTGGTCTGAAGAAGCCATGCAAGCTTTTCATCTTTTAAAACAGAGGTTCATCTCTGCGCCTGTCCTGAAACAGCCTGACATCGACTCTCCTTTCATCTTAGAGGTGGATGCCTCCTCCGTTGGAGTAGGAGCGGTGTTATCTCAGAGGGCTAAAGATGGCCATTTACATCCTTGCAGTTTCTTCTCACGGAAGTTCTCCCCAGCGGAGCGCAACTATGCCATTGGCGACCAGGAGTTGCTAGCCATCAAGCTCGCTCTAGAGGAGTGGAGATATCTGTTGGAGGGAGCTTCACATTCAATCACCATCCTTACAGACCACAAGAACCTTCTATATCTGAAAGGCGCACAATGTCTCAACCCTCGTCAGGCCAGATGGGCACTTTTCTTTTCCAGGTTCGACTTTAAACTCCAGTTCTGTCCGGGCTCTCAGAATCGCAAGGCCGATGCCCTTTCCCGCTCATGGGAGCAAGAAAATGAGTCAGAGTCTTCAGACAAGCATCCTATTATAAATCCGTTGGCATTCTCCACGGTAGGGATGGACTCTACGCCCCCATCAGGGAAAAGTTTTGTGAAGCCGACACTAAGGAAGAAGCTCATGCATTGGGCCCATGCTTCCCGCTTTGCCGGACATACAGGTATCCAAAAAACCCTGGAGTTTATCTCTAGGTCCTATTGGTGGCCAACTCTGAAAAAGGACGTTTTGGAGTTTATTGCATCTTGCCCAAAGTGTGCTCAACATAAAGTATCCCGCCAGTCGCCTGCGGGGCAACTGGTTCCACTATCTGTTCCCCGTCGACCATGGACCCATTTGTCGATGGATTTTATTACAGATTTGCCCATGTGCAACAAGTTTAATACCATCTGGGTGGTAGTTGACCGGTTCACCAAGATGGCACACTTCATTCCTCTCACCGGTCTTCCGTCAGCTTCCAAGTTGGCTCAAGTATTCATACAAGAGATCTTTCGACTCCACGGTCTTCCAGAAGAAATTATCTCAGATCGAGGAGTTCAATTCACAACTAAATTCTGGCGAAGTTTATGTCAAGTCCTCCAAGTCAAGCTAAAGTTTTCCACGGCTTACCATCCTCAGACCAATGGTCAAACTGAGAGGGTGAATCAGGACTTGGAGTCCTTCCTCCGCATCTATGTGTCCTCCTCTCAAGATGACTGGGTTCAATTACTTCCCTGGGCCGAGTTCTGTCATAACAACCAGTATCATTCTTCATCTTCTTCAACACCATTCTTCACCAACTTTGGATTCCACCCTAAAGTCCCTGAGTTCCAACCGCTTCCAGCAACTTCTGTTCCCGCAGTGGATATCACCTTGCATCAGTTTGCCAATATCTGGAAGAGCGTACGATCAGCTCTGCTCAAGGCATCGTTCAGGTACAAGAAGTTTGCGGATAAGAAGCGTCGAGCAGTTCCTGCTCTCAAGGTGGGTGATCGGGTATGGTTATCCACGAAGAATTTGAGGTTAAGAGTTCCCAGTATGAAGTTTGCACCTCGCTACATCGGTCCTTTTAAAATTGATCAAGTCATCAATCCTGTTGCTTACAGACTCCAGTTGCCTCCCTTCTTAAAAATACCCAGGACATTCCATGTTTCCCTGTTGAAACCGCTAATCTTGAATCGGTTTCATTCCTCACTTCCTCCAACTCCGAAAGTCCAAACTCAACGAGGCGTTGAGTATGAAGTAGCCAAGATCCTGGACTCACGTCACCGTTACGGTCAACTTCAGTATCTTATTGACTGGAAGGGTTATGGCCCTGAGGAACGTTCATGGACCAATGCTTCTGATGTCCATTCTGCTGCCTTGGTCCGGAGATTCCATTCCAAGTTTCCTCAAAAGCCAAAGAAGTGTCCTGGGGCCACTCCTAAAGGGGGGGGTGCTGTCACGATCCGGGTATCTGGACGCCATTTCTTACCTATCAGATGCCTCCTAAGGCTGGCTCAGCGCTCCAGGACCGGATCCCATCTGTTATCCTGATGTGCACATTCCCGCATCCTCTCCTGTCTCTCTGGACGCAGTCACAGTAACGCCTTATACATCTGGCATGGCGTCTCCCGCGGCCTCCGCCACCGTCCCTGAGCTTCTGCATTCAGAGTGGCGATTACGTCAGCCGCGGCCTCCGCTGTGTCCGCGTGGTCGGATGTGCATCTGTCAGCCTGGCGTCTCCTGTCTCCGGTGGCCGGCGCCGCCATTACTGTTTTCCAGACCACATGGATTACAATCCAAACTTCCCTCCAAGTGTCTGCATGGGCGCAGCCATCTTGGATTCTGTCAGCTGATCATTCCTACCAATCCGTTGTCAGTATTATTAATTTGCATAATTGTCTAGCCAATGTCTTCCTTGCTGCAGGTATAAATAGGTTGTGCCTGAGCAAGGAAGGCGTCAGTGCTTTGGTTGTCAAACCTAGTTCCAGTTTGTCTCTCTCCTGTGATTGTCTTCCAGGTTCCAGCTCCTGTCTCCAGACTTCTGCTATAGAGACCCGCACCAGCATTCCATCTGCGGTGTAGCCTGACTCTCCGATCCATTCTGGACTCACCTGTTTCCAGCTACAACATCACCTGCTTCCAGCTCAGCTTCCAGCAGTGTACAGCTTCTCTTAAAGGGCCGGTGTCCTTTCTGCAGTTTACCACTCTCCACCGGTATTATTATTTCTCCGCTCTCAAATTCTACATTTCATCTATATTGCATCGCTCTCAAACTTTATTTATTATTTAACTGGTTCCAGCCAGTATCCACTCCGTGCCAACACCTGTCTGGTTCTAACCAGTACCCACAGCAGCATTTTATCTACAGCAGTCCAGCTTTCCCTGGAACACCAGCTGGTACGACCCTGGGCTTTCCTCATTGCTACAGTTGAGCCTGGTAAGGACTTTCCAACTTGCAGATAATAAGAACTGTCTCATACCACCAGAGCTCTGTGGCCCCTGCCACCCTGTAGTACCCAGGAACTGTATTATTATTTCTCTGCTGATTTTTATGTTTCTTTTTACTGCTACTGTGATGCATGGAGTTTGTCATAAATAAATATCATTGACTTTTACTCAAGTTGTCGTGGTCACGCCTTCGGGCGGTTTCTCTTCATGTTACTTACATGTCCAGGGGTCTGATACAACCTCCCAGGTTCCGGTACATCTCAGCCCCTACAACTGAGGCTGCCTTCCGTCAGCTCAGGCCCTCAGTTGTGACAAACTGCACCAACATACATCTCTTCACTCATCTCAAAATATCTCCCTACCCGACCTCTCCGCTCTGCACAAGACCTACGTCTCTCATCCACACGCATTACTTGTTCACACTCAAAATTACAGGACTTTATCCGGGCTTCACCCACTCTGTGGAATGCCCTCCCACGCACAGTAAGACTCGCCTCTAGTCTCCAAACCTTTAAATGTTCCCTGAAAACTCACCTCTTCAGACAAGCCTATCAAATTCCAGACCCACCCACATAACCTTCAGTGCTTCCCTATCTAATTACATCCTCTGTAGAGTATTCATAACATCACATATCTTGTCTTTCTTTAGTCTCACACCCTCCTGACACTTGGATAACTTTGTGGGGTATCATCATACAACCCATTAAGAACCTAGCAATCTGGTGGACCATTATGCAATAGGTAGCATCAATCCTTGTGTATCTATGCCTATTTCCCTATAGATTGTAAGCTTGCGAGCAGGGCCTTCCTACCTCTGTCTGTTTTTACCCAGTTTTGTTCTATTACTGTTTGTCACGATCCGGGTATCTGGACGCCATTTCTTACCCATCAGATGCCTCCTAAGGCTGGCTCAGCGCTCCAGGACCGGATCCCATCTGTTATCCTAATGTTCACATTCCTGCATCCTCTCCTGTCTCTCTGAGACGCTGTCACAGTAACGCCTTATTACATCTGGCATGGCGTCTCCCGCGGCCTCCGCCGCCGTCCCTGAGCTTCTGCATGCAGAGTGTCAGAGTGGCGATTACGTCAGCCGCGGCCTCCGCTGTGTCCGCGTGGTTGGATGTGCACTTGTCAGCCTGGCGTCTCCTGTCTCCAGTGGCCGGCGCCGCCATTACTGTTTTCATTACCACATGGATTACAAACCAAACTTCCCTCCAAGTGTCTGCATGGGCGCAGCCATCTTGGATTCTGTCAGCTGATCATTTCCTCCAATCTGTTGTCAGTATTGTTAATCTGCATAATTGCCTAGCCAATCCCTTCCTTGCTGCAGGTATAAATACACTGTGCCTGAGCAAGGAAGGCGTCAGTGCTTTGGTTGTCAAACCTAGTTCCTGTTTGTCTCTCTCCTGTGATTGTCTTCCAGGTTCCAGCTCCTGTCTCAAGACTTCCACCATAGAGACCCGCACCAGCATTCCACCTGCGGTGTAGCCTGACTCTCCAATCCATTGTGGATTCATCTGTTTCCAGCTACAACATTACCTGCTTCCAGCTCAGCTTCCAGCAGAGTACAGCTTCCCTTAAAGGGCCGGTGTCCTTTCTACACTTTACCACTCTCCACCGGTATTATTATTTCTCCGCTCTCAAGTTCTACATTTCAGTTCATATTTCATCGCTCCCAAGTTCATTTATTATTTAACTGGTTCCAGCCAGTATCCACTCCGTGCTAACAACAGTCTGGTTCCAGCCAGTATCCACAGCAGCTGTTTTACCTTCAGCAACCCAGCTTTTCCTGGAACACCAGCTGGCACAATCCTGGGTTATCTCCATTGCTACAGTCGGGCCTGGTAAGGACTTTCCATCTAGAAGATCATAAGAACTATCTCACACTACCAGTGCCCTGTGGCTCCTGCCATCCTGTAGTACCCAGGAACTGTATTTATTATTTGCTGACTTTTACGTTTTCTTTTACTGCTGCTGTGTTGCGGAGTTGTCATAATAAACATCATTGACTTTTATCTAAGTTGTCGTGGTCACGCCTTCGGGCAGTTATTATTCATGTTACTTACATGTCCAGGGGTCTGATACAACCTCCCAGGTTCCGGTACATCTCAGCCCCTACAACTGAGGCTGCCTCCCGTCAGCTCAGGCCCTCAGTTGTGACAGTAAGCACTGACCTAATGAATCCAGCCGGAGACCAGGATCAAGCGGCCAGGCCGATGCAAGAACTGGCAGCCCGACTAGAACATCAGGAGGCTGCACAGGGCCACATCATCCGCTGTCTCCAGGATCTCTCTACTCGGCTGGATGGGATTCAGACAACTCTCCGTGGATCAGGCGCATCTGGTGCGTCAACCACAGTGACTCCAGCTATAACCCCACCCACCTTACCCATTTCTGCTCCACGTCTTCATCTTCCAACGCCAGCAAAATTTGACGGATCTCCAAGATTCTGCAGGGGATTTCTCAACCAGTGTGAGATTCAGTTTGAGCTACAACCTGGCAATTTTCCCAGTGACCGTACAAAAATTGCCTACATCATCTCTCTTCTCAGTGGCTCCGCCCTTGACTGGGCATCACCGTTATGGGAGAGGTCCGACACCCTGCTATCTTCTTACACTGCATTCGTGTCAACATTCAGGCGCATCTTCGACGAGCCAGGCCGGGTAACCTCAGCTTCATCCGAGATTCTCCGTTTACGCCAGGGGTCACGTACTGTAGGACAATATCTGATACAGTTCCAGATCCTGGCATCCGAACTGGCATGGAACGACGAGGCCCTGTATGCTGCATTCTGGCATGGCTTATCTGAGCTTATTAAAGATGAGTTAGCTACCAGAGACTTACCTTCTAAGTTAGATGAGCTAATCTCACTCTGCACGAAAGTTGATTTACGTTTCAGAGAGAGAGCAACTGAGCGTGGAAGATCATCTGCTCCAAAATCTTCTGCTCCTCCTCCTCGTCAACTGTCACCATCTAAAGATGAGCCCATGCAAATTGGCCGTTCCCGTTTAACTCCTGCTGAGCGCCGAAGACGTCTCTCTGAGTCTCTTTGTCTTTACTGTGCAGCTCCGTCTCACACCATCAATGCCTGTCCCGAACGTCCGGGAAAACTCCAAACCCTAGCTCGCCCAGGAGAGGGCTGGCTAGGAGTAATGATCTCCTCTCCATCTCCTCATGATTGTAATCTCCCAGTCTCGCTTCAAGTTGCTCAACGTTATCGGAACGTCATTGCTCTCCTTGATTCCGGAGCAGCTGGGAACTTTATTACTGAAGCCTATGTTAAACGGTGGTCCCTACCCACCGAGAGACTTCCTTCCTCCTTTTCATTAACTGCCGTGGATGGCAGTAAAATTTTTGCTACTGTTATTGCTCTAAGGACTCTACCAGTTCGTCTGAGAGTGGGAGTTCTTCATTCCGAACTTATTTCACTTTTAGTGATTCCAAGAGCCACACATCCTGTGGTCCTGGGCCTTCCATGGCTCCGTCTTCACAATCCTACAATTGATTGGACGACTACGCAAATCCTGGCATGGGGTTCCTCCTGTGCAGAGACATGTTTGTTTAAAGTATTGCCTGTCTGTTCTTCCTCCCCCAGGTCGTCTGATGTTCCACCTCCTCCATATCAAGATTTCACGGATGTGTTCAGTAAAGCTTCTGCTGATATCCTTCCTCCTCATAGAGAATGGGACTGCCCGATTGATCTCGTTCCAGGGAAGGTTCCACCTCGAGGCCGAACTTATCCGTTGTCTCTGCCTGAGACGCATTCTATGGAGGAATACATTAAAGAGAACCTAGCAAAGGGGTTCATTCGACCTTCTTCTTCCCCAGCCGGCGCAGGCTTCTTTTTTGTAAAAAAGAAAGATGGTGGTCTGCGGCCGTGCATCGACTACAGAGGTTTGAACGACATTACCATCAAGAACCGTTATCCTTTACCCCTGATTACTGAGCTCTTTGACAGAGTTAGCGGAGCTACCATCTTTACAAAGCTGGACTTGCGAGGTGCATACAATCTCATCCGGATCCGTGAGGGTGACGAGTGGAAGACCGCCTTTAACACCCGTGACGGACATTATGAGTACCTCGTCATGCCCTTCGGATTGAGCAATGCTCCAGCTGTCTTCCAGCATTTTGTCAATGAGATTTTCAGAGACATTCTATACCGTCATGTCGTGGTCTATCTAGACGATATCCTCATTTTTGCCAACGATTTAGAGGAACATCGTTTTTGGGTTAAAGAGGTTCTGTCCCGTCTCCGTGTCAATCATCTCTATTGCAAATTAGAAAAATGCGTCTTTGAAGTCAAGTCCATTCCGTTTCTAGGGTACATTGTGTCCGGTTCCGGACTAGAGATGGATCCTGAGAAACTACAAGCAATTCAGAATTGGCCGGTACCCTTAACCCTCAAAGGGGTCCAGAGGTTCTTAGGGTTCGCCAATTATTACCGAAAGTTTATACGAGACTTTTCCACCATTGTGGCGCCTATTACTGCTTTCACCAAGAAGGGTGCTAACCCGTCCAAGTGGTCTGAAGAAGCCATGCAAGCTTTTCATCTTTTAAAACAGAGGTTCATCTCTGCGCCTGTCCTGAAACAGCCTGACATCGATTCTCCTTTCATCCTAGAGGTGGATGCCTCCTCCGTTGGAGTAGGAGCGGTGTTATCTCAGAGGGCTAAAGATGGCCATTTACACCCTTGCAGTTTCTTCTCCCGGAAGTTCTCCCCAGCTGAGCGCAACTATGCCATTGGCGACCAGGAGTTGCTAGCCATCAAGCTCGCTCTAGAAGAGTGGAGGTATCTGTTGGAGGGAGCTTCTCATTCAATCACCATACTTACAGACCACAAGAACCTTTTATACCTGAAGGGCGCACAATGTCTCAACCCTCGTCAGGCCAGATGGGCACTTTTCTTTTCCAGGTTCGACTTTAAACTCCAGTTCTGTCCGGGCTCTCAGAATCGCAAGGCCGATGCCCTTTCCCGCTCATGGGAGCAAGAAAATGAGTCAGAGTCTTCAGACAAGCATCCTATTATAAATCCGTTGGCATTCTCCACGGTAGGGATGGACTCTACGCCCCCATCAGGGAAAAGTTTTGTGAAGCCAATGCTAAGGAAGAAGCTCATGCATTGGGCCCATGCTTCCCGTTTTGCCGGACATACAGGTATCCAAAAAACCCTGGAGTTTATCTCTAGGTCCTATTGGTGGCCAACTCTGAAAAAGGACGTCTTGGAGTTTATTGCATCTTGCCCAAAGTGTGCCCAACATAAAGTATCCCGCCAGTCGCCTGCGGGGCAACTGGTTCCACTATCCGTTCCCCGTCGACCATGGACCCACTTGTCGATGGATTTCATTACAGACTTACCCATGTGCAACAAGTTCAATACCATCTGGGTGGTAGTTGACCGGTTCACCAAGATGGCACACTTCATTCCTCTCACCGGTCTTCCGTCAGCTTCCAAGTTGGCTCAAGTATTCATACAAGAGATCTTCCGACTCCACGGTCTTCCTGAAGAAATTATCTCAGATCGAGGAGTTCAATTCACAGCCAAATTCTGGCGAAGTTTATGTCAAGTCCTCCAAGTCAAGCTAAAGTTTTCCACGGCTTACCATCCTCAGACCAATGGTCAAACCGAGAGGGTGAATCAGGACTTGGAGGCCTTCCTCCGCATCTATGTGTCCTCCTCTCAAGATGACTGGGTTCAATTACTTCCCTGGGCCGAGTTCTGTCATAACAACCAGTATCATTCTTCATCTGCTTCAACACCATTCTTCACTAACTTTGGATTCCACCCTAAAGTTCCTGAGTTCCAACCGCTTCCAGCAACTTCTGTTCCCGCAGTGGATATCACCTTGCATCAGTTTGCCAATATCTGGAAGAGCGTACGATCAGCTCTGCTCAAGGCATCGTTCAGGTACAAGAAGTTTGCGGATAAGAAGCGTCGAGCAGTTCCTGCTCTCAAGGTGGGTGATCGGGTATGGTTATCCACGAAGAATTTGAGGTTAAGAGTTCCCAGTATGAAGTTTGCACCTCGCTATATCGGTCCTTTCAAGATTGAACAAGTCATCAATCCTGTTGCTTACAGACTCCAGTTGCCTCCCTTCTTAAAAATACCCAGGACATTCCATGTTTCCCTGTTGAAACCGCTGATCTTGAATCGGTTTCATTCCTCACTTCCTCCAACTCCGAAAGTCCAAACTCAACGAGGCGTTGAGTATGAAGTGGCCAAGATCCTGGACTCACGTCACCGTTACGGTCAACTACAATATCTTATTGACTGGAAGGGTTATGGTCCTGAGGAACGATCATGGACCAATGCTTCTGATGTCCATGCTCCTGCCTTGGTCCGGAGATTCCATTCCAAGTTTCCTCAAAAGCCAAAGAAGTGTCCTGGGGCCACTCCTAAAGGGGGGGGTGCTGTCACGATCCGGGTATCTGGACGCCATTTCTTACCCATCAGATGCCTCCTAAGGCTGGCTCAGCGCTCCAGGACCGGATCCCATCTGTTATCCTAATGTTCACATTCCTGCATCCTCTCCTGTCTCTCTGAGACACTGTCACAGTAACGCCTTATTACATCTGGCATGGCGTCTCCCGCGGCCTCCGCCGCCGTCCCTGAGCTTCTGCATGCAGAGTGTCAGAGTGGCGATTACGTCAGCCGCGGCCTCCGCTGTGTCCGCGTGGTTGGATGTGCACTTGTCAGCCTGGCGTCTCCTGTCTCCAGTGGCCGGCGCCGCCATTACTGTTTTCATTACCACATGGATTACAAACCAAACTTCCCTCCAAGTGTCTGCATGGGCGCAGCCATCTTGGATTCTGTCAGCTGATCATTTCCTCCAATCTGTTGTCAGTATTGTTAATCTGCATAATTGCCTAGCCAATCCCTTCCTTGCTGCAGGTATAAATACACTGTGCCTGAGCAAGGAAGGCGTCAGTGCTTTGGTTGTCAAACCTAGTTCCTGTTTGTCTCTCTCCTGTGATTGTCTTCCAGGTTCCAGCTCCTGTCTCAAGACTTCCACCATAGAGACCCGCACCAGCATTCCACCTGCGGTGTAGCCTGACTCTCCAATCCATTGTGGATTCATCTGTTTCCAGCTACAACATTACCTGCTTCCAGCTCAGCTTCCAGCAGAGTACAGCTTCCCTTAAAGGGCCGGTGTCCTTTCTACACTTTACCACTCTCCACCGGTATTATTATTTCTCCGCTCTCAAGTTCTACATTTCAGTTCATATTTCATCGCTCCCAAGTTCATTTATTATTTAACTGGTTCCAGCCAGTATCCACTCCGTGCTAACAACAGTCTGGTTCCAGCCAGTATCCACAGCAGCTGTTTTACCTTCAGCAACCCAGCTTTTCCTGGAACACCAGCTGGCACAATCCTGGGTTATCTCCATTGCTACAGTCGGGCCTGGTAAGGACTTTCCATCTAGAAGATCATAAGAACTATCTCACACTACCAGTGCCCTGTGGCTCCTGCCATCCTGTAGTACCCAGGAACTGTATTTATTATTTGCTGACTTTTACGTTTTCTTTTACTGCTGCTGTGTTGCGGAGTTGTCATAATAAACATCATTGACTTTTATCTAAGTTGTCGTGGTCACGCCTTCGGGCAGTTATTATTCATGTTACTTACATGTCCAGGGGTCTGATACAACCTCCCAGGTTCCGGTACATCTCAGCCCCTACAACTGAGGCTGCCTCCCGTCAGCTCAGGCCCTCAGTTGTGACACTGTTGTTCTAATTGTAAAGCGCAACGGAATATGCTGCGCTATATAAGAAACTGTTAATAAATAAATAAATAAATAAAGCAATTTTCTTTAATCCATAATTGAGAAATTGAGCTGTTTTTATTAGAGACGAACGGGTTTGGTTCCTCGGGATCCGAACCCCTCCAAACTTCACCCATTTTACACAGTTCCGAGGCAGCCTCGGATCTTCCCACCTTGCTCGGTTAACCAGAACGCGCCCGAATGTCATCATCCTGCTGTCGGATTCTCGCGAGATTCGTATTCTATATAAGGAGCCGCGCATCACCGCCATTCTCTCTCGTGCTTTGGAGATTGAACGGAGAGGACGTGGCTGCGTTCTCTCCCTGAAAAGCTTTGTAATCTGTGCTCAGTGTGCTGCAAATATCTGTGCTCAGTGTGCTGCAAATAATCTGTGCTCAGCATGCTGAAAATATCTACGTTCTCTGCCTGAAAACGCTCCATATCTGTGCTCAGTGTGCTGCAAATATCTGATCAGTGTGCTGCATTGTGGGGACTGGGGACCACCAGTATATAATATATACTTTTCTATAGCTTCTATACTGCTTGTCAGGACACATTGTCGCAGTTACACTGCTCTGTACTGATATATACAATAATATATATACTTTTCTATAGCCTCTATACTGCTTGACAGGACACATGGTCACAGTTACACTGCTCTGTACTGATATATACAGTAATATATATACTTTTCTATAGCTTCTATACTGCTTGTCAGGACACATGTTTCACAGTTACACCGCTCTGTACTGATATACAGTAATATTATATATACTTTTCTATAGCTTCTATACTGCTTGTCAGGACACGTGTCACAGTTACACCGCTCTGTACTGATATACAGTAATATTATATATACTTTTCTATAGCTTCTATACTGCTTGTCAGGAGACATGTGTCACAGTTACACTGCTCTGTACTGATATACAGTAATATTATATATACTTTTCTGTAGCTTATATACTTCTTGTCAGGAGACATGTGTCACAGTTACACCGCTCTGTACTGATATACAGTAATATTATATATACTTTTCTATAGCTTTTATACTGCTTGTCAGGACACATGTGTCACAGTTACACCGCTCTGTACTGATATACAGTAATATTATATATACTTTTCTATAGCTTCTATACTGCTTGTCAGGACACATGGGCCACAGTTACACTGCTCAGTACTGATATACAGTAATATTATATATACTTTTCTATAGCTTCTATACTGCTTGTCAGGACACATGTCACAGTTACACCGCTCTGTACTGATATATAGTAATATTATATATACATTTCTATAGCTTCTATACTGCTTGTCAGGACACGTGTCACAGTTACACCGCTCTGTACTCATATACAGTAATATTATATATACATTTCTATAGCTTCTATACTGCTTGTCAGGACACATGTCACAGTTACACCGCTCTGTACTGACATACAGTAATATTATATATACTTTTCTGTAGCCTATATACTTCTTGTCAGGAGACATGGGTCACAGTTACACCGCTCTGTACTGATATACAGTAATATTATATATACTTTTCTATAGCTTTTATACTGCTTGTCAGGACACGTGTCACAGTTACACTGCTCTGTAATGATATATACAATAATATATATACTTTTCTATAGCTTCTTTACTGCTTGTCAGGACACATGGGTCACAGTTACACTGCTCAGTACTGATATACAGTAATATTATATATACTTTTCTATAGCTTCTATACTGCTTGTCAGGACACATGTGTCACAGTTACACCGCTCTGTACTGATATACAGTAATATTATATATACTTTTCTATAGCTTCTATACTGCTTGTCAGGACACATGTATCACAGTTACACAGCTCTGTACTGATATATGCAATAATATATATACTTTTCTATAGCTTCTATACTGCTTGTCAGGACACATGTGTCACAGTTACACTGCTCTGTACTGATATATACAATAATATATATACTTTTCTATAGCTTCTATACTGCTTGTCAGGAGACATGTGTCACAGTTACACCGCTCTGTACTGATATACAGTAATATTATATATACTTTTCTATAGCTTTTATACTGCTTGTCAGGACACATGTGTCACAGTTACACCGCTCTGTACTGATATATACAATAATATATATACTTTTCTATAGCTTCTATACTGCTTGTCAGGACACGTGTCACAGTTACACCGCTCTGTACTGATATATACAATAATATATATACTTTTCTATAGCTTCTATACTGCTTGTCAGGACACATGTGTCACAGTTACACCGCTCTGTACTGATATATACAATAATATATATACTTTTCTATAGCTTCTATACTGCTTGTCAGGACACATGTGTCACAGTTACACCGCTCTGTACTGATATATACAATAATATATATACTTTTCTATAGCTTCTATACTGCTTGTCAGGACACGTGTCACAGTTACACCGCTCTGTACTGATATACAGTAATATTATATATACTTTTCTATAGCTTCTATACTGCTTGTCAGGACACATGGGCCACAGTTACACTGCTCAGTACTGATATACAGTAATATTATATATACTTTTCTATAGCTTATATACTGCTTGTCAGGACACATGTGTCACAGTTACACCGCTCTGTACTGATATACAGTAATATTATATATACTTTTCTATAGCTTCTATACTGCTTGTCAGGACACATGTGTCACAGTTACACCGCTCTATACTGATATATACAATAATATATATACTTTTCTATAGCTTCTATACTGCTTGTCAGGACACATGTCACAGTTACACCGCTCTGTACTGATATACAGTAATATTATATATACATTTCTATAGCTTCTATACTGCTTGTCAGGACACATGTGTCACAGTTACACCGCTCTGTACTGATATACAGTAATATTATATATACTTTTCTATAGCTTCTATACTGCTTGTCAGGACACATGGGTCACAGTTACACCGCTCTGTACTGATATACAGTAATATTATATATATTTTTCTATAGCTTCTATACTGCTTGTCAGGACACACATGGGTCACAGTTACACCGCTCTGTACTGATATATACAATATATATATACTTTTCTATACCTTCTATACTGCTTGTCAGGACACATGTGTCACAGTTACACCGCTCTGTACTGATATATACAATAATATATATACTTTTCTATAGCTTCTATACTGCTTGTCAGGACACATGTCACAGTTACACCGCTCTGTACTGATATATAGTAATATTATATATACATTTCTATAGCTTCTATACTGCTTGTCAGGACACATGTGTCACAGTTACACCGCTCTGTACTGATATACAGTAATATTATATATACTTTTCTATAGCTTCTATACTGCTTGTCAGGACACATGTGTCACAGTTACACCGCTCTGTACTCATATACAGTAATATTATATATACTTTTCTATAGCTTCTATACTGCTTGTCAGGACACATGTGTCACAGTTACACCGCTCTGTACTGATATATACAATAATATATATACTTTTCTATAGCTTCTATACTGCTTGTCAGGACACATGTGTCACAGTTACACTGCTCTGTACTGATATATACAATAATATATATACTTTTCTATAGCTTCTATACTGCTTGTCAGGACACGTGTCACAGTTACACCGCTCTGTACTGATATATAGTACTATTATATATATTTTTCTATAGCTTCTATACTGCTTGTCAGGACACATGTGTCACAGTTACACCACTCTGTACTGATATATACAATAATATTACTTTTCTATAGCATCTATACTGCTTGTCAGGACACATGTGTCACAGTTACACTGCTCTGTACTGATATATACATTAATATATATACTTTTCTATAGCTTCTGTACTGCTTGTCAGGACACGTGTCTCAGTTACACCGCTCTGTACTGATATATACAATAATATAAATACTTTTCTATAGCTTCTATACTGCTTGTCAGGACACAAGTGTCACAGGTACACCGCATTGTACTGATATATACAATAATATAAATACTTTTCTATAGCTTCTATACTGCTTGTCAGGACACATGTGTCACAGTTACACCGCTCTGTACTGATATATAGTAATATATATATACTTTTCTATAGCTTCTACACTGCTTGTCAGGACACGTGTCACAGTTACACCGCTCTGCACTGATATATACAATAATATTACTTTTCTATCGCTTCTATACTGCTTGTCAGGACACGTGTCACAGTTACACTGCTCTGTACTGATATATACAATAATATGTATACTTTTCTATAGCTTCTATACTGCTTGTCAGGGCACATGTGTCACAGTTACACCACTCTGTACTGATATACAGTAATATTATATATATTTTTCTATAGCTTCTATACTGCTTGTCAGGACACATGGGTCACAGTTACACCACTCTGTACTGATATACAGTAATATTATATATACTTTTCTTTAGCTTCTATACTGCTTGTCAGGACACGTGTCACAGTTACACCGCTCTGCACTGATATACAGTAATATTATATATACTTTTCTATAGCTTCTATACTGCTTGTCAGGACACGTGTCACAGTTACACCGCTCTGCACTGATATACAGTAACATTATATATACTTTTCTATAGCTTCTATACTGCTTGTCAGGACACGTGTCACAGTTACACCGCTCTGTACTGATATATACAATAATATATATACTTTTCTATAGCTTCTATACTGCTTGTCAGGACACATGTGTCACAGTTACACCGCTCTGTACTGATATACAGTAATATTATATATACTTTTCTATAGCTTCTATACTGCTTGTCAGGACACATGTGTCACAGTTACACCGCTCTGTACTGATATACAGTAATATTATATATACTTTTCTATAGCTTCTATACTGCTTGTCAGGACACGTGTCACAGTTACACCGCTCTGTACTGATATACAGTAACATTATATATACTTTTCTACAGCTTCTATACTGCTTGTCAGGACACATGGGTCACAGTTACACTGCTCTGTACTGATATATACAGTAATATATATACTTTTCTGTAGCCTATATACTTCTTGTCAGGACACGTGTCACAGTTACACCGCTCTGTACTGATATACAGTAACATTATATATACTTTTCTATAGCTTCTATACTGCTTGTCAGGACACGTGTCACAGTTACACCGCTCTGTACTGACATACAGTAATATTATATATACTTTTCTATAGCTTTTATACTGCTTGTCAGGACACATGTGTCACAGTTACACCGCTCTGTACTGATATACAGTAATATTATATATACTTTTCTATAGCTTCTATACTGCTTGTCAGGACACGTGTCACAGTTACACCGCTCTGTACTGATATATACAATAATATTACTTTTCTATCGCTTCTATACTGCTTGTCAGGATACGTGTCACAGTTACACTGCTCTGTACTGATATATACAATAATATATATACTTTTCTATAGCTTCTATCTGCTTGTCAGGGCACATGTGTCACAGTTACACCACTCTGTACTGATATACAGTAATATTATGTATATTTTTCTATAGCTTCTATACTGCTTGTCAGGACACATGGGTCACAGTTACACCGCTCTGTACTGATATATAGTAATATTATATACACTTTCATATAACTTCTATACTGCTTGTCAGGACACATGTGTCACAGTTACACCACTCTGTACTGATATACAGTAATATTATATATATTTTTCTATAGCTTCTATACTGCTTGTCAGGACACATGGGTCACAGTTACACCGCTGTGTACTGATATACAGTAATATTATATATACTTTTCTATAGCTTCTATACTGCTTGTCAGGACACGTGTCACAGTTATACCGCTCTGCACTGATATACAGTAATATTATATATACTTTTCTATAGCTTCTATACTGCTTGTCAGGACACATGTGTCACAGTTACACCGCTCTGTACTAATATATACAATAATATATATACTTTTCTATAGCTTCTATACTGCTTGTCAGGACACATGTGTCACAGTTACACCGCTCTGTACTGATATATAGTAATATTATATATACTTTCATATAACTTCTATACTGCTTGTCAGGACACATGTGTCAGTTACACCGCTCTGTACTGATATATACAATAATATTACTTTTCTATGGCTTCTATACTGCTTGTCAGGGCACATGTGTCACAGTTACACAGCATTGTGCTGATATATACAATAATATATATACTTTTCTATTGCTTCTATACTGCTTGTCAGGACACATTTGTCACAGTTACCAGTGATCGCAAAAACGCGCTATATCGCGTTTTTTACCCGTTTTTGAAGACATGGGACTCAAGTTAACAAAGTGGGCGGGTCCCCGGGGACGAGCTCCTCATTCCGCCAATCTGTAAGGGGGATTTGTTTAACTGACATGCAGGCCCCGTGCTGAATGATATAAAGAGGAGGTGGAGCCATTTTCCCATCCTCTTTGGCGCCAGGCTGCTTGCAGAAGAAGGGTGACTTGGTGTCCGTAAGTTTATAGTGCGGATGGGGGACGGGGGTTGCCACAGGGACTCTGAGAGGTGCTGGCAATTATGTGCAGGGATCGGAGTCCGTGATCTAGTGGGTAAAGCTGGGCAAAGTGCCTGGGGCTTCCCGCGGTGCCGTCTGAGGCAGTGGCCGCGCTACCGCTCTTGCTTTGAGAGAACACATCAAAGGCAAGAGCGGTAGCTCGGCCACTGCCTCAGACGGCACCGCGGGAAGCCCCAGGCACTTTGCCCAGCTTTACCCACTAGATCACGGAGGACGCCGATCCCTGCACGTGTGGTGCGTTCCCTGTTTGTGTCCCTGTGTCTGCTACGGCCCGGGGGGAGGGAGTAGGAGGACGACGGTGATTACTGCAGTGTGCCTCAGTGCTCTTACCTGGTGCAGTGTGCATCAGTGCTCTTATCTGGTGCAGTGTGCCTCAGTGCTCTTACCTGGTGCAGTGTGCCTCAGTGCTCTTACCTGGTGCACGGTGCCTCAGTGCTCTTACCTGGTACAGGGTGCCTCAGTTTTTTTACCTGGTGCAGGGTGCCTCAGTGCTCTTACCTGGTGCAGTGTGCCTCAGTGCTCTTACCTGGTGCAGTGTGCCTCAGTGCTCTTACCTGATGCAGTGTGCCTCAGTGCTCTTACCTGGTGCAGTGTGCCTCAGTGCTCTTACCTGGTGCAGTGTGTATAACATGCTCTACCGGGCGCATTGTGTATAACGTGCTTTACTGGGCGCATTGTGTATAATGTGCTTTACTGGGCGCATTGTGTATAACGTGCTTTACCGGGCGCATTGTGTATAACGTGCTTTACTGGGCGCATTGTGTATAACGTGCTTTACCGGGCGCATTGTGTATAACGCGCTCTACCGGGCGCATTGTGTATAACGCGCTCTACCGGGCGCAGTGTGTATAACGCGTTCTGCCTGGCGCAGTGTGTATAACGCGCTCTGCCTGGCACAATGTGTATAACGCGCTCTAACTGGCGCAATGTGTATAACGTGCAATAACGGGAGAAATGTGTATAACGTGCTGTACCTGGTGCAATTTGTATAAGTCCTCTACCTGGTGCAAAGTATATAACGTGCTGTACCTGGTGCAAAGTGTATAACGTGCTGTACCTGGTGCAAAGTGTATAACGTGCTGTACCTGGTGCAAAGTGTATAACGTGCTGTACCTGGTGCAAAGTGTATAACGTGCTGTACCTGGTGCAAAGAGTATAACGTCCTCTACCTGGTGCAAAGTGTATAACGTGCTGTACCTGGTGCAAAGTGTATAACGTGCTGTACCTGGTGCAAAGTGTATAACGTGCTGTACCTGGTGCAATTTGTATAAGTCCTCTACCTGGTGCAAAGTGTATAACGTGCTGTACCTGGTGCAAAGTGTATAACGTGCTGTACCTGGTGCAAAGAGTATAACGTGCTGTACCTGGTGCAAAGTGTATAACGTGCTGTACCTGGTGCAAAGTGTATAACGTGCTGTACCTGGTGCAAAGTGTATAACGTGCTGTACCTGGTGCAAAGTGTATAACGTGCTGGACCTGGTGCAAAGAGTATAACGTGCTGTACCTGGTGCCTTGTGTATAGCGTGCTGTACCTGGTGCAAAGTGTATAACGTGCTGTACCTGGTGCAAAGTGTATAACGTGCTGTACCTGGTGCAAAGAGTATAACGTGCTGTACCTGGTGCCTTGTGTATAGCGTGCTGTACCTGGTGCAAAGTGTATAACGTGCTGTACCTGGTGCAAAGTGTATAACGTGCTGTACCTGGTGCAAAGAGTATAACGTGCTGTACCTGGTGCAAAGTGTATAACGTGCTGTACCTGGTGCAAAGAGTATAACGTGCTGTACCTGGTGCAAAGTGTATAACGTGCTGTACCTGGTGCATTGTGTATAACGTGCTGTACCTGGTGCAAAGTGTATAACGTGCTGTACCTGGTGCAAAGTGTATAACGTGCTGTACCTGGTGCAAAGAGTATAACGTGCTGTACCTGGTGCAAAGTGTATAACGTGCTGTACCTGGTGCATTGTGTATAACGTGCTGTACCTGGTGCAAAGTGTATAACGTGCTGTACCTGGTGCAAAGTGTATAACGTGCTGTACCTGGTGCAAAGAGTATAACGTGCTGTACCTGGTGCAAAGTGTATAACGTGCTGTACCTGGTGCAAAGTGTAAAACGTGCTGTACCTGGTGCAAAGTGTATAACGTGCTGTACCTGGTGCAAAAAGTATAACGTGCTGTACCTGGTGCAAAGTGTATAACGTGCTGTACCTGGTGCATTGTGTATAACGTGCTGTACAGTACCTGGTGCATTGTGTATAATGTGCTGTACCTGGTGCAAAGTGTATAACGTGCTGTACCTGGCGCAATATGTATAAAGTGCTCTACCTGGCGCAGTGTGCATAGGAGGTTCTACCTGGTGCAATGTGTATAAACGGCACTACTGTGTGGTGTAATGTGAATTGGCACTATTATGTGGTCACGCCCCTTCCCCACGAAGCCACGCCCCTAAAATTTTGTGGCGCGCCTTTGGCGCCCATTCCCTCTGCTTTGCGGTCTGGGAGGTGGGACACCAATTCACTTCCTGCCTAATGCTACACAGCCCAGCAGCATTGTCACCCCCATCACCCCAGCTTGCAACACTTTTGTAGTGTCCAAACAAGATTAAGTTTAAAAGAACCTTCATTCCGATGGGACCCAGAAAAAGACCAGTAGGACCCCAATTTTCAAAAGTGAGGGGTCCCTGGGACCCACTTTTTTTGGGGCTCAGCGCGATCACTGGTTACACCGCTCTGTACTGATATATAGTAATATTATATATACTTTTCTATAGCTTCTATACTGCTTGTCAGGACACATGTGTCACAGTTACACCGCTCTGTACTGATATATACAATAATATTACTTTTCTATAGCTTCTATACTGCTTGTCAGGACACATGTGTCACAGTTACACTGCTCTGTACTGATATATACAATAATATATATACTTTTCTATAGCTTCTATACTGCTTGTCAGCACACATGTGTCACAGTTACACTGCTCTGTACTGATATATACAATAATATATATACTTTTCTATAGCTTCTATACTGCTTGTCAGCACACATGTGTCACAGTTACACTGCTCTGTACTGATATATACAATAATATATATACTTTTCTATAGCTTCTATACTGCTTGTCAGGACACATGTGTCACAGTTACACCGCTCTGTACTGATATACAGTAATATTATATATACTTTTCTACAGCTTCTATACTGCTTGTCAGGACACATGGGTCACAGTTACACCGCTCTGTACTGACATACAGTAATATTATATATACTTTTCTACAGCTTCTATACTGCTTGTCAGGACACATGGGTCACAGTTACACTGCTCTGTACTGATATATACAGTAATATATATACTTTTCTATAGCTTCTATACTGCTTGTCAGGACACATGGTCACAGTTACACCGCTCTGTACTGATATACAGTAATATTATATATATTTTTCTATAGCTTCTATACTGCTTGTCAGGACACGTGTCACAGTTACACCGCTCTGTACTGATATACAGTAATATTATATATACTTTTCTATAGCTTCTATACTGCTTGTCAGGACACATGTGTCACAGTTACACCGCTCTGTACTAATATATACAATAATATATATACTTTTCTATAGCTTCTTTACTGCTTGTCAGGACACATGTGTCACAGTTACACCGCTCTGTACTGATATATAGTAATATTATATATACTTTTATATAACTTCTATACTGCTTGTCAGGACACATGTGTCACAGTTACACTGCTCTGTACTGATATATTCAATAATATATATACTTTTCTATAGCTTCTAGTATTACAGTGCAGCATTTTGGTGACTAACAGTATATAGTTGTACAGTAGGCCATTGCTGTATCTTGCAGCTCTGTGTCACTGCAACTATATATCCATTCCATTTTCTTCCAGTGATTTGGACCAATAATACCACTGATTAGAACGAATAATTCCAGTGATTTTGTAATTTTCTTCCAGTGATTTGGACCAATAATACCATTGATTAGAACGAATAATTCCAGTGATTTTGTCATTTTCTTCCAGTGATTTGGACCAATAATACCATTGATTAGAACAAATAATTCCTGTGATTTTGTCATTTTCTTCCAGTGATTTGGGCCAATAATTCCATTGATTAGAACAAATAATTCCTGTGATATTGAGGTGTTTGTGTCGCTTAGCTTAGCCGTCCAGCGACCACAGTGCACCTCTTTTTCTCTTTTCTTTGCATCATGTGCTGTTTGGGGCCAATTTTTTTAAGTGCCATCCTGTCTGACACTGCAGTGCCACTCCTAGATGGGCCAGGTGTTTGTGCCGCCCTCTTGGGTCGCTTTGCTTAGTCATCCAGCGACCTTGGTGCAAATTTTAGGACTAAAAATAATATTGTGAGGTGTGAGGTGTTCAGAATAGACTGGAAATGAGTGGAAATTGGGGTTATTGAGGTTAATAATACTATTGGATCAAAATTACCCCCAAATTCTATGATTTAAGCTGTTTTCGAGGGGTTTTTGAAAAAAAACACCCGAATCCAAAACACACCTGAATCCGACAAATCATTTTCAGGGAGGTTTTGCCAAAACGCGTCCGAATCCAAAACACGGCCGCGGAACCGAATCCAAAACCAAAACACAAAACCCGAAAAATTTCCGGTTCACATCTCTAGTTTTTATTCTGGTCCACTCCTCGGGGTCCAGAGTCTCTCCTGCATCCACCCCAAGCTAATTCATGTGCATATTATTGGGGTTGGTTAAATGATAATAGTAACTGATATATAGTATAACTTGAGCCTTTAGACATAGTGTTACGTCAGCATAAAGACTTTAAGGTACTGTAAAGTTTGAGTTGCACAGTGAGCATTGATGTGTCTAAACTTATTCTGTGGCATTGAGAATCGAGAACTATGCAAAGCCTGGAAAATATTGCAATGTACAATAGAGTAGCACGGTCTAGCGGGAATAACATATTTATGGGCAGCCAAGTTATTAAAGATTTATGGTCTAGCCTTGGTGGAAATTCACTGTTATTCCATGGTCATGGCTTTTTGTACCGAGTCCTTATTTTTACGCCAGGTTTTCTGCTGGCCCATGTGAATTTTTAAAGGGCTCATTGAAAGTATTGAATCATTATGGCTGGGATATGTATTTGGAGTGTCGGTTATAGATAAAGAAGTCTGGATGGGATATTCACTTTGACAGCCGCAGTGCAACCAGGCTCCTTAATTTCTAAGCAGCTGACTTACCACCATTAACATGGGTGGGCAGCATGGAATTCTATCCATCACTCTATCTGCGTGGAGTTTGGGGGGGTGATTCAGATCTGATCGTAGGTGTGGTAAAATTAGCACATATACGATCAGATTCTCTGACATGCGAGGGGACGCTCAGCACAGGGCTAGTCCGCACTGCATGTCAGGCCCTCCCCCACACAGGTGTGAAAGCATCGCACGGTGGTGATGCTTTCTCACCCACGAGTAGCTCCCTGCCTGCGCAGCCTAGCCATGTTTTGGGTTGCAGAGGCTGCGTGTGACATCACTCAGCCTCCGCAGCCCGCCCCAGCAATGGACCAGGTTACCGTTCCAATCGTAGTCCACGTGGATTGTCATGTATGGAAAAATCCCCACAAAAAAATGTGAAAAACTCATGTCGACCTTTTGACCTATCGACCTAGTACATGTCGACCCAATGCATGTTGACCTTCAGTGATCGACCGAATGACTGTCAACCTAAGCTTTGTTGACCTAACGACTGTATCTCGCTTATCCACATTTTTCTTGTGTCTCCAAACTACTACCTGCAACCTCCTGCATTGACATAGCTCAGTGTATTGACCCTTCTACTCATCATGGTAACCATGGACTTGATCTTGCTTTCTAAAAAATGTGTTCCAATTTTTATGTATTTAATACACATTTCCCCTCTCAAGCCATCACCTAACCCCCTCTTAGCTATACTCCTCCTTAACTATCCTCTTTGCTTGTCAACTCTGCCAAAGCTACCACTTACTCAGAGACATCTCAACACTATACATTTTCAACAACTCTATGGGGGTCATTCTGAGTTGTTCGCTCGCTAGCAGATTTTAGCAGCATTGCACACGCTAGGCCGCCGCCCTCTGGGAGTGTATTTTAGCTTAGCAGAATAGCGAACAAAAGATTAGCAGAATTGCAAATAGAAATTTCTTAGCAGTTTCTGAGTAGCTCCAAATCTACTCACAGATTGCGATCAGCTCAGTCCGTTTCGTTCCTGGTTTGACGTTACAAACACGCCCTGCGTTCGGCCAGCCACTCCCCCGTTTCTCCAGACACTCCCTCGTTTTTCATGGCATGCCTGCGTTTTTCCGCACACTCCCAGAAAACGTCCAGTTTCCGCCCAGAAACACCCACTTCCTGTCAATCACACTCCGATCACTTCAACGATGAAAATTCTTAGTTCGGACGTGAGTAAATCTACTAAGTTTTGTGCTAAAATACTTACTGCATGCGCACTGCGTACCATGCCATGCGCATTTTTGCCTTAATCGATCTGTTGCGAAAATCGGTAACGAGCGAACAACTCGGAATGACCCCCTATATCTGTTTGCAAAACTTCTCTCCTTAATTTCTTTATTTTCTTGTCTTAATCTGGAAGTACCACATAATAATCAAATCATGGCAGCAGATTTAATCAAGTGACTCTGGCTAGTTTTCAGAAGCCACAATCTCAGCCACAAGCAGAGCTGTAACTAGGTGTGTGCCGATGGTGCCTTGCCCACAGTGCAAATGCATTGAGGGCGCACCATCGGCATCACACCCACATGGCCGCTAGCTCCGGGTCCAGACTCACTGCTGAAGGCGGAGCCGCCTGTGTACCATTGAAGGCGGCCAGCGTCCTGCTGAATCCGCCGCCTGCCCGCCTGTATCCCGCTGAAGCCACTGCCGCCCACCCACCTGTGTCCCGCTGAAGCCGCCGCCTGCCCACCTGTGTCCCGCTGAAGCTGCCGCTGCTGCTGTAAGGTCCTGGCAGCGCTGCATCTGAGGTGTGTGTCAGGCTGGTCTTCTCATTGGCCCAGCGGCAGCCCTGGCCTGAACGCCGGCTCGGCCCATCTCCTTTGCAATTCGGGAGAGACGTCACGTGATGACATCAGACATCTTTCCCACACTGCCCTGTGCCCTGCCCCTACTGCTGACAGCGAGGAGCTGCCAAGCTGGTGTAGTTGAGAAAGGAGAAGAGATCCAGAGCCTCTGAAAGAGCCTGTGCTGCTGACTGTGACGCTGTCTGCCATAATTTTTTAAAAAGGGGATGCTGTCTGCCGTAATGTGTAAAAAGGGGACGCTATCTGCCATAATGTGTAAAAAGGGGGACGCTGTCTGCTGCAATGTGTAAAAAGGGGACGCTGTCTGCGATAATGTGTAAAAAGGGGGACGCAGTCTACCATAAAGTGTAAAAGGGGGGATGTTGTCTGTGGTAATGTGTAAAAAGGGGGACTCTGTCTGCTGCAATGTGTAAAAAGGGGACGCTGTCTGCCATAACATGTAAAAAGGGGTTGCTGTTTGCCGTAATGTGTAAAAAGGGGACGCTGTCTGCCGTAATGTGTAAAAAGGGGAATGCTGTCTACTGTAATGTGCAAAAAGGGGACGCTGTCTGCCGTAATGTGTAAAAAGGGGCGCTGTCTGCCGTAATGTGTAAAAAGGTGGACTCTGTCGGCTGCAATGTGTAAAAAGGGGACGCTGTCTGCGATAATGTGTAAACAGGGGGACGCTGTCTGCCATAAAGTGTAAAAAGGGGGATGCTGTATGCGGTAATGTGTAAAACGGGGGACTCTGTCTGCTGCAATGTGTAAAAAGTGGACGCTGTCTGCCATAACATGTAAAAAGGGGATGCTGTTTGCCGTAATGTGTAAAAAGGGGACGCTGTCTGCCGTAATGTGTAAAAAGGAGAATGCTGTCTGCCGTAATGTGTAAAAAGGGGAAAGCTGTCTGACATAATATGTAAAAAGGGGACGCTGTCTGCCGTAATGTGTAAAAAGGGGGACTCTGTCTGCTGCAATATGTAAAAAGTGGACGCTGTCTGTCGTAATGTGGAAAAAGGGGGACGCTGTCTGCCGTAATATGTAAAAAGGGGATGCTGTCTGCCGTAATGTGTAAAAAGGGGACGTTGTCTGCCATAATGTGTAAAAAGGGAGACGCTGTCTGCCATAATGTGTAAAAAGGGGGGTGCTGTCTGCCGTAATGTGTAAAAAGGGAGACACTGTCTGTTATAATGTGTAAAAAAAGGAACGCTGTCTGCCGTCATGTGTAAAAAGGGATGCTGTCTGCTGTAATGTGTAAAAAGGGAGATGCTGTTTGCCATAATGTGTAAAAAGGGAACACTGTCTGCCATAATGTGTAAAAAGGGGGATGCTGTCTGCCATAATGTGTAAAAAGGGAGACACTGTCTGTCATAATGTGTAAAAAGGGGACGCTGTCTGCCGTAATGTGTAAAAAGGGGGACGCTGTTTGCCGTAATGTGTAAAAAGGCCACGCTGTCTGCCGTAATGTGTAAAAAGGGGGACGCTGTTTACCGTAATGTGTAAAAAGGGCACGCTGTCTGCCGTAATGTGTAAAAAGGGGGCCTGGCTGCCGCTATGTGTAAAAAGGGAACGCTGTCTGCCGTAATGTGTAAAAAGGGAGACACTGTCTGCCATAATGTGTAAAAAGGGGACGCTGTCTGCTGTAATGTGTAAAAAGGGGACGCTGTCTGCCGTAATGTGTAAAAAGGGGGACGCTGTTTGCCGTAATGTGTAAAAAGGGCACGCTGTTTGCTGTAATGTGTAAAAAGGGCACGCTGTCTGCCGTAATGTGTAAAAAGTGGACGCTGTCTGCCATAACATGTAAAAAGGGGATGCTGTTTGCCGTAATGTGTAAAAAGGGGACGCTGTCTGCCGTAATGTGTAAAAAGGAGAATGCTGTCTGCTGTAATGTGTAAAAAGGGGACACTGTCTGCCGTAATGTGTAAAAAGGGGAAAGCTGTCTGCCATAACATGTAAAAAGGGGATGCTGTTTGCCGTAATGTGTAAAAAGGGGACGCTGTCTGCCGTAATGTGTAAAAAGGAGAATGCTGTCTGCTGTAATGTGTAAAAAGGGGACACTGTCTGCCGTAATGTGTAAAAAGTGGACGCTGTCTGCCATAACATGTAAAAAGGATGCTGTTTGCCGTAATGTGTAAAAAGGGGACGCTGTCTGCCGTAATGTGTAAAAAGGAGAATGCTGTCTGCTGTAATGTGTAAAAAGGGGACACTGTCTGCCGTAATGTGTAAAAAGGGGAAAGCTGTCTGACATAATATGTAAAAAGGGGACGCTGTCTGCCGTAATGTGTAAAAAGGGGGACGCTGTTTGCCGTAATTGTAAAAAGGGCACGCTGTTTGCTGTAATGTGTAAAAAGGGCACGCTGTCTGCCGTAATGTGTAAAAAGTGGACGCTGTCTGCCATAACATGTAAAAAGGGGATGCTGTTTGCCGTAATGTGTAAAAAGGGGACGCTGTCTGCCGTAATGTGTAAAAAGGAGAATGCTGTCTGCTGTAATGTGTAAAAAGGGGACACTGTCTGCCGTAATGTGTAAAAAGGGGAAAGCTGTCTGCCATAACATGTAAAAAGGGATGCTGTTTGCCGTAATGTGTAAAAAGGGGACGCTGTCTGCCGTAATGTGTAAAAAGGAGAATGCTGTCTGCTGTAATGTGTAAAAAGGGGACACTGTCTGCCGTAATGTGTAAAAAGTGGACGCTGTCTGCCATAACATGTAAAAAGGGATGCTGTTTGCCGTAATGTGTAAAAAGGGGACGCTGTCTGCCGTAATGTGTAAAAAGGAGAATGCTGTCTGCTGTAATGTGTAAAAAGGGGACACTGTCTGCCGTAATGTGTAAAAAGGGGAAAGCTGTCTGACATAATATGTAAAAAGGGGACGCTGTCTGCCGTAATGTGTAAAAAGGGGGACTCTGTCTGCTGCAATATGTAAAAAGTGGACGCTGTCTGCAGTAATGTGGAAAAAGGGGGACGCTGTCTGCCGTAATATGTAAAAAGGGGATGCTGTCTGCCATAATGTGTAAAAAGGGGACGCTGTCTGCCATAATGTGTAAAAAGGGAGACGCTGTCTGCCATAATGTGTAAAAAGGGGGGTGCTGTCTGCCGTAATGTGTAAAAAGGGAGACACTGTCTGCTATAATGTGTAAAAAAGGAACACTGTCGGACATAATGTGTAAAAAGGGATGCTGTCTGCTGTAATGTGTAAAAAGGGAGATGCTGTTTGTCATAATGTGTAAAAAGGGAACACTGTCTGCCATAATGTGAAAAAAGGGGGATGCTGTCTGCCATAATGTGTAAAAAGGGAGACACTGTCTGTCATAATGTGTAAAAAGGGGACGCTGTCTGCCGTAATGTGTAAAAAGGGGGACGCTGTTTGCCGTAATGTGTAAAAAGGGCACGCTGTCTGCCGTAATGTGTAAAAAGGGGGACGCTGTTTGCCATAATGTGTAAAAAGGGCACGCTGTCTGCCGTAATGTGTAAAAAGGGGGCCTGGCTGCCGCTATGTGTAAAAAGGGAACGCTGTCTGCCGTAATGTGTAAAAAGGGAGACACTGTCTGCCATAATGTGTAAAAAGGGGACGCTGTCTGCTGTAATGTGTAAAAAGGGGACGCTGTCTGCCGTAATGTGTAAAAAGGGGTACGCTGTTTGCCGTAATGTGTAAAAAGGGCACGCTGTCTGCCGTAATGTGTAAAAAGGGGACGCTGTCTGCTGTAATGTGTAAAAAGGGGACGCTGTCTGCCATAATGTGTAAAAAGGGAACACTGTCTGCCATAATGTGTAAAAAGGGGGACGCTGTCTGCTGTAATGTGTAAAAAGGGGACGCTGTCTGCCGTAATGTATAAAAAGAGGGACGCTGTTTGCCGTAATGTGTAAAAAGGGGGGCGCTGTCTGCTGTAATGTGTAAAAAGGGGACGCTGTCTGCCGTAATGTATAAAAAGAGGGACGCTGTTTGCCGTAATGTGTAAAAAGGGGTACTGGCTGCTGTAATGTGTAAAAAGGGGTACTGGCTGCTGTAATGTGTAAAAAGGGTCTCTACCTGGTGTAGTGGTGCTACTGTGTGGCGTAATTTGAATAATGGAGACTACTGTGCACCGTTGTATGAATTGGTATTATTTTGTGGTCACACACCTTCCTTATGAAGCCACACCCCTAAATTTATTGCGCGCACTGCCCATATTTGACATGGGGGGGAGGCGCCAATGCCATTTCTTGCACACAGCGCTAAAATGCCTAGTTACGGCACTGGCCACAAGACACTAATGAAACTTGATGCCCTCAAAAACTCTCCTGCAGAGCAGAACATCACTGGCAAACATACTGTATTTCCATTCCGCTCAGACATCTGGCCACAAATGCCATTTTAATACATTTAAAATTCGTCTCAATCCACGTACCTCTTCCAATTCTCTGATGAGCACCATTGCCCAGATAAGTGATTTATTGTTCAAGGAGAAGCTTGGCTTTATTTAACCTGAAGTGGAATCCAGGGTCAAATTTTCCTACATCTTTCAGGCACCTTCTATTCATTTGATTCCACAAAATAAAACTACTGTAAGTATCTACTGTAGTCTCTTCCACTCTAATACTTGTCCACTTGGCTCCATATGACCCAATTGTTTGTTGCCTCCTGTGCTCATCTCATCCTTAACTGACACCTGTAATCTTTCTCTCGCCACTGGAACCTTTCCAACATTATTTAATTTGGAGCTTCCTTTTCCTATTAATAAAAACAGACTGTCCAAAACTATTTTGCAGATTATGGTCCCATCTCTTGCTCCCATGCCCCTCCAAGCTTCCTGATAGGCTTCTCATGCTTTCTCTCCTCACACTTTGTATTGGATCATCTTCAGTCAGGTAGGATGCGCTCAGCATACCAGGGGTCATGTGACTAATGTCAGAATCGCGACACCACACATTCCTAGGTCTTCAGGACACAGTCCTATCCTGTCTCTCATCCTACAATACACTCCTTTAGTGTCTGTCTCACTGTATCCACCTCAACTTCCTCTGTGATTCCTCTACGCAGTACCACAAGGATAGGTCCTAGGCCATCAATTCTTCTCAATCTATTCCACTTCTCTTGGGAAAAAAAATAACCTCCTTTAGATTTAAGCAGAGGAGTATCCAGCTCAGGGCGAGCAGGGCACGTGCCCTGGGCACCGTGTCAGCCCCAGTAGAGGGGGGCGCCACCGGCACCTGCACGGCCCGCTCACCCCATGAAACAGGGATTCCGCCGGCGCTACCCGCGGTGCTCTCCCTGTCTCCCCGGCTGCTGTGCCTGTCACACAGTACAGGCAGCGGCAGCCAGGAGCCTCATTCCCCCCCCCCTTCCGCAAAATCTACATTTTGCGTGCGCGACCGCGGCGCACATACGAAGGGAAGAAAGGTCCACCGATCACCACATGAAGCACATGTGGGAGCAGAACGGGGAGCCGCGAGTGCTTTCAGAGAGTGAGGGCGGGCTCTAGCAGTGTACACTGCTGCCTGTCCCCTCTCTTTCTCCTCAATGCTGCAGGTAAACAGAAAAAAGAACTGGCACTGTCGGGCAATGTATCTGGCACTGTAGGCCATTGTAACTGGCACTGTGGGGCAATGTAACTGGCACTGTGGGACAATGTAACTGGCATTGGGGCATGTATATGGCACTGTGGGGCATGTATCTGGCACTGTGGGTATGTATCTGGCACTGTGGGGCATGTATCTGGCACTGTGGAGCAATGTAACTGGCACTGTGGGGCATGTATATGGCACTGTGGGGCATTGTAATTCGCACTGTGGGGCAATGTAACTGGCACTGTGGGGCATGTAACTGGCACTGTGGTGGGGCGGGGGGTTTTGGGGGGGGGGGGCGCCACTCTTCATCTTGCCCTGGGATCCGAAAACCCTAGTTACGCCTCTGGATTTAAGTAAGATATATGCAGATTTTACCCAAATCTATCCTCTACGTATATCTCCCGATCTGTGTTTGCTCACATTACTGAGATGATTTAATAACATGCTAACCACTCAATGGCTACTGCCTTCCTTATATCTTTATAGCCATGAACAGTGTTTTATTTGACTCCCAACATTCAAATTATTTTTCTTTCAAAACATTCTTCAGCTGCTGTTCCACTCAGTCAATCCCTAGATATCCTGTATTTTACTGAATAAAAATAAAGTACTCACAATAAATATGTGCTGTATGCAAATGGTGTGGTCAAGACACAGGTTGAATGCACCTAACCCTCTCCAGTTTGAGTGCACCTAACCCTCTCCAAGTTGAGGGCACCTAACCCTCTCCCTCGTCTTTTTTCCCTAGGAAACGCAGTTTACGCCCTTGTTCAGAACACCAAATATAAGCTGCAAGAAGCAAGAGAAAGATCAAAGATCTGACTCCAATACTGTTGTGAATATGGGTTTGGCATGTGGCTTGGAAGAGGGGTGTCACATAGCACTCTCTCTTTTTTATTTATTCCTTTTGGAAGGTTGTAGGGTTGTTTCCATAGGTTTATGTCTTTTTAGAGTCTTCAACAATCTATAGCTCTTTCTGTGACTAGAAAAGAGTCTGAATTTCAGTTCTACACATGATTCCCACTTCTATTATCTGGAAGGGGATGTAGTTACAAGACTGGCAGTCGACAGGGGTCCGAGGGCTATTCCCACTCAAGGGATCAGTATGAAATACCTACAATCAAAATCCCAACAACAATTGACCAACGGTCAAAATCCCGACAAGGTCAAAATACCAACAAGGTCAAAATACAGACATTTAAAATACCGACAAGGTAAAAAAAAAAGACATTTAAAATGTCAACAAGTCAAAAAGCCGACAAGTTTTTTTCTTCATTTTTTAGGTGTGTATGTCAACATATGTTGACATAGACACCGTATAAGAGTACCACGTCCCCTCATATGGCTCGCTGCGCTCAGCACAGTATTATATTCCCCCTCCAGATCCACTGGAATGGTAAAGTATGAACAAGTCGGTTTCAATAAAAAAAAATCATGAAAAACTTTTTGACCTGACGACATTTTAAATGTCGGTATTTTGACCTTGTTGGTATTTTAAATGTCGGTATTTTGACCATGTTGGGATTTTGACCTTGTTGGAATTTTGACCGTCAGTCAATGGTTGGCGGGATTTTGACCGTCGGGATTTTGATTGTAGGTAAATTGACTGCATCCTGTCCACGACACCCATGAAGTGGGAATAGAACCTGCAGGATGGCAAGTGCAGCGAGCCCGCAAGGAGCTTCGTTGCATTCTCCCCCCTTTCGGCATTCTGGCGGTTGGGATCCCGGCATCAGTACGCTGACCGCCACTATCCCGAACGCCGGTCTGGCAAACTCAACACTCTACTGCCTGGTTCGTACAGACTCCACCACTGTGTTAATTGTATACCATAATAGTGCTACTGTATTTGATTTGATGTAATGCAATTTTTCAATAAAAACATTGTAAAAATGAAGGTCAAGCCCACTTGGAATTCCCGTTCCCCAATGCTTAGCAAATGGTAAATATACTGTAGTTTAACCTATTGCAATGTGTTTCCAAGTTCACTGTTATATTGTGTTCAAATGCCACCAGATGGGTTCCTTATGCTAAATTAGAGGTCTTCATGTCCTCCAAAGGAGCTACTGCTATAGTATCCCTGAGGAATTGTGAGGACCATGGGCTTTGGACTTTGCAGGACTTGGAGGATGGCGCTATATGTTACGTACCAGTTCCACCACTGCCTCCTGGTGTCTTTGTGCATGCGCCTCAGTCCAGCATGAGATTTCAGTTTAGCAAGATCCCCCAATACCAGCAGGGACATATAGTCTAAAGTGACAAGGGGGGCATCGTTCTGCTTTACCATCATGTTTAAAGTTCTTAAGCCAACATGATTCCTCTGCTTTACATCGCATCACTACCATGTCAGCATGTCGGGTTTGACATAACGCTGTCCTTTTTGTCACTGTCGACATTCTAAATATTGATAATACATACCCATCTGCGCATCAGGACTAGGCTTCTGTGATACAGGAAGGGCAGAGACCACCAGAGAGGTGACTTATGGTAACACATCTCTGGTGACTTACTTTTTTTGTACATTCCAGTTCTAATACATTATCACATTGTGAGATAAGTGGCAATGCAGGAGGACTCATTGCTGAATAAAGGGCGATTTTAATACAATGACTCCAGTATCTGTTAACAATGCTGTAAGCTAAGATTACAAAAGCAACATTTTGTGCAAATTAAAGTGTCAAGCTCCCGAAATAATTGTACATTATTGCTTCCCCATTCTGCGTAATGCCTTTTTGTCCTATATTTGCATATCCGCGGTGTGCTGAATTTATTGCCTATGACCAGATAATCACATCCCTCTGCTATATGTGTTGTGGTTGGGAAAATGCTAAAACTACAGCCAACAGTTTGCCATACAGTACAAAAAAAATAATTGCAGGAAAAATCTCTGGATGCAATACTGTATAGTATGCTATTAACGAGGGTCATTCCGTGTTGATCGCTTGCTGACGATTTTCGCAGCGCAGCGTTCAGGTGAAAAAACTGCATTTCTGTGCATGTGTATGCCCCGCAATGCGCACGCGCGACGTACAGGTACAAAGCTCTTTGTGGTTGTGCTCTGGTTCTAGCGAAGTTTTCCCTCGCACTGGCGGCCGCAAGAAGATTGACAGGAAGAGGGCGTTACTGGGTGTCAACTGATCGTTTTCAGGGAGTGTTTGGAAAAATGCAGGCGTGTCTGAAAAAACGCAGGCGTGGCTGGGCGTTCACTGGGCGGGTGTATGATGTCAAATCCGGACACGAATAGGCTGAAGTGATCGCAAGCACTGAGTAGGTTCAGAGCTACTCTGAAACTGCACAGACTGTTTTTGCAGAGCTCGGCTGCACATGCGTCCGCACTTTTGCTAAGCTAAAATACACTCCCCAGTGGACGGAGGCATAGCGTTTGCACGGCTGCTAAAAACTACTAGCGAGCGATCAACTCGGAATGACCCCCAACATACTTTTCCTTACAACGCATTATTGGTAAGGCTCAGCAGTGGCCGACCAACCCCATAGTGCAGGGGAGAAGGGGGACCTTTGGTACATTTAAACATGCATGTTATGGTGTACTGTATGTAATATATGTGCTGGCTTATTATCCCAGGGATCAGCAGCACCTGTGCGCAATATCACAGGCGCCGTACAGCAGCCAGTACTCAGCATTAGGATTCAGTTCCTCTAAGCCTGCCCACAGACTCCCATTGGCTAGCTTCACAGGAGCCTGGGGACGGGCTTAGAAGGAGAGTGAAGCTTAATGCGGAGTCCCGGTTGTCACATGGCACTTATTATACACACAGCACTGCTGATCCTCAGGATAACAAGCCAGCACATATAGTTCATACAGCATAACATGTATGTTTTAATAATTGGGGGAGATGTACTAAGCTCGATCACAAATACAAATTTACATGCTTCTGCCTAGTGATGGCCATCAGTGTGGTAACCATTGATTGTTACCATCGAAGGCAAAATGGTAAGTTACCATCGATGACTGCCAACTCTGTAATGGGTGACCATTGATGGTTTTCACAACTAATGGTCATCCCATTTCTTTTACTGACTGTCCTGTGGTCCAATGAGAACACATGGGTGGGGCTTTGTGGTGTCAGGGGGTGGAGCTATACGCCGTGTCCCGGCACCTTTTTAAAAAAAAAAAAACATTTGGTTATGCCGTGCCATCGATGGAGGGAAGCCATCTGGTTCTCCATCAACGGCAAAAGTATTCTACATCGGCAATAAACTGATTATGAACCATTGATGGTCGATGGCCATCCCTACTTCTGCCAGTGTGACAAAACTGCTACACATGCTTCACCAGTGGGAAAGGGTTCTAAGGAAATTAGTAATTAAAGGACAAAAAGAAATACATATAGGGAGAGATTGTATTATTGTATGAAGCAAATTAATAAATCAAGTGAAAATATTTGTATTTTTCCTACATATTGTGCAGCCTGTGTCCCGCTATCTTCGCAGAGAACAGTTTTGTGCAAGATCAGGCTACTGCACAGTGTGGATATTGTTGCACTGATTCAGCATGGTGAGCAGATTCTCCTGCAATTGAATTCCCTCCTACGTATCTTGATATTCCAGACCATCAGGATGCCATCAGCAGCATCTTGATGGTCAAAATCCAGACTGAAAGTGTTTTAACCCTACCCCTAACCATCCCTCCCACAGTCTAACCCTAACAGTCCCCCCCTGCAGCCTAATCCAAACTTCCCCCACCCCCGCAGCCTAACCCTAACAGTCCCCTCCCGCAACCTAACCCTAACAGTCCCCTCCCACAACCTAACCGTAAGTGCCCCATTAGCCTACCTTAACCTCCCCCATGCAGCCTAACCCTAACCCACCCAGTGCCTAACCTTTATCCCAATCCCAGTATTTACCGGTGGTGGGTAGCATGCTGGGCAGCCTTGCCCTGCGATGGGCAGCCCCCAGCATGTGAGTCAATGGATTGCAAATTCTGCTAAAAAGTCTAGAAACATAGGGTCGGCTGTAATAACGCCCGAGTTCGGTGGCCGCGCGTGATTCTGGCCGAACTCGGATGTTTTTTTAAAGGGGCAAACCCCTTTAAAAAATGGTTATACCTTGTAATTGATTGCGAGTTCGGCCAGCATCCCGCATGGTTGCCGAACTTGGGCATCATTACATCCGGCCTACAGGATTTGATGGCAGATAAGAACCTCTTGGCCCATGCAGTCTGCCCTTTTTCATTTATCTTTTTGGCAACTTCAACGCTTTTTATTCTTTAGGTCTTTGTAAGAATATCCTTATGTCTTTCCCAAGCAGGTTTAAATTGCTCTACTGCCTTAGCCTATACCACCTCTGATGGGAGGCTATTCCACTTATCCACTACCCTTTCTGTGAAGTAATTGTTCCTCAGATCTCCTCTGAACCTACATTCCCTCCAGTTTCAATGTATGTCTGGACACTTTGAGTCTGATTCAGAGATGCACATAGTTGCATTAACATCTGCACGATTGGATGCAGCGGATCTGCAAAATTATGCTACTGAAATCTGCCGCAATGAACTGTACAGAGACACTGATGGAGACACTGGTCTGCCGCTTACATACAAAGATGCACCATCGGTCAACTGCACATTAGTCACATCATCGGACCTCTAAGCACTATTGGACCCAGAGCCAGCGCTCCCCACAGGGAGGCGCCGGGCTAAGAAGGCACCGGCCCCGCTCTGCTATCCTGCTGTTGTTGCCGGCTGCCGCTGAGCCTGTATGACACAGTATGATAGGCAGCAGCAGCGGCAGCGGCAAGTGTGGATCTCAGTGTCAGGTCCCTCCAGTTTCGTCCACTCTCGTCCCTGTTGCACCTGACACGCTCTATGACAGACAGCAGCGCCAGCAACTTCAAGATGCTCTCCCGAGTAAGCACAGCACACTCCCCCCCAGGCCCGGCGCTACCCGCTCAGCGAAGGGATGCAGTGCAGGGAGGCGCTGGGACGGATAGGCGCTTCCCCTGCTCTGCATCCCTTCCCTGCTGCGCCGTCCTGTCCCCCCTCGTGCTGCTGCTGCTGCTGCCAGTGCTGTGTCAGTCACTGTATGACAGGCACTGGCAGCGGGCACCTGCAGCATGAAACGCCTCCTCCCTCCCCTCATCTGTGTGACAGCGCCGAGTACGGGACATAAGGGGGTGGAGCTACATGGGACGGAAGGGGCGTGGCTAAACGGGACAGAAGGGGCGGAGCTACACTGACCTGGCTGCTGTACAGACTACAGAGGGAGACTGGCTTAGGTAAGTGGAGGGTGAGAGAGAAGTGTGTGTGTGTGTGTGTGTGTGTGTGTGTGTGTGTGTGTGTGTGTGTGTGTGTGTGTGTGTGTGTGTGTGAGGTATGTCTGTGCACTCACTTTATGGACGCTACTACTGGGGGGGGCATTACGTATAACAACGCTACTACGGGGGGGGCATTACATGTAAGGATGCTACTACTACTGTGGGGGGCATTACGTATAAGGACGCTACTACTACTACTGGTGGGGGCATTACATATACGGATGCTACTACTACTGGGGGGGGCATTACGTATAAGGACGTTATTACTACAGGGGGGCATTACGTGTAACAACGCTACTACTGGGGGGGCCATTACGTGTAAAGACTCTACTACTACTGGGGCTGGGGGCATTACGTATAAGGATGATACTACTACTGGGGTGCACTACGTATAAGGACGCTACTACTACTGGGGGGGCATTACGTATAAGGACGATACTACTACTGGGGTGCACTACGTATAAGGACGCTACTACTACTGGGGGGGCATTACGTATAAGGACGATACTCTCTACTGGGGTGCACTACGTATAAGGACGCTACTGCTACTGGGGGGGCATTACGTATAAGGATGATACTACTACTTGGGGGCATTATGTATAAGGACGCTACTATTACTGGGAGGGCATTACCTATAACAATGCTACTACTACTGGGGGGAGGGCATTACGTATAAGGATGCTACTACCTTGGGGGGCATTATGTATAAGGACGGTACTACTACTGGGGGCACATTACTTATAAGAACGCTACTACTACTGGGAGGGCATTACGTATAAGGACGCTACTACTACTGGGGGTGCACTACGTATAAGGATGCTACTACTACTGGGGGGGCATTACGTATAAGGACACTACTACTTCTAGGGGGGAATTACGTATAAGGACGCTTCTACTACTGGGGGGGCATTACGTATAAGGACGATACTACTACTCGGGGGCATTATGTATAAGGACGCTACTATTACTGGGAGGGCATTACGTATAACAATGCTACTACTACTGGGGGGAGGGCATTACGTATAAGGATGCTACTACTGCGGGAGGCATTATGTATAAGGACGGTACTACTACTGGGGGTGCATTACGTATAAGAACGCTGCTACTACTACTGGGAGGGCATTACGTATAAGGACGCTACTACTCCTGGGGGTGCACTACGTATAAGGATGCTACTACTACTGGGGGGGGGCAATACGTATAAGGACGCTACTACTTCTAGGGGGGAATTACGTATAAGGACGCTACTACTACTGGGGGGGCATTACGTATAAGGACGCTACTACTACTGGGGGGTATTACGTATAAGGACGCGTCTACTACTGGGGGTGCACTACGTATAAGAACGCTACTACTACTGTGGGTGCATTATGTATAAAGATGCTACTACTACTGGGGGGGCATTATGTATAAGGACACTACTACTACGGGGGGGCATTATGTATAAGGACGCTACTACTACTGTGGATGCATTATGTATAAGGATGCTACTACTACTGGGGGGGCATTATGTATAAGGATGCTACTACTACTGGGGGGGCATTATGTATAAGGATGCTACTACTACTGGGGGGGCATTATGTATAAGGATGCTACTACTACTGTGGGTGCATTATGTATAAGGATGCTACTACTACTGGGGGGCATTATGTATAAGGACACAACTACTACGGGGGGCATTATGTATAAGGATGCTACTACTACTGTGGGGCATTATGTATAAGGACGCTACTACTACTGTGGATGCATTATGTATAAGGATGCTACTACTACTGGGGGGGCATTATGTATAAGGATGCTACTACTACTGGGGGGGCATTATGTATAAGGATGCTACTACTACTGGGGGGGCATTATGTATAAGGATGCTACTACTACTGTGGGTGCACTATGTATAAGGACACTACTACTACTGTGGGTGCATTATGTATAAGGATGCTACTACTACTGGGTGGCATTATGTATAAGGACGCTACAACTACTGGGTGGCATTATGTATAAGGATGCTACTACTACTGTGGGTGCATTATGTATAAGGATGCTACTACTACTGGGGGGGCATTATGTATAAGGATGCTACTACTACTGTGGGGGCATTATGTATAAGGATGCTACTACTACTGGGGGGGCATTATGTATAAGGATGCTACTACTACTGTGGGGGCATTATGTATAAGGATGCTACTACTACTGAGGGGCATTATGTATAAGGACACTACTACTACGGGGGGGCATTATGTATAAGGATGCTACTACTACTGGGTGGCATTATGTATAAGGACACTACTACTACTGGGTGGCATTATGTATAAGGATGCTACTACTACTGGGGGGGCATTATGTATAAGGATGCTACTACTACGGGGGGGCATTATGTATAAGGACACTACTACTACGGGGGGGCATTATGTATAAGGATGCTACTACTACTACTGGGGGGGCATTATGTATAAGGATGCTACTACTACTGTGGATGCATTATGTATAAAGATGCTACTACTACTGGGGGGGCATTATGTATAAGGATGCTACTACTACTGTGGGGGCATTATGTATAAGGATGCTACTACTACTGGGGGGGCATTATGTATAAGGATGCTACTACTACTGGGGGGGCATTATGTATAAGGACGCTACTACTACTGGGGGGGCATTATGTATAAGGATGCTACTACTACTGGGGGGGCATTATGTATAAGGATGCTACCACTACTGGGGGGCATTATGTATAAGGATGCTACTATTACTGGGGTGCATTACATATAAGGATGCCACTACTACGGGTGGGGCATTACGTATAAGATTAATAAGATTGTGCTACATTGTGGCGTAATTTTAAATGGGGGTACTACTGTGTGGCCATGCCCCTTACTTGTGAGACCACACCCCTTTTACCGGCGCGCCCCAAAGGAATATGGGCGGGCGCAAATTTATAGTTTGCAGGGGGGCGCCGAAAACCCTAGCACCGGCCCTGCTCCCCCCTCTCTCTCTCTCCTCTTTAAACATATGTGTAAGGGGCACTAATTCTGTCGGCATTATGTGTGACACTACTAATGTGGGTGTTACGTGTAAGGGCACTACTACTCTGGGTGTTATGTGTGACAATGTTAAATTCCTTTGTCGTATAAACAACCCTTTATGAAGTCTAAGAACACTGTACGCTGTTTACTTAAGAAGTACCGTACGGGTACGCTGGTTGCGTAACGATCGCTCCGCCGTAGGCGAGACGCTCAAGCGTCACGTTCGCTCACGGCCCAGCGATCACAGGACAGCACGTTAAGGGCTATGACTAGAGTAATGATTCGCTATGGCGTAGCGGACGCTCGAGACCACGAGGAGATCACCAGCGGCGCTGACGCTCACAACGCTATACCTTTATGTCTAAACCTTATACCAATGAAATACACAGAATACCTTAATGTGAATACAGGGTGTAAGTGCAACCTTGTGTAACCTGACTAACTACAAAGCTGCTTGAGCGTCACCGACGCTCAAGTGAACACTTAACACTATAGGAAATACACAGATACTGGTTTAGGGTCCAAAGCCTATTAACTGTATTATATCTAATATACTTGTAAAAGGGGATAACAGTACAAATGATACACTACAATATAACAGAGACTTCCTAACCAAAATACAATACTATCTAATACAACTCAATACTAGTCTAGGGGAGATGTGAGAGAAAAGAGAAAGGAGAGAGAGAGAGAGAAATGGAGAGAGATGAGAGAAATTGGCTCACAGTAAGACAATGATTACGGAGAGAAACTTACGCACAAGGGTAAACGATCGCATGCGCCTGGACATCCAGCACCCGATTTTCAGCAATGAGAACCGTTGAAGAGTGAGAGCTGGATGTGGTCGGCCAGCCTATTTATGCCCCACACACAATGCAATCTCATAGTCCCTACAATCCCATTGTCCATTGGACGTCGGAATTCGGCCCTGTATCATAACAAAAGGTCATAGGTTGATTCATACAGGTGGGCTGTGACGATTTCAAACAGCTCAGGTGGGTGGGAAACTAGGTTTCCCGCCGCATACCTGAGTATGAGTAAATAATAGAAATGGACATAAACTTCTTATGTCCATAACTATTCGCACGAGCGATTAATACGCTCCAAACCAACACCGGAATATTGCTAATTAAATACTCTTCCGATGGGTACCAAACACTGCTGCATGACTCTTGTTAGACCCTTCCCACAATACAAAGAGGGATTCCTCAGCTCAGGGACATTCTATATTAACTAAACTTTCAGAAACTATCAAAGGGACCATGATCTACAAACTACATTAATTGTGAAAATATGTAACGATTGGGTCGCACGCTACGACTACATACTCTTTACCGTAAATACGCATACCGATGCGAGCGGGTGCACGCATCAGCGGGTATGCGCTATCACGGGAAAGCGCACGCATGCGCAGCACGGACCAGCATGAGGTGCAAATATGGCAGCGTGTATAGGGATATTTTTCTGACTTTGACAGTCCACCCTTTGGCAGTCAATAATAACTGCCACCTTCTAAAACATTTCAAAAGGAGAAAAATATATGTCAGGGGTTAATTCATTTCCATGGTTGGGTGAGGGAGGAGAGAGGAGTAGGTGTGAAGAGGGTATGACCTAGTGTGATAGCAGAAGCATGTGTGTATGAGTCCATGTTTGGAGGGTCATGTATCATCGTGCCGTACGTGTTGTAAATCAAGCTTCAAGGTATTGCGAAGTATACATTTGAATTCCTTCTTATCCCGTGGTACGGGTCTGTGGATGGGCTGTCAAACTTTACCGAGCTCATTTCGGCTTTCAGTTGTAACAAAATGGGGATGCACATTTTAGTTGATGATACATGAATGGGGGAGGTATGTGGTTGCTGATATCTGTGCCTGTATTCCCTATCGTCTATGTGTGTCATTACCTGAGGGTTGTAGAGATGAAGATAAAGAACACTTATGGAAAATGCAATGATATTCTATGTCAGGGAAATGTACATCTGTCGTTGAAGTTGTGTTCGGTATCTGTTGAGAGTCGTCTTCTTTGCGCTGTATTGCTCCTTGGGCATGAGCAAATAGCTTTGTCAGTGCCATCAGATTTACAAAAAAAATGTTGGGCTAGCGTGAGTTTAAAAATACTAGGGAAACTGGGGATCCATGGCAAAGTTCATCAAGTGTCCATATCATAGGTTGTCAAAACTTCATCTTTGGTGCTTGTCTGTTGTCTGTATAGCGTCTCGTCAACTTCCTCGTCCAAGGGGGTCTTTGTATCTTGGAGAAAAGCAGAAAAACAGGTGAAAGAAACGGACCGTATAATCGCATTTTCATCACATTCTGGTTTCTATCATTGGGTCATAAATCAAATCCAGGTTAATTACAGTTTCCTCACTCCTCAAGCTCATCACTTTTGTACTTTGTTTGCACCTCATTAAAGCCTGCCCGCATCTAAATATCAATCCAATCGATATAACGACACCCAAGATACATAGTAGAAACTTTCCAACATCCATTATGACTCCTTGAGCCCAGTCTCCCAAACCGGAGAACCAATTTCGCGGGTTCAACCATGACACCCAACCAGTCAGCTCATTACCTACAGCAGCAAGGGTGAGATTGTGTTTTCGACGAAATTCCCACTTCAATTGGAGAATATCGTCCATCTTTTGGTCTATGACCTCTACCGGATCCTCGGTGCTATTTGTGATATACGTGCAACACTTTATGCCGTACTGTGTTGCCAATGTAACACAATATCCGCCTGTTACTGCTGTAAGATAATTAAGAACCATCCTATGCTGAACTAGTTCTGTTTTATAAGCTTGAAGTTCTCTTCCAGTGTATCTAAACGTGTCATCATACATTTCAGTGATATTATCTAACAAATTGGCGAGTGCGGAAATGTATTTATAGTTCATCACTCCTCGAGCGGTGCGAGTGAAATCTAACGCTACCAGAACCTGAATCCCGGTGGATTCATGGATAAGATCAGAGGCCGGATGCTCTAACCTTTCTGACAGTTGTCTTTTAACTCGGTGCTCGTAATGAGTGTGAGTATAAGGAGCTTGGGCACCACGGTGTATGTCCTTCATTTTGTCATGTGTAACAGTCATCACTTCAGGCAATACTTTTCCAATATAACACAATCCTTCAGAGTTTGGGGCAAGCCACTTGTACGCCTTTCTCCCGCATATGAAATATGCATCATCGGGGAGAACATATGGGACGGAGAAGGACATTACCATGTTACAAACCTTCCAGGTGAAATCTCCTGACCCTAATTCTTCCATCTGCTTAATGCACGTATCAGTTTGTACGATATGTGCACAGTATCCTGGTGATACCTCTCCAACTCTAGTAATCCTATTTCCTAAGGTATATCGATACCGGAAAGATTTTCCTCTACTGGCTATGTGGCGTACAAGCTCTGTATCTGTAGGCATTCTATCTGCTCTGTGTGAAAAGGTCATGGTTAAATTGCTCCACGACACTTCCCAATTTCCCGGTTTTCTGGGATTGGAGATGTTGAAACATAAGAGGGACCTATCCACATGGTATTGGTGGAGCTTCAAACTAGGAGGGCTGGAGATATTAAACCTCCGGTCCACCGGTCTCCCACCACTTAGCTCAAGTACCTCCCCTAACGTTAAAGGAAATGGTACTAGCCCTGATTTGCTATGACCCTGAGGTACTTGAGAGCATACCCAACAATCTGTTTGGTTTAATACGTTACCCACTAAGGAGTGATAGTCACTCAATGGATGCCGGTCCATATGGATATTAAAACTGGATTGGCATTTCTTTATGCATCCATCTTCAACCAGATTATCACAGAGCCTACAGATACAGTTTTCTTCAGCTAACAATCCGTCACAATTTCTTCTATGATCAATGCTATCGGATCGTTTTCTGATACTCGCCTTTGCTTGTTGGTTTGGTTGATCTTGGAAAACTACGCCTCCATCATCATAATCGGAACCCATTCCAGAACCTCTCTCGACCTCTATGGTACTCTCGCCGGAACAGACTGCTCTGGTCAACATCATGGTCAACATCATAATCCGGATCACAGTCTCTTGGGGCAAGTCCATCTTTGAGGAGGAAATGGAGAAGAATGAGAAGGGGGAAAAAGAAATTTTAAGGGAGAGGGGATGGGAAGTGGAGAAAAACAATAAAAGGGAGAGGGGAGTCGACAACTGCTTTCGGTCTTCAAGGCTCAGGTGCCGCCTCAGTCCTCCTGGAACAGACACTCCAGTGATACAACCTCTACCGTCTGTTCCTTATCACGGGACTTCTCTGGATCAGCAACCTTTTTGCAGTGGGATGAATGGACCCAAGTCTCTCTCTCAGCAACCTTCAATGCTGTGGTGCTAGTCAATAAGACCTGGTATGGTCCTTCCCATCTATCAATAAGACAACCTGAGCGTAGAAAATTTCGTATCATTACATAATCCCCAGGTTCAATGTCATGACAATTACTATCTGGTAAATCAGGAATCACCAACTTCAGATTATCATTTTGATTCCTTAACTGTTTACTCATGTTAATTAAGTACTTTACAGTTACTTCATTGTTACATTTCAAATCATCCTGAGGGTTAATCATGACATGCGGTTGTCGACCAAACAAGATTTCAAAAGGAGACAGATTAAGAGGGGACCTGGGAGTGGTTCTGATGCTATACAAAACGATGGGTAAAGCTTCTGGCCACGTCAGTCCTGTCTCTGCCATTACTTTACTCAATTTATTTTTAATAGTGCTGTTCACTCTTTCGACCTTCGCACTCGCCTGTGGACGGTACGGAGTGTGCAGCTTGCTATCAATACCCATTAATTTACACATTCCTTGAAAGACATCACCTGTAAAATGGGTACCCCTATCACTTTCAATGATTCTAGGGATACCATATCTACATACAAATTCCTGCACAATTTTCTTAGCTGTAAACATAGCGGTATTTGTAGCTGCTGGAAATGCTTCGACCCAATTCGAGAAAACATCTATACAAACAAGTACATATTTCAAATTTCGACATGGGGGTAATTGAATGAAGTCAATTTGTATTACCTGGAAAGGGCCGCCGGCAGGTGGGATATGGGATGGTTCTGTAGGTATTGCCTTTCCAATATTCTTTCTCAGACAGGTAAGGCATGACATTGCTCTTTTACTTGGGATGGATTCCTATTTGTCATAATGGAATGTGACATTAATTTTGATGGGGAGTCTAACATGTCTCGTACCTCCTGAGCGTGATTCTCAGGAATGTCCAAGAATACACCTTCAGGAGTACAATAAATGACGCAACCCATTTTACATAGTAAGTCTCTACCCAGGAGATTAGTTGGTGCCGATGCAGCCAGCAAAAAGGAATGCTTGGTATGCAAAGGCCCTATTGTAATCTCGGCTGGTTTGCTAACAGGGTAGTGCTGGACTACTCCTGTTACTCCCATGGCTGGAATTGTCCTACCAGTGGTTCTCATGCCCACTGTCGAATTTATCACTGACTTGGCCGCCCCTGTGTCTACAAGAAAGTTTAAAGTTTTACCAGCTACATTGATTGCAATCTCTGGTTCGCTTCCAAGACTGGCAATCAACTTAACTGGCTGCAGATTACAGGTATGGCCACACCCCTATTGGGTATGGTGACCTGCCTGTACCCCGCTGGCAGCGACTACTTGTGAGGGAGTTAGCTGGGAACTACCAGAGGCATGCCAGTCTCTGTTCGGGGGATATCTTTTTGTTTCCCCTGTATGTGGCTCAAAACTCCGCCTCTGTGGACCCTGCTCCCAATGTCGTGTGTCGTGTCGTTGTCTAGGGGGTTGAAAAGATCTTTGTACACTCTTTGTTCTACATTCTCGTGCATAGTGTCCTGGTCTGTTACAGGAATAACAAGTTATTACAGTTGATTTACTTACAGGATTCGATGGTACATACGCAGGCTGCCTTGTGGTCAGCGCCTGTATACTTACTGACATCAACTTATCACTTTGCGACTCCCTGTGTCTAGTGATGTTTCTGTCGTGATCAATAGCAGCCTCTCTCAAAGTGGACACCGACAGACCTCGCCAACATGGTTGCGTGGTCTGTACCCTAGTCTTTAATGTTTCCTTTAAACCATCCATCAGTACAGATACTGCTACGTCTTGATGGTTTGGGTTGGTCTTAATGTCTTCTATTCCAGTGTACTTTGCCATTTCTAATAGTGCCCGGTGAAAATATTCTGATGCCGTCTCGGACTCTTTTTGTCTAATGGAGAATATCTTGTTCCATTTAACAACGGCTGGGAAATACTCCTTTAGCTGTAAATTTATCCTTTTTACATTATCCTTGTTGTACACGTCTGTAAGCGGTACATCTTTATCCAATGCACAGTCAGCTAAAAATTGAGTTGCGTCGACATTGGAAGGTAAACAAGCTCTTAGCAGTATCTGCCAATCCTTGTTGTTGGGTTCTACAGTGTTGCCTAGATCCCTGATGTATTTTTGGCTAGCAACTAAGTCCTTCCTGGGGTCAGGAAATTCGGACACTATTGTTCTTAATTCCATTCGGGAAAATGGAGTGTACATGGCAATGTTCCTTATGGGAGTGGCTCCAGACACATCTGTTTTTCCATTGGGAACTGCTATTACCCTTACAGGAGCAAGTCTAACAACCTCATTCTGTGTAGATTCTACAACTTGTGGTGAAATTGTTTCAGTGTAGTGCATGGTGCCGTACTTACCCGTTGACACGACCTCACCTATCCCTCCGCTAGGGGCTTTCGCTAATCTCGTGGGTGTTGTTGTGCCTACTGTGGTCTCTGCTATGGTGGCCGCGAGAGAGAGAGCTGAAATTGTTGTTGAATCGTCTTCTTGATCACACTCCTGAGGAAGGTTCAAAACAGGGTACATCTTGCACGGGTTAATAATTGCATGAGTTACTTGGTTAACATCATTAACATTTACGGGGTTACTAAGAGTTTGTGTTTTACAACCCAGTGCGTTTCTCTCCGCAATCAACTTCTCTCCTGCAATGTATGGTGGAGGAGGGGCTGTGGCTATCAGCTTCCTGACTGCCCCAGATCCTGCCGCCAGAGCCAAACCTCTCTGTATCTCACCTTCCTGGTGCCATAACTGTAAATAATCATGATGCTGAATTCGTCTCTTTGTTGATTTTAGGAGACATATCCTCCTCCTTAAATTTTGTAACACTTCTGGACTGAAGCTACCTATTCTTGGGAATTTGTCCCTGTCTTGTACAGTCATTCTCTCCCATTCATCACATAAAGATTCTGTGTGACTTCCGTATTTTTCACACATGATGTACCTTGCCGACCCGACGGGTCGGTTCTCTGAATCAACCCGAACCAAGGTTGATCGCCCCCTACCTGAACAATTGGCCCCCATAATCTGCAGGTGTTGCTTACTACTCCTGTGATCTTTATATCACGGTCTTCAGCGAACCCTTACAGCAAACCAAATTGTCCAAAAATAGGCCGGCGGTGGCGGTTTACCGAGTACCCCACTCACTCGCCCACCTCGACCAATACGACCTGATCACACCGATATGGTGCTGGCGTACTCGATACAGGGCCCCTATGGAACCTTCTGTTTACTGGAACATATGAGGGTTACCCGCAGGACACTTACTCTTTCCAGTAAAGGTGGGGTTGTTAGATAGTTCCTGAGTGACCAGCGAACTTCCCTTCCAAAAATAAAAAATTACACAAATCACGTCAGAATGTACAAATAGCGTTTGTGACCACTTTACTCTAATGGTATTAGGTCAGATTACTAACTACTGCACACAATTACGTGCGGTACAATCGTTCAGTACATAAGCACTACTTGTCATGTACTGAAAGATCAATGGAATCGATGTTTCCGGCCGCGATTCCTTCAGCAAGAGCTTGTATGGCCTATATGGGTTCTGCACCAACACCCCAGGCGTTGTGCCTCTTGTACCTTTATAGCGGACCTCTTTGTCTATTTAACCTGTTACCTTATGACCTCCTGGTCTGTTACCGTCTGTTAATGACCTCCTGGTCTGTTACCTTATGGTCCGCTATACTCTAATGCTCAAATATTATTTAACCAGGGATGCCTCCCTAGCCACCGTATATGTCACTTACACGTATGTCCTTTGACGAGTACCCGACTTTCCTTTTGGTTCAACCTCTAAGTTATATAAACTTATGTGATAAAAACACACTCACTCAACACATGTACACTTTGTTTCTATATCTATTTCTGCGCAGAAATTTTCTTCAGCCCGGCTGTGTTACCAATTAGGAGCAGGATCTGTTAAACTAAATTTCAGATTTTTCCAAAAATAGATTTGTGTTATTTACCGCGTCGCGTTATCTACCGCTGTGCGTTACTTATCGCCTTGCGCTAAAATCCAACTTTTCGTGACTTGAGCTACGTGGGTGTAACCGGACGCTACGTTGCGTAATGAACGCTGCGTGCGTCTGCCTTTGGATTGCGTACGCTAGTCTTTGTTAGTGACACGTGTACGCAAAACAAAGATCCACCGTAACACAATTTCTACTTTTATCAATGTAGATGATCCCTGATCATCTACCGCACACCACACTGACTGCCTTATCTCCCAGACAAGCCGTGTGTTGGTCTATACTTTAACTATTACCTCTACTATGAAATAACAGCAAATCTCTTTTAGCACTTTCTATCAACTATAAAAATTGGCAAACAGGAATAGTGATATACGAAATTTGAAAAAAGAAATGCAGATATATATGTATGCGTGCGTGTATACGCAAGACAGAAGAGAAATAAACAGTTTTAAAAGACACAAGCGTTTTGTTCTTACTTCCGGTTCCCGGATTCCTTCAGCACTCTTTGTCTAAGCGAAGCAGACGCTTATCCCGTCAGCACAGCACTGCGAGACAACCTCCCACCCTTTGCTGGGGGGATAATGTCCGCTGATCTACCTAGTGCAGATGTGAGAAGGATAGGACGAGTGCCCAATTGACAATGTTAAATTCCTTTGTCGTATAAACAACCCTTTATGAAGTCTAAGAACACTGTACGCTGTTTACTTAAGAAGTACCGTACGGGTACGCTGGTTGCGTAACGATCGCTCCGCCGTAGGCGAGACGCTCAAGCGTCACGTTCGCTCACGGCCCAGCGATCACAGGACAGCACGTTAAGGGCTATGACTAGAGTAATGATTCGCTATGGCGTAGCGGACGCTCGAGACCACGAGGAGATCACCAGCGGCGCTGACGCTCACAACGCTATACCTTTATGTCTAAACCTTATACCAATGAAATACACAGAATACCTTAATGTGAATACAGGGTGTAAGTGCAACCTTGTGTAACCTGACTAACTACAAAGCTGCTTGAGCGTCACCGACGCTCAAGTGAACACTTAACACTATAGGAAATACACAGATACTGGTTTAGGGTCCAAAGCCTATTAACTGTATTATATCTAATATACTTGTAAAAGGGGATAACAGTACAAATGATACACTACAATATAACAGAGACTTCCTAACCAAAATACAATACTATCTAATACAACTCAATACTAGTCTAGGGGAGATGTGAGAGAAAAGAGAAAGGAGAGAGAGAGAGAGAAATGGAGAGAGATGAGAGAAATTGGCTCACAGTAAGACAATGATTACGGAGAGAAACTTACGCACAAGGGTAAACGATCGCATGCGCCTGGACATCCAGCACCCGATTTTCAGCAATGAGAACCGTTGAAGAGTGAGAGCTGGATGTGGTCGGCCTGCCTATTTATGCCCCACACACAATGCAATCTCATAGTCCCTACAATCCCATTGTCCATTGGACGTCGGAATTCGGCCCTGTATCATAACAAAAGGTCATAGGTTGATTCATACAGGTGGGCTGTGACGATTTCAAACAGCTCAGGTGGGTGGGAAACTAGGTTTCCCGCCGCATACCTGAGTATGAGTAAATAATAGAAATGGACATAAACTTCTTATGTCCATAACTATTCGCACGAGCGATTAATACGCTCCAAACCAACACCGGAATATTGCTAATTAAATACTCTTCCGATGGGTACCAAACACTGCTGCATGACTCTTGTTAGACCCTTCCCACAATACAAAGAGGGATTCCTCAGCTCAGGGACATTCTATATTAACTAAACTTTCAGAAACTATCAAAGGGACCATGATCTACAAACTACATTAATTGTGAAAATATGTAACGATTGGGTCGCACGCTACGACTACATACTCTTTACCGTAAATACGCATACCGATGCGAGCGGGTGCACGCATCAGCGGGTATGCGCTATCACGGGAAAGCGCACGCATGCGCAGCACGGACCAGCATGAGGTGCAAATATGGCAGCGTGTATAGGGATATTTTTCTGACTTTGACATGTGTGACATTACTACTGTGGGCATTATGTGTGGCACAACTTCTCTGGGAATTATGTGTAAGGGGCACTACCACTGTAAACATTATGTATATAAGGGATACTACTCTCCGCATTGTGTACAAGAGGTACTACTAAGCAGTGTAATGTGTATAAGAGGCACTGCTGTGTAGTGTAATGTGACTAAGGGGCACTACTGTGTGTGTCGTAACATGAATAAGGTACACTACTATGTGGTGCAATATGAATCAAGGGCACTACGTGTAGTGCAGGGATGGGGAACCTTTGGCCCTCCAGCTGTTGTTGAACTACACATCCCAGCATCCCCTGCAACTGTTTTAGTATGGCCAAATAGCAAAACTGTAACAAAGAATGCTGGTATGTGTAGTTCAACAACAGCTGGAGGGCCGAAGGTTCCCCATCCTTGGTATAGTGTAATGTAAAAGAAATGTGCTACTGTGTGCCATAATTGGAATTGAGGTACTACTGTGTGGCCACGCCCTTCCTTGTGAAACCACACTCATTCTTTGATGCAGTGACCTTTGATGCACGTGTCTTCGGCGTGCACTGTGCCTTTATTACGTATGGGGGGGTGCAAATGTATAGTTTGCAGGGGGGGGCACCAAACACCCTAGCACCAGCCCTGATCAAACTTGTGGTTGCTCAGAATGTCCATTGCAAGAAAGCCATTGGAGCCTTTATAACAGAGTATAAAGATGCAGTCAAAGGTTCAGAAACGTCCCCCAAAAAGATTGCTACTCAATCACATTGCATGTGCAACATAACTCTGACATATATGAGGAGAATAAAAGTATAATTAGAAAAGCAAAAAAAAAAATAGTAGAAGATAAAATTAAATAAAAAAAACACACATCAAGCACAGACATGTTTTTATACTGTAGCCCACAAAGACAAAAGTGCACGTATTTAGCATCCCGTGAAACACTTGCATTTGTGGAATAAATTGAGGAATATATTTCTGCATTGTTTCACTTTTGTAAAATGATAGGAAAATCCCTATAATCCACTGTGCCAACAAAAGTAATCCTTATCTGGGCAGTAGAATAATAAATTAAAACAGACAGGCTAATTATTGAATATGTCATTCCAATGTAACCGTAGCATACATACATAGTGTAAACGTGCAAAGTGCTCTGACCATGAAACACTTCTTGCGGATTGATGAATTCAGTTTATTATTCTGCTGGTGACTTTTATTTACACATTATCTCCTATGATACCATTCTTCTTCTTCTACAATTGGCAGATGAATGATAACAATGAGAATATCGTGGAATTCTTTCTTTTTCTGATGTCATTTCTATATATTTTCATTAAACAATCCTAATCATTTCAATTATTGATCATGTATTACTTGGATTTTAACTTCTTACAAGCAAATTGCTGTTGGGTATAATAGTTATTAACCTGTCTATCTATTATACCATATGAACTGAATTATTAATTTATATTTATTCTGCACCTGCATGCACTGCCTTCTTAATGCACTTATATGTAACCTAATTTTAAGGTATCGCAAGCCAGCAGTCTTTGGCATGCAATAATGGTTTTAAACAGTAGCTTGCCTTTATATAAAACTCCAGTGCCCATGTGTGGTTCTGTACAGGGTTGACCATCAATGGTTCTATTGGTGGTTAACCTCAAATTTATGAAACCATTGATGTTTTCACCCATCAATGGTCATTCTTGCTCTTTCAGTCACCTAGCAAATCAGAGGTGGGGGCGTGGCTTTGTGAGATGCATCAGGGGGTGGGGTTAGGCTCCATGTCCCACTGCCAAGGAAAAGAAAAAAAAACATGGGGAAGCTTTTTTCAATCATGGCATAGAACCATTTGTTCTCCGCTGCCATTGAAGGAAAACCCATCTACTGTACCATCAGTGGTTGGTAACCATCAATGTTAGGTGGCCAGCCCTACTTCTTTATGGTAACAATCATAAGCTTCATACACTTTATGATGTAATCTGTACATTCATAAGAAGTTGTGCATGCATATTGGGTATTTAATCATTTAATTAATTTATCGACATCATTGTACTTTTCAGAGGCTCAGATTTATATCTTTGGAGGCTTCCCCTGAAGTCCTTCACCATCCACATCATGGCACACCTAGGAGGCAGCCATGAAACATTTGTAAATATGAGCTTTAAATTACAGAAGCAAGGATGTGCTTAGGAGGCAGAGATATCAGACTCGAATAATTATCAACCCTTATATGTTTGTCACATTCATGGTCATTGTACTTGCATGCCAAACCAGAACACACATAGGAAGATTAGATGCGTGTCAACATAAATGTTTATGTATAAATACATACACTATACACATACTTATATTCTGTTCTTATTAAACATTGTAAATATTAACTAAGATTTAGAAGGCTGTAAGGAATGCACACAGGAACATTTCTAAGAGCTTGCATACCAAGATAAGACACCTTTTTCTTTTTCTAAGTCTGTGGGAAGGAATGTATCTTGTATTTCTGCGGGAGATAAGAACAAACCATAAGAGGAAATTGAGCAATAAAATAAGTCAAGGTAAAACTCAGATGCATCGCTTCTGCACCTACTGCTATAGATAATAATCACATAAATATATAGTTTTATATTACTACTGTAAAATGGTATTTGAGCAGATATATTTCTTATGGTGTCTGGATCCTATATAGGTAGGTGGTCGTTGTAGATAAACTGGATTTTTAAGAAGTGCCCTGTTCCTCTTTTGCAAAACAAGTGTCTTGGAGTAAAGTATATATAGAACCCAGGTGATTTTTGGGGTTTCCTGCACACATTCAGATGTATTCCTCTTCTTCTTCAATCAAGCTAAGCAAATGTATCTCTATTTTGATTATATTGTACGTGTCAGTTGTCAATCCTTCTTTTGTAGTAATATTTAATCACTGTAACCCAATGAGCTGATAAATCTCTGCATAACCACATTTTGTAGGGGCCCTGGAAATGATTTGGTAGACACATCTCACCATCAATAATCTCTTGTTACTGTACCACCTCAGTAAACACAAATATATTTTTACTAAGAGAGTAATGAAAGTTTTGCATTTCCTTTCTCTCAGAGCAGAATTAAATTTTTTGGAGCTACAGTATGCCGGCTTTCAAACACACATTCCAGGCATCCATAAGCTTTTTGGAACGCATCACTGTATATAATCCTTTTTTGCCCTATATATCAATATCTTGGGCAGTGTTACTAGGTGTTGGTGAGTTACTGAGGAAATAGAATCTATTAGCAGGTTTTTTTTGTGTGTACAAGAATAAGAAACCATGTTTGGAATGGATGCCTAATATCTACAATACTGTATGTGACCCATATTGGTGTTGTCTCATTGTGACTTTTTTTGTACTTATTAAATTATGTTTTAAAAAATTCTATATTTGTTTTGCTAAATGATTCAGCTGCCAGATATGTTTATATATATATATATATATATATAGTATATAAATCTATATTTTATATTTTAGGCAAATCGTTTTGTTTTTTTCGAATTCCTTGTTTAGAATCTTCAGTAATTCCACTTTATCCCCTTCTTGCTCGAAACATACTACAAGATCGTCCACATAGATTAACAGGTAGATCCACCTGTCAGCTATTTCCTTAACACACAGGTTCTCAAACTCGGTCCTCAGGACCCCACACAGTGCATGTTTTGCAGGTCTCCTCACAGAATCACAAGTGACATAAATAACTCCACCTGTGGACCTTTTAAAATGTGTCAATGATTAATTAATACACCTGTGCACCTGCTTGGTTACCTGCAAAACATGCGCTGTGTGGGGTCCTGAGGACCGAATTTGAGAACCACTGCCTTAACATATAAGCAGGGATCTGCTTTGCTTCTCACAAAGTCTTCCTGTATGAGTACTTAATTTAATTTTGTGTTCCAGGCTCTTGCTGTCTGCTTCGGGTCATATACTGTATACTCTCCTGGAGCTTGCATACTTGGTCTGGTCTTTTAGGGTCTTTGAAACCTGGTGGCTGTTCCATGTAAATATCCTCCTTTAGCTCGCCATGTAAGAACGCTGTCTTTACATCGAAGTGTCTCACTTGCTTATGGTTATCGTATCTGTCTTTGGGTTCAGAACTCTGTATCCTTTGGAGCATTCACTGTATCTAACAAAGATTCCTTCCACTGCGCGGTTCTGCAGTTTACTGCGTCTTTCTGCTGGAATATACACAAATGCTTTACATCCAAAGACTCTTATGTGTTTCACATTAGGTTTTCTGCCGTGCCATAATTCATATGGGTTTTCTCCACTGTTCTTGAGAATAATCTGTTCTGTAAGTATGTGGCTGTTGTTACGGCTTCACCCCAGTATTTGTCAGGTAATCCTGAATCTGGTAACATGCATCTGATCATTTCTGTCAGAGTCCTATTCTTTCTTTCAGCTACCCCATTCTGTTCTGGTGTGTAGGGTACTGTCTTGTGGTGCTCTATGCCGAGTCGTCTTAGGAAGTGTTCTATTTTGTGACCTGTGAATTCACCTCCATTGTCGCTACGAAATACTAGTGGATTTCTTTGAAATTTATTTCTAGCCATTGCTACGTAATCATGTAACTTGTCCAGTACTTCATCCTTGCTTTTGATCAGATAAGTAACTGTATATCTGGAGTAGTTATCAGTGACAGTCACTATATATCTGTTACCGCTTGGTGTACGTACTTGCATTGGGCCACACACGTCGCTGTGTATGAGATCTAGAGGTCTTTGGGCTCTGTTCTCACTTTGTTTTGGAATTGTCATTCTTGTGGCTTTGGCTTTTATACAGCATTCACACCTCATGGTTTCTGAACAGTCTGATACTGTGAGGTCCTTTGTTAGGTCTCTCTTTTGTAGTTCCTCAATGCTGTCTGGGTACCTGTAGTCATCTGTGCCACATGTGAATACAGTCTGTGTGTCCGTGTGTGCTTAATCTCACCTGTTGTGCCGCAGTATCTAGACAATACAGGTGTTGTTCTGCTTTGGCTGTGGCTACTGTTTCTGTTCCATTTTGAATGATGCACACTTTATCTTTGAATTTAACGGTAAGCCCTTTATCCATCAAACACTTTACAGATATTAATCCGGCTTCCAATCTGGGAACATATAATACGTTTTTCATTGGTATTGTTCTATCACTTCCATTAGCACTGGAGCATATGAGCAGAGGCAGAACTCTGGGAGGCAACGGAGTCAGCTGCCGCCGGGCTCCTGCTTTGAAGGGGGGCACCTCTCCTCCTGTTCCGTATGTTCAGCGACATTAATCAATTAAGTTAATTGACAGCAGCCGGTATCTCTTCCGTAGCCGACTTCCCCAGTAGTCACTACACCTTACAAATCACACCCTCTTTATTATGGGTTCACTACGGCTGGCCGGCGGTCGGGCTCCCGGCGACCAGCATCCCGGCGCCGGGAGCCCGACCGCCGGCTTACCGACAGCTTGGCGAGCGCAAATGAGCCCCTTGCGGGCTCGCTGCGCTCGCCACGCTACGGGCACGGTGGCGCGCTACGCGCGCCACACTATTTTATTCTCCCTCTATGGGGGTCGTGGACCCCCACGAGGGAAAATAAGTGTCGGTATGCCGGCTGTCGGGCTCCCGGCGCCGGTATACTGAGCGCCGGGAGCCCGACCACCGGCAAACAGAAGACCACCCCTTTATTATAGATACACTGGAAGCAGACACCTTACTGATGAAGCTATTTGCTCCTATAAAGGAAACATGAGAATTCTAACTATATGAAGTTATTTCTCTGACAATTACAAGTAACTTCATATAGTTAGAATTCTCATACTTCCTATGCAAGAGTAGATATCTCCACCAGTAAGGTGCATGCTACCAGTGTAAAAGGTTGTGGGTTCTACTAGAGATGAGCGCCTGAAATTTTTCGGGTTTTGTGTTTTGGTTTTGGGTTCGGTTCCGCGGCCGTGTTTTGGGTTCGAACGCGTTTTGGCAAAACCTCACCGAATTTTTTTTGTCGGATTCGGGTGTGTTTTGGATTCGGGTGTTTTTTTCAAAAAACACTAAAAAACAGCTTAAATCATAGAATTTGGGGGTCATTTTGATCCCAAAGTATTATTAACCTCAAAAACCATAATTTACACTCATTTTCAGTCTATTCTGAATACCTCACACCTCACAATATTATTTTTAGTCCTAAAATTTGCACCGAGGTCGCTGTGTGAGTAAGATAAGCGACCCTAGTGGCCGACACAAACACCGGGCCCATCTAGGAGTGGCACTGCAGTGTCACGCAGGATGTCCCTTCCAAAAAACCCTCCCCAAACAGCACATGACGCAAAGAAAAAAAGAGGCGCAATGAGGTAGCTGTGTGAGTAAGATTAGCGACCCTAGTGGCCGACACAAACACCGGGCCCATCTAGGAGTGGCACTGCAGTGTCACGCAGGATGTCCCTTCCAAAAAACCCTCCCCAAACAGCACATGACGCAAAGAAAAAAAGAGGCGCAATGAGGTAGCTGTCTGAGTAAGATTAGCGACCCTAGTGGCCGACACAAACACCGGGCCCATCTAGGAGTGGCACTGCAGTGTCACGCAGGATGTCCCTTCCAAAAAACCCTCCCCAAACAGCACATGACGCAAAGAAAAAAAGAGGCGCAATGAGGTAGCTGTGTGAGTAAGATTAGCGACCCTAGTGGCCGACACAAACACCGGGCCCATCTAGGAGTGGCACTGCAGTGTCACGCAGGATGTCCCTTCCAAAAAACCCTCCCCAAACAGCACATGACGCAAAGAAAAAATGAGGCGCAATGAGGTAGCTGACTGTGTGAGTAAGATTAGCGACCCTAGTGGCCGACACAAACACCGGGCCCATCTAGGAGTGGCACTGCAGTGTCACGCAGGATGTCCCTTCCAAAAAACCCTCCCCAATCAGCACATGATGCAAAGAAAAAGAAAAGAAAAAAGAGGTGCAAGATGGAATTGTCCTTCGGCCCTCCCACCCACCCTTATGTTGTATAAACAAAACAGGACATGCACACTTTAACCAACCCATCATTTCAGTGACAGGGTCTGCCACACGACTGTGACTGATATGACGGGTTGGTTTGGACCCCCCCCCAAAAAAGAAGCAATTAATCTCTCCTTGCACAAACTGGCTCTACAGAGGCAAGATGTCCACCTCATCTTCACCCTCCGATATATCACCGTGTACATCCCCCTCCTCACAGATTATCAATTCCTTCCTACTGGAATCCACCATCTCAGCTCCCTGTGTACTTTGTGGAGGCAATTGCTGCTGGTCAATGTCTCCGCGGAGGAATTGATTATAATTCATTTTAATGAACATCATCTTCTCCACATTTTCTGGATGTAACCTCGTACGCCGATTGCTGACAAGGTGAGCGGCGGCACTAAACACTCTTTCGGAGTACACACTTGTGGGAGGGCAACTTAGGTAGAATAAAGCCAGTTTGTGCAAGGGCCTCCAAATTGCCTCTTTTTCCTGCCAGTATAAGTACGGACTGTGTGACGTGCCTACTTGGATGCGGTCACTCATATAATCCTCCACCATTCTATCAATGTTGAGAGAATCATATGCAGTGACAGTAGACGACATGTCCGTAATCGTTGTCAGGTCCTTCAGTCCGGACCAGATGTCAGCATCAGCAGTCGCTCCAGACTGCCCTGCATCACCGCCAGCGGGTGGGCTCGGAATTCTGAGCCTTTTCCTCGCACCCCCAGTTGCGGGAGAATGTGAAGGAGGAGATGTTGACAGGTCGCGTTCCGCTTGACTTGACAATTTTGTCACCAGCAGGTCTTTCAACCCCAGCAGACCTGTGTCTGCCGGAAAGAGAGATCCAAGGTAGGCTTTAAATCTAGGATCGAGCACGGTGGCCAAAATGTAGTGCTCTGATTTCAACAGATTGACCACCCGTGAATCCTTGTTAAGCGAATTAAGGGCTGCATCCACAAGTCCCACATGCCTAGCGGAATCGCTCCCTTTTAGCTCCTTCTTCAATGCCTCCAGCTTCTTCTGCAAAAGCCTGATGAGGGGAATGACCTGACTCAGGCTGGCAGTGTCTGAACTGACTTCACGTGTGGCAAGTTCAAAGGGCATCAGAACCTTGCACAACGTTGAAATCATTCTCCACTGCACTTGAGACAGGTGCATTCCACCTACTATATCGTGCTCAATTGTATAGGCTTGAATGGCCTTTTGCTGCTCCTCCAACCTCTGAAGCATATAGAGGGTTGAATTCCACCTCGTTACCACTTCTTGCTTCAGATGATGGCAGGGCAGGTTCAGTAGTTTTTGGTGGTGCTCCAGTCTTCTGTACGTGGTGCCTGTACGCCGAAAGTGTCCCGCAATTTTTCTGGCCACCGACAGCATCTCTTGCACGCCCCTGTCATTTTTTAAAAAATTCTGCACCACCAAATTCAAGGTATGTGCAAAACATGGGACGTGCTGGAATTTGCCCATATTTAATGCACACACAATATTGCTGGCGTTGTCCGATGCCACAAATCCACAGGAGAGTCCAATTGGGGTAAGCCATTCCGCGATGATCTTCCTCAGTTGCCGTAAGAGGTTTTCAGCTGTGTGCGTATTCTGGAAAGCGGTGATACAAAGCGTAGCCTGCCTAGGAAAGAGTTGGCGTTTGCGAGATGCTGCTACTGGTGCCGCCGCTGCTGTTCTTGCGGCGGGAGTCCATACATCTACCCAGTGGGCTGTCACAGTCATATAGTCCTGACCCTGCCCTGCTCCACTTGTCCACATGTCCGTGGTTAAGTGGACATTGGGTACAACTGCATTTTTTAGGACACTGGTGAGTCTTTTTCTGACGTCCGTGTACATTCTCGGTATCGCCTGCCTAGAGAAGTGGAACCTAGATGGTATTTGGTAACGGGGGCACACTGCCTCAATAAATTGTCTAGTTCCCTGTGAACTAACGGCGGATACCGGACGCACGTCTAACACCAACATAGTTGTCAAGGACTCAGTTATCCGCTTTGCAGTAGGATGACTGCTGTGATATTTCATCTTCCTCGCAAAGGACTGTTGAACAGTCAATTGCTTACTGGAAGTAGTACAAGTGGGCTTACGACTTCCCCTCTGGGATGACCATCGACTCCCAGCGGCAACAACAGCAGCGCCAGCAGCAGTAGGCGTTACACGCAAGGATGCATCGGAGGAATCCCAGGCAGGAGAGGACTCGTCAGAATTGCCAGTGACATGGCCTGCAGGACTATTGGCATTCCTGGGGAAGGAGGAAATTGACACTGAGGGAGTTGGTGGGGTGGTTTGCGTGAGCTTGGTTACAAGAGGAAGGGATTTACTGGTCAGTGGACTGCTTCCGCTGTCACCCAAAGTTTTTGAACTTGTCACTGACTTATTATGAATGCGCTGCAGGTGACGTATAAGGGAGGATGTTCCGAGGTGGTTAACGTCCTTACCCCTACTTATTACAGCTTGACAAAGGGAACACACGGCTTGACACCTGTTGTCCGCATTTCTGGTGAAATACCTCCACACCGAAGAGCTGATTTTTTTGGTATTTTCACCTGGCATGTCAACGGCCATATTCCTCCCACGGACAACAGGTGTCTCCCCGGGTGCCTGACTTAAACAAACCACCTCACCATCAGAATCCTCCTGGTCAATTTCCTCCCCAGCGCCAGCAACACCCATATCCTCCTCATCCTGGTGTACTTCAACACTGACATCTTCAATCTGACTATCAGGAACTGGACTGCGGGTGCTCCTTCCAGCACTTGCAGGGGGCGTGCAAATGGTGGAAGGCGCATGCTCTTCACGTCCAGTGTTGGGAAGGTCAGGCATCGCAACCGACACAATTGGACTCTCCTTGTGGATTTGGGATTTCGAAGAATGCACAGTTCTTTGCTGTGCTGCTTTTGCCAGCTTGAGTCTTTTCATTTTTCTAGCGAGAGGCTGAGTGCTTCCATCCTCATGTGAAGCTGAACCACTAGCCATGAACATAGGCCAGGGCCTCAGCCGTTCCTTGCCACTCCGTGTGGTAAATGGCATATTGGCAAGTTTACGCTTCTCCTCCGACAATTTTATTTTAGGTTTTGGAGTCCTTTTTTTACTGATATTTGGTGTTTTGGATTTGACATGCTCTGTACTATGACATTGGGCATCGGCCTTGGCAGACGACGTTGCTGGCATTTCATCGTCTCGGCCATGACTAGTGGCAGCAGCTTCAGCACGAGGTGGAAGTGGATCTTGATCTTTCCCTAATTTTGGAACCTCAACATTTTTGTTCTCCATATTTTAATAGGCACAACTAAAAGGCACCTCAGGTAAACAATGGAGATGGATGGATTGGATACTAGTATACAATTATGGACGGGCTGCCGAGTGCCGACACAGAGGTAGCCACAGCCGTGAACTACCGCACTGTACTGTGTCTGCTGCTAATATATAGACTGGTTGATAAAGAGATAGTATACTCGTAACTAGTATGTATGTATAAAGAAAGAAAAAAAAACCACGGTTAGGTGGTATATACAATTATGGACGGGCTGCCGAGTGCCGACACAGAGGTAGCCACAGCCGTGAACTACCGCACTGTACTGTGTCTGCTGCTAATATATAGACTGGTTGATAAAGAGATAGTATACTCGTAACTAGTATGTATGTATAAAGAAAGAAAAAAAAACCACGGTTAGGTGGTATATACAATTATGGACGGGCTGCCGAGTGCCGACACAGAGGTAGCCACAGCCGTGAACTACCGCACTGTACTGTGTCTGCTGCTAATATATAGACTGGTTGATAAAGAGATAGTATACTCGTAACTAGTATGTATGTATAAAGAAAGAAAAAAAAACCACGGTTAGGTGGTATATACAATTATGGACGGGCTGCCGAGTGCCGACACAGAGGTAGCCACAGCCGTGAACTACCGCACTGTACTGTGTCTGCTGCTAATATAGACTGGTTGATAAAGAGATAGTATACTCGTAACTAGTATGTATGTATAAAGAAAGAAAAAAAACCACGGTTAGGTGGTATATACAATTATGGACGGGCTGCCGAGTGCCGACACAGAGGTAGCCACAGCCGTGAACTACCGCACTGTACTGTGTCTGCTGCTAATATATAGACTGGTTGATAAAGAGATAGTATACTCGTAACTAGTATGTATGTATAAAGAAAGAAAAAAAAACCACTGTTAGGTGGTATATACAATTATGGACGGGCTGCCGAGTGCCGACACAGAGGTAGCCACAGCCGTGAACTACCGCACTGTACTGTGTCTGCTGCTAATATATAGACTGGTTGATAAAGAGATAGTATACTCGTAACTAGTATGTATGTATAAAGAAAGAAAAAAAAACCACGGTTAGGTGGTATATACAATTATGGACGGGCTGCCGAGTGCCGACACAGAGGTAGCCACAGCCGTGAACTACCGCACTGTACTGTGTCTGCTGCTAATATATAGACTGGTTGATAAAGAGATAGTATACTCGTAACTAGTATGTATGTATAAAGAAAGAAAAAAAAAACCACGGTTAGGTGGTATATACAATTATGGACGGGCTGCCGAGTGCCGACACAGAGGTAGCCACAGCCGTGAACTACCGCACTGTACTGTGTCTGCTGCTAATATATAGACTGGTTGATAAAGAGATAGTATACTCGTAACTAGTATGTATGTATAAAGAAAGAAAAAAAAACCACGGTTAGGTGGTATATACAATTATGGACGGGCTGCCGAGTGCCGACACAGAGGTAGCCACAGCCGTGAACTACCGCACTGTACTGTGTCTGCTGCTAATATATAGACTGGTTGATAAAGAGATAGTATACTCGTAACTAGTATGTATGTATAAAGAAAGAAAAAAAAACCACGGTTAGGTGGTATATACAATTATGGACGGGCTGCCGAGTGCCGACACAGAGGTAGCCACAGCCGTGAACTACCGCACTGTACTGTGTCTGCTGCTAATATAGACTGGTTGATAAAGAGATAGTATACTACTAATATTATATATACTGGTGGTCAGGTCACTGGTCACTAGTCACACTGGCAGTGGCACTCCTGCAGCAAAAGTGTGCACTGTTTAATTTTAATATAATATTATGTACTCCTGGCTCCTGCTATAACCTATAACTGGCACTGCAGTAGTGCTCCCCAGTCTCCCCCACAATTATAAGCTGTGTGAGCTGAGCAGTCAGACAGATATATAATATATATAGATGATGCAGCACACTGGCCTGAGCCTGAGCAGTGCACACAGATATGGTATTTGACTGACTGAGTCACTGTGTGTATCGCTTTTTTCAGGCAGAGAACGGATATATTAAATAAACTGCACTGTGTGTCTGGTGGTCACTCACTATATAATATATTATGTACTCCTGCTATAACCTATAACTGGCACTGCAGTAGTGCTCCCCAGTCTCCCCCACAATTATAAGCTGTGTGAGCTGAGCAGTCAGACAGATATATATAATATTATATATAGATAATAGATGATGCAGCACACTGGCCTGAGCCTGAGCAGTGCACACAGATATGGTATGTGACTGAGTCACTGTGTGCTGTGTATCGCTTTTTTCAGGCAGAGAACGGATTATAAATAAAACTGGTGGTCACTGGTCACTATCAGCAAAACTCTGCACTGTACTGAGTACTCCTAATGCTCCCCAAAATTAGTAAATCAAGTGTCTCTCTAATCTATTCTAAACGGAGAGGACGCCAGCCACGTCCTCTCCCTATCAATCTCAATGCACGTGTGAAAATGGCGGCGACGCGCGGCTCCTTATATAGAATCCGAGTCTCGCGATAGAATCCGAGCCTCGCGAGAATCCGACAGCGTCATGATGACGTTCGGGCGCGCTCGGGTTAACCGAGCAAGGCGGGAAGATCCGAGTCGCTCGGACCCGTGAAAAAAAACATGAAGTTCTGGCGGGTTCGGATTCAGAGAAACCGAACCCGCTCATCTCTAGGTTCTACTCCTGAATATGACACTTGCAAATTAATTGTCAGAGAAATAATCAGTATTGTGAGTGACTGAGCAGATCTATGTAGTGTGTGGTTGGACCCCTACATAGATCTGCCTAGTTGCAACGGTTTTGTAGTAGCTTCATATAGTTAGAATTAAAGATGAGCGGGTTCGGTTTTACTCGGTGTTACTCGGATCTCAAAACGGCATCTTATTGGCTCACGGATGATATATGGGGGGGGACACCAATATTTTTCTTGCCTCCGGGCAACTGGGATAAACTTACGCCACTTCATATGAGCATACCATGCCCTTTACCTTCTGCAAGGATATTGGTACCATCTGCAAGATAGATTGCTTCTCTATGACTTGTGTCAATTTCGGTGAAGAAATCTCTGTCGCTTGTCATGTGACTTGTCGCTCCTGAATCTATGTACCAACTAAAGTATATTCCACTTATTTGTGCATCCTTTTAAAAATAGTTTCTGCTGTTCTCCTTTCCATATAGAGCAGTCCTTTTTTAAATGTCTTATCTTCTTGCATCTAAAGCATGCTCTTGTTTCTTTGTTATGCACCCTAGCGTCTGTAACTTTGAGAGATTTTTCTGTGTCACTGTCCATGTAATCCTGTGTGATTTCTTGCCTGCGCTGATATTCATCTATAAGCCTGTTTTTCACAAAGTCTAGTGTGAGTTCTGTTTCAGGTCTTGTTTCCAACGCGTTTATCAGTGCACTGTATGTGTCTGGTAGACTGCACAGAAGTATGGCTACTGTGTGGCTGCATTTCAGCTCCTCTCCTATGGACCTGAGCTGTGCTATCTCCAGCAATTTACCCATATGCTCTTGCATAGTCTGTCCTTTGCTAAGTCTCATTTGGTACAGTTTTCTTAGCAGGAATAATTTGCTGTTTAAAGTTTAAACTGGTTCTTTCATGTATCCTTTGCAGTGTATCCCACATGCCCTTTGCAGTGTCTTGTTAACTGGTCACCTTCAACTAATAAGCCTATAGTTGCACGGGTTCCGGTATGAATGGTCGACCATGTTATGGTCGACAGTCATTAGGTCGACCACTATTGGTCGACATTGACATGGTCGACATGGACACATGGTCGACACATTAAAATGGTCGACACATGAAAGGTCGACAGATGAAAAGGTCAACATGAGTTTTTTTTAGTTTTTTTGGTGTTGTTTTTTGCGTAATGTGACTGGGAACCCCAATTAGTGCACCGCGTCCCCTCGCATGGCTCGCTTCGCTCGCCAAGCTTCGGGCATGGTGCCTTCGCTCCGCTTCCGCTTCGCTCGGCACAGATTACCGTTCCAATCGTAGTCCACGTGGATCGTAAAGTATGGAAAAGTTCCCCAAAAGAAAAAAAAGTTAAAAAAACTCATGTCGACCTTTTCATGTGTCGACTTTTCATGTGTCGACCATTTTCATGTGTCGACCATGTGTCCATGTCGACCATGTCAATGTCGACCAATAGTGGTCGACCTAATGACTGTCGACCATAACATGGTCGACCATCTGAACGGATACCAGTTGCACGTGCCTGTCTGTTCTTCTTGTCCCATTCCTGGTTATCAACATTTGGTCTTCGCTGTGTTTATAACTTCCCACAAATCATCTTTAGTCAGCAGCATTTCAACTTTAAATTTCCACAGATGGTAGTTATCATTAGACAGCTTGGTTACTACCAGTCTAAGATCTGTGCTGCTTGCCATCTCTTTCTGTTTGTCTGCTATTCCCCTTTAGTAATAACACTGGGTTTACTCACAGTTGCTGTGCAGATTTCTCAGAGATGTTTCTTGTGCCTTGATCCTTGTAATCTTTGCTCCTGGTAACTGGGATCCTCTTGTCTGTGTCTGGGCCCATAACCTGTTGTCATTACAGACTACTTTACCAGCGCAGTCAGGATCACCTCTGAGCTATCTTTGAATCATGTAGACACACACCGGAAAGCTCTTTGTGGTATAACTTGTTTATATATTGAAACTGGAACGGATTATAATACAAACTGATAGTCAAAACAGTATATATGCGCATGAGCTGCCATCATGCATGCTCCATCTCTCTCCTTCATGCAACCTTTCGAATACAGGAACAAACAAGTGTAAGACATACATCACAGACTGCAAAACACATATACGACAGCTCCACCTGCTGTCCCTCCTGTGTAACACATCAAGTCTGAATCTATTGAATGCTGTTTCTCAACAGTTGTAAGGAACCCAACTAGTCCATCTTGTCATAAAAATATGAAAGCATCTGGGGTTAGTTAAATAGACCACAGTCTGTGACCTCAGGCATCTCTGCATAAAGACACAAATGGGGTGCACAAAGGGCCTAATTCAGAGTTGAACGCAGCAGCAAATTTGTTAGCAGTTGGGCAAAACCATGTGCACTGCGGGGGAGGGGGTAGATATAACATGTGCAGAGAGAGTTAGATTTGGATGGGGTGTGTTCAAACTGAAATCTAAATTGCAGTGTAAAAATAAAGCAGCCAGTATTTACCCTGCACAGAAACAAAATAACCCACCCAAACCTAACTCTCTCTGCAAATGTTATATCTACCCCCCCCCCACAGAGCACATGGTTTTGCCCAACTGCTAACAAATTTGCTGCTGCGATCAACTCTGAGTTACCCCCAAAGCAGATATCTCAAGGGGATAACATTATCCATTAACCCCTGGTCTACTTACACACAAGTATTTCACATAGGGGGGATTGGCAATTTAAAGTAGCCCTGGAAAAAACTCTATAAGGACCACAAGCAGGTGGGATTAAATCAACTGTAGGTGGAGCTTAACACAAACATAGACAGGCTCAGCAAATCATTAGCCCTAGGCATAATAACAATATACTGAGCATCCAAATGGTTACACAATACAGAGATTGTCAATGTGACTGCCATACAAAACAGAGAGCATGCCAGTGACAGATGTTCCATTCAGAGACCATCCCCTTGACTGCTATGCAGTACAGTGAGCTTCCCAGTAGCCAGCATCAAGTACATTGAGTATTCTAGTGGCTGCCATATAGTATATTGAGCATAAAAGCAGCTAAAAAGTATGTTGAGCATTTCAGTGGCATCCATACAGCAAATAGTTTGTCAATGTTTACAATGTTGGCAATTACTATGCGGAGGCAAAATGCCAGAGTGATACTAATACTGACTAAAGCATTTTAACTGTTTCTGCATTATACATTTAAACATGATGGTAAATGCCATCATGGCTAAAATGCTTTTATTGGCAATAGCACCATGCAGGCATTTTGTTGTTGGCATTATGCTGTTCGCATACAAATTTTTAACATTCTATGTATTGACAAATGAACCTACTCTCAAAGCTTGAGTATCCCAGTAACTCCTATAACGTACGTTGAGCATTCAACTGACCACCCTGCATTAGATTGCGCATACCAGAAACCACTACGGAGAACATTGATCATTCCAGTGACCACCTTGCAGTACTCTGAGTACTTCAGTGACCACCATAAAGTAACACTGATTAGCCCATTTACAACCATACAGTACATTGAGCATCCTAGTGACCATAATACAGAACACCAAGACCCAGAAGCAGATATAAAGCACATTGAGTATCTTAGTGACTGCTATACAGTGCTTTAAGCAACCAAATGACCATAAAACAATACATTGAGCATCCCAGTAGTCACTCTAAAGTACGTTGAACATTCCAGTGACTGTCATACAGTACACTGTGCATCACAATGACCATTGACCACCATGCATTATATCAGTTACTCCCTCCCTAAATGCTTTAGTTGCATTTTATTATTATTATTATTATTATTATTATTATTATTATTATTATTATTATTACTACAATAATAATAATAATAATAATAATAATTTTATTTATATAATTTTTTCCATTAGGACTCAAGGTGCTTAACAGATTGAAGGAACATAATACAGTACAGAAACAATGAAGTATAGAAAAGCTTTTCATAAAATACAGAGAGCATAATACTAAAGGGACATTATGGAAATGCTTGAGTAAACAGGAAAGTCTTGAGTCTGTTTTTGAAGGATTCTAGAGTTGGGACCTGTCAAACTGTGCGGGGACGTGAGTTTCATATACAGTAGTCAGAGCCACATGGCTAAAAACTCGACTCCCAGGTGAATTACAGAATAGGAGATTCTGGGTACTACTTAAAGTCCTTCATATATAGATAGCAGTAATCGAGTGGGGCAGTATGGAATCAAGAGCTGCTTCAGGTACTTTGGACCCCGGTCATGTAATGCTTTGAAACTCAGTAAGCAAATCTTGAAGATGATTCGCCACCTTACAGGCAGCCAGTGAAGGGAGTAGAGGATGGGTGTTATGTGGCTAGAGCGGGGCTGGTTGGTTAACAGCCTGGTAGCTGCGTTTTGTACCAGCTGTAAGCCATGCAATTCTTTTGCTGGGAGACCCAGGTAGAGGGCATTACAGTAGTCTAAACGAGATGATACAAATGCATGGATGACTTTTGGCAGATCTTCAGAGGGAATTAAGTGCTTGATTCTGGCTATGTTCTTCATAAGAAAGAATGAGGACTTGATTGTGGCTGATATCTGTTGTTTAAGTATCAAGCCACCAACCAGGACAATGCAAAGATTATGCACATACCCCCAAGTGTCAGTCCAGTTGGTTGGCTATGCTGCAGTCTTGTCCTTTGATGTTGAAATCCTATCATAAGGACCTCTGTTTTATCATGATCCAGTCCCAGCCAACTGGCACTCTTCCACTGCTGCAACTCAGCTAGGCAGCCATTTAGGGTTGTTATTGTGTTCTCAGTGCCCGGAGCAAGGGACAGGTACAGTTGTGTATAATCTGCATAGCAGTGGTAGACCACATTGCGCCTGATTATTTCACCCAGTGGTAGCATGTATACTGCAAATGCATAAGGGATAGTATAGAACCTTGTTAGACACCACATGGCAGTTGCACTGATGATGATGAGTATACTTCAGACAAAACTCTCCGTGACCTGCTGGTGAGAAATTATTTAAACCATTTTAGGACTGTGTGAAAATGTAGAGAAAGGAGAAACTACCAAATGGTAATTCTCTCCAGGCGCTGATTGGGGAGGTTCGACACAGCAGATAATTAAGAGGTTGGTCAGTAAGCAAACAATAGAATAATAGTGCTAATTGGTCATAGATGAGCTAAATAGGTCAAATTACATGTTTTAATTCATAATAAAGATCAATATAACATCCATATGGAATAACAATAAATGAAGTATAAAAGTGTTAAGAAAAACCCTGATATAGGGGTTAAGGAATAAAAACTCCCATGTGCATTAATCAAGCAATAGTGGAGATGATAGGACCTGTTCTATTAAGATATATATGTAATTTAATCCCATTGTATTAATAATATTCTTTCATATACTCCTGTTGTTCATTCCCTATGGGAAGTCTTATGAAATATTATATAGTGTAATATGGGCAAATTATACTAATTGATGGAACTCTATATAAGTTATACATGGTATATTACATGTCTCTCCGTGTGGTTGGCACAGTGGTTGGCGGAAATACATAGACAGCAGCGGCATAGATAGATTCAACAACGCCTCCCACTGTGACCTCCACGGAGTGGTTACGAAATGACGCATATGGATGTTATTTTGATTTTTATTATGAATTAAAACATGTAATTTGACTTATTTATCTCATCTATGACCAATTAGCGCTATTATTCTATTGTTTGCATTTTAGGACTGTGCCATCCAGTCCACAGAAACTTCTCAGGTGCTCAATCAGAAGCCCACGGTCCACGGTATCAAATGCTGCAGAGAGATCCAAAAGGATTAAGATTGAACAGTCACCTCTGTCTCTTGCCATCAAAAGATCATTAACACACACACCAGGGCTGTTTAAGTGCTATGTCTTCTCCTGAATCCTGATTGAAATGGATCATAAATATTATGGGTTGTCAGACAGGTTTCTAGTTGATTTTGGAAGGGGAAGAGCAGGTTGCACCAGTCTGTTGGGTACGAGGAAGGGGACAGATGGATCAGCCCTGAGCTTATCAGCACTACTTACTGAGTAAGATGAAAAACAAAAAAGACATCTACCTTTGGTTCTGATATTGGGCCTAATTCAAACCTGATAGCTCGCTAGGGTTTTTTTTGCACTGCTGCGAACAGATAGTTGCCGCCCATAGGGGAGTGTATTTTCGCTTTGCAAGTGTGCGAACACATGTGTAGCAGAGCTATACGAACAGATTTTGTGCAGTCTCTGCACAGCCCAGGACTTACTCAGCCGCTGCGAACACTTCAGCCTGACCGGGACCGGAATTGACGTCAGGAACCCTCCCTGCAAACGCATGGACCAGCCTGCATTTTTCCAACCACTCCCAGAAAACGGTCAGTTACCACCCACAAACGGCTTCTTCCTGTCAATCTCCTTGCGATCGCCCGTGGATTCTTCGCACAAACCCATCGCTGAGTGGCCATCTGCTTTGTACCAGTGCGACGTGCGACACGCCTGCGCATTGCGGTCTATATGCATGCGCAGTTCTGACCTGATCGCAGCACTGCAATAAACGCTAGCGAGCGGCCAGGTCTGAATTACTCCCATAGTTAAAAAGAATATGTGCAGCTGCCTAACGGTAAATGTGTTGAATAAGCAGGGAGTAAGAACAAAGTAGGCTACACACTATTTGAAACAATATCCTTGCCAACAGTTTATTCAACAATAAAAAAATGTGTCTGCACAACATAAGTAGAAGTAAAACAGCTAGAACAGCTCAAATAACAATGTAATACATTAAGCAGTATGCTATGGCAAGGAACATTTCAGTCTTGTATCGTAGGAAACTTGAGGATAGGAATTATTGTCAGGAACCAGTTGAGTCCATCTGGCTAAGTGTCCTGGTAATAGTGCACACCAAGATAGTGCTCTCTGCATGATGTCACCCCCTGTAGTGAGCTTGTAATGAGATGACTGTCACACATAATAGCAGCTATACTATATATCTGTCCCAAGAAAGAAGTTTTGTAGCTGAGCTGAAAATTAAAGCCAGGTAAACACAGTGTCCAGATGATTAAGAGCCATATCCCAAATAAGACTGGTCCATTGCTGATTAGAGATTTGATCATCTGCTTCGGGATACAGCTGTTAATCACCTGGACACTGTGTCTATCTGACATTCCGCTATGGTTCATCTACAAAGCTGTTTCTCCGGTACAGATTGATTAGAATTGCTTAAAAAGGTGCCAGCCACCAGGAACTTGGTTCCAGGTATTAATAAGTAAGATGAAAACATTTAATGACTCACATTAAAACTTTGGGCCCGATTCAGACCTGATTTGCAGAGGTTTGCAATCACATAGTCCACACCCAGACTGAGTGAATACACGCCCAGTGGAAGTCTGCAAACGCCGCGCAAAAAGCTTCAGTTACGCTGGTCAGCTGCAAATCCGTTCGCACAGGGGCGGATCCAGAAGAAAATGATAGGGGGGCACAATAGAAGGGGCAAGTACATTTGCGTGCGGCTTCGGTGCATGTGAGGTGGCGCTTCTTATACAATGCCCACAGTTGTAGAGCTCATTATGCATTGTCCACTGTACTGGTAGTGCCCCTTATATAGACCCCATAGTAGTGGTGCCCCTTATGCAATGCCCGTATTGCCCCCAGTAGTAATGTTGCCTGTAGTAATGCCCCCAGTCATTATGCCCCCAGTGGTAATGCCCCTGCAGTTATGACCCCAGTAGTTTACCCCCCCTTTAGTTTAGCCACCAGTAGTAATGCCCCCATGTAGTTTGCCCCATTGTAGTTTAGCCCCTGTAGTTATGCCCCCCTTATAGTTTAGCCTCCAGTAGTAATGCCCCCAGTAGTTTGACCCCTGTAGTTATGCCCCCAGTAGTTTGGCCCCTGTAGTTATGCCCCCAGTAGTTTGGCCCCCTGTAGTTTAGCCCCCAAGTAGTAATGCCCCTGTAGTTAAGCCGCCAGTAGTAATGCCCTCCTGTAGTATGCCCCCAGTAGTTAGCACCTTTGTAGTTGGCCCCCAGTAATAATGTCCCCCAGTAGTTTGCCCCCAGTAGATGCCCCCCAGTAATGATGTCCTCCAGTAGTTTGCCCCCAGTAGTAATGCCCCCTAGGACTTTGCCCCAATAGATGACCCCCCAGTAGTAATGCCCCCAGTAGCTGCACCCCAGTAATAATGCCCCCAGTAGCTGCCCCCAATAGATGACCCCCCAGTAGTAATGCCCCCAGTAGATGCCCCCCAGTAATAATGCCCCCAGTAAAAATGTCCCCCAGTAGCTGTCCCCAATAGTCAACCCCCCCAGTAGTGATGCCCCCAGATATAATGCCCCAGTAGATGTCCGCCAGTAATAATGCCCCCAGTAGATGGCCCCCATTAAAAATGTCCCTCATTAGGTGCCCCCAATAGATAACCCCCCAGTAGTAATGCCCCCAGTAGGTGCCCCCAGTAGATGGCCCCCAGTAAAAATGTCCCCCAGTAGCTGCCCCCAATAGATGACCCCCCCAGTAGATGCCCCCAGATTTAATGCCCCCAGTGGTAATGCCCCCCCCAGTAGTAATGCCCCCCCAGTAGTAATGCCCCTTGTTGATGCCCCCCCAGTAGTAATGTCCCCCCCCCGTAGTTTGCCCCCAGTAGATGCCCCCGCTGCATTAAGGAAGAAAAAAAACATACTTACCGAGCCCCGTTCCCGCGCCGCTGCAGTCCTCCTCCTCCCTGGGCGTCCGCTCCTCAGTAAGCACTATGAGAGAGACGTCTCTCCCATAGCGCACGGCGCACAGTGACAGCGCCGGAAGCCAGAGCTCAGTACTGAGCTCCTGCCTCCGGCTGCCGCTGTGCAGGGAGACGGGCGCCCGCTGGTAACACAATCTCAGCGGGCGCCCGTCATCTCCCTGTGCGGCACCAGCGCCGAGGGGGGACGGAACGGGGTGGAGGCCGCAAATGACAGGGGGGGCACGGGCCCGAGTGCCCCCCCCCTGGATCCGCCACTGCATTCGCAACTCACTCACCACTTAATGTTTTTTCCAGTCTGTGCAGTCTGTGCGTAGCCCAGGACCCTTTCCTACAGACCCTCCCTGAAAATGTTTGGGAAAGCCTGCGTTTTTCCTGACACTCCCTGAAAACGGGCAGTTACCACCCCCAAATGCCAGCTTCCTGTCAATCAACTTGCCTACGCCTAGCGATCAAACAAGATGCTGGATTCTTTTGCAGTTTGTCCTTGCACGTGAACATTATGATCCTTCACTTTCCTCTTGGAAAGTGACTCAAATTATGACAACAATAGCAATGGTATATACTATATTTACTACAGCTGCCACCACATCATGCAGTTTAAGGAACAGAGTGGAGCTGCTGCACATGCCCAGTGGTAGCATCTTCTTCTACCATGTTTGCTGTGTGTGTGGATCTAAGGATCCTTTTCAGAAAGGATTGCAATCCTTTGCCTCGCATGTTGGTGGCCGCCCATCGCAGGGCAAAGTTGCCCAGCATGCTAATACCCCCCCCCTCATCTGCAACCCGCACTAACTGCGATTGCGCCGCAGTTAGTGTGCAGTTTGAGAAAGGTTGCAAGAGGCCCAATGTCATCTTTTTGATCGGAGCGGCTGTGTGTAATGTCACGCAGCCGCCGCAATAAGCCACGCCCCGTTCGTGCCGCCGTGCCCCCATTTCCATGCCACTGCCCCCACAAAGCTCTAACTCCCCATTGGAAACAGAGCATTGCTGCACCCTTCCACAGTAAATGCGGGCACATGCGCAGGACGGGACATGCGCATGCGCCCCGCCGAGCAAACACAGAAATTCCGGTTGGATCGCGATTTGCAATCCAACCAGAATGAGGTCCTAAGTCCTCAAACGGTGCACTGGACCAGAGAGTAGCTACCAGGAAGAAGAGACAGGAGCCTTACAATGAGGTGGGAGAATGCCTGCTTAGAAAGTGCAGTACTGGTTCTGTTATGTTTGTGCATTTATTCATTATAGCTTACTTAACCTTTTCCTGACCACTTACAGTATCTTATTTATATTAGTTAAATATGTTTGATATAGCCTATACTATAGATCATAATGTCCAGGATCGTCACTAGGTTCTTCTACCGCTCCCCCAGACTCCCACACTTGCTCCAATGTTCAACAGAGCGGAAGATTGTGGACTGGCATTTGGAAACCCCCTCTAGAATTCCTGCGTTTGCCACTGCCCAGGGCGCAAGGCTAAGGGTCTGACATGGTCACGGCACAGTTGACCAAGCCACCTTGTTGGGCACTCTTTATGGATCCCCAGTGCTGTTATTTATCGGTATGATGTCACGTAGGTTGGAGGGTGTCAGCCCAAGATACCCTTGCAGTCTGATGGGCCACTGATCTACTGTAAAGGGCTATAAACACCATCCTATCCCTATACCTGTTAATGGGTTGTTCCGTATTTCAAATAGAAACACTTTTGTGAGCTATGGTGCCAGATTCTACCCCTTCAATCCTATCATTCGGAATCCACAGTTTATTTTAGATGAATTTCAATAACGCACAAGTACATGGTTGACTAGTTTTCATTACCGAATGCAATCATTGTTTTTAGACAAGTTCTCCAGCGATTCCAGCGGCAACTGTAAAAAGTAAATCAAAAGAAAAAAAAATCTACAATCACAATTACCCTGTCTTAATATATGCGGAGGAAAACAGCATAATACATGGGAAAGATGCTTGGCAGAGAATATATGTTTATTATATGAACAGTCATGTCTGTCATTATAATCTGTGAAGCGGTAATGGAAAATTGTTTTTAAATTAAAATTAATATATTAGTTTCATTTTATAAATAAAGCTTAATCAACAGCAAATGGTCCAGTGGCTGCACAGAAGTATGCTTGTTTATTAAAGAAATAAAACTAAGGATTCCATTAACTCTGTTTGCATATCTAAGAACCATGAATTACGGTTATTAAAAATGTGGAAGATGAAATTTCATAGAGAGAAAAAAAAAAGAACAGAAATGGAAGAAATAAAGGTTGAAGGTTTTTCATTGATTTTCTTCCTAAATTTATAGATGATGATAAGTGGGATCACTGCGGGGCCCATATGCCTTAGAGGGCCCAAATTACGAGGTTGCTGCACTGTATTAATCAAATCCATGTTCTCTAGTTCATAAAATCTGCGCACTGTGGGTCTAATTCATGATTGTATAGAATTGCACAGACGCAAGGAAGTATCAAATGCAGCAGGAGGTAGACGCCTCTTGCTTGCATTTGCAATATCCAAGTGCTGCGTCTGATGATGCAGCTTTGAATCAACATCGCGACCACCAGTCGCAATTCGCAATGGTTTTAGGCAGCGGTCAGCCTGTGTAAACTGAAGCTTACTCAGGCTGGACATCAGATTAGGTCACCCGGGTCCAGTAAGCATGCGTCCAACAAGGCAGACCCTGGAACTTGCCATGCCTTCAAAATGGGGACGACACACTACACCCCCAAATGCAGCAGCAGTTAATTATGCTGTAGCTAACAGGGGGCTGTAAGCAATATCGCAAGACTCATGTGCAGAATGGGTCATGTGTCTGCACAGATCCAAAACCATCATATTTGTACGCCACTACCTACAAATATGAATTTAGGCCCTGTGTTTTCATACAATACGTAGGGCTGGATTAAGGCAGATGGGGACTAGGCCGACGGAGGTTGTGGTCATCTGGCAAAGCCCCCCTCCCGACACACACAAACACACAAACACCTGGACGTCCAGAGCAGCAGCAGCAGCAAGGCTAGCGCGCCGGAGCACGCAGACACTGTCTGGCAGCATTTCCTGCAAGACTGCCTGTGCACGGAGGAGCTCCTCGGAGGCCGCTATTAATGAACAGCTGAGCCGTGGGAGGTACACTCCTCCGAGTGGGGGACCCAAGTGTGTGGGGGCCCAGGGACGGTCGCCCCTGTCACCCCTCCCTTAATCCGGCCCTGACAATACAGCACCCAAACTATTGGCATTTCTACCATGGGTGCAATGTGTGCTGTGCCCCAGGGGGGGGCCACACCGCGCACACTGCACCCTTGCTATGTTAATACTCACCTTTCCAGCGTCCCGCTACAGGCACTGAAGCCGCAGCAGCCACAGCAAAAATCAGTCCCAAAATGGCCGCCGCGCATGCACAGTAGGAAATTAGTCTCCGGACCATGGCGGGAGCACATTTCCTAGAGCGTGCAGCGTTGTGGCTAGGAGAGGGCCCACCTGGAGTCTGCCCACGGGCCCCCTCCTCACTTAAAATGCCCCTGCTACAAACACCACATTCCGTAATGCTAAGAGAACAGAAATTAAGAGGGGCGTATTACAAATATGTCTTTGTTGCTACTGTAGGTGACTATTACTCAGTTGTGTTTTACATTTGTTGCAATTGTTTAATACTTTTATTGAAGGGAACATTTTCTTGACTGGATGAAAATGAAAACTGATAGCGATGTGTTTATTTAGACCTCATTGCAATAAAAGATGGATGAAAGTATTAATTATAGTAGAAACATTTAAGGTCTGAAAACCATTTAAAAGCATACTGTATGACTGAGGTGTAGGTTTGTTGGCATTCCATCAGGCAAAAAGTCTTCCAATAGCATTAATCAATCGAAATTGGAAAATGGATCTATCATTTGGATCAAAGATTCACAATCATCTGCACCTCAGCCCTGTTATAAATTATAGGCAAACTAGGAACATCTAGACCTATCTCTAGATGTTGGCCAGATCTATCCATGCGTGAAATGATTGTTCCTGGGTGGCAATGTTTAGGATGCATGCTAGAGATCTGTCTTATGGGATTGTCATGGGCATGTAGAATTCTGTGCTATTCTGAGTTATGCATACAGAGAATGGACGCCAGCTTCACACAGCTCTCTTACAACCAGTATGGGACAGGTGCAAGTGCCTACTCTAATCATGACAGTTGCAGCTCTGGACATAAAAACAGTCAGTGGTTCAACAGCAAAAACAATTAAGCATAGTAACATATATATGAATATATAATAGCAGACTAAGGCATTGAGGTAAGTATGCATGATTCCATACTAGTTTATATTCAGCATAGTACTACTACAGAAATCTGCATATACATACATAGACAGACAGACATGAGACATACAGTACAGGGGACACTGCTTGTAAGAACTTCCATTCTATAGAGACAGTGTAATGAAAGACCAACCGCAATGGGGCATAAGTAAATGTGGGAGGTGGAGTAAGTGGGAGGAGTTGGCATGAGAGTTTAGGAGGTGCAAGGGTAGGCAAGCATGAAGACGTGTGTTTTGAGGGAGCGTTTAAAAAGATTTAAGATTTTCTTATTGTCTGGTAGGGTGAGGTAAAGAGTTCCAAAGGTAGTGACATAGGGCTCACAATGAAAGTAGTCTTGGATAGTCTTGAAGATTGAAATGAGTGTTATAAGGGGGGGGGGGGGTGTTAAAGGTCAGAGATAAAGTACAGATATATAGGGAGGGGAAATGGTTGTTAGGGTTTTGAAAGGAAGAATCTAAATTTAGGAGTTAATGGGGAGCTACAGTAGAGGGATGCACAGAGCAGTGCAGCAGTTGTGGGGCGGCTTGATAGGAACACTGGCCTAGTAGCAGCATTTCGGACAGATTTTAGGAAAGGCAGAGAAGGAAAAGCCAATGAAAAGGAAATTACAGTAGTATAGGGGTCAGGGAACTTTTTTACCTTTTACCCCAAAATATATTTAGATACGCCGACGTTACCCCAGTATGAGCCAAAATTCATGTGACGCCACACATTATGAGCCAAAATTCACATTACGACACGCAGTATGAGCCAAATTCACATTATACCACACAGTATACTTCCAATGCTGATGTCACATCCATATTTTATTATTAATTATCATTGCACAATGTGAGTAGTTGTAATGGAACCCAAGATATCAGGACTAGTGACTTTCTGTCTCAATAACAAAGACTCCGCTGAACCGTCTCAGCAGATTGAGTCCTCTGGCGCTGGCTCTGAGTTCCCTTGAGAGGAACACTGGCAGTGACGTGGCTACACACTGAGAGCGCGGGCAGAGGGAGAGCGCAACGGCCAGGAGGAGAGCATAGGAGGACACGCAGTCATCAGGTGATGGCAGTACCACCGGCAAGTAAAATACAGTCACTTAGCAATATCGCTGTATATTATCAGCGGGCAAAGCGGTGAGCAGGGAGGCACAGGAAGGATCTGCACACCTATGGTCGCGCTGCCGAGACATGCATATAGGTTCATTTGGGGTAATTTACCCCTGTTCCCCGACCATTGCAGTAGTAGATAATGAGCAAGTGGACCAAGGATTTGGTTACATAATAAAAAGGAAAGGTTTTATTTTGGCAATGTTGCAGGGGAGGAAGCGTAAGACTGATTGAGGGTTTGGATGTATGTTTTCAAGCTATGGGCAGAATCAATGATGATAACATGATGGAGATATTTGGATTTTAATACATTAAGCTTAACATAGGCATGCGCTGCGCACACGTGCGTGGCATGTGGGGGTGCCGCACATTAGGGGGTGCCTGTGCGCATCAGGCACCCACCGTGTGCGCAGCGCACGCCTATGTCAAGCTTATTGTATTAAAATCCACATATCTCCATCATGTTATCATCATTGATTCTGCCCATAGCTTGAAAACATACATCCAAACCCTCAATCAGTCTTACACTGATCACTATTCCCCACATGCCACGCACAGTGGAATAGTGATCGCCGTAGTCCGCCGCCGTGCCCGGCTTGCTGCTCTGCAGTGGCTGAAGTTCCGTGCACCTCCTCTCCTGGCCCCGGCCGAGCAGTTCCTGCTAATTTAGAGGGGTCTTTCTAAAAGTGGGTGTGGCCACAGGGGTCCACAATTAGGCCACGCCCCCAACTTTCCCTGAGCCCGGCGATCTGTGTGCAGCCCTTCCTTCTCTTGCTGGTGCAGGTTGATCTCTAAAAGCAGCCATCCCATGGTGCCCGGCCAGGAAGGAGAAGTAGTGTGTGTGTGTGTGTGTGTGTGTGTGTGTGTGTGTGTGTGTGTGTGTGTGTGTGTGTGTGTGCGCGTGTGTGTGTGTGTGTGTGTGTGTGTGTGTGTGTGTGTGTGTGTGTGTGTGTATATATTAGGGCTATCTTTATTACATGTGTCACCTTTCTGCCTGTGTAAGGCTTTCTGTTACATTGCTCAGAGTGTATCTAGGATTGTGCATCTTCCCTGACTTTTGAGCCACAGAATAGATGTCATTAAAAGTACAGGATGAGACAAAAAAAGAACTGGTGTGCAATTATGATGTGCACGTACATATTCACGTGCATGCTATAGACTTCTACTGAGCGAACTCTGGCTGCAACTATTCGCAACATGGCGTTCAGTGCAGCTTGCAGCGATGCGTATGTATGCTCGTGGGTACGCCCGCGGCAACGATGAGGCTGGCTACATTGTAGTGCTAGACACAAGGGACACCAGCCAAAATCTGCCTAGGGCATCAAATTGATTAGGGCCGGCTCTGGGCATAATGTGAATTTGGCTCATACCGTGTAGCATAATGTGAATTTGGCTCATACTGTGTGGCATAATGTGAATTTTGGTTCATACCATGTGGCATAATATGAATTTCAGCTCATACCATGTGCATAATATGAATTTCATCTCATATCGTGTAGCATAATGTGAATTTGGCTCATACTGTGTGGCATAATGTGAATTTTGGTTCATACCATGTGGCATAATATGAATTTCAGCTCATACCATGTGCATAATGTGAATTTCATCTCATACCGTGTGGTGTAAGGTGAATTTGGATCATACGGTGTGGCGTAATGTGGATTTCGTCTCATACCGTGTGGCGTAATGTGAATTTCAGCTCATACTGTGTGGCGCAATGTGGATTTCCTCTCATACCGTATGGCGTAATGTGAATTTGGCTCATACTGTGTGGCATAATGTGAATTTGGCTCATACCGTGTGGCGTAATGTGAATTTGGCTCATACTGTGTGGCATAATGTGAATTTTGGCTCATACCGTGTGGCATAATATGAATTTTGGCTCATACCATGTGGTGTAAGGTGAATTTGGATCATACTGTGTGGCGTAATGTGGATTTCGTCTCATACCGTGTGGCGTAATGTGAATTTCAGCTCATACTGTGTGGCACTACTGTCAAAAGCTGGTTAGCATGGGGGCATGTGTGACAAATACTGGGTCCTGCGGAGGAGGGGTCTGATGGCATAGAAAGAGGCAAATGTGGCTCTGATGGCACATGTGTATATTTTAAACTGTACTTGTGTTATATTAAAACTCAAATGTTCGGCCCCCTAAATCTCCGGTACTTTTCGGAATGTTCCACTCAAAATTAGGGTTTAGGTGCTTGGGGTGCAAGGGGTGGGTGGTGCATATGCACCTAGGCCCACCACTCTCTAGTTCCGCCACTGGGTCAGAGATAGGTTGGGGAAGTGTAAGCAGTGATAGGCTGTAGCGGTAGCTAGGACTCAGGGTTATGTCCACCAGACAGTCAGCACCGGCCGGTGGTCGCACCATTATGTTTCATTTTGTTTCTCTGGGGTCTATTATATCTACTTTCTTATTAGGAACTAGGGAGAAATTAGATTAAGCCATGTGATTTTACTGAGAGAATGTAAAAAAGTGCTAGAAATGTCCCTGGGCGGTGTTAGACACGCCCAAAAGACGGTGCTAGACACGCCCCTCCTGCGGTGCACCCCCTAATAAAATTAGCCTATGGGTGTTATGTGTTCAAACTGAAATCTAAAACCCCTTTTCCACTTGAAGCACGGGTCGCAGTCGGGAGCCTGACACGGCTGCGACTCGTGCTACAGCCCCCTTCTACACTAGCTCCATCAACCCGGCATATTGCCGGGTTGGTGACGCTTCTGCTGACGCGGCAGGGGTGGTGCTGGGAGATCACATGATCTCCCAGCGCCACCATTCCATTCACTGTGAACGGGAGCCGTGTCGCCTCGACGCAGCTTCCGTTTACACTACACAGCTTACCGGGTTGAACACATGTTCAACCCGGCAAGCTACCTGGGTAGGATTCCCGGATCACTTGATCCGGGAATTTGCAGGGGGGGCCGTTTCCACTAGGAAAAAACACGGGTAAATGCGCGCCCCCGCGCATTTACTCATGTTTTTAGAGCTAGTGGAAAAGGGGTATTAATTGCAGTGTAAAAATAAAGCAGCCAGTATTTACCCTGCACAGAAACAAAATAACCCACCCAAATGTAACTCTCTCTGCACGTGTTACATCTGCTCCACCTGCAGTGCACATGGTTTTGCTCATTAGAGAACAATTTTGCTGCTGCGATCAGGTCTTTATTAGGCCCGTAGTTCGGAAGTCTCAGTTACATTCATTTTTGTCTTGTCTTGCCTAGATAAACCCCTCCCTTATGAGCCCTTGTCTAAGCCAATACATTTATTAAACAACTTGCATTTTATATATTATTATATTTTTTTAATGGTTATGTCTGATGTGCTCCTGAACATTGAAAACCATACTATGCAAAGACAGCAGAACAGATAATATGCTACATTCTCCCCACTAAGTCAATAAAAGCTCTGCTACATGATGAGGATAATTATTTCATAAAGCCTGCTCAGTAGCATAATCCCGGCTTTCTGTAATGCATACGGCGTGCAGGCTCTATCAGGAGCGAGCATCACTCTGGCGCAGGCAGCTGATTGTTCTATTTACACACAGGGCATTACTTAGATAAATAAAGAGCTGAGATTCATCGTATGAATTTAGAGGTCATTCAATTTTAGGAATAGAAGGGAAAATCTCCAAAAGAAAAACAGAAAATAAATAACAGTAACGGCTGCTTATGAATTTGAATATCCGTTTATCACTATGGGGGAGATGTACCAAGCAGTGGAAATAGTGGAGATGTGACCAAACAACAATAGAGATTGTATCATTTTATAGAATTGAAATCACCCGTCATGTGCATAACCATTGATGTCTATGGCTCATTTAATTCTATGACCCATTCATATAAGTCAGATTTATACACATACTATAGCACACAGCTCCATTAAAATTTATGGGCTATTTGAATGTATGGCCATTGAAATAAATTGGAAAAATGCAACACAATATAGGTTAAACTAACTATGTTAACCCCATGGTGGGTACGTGTGTAATGCAATTTCATACAGATCAATAGACTGTCTTAACTGCGTTGACATGCTTTGAATGCACTGAACTGGAAAAAGCACCATCTCAAAAAAACCTTGCTTTGACTATGCAGCTAGCATGAATGCAAATTTTTTTGGAAACACATAATGGAAAAGGTTCCAATTTTTCATCCATTGTAATGAAAACAGAAAACGCGATGTGTAAAGGGCAGTTGGTAGCCAACCTTATTGTCACTTGAATGGAACGTGGCATCCTGCGGGACGTATGCATGCAAAACTAATACATATTTCATGAGGAATATTTGTTTTGAGGGCCAAAGAAATGCAGAATACTGCTGACATACTGATGCATGGCATATGAGCACGTTTGCTCAGCCAGGTTTCCTGTATGAGCCAGGAAAATGTTTTCGTTTTAAAATTTTAATTTTACATAGAAATATACAATTGGACAGTAGCAAATCCTTGAGAGCTTACACTTTTTTGTAGTAATTTGTTATGTATTATTAATCATTTTCTTTTCAAGCTAGGTGATTTTAAAAGTATTCCCTATAGCCAATGTTCATTTCAAGGTCACCATAGTCTAAGCTGTGAGCTTTTGTTTTCAGAAGTAATAAAGATCACTTTGCAAAGTATCTTATTCCCTATTAATAGTTCCCTGCATTCAGCAAACATCCCTAATCCTGATTTTAAGCAAACTGTTGGTGTGCTAAAAAAAAATGGATTAAACACTAGATCAGGGGGGTTTAACTCAAAACTGACCTTAGTAAATACATTCCATGGTGTGTGTTCAACCATGTAAATAGTTACATTAAATCCAATACCCATTACCTACCATTTCTAGTTTTGCCTGCATGGTTCAGTAACATGGCTGTATTGATAGAGCTGAAACCCATTTCTTTTGGTATGGTGCATTCTGAGCCAGTGAGTTGAGAAGTTACGAAGAATCAAATCTCCTGCAACATAATTGTTCTTGCAGCATCCACCGAGCTGGAACCCTCACTCACACACATCGCATGAGCATTACACTTTATCCATTTTGCTAGAGCTAAACTTCTCCTGCCCACGAGGGATGTAGTAGGTTGGCGGTGAAGGTCTGAATTCAGGAAAGAAAAATACATAGATGTTTATACACTATGAACATTGAGGGCAAGAACTGCAACACGGCACACGCAGCTACAATCGCCTGGTAGCAATGTGCTAAAGAAAATAATAAACATTAGGGGGCTGAGTTGTGAGTTGCATGCCGCTGCGACTGCATTAGTGTATTTTCCTGTAGTCATGCATGTAACGATGTACTAATTCTGGTAGCAGCCTTTCCCCCGGCGTAAATCTGTGCATCGGATTTCGCAAGGACTGAGACACCCACTTTCAGCATCTGTACACACTGTAATACCGCCTGGTGCGTGTTAGATGCTCCATCAGAAGCACCATCAATGCCTAGTACAAGCCCGGTGGCAGGTGCAGATTATCTGACTGCGTATGGTATTGTCTGTGAACAACCACTAACTGCGATACGGTATCCGGATGGAAGAGAGACAGCAAAAAGTAGGCAGACAATAGTTCGACACCAGATTGTCGAGGGGCAATAGGTCAACATAGAGGCGTCACTGGTAGAAGTTATACCAGGTGCGAGAGGATCGCTCGACAGCAAAAAGGGGGTGTGCCCTCACGGGGCGGGAGGTGCGCAGATGTCAATAAGGGGGCATGACCTCGTGGATAAGGGGCATGGCCTCGTGGATAGGGGGCTTGGTCTTTTGGCCCGGATCGTTACTCCGGGGGTACCGGAGATGCAGGCTGCACTCGGGGACCAGTGTAAGTGAAGTCCCGGCTCCTACACAGTGACAGGAGCTGGGTGCTGCACGTAATGTCATAGTGAACAACCCTGCTCCTGTCACTCAAGAGCAGTGGGCACTTTGAGGTCACCCCTCGGTGGGTGACACCCTGGTGCGTGCCGCACCCCCCTGCACCCCAGTTGTGACGCCACTGGGTCACCATGATCAAAAGGTCTTCATGTAGATACAGAAAAAGCTGACTTTTTTAAATTTTACATGATTTTTAGGGTTAGGGTAAAGTATTTGAGGGAGGGTTAGGTTGCTGGAGAGGATGGTTAGGGTTAGGCACTGGGGGAGGGTTAGGGTCAGGCACTGGGGGGCAGGGATAGGGATAGGCACAGTGGGAGGGTTAGGTAGTTGTTGGAGGGTTAGGGATAGGCATAGGGGGAGGGTTAGGTATTTGTGGGAGGGTTAGGTACTTGAAGGAGGGTTAGGGTTAGGCTGATGGAGAGGACAGTTAGGGTTAGGCACTAGGGGAGGGTTAGGCCGACACCATATGGTCGACAGGAATTACATCGCCAGGGTCAAAAAGTCGAGAGGGTCAAAAGGCCAACAGGTAAAATGGAAACAGTACAAAAGATCAGCAGGGTCAAAAGGTTGGCATGGAAATGATCAACACAAATTAGGTAGACACAAGTTTATATGTTTTTTTTGTTTTTTATTTTGTATGTTTCATCACCTGTGACCCCAATTAGGGGTAACATAGACTCTTCGTTACATATGTTTTGCAAAAGATATGATAAGCCTCCAGGCCACTTCACGGCTGCTCTATTACTGGAGGTCCCTAACTAAGCATAAGTCCAGGGCTTGGACCCCACAAAGTCGGCTCAGGCCCGACCACCCTAGGGCAGCACACCATTGAAATACTAAAGTGTTAATATGTGTTAAGAAAGAAGCAGAAGCTATGGGTTAGAAAGTGCTACAGAAATAAGGGTGTTAATAAAATACTCAAAAGAGTAATATTAGTGAAAAAATAGGAGTGTTACATAAGTGCTAAGTAAATAATATGGCGTGCTGCCCCAAGGTAGCCCAGTCACACCAGACCTGAGGGGTACCACTCCCCAAACTCACACAAAGCATAATAATAATAATAATAATCACTATGGGTCATGCAATTGCTTAATGTACGGCCACATGATAATGGCACATACAAAACATATCCAGATTGAGAGCTAGCTTACCTGGAGGCACCCCTGTATCCTCCAAATGGCACCACAGGACCCAGCATGCCCTCCTAATGCTGGCTCCATCTATGCCTCACTGAACTGCAATAAATGATGGCAAACTGCTCTAATCAAGCTGGTAACAATCCTCAGGTGCTGCGGGAGGGGGTTACTCTAGACAAGAAAAACAAAAGGGATTTTTCCCACGCACTCTGCTGGCTGTTAGTAAGAAGAACTATATACTATGTAATAATAGAAAATGTAGAGCTCTTCGTTACATATGTTTTGCAAAAGATATGATAAGCCTCCAGGCCACTTCATGGCTGCTCTATTACTGGAGGTCCCTGACTAAGCATAAGTCCAGGGCTTGGACCCCACAAAGTTGGCTCAGGCCCGACCACCCTAGGGCAGCACACCATTGAAATACTAAAGTGTTAATATGTGTTAAGAAAGAAGCAGAAGCTATGGGTTAGAAAGTGCTAGAGAAATAAGGGTGTTAATAAAATACTCAAAAGAGTACCTTGGGGCAGCACGCCATATTATTTACTTAGCACTTATGTAACACTCCTATTTTTTCACTAATATTACTCTTTTGAGTATTTTATTAACACCCTTGTTTCTGTAGCACTTTCTAACCCATAGCTTCTGCTTCTTTCTTAACACATATTAACACTTTAGTATTTCAATGGTGTGCTGTCCTAGGGTGGTCGGGCCTGAGCCGACTTTGTGGGGTCCAAGCCCTGGACTTATGCTTAGTTAGGGACCTCCAGTAATAGAGCAGCCGTGAAGTGGCCTGGAGGCTTATCATATCTTTTGCAAAACATATGTAACGAAGAGCTCTACATTTTCTATTATTACATAGTATATAGTTCTTCTTACTAACAGCCAGCAGAGTGCGTGGGAAAAATCCCTATTGTTTTTCTTGTCTAGAGTAACCCCCTCCCGCAGCACCTGAGGATTGTTACCAGCTTGATTAGAGCAGTTTGCCACCATTTATTGCAGTTCAGTGAGGCATAGATGGAGCCAGCATTAGGAGGGCAGGCTGGGTCCTGTGGTGCCATTTGGAGGATACAGGGGTGCCTCCAGGTAAGCTAGCTCTCAATCTGGATATGTTTTGTATGTGCCATTATCATGTGGCCGTACATTAAGCAATTGTATGACCCATAGTGATTATTATTATTATTATTATTATTATTATGCTGTGTGTGAGTTTGGGGAGTGGTACCCCTCAGGTCTGGTGTGACTGGGCTACCTTGGGGCAGCACGCCATATTATTTACTTAGCACTTATGTAACACTCCTATTTTTTCACTAATATTACTCTTTTGAGTATTTTATTAACACCCTTGTTTCTGTAGCACTTTCTAACCCATAGCTTCTGCTTCTTTCTTAACACATATTAACACTTTAGTATTTCAATGGTGTGCTGTCCTAGGGTGGTCGGGCCTGAGCCGACTTTGTGGGGTCCAAGCCCTGGACTTATGCTTAGTTAGGGACCTCCAGTAATAGAGCAGCCGTGAAGTGGCCTGGAGGCTTATCATATCTTTTGCAAAACATATGTAACGAAGAGCTCTACATTTTCTATTATTACATAGTATATAGTTCTTCTTACTAACAGCCAGCAGAGTGCGTGGGAAAAATCCCTTTTGTTTTTCTTGTCTAGAGTAACCCCCTCCCGCAGCACCTGAGGATTGTTACCAGCTTGATTAGAGCAGTTTGCCACCATTTATTGCAGTTCAGTGAGGCATAGATGGAGCCAGCATTAGGAGGGCATGCTGGGTCCTGTGGTGCCATTTGGAGGATACAGGGGTGCCTCCAGGTAAGCTAGCTCTCAATCTGGATATGTTTTGTATGTGCCATTATCATGTGGCCGTACATTAAGCAATTGTATGACCCATAGTGATGATTATTATTATTAGTATTAGTATTATGCTGTGTGTGAGTTTGGGGAGTGGTACCCCTCAGGTCTGGTGTGACTGGGCTACCTTGGGGCAGCACGCCATATTATTTACTTAGCACTTATGTAATACTCCTATTTTTTCACTAATATTACTCTTTTGAGTATTTTATTAACACCCTTATTTCTGTAGCACTTTCTAACCCATAGCTTCTGCTTCTTTCTTAACACATATTAACACTTTAGTATTTCAATGGTGTGCTGCCCTAGGGTGGTCGGGCCTGAGCCGACTTTGTGGGGTCCAAGCCCTGGACTTATGCTTAGTTAGGGACCTCCAGTAATAGAGCAGCCGTGAAGTGGCCTGGAGGCTTATCATATCTTTTGCAAAACATATGTAACGAAGAGCTCTACATTTTATATTATTACATAGTATATAGTTCTTCTTACTAACAGCCAGCAGAGTGCGTGGGAAAAATCCCTTTTGTTTTTCTTGTCTAGAGTAACCCCCTCCCGCAGCACCTGAGGATTGTTACCAGCTTGATTAGAGCAGTTTGCCACCATTTATTGCAGTTCAGTGAGGCATAGATGGAGCCAGCATTAGGAGGGCAGGCTGGGTCCTGTGGTGCCATTTGGAGGATACAGGGGTGCCTCCAGGTAAGCTAGCTCTCAATCTGGATATGTTTTGTATGTGCCATTATCATGTGGCCGTACATTAAGCAATTGTATGACCCATAGTGATTATTATTATTATTATTATTATTATTATTATTATTATTATTATGCTGTGTGTGAGTTTGGGGAGTGGTACCCCTCAGGTCTGGTGTGACTGGGCTACCTTGGGGCAGCACGCCATATTATTTACTTAGCACTTATGTAACACTCCTGTTTTTTCACTAATATTACTCTTTTGAGTATTTTATTAACACCCTTGTTTCTGTAGCACTTTCTAACCCATAGCTTCTGCTTCTTTCTTAACACATATCAACACTTTAGTATTTCAATGGTGTGCTGTCCTAGGGTGGTCGGGCCTGAGCCGACTTTGTGGGGTCCAAGCCCTGGACTTATGCTTAGTTAGGGACCTCCAGTAATAGAGCAGCCGTGAAGTGGCCTGGAGGCTTATCATATCTTTTGCAAAACATATGTAACGAAGAGCTCTACATTTTCTATTATTACATAGTATATAGTTCTTCTTACTAACAGCCAGCAGAGTGCGTGGGAAAAATCCCTATTGTTTTTCTTGTCTAGAGTAACCCCCTCCCGCAGCACCTGAGGATTGTTACCAGCTTGATTAGAGCAGTTTGCCACCATTTATTGCAGTTCAGTGAGGCATAGATGGAGCCAGCATTAGGAGGGCAGGCTGGGTCCTGTGGTGCCATTTGGAGGATACAGGGGTGCCTCCAGGTAAGCTAGCTCTCAATCTGGATATGTTTTGTATGTGCCATTATCATGTGGCCGTACATTAAGCAATTGTATGACCCATAGTGATTATTATTATTATTATTATTATTATTATTATGCTGTGTGTGAGTTTGGGGAGTGGTACCCCTCAGGTCTGGTGTGACTGGGCTACCTTGGGGCAGCACGCCATATTATTTACTTAGCACTTATGTAACACTCCTATTTTTTCACTAATATTACTCTTTTGAGTATTTTATTAACACCATTGTTTCTGTACACTTTCTAACCCATAGCTTCTGCTTCTTTCTTAACACATATTAACACTTTAGTATTTCAATGGTGTGCTGTCCTAGGGTGGTCGGGCCTGAGCCGACTTTGTGGGGTCCAAGCCCTGGACTTATGCTTAGTTAGGGACCTCCAGTAATAGAGCAGCCGTGAAGTGGCCTGGAGGCTTATCATATCTTTTGCAAAACATATGTAACGAAGAGCTCTACATTTTCTATTATTACATAGTATATAGTTCTTCTTACTAACAGCCAGCAGAGTGCGTGGGAAAAATCCCTTTTGTTTTTCTTGTCTAGAGTAACCCCCTCCCGCAGCACCTGAGGATTGTTACCAGCTTGATTAGAGCAGTTTGCCACCATTTATTGCAGTTCAGTGAGGCATAGATGGAGCCAGCATTAGGAGGGCATGCTGGGTCCTGTGGTGCCATTTGGAGGATACAGGGGTGCCTCCAGGTAAGCTAGCTCTCAATCTGGATATGTTTTGTATGTGCCATTATCATGTGGCCGTACATTAAGCAATTGTATGACCCATAGTGATGATTATTATTATTAGTATTAGTATTATGCTGTGTGTGAGTTTGGGGAGTGGTACCCCTCAGGTCTGGTGTGACTGGGCTACCTTGGGGCAGCACGCCATATTATTTACTTAGCACTTATGTAATACTCCTATTTTTTCACTAATATTACTCTTTTGAGTATTTTATTAACACCCTTATTTCTGTAGCACTTTCTAACCCATAGCTTCTGCTTCTTTCTTAACACATATTAACACTTTAGTATTTCAATGGTGTGCTGCCCTAGGGTGGTCGGGCCTGAGCCGACTTTGTGGGGTCCAAGCCCTGGACTTATGCTTAGTTAGGGACCTCCAGTAATAGAGCAGCCGTGAAGTGGCCTGGAGGCTTATCATATCTTTTGCAAAACATATGTAACGAAGAGCTCTACATTTTATATTATTACATAGTATATAGTTCTTCTTACTAACAGCCAGCAGAGTGCGTGGGAAAAATCCCTTTTGTTTTTCTTGTCTAGAGTAACCCCCTCCCGCAGCACCTGAGGATTGTTACCAGCTTGATTAGAGCAGTTTGCCACCATTTATTGCAGTTCAGTGAGGCATAGATGGAGCCAGCATTAGGAGGGCAGGCTGGGTCCTGTGGTGCCATTTGGAGGATACAGGGGTGCCTCCAGGTAAGCTAGCTCTCAATCTGGATATGTTTTGTATGTGCCATTATCATGTGGCCGTACATTAAGCAATTGTATGACCCATAGTGATTATTATTATTATTATTATTATTATTATTATTATTATTATTATGCTGTGTGTGAGTTTGGGGAGTGGTACCCCTCAGGTCTGGTGTGACTGGGCTACCTTGGGGCAGCACGCCATATTATTTACTTAGCACTTATGTAACACTCCTGTTTTTTCACTAATATTACTCTTTTGAGTATTTTATTAACACCCTTGTTTCTGTAGCACTTTCTAACCCATAGCTTCTGCTTCTTTCTTAACACATATTAACACTTTAGTATTTCAATGGTGTGCTGTCCTAGGGTGGTCGGGCCTGAGCCGACTTTGTGGGGTCCAAGCCCTGGACTTATGCTTAGTTAGGGACCTCCAGTAATAGAGCAGCCGTGAAGTGGCCTGGAGGCTTATCATATCTTTTGCAAAACATATGTAACGAAGAGCTCTACATTTTCTATTATTACATAGTATATAGTTCTTCTTACTAACAGCCAGCAGAGTGCGTGGGAAAAATCCCTATTGTTTTTCTTGTCTAGAGTAACCCCCTCCCGCAGCACCTGAGGATTGTTACCAGCTTGATTAGAGCAGTTTGCCACCATTTATTGCAGTTCAGTGAGGCATAGATGGAGCCAGCATTAGGAGGGCAGGCTGGGTCCTGTGGTGCCATTTGGAGGATACAGGGGTGCCTCCAGGTAAGCTAGCTCTCAATCTGGATATGTTTTGTATGTGCCATTATCATGTGGCCGTACATTAAGCAATTGTATGACCCATAGTGATTATTATTATTATTATTATTATTATTATTATTATGCTGTGTGTGAGTTTGGGGAGTGGTACCCCTCAGGTCTGGTGTGACTGGGCTACCTTGGGGCAGCACGCCATATTATTTACTTAGCACTTATGTAACACTCCTATTTTTTCACTAATATTACTCTTTTGAGTATTTTATTAACACCATTGTTTCTGTACACTTTCTAACCCATAGCTTCTGCTTCTTTCTTAACACATATTAACACTTTAGTATTTCAATGGTGTGCTGTCCTAGGGTGGTCGGGCCTGAGCCGACTTTGTGGGGTCCAAGCCCTGGACTTATGCTTAGTTAGGGACCTCCAGTAATAGAGCAGCCGTGAAGTGGCCTGGAGGCTTATCATATCTTTTGCAAAACATATGTAACGAAGAGCTCTACATTTTCTATTATTACATAGTATATAGTTCTTCTTACTAACAGCCAGCAGAGTGCGTGGGAAAAATCCCTTTTGTTTTTCTTGTCTAGAGTAACCCCCTCCCGCAGCACCTGAGGATTGTTACCAGCTTGATTAGAGCAGTTTGCCACCATTTATTGCAGTTCAGTGAGGCATAGATGGAGCCAGCATTAGGAGGGCATGCTGGGTCCTGTGGTGCCATTTGGAGGATACAGGGGTGCCTCCAGGTAAGCTAGCTCTCAATCTGGATATGTTTTGTATGTGCCATTATCATGTGGCCGTACATTAAGCAATTGTATGACCCATAGTGATGATTATTATTATTAGTATTAGTATTATGCTGTGTGTGAGTTTGGGGAGTGGTACCCCTCAGGTCTGGTGTGACTGGGCTACCTTGGGGCAGCACGCCATATTATTTACTTAGCACTTATGTAATACTCCTATTTTTTCACTAATATTACTCTTTTGAGTATTTTATTAACACCCTTATTTCTGTAGCACTTTCTAACCCATAGCTTCTGCTTCTTTCTTAACACATATTAACACTTTAGTATTTCAATGGTGTGCTGCCCTAGGGTGGTCGGGCCTGAGCCGACTTTGTGGGGTCCAAGCCCTGGACTTATGCTTAGTTAGGGACCTCCAGTAATAGAGCAGCCGTGAAGTGGCCTGGAGGCTTATCATATCTTTTGCAAAACATATGTAACGAAGAGCTCTACATTTTATATTATTACATAGTATATAGTTCTTCTTACTAACAGCCAGCAGAGTGCGTGGGAAAAATCCCTTTTGTTTTTCTTGTCTAGAGTAACCCCCTCCCGCAGCACCTGAGGATTGTTACCAGCTTGATTAGAGCAGTTTGCCACCATTTATTGCAGTTCAGTGAGGCATAGATGGAGCCAGCATTAGGAGGGCAGGCTGGGTCCTGTGGTGCCATTTGGAGGATACAGGGGTGCCTCCAGGTAAGCTAGCTCTCAATCTGGATATGTTTTGTATGTGCCATTATCATGTGGCCGTACATTAAGCAATTGTATGACCCATAGTGATTATTATTATTATTATTATTATTATTATTATTATTATGCTGTGTGTGAGTTTGGGGAGTGGTACCCCTCAGGTCTGGTGTGACTGGGCTACCTTGGGGCAGCACGCCATATTATTTACTTAGCACTTATGTAACACTCCTGTTTTTTCACTAATATTACTCTTTTGAGTATTTTATTAACACCCTTGTTTCTGTAGCACTTTCTAACCTATAGCTTCTGCTTCTTTCTTAACACATATTAACACTTTAGTATTTCAATGGTGTGCTGCCCTAGGGTGGTCGGGTCTGAGCCGACTTTGTGGGGTCCAAGCCCTGGACTTATGCTTAGTTAGGGACCTCCAGTAATAGAGCAGCCGTGAAGTGGCCTGGAGGCTTATCATATCTTTTGCAAAACATATGTAACGAAGAGCTCTAAATTTTCTATTATTACATAGTATATAGTTCTTCTTACTAACAGCCAGCAGAGTGCATGGGAAAAATCCCTTTTGTTTTTCTTGTCTAGAGTAACCCCCTCCCGCAGCACCTGAGGATTGTTACCAGCTTGATTAGAGCAGTTTGCCACCATTTATTGCAGTTCAGTGAGGCATAGATGGAGCCAGCATTAGGAGGGCAGGCTGGGTCCTGTGGTGCCATTTGGAGGATACAGGGGTGCCTCCAGGTAAGCTAGCTCTCAATTTGGATATGTTTTGTATGTGCCATTATCATGTGGCCGTACATTAAGCAATTGTATGACCCATAGTGATGATTATTATTATTATTATTATTATTATTATTATTATGCTGTGTGTGAGTTTGGGGAGTGGTACCCCTCAGGTCTGGTGTGACTGGGCTACCTTGGGGCAGCACGCCATATTATTTACTTAGCACTTATGTAACACTCCTATTTTTTCACTAATATTACTCTTTTGAGTATTTTATTAACACCCTTATTTCTGTAGCACTTTCTAACCCATAGCTTCTGCTTCTTTCTTAACACATATTAACACTTTAGTATTTCAATGGTGTGCTGCCCTAGGGTGGTCGGGCCTGAGCCGACTTTGTGGGGTCCAAGCCCTGGACTTATGCTTAGTTAGAGACCTCCAGTAATAGAGCAGCCGTGAAGTGGCCTGGAGGCTTATCATATCTTTTGCAAAACATATGTAACGAAGAGCTCTACATTTTCTATTATTACATAGTATATAGTTCTTCTTACTAACAGCCAGCAGAGTGCGTGGGAAAACTCCCTTTTGTTTTTCTTGTCTAGAGTAACCCCCTCCCGCAGCACCTGAGGATTGTTACCAGCTTGATTAGAGCAGTTTGCCACCATTTATTGCAGTTCAGTGAGGCATAGATGGAGCCAGCATTAGGAGGGCAGGCTGGGTCCTGTGGTGCCATTTGGAGGATACAGGGGTGCCTCCAGGTAAGCTAGCTCTCAATCTGGATATGTTTTGTATGTGCCATTATCATGTGGCCGTACATTAAGCAATTGTATGACCCATAGTGATTATTATTATTATTATTATTATTATTATTATGCTGTGTGTGAGTTTGGGGAGTGGTACCCCTCAGGTCTGGTGTGACTGGGCTACCTTGGGGCAGCACGCCATATTATTTACTTAGCACTTATGTAACACTCCTGTTTTTTCACTAATATTACTCTTTTGAGTATTTTATTAACACCCTTGTTTCTGTAGCACTTTCTAACCCATAGCTTCTGCTTCTTTCTTAACACATATTAACACTTTAGTATTTCAATGGTGTGCTGCCCTAGGGTGGTTGGGTCTGAGCCGACTTTGTGGGGTCCAAGCCCTGGACTTATGCTTAGTTAGGGACCTCCAGTAATAGAGCAGCCGTGAAGTGGCCTGGAGGCTTATCATATCTTTTGCAAAACATATGTAACGAAGAGCTCTACATTTTCTATTATTACATAGTATATAGTTCTTCTTACTAACAGCCAGCAGAGTGCGTGGGAAAAATCCCTTTTGTTTTTCTTGTCTAGAGTAACCCCCTTCCGCAGCACCTGAGGATTGTTACCAGCTTGATTAGAGCAGTTTGCCACCATTTATTGCAGTTCAGTGAGGCATAGATGGAGCCAGCATTAGGCGGGCAGGCTGGGTCCTGTGGTGCCATTTGGAGGATACAGGGGTGCCTCCAGGTAAGCTAGCTCTCAATTTGGATATGTTTTGTATGTGCCATTATCATGTGGCCGTACATTAAGCAATTGTATGACCCATAGTGATGATGATTATTATTATTATTATTATTATTATTATGCTGTGTGTGAGTTTGGGGAGTGGTACCCCTCAGGTCTGGTGTGACTGGGCTACCTTGGGGCAGCACGCCATATTATTTACTTAGCACTTATGTAATACTCCTATTTTTTCACTAATATTACTCTTTTGAGTATTTTATTAACACCCTTATTTCTGTAGCACTTTCTAACCCATAGCTTCTGCTTCTTTCTTAACACATATTAACACTTTAGTATTTCAATAGTGTGCTGCCCTAGGGTGGTCGGGCCTGAGCCGACTTTGTGGGGTCCAAGCCCTGGACTTATGCTTAGTTAGGGACCTCCAGTAATAGAGCAGCCGTGAAGTGGCCTGGAGGCTTATCATATCTTTTGCAAAACATATGTAACGAAGAGCTCTACATTTTATATTATTACATAGTATATAGTTCTTCTTACTAACAGCCAGCAGAGTGCGTGGGAAAAATCCCTTTTGTTTTTCTTGTCTAGAGTAACCCCCTCCCGCAGCACCTGAGGATTGTTACCAGCTTGATTAGAGCAGTTTGCCACCATTTATTGCAGTTCAGTGAGGCATAGATGGAGCCAGCATTAGGAGGGCAGGCTGGGTCCTGTGGTGCCATTTGGAGGATACAGGGGTGCCTCCAGGTAAGCTAGCTCTCAATCTGGATATGTTTTGTATGTGCCATTATCATGTGGCCGTACATTAAGCAATTGTATGACCCATAGTGATTATTATTATTATTATTATTATTATTATTATGCTGTGTGTGAGTTTGGGGAGTGGTACCCCTCAGGTCTGGTGTGACTGGGCTACCTTGGGGCAGCACGCCATATTATTTACTTAGCACTTATGTAACACTCCTGTTTTTTCACTAATATTACTCTTTTGAGTATTTTATTAACACCCTTGTTTCTGTAGCACTTTCTAACCTATAGCTTCTGCTTCTTTCTTAACACATATTAACACTTTAGTATTTCAATGGTGTGCTGCCCTAGGGTGGTCGGGTCTGAGCCGACTTTGTGGGGTCCAAGCCCTGGACTTATGCTTAGTTAGGGACCTCCAGTAATAGAGCAGCCGTGAAGTGGCCTGGAGGCTTATCATATCTTTTGCAAAACATATGTAACGAAGAGCTCTAAATTTTCTATTATTACATAGTATATAGTTCTTCTTACTAACAGCCAGCAGAGTGCATGGGAAAAATCCCTTTTGTTTTTCTTGTCTAGAGTAACCCCCTCCCGCAGCACCTGAGGATTGTTACCAGCTTGATTAGAGCAGTTTGCCACCATTTATTGCAGTTCAGTGAGGCATAGATGGAGCCAGCATTAGGAGGGCAGGCTGGGTCCTGTGGTGCCATTTGGAGGATACAGGGGTGCCTCCAGGTAAGCTAGCTCTCAATTTGGATATGTTTTGTATGTGCCATTATCATGTGGCCGTACATTAAGCAATTGTATGACCCATAGTGATGATTATTATTATTATTATTATTATTATTATTATTATGCTGTGTGTGAGTTTGGGGAGTGGTACCCCTCAGGTCTGGTGTGACTGGGCTACCTTGGGGCAGCACGCCATATTATTTACTTAGCACTTATGTAACACTCCTATTTTTTCACTAATATTACTCTTTTGAGTATTTTATTAACACCCTTATTTCTGTAGCACTTTCTAACCCATAGCTTCTGCTTCTTTCTTAACACATATTAACACTTTAGTATTTCAATGGTGTGCTGCCCTAGGGTGGTCGGGCCTGAGCCGACTTTGTGGGGTCCAAGCCCTGGACTTATGCTTAGTTAGAGACCTCCAGTAATAGAGCAGCCGTGAAGTGGCCTGGAGGCTTATCATATCTTTTGCAAAACATATGTAACGAAGAGCTCTACATTTTATATTATTACATAGTATATAGTTCTTCTTACTAACAGCCAGCAGAGTGCGTGGGAAAAATCCCTTTTGTTTTTCTTGTCTAGAGTAACCCCCTCCCGCAGCACCTGAGGATTGTTACCAGCTTGATTAGAGCAGTTTGCCACCATTTATTGCAGTTCAGTGAGGCATAGATGGAGCCAGCATTAGGAGGGCAGGCTGGGTCCTGTGGTGCCATTTGGAGGATACAGGGGTGCCTCCAGGTAAGCTAGCTCTCAATCTGGATATGTTTTGTATGTGCCATTATCATGTGGCCGTACATTAAGCAATTGTATGACCCATAGTGATTATTATTATTATTATTATTATTATTATGCTGTGTGTGAGTTTGGGGAGTGGTACCCCTCAGGTCTGGTGTGACTGGGCTACCTTGGGGCAGCACGCCATATTATTTACTTAGCACTTATGTAACACTCCTGTTCTTTCACTAATATTACTCTTTTGAGTATTTTATTAACACCCTTGTTTCTGTAGCACTTTCTAACCCATAGCTTCTGCTTCTTTCTTAACACATATTAACACTTTAGTATTTCAATGGTGTGCTGCCCTAGGGTGGTTGGGTCTGAGCCGACTTTGTGGGGTCCAAGCCCTGGACTTATGCTTAGTTAGGGACCTCCAGTAATAGAGCAGCCGTGAAGTGGCCTGGAGGCTTATCATATCTTTTGCAAAACATATGTAACGAAGAGCTCTACATTTTCTATTATTACATAGGATATAGTTCTTCTTACTAACAGCCAGCAGAGTGCGCGGGAAAAATCCCTTTTGTTTTTCTTGTCTAGAGTAACCCCCTTCCGCAGCACCTGAGGATTGTTACCAGCTTGATTAGAGCAGTTTGCCACCATTTATTGCAGTTCAGTGAGGCATAGATGGAGCCAGCATTAGGCGGGCAGGCTGGGTCCTGTGGTGCCATTTGGAGGATACAGGGGTGCCTCCAGGTAAGCTAGCTCTCAATTTGGATATGTTTTGTATGTGCCATTATCATGTGGCCGTACATTAAGCAATTGTATGACCCATAGTGATGATGATTATTATTATTATTATTATTATTATTATTATTATGCTGTGTGTGAGTTTGGGGAGTGGTACCCCTCAGGTCTGGTGTGACTGGGCTACCTTGGGGCAGCACGCCATATTATTTACTTAGCACTTATGTAATACTCCTATTTTTTCACTAATATTACTCTTTTGAGTATTTTATTAACACCCTTATTTCTGTAGCACTTTCTAACCCATAGCTTCTGCTTCTTTCTTAACACATATTAACACTTTAGTATTTCAATAGTGTGCTGCCCTAGGGTGGTCGGGCCTGAGCCGACTTTGTGGGGTCCAAGCCCTGGACTTATGCTTAGTTAGGGACCTCCAGTAATAGAGCAGCCGTGAAGTGGCCTGGAGACTTATCATATCTTTTGCAAAACATATGTAACGAAGAGCTCTACATTTTCTATTATTACATAGTATATAGTTCTTCTTACTAACAGCCAGCAGAGTGCGTGGGAAAAATCCCTTTTGTTTTTCTTGTCTAGAGTAACCCCCTTCCGCAGCACCTGAGGATTGTTACCAGCTTGATTAGAGCAGTTTGCCACTATTTATTGCAGTTCAGTGAGGCATAGATGGAGCCAGCATTAGGCGGGCAGGCTGGGTCCTGTGGTGCCATTTGGAGGATACAGGGGTGCCTCCAGGTAAGCTAGCTCTCAATTTGGATATGTTTTGTATGTGCCATTATCATGTGGCCGTACATTAAGCAATTGTATGACCCATAGTGATGATGATTATTATTATTATTATTATTATTATTATTATGCTGTGTGTGAGTTTGGGGAGTGGTACCCCTCAGGTCTGGTGTGACTGGGCTACCTTGGGGCAGCACGCCATATTATTTACTTAGCACTTATGTAATACTCCTATTTTTTCACTAATATTACTCTTTTGAGTATTTTATTAACACCCTTATTCCTGTAGCACTTTCTAACCCATAGCTTCTGCTTCTTTCTTAACACATATTAACACTTTAGTATTTCAATAGTGTGCTGCCCTAGGGTGGTCGGGCCTGAGCCGACTTTGTGGGGTCCAAGCCCTGGACTTATGCTTAGTTAGGGACCTCCAGTAATAGAGCAGCCGTGAAGT